>NC_054478.1:69978312-71458312 GCF_017639515.1 Carcharodon carcharias
CCAGTTGAGTTTTCATGATAGTAGCTTCATGATCTCCTTTTTACTGATGAATATCTCAAATGATGGGATAATTAGAGCAAAAGTTATTTTCCCAGAAATTCCAGCATTAAATTAAAATTTCTACCTATCTTAAATGTGTAAGAAGGACATTAACACATGTTAAGTTCACAGAATTTGTTCAAAGTCTGAAAGGTAAGAGTTAACTGGAGCAATTCTCATATCTGTCTTTTCTCTCAGCTGTGCTGCAAAGAAGAGCTACTCGAAACTAACTCCCAGCAATTTCAGGTGGGCATACCTTTGCTTTCCTGCCATTACATCATCAAAGCTCTTATTATGGAGTCCTTCCCATATATGTTCTAATGTTGGAGTCTGAGCATGGGCAACAGCAAATGAAAGAGGTAAGGCTACAATGAAGAAGAAGAGCACCTAGGAGGTACTCTTCCACCAGAGTCTATGCTCGCCTAAGAACATAGAATTACATTACTTTACATCAGAAGAGATCTGCTTAAGGAGGGAACAGTTCCGTTGGTGATATAGAATGAACTCTCTGCATTCTATTAACTGTCCTTAAACTGACCTGCAAAATGTTCATCCAAACACAAAAAAATTTACAGTGTGCACGATAATGGCCAAAGCCAGTTTCATTCCGTTGCAACTCTAAGTGCAATTATTCTTCAATTTCTCAGACTGAGCCAGCTTTCAGGCTGCTCTAAAAGCTACCCTCCCATTCCATGCCTTCACACATGTCCACCAGGCTCCTGTAGGGAAACGGCTTGCAGGTGTACTGATTGTTCATGACAAACTGAATCATTCCAATTAGGTCTTGGAAACCTCATGAAAATGTTGGCCCAGATTTTCTGGGCATAATGCCCAAGATGCGCTATAGGATGCGGCCCCAAAAGTTCCAGCTCAATGGACTGAATCTTCTGGTCGGCGCGTGGGGGCAGGCCCGACATGCTGACGTGTAAAATGATGCGTGATGATGTCGGGCATGCGTCCCGATGTCATCGCGCATCATTTCAATATTTCACACGGTGGGCGCATGCTGGAGGTGGCTGTGTGCTCGCCAAAATGTCAACGGTCTATTGAGGCCATTAAGAAAATAACTAAACCAGTTAAGAACGCTGCCCGTCCATCCTTAAGCTTGGCGGGCAGGCAAAGAACCCATGCGGCTTTTGTGTTTTTCAGGAAACCTCATCCACAGGCGGGATGAGGTTTCATGAAGCTTCCATAAAATAACTAAATTTTCTGAACATCACAAACATGTCCCAGCACATGTGACACTGTCATATGAGGGGACATGTTTAAATAAATTTTTACTTTGTTTATTGCAAAGTTTTCCAACCCATTTAATCTCCCTGAGGCAGCTCCGTGCCTCAGGCAGATTGCTATGTGGGCCCTGACTCTCCTTCTTGCCCCTGCCCGCACAAGTAGTGCTGAGTGCTACTGGCTGCGTGTTACGCTGGGCAGGCCTTAATTGGCTCACCTGCATAAAATGGCGGCGTGCAGCCGATCGTGGGCGGCGATTGGCTCCAAGCCTGCCCCCACACCGGCCTGCTCTCGCCCAGCCAGCATACCATAGGAAAAATTCTCCCCCATGACTCCATGGGAAGTTTGAACTTCCAACAGGCAATTCCCCTGCTCCCAGGACTCTCTGAAATGGTCTCCAACTTGAGTTAGTTACCTTTCTAGGAAGAATAGTTACCCAGGAAATGTTAGATTAAAAAATCCTAGTCTAACTCCTGGGTAACTATACAACACACCCACCCCTGTCACTTGCACTGACTGACCCCCCTCCCCGCAGCCCCCCCACCTCTTCCACTCTTAACCCCCCAGCTCCCCTCTCGACCCCCCGATTCACTCTCAACCTGACTTTACTTACTCCCACCTCTCCCCCTGACCCCCAACTCCTCTGACCCTCCAACTCCTCCCTTGACCCCCACAAATTGCCCCCTAACTAGCACCACCACCCGACTACCACCAGACTATCTGAATCCTTCCCTGACCCCCACCAGCCCTACCTGACCAGCCCCACCACCCAACTACCCACAACCCCCCCCACTATCCCCATGACCCCGCAATGCGACTTCCTGAACTGACCTGACTAGCTCTCACCAACTGATTAACCCTCTGCAATTCTGCCCTGACCTGACCTGGCTACCACCTGACTCCACCACCCAACACCCCCTGACCTATCAACTATTACCTACCGATGCCCCACCCCATCTGCCTGTCTCTCCAATGACCCGACCTCACCACCCTAACCACCTACTACCCTACCTAGCAGCCACCTTACCCTCTCAAGCACTTACCTCATTCACCTTACCCCCCTTACCCACCATACCCCCTTATCCATTAACCTTACCCACCCTTGCCTCTTACCCACTTACTTTCTCTCTGTAACTTTTCAAAGAAGCTTTGGGGCATTTAACCTCTTTACTTACCAGAAAAAGGCAGCTAGTTTCGCAAAAAGAGGTGTGTGTCTTCTGCGCAGATTTCCTTTGTTGATGTCTCCGAGGTTTCCTGCGCTGAATCAGTTTGAAAGGACCTTCCATTGGAAAATTGTCCAGAAAATCGGAGAAAGCTAAGTGTGTTTTTTTTTGTCTAATTAGGATTGGAAATAACGGTTCTGACACTGAATGGAAGTTATAGCCCATTGTGTTCAAGCTGAATCTCAAAGTATCTATTGCAGCAATGATTGCTGCTGGTTCAGACATCAAAATGTTACTTAGAAACTGTTTTTTGTACAAAGATAATGTCTCTTTCTCTTCTCCATTACAAACTGTCTTCTTAAATCTCTTTACCCTTCCTCCTCCCACTTCAACTGCAATAACAAATGCGGGGAGATTATGGACTTCTTTGTCATTTAGATTGAGACCATCCATTCAGCTGCCTTTGTTGTATCCCTCCCATCTCCTCTCAAACTGGGTTAAACTTCCCCTAAGGTTCCCATTGCCATAGCCCTGAACTTACATGTTTCTCCAGTTTATTTTCTATCTTCCCTGCAAACTCGCACCCACCTCCAACCATCCTTTCTGCTCCAAAGTCCTTGAGTGTGTTCTCATCTCCAAAATTCGTGACCACCTTTTCTGGAACTCTATGTTTGTATTTCTCCAAACAGGTCTGCATCCATACTGCAGTCCAGAAGTGGCCATTATCAAAGTCACAAATTTTGTCCCATGTGACTGTGACCAAGGTAACTATTCTTCCTCAGCCTCTTGACCACAGACACAAGTTGAATGCACCATCCTCTTTCAATGCATCTACCCTGTCAGCTAGCTGGGTGCAAATGCCCTTGCCTAGCTCCATAAACCTAAGTTCATCTAAACATTTGCTGCCTGTATCCTAAGTCACACCAAGTTCCTTTACTCATCACCCCTATGCTTTTGACCTACACTGACTCTTTGTCTGGCAATACCTCAATTTTAAAATTCTTGTTCATGTTTTCAAATCCCTCCTTGGGATCCCCCTCTAAAGCTCTGTAATCTCCTCCAACCCTACAACCCTCCAAGATCTCTACACTGCTCCAATTCTGGCCTCTTATTTTATTGCTCCATCATTGGTGTCCATGTCTTCAGCTGTTTATTCCTTAACTTCTACAACTCTCTACCTCTTTCTCCTTCTTTAATAAACTCCTTAAAACCTGTTATGTATTTGCCAGGTTGCTGTATATCTTATATATCTGATTTATTTCAGAGCAATGCAGAGATGACAGTAGTTTTAAATCTACAGCAGGTTTAAAATATCTCATTAATCATAGGATTTCTACACACCGTCAGCCTAGATTCCGAAACTTAGATCAGGGAACAGGTTAGCACAATCAAACACAGATCAATCAAACCATTGGACACTACAAAACCTTTCACCAAGCTTTTGATCATCTATTCTGATATGGCTTAGTGTCAAATTTTGTTTGATAATACTTCTGTGAAGAGACTTAAGATAATTTTTATTACATTAAATGCACTATATAAATGCAAGGGGCCAGAAATTTGGTTACCTCTGTTTTTGGGCACAGAGGCTGCAATTTGTAGCCAGACTGTGCCAATCTCAGTGGGGGTTGGGAGCAAGCAATTTTAGCGCCCCCGCCTCATTTCCATGATTATAGTGTGGGTGCTGAGCAGATCCCATGCTGATTTCCTCTTTGTGCCATTGCCAGCAACCTCTCACACTACAGGGGCCAACTAGTATTGCAAGCAAAGCACAAGCTCCAACAACTTTCCATTTTTAAGGATGCAGTCCCTGTCAAGGGCTGTCGTACTAATGGGGTGAAGGCTGCTGGCTATCCTCTGTGGAAGACTCAAGTTGAAGGGCAATGTTGCACCATGCCAGGGAGAGGGCACTGGTGACATAAGTGGAGGCCAGGAGAAATGTTACGTTTTAGCCAGTGGGGCAGAAAGTCTTTGAGGCACACCCTCAGAAGGCTATAGGAACATGGTAAGTTAATGTCTAGAATGTTGTCCTGAGGATGTGGCAGCAGCCAAAAAGTTTACTGACCTTACTTGTGCGATCAAGGTGACTAAGTGCATCAGTATATCAGGTCTTAGACCCACCATACCACCAGCCTCTCACTCTGCTCAGTATACCATACCTCCATCTCTCACCCAGCAACACACCCTGGCACTTAGTACTTATCCCTTACATCTTTATATTACAGCTCGCCCATGCACATCTTCCAATCATGTCAATCACAAACACACCTCTTCATGCCTCTGCAAACATATAGCTAGTTAACTATGGCAAATGAAGACTTTCCTTTGTACAGGTTGTGATTTGTGAACAGTCTCATGACTTATCCTGGACACCCATGTAAGGTCACTATGCTATTTTCTGCACTGTGTAGCTTTTCTTGCAATGATGGGTGTTGCCCACACTCTCTCCATGTGATCTGAACCAATGTTCCCTTTAAAATTTAGCCTTAATGCGTGTGTGGCTCAAATTTTTTCACTGCAGGGTCCATTTAAATGTTTTTGTGCGGCTGCGCACATATTATTTCTCACAGAACAAACTCTGCACCGTAGCTTTCAGGCTACTGCATGGATGTACAGTCACAAAACTTAGCAGGAATGTTGGTCTGAGCAATCCTCTTACAGGGCTTCCTCCCCTCATTGCCAAAGCCTCTGTCTTTTTAGCCTTTCCTCCAACCAGTAAAACATCAAGAATGTATGTGTGATCTGGGAGCTATTATTGTTATTGCCTTGCCCCAAAAACTGCAGTCTTCTCAACATTTACCAGAAATTGCTCTCTAAATATGGTGCAGCTAATAGTACTTACTGTTATTTGTGTGAATCTACTACAGCAACTTCAGGCAAGGGAAGATGCACAAACAAATGTGAACATCGAAAAGTTGTTGTCAGAAGTGCAGTGTGCACTACTCCACCTTTAGCTTTAAACAAATAACATCTCACTGCCTGCATCAGCTTTCCAATTCAGTAATGTGAAGTTCCTGAGCTCACACTGTAGATATGAAGTAAACTCACCATAAAAAATTAAATCAAGTAACTTTAAACATAAGTATTCTTCCAATGGCTCATTCAATACTGATAATCAACCTCTCTGGCAGTGAAAATTAATTATTACAAATGTGGAGCCTTTTTCTTTTGGGTTTTAATTCTGGGGATTTAAAAAAAAATTAAACTTTTTCTTGCTGTCTCTTTTTTCTCTTGCTCAATCCAATTTTCCTTTCCCTCTGTGTCTTTTTCTATACCAAATTCGCGCTTGGATATACCCACTCTAATTTACGCTTCCTTCTCAGTCCTTGAACTATTAATTTCATAATGCTTCAATTGGTTGGTTAAGGAGTTACAAAATTGTTTGCCCTGTTCACTCAGGCCCCATCTCACAACTTCAGCTACTTGCAGGGCAAAATACTATCAGTATTCAATGGGCAAGGACAAGCCTAACTAACAGCAGGCACCATTCATTGTCCTGCTGAGCAATAATTGGTTCACCGTGATTCCTACTTTCCAAAAATACATTCTCCCTTCTTTTAAATAACTGCAGTGCTTTAAATACTGCACCGTACTATTTCCCCCCTTCCCAGTGCCAGTAGCCAATGAGGAGCAGTATTATTCTGGCACACATACATTTTTAGAGCAAGAGGAAAATCCAGTGTTTCAGTGGTAGATTTCCCTGGGCAAATGGGAAGCCCCACCCTGTTTGTAATCTGCCAATATGAGGGAAATTCTTGTTGTTTCTCTTAAGAGATTAAGTAAGTTTGAAAAAAAAAATTAACAGAGCAAGCTGTACATGGTCAATGGAGGAAATAGAATCAGTCGGTGGATTGGCCTTTTCTCATTCCATACTTAAAGTTCTTATTTTTCTGTGGTACAAGGTGTTTCAAAAGGCTATAAGTGTCATATTCTTGAAACATTTAAGATTTTGTTGGAAGATTATAAACTAACACAGTTTTAGATGTGACTCAGTTGTAACACTCTCGCCAGTGAGTCAGAAAGTTGTGGGTTTAAGTACCATTCTAGTGATTTCAGCACAATATCATAGCTTATATTCCATTGAGGATATGCAGCACTGCCAGAATTACCCTCTTTCGGGTGACACATTAATCAACAGCTTCACCTTCTCTCTCAGGTCAACGGAAAGGATTGCATGGCACTTTTTGAAAATAAGTCGGTAGAGTTCTCCCCAGTGTCCTGGCCAGCATTTATCCTCAACCAGTGGCTGGGATTTTCACTCAGTCAGGATGGCTTGGGAGCCCTTTAAAAATGGTGAGCATGTTCTGATTCTGGGATTCCCGATCCCATTTCCTGGCTGTGTGATTTTCAGGAGTACCTTTAAAGGGTGCAGGCTGGTTCAGGCCAAAAGCCCACATTCGGCACTCCCGATCTGGCTGTCTCCATTAGGAGATAAGTGTGTCCTACTCCTCTGCAATTTTCATGGCATCAGGCAAGTTTTTTAAAGAGTTGTGTTTTACAGCCATTTACAGGAGACGTGAACCTCAGTCTGCATGAAGGGACTTCCTCATGCCCCCAAGCCAAGCTCTGCCCTTCTGCCAAACCCCATTGCCCCTCATACACCATATGCTAAGTTACACCCACCCATCATCCCAACCCATGGTCCCTCATGTCCTCAATGCCAAGCCCTGCCCTTCCACCGAACCCACCCAAGATATTAATATCTTGTGAAAGGATAAAACTGTGCTGGATTGATTGGGTTTCAGTATAGGCAAGTGTGAGATATCGTATTTGGACTTATAAAGGATAGAACAGTGTATTTATAAATGATGATAAGTTTGAAACAGTGAAAGTCCAAATAGACTTGGGTGTCCATGTCCATTTGAGTGCAACATAGATTCAGCAGAATGATACCTGGAATCCAAGGGTTAAATTGTGAGTAGAGATTACACAGACTAGGATTATATCCACCGGAATTTAAAAGGATCGCAGGTGATTTGATCAAATTTGTCAAGTAGTTAGGGCAACTGGTGGGGTGTTAGTTTGGATCTGTCCTTCACAGGTGGCAACTGATGTTAAGTCAATTGCTGATTTGTAAATCTAAGATTGACCTTATAAAATGCCCTTTGGAAATCCAAATATTCTCTCTTACACTCCGTCCCTTGATCAATCTTTGTGTGTGTGTATGTGTCTGTCTGTCTGCCTATGTGTGCGTACCTGTGTGTCTGTCTGTGTGTTTGTGTATCTGTGTGCATGTGTCTGCATGTCTGTTTCTCTCTCCCCTCTTACATCACCTGTAAAACTGCACGTACATCAGTTTGCCATTTTAAATTTCTTCACGTTGTCCATTTTCTCACCGAATCCCTGTATCATCACAGTAACACTTACTCATTAGAATGCTTGCCTAAGAGCAAAAAGAGCTGAGAGCTGACAGCTATTATAGTAAAAACCTGATCCCCAGAGGAAACATTGTTTGATTGACAGCTCAGGTTCTTTGCAGCCACTTTCACGATGTGTGTTTAGATAAGTTAAGTGGTTTCAAGGGTTTGTAGTTTTTGAGACTTCAAAGGACCTGGATAATTGGCACTTTTATTAGCTTGCAGTCCGGACTATTTGTTCAAATATAGGAGAAAGTTATCAATGGATTACATTTATCAAAGCTATTTTATTTTACACATACCACTATAGACTAGAGGGTTCATCGGTTCTAGAAAGTGTACAGTGGCCAGTGGGTATAGAAGTGCCATAGTTTTGCACTAAGGGCATGAGGGGCTATGGGGGGTGGGTAGAAGGGCAGAGTTAGGCATAGGGGGCATGAAAGGACATAAGGAGTGGGTAGGGGCATTGAGGTGTCATGGATGGGGCACAGGGAGTATGTGGGGTGAAGGCTGGAGGGCCTTTATGTTTTTCCTTTCACTGGAACAAAGTCTCAATGCACTGAGGGAAGCCTTTTAAAGAACCGTCTCTGCACTTGGCGGCCCCTGTGTCTGCCTCTGCCCTCCTTCACAGATTGGCTGGTCTGATTCTAGCTCACATCCGGCCCCCAGCAATGAAGACCCTACATTTGTGGACACTTTCTCCTGAGTCAGGTGGGCCGAGCTGGGAATTTTCCCAACTCCCTCTACCTGCCTTAAGGATGAAAATCCAGGCCATTATCTCTAAAAGTAGTTATGTCGTCAATGCTGCTTATGAGACCATGTTGTGTTCAAATTGCCAAATTCCCTTTAATTACAACAGTGACTGCACTTCGAAGGTGCTTAATTGGCTGTGAAGTGCTTTGAGACTCCCTGAGCCCACGAAAGGTGCTATATAAATGAAAGTTCGTCCTCTTTTTATACTGAAACTATTAATAATGAAATTGTGTATAAATTTGCCCTGAAAATGCATTGGGTCAATTCTAATGATCTTACACCGCAGAGGCTGAACTTCCACCTGCCAATCGCCTGCAGTATCAAGCCTGTTGTAGAACTCAGTGTCAGCTCATTTAAATAAGCTCTGATATTTCTGCAGTGTAGGTCTGATGTAGGCAGGATAATGCATTGGTGATGGGGTGGCAATGACTAGTACAGCCTCTAACTAAGTAGAAATAGATGAAAGCTTCAGCCAATGATTGAGGTATCAGCTTGTAAGTAGTGAAAATTACACAAGATTGAGTTGACTGTGTGTTAGGGGTAATAGATGGAATGATGTGACTATTTTTGGCATTTTTTAGAGAATACCTTTCACTGCAGGGGCATTCTGAGGGAAGGAGCAAGACATTGGATGGAGGCAGGGAAGAAGAGCGCAAAATTCAAATAAGGCCATTTTTCAGGCACTGCCAACTGAAATTCCACAGAGGAGAAAAAGACTGCTGCATGCCTATAAGGGCAAAAAAAATCTCAGTAAAGTGACCCACATGCTATGTGAAGAAAAGGTGGCAGTGGCACTGAATGTCATCTTCCCACCGCTGGAACTACAGGCTTGTCCCTCATACCAGAAAAAAAGCCCATCCTAATGGCCTGCCATAACACACAGGACATTCTGCTTTTTCCTCCCTGAACAGCATGGCCATCAGCATATTGTTAACTCTCTAAAGCGACCAGCTGCACAAGTTCCTCCTCTCACTGCTCTTTGGTTTCAATGTTCACAACTCAGGATCAATGTTAGTATGAAAAGAACAGCAGGTGATTCACAAAGCATGAGGAAGCCTATTACTGTGTGACATGTGCCAACAAAGCAGTGGAAAATGTTGCCCATGGCTTTGGAATGTTGGGACTCAGGTCTCATGGATATTTGCCTGAAAAGTAAGATATTTGAGGGACATCAGTGCCTATATGTCAGCACTGAGGTCAGTGTCTGAGCATGTGCAGTAACTAACAAGTGTGACCCTAGAATCTCCAGCCTCTTGTTTGCAGTAACATTATAGAAGTTTTCTCTTTTTAGCAAACTTTATTTGGATGTGCAACTGTCCACCACCTCACAAGCAACACAGGAAGAGTCAGCCCCCCTCCTCCCTGAAAATAAAGCCTCCTGCCTCAATAGCTGCTGAGGAGAGATTAACCAGCACATGTACACCAGTTTTAAGCGAGCTGGCACTGGGATTCTCTTTTAGGGTTTTCGGAATCGATAACAGCCATTAACCAGCTATCCTGCTATTTACTGGACAAACAGATCCAGGCTGCTGTAAAACAAAAAGGGCCCAAATCTTCTGCTCTCCAGATCATTAGAGACCAGACATACAGCTGAAGATGCTTGTCAGGACCCCATGGAAGTCTTGATGCCCGGCCCTACGTGGGAATTGCCCAGGGTGTTTCAACTAGAGTTGGAGACTTCGAACTGACCTGTGGTACTTACCTGGATAGTTACCCTGGGAATTCAATCCTGGTGTGACACAGGGTAACTTCACAACTTACCCTTCCACCCCCCCTCATCATCCTCCCAATCCCCAGATTGCCTCCCGACTTCCTGACTGCCTCTCAGACTTGACCTGACTACCTTGGCCAACTGACTACACCCTCTGACCAGACACGACGATCCCCTGACCTGACTATCCCCACAACCCGACCTAACTAGCTCCACCCAATCAGACCGGAGTACCCATCCCGACCTGATCTGACCAACCCAACCACCTGTCTACACTTTGATCCAATGACCCGACTAGCCCCTGACCTGACCTGATTATGCTCCCTGACCTGATCCTCACCCACAAACTCATCTACCCATTCACCCACCTAATCACCTACCCACCTCAACCATCTACCCACCTACTGATCTCAGCACTCACCGACCTACCCACCCACCCATTCATCCACTAAGCCATTCACCCACCCATTCACAAACGCGCACTCAAAGACTGATCTTTATGCTTACCAGAAAGAATACGGCAGGGACTGCTGGAAAAAGGGGGTGTTTCCTCTCTTGCCCCAACACTTCTCCCCTTTGGCAGAATTCCCCCGGGGATACCCCACTGCATTTTCCTATGACAAATGCGCAATGGTGCGGAGTTGGGAGAATCTTTGTGCGCAGTAGCAAACCGTGCAGCTTTGCATCTGCTCAGAAAATTCGGGCCAAGGTCTAGGTGCTTTCACCTCTTTCTTAAATTCAGAGACCAAGAATTATGATTGGCACAATCTCATAATAAATCCATTATTGAGAATTTTAAACAAGACACTCTCACTTAAATCATACAGATAACCCTCAGGTGGTCAATCTGAGATGACTGTAGGTCACTTAGCTGTGATCTTTGACCAAGATCTTCCTGCTTCACCATGGCTCTTCCCGGCCATATGTAACTTCTGCCTTCTTTCTCCGAGTGCTGCTGTGAGGGATTTTTTCAGTGATTTACATAGAGAATACAGTTTCTGAAAGAGCTCATGCACAATCCTCTTTAGATGTGGATTGGCTAGCTGACTGCATTGGTTGGTTAGCGCATTCCCAAGTATGCTGCATTGCCTTAGCCACAAAAAGACTTCTTCCTGTCTCACTGTGATTATCTGCCTGGCTTCGATCAGTTTGCTGTGATTAACTGTTCTACTTCAATTCAAATCATTCTATTCAGTGTAAATTGTTCTCTTCAGTTCAGTTAGTATCACTGTACCACACCCATGCTGTTCTTGCATAAGAAGAATTGCTCTGAGCGTGTAGCCAGTTGGTTAATCCTTTCCCCGCAAAAGACTGGAGTGAAATTATTTGAGGCTGTTGCTTTCCAGGGCAGCAGTGTATGCCAGGCATCCAACTTGCATCACAGACCACCACACAACCAATACATAAGCGATACTACCAGGCTGTGCAGGCAGACATCAAAAAATACCACAGGCAACAGCACCCTTCCCAGGCCAACTTTCCATAGGGGGCAACTTCAGTTCCGTGGGACTTTTGTAGCACAAGAGCAGCCAACCACCTTTGGCTAAAGTTGGACCAAGGAGGATCACTAGAATATGAGAAAGAAAGGCATGTTTATTCATCTAGTGAAACAGTTTTCTTTATTATCTTTTTCATTATCCTCTTCTTCCAAAGCAGAGAAAGTCACCTTTGCAGGAATCTCAATGCCCAATTGTTTTTGATTGCAAAGCTGTATAGGACTAATCAAACTACCACTATGCAGCATAACATTCAGGAGCACATTCTACGGTTGCTCCAGCTCTATCAAGGTGGCAAATTAAGATGCCTATAGTACTCTCAACTGTAACTTGTATAGAAACATGTGCCTTATTGTAGTGCTTCTTCGCTGCTGTCCTTGTAACTCACTGAAGGGCCATTATCCATAGCAGTAAAAGGCATGCTATGTCACCCTTTGTCAAATGACTCTTTCTTGAGGAGGGCAGAATTCCTGAGGCCAAATTCCAAATCTTCCTATCAAGCATGCCAAGCTGAATGAACTTCCTTTTAATGCTATCAGGACCTGATAAATATATGTCTAGATGGCACTCTGGGACCTTTGTGGCTGCTTGAAATGAACTGGAAGTTTAGCCTTGATCTTATTGAATGGCGGAGAAGGCATAAGGCATAAGGCCTACTCCTGTTCCTATTTATTATGTTCTCATGAGGCAGTGGCATAAAGGTTGAACTATCTGAGCAGATGATCTTGGTAAAAGATTGAAGAAGGAGGCACATTTCCTTTGTTGCAGCAGATGTTTGTCATGCAGAGCTCTTCACTAAAGCCCTCATAAAATCTGCATAAGCTGTACATTTTTTTAGGGAAGGTAAGGTTGTGCAGGATGCATTCTCTTCAAATGTTGCCAAATCTCCTTTCCTCCATCCTGTAATTGTCTTCCTTTAGTAAAATGGGAAACTGCAACCCAGAACCTCTTTTTGTGATGGAGTTGGGAATAATGCCCAATGGTCCCACGGGCCATCAGGTTATTAGAGTCAAGGCCATTTCTATGCAGATGAAAAACAGTAAAACAAGCACTCCAAATTGGCAAGGCAAGCAATCACCCCTTAAAGCTTTCGGGCTCAAAAGTAAACAGTGTCTTACGGTATTAGTTGACACTTTTAAATCATTAATTATCCTTGGCGTATTTTGTAAGTCACGGGTTTTAGGTATTCCAACATTCTAACTATTTAGTTCCCTCGAGCATTGATGAATTCACACATGGAAGGCCTCATACTGGTCAGAAATGGAAATGGAATATTATAGACTGGAAATTGCCAGAAATGGATATCTTCCCAGAATACACTTCAAAAATGCCAGTGCCTTGAATTACACTGGGAACTTCTTGCACAATACTTGCAAATTTAGGGCCATTATGTCAGTAATGCCAGTGGATTACTTTTGCAAGGGAAGAACCATACCCAAGTGGTCTGGATGGTGCTTTGCTGAGTTTGCAACATCTTGTCATGTCACATTTTGCAGACTGCTTTAAATTTTTTTTTCAAATCCTTGGACCTGACTACCATTGTAGCGTTCAGAGATGCTATCGGCAGAATTGTCCCACAAAGCAGATATCTGAAAATTCATAACAAGTTTATTTTACTCGTCTTGCAAATTTGAACTGTCAAAGAGATTGTTGCAAGACAACAGCTTCATTACAATATAGATTACAAGAGGAGGAAGATCTTTTGCCACTTAAGTGATTTTGAGTTTTCAAACTGTGCTTTGGGTGTGAATGATGAGAAGCTAATTTCCGACATAATTGGTGTTGCAGAAGATCGTCCAGCATTTCTTTTTGAAACTCAGCCCCAGAATTCTTAGACATTTAAAATGGTCAGTTAGACAGAACAGAAATTCTTTCCACTTCAATTATACCTCTCGCGAGCTATTTAAAAAGCTCCTATTGATTTTTTTCCTTCTAACTTTCATCTTTCCCTCAACTTACTTGAGAAAATATGGATGTGTGTAAGCTACTCCTTTCCCTTGTCATTGTAATACACTGTCACTTGCATCTTCTTCGTGGAATAATGTGAAGCATTTCCTACTGTATGGTAAGATTTAACTTCTTAGGCCAGGCTCTTACTGTTTGGTTGATATCTTAATAGCATCTTTCGTCCAGGGTAATTTTCTGAGTCATAGCTTGCTTGGTTGATTATCTTGTCTGTCTGTTGTTTTTCTCTATTCTCCTATCTTCTATTTCTTATTGTAATCTTATGGCATCATATTTAGCTTGAATTGAAAACCACACAGTCACAAATAATTTATTCAATTCTTAGCTATATTGTTAGATTGATTGAGGAATACAAATTTCATGTGTCCTCTCATCTGCTGTTTGCTTAAAGCCATTTTCAGCAAATCCAATAATAGTACTTAATACCATAAATATAAATTATAGGATGTTCTGGAAATTGAATTTCAAATACAATTGATTAACAACATGTTTTATTTTCATATACAAAGCAGAATACTCATACAATAAAACATAAAGGTATTCCGTTGAATATCAGCGTGTTAGTCAATGCTGCCATGCATACAATATGACATTATCATGCTCACTTCAGATATATGGCATATAAGACAGATGGTAAATGTTCAATGAAACAAGTTTAAATGGAGAAATGCTCCATTTAACTGACCTGCCATTATCTAATTACTTTATTGCTTTCCTGTTCAAGCTTAGTGTTGCAATTCTTCTTCAACTAAATACCAGGCTTAGGTGTAACTCTGCAGCAAAGTCACCTTTACTTCTATTTAAGAATAAAAATTACTGTTGTGATTTTATATTAGGACAAAATTCTTCCATCTACTGTTTTAAAAGAGACATTAAACCATTAACTTGTCTAATTTCTACCCTTTAATCATTATTCTTCCGCAAGGTCTATTGTAGCAGTGTCATATTGTCCATTTGGGACATTGTCAGTTGCATTCATCTCTCTCAAACAGAACAACAATTTCTTTCTCTGACTCTCTTTTCCAGCTGAGACCTTCTCCCTAGATGTTTCTAATTCTCACCGTTCTTAAGAGTGCCACCGTGATAATGTTTCCTTAATTGCTGCATGGGCACTGTGATAAATAGACACACCCTTTTTAGAAGTGACAATACAGAAATTCCATATAAATAAAAATATATTTCCATATCTAAAACAACATGCCATTCAAATTTGATTACTTTAATCAGAGACTGCATTTTTACAGAGGCATGTATTAGCACAGCAGTCTTTCTGATCACCCATTTAAATTACTTTTATGTTAGTGAACTAGTATGCAAACATATGTGTATCACTATTTTTATTTCTAAACATTCCATAGTGCAAAGAAAAGGCAATGGCCAATCACTGCAGTGCCTTGCCAAACATAACTAACAACTGACACAAGGAGGACCATGATCGCCAATGCCCTCTTAGGTAACGGTACCTGAAGAGAGAGATACTGCAAAGGCTTTACAGGAGACGACTGAAACAAAAACTACTCGTGTTTAAAAGAATTGAAGACTAGAAGGAAACAGCAAATAAGTTCAATTGAAACGGCTCTGATGTGAAGGTGTATTTCTAATGCAGTGATTGATGATAGGAGTTTGTTTAGAAAAGATAAAATGACAATTATATCGACCAGAAAAGTCTTCAGATGAATTAGGGTACTTTATCTGTTCCACTACTTCAAAGATTTTAATGTATTTGACTCTGGGGCTTTGTTTATACAATTGTGCAATGGAATCCAATGATAGATGCTTGGCTGAGCTCCACCCCACACTAATAGATTCAACTCAGCAGGAGTTATTAACATAGTTGTCAAGGGGACTGTGAGCTGTGTTTTGATTGATATTTTTATGAGCAGTTAACCGGATTGTGCTTCTTGAAAAAGGGATTTTTGAATGGTTGTCTGTTTATTTTGACAGATTTTGAGCACTGAAGAGGATTAATTTTTTTTCAGGTGGAATTTGAAGGACTGTGTTTGATAGACCGTTTTATGAGCATTTAAGAGGATTAAGGTTTTTTGAAGAGCTTTTTGAATGGTTATTTCTTTATTTTGACAGCTTCATGAACATCTCTAAGGTTTCAAACTATTATTATAGGACACCAGAGCCCTGTCCATAGGGATACTGAATGAGTAGACATGGTGTATGGAGGATGCATGGGGTTGGGTAGGGAAGAGGGGATGAGGATTGAGAGCTTTGGTGCCTAACATTCATGTATAGAACTGAACTGATATCCCAGTGAAAACAGGCGGGCCTTCTAACCTGTCTGCATAGGCATTTTCCTGCCTCTGTTCCTGCCTTGGACCTGTGTCTGGAGGCCGTGACCCTGACTCCAGCCCAGTCCTGCCACACCACCATGCAAATATTGTGGGTGGTGACTGCTGGGTGAGAGGTGGGATTGTGATATCAGGAAATGGCTTGACTCATGATTTGCCTCAAAGGTGAAAATCCAGGCCCAGGTTTCACAGGATGCTGTGAAATTTTAACTCCTCCAGAAGAGGCCACAGCCCAGGAGCAAGTAAGGAGCCTGAAGTTCAGTTAATGGGAGTGTGGGGCCAGGGTTTGTGATTTTTGTATGGGTCCAAACCCTGTTTTGAGGGAGTGTCTGTGGATGCAGGTGGCACCAATGGCTGGGCGTGGAGGGGGTGCCTGATGGCAGGGAAGGAGGCAACCTAATAAGCCTGGGAGGAAGCACTGCAGCTCCTCCTGGCCCATAAATAGTGTTGTAAATGTGTTTACCTTTTCCCCGAAGCTGTCCTTGAGTTGCCAGGTTTTCTGAGGCCTCCAAAGCCTGGCTGACCCAGGTTAACCCTGTAAAAACATGTTAATGTGAGGTTTCTAGCTTCATTGTATGATATTTAAATGAACAACCTGCTTCCTGAGAGTGGGTTGGCTGACCCCCTCGATCCCACCTTCATTAAAATTAAACCTGGAAGTTGGTAGATTGGAGGGAAATTGGGGTTGGGCTTAAGATTTAATTTTTTTTTATATCTCACCCTACCTTAACTCACTCGTCTTTGGTGGCTAACGTTCTCCCCTACAAATCTATTTGTCTAAAAATAATTATTTATTTTTCTGATATGGCACAAATCTTCTTAAATGGGGTATTTTTTGTTTAAGTAGATTTTGTTTTTACCATTTACTCATATAGTATTTCATCACAACTTCTTTATAATGACCTTCATGATAAAACTCCTTGGTTTTTCATGCTGTTGTATGGTGTGTGTAATGTTCAATACAGTGTTATAACATGCAAAATTCTTTTTCCCCAGTGCATAAAATTATGTAGTATTTACAGCACAGAAATAGGACATTCAGCCCAAAAGTCTATGCCAGTGTTTATGCTCCACACAAGCCTCTGTCTGCCCTGTGCCACCTAAACCCATCAGCTTATCCTTCTATTCATTTCTCCTTTATGTATTTATCTAACCTCCCCTTAAAATCACCTACGCTCTTTGGCTCAACTTCTCCATGTGGTAGCAATTTCTATATTCTATCCACTCTATGCTTCAAGTAACTTCTCCTAAATTTCATATTGGATTTATTAGTGATTATCTTATATTTATAATCTCTAATTGTAATAATGCAGCTTATACAACATGTGCCCGACTAATGAAGTTTTTCTGAGAGCAAGTCTGATGTCATCAAATGAAGATGTGTAAGAAACAGAAAACAATAAGGAAAAATTGGAGCAGTGAATTAACTTGCCAACAATATCAAAAACAAAGAACAGAATGTTTTTTCACAGGATGTATACATTGCTGGCAAGGCCAGCATTTGTTGCCCATTTTTAATTGCCTTCGAGAAAGTGGTGATGGGCAACCTTCTTGAACCACTGCAGTTCATCTGGAGCAGGTATTTGTAGGAAGGGAGTGCCAGGACTTTGACCCCGTGACAGTGAAGGAACTGTGTTATAGTTTCATGGTGTGTGGCTTGGAGGGGAATTTGCAGGCAGAACTTGCAGGCCCTTCTTGTTCTAAATTGTAGAGGTCATGGGTTTGGAAGGTGCTGTTGAAGGTGCCTTTGTGAGTTGCTGCAGGGCATCTTGTTGATGGTACATTCTATGTGTCGGTGGCGGAAGAAGTGAATATTTAATTTTATGGATGGGATGTTGATCAAAAGGACTGATTTGTCCTGGATAGTGTTGAACCTTTTGAGCCGCACTCATCCAGGCAGCTGGTGAGTATTCCATCACACTTGTGACTTGTGCCTAGCAGAATGTGACGGGCTTTGGAGAATCAGGAGGTGAGTTATTCACCTCAGGATTCCCAGCCTTTGACCTGGTTTTGTATCCATAGTATTCATATGGCTCTTCAACTTCAACTTCTGGTCAATAGGAATCCCAAGATATTGATAGTGATGGTAATACCATTGAATATCAAGAGGAGATAGTTGGATTCCCTCCTGTTGGAGATGCTCATTGTCTGGCACTTGTGTGGCATGAATGTTACTTGTTACTTATCAGCTCAAGCCTGAACATTGCCCAGGTCTTGCTGCATATGGACAAGGACTGTTTCAGTATCTGAGGAGTCACAGATGGCACTGAATATTGTGCAAATTTATGGAATGAAGGGCATTGATGAAGCAGCTAAAGATGGTTGAACATGAAGTACTCCTGCAGTTCTATCCTGGAACTAAGATGGCTAGACTTCAATAATCACAACCATCTTCCTTTGTGCTAGATATGACCCCAACTAGTAGAGAGTTTTCTTCCTGATTCCCATTGACTTCAATTTTGACGGGTCTCCTTCATGCTGCAGTTGGTCAACTTATGCCTTGATGTCAAGGGCAGTCAATCTCATCTCCACTCCTGAGTTCAGCCCTTTTGTCCATGTTTGAAGCAAGGCTGTGATGAGGTCAGGAAAAGAGTAGCCCTGGTGGAACCCAAACTGAGCGTTGCTGAACAGGTTATTGATGTGTAAATGTAATTTGATAGCATTGTTGATGGCTCCTGCCATCACGCTGCTAATGGTCGAGAGGAGGTTAATGAGATGGTAATTAACTAGATTGGATTTGTCCTGCTTTTTGTGGACAGTACATACCCGGACAATGTTCCTTATTGTCAGGTAGGTGCCAGTGTTCTTGTTGTACTGGAACAGCTTGGCTAGGGTTGCAGCTAGTTCTGGAGCGCAAGTCATCATTACTATTGCCGGAATGTTGGCAGGGCCCAAAGCTGTTGCAGTATCCAGTGTCTTCAGTTGTTTCTTGATATCACGAGGAGTGAATTGAATTAACTGAAGACTGGCATCTATGATGCTGGGATCCTCAGGAGGACACCAAGATGGATCATCCACTTGGCACTTTTGGCGAATGCTTCAGCCTTGTCTTTTGCACTGCTGTGCAATTGAAGATGGGATGTTTGTGCAGCCTCCTCCTCCTGTTAGTTGATTAATTGCCCACCACCATTCACAGCTAGATGTGTCAGGACTGATGAGCTTTGATCTGGTCTGTTGCTTGTGGGATTACTTAGCTGCCTATCGCATGCTGTTTCTGTTGTTTGCCATGCAAGTAGCCCTGTGTTATAGCTTCACCAGATTGTCACTTCATTTTTAGGTATGCTTGGTGCTGCTCCTGACATGCCCTCCTGCACTCTTCATTGAACCAGGGTTGATCCCTTGGCTTGATGGCAATGGTAGAGTGGGGGATATGTTGGGCCATGTGGTTACAGATTGTTGTTGAATACACTTCTGCTGCTGCTGATAATCCACAGTGCCTCATGTTTGCCCAGTTTTGAGCTGCTAGAATTGTTCTGAATCTATCCCATGTCATACAGTATAGTGCCACACAACATGATGGAGGGTATGCTCAGTATAAAGGCAGCACTTCATCTTCTCAAGGACTGTGCAGTGGTCACTCTTACCTGCATGGTCAGAGACAGATGCATCTGTGACAGGTGGATTTGTGAGGACAGGGTTTAGTAGGCTTTTCCCTCTTGCTGGTTCCCTCACCACCTGCTGCAGGTCCAGTCTGGCAGATATGCCCTTCATGACTTGACCAGCTTTCAATTAATTAAATTTAAATTCCACTAGCTGCCGTGATGGGATTTGAACCCATTCCCCAGGGGCATTCATTCCCCAGGGCATTAATCTGGGCCTCTGGATTCCTAGTCTTGTGACATTATGACTCTGCCACCATCTTCATCTCCCCTAATATACTAATGTACAGCACATTTTTTTTTCTTATTTTAGAGAATTAAAAAAAGCAAATAATTTCATGTGTATCCATATAAAATTCACAAATCTATAATTACTTCTGAATCTTAGTAAAAATTAAGATGCAACAGATTACAACGATGGGATAAGCCAGACTTTATTGACTCTGAAGAAACTTTGACATGGTTTACTACAGCAGTATTCCTGGAAGCTTGTTTCCTTCAAAGTTATTGCAATGTCCTTCATCCTACACATTTCAGACTGGAGTCATGGCATGGAGCATTCCTCAGTATGTACTACTGGGATGGTGTTCAACAATATCTAAATGGTGACTTGAATAAACTCACCTTTAACTTTTATTTGTGATTGAGGGAAGAAGCACTTCCGAAGGTCAAAGCAATAGTCTGTGGGCAGTCAAGGACTAGATACTGAGACTCATATCATGAGCCAAAATATACCTCACCAGAAGTGGGCCTAACATCTAGGATATAATTGCAACTTAACTAGGATTAGCCAAGAGGAAGGCAAGAAAGATAAATTCAGAACTATCAGCTTCATGCTTAAATGGCTAGAAACTCCATATAGTATGACGAGAAGGTAGAAATGCGAGGAGGGGGACTTAGTCTCACTTGACAATGTGACTCAGGGAGGGAAGAACCACATATGGATCTAGTCAATCTACACTCAGTGTATTTGTGCTTTTCTGTTGCCTTTCGTCACAATGGACACTTTCCATTCCTTACAATAGTTACATGTTTGAAAGGAAAGGTCAATGGATATGGCAAGAAATTATTTGATAATAATTACACATATTGACTCTCTGTACATAAAATACAATCAGATATATCATCAAATATCAATAGGAGCTAATTATTCATGTATTCAGTTTGAACGTAGAGTTTCTAATATATACAATAATTCACACCCAATACTTAGTCAAAATATAAATTGCCTTTCTGCGGTCTTGTAATAACTTTTATATATAGTAAAGGTGTTGAACTACTAATTAAGAAGCATAAAATAAGATCCATTCAATACTGTTAGAAATTCTGTTACATGGCAGTCACCTTACACAACCAACTCTAATGTGATACATATCATGTGTGAGGGGAACATGTTCTGTCTTTAAATGAACTCTTCTACTGCAGTTGTTGAACTCTGGCCTGTTTATCCTCTCTTTAGCCATTTCCTAATCTTAAATGGCATCATGGAATGGTATTTGGTGAATGTGCATTTTTCATTGCAGATAATAAAATCAAATACATATTGGATTGTAGGCAGCATAGTAATTTCTTTTAAAAAAGCTATTGGTACAAACTGCTTTAAATGATTGACTTCTTAACTTAAACCTGTGCTTCTTTAAGTCAGTTTACTGTTGTTGTGGTGTTCTCAGTTCAGACAACTGCAGGATTCCTGCTGGCTTAATGCGGTTATTTACAAGTGTTTGCAGGAAGCATTAAAATTAATCATTGTTGGGTTGTAATTAATGAATCCTCCCTGTGAGGTCCCTGATAACTGCATTTACTATTGTACTGCAGCATCAGATTGACAGGAATCAGAATTAGACATTGCATTTTTCCAATCTAAGTCAAAGCAGCAAAAGGGTTGACTGGACCTAAGCAATGAGCCCAAGCAACAGGACTCCACTGTGTTTAATTTGTCCATGTCTTCCATTCGATACCACCAGTATTAATAGCCTTACAAGGAAACTCTGCAGTCATTAATCATAATAATTAATCAGATCCAATTATATTGCATATAAATGTGAACAAATTGCTGGAAAAATAATGATCTATCACCAACATGCCATGAGGAAAAAGAGACTAAAATAGTAATTAGAAGCAGGGATTTAGTTGTGTAGAAATGCTCTGCGACTGATGGTTATAATATGAGCATCTGATGATGTAATTAGTGGATACTGAGTATAATAGGCATACATTATACTTCCCAGTAGCAATGGCTATCCAGAAAAAATGAACATTCAAAATGGACTAAACTAGTAATAACTGCAGTTTTTAGATTTGTATTTTTAGCAAAATAATTGTAGTTTAAAGATAATATGCAAAAAAGCATTTTTCTGAATGCTCAATGATGTACTGCATATAATTTATAAACTGGTACTTATTTGTAAAATGATCACGGATGAATTGTTTAATTTTGATACAGAAAATCTATAAATATTGGGTTCATCAGATTTTTTAGTAACTGAACAGTCATAACTGCTGCACTTCAGTACCTTTGATCTCAACATTGTGCTTCCTACAAAGACATAAAGCTCTTATCATACCTTTTCCAGCATCTACTGCAGAAGACCTCAATAATGCACAAGAACGTCTGGGAATGCAATAATTTCAGCTTTCAAAGATAAGACTAGCTACAGTGCAGGTAAAGCTCTATACAGTCAGATTTTCTCAATGAATTGATTAATGTTTTGACACATAAAACGTACTGTATAGTGTCAGAACTTACCCAATATCACTTGTATGATAAAAGACATGATTTACCGTCTACATTTAGCACATTTGATGGACCTTGATAACATGCAATTTAAAATCAAGTAAAATTTTCCACAGAGAAGCAGAAATGCTATTATTAGTTTTATATAATCCCTTATGCAAGCATTTAAGCCAACATTAAGATCAGTGATAACACACACAGTAAACAAGATTTCACAATGACAATTTTTTTCACTAGTTGCAAGTGCTAATTGCTAGTTTCTCAAGGGTAAAGAATTAATCACCTGCTAGATTTACAGTCTCTAAGCTGAGACCGGAGGACAGAAGCAATAAGAAAACTCTTGAGGGATGCATCATATGGTGAGTATAAATACCAGTCTCCATGCATATGTAAATTGCCAACAAAGTTTTTAAAGCTCAAGTGTGCTAATTTCAAACAGGCACTAAAGCTAGTTTTAGCTGATGTTTAGTGCTTGCCTGTGGGTGGTACAGAACATTTATAATATTAACAAATAGCGGGCAATGGGTAATTATGCAACACTTTGCTGGACATTAATAATTATGTTTCAATTGCTGTTCCAAAGGGATAGCATGCAGGATGACAGACTCAGTGCAATTTTGGTCACCAGGGGTTAACTCTTCCTGCTTTCCGCTTTTCATTTGAATTGTAGGCTATTTCAATGATGTAAAAGTGATGTGAAAGCATATTGTACCTTTTCTTTGCTGTGGAAGGTACCTTTTTATCTTCAAATTTTGGGAAAAAGTAGCATTTTAACAATTTTTGATTATGTTTCCCGTATGTTTTTCATATGATTATGTTTTTAAATGCCATTTGGTTTGGTATTGTGCAACATTTATAAAATCTGAATTATCACTATTGGAATGTGGAAACAAGCTTCCTGTACAGCTAAATGCAAAATCTCAGTGACAGCTAATCTTTGAAATGCTGAAACTGTCTGATTTCATTGCATTTTCTTGCTAAGCAACAAGAATTTTCTGAAATGTGTTTAAAGTCTGTCACTGTGTATGAGAATGATGTGTTTGAATATTCCTTGTGAACTTATGTAAAGAGTGCCATCACTTGAGAGTTTCAGTTTATAAAGTACAAGGGATAATAAGATGAAGGAAATAGTTTCAGGAAGTGCAATAATCAGAATATCAGTAACCTAATAGGTAGAAGAAATTTTCCAGTCCCTGATTTTTTTTTAATGAGCATCTCTTTTTTTATATATGCATAGATACCAAAGATTTATTTTTGCACTTAACAAAGGAAACTTAAGCCATTAGAAAGGAGGCAAAGATGCTTCCTTTACTTTTGGTCTACCAGGCTGCTAGTAAGTGGTTAATGAGTAGTAAGCCTGCCATGTCAATGTTGAAAAAGGACATAGAAACTGCAAAAACTTCAAAAATTAAGTAAAACTAGATTGTTATATTTTTCATCATCCAGATCAAATAACCAAAAGCTGAATTCAAGAAATACATTTACCTTAATAAATCAATTGAAATATCTTATGGGAGATAGAAAAAAAATACATTACAAAATATCACTCAAATATTTAAAAATGATCCCACATAATAGTGACAATACTGAGGTTTTATCTAGCATGCTTAATATGTAAAATATTCCATTGTATTGCAGTGCAATCTGATAGTTGAGGGTTTGCAGGTTGCAAGAGACTGAACAATCTTGCTGGCAAACCAACAATTCTAAAAATCATGCAAAGTGTATAGTCCCTGAACTACTGAGTGCAATTATGTTCTATTGCTCCCCAGAAGAAAGCAGTATTAGTCATGGGAACCCCCACATGAATGAGGATCAGTTTAGTTGTCATGACAGTATGACAGAATTTAGTCTTTTTCTGAACAGCTTCTGCATCCCATGTGTATAAAGACAATAGACCATTGCTCAGAGAACCAATAAATCAATTAGCTTGAACAGATACAGTTCAGCAAAACACATTTATACTACTCAATGAAAATAAGATTTCTCTACACAACAATATTTTAAGCTCTTCAGTTCATTTTTCTCATCCTATCGTAAGTCTAATATTTGCCAGAATTCCATTTTTCTATATTCTGCCTGAACAGCACAGATTGTGTATTTGTATGTTCACATTGCAGTGAGGTACCCAGTAGAATATGCAAAGACTTTCTATTTCAAGAACTTTGAGAAGCTGAAATGACTACAAATGGTAGAATAAGATGTTTAAATCTGGATATTTTATCTAATGAACACTGCAGAATGATTGTATCAGCTTTTTGTCTCCTGTAGTAATGCAGATTCAGTTAAGGTAAATGCATGAAACACTGCCTCAGTGAGGGTAAGGGGTTAAATTATACTTCCTTTCAATAATAGACTATCAAAAGACCTTTATATTGATTGAAATAAAAATGAGTTTTTAGTAAACTTTGATGATAAATGTAAATGCTTGTGAACGTGCTTTTTACCCACTTTCAGCACCAGATATCCCCTCATCGGGGCAGAATTTTACAGACCCGTCATGCAGGGGTGGGGCCGTAAAGTGCAGCGATCTGTTCAAAAGTCCATTGACCTCGGCAGGACTGTAAAATCCCTGCTTCATCTCTGAGTTTTTTTTTGCTTACCACCCCAACCATTCTCTTGTGAGATAATTAACCTGGAGCCAGGATCTGATGAATTACCATATATGCTTGTGTAAATGTTGATCTCATGTAATAGTCACCCTCACGATTTTTGGCCTAAAAAAATGAAACTTTTCATATACCTCGTGTATAAGTCAACCCTATTTTTTCAGGAATCAAATGGCATTGTGATTATGAATTACTTACTGGTAATTACTACAGTTCATTAATTTAAAGGTACACACAAGAACCTTTAGATTGTCCCACTGCCAGTTCTAGTGGCAATCTCCCAGCCAGTTGAGAAGACCAGCTGATCTATCACAATGCCTTCAAGAAAGAATAACATGTACACAGCTCACTTTAAAATGAAAGTTTTAGCATTTTTCGAGAAGACTAATAAGTGTGCAGCAACAAGAGAGTTTAATGTTTCTGAGAAAAAAAATAGAGACTGAAGAAACGTATGCAATAAACTGGAAAAGATGCTGAAGAATGAATGCACCAGCAGAGGAAGACGAAGCAGATTGGGTAGGAAGCATTGGCAAAATGGTAATATTATCACCCGCAATGACATCTGACCCTATGCTCTCAGTGATGTGAAGATAGGTGGTATTCCAGAATTAAAAGCCAGTGCAGATTGGTGCAAAGTTTCATAGCCTGACTTTTTGATTCGTCGGGTGCCTGCGATTGGCGGGCATTGAAGTAGACGGGAAATGGGCCTCTGGCCATGATAGGCTCCTGGCCATGATTTCATTTTGTCTGGCCCACCAATTAATGAACAGCCAGCGTGAAACGCTTGCTGAGAAATGCTCAGTGCTGCTGGGGTGGGGTGGAAAGAGGGCGGTTGTTGACCTAACTGAGGGTGCGGGTGAATGCTTCTAGTGAGCTCCCTGAAGGCAGACAGCTGCTCCAGGGAGCTGCAGACCTCCACAGAATAAAGGAAATGACAAAAATGCTGCAAAATTTGTCCATGCAGCCCAATCAAGCACCTGGAAGCCTACCTCATAAAAAACCATCCCCCAGATATCTCTTTTTATTTTATTTTCCCATGGGGATTTCATCCCGCCCTGGATCAAGGTTTGAGCAAAAATGTGAATGCCGCCTGGGAGAATGGCCCGTCCGCCAATTGTAAATGTGGAGGGGGCACGTAAAATCGCTGTTAATTGCATTGATAATTGGCTTAATCGCCCACTTAATTGTCAGCAGGGGCGCTTCTGACTGCTGCATGAAATATCGCGCAAGTGTCCAATGATGTTGGGATGCTCACCCAATGTCATCTCATGCTATTTCACGTCCGTTTGTGTCAGGTGTAGACCCACCCGTGGAATGTAAAATTCTAGCCCATGAAAAGCTGTGGTTTGGTGCTCCATCAGAAAACAAAAATTTCACAGGTCTGCCACCTGAACTCAACAATAAAATGATCAAATTCCACCTTTTTGTCATCCGACATTGAGCAGAGTATATGTAATGATTGGCCTGCATTGGAAACCTGGATGAAACACTGATGAACTTTGACATGCCAGCAAACAACACCATTCAAGAATTGATGAAAAAAGCCATCCTTGTAAAGATGATTGGCCATGAGAAGACACAGTTCACCATTGTTTCATCTTGTGTGACAGATTGCACAAAATTAAAGTCGATGATGATTTTTCAAGCAGAAAACTCTCCCTAAAGAGAAATTTCGAAAAATGTTGTCAACCATGTCCACGAGAAAGGCTGGGTGGATGAAGGTGATTGCAAGAAATGGATCAAAAGAAGTGGGAAACATGAGGCCAGGAGGACTATGCAAAGAAAAATGTTTGCTTATCCTGGACATGCTCAAATCAGCAACGTCGCCAATGATGTGAGATCAACCAACAGCGACATGGCAATTATTCCTGCAAGTCTTCCGAGTGATGTCAGCTCTTGGATGTGTGCATAAACAAACTTCTGGAGGAGAGTATTCAAAAGATGCAGAAAAATTGGATGTTGGAAGGTAAAGACATTACAAAGGGTGGATATGTGCAATCAGCTTCACGAGCAATACTGGCAGAATTTTATGATTCCCTGCCAGCAGGCTTGCTGGCAGTGGAAGGCCCTAGGATTCCCTTGGTTGCCTTCCTGCTGTCCTCCTGCCCACTGCGAACTTCTGCAAATTTGCAGGTGGCAGGTGAGACCTAGAGTGGCCCACCTATCCTCATCCCAATTGGCCAATTAATGACCACTTAAGGGCCACTTGATGTCTGGCAGCAATTTTGAGTCTGATGGGAAGAGTTGAGCACTGAGGGGAAGCACAGCAAGCCACCTTGCTCAAGCCTCGGCCAAGAAGTGAGGGTACCTCCCTCAAAGACTCCTTCCCACATCAGGCACCACCACCCCCTGCCAAGGTTTCCCCCACCCGACCCCCTACAGCAGCTCTCTCACTTACTGGCCTCTCCAACGAGACCACTAATCCTTTTCATTCTCCTGGGCTTCACCTCCCCTCCTTGTTTTGGGAACCATGCACTTACCTGGTCCTAGGCTCTGGGACTTAGAATCTACAAACAGACTGTTTGTGGACTGTTTGTAGTCCCAGTCCTAATCACTGCTGCTGCAGATGTTGCTGGGGCTACAGAGCTGCCAGTTAATTAGATTGAGCTGGAACTTCTGGAGCATTAAATGGCTGTGGAAAAAGGGGGAATGGAAAGTGGGTGGGGATGGAAGAGAGCGTTCATGATCTGAAGTTGTTGAATTCAATGTTAAGTCCGGAAGGCTGTAAAGTGCCTAGTCGGAAGATGAGGTGCTGTTTCTCCTGTTTGCGTTGAGCTTCACTGGAACTTTGCAGCAGGCCAAGGATGGACATGTGGGCTTGAGACCAGGTTGGTGTGTTGAAATGGCAAGCAACAGGGAGGTCTGGGCCATGCTTGCGGATAGTCCAAAGGTGCTCTGCAAAGCAGTCACCCAGTCTGCGTTTTGTCTCTCCAATGTAGAGGAGACTGCATTGGGAGCAGCGAATGCAGTAGACTAAATTGAGGGAAGTGCAAGTGAAGTGCTGCTTCACTTGAAAGGAGTGTTTGGGCCCTTGGACGATGAGGAGGGGGGAAGTAAAGGGGCAGGTGTAACATTTTCTGCAGTTGCATGGGAAAGTGCCATGGGAGAGAGTTGAGGTGTAGCGGGTGATGGAGGAGTGGACCAGGGTGTCCCGGAGGGAACGATCCCTGTGGAATGCTGCCAGGGGTGGTGAAGAGAAGATGTGTTTGGTGGTGGCATCATGCTGGAGTTGGCAGAAATGGAGGAGCTTGATCTTTTGAATAGAGAGGCTGGTGGGGTGATAAGTAAGGACAAAGGGGACCCTATCATGGTTCTGGAAGGGAGAGGAAGGTGTGAGGGCTGATGCGCGGGAGATGGGCCGGACACGGTTGAGGGCCCTATCAACCACTGTGGGTGGAAAACCTCGGTTAAGGAAGAAGGAAGACATGTCAGGGGAACTGTTTTGGGAAATGAAGAACAGATGCGACGGAGGCGATGGAACTGAGAGAATGGGATGGAGTCCTTACAGGAAGTGGGGTGTGAGGAGCTGTCGTCGAGGTAGCTGTGGGAGTCGGTGGGTTTGTAATGAATATTGGTGGACAGTCTATCACCAGAAATTGGGACAGAGAGGTCAAGGAAGGGGAGGGAAGTGTCAGTGATAGACCATGTGAAAATGATGGAGGGGTGGAAATTGGAAGAAAAATTAATAATTTTTTCCAGGTCCAGACGAGAGCATGAAGCAGCACCAAAGTAATCATCGATGTACCAGAGAAAGAGTTATTGGAGGGTGCTGGAGTACAACTGGAACAAGGAATGTTCCACATAACCCATAAAGAGGCAGGCATAACTGGGGCCCATACGAGTATACATAGCCACTCCAGCAATTAAGTTAATTAACGGCACAAGTGGAATTGATTTTTTGTGGCCCATCCAACCTCATGGTTGGCAAATGGGCCAATCGGCCAGTGGGCTTTACATTTTTGATGAAACCTCATCCAGGAGCAGGATGAAATCTCCGTTAGGATTTAAAATAAAAATAAATATTCGGGGATTGTTTTTTTTAATGAGGTATGCTTTCAGGTGCTCGATTGTGCTGCATGGACAGTTTTTGCAGCATTTCTGTGCTTTATTTTATTATTTGGAGTCCTGTAGCTCCTTGAGCCAGCTGCCTTCATTCAGGAAGCTCAATGGAAGTGCTCACTAGCACTCACGGTGACGTCTTTGCCCGCCTTCTTCCTGCCCCCACCAGCAGTGCTGAGCGTTTCTCCGGGCGTGTTTCACACTGGCTGGCCATTAATTGGCCAACCATTATGAAATTGTGATCGGAGACTGATCATGTTCAGGGAACAGTTTCCCATCTGCTCCCGGGCCCGCCGATTGCGCACGCCCAACAAGCACAAAATTCAGGCCATGATGTTTTTGTAATAATTCATTATGGTATACATTTATATTGTATTGGACGAAATGTATATAGTCTGTAATATCATAAAAGAAATAAATATTTGAGAATTAATATGAATACTTTAGTACTGCTCATTTTTACTTTATTTGATTATGACGGTCATTTTTTGGCCCCAAATCAAGCACGCATGTCAATCCCTCAAAAGCATTATCCCTGCAAAAGTCGACCCCATGACTTTTGGCCTAAAAAATTGGTCTTAAAAATTCAACTTTTACACAACTATGTATAATTTTGCGATGTCAGCCCATATCTACTCAGATGTGGGTTGAGATTACATGAACTCATTAGGATTCTTAAAGGCATTAGAATAAAGATTGAAAAGGCAATGTGTGAATCCATGGCCATCCATGCTCCTCAAACAAGCATGCTTCTTTACAGCCAGGTTAATTTTCTATATAGATAATTGGAAACCTAGGTGTGAGGTCACCCTTTTGTTACTAATATGCTTTTCTTGAACTTGGCACATCACCTGAATGATGTTGCCATTCCATAGTGACAGCAAAAAATCATCAGAAAACTCTCACAGAGACTGGGAGATTTTTTTTTTTGCATTTTATGCTGTATTGCTATAATGGTGAAAATGAAAATTAGCATTTGGGTTACAATAATAAGCTTATCTGGCACAGCCCTTAACTCGCTCCTTCTTCTCAACATTCTTTTTACATAACACTTTATAAATATTTTTGAAAAAGTACAACAGAAATTTCAAAATAAATCACATAAAATGTATTTCTGTAAAGGCTAAGTGCTTTGTGCATAATAGTAGTCACAGTTAGGCACAGCACTGAGATATTGTTGACATAGGCATTGTAGCTCATAGAGCAGAATGACATGTGACTGATAGGAAGATATATAGTAGGGCCATGGGATTGTTTAGTTTGAGTATATTCTGTTGATAATGCTCTGTAGCATCATTTCACTTATTACAAGTAGGCAGTTGCATATTCCAAGTGCTAAAAAAGATGATTTCCCAGGTTAGTGAGGTTAAATTTGCTCTGGAGAAGGATGAGGAAGCATTTTTTCAAGTTTCAGTGATGCTGGATGAAATATTTTATTTCTTTATGAATTATATTGTGCTATGTTTGACTTCTAATTTTTGAAAGTGGGCACATTTAAAGGTTCCTGAATGAAACTGAAGAGCAAATTGCAACATACCTTTGCTAATGCAGCAGTGTGTCAACACCAACTTGTACTTATATGTCACTTTTAATGTAATAAAACATCCCAAAGCACTTCACAGTGGCATTATAAAACAAAATATGACACTGAGTTACATAAGGAGATATTCATGCAGATGTCCAAAGGCTTGATCAAAGACGTAGGTTTTAAGGGGCATCTTAAAGGAGGAATGTGAGGCAAAGGGGCGGAGAGGTGTCAGGAGGGTGTTCCAGAACTTTGGGCCTAGGCAGCTGAAGGCATGGTCAGCAATGGTGGGACAATTAAAATTGCGAATGCTCAAGAGGCCAGAATTACTTGAGTGCAGACATCTTGTAGGATTGTTGGGCTGGAGGTTATGACAGAGATGTGTAGGGAAGATGCCATGGAAGGATTAGAGAACATTGGAAAATTATGCTTAGTTGAAAGTTTCGAGTTTTGAATAGGGCCACCACCCTCTTCATATAATAGACGGATTTCTGCAAAAGTGAGTTAAATTGCCCACTCAGGCAGGAAAACAAAAAGAGTTCTGGCAGTCCAACAATCCACACTGCTGTTTTGGCTGCAATTGTAGTCATTTCCATAGGGTCTGCCTAAGCACTGATCCTGATTTTAACCGAGGGCTCGAATTGGGCCCAGGCAAATCATAACCTCTCTCACCCCAAAGCTCATTAAAACTCTCCAGCATTCCAATTTATAATATAGCGGAGGTGATGGCAGCAGGCGTGTGGAAGGTGTCTTATTACATTGTAAAATGCTTCGGTGGCAAAAACTAGGGAGCAGGCTCAAATGTGAAGATAAATTTATTTGACCTCAGAATGCTGTATGTCAGGAGATTGGGCAGATTTGTTAGATTAAACAGAATGTGGTGAAATGTGAGGTGATATATTTTTAGAGGAAGCATAGGGCCGAATCATCCCAGATTTGCACTAAGTGCAATAACAGGTGGGAAAAAAGTGTTTTAGCCACTGGCCGCAATGGTGGCTTTTCACGCCGCATCATCTCAATCCCGCCTTATAAATCATACATTCCCGGGAAACACGATGTTTCAATGGTGGACGGGCTCTCATTCATTTGCCGCGCGGTCACCTCACCGCTTCCTCACGCCGGGCCCAGATTTAAAGTGCAGCCATGCACTCACCACTCAGTGCTTCCAACTCAGGACTGCTGCACGGAACACATGTCCCAGCAAAGCAAGAAGACTGCAGCCCCTGAATCAGTGACACATCCCTGGGATGACTTCTGGGCACCGTTGGAGCCCACCACAATGTCCTCTACCCCTGCCCTGGCCACAGAAGGCCCATCAGTGCCACCACTCCAGCTTGGGGGGAGGTGGCAGAGGTGGTCAGTGCCAAAGCTGTGCAGAACAGGTCCACCATCCAGTGCAGAAAATGAATGAACGTGCCGTCAGGGTAAGGCAACCATCTCATCACTCTAAACTCACACACTCACAAGCTCATCACACATTCATTGGCATCTCACTCACTGCCAGCTCAAGGGACATCACCACACATTGTCTCATACACACTCTCATATCTCCATCTGGCCTCATCTCCTCTGGAGACTGCCTCCTCAGCCCCCACCATCTTAAGGCCACTTTCACAGATCAATATGTGCCCCCCCTCACACACCCAGGGATACCCTCCTTCCCCAGTAATGACGTAGACCTGCAGCCTTTTCCCTTGCCTGAGGCCACTTCTCCCCCTTCCCCAAGCAAGCCTTAGCCCTACAGCTGTTGAAAAGTCAACCCTGCCTCACTCTGGTCTGGTAGGTAGAGACCTGCCCATGAGCACCCCTAAAAGTGATGTGGTGCTGCTTGCGAAGCCTGACGCTGGGTCATGAGTGCTGCCTGAAACAATGTAGGCAAACAAGCCTCAAAGTCCCGAGTGAAGTGCAGCTCACCAAGTGCACGTCGCTTATGTTCAGTTGTGGAATACGTCAGCATCCAATTATGCCAAAATGCTTGGATGATCCAGCATGAGGGGAATGATTCCAGTGAACTGGGCTTATGATGAAATGCAAATGTATTACAATGAAGTTCCTGACATGCAACAGTGGGAAATGTGGCCTGCCATTGACAGATGGAGTGGATGATTTGGAAACTGATTTCATGATGGCATGAAACCGATTTTTGGCCATCCCACCATATTGCCTGCTCACGCCTGATGCCAGCGGGCACGGAAAATTCCACCCATAAAGTGAGGACATGTGCACTAAATGATAACACTGTCAGAGGGACAGAGAGACTCAGATATTCAAGGCAGAATCAGCCCCTGCCGCCATCAATGGGATTTATAGTAGACAAGGGCGGAAGTTATGGTGGGAAGCAAAAAATCAGTCTCCTGACCTCAGAAAATCAGGCCAGGAAATCACGTCAGGAATTTCCCTTCTCGACATCCATGGTGAGTTGATGGTGGGTTGGGTTTCCCCCTGAAGCTTGGCAGGAACCCATTTTCCATCTCAATACATGCTCATTAAAATGCCAACAGACTGGAATCGTGCACCCCAATCAAATCTTCCACCCTGCCAGCGGGAATTTATGCCATTCTGTTATCTGACTGGACATTTATGGTTTGCACCCAGTGAGGGAGCATTCTAAAACACTTCCCTTTTAGTCAAAGCTGGCTGCACCATTGACCGCAGATATAGTGCACATGGAAGACACGAAGTGGGGGAGGTCCGGATGAGATGAAGGGAGGAAGTGGGTGCAAGACATGAAGTGGGAATGGAAGACACAAAGTGGGGGGGTGGAAGGCACGTAGTTGGAGTGATGTCCAGACAAGAAGGGGGTTAGGTATCCAGAGGAGCAAAGGGGGTGGGGATAGATAAGAAGGGGTGGGGGCTGGATGAGAAGAAGGTGGGGGATGTGTGAGTGGAGCGAGGGGGGAAGGAAGCCATGAAGAATAAGGGGGAGGGAGGAAGGCATGGGAGAGAAGGGGGAAAGAGCAGGGTGGTGACCCCTCTGGAACTTCCATGCCCATTGACCCACTGTACACATTCTAGAACCAATGAACACCACAGTGTAGGGTGGTATGTGTAAAAAAAAAGTTTTGAAAAAATTTAACCCATTGATAACTTTCTCCTACGTGGGAAAAAATGTCTGGACCAAACTAATAAAAGCGTCAATCTCCTAGGACCTTTTCAGTTTCAAAAAAACACAAACCTCAAACACTTGAAACCACTTAACTTGTGAATAACAAACATCCTGAAATTGGCTGCAGAGATCAGAGTGTCAGAGCTGCCAAACAAACAACGTTTCCTTTGGGAGCAGGAGTTCTTGTATTTGGGCATGAGGGGCCTGAGGGTGTGGGTGGAAGGGCCGAGTCTGGTGTAGAGGCCATGAGGGGACATGGGGGTGGGGTGGAAGGGCAGAGCTTGACATTGGGGGCCTACAGGTCCTGAGGGTGTGAATGGAAAGGCAGAGCTTGGCATAGGGGTCATGAAGGGCCGGAGGGGGTGGACGAAAGGGCGGAGCTTAGCATAGAGGGCATGAAGGGCCTGAGAGGGTGGGTGAGTGGAAGGGCAGAGCCTGGCATAGGGAGCATGAGGGAACATAGGGAGTTGGAGGGGGGGTGTAATGTAGCATAGAGGCAAGGCAGCAACCTGTTGACCTTGTCTTTTAAAATGTCCCTTTGTGCACATTGGTGTTCATTTCTCCTCTAATGGGCTTGAACAATGACTCTTTAAAAACCTGGCACGACTCCATAAAAATTGTGGAGGAGTAGGAGATACCTACCTCTAAAATGGAGCTGGCCTGGTCAGGAGTGCCAGATGCGGGCTTCTGACAGGAAGCAGCCCATACCCTTTAAAGGCACTCCCAAAAACCACACAACCCTGGAATGGGGTTGGGAATCCTGGAATCGGGACAAATCCCCACCATTTTTAAAGGGCTCCTGAGTCAATCTGACTCAGTGAAAATCCAGGCCATTGTGTTCAGTTGTGAAATATGGCATGTGAGTTCTTCAGTTAGTCTTAACCCGGTCCCCTGTCCCTCTGTCAACCATCACCTGCACTGTTGGTGGCAAAGCTGGCAAGAGGTCACATGCCCCTTATCATTACGTCCTTTCACTTTGAATTTAAAGAGACAGTTCAAAACATACCCATCTTAGGCCACAGGAGCTTGATGTGGAAAATGGAAATGTGAGTTTGACACATTTTTGAGTTGAAGGAGCTACGCTGAGCACCCAGCTCATATCATTGAACCAGGGTGATTTTTATTGGATGCAAAAATATGGAAAATGTTGCACTTTCTGCAGCTTGGCCTTGTTTGCGTTAAAGGCATTTTAGGCTGGAACTTTCTAGCCCTGTTGGAGTCGGGCTGCGAGGTGTGAGTTGGGGGAGACGATATGGTAAGAAGGCCAAAAATCAGTTTTACGCCATCATGAAAACAATTTGCGATTGTCCGCTCCACCTGTCAATGCAGGCTGCATTTCCCACCACTGCATGTCAGGAATGTCATTTTAACACAGTTGCAGCTATTAAAAGCCTTGCTCTCCGGAATCGGCCCCCCACATCAAATTTACCGTCCATGTCGGTGTGACTTCAGAATGGCGTGCTTCATGACTGCTTTTAAAAGGCGTACACCTGGCAACTTGAACTTCGTGAGGAATTCAAAGGTGAGTGCACACAACCTTGCGCATTGCTTGTGAGCATTGCCCATAGGACATGAAGGAAGAGGCAATGCACAGACACTGGGGGCGCAGGCAAGTCGCATCTACCTGGCTGAATTTGAGTGCAGTGCCAGGCAAGGGCTGTGGGGCTGGGGCTGGGGGTGGGGGCGGAGGGGGTGGCAGTAGGGGAGCAAGGCAGCACAGACTGAAGGAAATACTCAAGCACATGCCGAGGGGGTGGAGGGAGAGGGAATGAGGGGAATAGCTACACATTTGGAAAAGCTTGTCAAAAGTGAACATTCTTCAGAAGATGAGACCGTTCAGCTGCAGCTCCATTGACATGTTTGGAGTCGGGCCTCTGAAGCTTTTCTGCCCAGCCCCACCTCAAAGGTGCTGAGAGCACTCTGAGACAATGACGGAACTCTGTGATGCCTGCCCACCACATTCTGGCAGCAATGACAAGCACCATCAAGGTGCAGGCATCACTAATGCATCCAGTGAGTGTGAAGCTGGACATCACTTTGGTCTGAAGGTTACACATTGCACAGGCAAGAGGCCCTGAACTGAGACACCTGTTTTTATCTTGTGCAGGAACCAAGGTTTCACATCTGAGTGACATGAACACTGCTCTTCAGAACAAGGAGCCATAGGCAAGGAGACATTCTTGGGAGTTTATTGACAATGGTGCACATTACATACAAGTGGTTAACACCTATACCCAGGCTATGCAACTACATCCTTTTAATGTTCCTAACCCTGCCGCTACATCTTTATTTTTTAATAATCCACGGGATGTGGGCTTTGCTGGCTGGGCCAGCAGTTATTCCTCATCGCTAGTTGCCCTTGAGAAGGTGGTGGTGAGCTACCTTCTTGAACCGCTGCAGTCCATGTGGTGTAGGTACACCCACAGTGCTGTTAGGAAAGGAATTCCAGGATTTTGACCCAGCGACAGTGAAGGAATGGCGATATATTTCCAAGTCAGAATGGTGAGTGACTTGGAGGGGAACTTCCAGGTGATGGTGTTCCCATCTATCTGCTGCCCTTGTCCCTCTAGATGATAGTGGTCGTGGATTTGGAATATGCTGTATAAGGAGCCTTGGTGAATCCCTGCAGTGCATCTTGTAAATGGTAGACACAGCTGCTACTGTGCATTGCTGGTGGAACGAGTGAATGTTTGTGGATATGGTGCCAATCAAGCGGGCTGCTTTGTCATGGACGGTGTCCAGCTTGTTGAGAGTTGTAGGAGATGCACTTATCCAGGCAAGTGAGGAGCATTCCATCACACTCCTGACTTGTGCCTTGTAGTTGGTGGACAGGCTTTGGGGAGTCAAGAGATGAGTTACTCACCACAGGGTTCCTATCTTCTGACCTGCTCTTGTAGCCAAATGGCTAGTCCAGTTCAGTTTCTGGTCAATGCTAACCCCCAGGATGTTGATAGTGGGGGATTCAGTGGTGGTAATGCCATTGAACGTCAAGGGGTGATGGTTAGATTCTCTCTTGTTGGAGATGGTCATTGCCTGACGCTTATGTGGTGCGAATGTTACCTGCCACTTGTCATCCCAAGCCTGGATATTGCCCAGGTCTTGCTGCATTTGGACATGGACTGCTTCAGCATCTGAGGAGTTGCAAATGGTGCTGAACAATGTGCAATCATCAAAGAACATCCCCACTTCTGACCTTATGATGGAAGGAAGGTCATTGATGAAACAGCTGAAGATGGTTGGACCGAGGACACTATGCTGAGGAACTACTGCATTGATTTCCTGGAGCTGAGATGACTGACCTCCAACAACTACAGCCATTTTCCTTTGTGCTAGGTTTTACTCCAACCAGTGGAGAGTTTTCCTCCTGATTCCCATTGAATCCAGTTTTGCTAGGGCTCCTTGATACCACACTCTGTCAAATGTGGCATTCATGTTAAGGGCAGTTAGTCTCACCTCACCTCGGAAGTTCAACTCTTTTGTCCATGTTTGACCCAATGCTGTAATGAGGACAGGAGCTGAGTGTCCCTGGCGGAACCCAAACTGGGGGTCAGTGAGCAGGTTATTGCTAAGCAAGTGCCACTTGATAGCACTGTTGATGACCCCTTCCATCATTTTACTGATGATCGAGAATAGACTAATGGGGCAGTAATTGGCTGGGTTGGATTTGTCCTGATTTTTGTGTACAGGACATACCTGAGCAATTTTTCATAGCTGGGTAGATGCCAGTGTTGTAGCTGTACTGGAACAGCTTAGCTAGGGGCACGGCAAGTTCTGGAGCACAAGTCTTCAGTACTGTTGCCGGAATATTGTCAGGCCCCGTTGACTTTGCAATATCCAGTGCCTTCAGCCATTTCTTGATATCGTGTGGAGTGAATGTAATTGGCTGATGACTGGCATCTGTGATGCTGAGGATCTCTGGAGGAGGCAGAGATGGATCATCCACCCAGCACTTCTGGCTAAAGATTGTAGCAAATGCTCCAGCCTCATCTTTTGCACTGATGTGCTGGGCTCCCCCATCATTGAGGATGGGGATATTTGTGGAGCCTCCACCTCCAGTGAGTTGTTTAACTGTCCACCACCATTCGCAACTGGATGTGGCAGGACTGCAGAGATTAGATCTGATCCGTTGGTCATGGGATCACTTAGCTCAGTCTATCACTTGCTGCTTATGCTGTTTGGCACACAGTTAGTCCTGTGTTGTAGCTTCACCAGGTTGATACCTCATTTTTAGATATGCCTGGTGCTGCTCCTGGCATGCCCTCCTGCACTCTTCATTGAACTAGAGTTGATCCTCTGGCTTGATGGAAATGATAGAGTGGGGAATATGCTGAGCCATGAGGTTACAGATTGTGTTTGTGTATAATTCTGCTACTGCTGATGGCCCACAATATCTCATGGATGCCCAGTCTTGAGTTGCTAGATCTGTTCAAAACCTATCCCATTTAGCACGGTGATAGTGCCACACAATACGATGGCGGGGCTTTGTCTCCACAAGGTGGACACTCCTACCGATGTTGTCATGGACCAATGCATCTGTGGCAGGCAGGTTGGTGAAGATGAGGTTAAGTATGTTTTTCCCTCTTGTTGGTTCCCTCACCATCTGCCACAGACCCAACCTAGCAGTAATGTCCTTTAGGACTCAGCTAGCTTGGTCAGTAGTGGTACTACCGAGCCCCTCTTGGTGATGGGCATTGATGTCCCCCACCCAGAGTACATTCTGTGCCCTTGCCACCTTCAGTGCTTCCTCCAAGTGATGTTCAACATGGAGGAGCACTGATTCATCAGCTTAGGGAGGGCAGCACGTGATAATCAGCAGGTGGTTTCCTTACCCATGTTCGACCTGATGCCATGAGACTTTATGAGGTCCAGAGTCAATGTTGAGGACTATCAGGGCAACGCTCTCCTGACTGTATACCACTGTGCTGCCACCTCTGCTGGGTCTCTCCTGCCACTGGGACAGAACATACACAGGGATGGTGATGGGGGTGTCTGGGACATTTATTCCATGAGGATGACTCTGTCAGGCTGTTACTTGACTGGTCTGTGAGACAGCTCTCCCAGTTTTGGCACTGGTCCCCAGGTGTAACTAAGGAGGACTTTGCAGGGTCGACAGGGTGGTGCCTAGGTTGATGCTGGCAGGACCGTCCGGTTTAATTCCTTTGTTGAGACTTTATAGTGGTTAAATACAATTGCATGGTTTGCTAGACCATCTCAAAGGGCATTTAAGAGTCAACCACATTGCTGTGGAGTCACATGTAGGCCAGAACAGGTAAGGATGGCAGATTTCCTTCCCTAAAGGACATTAATGAACCAGATGGGTTTTTACAACAGTTGACTATGGTTTCATGATCATCATTAGACTTTTACTTCCAGATTTTTATTCAAACAGCCATGGCAGGTTTCAAACCAGGGTCCCCCACAGCATTACTCTGGGTCTCCGGATTACTAGTCCAGTGACAATACCACTACGCCATTGCCTCCTCTTGGTGCTCCCATGACAGCCTTCACGGAGGTGGAGGTGGAGGCAGCCTGCTGATTGCTCATCACTCCGTGATGACCTTGGCTGGTGTCCTCTAGGGGGTGGGGGGTGGCGCAGGGGCGGGACCTGGAGAGCCTCGGCCTGCTTTTGGAGTCCTGCTGTTTTGCATGGCCCCTTCTTCAGCTTGTGGAGCTGGAGCTGCTGGGGTCACACGAAGAAGGGTTTCGGATGGGCCAGACACTCCCATAGTCACATGGCTGGATGGCCGTGCGGTGTGTACCTGATGATCTTCCTCCTTATTGGTGCCTGATGGCCCTTGGCTGACTCCTTGAGGAGAAGTTGACACTGTTTGAGGCCAACTATGTGGTCAACGATGGAGTTCAGCCGGCGCAGCCATGGGAGACCCATGTCCTGGACCAAGATCTCCATGGCGGCCGCCATGCTCCCAGTGTTGGCCTCAGTACAATGGCATGTCAGCACTTTCACCTCAGCCTGAAGGCGGACAGACTCCTCCATCGTGCCTTGCAATCTGAGGAAAGCAGCGGACATCCCTTCCTGAAGTTCCTGAGCTTGCCTTTGCAGCTCCAGCAACTGAGGTACGACCAAGTCCAGAAGTTCCTAATCTGACTTGGACTCAGCAGTTTTCTGGCCTCCAGCAGTCTTCCAAGTGCCGGAAACATGGAAAGTCCCTGCCACCACCTGCTGTGGATCAGACAATGTGATGTGCTCTCCAGATTGTTACCCTGAGGCTACTCTAAACCTAGGTCCCACCGAGATGTGTGTCTCTGCACTGGTGCAGGGTGTGGGTGAGTGCTGTGATGGGTCTTCAATGAGGGTGTCATCAGATTCTTCTTCCAGGGTGTCTTTGGAGCTTGAGTCGATGGCCTGGGTCGTAGGTCGGAGCTGCCTCCCAGAGATACTTGTGAAAGCAAGGGGCAATAATTAGTGCATTGCAGTGGACTGCGGAACAGGGGAAGTGACTCACAGCATGGTTGTGTGATGGATGTTGCATTGCTGGATCCTCACTTGGTTGAGCACCACCAACCCCCCCATCAGCACAGGAATGGTCCAGATCCTCACCAGTCAACTGGATGATGTGAGGACCTTGATTTCAGGCATTCCTCCACCGGTCTGAGACCCTTCCCTTTTGTTCTGTGCCAGCTTGTCCTGCATGAAGACAGATGGACACTGTTATCAGGATGCCTGCCAGGCCAGATGAGAAGGATGTCGGGCATGTGTAGATGGTGAGTGGTGCCATGGAATGGGATGAGGACATGATCCATAGGGCAGATAAAGGTATGTGTGAGAGTGTGAATGGTTATGTCCCTTGAACTGAGTGAGATCTTGTTCGATGTGTAATGGGTTTGTGAGTGTGTGAGTTGAGTGTGATGAGAAAAGTGACTTACCTGGCGGAATGGAGGAGATCTTTCAACCTCTTTCTGCAATAGGTGGCTGTCCTCTTGTGCAGGGAGTTGGCACTGACCACTGCTGCTGCCACCTCCCATGCTGGATTGGTGACCTTGCTTGCTGGGCTTCACCCAGAGCAGCGTTAGAATTCTTCACAGTGGCCCTGCACTGCATCCAGCTAAATTTGGCGGCAGCATGCTTCCTCCCTTTAGCAGCCATGACTTTGCAGAAGCTTTTGATCCCTTAGAGACTGATCACTCTGTGCAAGGGCACCTTTAAATACGCACCTGGCTTACCGAAGGCCTGAGGTGATGGCGGGGTGGGCGAATCAGAGGCTGCCCCGCCAGCGACCCGGCGTGTTTCCTGGCATTGCATTATTAATGAGGCAGGATGTGCTGGGAATAGGACCACACGGCGTGAAAACCCACATTTACTGCCAACAGTTAAAACATCCTTTTTTCCATACTTTGTGCAAACCTGGGATGATTCCGCTCCATCTCAACACCAAATTTGCAATGAAAAGCTCAATTTGTGTCCTACTGCGTCTGGGTAGGCCTTCTCTGCTGGAAAAAATGTCTTCATATCGAAGTATGAAGTCAAAAAGCAGTGCAGTACTGAGGGAGCATAGCATCACCTTTTAGATGAGACATTAAGCCAAGACCTCATCTTCCTGCTGGGGTAGATGTAAAAGTTCCCACGGCTCTATTTCGGAGACAATAAGGAGTCATCCTCGGAGTTCTGGGCAATGTTTATCCCTCAATCGACATCACAAAAACAAACTATCTGGTCATAATCACATTGCTGTTTGTGGGAGTTGCTGAACGCAAATTAGCTGCTACGTTTCTTACATTACAACTGTGGCTATACCTCAAAAAGTACCTCAGTGGCTGTAAAACCCTTTGTGAAGTCCAGTGGTCCTGAAAAGCATTACATAAATGCAAGTCTACATTTCTCTTATCACCCATAAAAACAAAACGCCAGACCATGTGTGCTAAGCCTACCTATCACTTATTACTAAACAAAAACAAAAACAAAATTACCTGGAAAAACTCAGCAGGTCTGGCAGCATCGGCGGAGAAGAAAAGAGTTGACGTTTCGAGTCCTCATGACCCTTCGATAGAACTTGAGTTCGAGTCCAAGAAAGAGTTGAAATATAAGCTGGTTTAAGGTGTGTGTGTGGGGGGCAAATCCAAGCCCCCTTGCTAGCGATCCAGGGGGTTGCCCATGAATGCATTATTAATGAGGCAGGATGCACAGGGAATGGGATGATGTGACACGATTGAGTATTTTTTTGTGCCCACAACCCAACTGGTAGTTTTTCAGCTCAGTATTCTGGAACAGTGGGTGGAACCATGCCAAATTTGCACTAAATGTGTCAGCGGTCATGAAAAAATCATTTTACCCGTGGGTTATGGTGGGTTTTCGCGTCACATCATCCCATTCCCTGTGCATCCTGCCTCATTAATAATGCATTCATGGGCAACCCCCTGGATCGCTAGCAAGGGGGCTCGGATTTGCCCATCATGCACTGACTCAGCACTTCCTTGCTCCATATTTAAAGTGCACCGGAGCGGAGCCTGCTCCATGGCTAGGATTTTATGGCCTCGCCGTGGTGTCTCCTCCCGATGGATACAGCGAGCCATTTAAATCTCCGTTCAGTTCAGCGGGACCGTAATATCCTGTCGGGCGGGATGGTCTGTAAGATCCTGGCCCATGTCTTCAGGCTTGGTCTGCTCCAGTTGACAGATGGCCCTGAAAGCAAAGAAGATGGCAGCCCCCAAATTTAGTGATGCCTCTTTGGGATACCTTACTGGGTGCTGGAAGGGTGCTGCAATGATCTTTACCCCCACTCTGGACGCAGGAGGGCCACCAGAGTCATCATTCTGGAGGCAGTGGCAGTGGCGGAGAGGGCACAGAGAGGGTCAACCACTCAATGCAGGAAAAGGATGAGTCAACCACCTCATCACTCTCAATTCACACACTCACAAATCCATCAAACTTCCACAGGGATCTCACACCTCAAGAAACAACACTGCTAACTCTTACACATACCTTCACATCTCCATCAGGCTGGTATCCTCTGGAGCTCATGTCCTCATCCCATCCATGGCTCCACTCACCACACAAATATTCCACACAGTGCCATTCGTCTGTTTTCATGCAGGAGAAGCTGGCTCACAACAGCAGGGAGAGGCTCCAGACTGGCGGGGTGCTGTGGCTCACATTTGGCCCCGCACTCACTTTGAGGTGTGCGCCATCATGCTGACCGGTGAGGATGTGGACTCTGCCTGTGGCAAAGGTGAGGTCGGCGGTGAACACCCATGTGAGGATCTTGCACCACCTCATCCCCCTCTCAAAGCAACTGTGAGTGCTCTCTCCCCTGCTTTTGACGGTGTTGTCACGGTTCACATGAAGCTCTGCCAAGTGACGTAGACCCTCAGCCAGCCAGTCCCTCAGCCCCATCCACATCCTCACCTCCAGTCAAGAGGACACCTCCTCCATTGAAAAGCTGAAAATAAGCAGCCTAGAAGACCCATCACAGCTCTTACCCACACCCTCCACCAGCGCAGAGACACACACCTCAGTAGGGCCTAGATTTAGAGCAGACTTGGGTTCACAATCTGGTGATCACTGCACAGACATATATTCTGGGCAGGGGGAGGTAGGTTCAGCTGAGCTCCCCAGCACTTGGAGGACTGCTGGGGGTCAGGCATCTATGAGGTCCGAATCGGATAACGAGCCTTTGGATTTGGCCTTCCAACTTACTCTGGGGAGTCAGCAGAAGGCGTGGGAACATCATGCAGAGCTGTTGGAGGCCCTCAACAGAGTGGCACACGAGTCGGAAGAGTGCATCTGCTGAATCTTTGATGAAGTGGTGCCCACATGTGCTTGCATGGAGGTCTTTATGGGTAGGATGCCGGATGCCATGGAGATCCTGGCCCAGCAGAATGTGGAGATGCGGCAGAGCTGTACTCCATTGCAGTAACCATGGGTGACTTACTGCAGTGGCAACAAGAGAGAGAGAAACAGAGCACCTTGCATCCCGCCAGGTGTTCCTTCCCCTCAAAGAGTCAGGCTTGGGCCCTCGGGCAACCGAATAGAGGAGCGGCAGCTGGACACCCTTAGATCACCCACTCAGGAATCTCAGAAGCTGTCCACTTCCTCCTAGTCCCTTTTGTCTGTGACCGCTTCAATTTTATTCCCTGTCACCACAGAGGGAGCAGCTGGCCCACAGGAGGACAGCCAAAGCAACCTGGGCCCTCACGGCCTTGGCTCTCCAGAGGATGCACACTGAAGTCACCAGAGGCAGCAGGGCTGACCATTACACAGGCTGTTTCCACCCCTGCTACAGATGTCAGGGCAGCACCTAGGAGAAGTGGTCGGCCTAGAAAAGTTAAGGAATTCTGATCACAAGTGGCTGCGGGGCAAACACATTTTGTCACTTTATAATCTGAAAATGTATTCACTTTCACTGAATAATGTGTAATGTTGTCTTTCAGCTTCATTTACAGGCTTCATGAGTCCTCCCACTGCATTATCACGCCCCCTCACAGCCCCCCCCACCCCCCAAAATAAACCCCCCACAGTAGCAGTTCAGCTGCACATAGCCAGACTACAAGTGATTCTAGAGGGAGAAGTGTGTGAGTAACAAGGCCTTTCAGAGCCTCAGCAAGCACTCTCTCATGCACGTGGATCCTTTATGCATCACATACATCTCACTGTCCCGTCTATTTTCAATGCTGCCTGCTCGAGTCTATCTGAGCTGACTCGCATCTCCATCCACCCACTGATTGTACTCCCATGCAGCATCTGTGCACAACATGCTCACTTTTGATTTCTGAAAAATGGTAGTTGTCAAGTTTATCGTCAGCTCCCCCATCTTTCCCCCTTCCCCAGTCACCCATGTCCTTTCCTCCATCATTGTCGACCCTCTGCCATCTTCCACCTCCCCACCATTACCTGCCAACCGAATCCTTTTCTTTCTAGAATGTCCAGCACGTTCCCTACCTTCTTGAGAATCCCACCCTCATTCACATTGACCTCCCTGACCTCCTCCTTCCTACCCCCAGGGTCCGTGCCTGCCTCCAAGTGCCCACCAATGACCCTCGCCATCCCTTTCACCACTACCAACACACCCTCACCCTCCCACCCTACTTGCTCCCTCTGCCCCCTCTCACACTCACCTTCAGTTTGCTCCCCAGGAGACTGTCATTGACTCCACAGACTTACACATTCACCTGGTCATACAACCCCCCCCCCTTACTCCCTCCTCCACACTTATTCCCTCCTCTACCCTTAATTCCTCCTGCACCCTTACTACTTCCTCCCCCGGACTCCTTCACCTCTCCGAACTTCTTCCTTCCTCCAAACTCCCTCCATTATACTTCCTCCCCCTTAAACCTACCTCCCCATTTGGTGCATTCTCCCCATTACAGCCCATCCCCCATAATCCCTCCTTCCCCCTCCCAATCTCATCCTCCCTTACCCCTTCATCCCCCCCCCACCACCAACCTCACCTCCCTCCCCTACACCTTTGTCCCCCACCTCTCCACCTCAGTCCCCTGGTACACATTCCTCTTCCAGTGAAATCTAGACCTTCATCTCCCACCTCCCCCGGTACACCTCCCTCCCTCTCACAGCTGGACCTTCCTCCGTCTGCGCCTGCCATCACTCCCCCACCCCCCAACCTCCCCCCGCCCATCGCCAATCATTCATAGCAGCCCATGGGGCCAAGACCGTGATGTTCCGAAACAGACCTGAAGCATCAATGGAGATCTCCCACCTTTCGAGAGCTGCTTCATGGCAGAGCCATGTCCATGAGAATCCACCCAGCATGTGATGCCCGTGTTCCTCCAGGGTCTGGTGGCTGTAGGGCTCCAGCATTTTATTCCCCTCAGATGCCCACACTCTGAGCAAGGCCCTAACTGTAAGCCCGACTTCTGCACGTCACATTTGTCTGGATGTTTTCTGGGCTGGCATGTTTTCCTGCTGGTGTAATGGTAAATCAGGTGTGGGGAGTTGATTCTGATCAGGCCATTACCAGGTTACAAATCGGGTTCACGCCAGCCTCCAGTGGGATTCACATTCCCCCATGGTGGACAGCATAGTATGATCCCACTGTGCTTTCACGCCGGCATGAAACTGAGTTTTGGCCTTCTTGCCGTATTATCCCCCACCACCTGCCATGATGCCCACAGCCTATGGGACCAGACAATTCTGCTCAGAGTCTTTCTAACTGTTCGAGGAGCTCAGATTATTTCAAAAAAAGCATGAATATCTTGCCAAACCCCTTCACACTTAAAGTTTAAACATTAAACATGTCTTGGGATCAGATGAGAAAAAATTGACCCTTCACTCAGCCCTTCTCTGTAGAGATTGACAAGAGAATGGCTTATTGGGCTTGACAGTTGAGTACACCCTACTGATAAATATTTAAGTTAAAGAATGAGCATATGCCATGTCAGAGTTTCTCTCCTCCAGAATTTTGATGGTTAAGACCAATTTACAAAAATCTTTAACCCTGATGTTGTAATGTATCTATGGTTAATAATAACCGTTACCCAAAGCAGAACAATGACTGTCCAAAGTAATCAGAATAGAAATAGCCATTTTTGATAATTATTAAATCATTGAGGTTTACTGATATGACAAAAATAAAGAAAGGATACAAATGGAGAATAGATTCTAAATAAAGCATAAACATACCTGAACATGTAACAGAAATGGTACATTTTACACTTGTACATTTTATGCATTATCAGGAATAACAAAATGTTTTTTTTATCAATATTTTACATATTTTTCTTGTCCAAGAATAATCAACTACCTGAAAATAAATAACAACATTAAATAATATCTTTCAAAACCTTAATAAATATGTCTGTTCATTAAATTTATGTAGCTGACATTGCAGGGAAAACTGCTTGATTTCACTACTCATTTTGACACAAGCAGCAGATTGGAATAATGTGTTATGGAAATAAACTGGTTTTGTGCATTCAAGTATGTCATTATTTAGGACTGACTTTTCTTTTGACATTCCAGGGTAATCCAAAGTATAATAAAGTATACATTGTAGTTGTTTACCTCATGTTCACTGCATGAGCTGTGAGGTGGAAAAAAATGGTCACTTCGTACCTTACTGTTTGGCATGAGAAACATATTCAAAAATTAGGTCATCAGAAAAGTTTCTATTTTAATGTACCAATATTTATATTTTCTGAACTGTAATCCAGTATTCATTTGATAGACTTTTCTTTAACTGTAAAATGAACATATCATTTGAAATTTAGCTTTTTATGGATCTCCAGTACCAGAACAGACTAACTCAATCTTGGCAATTTTCAATAGCATTGTTACTGATGACCTTTGGGTTTGTAGCAGTCATCAACTAATGACCTGTATCCACAGGTGGCAATGACTGCATATTTACAGATTTTCAGAACCATCGAAATAAGTATGTTAAACACCTGAAAAATTTATAATCGTTGTCACCTAAATTTTAAAGGAAACTTTGCCTAGCGCTTGCACAGATAACCCTGTGAGTTACTGGATAGTATGAACTAAGATGCTAACTTCTCATTCTGTGATAAGTTAACTCCCCGCAGCCAAATTGGTGGAAGAGAGTGTTGGTGCAGTATCCCTAGGTTAGAGAGGAGAATTTTGACACTGACCATTATCTAGTGACACCTGCTGTTAATGCGGGGGTTAGAAATTTGTCTCAGGCACGAGTGGGAAGCGGACGGTATCAGATCGGCTGCCCTTTATATGACCCGCCCAATATTCGGTTCCATTACTGGACAAGGCACAGAACAGGCCACTTTGTGCTATTGCCTGTGACCATTTTCTGCCGCATGTGTGTAGAAGTTGGATGAAGAATTGTCACTTGCATTTTGAAATGACACAGTATTATTTGTAAACCAAACTTAGGTCGGCTCATTCAGGTATTGCTTAAAATTAATAAACAAGACAAAAATTAAATCAGAGTGACCCAGTTTGAGGCAGGGAATTTCTCATTTGTGAGGTAGCTACTTTTGTGATTAGTTACATTGAGTTGTTATTTTAACTGCATTAACAGCATGTTGAAAATCCTGCTATATCTGTCTTTCCTCATTGCCAATCGCTAACACCCACGTTATGGGTAGCGACCTTTTGAAAATCTGGCCCCTGGGCTATACAATGGGTTAGATGTCAGCCGTCTGTCAGCAAAGCACAGAATTCTTGCTTGAAGTCCTAGGTGACAATCTCCTTCTACTTTTAGCAAGGCGGATTTCAGAATGCTTTATGTTTTTAAATACTGTTTCAAGCATTCATAAGAAGAAGCAACGTATATAATTACATTTTGTCAAATTTGCTGCATGGTTTCTGAGAAGAACACTTCTTTAGCAAAAAGAGAGAATGACAAATTTGGCTCTGCGTTTAAAATAACATTTTGCTTAACTATTTTACAACAAATATTTCAACTTTATTATAATATTTTATTCAATCTTAGATTCCTTTACATGCCCTGTCCAGGTGCACAATATTCTGTCGGGGCCCGTCCATGTCAATCACTTTTTGCCAATAGGTAGTTCATGAAACCTGGTGAGTTTACTCATATCCTGTATTATTGTTACTCAGGTCTTTGTTACCTTAGCCAACTTTTGGTTAGGAATTCCCTGAGTGGAGCTGACAGCCAGGAGTTAACCTTCTCTTACACTTCAATGCTCTCCATCCCCCCATGCTGAATTTTCAGTTTCATGGCTGTAAATTACATCACAGATCTTTGTGACCTATAGCCACTGACTGTGATTGCAGGACCTTCATGATATATTCTCCATGATTGACTAATACCATAAAAAGTGAGAGCAAAGTTATTTCAAAACATGTATACAGTCTCAATACAATGCTAAATCTGAAAATGAGGAAAAGCAATTAAGTAGACAACATTTTCAATACAGCACGCTTATTTTGAAATTGTTTCTATGGATAGAAACCTTAACAATGGATTCCATTGTATTTTTGATATCCCTTCTTGTTAGCAAAACAATAAGAAAGGAACTCTTGTCGTAATTCCCAGATTTTGCGTTAACAAAGCCAGATTTTCAAAAACTTGTAACCCATAATCAGATAGAAACTTCTGGCATTTGTGCATGCACTATTAAATATGGAAATCTGAAAGCTACAGCTCTTCCATAAGTTTTGCTATACCAGGAAACTCAGCATTCAAACAGGTGCTTATGGCCAAGTTGCAATACCCAACCACCAGGCACCCACTAAACATGCCAGAAAACCTTTATGTTTATCCATTCAAGCATGAATCTTTATCTGCCAAACAACCTCCCTGGCACTGCAAATTTTATTTTTACAAATGTGGGGACTCATTCCTTTAGATTTTAATTATTGCTGCAGATTTAAAAAATCTTAGTTTGTTACTTTTTCTTTCAGTTACTTTTATCTCTCTCTCAATCCAATCTTTCTTTCCCTTTCTTTATTTTACTTTCTATGCATGATTTTACACTGAATTCATAAAAATTCTAACTGACACTTCCTGGATTCCATGTGTTCAATCTGGTTGATTGAAAAGACACACAGTTTCTTACCCTGTTCACAGAGGTCCCAGAACCCCATACAGGACATTGTATTGAACTGGATTTTGAATAGACACAAGTTGAAGTGGTGGTGTAGTGGTGTTATCACTAGACTAGTATTCTTGTGACACATGGTGATGCTCTGGGGACTTGGGTTCAAGCCCCTCTGTGGCTGATGGTAAAGTTTGAATTAATTAGGAATTTAAAGCCTAATTCTTCCAAAAAGCAATGTTGGTAGAGCTTCTCTGCACTTTCTCAAACAGTATTATGAGATCTCATATCATTCACCCAAAAAGGCAAATAGAGCTTTAGTTTACTACTGTGGATGCTGTAAATCTGAAATAGAAACAGAAAATGCTGGAAAAACTCAGCAGATCTATTTTCTCAGTTTTGACGCTAACACTGTTTCTCTCTCCACAGATACTGTTAGGTCTGAATTTTTCCAGCATTTTCTGTTTTTATTTCAGCATTCCTTCAGTACTATACTGATGTGTCAGCCTAGAGTGTGCATTCAAAGCCTTGGAATGGGACTTTAACCCATGACTACCTTAAAGGAAGAGCCCAACCACCTGGCCAAGCTGCCATTGAATAAGTCACATTGTCATACCTGTGAGTCTGATTATTTGAGCCCTAGTTATTTGCCAATGGAAGTTATATGGGATCTATTTTAACTAAGTAGGAACGTGGATTAGGGGAGGGTTGGGGGTGGTGTGTAAATGAAATGTAGCGGGAGACTTTGTTCTAGCCTTGATCTGACCGACAGCAATTTTAAATTGCAAGTATCAAGGACATCCACCAGAAGACAAATGGGCCCTTCTTTACATGTGTCAATTGGCAAAAGTGACATCGTCTGAATTCAACTACTATTTTTAGCTGAGGCCTGGGTGGGGGATCAGTATAGTTTCTCACTTACTAGGATACGTTCCCATCTAAGAGTAAAAATTGATCCCTATGTGTGTTTGCATGTGTATGCATGACACAGATGTAGTATGAAGCATATTGAATAAGAATTTTAATGTCTATGTATCAGTTCTATTCTCATCGTGCTTATTATAAACACAATGAGCGTATAACTTACATTCTTTTGAGTGAAGTGGCTCGAATGTATTTTCACATGATAACACCTACCATCTTTAAAGTGCCTTTAATGGCAATTAATGTCGGAATATATTGGCAGATGCGATCTCAACAACTTCTTGTGGAGCTAACATAAAACTCTAGCTTTGTGATTGTTTCAGACACTGATGTTAACTGTGCTTGTATAAATACTAGGCAAGCCGTGTTTCACCTTCCTCTCCCACTTGCAGATTTTAATGTCTGTTTATATTATATCTAAATAATTTAATATTTAAAGAACTGAGAATCACAGAATAAGAGGTTAAATCTGACCCCATCACAGATTTTTAATATGTACTGACCTTAGTTTGGAAAATTAAGTGAGGTAGTTCTGGAGCATGAGTGAGGGATGAAAATGGCTCATTCATCCAATTGAATAAAATGTAGGAAGGAGTGATGAATTATGTCTTTCTTGCTTTTCACTTAGCAGTCTATATCCTCACACCAGTGGCATTATCCAATTTATTAGATGTTTCTTGTAGTATTGGGAACAGGATCGTAGGAATAACCAGAATATTTTACACAGCCTATAGCAATAGAGCTTCATTAAAGATGTAATTTCCATATGCCAAATGTTGTCCAACTGCCATATTATGTCACTGAACAGAATATCATTTGCCTGCCTGGCAGTATGCCAATGGTAACCAAACATTCCTTAATTTCTCAGTGACAACTTTAAAAAAATGAAGATTCCTTAGTGCTTTTACTTTGCCACTGCCAGCAAATAGCACCCATGAAATGGTTAATAAACATTTAAACACCCAACCCCAGGTGTCAGAAACCTGAGTTGCTAACTTACTTTATAATGCTGTCCTTTTATATGTACAGATTATTTTCAGTCAAGGATATTTAAGTAAGCTTAACAAAGTTTTAACACAATGATTGCTTTAACTTCAGAATTTGACATAAATGTAAGGTAATGTGGGAAAGAATGAGAATTTTTTTGGAAAAATATACTTTATTCATAAAATATCTGAAAGAACATTACAAAACATTTCAAAATGACCATCACAAAAAGTGCAATCATATTCAAGTTTTCCACATAGATCATGAGGTGCTTCAATACAATCAATGAATATTACAGACATTTCAACATGGTCATTACAGTCAGACAATGCTATGGTATTTAAGTTATCTACATAGATCATGTTGCACTCTGAGGTGTTTCAATACAATTGAGAATATATTGAGGCAGAGTACAGTATCACACTAAACTCTTCTGTGAGGATTTTAACATGTTCCAATGTCTTTGATATGTACTACATTTTGAACTTGTAATCAGCATTTTATTATTTTTACAATGTTGCAGAAAACAATTATTTCCTAATTCTAAGATAGGATTACTCAGCACATTCAAATTAGATTGATAAGTGCATGTTCATATTTAAAATCTGTTTTCTATCAGCTTTAAATATTTGTAGTTTTTCTACATAACATAAGTAGTTTGTCATTGTGTGACATATTATTGACAATCAGCATAGTTTCATGCATTTTTAAAGGTTCTTTGGCACATAATGGAGTGCTAAGTCTGTTTTACTAACAAAAGTACCCTGAGGAAGCATAATACAAGGTTAAGGTAAAAGCATACATAGCAAAGAAATTGTTCTTCCATGATTAATTTTTGTTTAGGAATGATTAAGTTCTCATGGCTTAATACAAGTTTAGCAAAAAGAACAGCTATTTCATCATTTTTCACTCAGCCTGTGTTAGTAAAGTAACACTGTGTTGTCCTGTTCATCCATGGATGATCTTTCTGAATGCAGTCATTAAGTTATCATATACTATGAACTTCAGGCTTTTATTCATATTATACTTAGGTATAGTTTGCAAGTTTTGCACATTAACATAGACTTCAAAATCATGAATCTGTTCGAGATCATATCTGAATGAAAAAGTTGGAACGAGTTTTTGTTTCAAGTGCTGTACTTCAGACAAAAGTTTCTACTCTCGATATTTCCATTTCTTTATGGATTTCTGAAGTACTCATACAGCCATTGCCATATTAGATTTTATTCAGTCAAAAAGCTACACTAGAAGCTGTTTAACATATCTTCTCACCAAAGCTTGTTTCTTTTTCATATCCTGACATGTATGAATGCATATAATTAGATCTGTTTTGGTTGTGAGATTTTTAATGCTGTCATATACTAGACAAAAAAAGGTCCTGTCTTATCAGTGATATTAACCTGTACCGATGGTTTCCTAAGTCATTTTAACTGTTTACATTTTAGAGGCACAAATAATCTTGAGACAGCATTCCAAAGAATAGTTTCTGATAATAATGCTTCTTCTGTGGTCACAAACATCACCAGTCTCTCCATTAAGCATCTCTCATTTTCTTTGGAATGAATTGTGTGTTTAAGATTCATTTTCTTATTTCAACATCATAAGGTACACCAAACCTGTGTTAATAAAGTGTAGAGTGAAGTTGCCAAACTAGTAAGAGCAAAACCAGAAAGGAACCTTTCTTATCTTAAATATCCACATTAATTTCAGACTTCTTTTCGGAGATCAGTAAACCTACACTAACAAAGCAAAGCTTGCTATATTGATCTGTCACATGGCTCAGACTCTAATTCAGCACTATTTCCATGCAACAGGCTTTATCAAAATTATAAAACCCTCAATTTCAGATTTTTGGATTTTGTGTTTAAATCAATCAATTGCAAACAGGATTTAATTAAAGAATATTATTTCAAAGTATAATTACCTACTGGGACTAAAATGAGCCTCCATTGGCTATAACACTCCCCTACTGTGATCCCACACTGGAACGTGTTGAGTTTTAGATTAATATGCACGCTGTAAGTACAAGTCCTAATCTCGATCTTAAAGGACATTTAAAACACACTTGGAATCTTGAATGCAATCATGCACAATGTGACTACAACGTCCACCATGCTAAATTTCCGATTACATTTTTTATGTGCATGATTTAAATCGCTTTAGCAGCAGTCCAGGGAGCATTTTATTCTGCATATTAATTATACAATAGTTGTGCCATATATGGGTCTCAGTGGTCATGGTCTGTAATCCAGCTCATTTGAACTGTGAACAGAGTTTTTGAACATGCTGCGCACATCAAGTCTTGCTTTAGGTTAAGATATGTTGCATGGCTATGCTTCTGTTAAGAAAAAAATACTGATTTTGATGCTATTTTGTGTCGCAGTTAAAATAAATTGTTACATTGAATTCCATAAGGTGGTCATAAAAAATGGTGCTATAAAATATATATTAAATTGGGCTAAAGGCTCAAAATAATTAATAAAATTATGAACATTTCAATTTGAATACATTTTTGAACAGAAAAGTGTTCTGTATAAATGTTTTCTACATCTATATTCAATGTAATTATATATTATGTATACGATGATATATAGAAGTCCTTGGACAAATATGTTCATGGAATTGCATGTACAGTAGCAAAATGAATAGCAGTGTTATAAACATAAACATTATTATTACTTACCAAAAACTATCGGTGCTAACATGTCTCCTATGGTATTTCTCATACCGAGTTGGAAATTAAAGAGCAAAGGAATTACAATTATGTTGCTACTGCCACGTCCTTGGGATATTGCCATGTACTTAACTCCAATTAATTCCTTTTGAGGTGTAGTCATTGTTGTGTAGCAAATGTAAGCAGGGAGGAGGTGAATAACTACGTTATAATGACATTGAAGGATAAATATCGGGCTGGCGCCGGATGAAACCTCTTTATCTTCTTCAAATAATGCCATAGGGTCTTTCACATCCATCTGAGAAGTCAAATAGGCCTGTAGTTAAAACATCCCATCCAAAAGATGGGACATCTGAAAATGCAGTGCTTTCTCTAGCTGTTTTATGATGACAGGCACATTATACCATAAAGTTGACAACATATTATTATAAATGCATAATTGATACCCCATGACATTGTTCTCTCTTCCTGGAAATATATTTTCTGCTACCCTTCCAATTCTTTCTGGGCAGTGTTTCTGACTATCTGTTGGTGTTGCCTGTCAACATAAAAAAGATTATGAATCACTTTTCTACAAGGCAATGTCTTAAGTTCACGCATGCCTGTTGAGTTATTGCAAACAGCCACATAATTTGCACTCCTTGCAACAGACATTCGGGGGAAATTTTAACTTTGTGGAACTAGGGAGAATGTTGATTTTCAGCATGTGCAGTGGACAATCAAAATTGCATTGTGATTGTAAATATGTTAGAGGACCCAACTTAAATATATTAATGTGGAACAAACCCATTTTGAACTGAAGTGGAGGCTGCATGAATCACGATCCACCTGTAACATGTTACAGACCTTAGGAAACAAGTTAGCTGTTCTTTTTTTCTAAATGTGGGGCGGCAGACAAATACTTGTGTCTATATATGAGCTGAGGGAACTGACTTGACTCAGTGATAGTCTTTTTGCTTTGGCTCAGAACATTTGGGTCAAAGCCCCACTCCAGCAATTGAGTGCAGAGTCCAGAGTTGGGATTTTCAATCACCCATGTTGATGAGATTGTTGCAGGTGCACTTTGGAAATAGTGCTCCCAGGTGATGTTTCAATTCCTCTGGGAGACACCGGAATTTTCAAAGTTGGGGCAGGGGCGATGGGGAGGGGGTAGGGTGGGTGCATTGCCAGGAACCCACTTGCCTCCAATTAATGGCCCATTAAGTACCTTGAAGAGCTTTTCAATAAGTCGAGGAGGGCCAGAATGCAATTTTCAAAAGGAAATCGCCAAACCTGAACAGCTGTCAGATCCAATGCAGGAAACAGTTACTTTTTTTTTGAGATGAAAGTTTTTTGGCACTAGGAATTTTTTTTCTAGATAGGGCACTGTATCTTTAAGTTGGCTGTTTGGCGACATCTGTTGGCCCTTCAATATGCTGTCTCCTTTCTTTGGCAAGGCAGTGGCAGGCCCTGTCATGGCTGCCGTCTGCCTTTGATGATCATGCTCTGCAGGTAGCTCCTGCCTCCTGGCACAGCTCAGCACTGCTTTTTGGACACAAGCTCACCTCTGCCCAGTTAAGGTGCCTGCATTTGTAGATTGCATCGTGTGACGGACACAAATGCAGTGTGGAGTTGGGACCTGGAAATTATTTGGCGCAATGGACTGAAGTGGTTTCCTTCTCCGTGGCCTTGTTGCTCCCTATCACTGTAAATTTCTTTCTGGGGTCCTTATTTCCAAGCAGTGGAGAAGACCTGCAAGTGTTTAAGGTTATGAAAATCTTTGATGGAGGAAACGTAGAGATTTTTCCATTTGCAGGGAAGATCAGAACTAGGAGCCATAAAAAGATAGATGCTAATAAACCCAATGAATAATTCAGGAGAAATTTCTTTCTCCAAAGTGTGGTCAGGATGTGGCACTTGTTACTAAAAGGAAAAGGTGAAGTGATGAGCATAGAAGCAACTACAAGGAAGCTAGATAAATAAGGGGCAGAAAGGAAGAGATGAACATATTGATATAAAAAAAAACTGCGGATGCTGGAAATCCAAAACAAAAACAGAATTACCTGGAAAAACTCAGCAGGTCTGGCAGCATCGGCGGAGAAGAAAGAGTTGACGTTTCGAGTCCTCATGACCCTTCGAGTTCTGTCGAAGGGTCATGAGGACTCGAAACGTCAACTCTTTTCTTCTCCGCCGATGCTGCCAGACCTGCTGAGTTTTTCCAGGTAATTCTGTTTTTGTTTTTAACATATTGATATAGTTTGCTGAAGAAGGTGGGAGAAGGTTTGTGTAGAACGTAAACATTGGTATGAACCTATTAGGCTGAACAAATTGCTTCCATGCTGTAAATATTATGGAAAACAAAGGTTTACAATGTAATTAAGTATTTTTTTAATTTAAAATCTGAAGGAATAAGAAACAGCATTTATAAAAGTTAATTTTCAGTGCCAGTGAAGATTTACAGTAATTATGACTTAACATGACATTAAAGATTTATGTACACAGGTTTAGTGTGCATTTATCATATAAGAATGGCAACTTCATGTCCCTTCGTGTGTTTCAATGGGTGAATTTCTTGGTGAGATACCATTACAGTGAAGCATCCGGAGGAGTATAGCAATTCGGACAGCAACTTCTGGATTTCCATGGGCAAAATATTGCCGTTGGTGTGTGGGGACTGGCCCGACATGCCAGCATGTAAAATGATGTGCGATGACGTTGGGCATGTGTCCCAACGTCATCATGTGCCATTTCAATATTTAATTCGGCGGGCACGCACCAGAAATAGCTGCGTGTCCGCTGAACTGTCAGCGGCCTATTAAGGCCTTTAAAAAAGTAATTTAACTTGTTAACAATGCTGCCTGTCCAACCTTAAAGTTGGCGGGCAGGCGAAGAGCCCAAGCGGCCTTTGCATTTTTTTAGGAAACCTCATCCACGGGAGGGATGAGGTTTCCTGCAGGTTTCATGAAATAAATAAATAAATTTTACTTACTTCACAAACATGTCCCAGCTCATGTGACACTGTCACATGAGGAGACATGTTTAAGTAGATTTTCACTTTATTTATCAAAAACCGAGGAAGTTCTGTGCCTCAGGGAGATCGCTGCGCTCTTTCATGCGCATACGCGAAAGAGTGCAGGCTCCGACTCTCCCTCCTCCCCCCTGCCCGCACAGGTAGCACTGAGCACTACTGGTCACATGTTACACTGAGCGGCCTTCATTGGCCTGCCCACGTAAAATGATCTCAAGCGGAAATCGGCTCTGCATCCGCCCCCTGCCCAGCCCACCCGCCATAGGAAAAATTCTCCCCGATGCATATCTCCATATGTGCAGTTTCCAGACATTGCTATCTGGTTTACCTTAATAAGGAGTAAATAATAGCTACACTGTTGTTTTCACCACAAAATCCAGACACTATCCAGATTCTCTTTCTTCTAAGTCCGCGACCTCTATCTCCTAGAAGGGCAACGGCAGCAGGCGCATGGGTACACTACCACCTGCAAGTTCCTCTCCAAACCACACACCACTGGGAATACATCACCGTTCCTTCACTGTAGCTGGGGCAAAATCTTGGAATTCCCACCTTGACAGCACTGTGAATGTATCTACATCACATGGGCTGCAGTGGTTCAAGAAGGTGACTCACGGCCACCTTCTCAAGGGCAATTAGGGGTGGAGAATAAATGCTGGCCTTGCCAGCAACACCCATGCCATGTGAAAGAATTAAAAAAAAGCTTATAACATAAATGTGGTAGTTCCTTATGTAGAAAGCACAATTTCTAAGCCTGGATTAAACCACTGTGTGTTGAACAGAATATTGAGTCACGTGTTGTGTTTGTAATGAGCACCGGTGCTTAGATTCCATATTCTGTGGTAAACGATGCAGAGAACATTTCTGTAAAACAACAAACCACATCTGTCATACAGTCAAGTTCATGATCAGCGGAATCTTTTGGGCCCACTTTGAGTGGGAAGCTTGGCGGGTGGGAACACTTAGTTTAGTGTGAGGTCAAAGATCAGTTTCCTGCTGGCAGGATGAACTTTTGCAATTAAGTTCTCAAAACATTAAAGGCAGGTTGAGCACCCTTTTGCATGCATTTGCATACCATGCATAAAAAGGCCAGCTCACCAAAATTAAGTGCCCCCTCCAAATTAAGTTCCCTGCCAGCAAAAAATTTGTGTGTTCACATTTAAGACTGCATACATATAAGTGGAGTGCACCTGGTGAGGTAGACTTCTTCCTGCACTTTGGAGTGAGTAGCCTCTGCTTTGGGCTCCTTGGGGATGGCACATAAATGTCAGCCTTTTGACTGAGATCGGGTGCTGGTAGGCCAAACTGCACGAAGAATGGACATGGGAGGCAGTGTCAGCTGGGAAGAATGGAGCGAGGGCTGGGTAAGGGAGGCAGGATCAGCTGGGGAGGGTGGAGCGAAGGCTGGGTAAGGGAGACAGGATCAGCTGGGGAGGGTAGAGCGAAGGCTGGGTAAGGGAGACAGGATCAGCTGCGGAGGGTGGAGCGAAGGCTGGGTAAGGGAGACAGGATCAGTTGCGGAGGGTAGAGCGAAGGCTGGGTAAGGGAGACAGGATCAGCTGCGGAGGGTAGAGCGAAGGCTGGGTAAGGGAGACAGGATCAGCTGCGGAGGGTGGAGCGAAGGCTGGGTAAGGGAGACAGGATCAGCTGCGGAGGGTGGAGTGAAGGCTGGGTAAAAGAGGCACGATCAGCCAGGGAGGGTGTCAGGGAAGGAAACCAGGCTGTCCGGGGTTGGTTAGGATGTTGCCAGGGAAGGAAACCAGTCTGTCTGGGGCTTGTTAGGATGGTAAGCATGTCACGCTTGCTTTGGTTCCACTGTAGGTGGGTGGATGGGCTTTCTGGGCAGGGAGCATTGTAGAGAGTCTAAGGGGTGTGATCGATGATGTGCAGAGTTTGGTCCTAAGGATTTAAATATAAAGGATATGCTAAATGGACCCTTGGATAATAATGATCTGATTGGGAATAGTCAACTTGGATTTATAATAGGAAATTATGTTTGACGAACCTTTTGGAGTCTTTTGAGGAAGTCACTACCCAGAAGTGATAAAGGGGAGTTGGTGGACATAGTATACTTGAATTTTCAAAAGTCATTGATAAAATCCCCCACAGGAGGTTGGTTAGCAAAATTAAAGCACATTAAACAGAGGTAATATATTGGCATGGATTAAGGGTTGGCTAACAGGTAGAAAACAGAGAGTAGGAATAAACGGGTCTTCTTGCATTGGCAGGCTGTGACTAGTGGGGTACCGCAAGGATCAGTTCTTGGGCCCCAGCTGTTAGCAATACCTATCAATGATTTGGATGTGTGGACCAAATGTAATATTTCCAAAATAGAGGATGACACAAAGCTAGGTGAAAATGTGTTGTGAGGAAGATGCAAAAGCAGCTTCAAAAGGATTTGGGCAGACTCAGTGGGCAACATTTCCCCCCCGTTGGAGGAGATGTGTGGGAGAGGGCGTGGGCGGGTGGGTTCCCGATCGGCACCCTCAATTGGGGGTGCACCGCCATTTTACGTGGGCAGGCCAATTAAGGCCCGCCCAGCGTGACATCCGCCAGAAAGTGCTATGCGCTCCCTGTGTGCATTGGGGGGGAGGGAGCCCCTGAGCCAGGAGTGTGTTCTTTTGCACATGCATATGAAAGAGTGCACTCATCTCCCTGAGGCAAAGCACTACCTCAGGAAGATCGGCTCAGATTTGAAACTTCAAATAAACATGAGAAAAAAATTCTGCTGCCATGTCCCTTCATGTGACACTATCACATGAGTTGGGACATGTCCATAGCTTTTATTTTGAAATATTCCGAGATTTTTAAATCATTCATGAAACCTCATCCCCCCTGTGGATGAGGTTTCATGCTTTTTCAGAAGCCTGCCAGGGCTCCCAGCCTGCCCATCAACCTTAAGGTTCAACAGGCAGGTCCATTAATGATTTCAATTAGTTTTTTAATGGTCTTAATAGGCCGTCGACAGGTCGGCGGGCGCGCAGCTGACTCAGCTGCATGCCCGCCGAACTGAAAATCTAAATGAGGCAGGGTGATGTCCGGACGCACGTCTGATGTCACCCCGCGTCATTTTACATGTCGACAAGCGGGCCCCTCCCCGCTTGCTGAACGGATGATTCTGCTCAGTGAGTAGGCAAGAACATGGCAGATGGAATATAATGTGGAAAAGTGTGAGGTTATCCACTTTGGTAGGAGGAGCAGATGTGCAGAGTATTTCTTAAATGGTAAGAGATTAGAAGGTGTAGATGTACAAAGGGACCTGGGTGTCTTTATCCATAAGTCACTGAAAGCTAACATGCAGGTGCAGCAAGCAATTAGGAAGGCTGATAGAATATTAGCCTTTATCGCAAGAGGATTTGAGTACAGGAGTAGCCTTGCTTCAGTTGTATAGAACCTTGGTTAGGCCACACCTGGAGTACTGTGTGCAGTTTCTGTCCTTTTACTTTAGGAAGGATATTATTGTCATAGAGGGAGTGCAACGAAGATTCACCAGACTTGTTCCAGGATGGTGGGACTGTCCTATGAAGAGAGATTGGGGAAACTGGGCCAATATTCTCTAGAGTTTCAAAGAATGTGAAGTGATCTCATTGAAACCTACAAAATACTTAAAGGGATAGACAGGTGGATGCAGGTAAGATGTTTCCCTGGTTGGGGAGTGCAGAACCAGGGGACACAATTTCAAAATAAGGGGAAGCCACTTGGAACCAAGATGAGGAGAATTTTTTTTACTCAGAGAGTTGTGAATCCTTGGAATTCTCTGCCCAAGAGGGCTGTTGAAATTCAGTCATTGAGTATGTTTAAAGTAGAGATCGACAGATTTCTAAATACTGATGACATAAAGGGATATGGGGATAGTGTGGGAAAAAGGCATTGCAGTGGATGATCAGCCATGACTGTATTGAATGGCAGAGCAGGCTTGATGGGCTGAAAGGCCTATTCCTGCTCCTATGTTCCTAATAAATGAAGGTACTGGGAGGCAGAGGGTTCAGTCACAGTCAGAGGGAGGAGTTGGATCAGATAACGTAGAAGTGCTAGGATCATGGGGGTAGTAGGTCCTGGGGAGATTGCAGGAAGTCAGGATACATCTGGCCTCGAGAACTGGACAGTTATAGGCTCGGGGGAGAACAGTAATGTCAACATAAGTAATAATAGGGTCTAGGAAAATAATGGGGGGACGGGGTGAAAGGGTGACAGGATAGAGAGGGATAACAAGGCAGTGATTGTGTAGGACAATGCAGGCAGCTTAGTGGGTATTGGGGAGAGGGTAGGAGGTATTTGATGTGCTGGTAAACATCATGCACCATGCCAAAGCTGTCAAGGTTGCTTCGCTCTTCATAAAACTTCTCAAGCATTCGGTATGGGAGGGATCCCTTTCTGGGTGGGAGGAGTTAATGCTTCATTTTTTGAGCTGAGTAAATGGGCACCCTATTAATTATTAGCGCCCCCCAGGGAGAACCAGGCTCAGCTGAGTTCTGCTCTCACTGTTCCAATGCCCAATAAACAAGCATTGCTCCATGACTAACAGATTGCATTCCAGCGAGCTCGCACCTTCCTTTCCCTCTCAGAACCATGATAGGGTCCCCCTTGTCCTCAATTTTCACCCCACCAACCTCCGCATTCAAAGGATCATCCTCCGCCATTTCAGCCAACTCCAGCATGATGCCACTACCAAACACATCTTCCCTTTACCCTCCCTGTCGGCATTCCATAGGGAACATTCCCTCCGGGACATGCTGGTCACTCCTCCTTCACCCCCTACACCTCAGCCCCCTCCCACAGCACCTTCCCATGCAATCGCAGGAGGTGCAACACCTGCCCCTTTACTTTCCCTCTCCTCACCATCCAAGGTCCCAAACACTCCTTTCAAGTGCAGCAGCATTTCACTGGCACTTCCCTCAATTTGGTCATCTGCATTCGTTACTCCCAATGCAGCCTCCTCTACAATCAAATGCAGACTTGGTGACCGCTTTGTGGAACACCTTCAGTCTGTCCGCAAGCATGACCCAGACCTTCCTGTGGCTTGCCATTTCAACACACTACTCTGCTCTCATGCCCACATGTCCGTCCTTGGCCTGCTGCATTGTTCCAGTGAAGCTCAGCGCAAACTGGAGGAACAGCACCTCATCTTCCGATTAGGCACTTCACAGCCTTTCGGACTTAATATTGTGTTCAACAACTTCAGATCATGAACTCTCTCCTCCATGCTCACCCCTTTTTGATCCCCTTTTTTCAAATATTTATTTTTAAATTTTTATATATACATTTTTCCCCACCTAATTTATTAATTGTTTTACCCCCACCTTTTAGCCTATTTTGATATTTTCCCCCACACTGTCCCCTCCCCCCACCCCACCCCAACTAGGACCATCTGTCACTTGCTCATCCTTCTTTCTACTCTTAATGTCACCATTAGCACCTCCTTTAACCAGTATCATCACCATCAATGCCTCTTCAAACTTTTCTGTATGACATCTTTTGCAATCTCTCCTTTGCCTCCGCCTATCACTGGCCTTCTATCCAGCTTCACTTGTCCCATCCCCACTTAAATTGTATATAGTTCACCACATTTCCAATTCTCTTTGGTTCTGAAGAAGAGTCATATGGACTTGAAACGTTAACTCTGTCTGTCTCTCCACAGATGCTGTAAGACCTGCTGAGTTTTGCCAGCAATTTTTGTTTTTGTTTCAGATTTCCAGCATCTGCAGCATTTTGCTTTTTGCTCCATGATTAATGGATTGGATTCCAGTGAGAACCCATCAAGGTCTGGAGCTGCCGTACGTTGAGTTCTGATTGGCATCAGTTGCTATCAGAGGCAACAATGAAGGGAGGGAGGGAGGGATGGAGGAAGAGAGGTGAATGCCTCCAAGGTGCACAGGTGGTGGACAGCAGTAAAGTCCAAACTCCAAACCCCAATCTCCTGGGGAAATGGCCATGGTTGACAAGAGCTCATGTGGTGAGTCTTTCTATGCTGCCAAGGCAATGGTCTCTCTGTAGAGTCTGTATGGTAATGGAGGCAAGCTGAATAGTGCCTGAGGGAGGGTTCTCACACATGGCTGTCATTACCCCAGTCAGTGTAATGTCTCCATGCACATGCAGGTATAAGCAGGAAGAGAACTCACCTGTGTTCCTCCAGGATATCCTTCACCATGAAGGGGTGGGGGTGTGGAGGCCATGTCTAGATGGATGCTAGGCACAGGGCTGAGCATTGGCTGAAAGGCTCAGAGGTGGAGGCAAATTTACAAAGAATGTGCTGACTAGATGGGGCACTGCAATTGTTGATAGATGATGTATAGATGATGCTGGCTACAGGTAACCCTGCTTATCTGTTCCAGGGGAGGAGCAGCTTGCACAGGTTAGCCCAGCACCAGGAGGAGCAATGATCAGAGCAACAAGAGGCAGCAGAGCTTCAAGAAAGTCAGGATGCTGGCGACCAGGGGCCAGTGTGACAGCGAGCATTGCCCTGAACTTAGGTTTATTGCAGGCGGTGCAGCTGATTGCAGATGAGGGAAAGCCAACACCAGAGGTGCCTTAGGATATCCTGGAATGTATTTGATCACATATGCCAGCAGCTTCCGGAAGACTTGCGATCACAAGGACTTGGAGGCAATCCCATGCTGGTGGCATTAAAGGTGACTGCCACTCTGAACCTCTTTGCCAGTGGCCCCTTCCAGGGCTCCACTGGGGATCTGTGCAGTATTTCCTAGTCAGCGACACACAAGTGCTCCCGGGAGGTGACAGATGCCCTCTTCAGGAGAGCACACCAATTTGTCAGATTCCTCTTGGATCCCGAGACTCTGGTAGCCAGAGCATTGGGTTTTACAGTAATCACAGGATTCCCGGAGGTGCAAGGGGCTATTGACTGCACACGTGGTGTTGAGAGTTCCCTGGCATCACTCCAGTCACATTCATCAACAGGAAAGGTTCCACTTTTTCAATAAGCAACTGATATGTGATCAGAGAAGGCAAATCCTGCATTTTTGTGCTCAGTTCCCAGGGAGCTCTCACAAGTTTTTGAAGAACCTCAGCAATTGCAGAGCTGGCTTTTTGGGGGCAAGGGATGCCCTCAGAAGGCCTGGCTGATGACACTAGTTCACAAGCCACAGAGTCCCAACGAGGAGAGGTATAATGCCACACATATGCCCCACAAGGGCCACTATTGAGCAGATGACAGGCCTCCTAAAGATGAGGTTCAGATGTCTGGATTCCTCAAGCAGGGCTTTCCAATATTCCTCACAGTGTCCCGGATCATCATTGTCTCCTGCATCCTGCACAACCTTGTGCAACAAAGGAGGGATGGCTTTGTAGAGGGAGGCATTGAGGAGTGAGATGCCTCCTCTGATGTTGGGGATGGGGGAGGTGATGGTGGTGACAATGGCCAGGATGTCGCAGAGGTACATGCAGAGGCCATTGCATGGGCACGACATGGCAGACTGGCACACGACAACCTAATAGCTAACAGATTCCAGGCAGAGTAAGCTGCTGATAACTATCTGTTACTATTTTGTTTTCAATGCTCTGCTGGCTGGCAGTCCATGCCTTCTTATTTGTAACACACATTATAATTTACTCTCATGTACCTTAATTTATGACAGCTGAATTAAATTGCACTACTTAAAGCCGGCTCTGCTGGTGGTGTGATCTTTTACGTGTGCCAAACTGTGTTGATATACAGATCCCTTGTGCCAAACGTGTGCTTCAGAACCTGCACAGCACCCCATTTTCTCACAAACTTCTGATACCTGTAAGTAGAAATGAAATTTTTCCCATGCCCTCACAAAGTCGATATGCACGGTACATTGAAAACAACCTGATTTGATATCTCAGCAGGGATGCACTCACGTCACCGTCACACCTGCTCCCAGTGGGGAGTAGACCTTGCAGAGAGCTCTTCCATGTGGAACCAGAAACATGGATGCACAGGAAGAACAGCATGAGTGGACCATTGGCTCCTGGAGATTGCTCCTCCATGCACTAGATCAGAGAAGTTTTTGTGAGTGGTCCCCAACTGCCAATCGCCCTCAGTAACCCCGTATCCCTTGACATGTTTATCGTTCCAAAAAGTAGAAGTAACTTTGGAGTCCACTCTATGACAGTGCTTCAACTATGCTATGGAGTATGGAGGTCCAATCACTCACCACCCTACAATTGGAGCGACCCCCACACATCTCAGTCCTAGATGGCCTTAGACTTACTGTGAGATTGTGTTCCATCATTCTGGATGCCCCAACCAAGTTAAACCTTTTTCCTGCATGGACCCTGCAGAGCCCTGTAAGAGCTTTTGATGCTTCACATAGATAGCTTCTCTGTCCCCTGCATGGTCCAGCACAGGCCCATTCTACCTGCTCTCACCTCATGGGATAATACCCAGGTCCTTTAATGAAGTCTGGTGCACTTTGGTTACAATCCTTTTATGCAAGGTCTATTCCTACCCTTAATCCTACACTCAATCCCACTTGGATTCTAGGCTAACTTGTCTGTTACCTCCTTACTTGCAGCTTTCCCCTGCATGTTAGCTCAAGATTACATTTGAACGAGAACATCCAGGAACGATTGGACACACCCTCTCAATTTCCTAACACTTGGGGAAGCCTCTAGTTTTCTATTATTCAGGCCACAGTGGAGAACTTCACTCTATTAACTCTCAGACTGCATCTGCAGTGTTCCTTGCCACTCACAAAGCCTGTGTAATTCTCTTTGAGGACTCTTTGCATCCGCCTCACATTTCAGATCAGGGCAACAGCAGCAGGAGTTACAAAGACTTCACTGTATACTCTGCGCAGACATCATTCCCAGAGCTCAGAACCTGATGAGCTGCAAATAATGGATTAGAACATAAGAACATAAGAAATAGGAACAGGAGTAGACTATTCGGCCCCTCAAACCTGTTCTGCCATTCAATAAGATCATGGCTGATCTTCTTATGTTTCGATTTCCACATTCCCAACTAACCCTGATAATCTTTGATTCCCTTGCCTAACAAGAATCTATCTAACTCTGCCTTAAAAATACTCAATGACCCTGCTTCCACTGCCTTCTGAGGCAGATAGTTCCAAAGTTGCACAACCCTCTGAGAGAAAAAATTTCTCTTCATCTCTGACCTAAAAGGGCGACCCCTAATTTTTAAACAGTGCCCCCTAATTCTGGACTCACCCACAAGAGGAAACATCCTTTCAACATCCACCTTGTCAAGGCCATTCAGGATCTTGTATACTTCAATCAAATCATCCCTCAATCTTCTAAACTCCAGTGGAAGCAAGCCCAGTCTGTCCAACCTTTCCTCATAAGACAACACACTCATTCCAGGTATCAATCTAGTAAACCTCATTTGAACCGCCTCCAATGTATTTACATCCTTCCTTAAATAAGGAGACCAAAACTGCACACAGTATTTGGGGTGCAATCTTACCAATGTCCTGTATAACTGAAGCATAACATCCTTACTTTTACATTCAATCCCTCCTGTAATAAAGGATAGCCTTCTTAATTACATGCTGTACCTGCATGCTAACCTTTTATGATTCTTGTACCAGAACACCTAGATCCCTCTGCATCTCAGAATTATGCACCAGTTCTCCATTGAAGTAATACACTGCTTTTTTGTTCTTCCTGCCAAAGTGAGCAACTTCACATTTTTCCACATTAAACTCCATTTGCCAGATCTTTGCCCATTCACTCAACCTATCTATATCCATTTGCAACCTCCTCATGTCCTGTTCACAACATACTTTCCTACATATCTTGGTGTCATCTGTAAATTTAGCTACCATGTCTTCACTACCTTCATCTAAGTCATTGATGTAAATTGTAAAAAGTTGAGGCCCCAGTACAGACTCCTTTGGGACTCCACTCGTCACATCCTGCCAATCAGAAAAAGACCCATTTATGCTTATTCTGTTTTCTGCCAGCCAGCCAATCTTCTATCCATGCTAATTTGTTACCCACTACACCATGCATTTTTATTTCTCATAATAATCTTTGCTGTGGCATCTTAGACCATAAGACATAGGAGCAGGAATTAGGCCAATCGGCCCATCAAGTCTGCTCCGCCATTCAATCATGGCTGATATGTTTCTCAGCACCATTCTCCCGCCTTCTCCCCATAACCTTTGATTCTCTTACTGATTAAGAACCTATCTATCTCGGTCTTAAATACATTCAATGACCTGGCCTCCACAGCCTTCCGTGGCAATGAATTCCATAGATTCACCACTCTCTGGCTAAAGAAGTTTCTCCTCATCTCTGTTCTAAAAGGTCTTCCCTTTACTCTGAGGCTGTGCCCTCGGGTCCCAGTCTCTCCTACTAATGGAAACATCTTCCCCACATCCACTCTATCCAGGCCTTTCAGTATTCTGTAAGTTTCAATCAGATCCCCCCTCATCCTTCTAAACTCCATCGAATATAGACCCAGTGTTCTCAAATGTTCCTCATACGTTAAGCCTTTCATTCCTGGGATCATTCTCGTGAACCTCCTCTGGACCCTCTCCAGGGCCAACACATCCTTCCTGAGATACGGGGCCCAAAATTGCTCACAAAGTTCCAAATTTGGTCTGATCAGAGCCTTATAAAGCCCCGGCAGCACATCCCTGCTTTTTTTTTCTAGTCCTCTCAAAATAAATGCCAACATTGCATTTGCCTTCCTAACTACCGACTCAACCTGCAAGTTAACCTTAAGAGAATCCTGGACTAGGACTCCCAAGTCCCTTTGCACTCCAGATTTCTGAATTCTATCCCCATTTAGAAAATATTCCATGCCTCTATTCTTCCTACCAAAGTGCATGACCTCACATTTGCCCACGTTGTATTCCATCTGCCACTTCTTTGCCCATTCTCCTATCCTATCCAAATTCTTCTGCAGCCTCCCCGCCTCCTCAATACTACCCTCCACCTATCTTTGTATCATCTACAAACTTAGCCAGGATGCCCTCAGTTCCTTCATCTAGATCATTAATTTATAAAGGGAAAAGTTGTGGTCCCAACACTGACCCCTGCGGAACTCCACTAGTCACCGGCCGCCATCCTGAGAAGGACCCCCTTATCCCCACTCTCTGCCTCCTGCCAGACAGTCAATTTTCTATCCATGCTAGTACCTTGCCTCTAACACCATGGGCTCTTATCTTACTGAGCAGCCTCCTGTGCGGCACCTTGTCAAAGGCCTTCTGGAAGTCCAAGTAGATAACATCCATTGGATCTCCTTTGTCTAACCTACTCATTACCTCCTCAATGAATTCTAACAGATTTGTCAGGCATGACCTCCCCTTGATGAAACCATGCTGACTTTGCCCGATTTTACCATGCACTTCCAAGTATTCTGAAATCTCATCCTTAATAATGGACTCTAAAATCTTACCAATGACTGAGGTCAGGGTAATCAGCCTGTAATTTCCCGTCTTTTGCCTCACTCCATTCTTAAACAGAGGGGTTACATTAGCTATTTTCCAGTCCTCTGGGACCCTCCCTGACTCCAGTGATTCCTGAAAGATCACCACTAACACCTCCACTATCTCTTCAGCTATCTCCTTCAGAACTCTGGGATGTAATCCATCTGGTCCAGGTGATTTATCCACCTTCAGATCTTTCAGTTTTCCTAGCACCTTCTCCTTGGTAATGGCCACCATTCTCACCTCTGCCCCCCCGACTCTCTTGAACTTTGGGGATGTCACTCGTGTCTTCCACTGTGAAGACTAACGCAAAGTACCTATTCAGTTCCTCCGCCATTTCTTTGTTCCCCACTACTCATTCTCCAGCATCATTTTCCAGCGGCCCAATGTCCACTTTTGCCTCTCTCTTACCCTTTATATATTTAAAAAAACTCTTGCAATCTTCTTTTATATTACTGGCTAGTTTACCCTCATATTTAATCTTCTCCCTCCTTATTTCTTTTTTAGTTATCCTCTGTTGGTCTTTGTAGGCTTCCCAATCTCCTGGTTTCGCACTGCTCTTCGCCGCATTGTATGCTTTCTCTTTAGCTTTTATGCTGTCCCTGACTTCCCTTGTCAGCCATGGTTGCCTCGTCCTCCCTTTAGTATGCTTCTTCTTCCTAGGGATGAATTTTTGCTGTGTCTCCCAAATTACTCTCAGAAACTCCTGCCATTGCTGTTCCACTGTCTTTCCTGCTAGGCTCATCTCCCAGTCAATTCTGGCCAGCTTCTCCCTCATGCCTCTGTAGTTGCCTTTATTCAACTGTAATACTGTTACATTTGATTCCAGCTTTTTCCTCTCAAATTGTAGGGTAAATTCTTTCATATTATGGTCACTTCCTCCAAAGGGTTCCTTCACCTTAAGCTCCTTTATCAAATCTGCCTCATTACACATCACTAAATCGAGAATTGCCTGTTCCCTAGTGGGCTCCACCACAAGCTGCTCCAAAAAACCATCTCATAGACATTCCACAAATTCCTTTTCCTGGGATCCTCTACCAACCTGATTTTCCCAGTCTACCTGCATATTGAAATCCCCCATGATCACTGTAACCATGCCTTCCTTACACACCTTTTCTATCTCCTGGTATATCTTGTGCCCCACATCCTGACTACGGTTCGGAGGCCTGTACATAACTCCCATTATGGTTTTTTCACTTTTGCGGTTCCTCAACTCTACCCACACAGATTCTACATCATCTGACCCTACGTGATTTCTTGCTATCGATTTAATTTCATTTCTTCCTAACAAAGCAACCCCACCCCTCTGCCAACCTGCCTATATTTTCGATAGGATGTATATCCTTGGATATTTAGCTCCCAGTCCTGATCCCCTTGCAGCCATGTCTCCGTAATGCCCACCACTTCATACCTGCCAATTTCAATCTGCGCCACCAGCTCATTTACCTTATTTCATATACTGCGTGCATTCAGATACAACACCTTCAGTCCTGTATTTCCGGTCCCCTTTCTCATTGTCGTCCCTTTATCTGATGTGCTTGAAGTTAGATTCCTTGCCCTTTCCAAACACTCTGTCCTATTTTGTGTTCTGGAGATTAATTGGCATCTCCTGGGCTCTCCTTTCTTTTCAGTTTTTTCATAATTTTCCATGAAGTTGAATTCACCCCCCACACCGCACCGCCACCGCCCCCCCCCCACCCCCCGCCCCCTGCCCCACCCCACACACGCTAACCTACTGTTTTGTTTCCCATTAGTCATACTTCTTGGAGTTTTACCCTTCCCTCACCCCCAACTTTCTAGTTTAAAGTCCTGTTGACCACCCTATTTACCCTTTTCCCTAGAACATTGGTCCCAGGTCAGTTCAGGTGGAGACCGTCCCAACAATACAGATCCTCCTGTTCCAATACTGATGCCAGTGCCCCATGAAATGGAACCCCTATTTCACGCACCACTCCTGTAGCCACAGGTTTACTTCCCTTATTCTCGTGTCCCTATGCCAATTTGCACGTGGCTCGGGTAGTAATCCGGAGATTATAACCCTTGAGGACCTGTTCTTTAATTTAGTTCCTAGTTCCTGATAATCCCCAAACAGATCCTCTTTCCTAGTCTTACCTATGTTATTTGTCACGACGTGGACCACAACAACTGGATCCTCCCCCTCCCTCTCATCTTATGATATGCCCTCTGGAAATCCAAGTACGGTATGTCTACAGGCTTCCCTTTATACACTGCACATGTTATGGCTTCAAAAAACTCCAATAAATTGGTTAAACATGATTTTTCTTTCACAAAACCATACTGACTCTTCCCCATTTCCTTGAGCTTTTCTAAGTGCCCAGCTATAACCTCCTTAATAATCAATTCTAATAACTCCCAGATGATAGACATTAAGCTAATGAACCTATAGTTTCAAGTTTTCTGCCTCCCTCCCTTCTTGAATAGAGGGGTTATATTTGCAACTTTCCAATCTGATGGAACAATTCCAGAATCTAGCGAATTTTGGGAAATTAACACCAGTGCATCAACTACCTCATTAGCCACCTCTTTTAAGACCCTAGGAAATAGTCCATTGGGACCCGGAGACTTGCCAGCCTGCAGTCCCATCAATTTATTTAGTACCATTTCCCTTGTGATTTCAATTTCATCAAGTTCCTTTCTCCTGTTCAACTCCTGATTTGCAGTTATTACTGGAATGTTTTTTGTATCCTTTATAGTGAACACAGAAGTAAAATATTTGTTAAATTCTTCTGCCATTTCCTTATTATCTATTATTAACTCCCCAATGCCACTCTCTAGAGGACCAACTTTACTTACTCTTTTCCTTTTTAAATATCTGTAGAAACTCTTGCTATCCACTTTTACATTTCTAGCTAGCTTCCTCTCATACTCTAATTTATTTCCCCTAATTAACCTTTAAGTCATTCTCTGCCATTCTTTATATTCTGTCCAATCACCTGCCCTGCCATCTTTGCGGAGTTGTGTACTTTTCCTTAAGTTTGATGCTTTCCTTAACACCTTTAGTGAACCACGGATGGTGGGCCCTCCCTTTAGAATTTTTCTTTATAGTAAGAATGTACTCATCTTGAATACTCTGAAATATCCCCTTAAATGTCTGCCACTGCTTCTCTATTAACCTACCTTCTAGCCTAGTTTCCCCACGTAGTTGCCCTTATTTAAGTTTAAGTTCCTAGTTTTAGACCCGCTCTTCTCCCTTCCAAACTGGATGTAAAATTCAATCATATTGTGGCCGCTGCTACCTAGGGGGCCCTTATTCTGAGGCCATTAACTAATCCTGTCATGTTACACAATACCAAGCCCCCAAATATCACCTGCTCTCTGGTTGGCTCCAGAACATACTGCTCTAAGAAACTATCTCGAAAGCATTCCAAGAACTCCTCATCCAGGCTACTACTGCCAATCTGATTTTTCCAGTTTATGTGCAGATTAAAATCATCCATGATTACTGCCATCCCTTTATCACAAGCACACAATATTTTCTCTTGAATACTTTGTCCTACACTGTGTCTACCGTTAGGGGGCCTATAGACCACTCGCAGTAATGACTTTTTCTCCCTACTATTCCTCATCTCCACCCAAACCAATTCTACATCCAGATCTCCTAAATCAATATCATCTCTAACTATTGCACCAATGCCTTCTTTGATTAACAGGGCTACCCCTCCACCTTTACCTAGCTCCCTATTCTTCTTGAATGTCATGTATCCTTCAATATTAGGGACCCAATCTTTGTTGTCCTGCAGCCGTGTCTCCATAATTGATATCAGATCAATTTATTGCATGACCTGTGCCTAGGCCGCACACTCACAAATGATGGCCAATGCTTAAGCACCCTCATGTCGGAATATTCAATGATCATAATGTTGATAAGGTGAGATATGTGATTCTGTAGGAGGACATTATTGGACTTTGATGGGGCTCAGGTTCCACACCCTTAAATGCCTGTGACCATTGAAGCAACAAGAAGCAAGATGACAATCCAGGAAACTTCCAAAGAGTGCAAGTGAACAAATATTTACAAGCCCAAAAAAATGGTTGTACACCCATGCCACCTGTGTGCCTTCAAAACTTCTTTACCTTTCTTTTCCTGTACTACATCTGGGTGCAGCCCTGACATCCACAGCTGAGGTGGAGGCAGCCTGCTGACTGCTACGCCCTGTTGACTCTGATGACTTTGGTGGGCATCCTCTGATGGTCCAAAGCCTAAAAAATCCCGGCCTCTAGGTCTCCTACTCAGGAGCAGGTGCACCCTCCTTGGCTTGACATGCTGGAGACAATGGGGGTCACTGGCAGAGGGGACGTTGAGTGGCAGGGCACCCTTGAAGTCCATGGGATGAAGCCCCTTGCGTGCCTTTTTGGTGTTTCTCATCCCTGTCAGCATGCAATGGCACATCCTTGACTCCTTGAGGAGATAGGGCACTTGGAGGGAGGTCGAGGTGCCTCACACTTCCCATTCTGGCCTAGCCACTGCTGCACTGTATCCATGGCTAGAGCAACAGAATGCAGGTCTGAACACAATTCCAGCAGCCACTGTGTGTTTTGCTGGACTTGGGCCTCCAAGGCAGCGACCACACTTTCCATGGAGTAGAGTTGCCAACCCTCCTGGAATGGCTAGGATTCTTCTGGAATTGGTATCAATCTCCTGGCGGCTATTGAAAGCAATCCAGGAGATTTTAAAATGTTATTTTTGGCAATTAAGTTAGTATGTATAATAGGAAAATAGGACTTAGGAGCAGGAGTGGGCTATTTGGCCTTTTGAACCTGCTTCCCCATTCAATATCTCGCACCTAGTGAACCATCAGGTCTTGCTGATGCCTGTCAGACAGCCAGCTGAGACTGTTGCCACCCATGTTGAGGCGGTGCACACTGAAGCCAGGACCTCAACACCCAGAGTTGTTCAAGGACATTCTGCAAAGGAATCTGCAGTCTCCCTCACTGAAAGTCAGCAGCCTTCCGCCAGACATGCTGCAGCCACTGGGGTGGCACTGCATAGGACACTAAGACAAGCAAAAGAAGCTGCAGGACAGCCACCAAGGAAATTAATTAGTGTGAATAATTCAGTTTTGCATGTATTATTGAAAGTGTTGTGGATAAATTTGATCTACGATATTTTTGGGGTTTTTTTTTTCCTATTTCAGGATTATGGTCAAGAAAATGCTGTGATAATCCAAAGCAGACAGATGGAGATTGGAGAATTGTGGAGTAGCATAGAAGTGGGAATGATTTCACGGGACTGAGTCTGATTAGCTGCTTAGGGACAGTCGGGGATCCCAGATGCCTCCTCCCTTCTTTCTTCTCTTCGCCTTCTTCCTCCTTTTCCTTTTCCCAAGGTCCTCCCTGAGGGCTTGGCGCTAAGTGTGCACCATTGTGAGAGCCATGTTAGGTAGCATGGTGCAGATGAAGAATTGGTAAGTGATGCCATGAGTGACATCTTTCCATGTGAAATAAATTACAGTGAGGAAGAGTTACACAGGAAACTTACCCTCTGTTCCAGGTACATCTGAGTCCAGTGAGAAGACAAAATTGAGATGGCTGGGGATAATTTTGGATGCTGTAATAGCTTGGTAGCTTGAGTGCCTGATCACACTCTTAGCACGTCACAATGCTTCGTTTAGTCACTCCTATGGCCATTGATTTCATGTTGAGCTCTTCTGCCCAGTCCACCAATTAAGATTTTGCATTCAAGAACAGGCAAATCATCACTGAAGAGACATATCAGTCACCCGTACCTGGTTTTGCCCACCTGCTGAAGTGCGAACCTATCACATGCAACTACCTACTTGGAGGCACAGATGAGAACCACTGAGGACCAATGAAAGGTGAACCACCCCGAAAAGTGTGACAATCCTGATGGTGCAGACCACTATGAACCTGGAGACACACTCTGCTCAGAGCAGTCCTCTTTTAGGCCACCAATGATTTGCTCCATAATGTTCCCCCTGGCAGCATGTCTTCATTGTATCTGTGCTGTCCACATGTAGTTTAGTGGTGGAGGGGATTCATGAGTCTCCTGTAGAACTGGTTATCCTTGTCACCAAGCAGCCATCTTTGGTTTCTGTTTATGATTCAAAGACGGCTGGAGTGACTGAATGAACAACAAAGAACAAAGAACAAAGAAAGGTACAATACAAGAACAGGCCCTTCGGCCCTCCAAGCCTGCGCTGATCATACTGCCCGTCAACTAAAACATTTTGCACTTCTGGGGTCCGTATCCCTCTATTCCCATTCTATTCATGTATTTGTCAAGCTGCCTCTTAAACACCACTTTCGTAATTGCTTCCACCACCTCCTCTGGCAGCGAATTCCAGACACTCACTACCCTCTGCATAAAAAAACTTGCCCTGTACATCTCCTCTATAGTTTTCTCCTCTCACCTTAAATCTATGTCCCCTAGTAATTGACTCTTCCACCCTGGGAAAAAGCTTCTGACTATCTACTCTGCCCATGCCACTCATAATTTTGTTAACTTCTATCAAGTCGCCCCTCAATCTCTGTTGCTCCAGTGAGAACAATCCAAGTTTCTCCTACCTCTCCTCATAGCTAATAACCTCCAGACCAGGCAGCATCCTGGTAAACCTCCTCTGCACCCTCTCCAAGGCCTCCATATCCTTCTGGTACTGTGGCGACCAGAATTGCATGCAATATTCCAAGAGTGCCCTAACCAAGGTTCTATATATGGCTGCAGCATGACTTCCCAGCTTTTATACTCGATACCTCTGCCAGTGAAGGCAAGCATGCCATATGCTTTCTTGACTACCTCATCGACCTGTGTTGCCAGTTTCAGTGACCTGTGGACCTGTACACCCAGATCCCTCTGCCCGTCAATGCTCTTAGGGTTCTGCCATTTACTGTAAAATTCCTGCCTGTAATAGACCTTCCAAAATGCATTACCTTGCATTTGTCCCGATTAAACTCCATCTGCCATTTCTCCACCCAAGTCTCCAACCGATTTATATCCTGTTGTATCCTTTGACAATCCTCTTCATTATCTGCAACTCCTCCAACCTTAGTGTCATCTGCAAACTTACTAATTAGCCCAGTTACATTTTCCTCCAAACCATTTATGTATACCACAAACAGCAAAGGTCCCTGCACTGATCCCTGCGGAAGTCCACTAGTCGTAGCTCTCCATTCAGAATAGCACTCTTCCACTGCTATCCTCTGTCTTCTATGACCAAGCCAATTCTTTATCCATCTTTCCAGCTCACCTCTGATCCCGTGCGAATTTACCTTCTGTACCAGTCTGCCATGAGGGACGTTGTCAAAGGCCTTACTGAAATCCATGTATATAACATCCACTGCCCTTCCATTGTCGATCATCTTTGTCACTTCCTTGAAAAACTCAATCAAGTTAGTGAGACACAACCTCCCCTTCACAAAACTATGCTGCCTCTCACTAATACGCCCATTTGCTTCCAAATGGTAGTAAATCATGTCACGAAGAATCTTCTCCAATAATTTCCTTACCACTGATGTTAGGCTCACCAGCCTGTAATTTCCTGGATTATCCCTGCTACCCTTCTTAAACAATGGAACAACATTGGCCATTCTCCAGTTCTCTGGGACCTCACCCATAGCCAGTGAGGATACACAGATTTCTGTCAAGGCCCCAGCAATCTCCTCCTTTGCCTCCCTCAGTACTCTGGGGTAGATCCCATCTGGCCCTGGGGACCTATCCGCCTTAACATTCTTCAAGATGCCTAACACCTCCTCTTTTTTGATCTCAACATGATCCAGGCTATCTACACACTCTTCCCTAGACAAATCGACTGCTAAGTCCTTCTCTTTGGTGAATACTGATGAGAAGTATTCATTTAGTATCTCTCCCATTTCTTCTGGCTCCACACACAGATTCCCACATCTGTCCCTGAGTGGACCTACCCTTTCCCTGGCCACCCTCTTGCTTTTTACATATGTATAAAAGGCCTTGGGATTTTCCTTAATCCTGGTTGCCAGTGACTTTTCATGACCCCTTTTAGCCCTCCTGACTCCTTGCTTAAGTTTCTTCCTACTTTCTTTATATTCTCCATGGGCTTCATCTGTTCCCAGCATTCTAGTCCTTACGAATGCTTCCCTTTTCTTTTTGACTAATCTCACAATATCCTTCGTTATCCAAAATTCCTGAAACTTGCCATGCTTATCCTTCATCCTAGCAGGAACATGCCGGTCCTGAATTCTTATCAACTGATGTTTGAAAGCCCCCTTTATGTCAGTTGTTGATTTGCCCTCAAACATCCACCTACAGTCTGGATTCCTTCTACACTGCTGCAGGATAACAGCACCATGACTGTTGCCAAGTTGCTGGCATTCACCAGCATGATGTCCTTTGCATGGTTAGTGCAATCAGTGCAACTTACAGTTGTGGTATGTTTCCCCATTAAAATGTGGTGCCCACAGAACCACATGTGTACAAGCTGATAGCTCCCTGCGCCACTGGGAATCCCGCTATCCTGGCAAAGGCATGTTCTCATTTTTCTTGCTTCTCTAATTTGAGAGAAGACTATAAAGTCCCTTCTCCTTGTGTACAGGTCTTCTGTTACTTCCTTGAGACAGTGATATACAATTATCTATGAGATGTTGGCGATCTTGCTGGCTCCAGTCTGGAAGGTTCCTAAGGCACAGAGTTTGAGGACTATGGTGATCTTGATGGACACTGGCAGTGCCGTCCTTGCCCTGCTCCATGGCTGCAGGTCCGGCTGTAGGAGGTAGCACAGTTTAGCAACCAATGAAACTTTATGAAACTTAGCCACCTTGGGCACTGCTCCTGGCTGAGGTGGAGTGAGGGTATGTGCTCCCTGAATACCCTCGATGAGTATGGCTTCCAACCGAGATCCTCTACCTCCTCCCTCTGCTTACAACGTTCCCCCTTTGCTGCATCTTGCTCCATCTTCCTGTTGTGCTGCAGCCCAAGAGGAGCTGCAAATATCGCCTCCATGGGGCTTTCTGCTCACAGTCCTTCAAACTCCACTGAACTTTCTTCTGACTCTGGCAATTTTTCAGAATTACTCCAACAACAGAGTACACAGCATATCCACAACCTCTGCAACAATGAAAGAAAGACAAAAGCACCTCACCTGAAAGTCCCATGCTGATGGTGGTACTGTGGATGAGTGATTCTTGTGCAATTAAATGCATGTTCAGCTGAGAACATTAGCAAGATTTGAGAGATGCAAAATGTTATGTCTGGTGCTTAGTCAGTATTAGACGCTAACTGATGTCACGATATGCACACTCTCCATGCTTCCTGCATATGCTTGGCAGGCCTGCACTAGCATGGCAGATTACACAGGCAGCCTCATAAGTGTATCAGCCACCATTTTCAGGTCTCTGGGCTCCTGTAGCACCAACACTGGTGGTGTAATGGAGCCCAATTTTGGCACCCAGAATTTCAAGCGTAATCAGAACAGATCCCTAGGATTACCTGAGCATAATTCCTGAATTGATCCAGAAACACATAAAAAGCCATTTCCTTTACTTATTGATGTTTTGAAATCAGTTCCACTTCAAATTGGTTCCATTATACATAATTCTGTGAAAATAGCGGTGCAACATGTGACATCTTGTAATTGTTTTTTACTATGGGTCCTCAGGGACAGATCATAAGTTTAGAAACAATCCAGGTAATTTTTGCCAAAGCCCATCTTCGGCATGTAGAATCGATATGGCTTTTATCACCTTAATTCCATGATGTCATTTTGCCAAATTACTATCCAGGTGGTGAAGGTGAAAGTTAACCTGGTATTTTGTACCATAATGCCTTCTTTAGCTAGGATACGTGACAAAAGGAAAGAGTGAGCACATGCAGTGCAGTTGTCTGCGGGCAGTCTGAACTTCACTCTTCAGCAGCGCAATAAGACAATGTGCATTGTAGGCATATCTAAAATCTGTATAGAATTTAAAATGTAAAGTAAAGAGTATAATAATTTGCATTCTTTCCATTGTTTGTCAGCTGCTTGTTTTTACTATTACACACTGACACATTGGTCTCCATTTAACCCTTGGTCTTCCTGCAACTTTCACAATACACACTGCCCCTATCCTAAAAAAAGTCAACTAATTTTTATTTCTAAAAGATCATGCCAAATTAGAGCAAAATATAAAGGCAATAATTATTTATTCATGGAGCACACTATGGTTATTCTTTACTGCTGTAAGCAAAGGATGTTCTTTTTCTAAAAAAAGGCTTTCTTTGCTGTGGGTTATCAAATTAATTTTTCTCTTGTTCTTTGTGGTCATTTTCAGGAATTTGTTTAATAATTCTGCAAAACTTATACTTCCTGATGCTTGAAGTCTTTTGAGACAAAGAAATGATGCAACTGAACTTTAATTCAAATATCACATCACATTCAAATGCCTTTTCATTATTCTGTGCAAAGAACTAGACCAAAAAAGGGTATTATTTTTGTGATTTTTTTTTAATAATGGTAAGAAAAGCTATTTTGGCAGTAATAACACAGAAATCTTGTCAGCAATTTGTTGTTTTACAACTCCAAAGTTGCACATTTTTCTGGATCAAAATTTTAATAAGTTTCCAATTTTAAAATCTCAGCAAAAATGCTGATTCGGTTTACCTTGATAAATTAGAAATGGTAAAATTTCAGTAACGGTGTATGGGGGTCAGCTTTGTTACTTGAGGTGATGGAATAAAAAAAACAAACAGATTTTTCTTACTGCCACAGACTTCTCCTTAATAATAAGCTTATTCTGTCCTGCATAAATCGAGGCTGAATGAAATCTCATTAAATTAGCTGACTGATGGAATAAATACACGGTCTATGCCTCGTCAGCCCATAGTAAAACCAAGTAAGGGTTCTGATTTGGTAGAGTTCAGCTTATTTGCACATTCACTGCACTCCTCTCAAAGATATGTAAATTATAATGGTTAAAACTAAATGCTAAAGTCTGAACCATCAGTTTTCCAGTTCATGATCTCCACATGGGGCTGTTACAGGGATAATGTACCATACAATACCGAGTTTACTTTTAATTAACAGAAAAAAATCTATTTTGTAATGAATATGAAATCTGGATTACTGCACAAAAACTCAAAGCAGTGTATTTTTATTAAAGGCTCAAGTGCTTTGCAGGAAAATAAGTAGCACAATATCATCAGAGTGACATGAATGATGTGAGTATTTATATTCTGGAAGCATGAAAATTGTTTCAGAAGATTGGCATATCACAGGCCTGTAATTTTATACATACTAAATTACAAATTAGTAATAGTATATGACAGTCATTTTGTGATGTATGATATTGTACTGCCGCACTCACCTAAAATAAGTTACAACAGCTAATTAAACAGTGTGCTGTTTATCAATGAACGGTTGTGTTCCACTTGCAGCCTGCTCAATTTCATTTTAAGGCTGTGTCAACTAAATATTAATAGATTCCCATGAAAGTAGTTTGTTGTATCTTTTGAAACATGATGACCTATTGAATGTTTGCACAGCCAATGAAATGACACTGAATCTTACAGCACCTTTACTGAAGTCACAACATGGCTTAAATGAACTTTTAAAAGCTATGCTTAAGCACTGAAGTTAAATTTATTTTTAAATGTTTTGTCTTATTTAAGTGAAGGACAAATTTATGCTATTTTGTTATACTGATTATATGTAACCCTTACGAACTACTACAGAATAGGGCTCTCATGGAGTAAAAGAGACAATAGCAAAAGGGTATGAAGTTGGCTGAGTGACAGGAAACAGAAAATTGTGGTTAATGAATGCTTTTTGGATTGGAAGAAGGTTTGTAGCGGAGTTCCCCTGGGGTTGGGTGTTGGGGTCCTTGCTCTTCATGATATATATGAATGATCTAGACTGGTGTACAGGGCATAATTTTAAAATTTGTGGATGATACAAAAATTGGAAGCATTGTGAACTGTGAGGAGGATAGTATCTTTCAAAAGGACATAGGTTGGTGAAATGGGCGGACGAGTGACAGATGAAATTCAATACAGAGAAGTGTGAAGTGATTCATTTTGGTAAGAAGAGCATGGACAAACAATATAAAGTAAAGGATACAATTCTAAATGGGGTGCAGAACAGAGGGATCTGGTGTATATGTGCATAAGTCATTGAAGGTGACAGGACAGGTTGAGAGCACAGTTAATAAAGCATACAGTATCTTAGTCTTTGTTAATAGGGATGTAGAGTACAACAGCAAAGAGGTTATGTTAAATTAAAAACAGAAAGTGCTGGAAAAACTCAGGCTGACAGCATCTGTGGAGAGAGAAACAAAGTTAATGTTTTGAGTGGATTATTACTCTTCTTCAGAATGAAGAGTCATGTTCGTCTTGAAACGTTAACTCTGTTTCTCTCTCTACTAATGCTGCCAGAGCTGCTGTGTTTTTCAAGCACTTTCTGATTTCAATTTCAGATATCCAGCATCCACAGTATTTTACTTTTATCTTAGAGGTTATGGTAAGCTTGTATAAAATACTGTTTCACTCTCAACTGGAGTATTGCATCCAGTTCGGAAAGATGTGAAGGCATTAGAGAGAATGTAGAAAAGACTCATGGGCAGAAATTTTCGCTCGGCGGTTGGGTGCTTGCCCGACTAGCACAAGCGTGAAATGACCGCGTGTTGACGTCGTCAATATCAACACGTAGTCGCGCAATAGTTTGGTCAGCAGGTGCGTGCCGGAGTCGGCAATGGGACTACCAACAACTAAAAGGCCTGTTAAGACCATTAAGTAATCAATTAGCTTAATTTTTTCACTGCCTGTCCAACCTAGCGCTTGGCAGGCAGACAAAAATGCCAAGCAGCCTTTGCATTTTTTTGGAAACCTCATCCCGCCAAAAGCAAATAAAAATAAAATAAAAACTTTAATTTTACATCAATATGTCCCTGCTCATGTGACAGATTCACATGAGGGGACATGTTTCATTACATTTTTATTTTTAAATTTTTTTTTTCATATTTCTTCATCTCTCTGAGGCAGCTCTGTGCCTCAAGGAGATTATGAAGCGCTCACTCATGCACATGCTCGAAGATCATGTTCGGCCCGCTTGCCCTCCTCCCCCCCTACCCAACTTAATTGGCTCGCCAGTGTGAAATCTCAGTCTGCTGCCGATCATGGGTGGCGGTCGGCTTCCTGCCTGCCCCTGCCCGGCCCCGCCGAACCTGCCCACCAAAGGCAAAATTCTGCCCCATGAGAATGATCCCAGGTATGAGGAAGCTCAGTTACGTAGATAGATTGGAGAGGCCGAACACGATCTTCGAGCATGTGCATGAGTGAGCGCTTCATAATCTCCTTGAGTCACAGAGCTGCCTCAGGGAGATGAAGAGATATGAAAAAAAAATTAAAAATAAAAATGTAATGAAACATGTCCCCTCATGTGACTCTGTCACATGAGCAGGGACATATTGATGTAAAATTAAAGTTTTTATTTTATTTTTATTTGCTTTTGGCGGGATGAGGTTTCCAAAAAAAATGCAAAGGCCACTTGGCATTTTTGTCTGCCCGCCAAGCGCTAGGTTGGACAGGCAGTGAAAAAATTAAGCTAATTGATTAAAAATTGTTCCCACTGGTGGAAGGCTCCAGAATGAAAGGATGCAGATTTAAAGTAGTTGGCAAAAAAATTCAATGAAGATAAGGATAAGAAACTTTTTCATGCAGTGAGTAGTTAAGTTCTGGAATGCACTGCCTGAGACTGCGACAGAAGCAGGTTCAATCAAGGCATACAAGAAGGAATTGGATTATTATCTGAAAAGGGAAAATGTGCAGGGCTATGGAAGGAAGGTGAGGAGCTAGATGAATTGCTCATTTAGAAAGCCAGCTCAGACACCACGGGCTGAATGGCCTCCTTCTGAGCTGTAACAATTCTATCATCCTGTGATTCATATAAATCCAGGAAATTCCAGCAGGAAGAGAAAGGTAATATTTCAATCAGGATCTGTTTGCGTACTTTAATGTATAGACTATGTTTGTCGGAACATTTTCAATGATTAGTGATTCCTCAGTACCACTCTGTTCATGGATTTGTCTTCTTAGAGCTGATAGCACTACAGATTTAAGAAGTAAACCACGTTTTGAGTTATTATATAAATGTATATGTAAACTACAACACAGAAACAGGTCATTCAGCTCAACTGCTCAATGTGGCCATTTACACTTCCCCTTCCATCCTAATGACCTCTTCCCACCTTGCCTCAATGTTCCTCTATTCCCTTTTCCTCATGTACATGTTAAGCCTTCCCTGAAGTCATAACCTTGCAGTAATTATGCATGCCTGAGATTTCCACAGGGGATTTTCCAGTCTCCTGTTGTTGGAATGCCTGTTAAATCCACTTGTGCCATTTTTGCAGGCTTTCCGCTGACCCACCAAAGTTATGGTGGGAGATAGGAAAACTTTCCAAAATTCTGCTCAATAGTTTATAGTTAATCCCTGTTGTGCCTGCAGTTTGAGTCATCAAAAGCTGAGTTTTGTAATCTAATCCTACGGTAATTAAAAATCAAAATATATTCAGTAGGCGACATTATTACAGCATACCTGACTTCCCCTTCTTAATCTTAACACAACAGTGGCCATTCTTCATTAACTACTCTTAATCTATTTAATTCAGGTAAATACAAAATTCAGGTAAGCAGTCTTTATGATTACTGTGATTGAGTTAACCTGGACGAAGGAACCCATACTTTTGACCAAGAACAAACATTACAGGGTTTAGATTTCTGCTAGAAAGGCCATCTCCCAATTTGTTCAGCGACTTTTATCTGACAGAAAGATAAACAATTTCACCTGCTGTTAAAATTTCAGGTTTTATAGATCAGTCTTCTCACTCAATTATCAAATAACAGTTCCTGTAAATGCAATTTGCCCCAGATAATCTGGAGGCTGAACCATTTCCATAATCTGACTTTTGGAGACTAGCCTTTTCTGATGGATTTAACAGAACCTCACTTCATGCTACCAACTCACTTTGGAGTGAAAATATTAGACTAAAAAGCAACTAATATACTTACATCTAATTAATACTGATAAATGACACAAAACTGGACAAAAAATAAAAACACACTCTGTATAAAATATATTAGCTACGAGACCATTTCACAGTGGAAAGGAAATCCATATTTGATCAAATTCCACTCTCAGGATGGCAAGTTTGTGTTGCATTTATTCTTTCCTACTATTTTTGGTGTTGGTTTAATGTCTTGCATTGTAACCAATCTAAACAAAATCTAGAAATCTAAAGAAAAGTTGAATTGCATGAAATTTGGGATTTTCCAGCCTCCCACTGATTTTGAAGCAGAGATTTTCAAAAGAATTTGATATTATGTTCAACTATCAAAATTATCACAGCTATATACAAAGAAAAATGAATCCATTACGCAGGTGTAGAATTCACACAATACAGTCAGTGTATTACATGGATTTGTTTAGCGATGCAAACACCATTAACAAGTCCCCATTAATCAATCAATTAGTGATGAACCACTTTGATCTTTTGATTAACAGACACTGTCTGCTTTTTAATTAAATGTGAAACAAAGTAATTCAAAATCTGTGAGCACTGCCCACTTATATCAAGGGATGATGGACATTCCTGGTGGGATTTCACTTTGTCTCAAACTACACATTGTCACCGAATGTTCCAGCCATTTTTACTTAATATGCCTCTCTCACCTAAAATCATGCAAGCTGAATTTGTGCAGGGCTTCTCCTCCTTGTCAGAGGTTTTCCTCTTTGTCTAAAATTCTCCCCCGGTCCAGGATGACATTTTTTTGTTCATTCATGGGATGAGGCTTCGCTGGCTGGGCCAGCATTTATTATCCATCCCTAGTTGCCCTTGAGAAGGTGGTGGTAAGCTACCTTCTGAACCGCTGCAGTGTAGATACACCCACAGTGCTGTTAGGAAGGGAGTTCCAGGATTTTGACCCAGCGACAATGAAGGAACGGGGATATATTTCCAAGTCAGGATGATGAGGGACTTGGAGGGGAACTTCCAGGTGGTGGTGTCCCCATCTATCTACTGCCCTTGTGCTTCTAGGTGGTAGTTTGGAAAGTGCTGTCAAAGGAGCCTTGATGAATTCCTGCAGTGCATCTTGTATGTAGCACACACTGCTGCTACTGTGCGTCGGTAGTGGAGGGAGTAAATGTTTGTGAATGTGGTACCAATCAAGCAGACTGCCTTGTCCTGGAAGGTGTCCATCTTCTTCAGTGTTGTAAGAGCTGCACTCATCCACGCAAGTGAGGAGTATTCCATCACATTCCTGCCTTGTGCCTTGTAGATGGTGGACAGACTTTGGGGAGTCAGGAAGCGAGTTACTCGTCACACGATTCCTAGCCTCTGACCTACTCTTGTAGCCACAGTATTTATATGGCTAGTCCAGCTCAGTTTCTGATCAATGGTAACCCCCGGGATGTTGATAGTAGAGGATTCAGTGATGGTAATGCCATTGAACATCAAGGGGCAGAGGTTGGATTCTCTCTTGTTGGAGACGGTCTTTGCCTGACACTTGTGTGGCCTGAATGTTACTTGCCACTTGTCAGCCCAAGCCTGGATATTACCCAGGTCTTGCTGCATTTGTACATGGACTGCTTCAGTATCTGAGGAGTCGCCAATGGTGCTGAACATTGTGCAATCATCAGTGTACATCTCCACTTCTGTACTTATGGTGGAAGGAAGGTCAATGATGAAGCAGCTGAAGATTTTTGGACCTAGGACACTACCCTGAGGAACTCCTGCAGTGATGCCCTGGAACTGAGATGACTGACCTCCAACAACCACAGCCATCTTCCTTTGTGCTAGGTATGACTCCAACCAGCAGAAAGTTTTCCCTCTGAGTCCCATTGACTCCAGTTTTGCTAGGGCTCCTTGATGCCACACTTAGTCAAATGCTGTCTTGATGTCAAGGGCAGTCACTCTCATCTCACCTTGGGAGTTCAGTTCTTTTGTCCATCTTTGAACCAAGGCTGTAACAAGGTCAGGAGCTGAGTGTCCCTGGTGGAACCCAAATTGGGCATCAGTGAGCAGGTTATTGTTAAGCAAGTGCCGCTTGATAGCACTGTTGATGACCCCTTCCAATATTTTACTGATGATGGAGAGTAGGCTGATGGGGCAGTAATTGGCCAGGTTGGATTTGTCCTGCTTTTTGTGCACAGGACATATCTGGGCAATTTTCCACATAGCCGGGTAGATGCCAGTGTTGTAGCTGCACTGGAACAGCTTGACTAGGGGCGTGGCAAGTTCTAGAGCACAAGTCTTCAGTACTATTGCCGGAATGTTGTCAGGACCCATAGCCTTTGCAGTGTCCAATGCCTTCAGCCATTTCTTGATATTATGTGAAGTGAATCGAATTGGCTCAAAACTGGCATCTGTGATGCTGGGGACCTCCAGAGAAGGCCAAGATGGATCATCCACTCGATATTTCTGGCTGAAGATTGTTGCGAATACTTTAGCCTTATCTTTTGCACTGCTGTGCTGGGCCCCTCCCTCATTGAGGGTGGGGATATTTGTGGAGCCACCTCCTCCAGTGAGTTGTTTAATTGTCCATTACCATACGCAATTGGATATGGCAGGACTGCAGAGGTTAGATCTGATCCGTTAGTTTGGGATCACTTAGCTCTGTCCATCACTTGTTGCTTATGCTGTTTAGCATGCAAATAGTCCTGTGTTGTAGCTTCACCAGGTTGACACCTCATTTTTAGGGTATACCTGGTGCTGCTCCTGGCATGCTTTCCTGCCCTCTTCATTGAACCAGGGTTGATTCCCTGGCTTGATGGTAATGGTAGAGTGAGGGATGTGCCGGGCCATGAGGTTACAGATTGTGTTCGAGTACAATTCCGCTGCTACTGATGACACACAGTGCCTCATGGATGTACAGCCTTGAGTTGCTAGATCTGTTTGAAATCTATCCCATTTAGCACTGTGGTAGTGCCACACAACATGATGGAGGGTAACCTCAATGTGAAGGAGGGACGTCGTCTCCACAGTCACTCCTACCGATACTATCATGGACAGATGCATCTGCGGCAGGCAGGTTGGTGAGGATGAGGTCAAGTATGTTTTTCCTTCTTGTTGGTTTCCTCACCACCTGCCACAGACCCAGTCTAGCAGCTATGTCCTTTAGGACTTATGAAGATAATAACATAAGAAATTGGAACAGAAGTAGACCATTCAAGCCCTCAAGCCTGCTTCGCCGTTCAACAAGATCATGGCTGATTGTGACCCCAAATCCACTTTCCTGCCTGCTCCCCATAACCCTTGACTCCCTTGTCAATCAAGAATCTGTCTAACTCAACCTTGAATATATTGGAGACACTGCCTCCAATGTTCAGCCTGGAAGAGAATTCCGAATGCTAATGACCATCTGAGAGAAGAATTTCCTTCACATTTCCATCTTAAAGGGGTGAACCTTATTTTAAAATTGTGCCCTGAAGGTGATTGGGTTAAATAATTTTCTTCCGTAGTGTCTTCACCACGATGCAAGAAATTCACCTCCCGGCCAAGCATCCTCCACTAGGTCAGGAATATTCCCCCTAGTCCTGGATTCACCTCCTAGTCTGGATTCACCTCCAAGTCCAGGATTCTCCACCTATTCTGGATTCTCCTCCAAGTCTGAGTTCTCCTCCAAGTATCAGATTCTCCTCCTAGTCCTGATTCTCCTTCAAGTATTGACTCTACTCCTACTTTTGGATTCTCCCCCTAATCCCAGAATTTCCCCCTAGTCCCAGAATCTCCCCCTAGTCCCAGAATCTCCCCCTATTTTGGGGCTCTCCACCAAGTTCCGGATTCTCTCCCTAGTCCCAATACGCCTTCTAGGCCGGATTATCTTCCTCATCCAATTTCTTTCCATAGTCCCGGAATTCCCCCCCTAGCCCCGGAATCGCTCCCTGGCCTGGGGTTCTCCACCAAATTCCGGAATCTCCCCCTAGTACGGGACACGCCACCTAGTCCGGATTCTCTTCCTAGTCCGATTTCTTTTCCTAGTCCGGATTCACCTCTTAGTCTGGGATTTTTCTCCAAGTTCCGGATTCTCCTCCTACCTTGGGATTCACCTACTAGTCCTGCATTCTTCTGCTAGTCTATTATAAGTGTAACCCTGGAAAAAAGTGGTAAAAACCATTGAAATTGTTTTCCCAGGTTTTGGTGACTCATCCACAAAAGATACAGGCAACTAACAGGAGAACCTCACCTCACACAAATTCTTGCTGATGATTTTAGAGTTAAATCCTTTTTCATTTATTTGTGAATGGGAACACAAGCATGTGCTCAAGTGCTTATTGTTTTCTTTCATTATTTTTGTCACACTTGGCAGTAAACTCCAGCAGAACAATAGTGACTTAACTTCACACATATTAACTTCACAATGAATTTGAATGTTGCAATAAGCTTGCAGTGGATATTTTGATGATGCACCAGACACTAAGGGTGGAATCGGCCATGCCCATTGGCATTGGGTGTGTTCGGTGGCATGAGTGGACAATATAACGAGAAGGCCAAAAACGATTTTATAATGTTGTGAACCCAGTTTGCGAACATCCGCTCAGCCCGTCAATGGCGGGCCACGTTTCCCACTATCTGACATCGGGAAACTCATTGTAATACATCAACATATTATAATGATAGCCTGCTGGGCTCACCCCCCACCCCTTGCTGGAGCATTCACCCATGTCGGCATAATTGCATGCCAACATGCTTCACAACAGCATATGTAAGGCAGTTGGCAGGCTGAACTTTGAAGGGAACTCAGAGGTGAGTGCACAGTAACATTGCGGAGCGCTTGTGAGGAACGACTGTTCGGCTTCAAGGTTGAGGCACATCGGATGGGCAAAGGCTGCCCTGCGGTTGAAGGTAGTGCATGAGCAAATGCAGGGGGGTGTGTGGGCAAGGGACGTGGCCACACATTAAGGAAACCTTGTATAAAGTATCAATTCCTCTGCAGCTGAGACTGTTCAGGTGCAGCAACATTGATATGAAGGTTGCACAGAGCACAGGGAAGAGGCCCTAGTCTGAGACATCTGCCTTTACCCTGTGCAGAAAGGTTTCACACCTCAGTGACACGAATACTGCTCGTTAGAACAAGGAGCCATAGGCAGTGAAACATTCTTGGAAGTTCATTTAGTGAACATTATGTACAAGTGATTAACACCCATGCCCAGGCTGTGCAACTACATCTTCTCAAACTTCCTAACCCCGCTGCTACATCTTGGTGCTCCCCCGACATCCACAGCGGAGGTGGAGGCAGTCTGCTGACTGCTACACCCTGTCTGTGAAGTCCATGGGGTGCACCCCCTTGGGGGCAAGACATGAAGGGCCTCAGCCTGATTTCAGGGACCTGCTGTGTGGCAATGGCACCATCCTTGGGCTGTAGTGCTGAAGCTGCTGGGGTCACAGGAACAGGGGATTCGGATGGTCTGGAGACTCCCCCCAGTCACCTGGGTGGATGGCCCCAGGTTGTGCACTTGCTGATCCTCCTCCCTATGGGTGCCCAAGGAACCCTGACTGACTCCTTGAGGAGAAGACGTAGCTGGAGTGAGATTGAGCTGCCCCACACTCTTTTCACATACACACTATTGGAGGCCAGCTATAGCATCAGCGATGGATTTCAGCCCGAGTGGCAGTGCAGGAGCAATGATCTGGACCTCCCTGGTGGCTGCCATCCTGCCAGTGTTGATCTTGATGCGTGGCATGCTGGTGCTATCACCTCAGGCTGAAGGTGAATGGACTGCTCCATCATGCCTTGCAAGTTAAGGAGTGCAGCGGAAATCTTTTCCTGGTGTTCCCTAGCTTGCCCTTGCAGCTCCAGCAACTGTGACATGACCGAGTCCAGAGGTTCATCATCTGACTCGGACTCAGCAAATTTCTGGCCTTCAGCAGTCCTCCAAGTGCCAGATGACTGAAAGGTCCCTGTCGCCACCTGCTGCGGATCAGGCAATGCAATGTACTCACCAGATTGTGACCCTGGGGCTACTCTAAAGCTAGTTCCCGCCAAGGTGTGTGTCTCTGCGCTGGTGGAGGGTGTGCGTGAGTGCTGTGACAGGACTTCAAAGAGGATGCCTTCAGATTCCTCTTCAGAGGTTTCTTTGGGGCTTGATTGGAGGCCCTGCATTGCGGACTTCCTCGGCTGTTTGGAAGATATGCCTGCAAAAGCAAGGAGAGATAATTAGTGCATGGCAGGGACCTGTGAAACAGGACACATCACTCACAGCATGGTCATCTGATGGATATTGCACTGCTGGATCCTCACTGACCTCACCATTAACACAGGAATGGCCCAGAGCATTGCCAGCCAGCTGGATGGCTCTATTTTCAAAATCTGTGAGGATCTTGATTTCAGGCATTCCTCCACCGGTTTGCGACCTCTCCCTCTTGTTGTGTGCCAGCTTGTCCTGTATGGATAGAGATGGAGGGAGTGTAAGCAAGACGCCTGCCAGGCCAGATGATAAAGATGCCTGGCATGTGTGCGTGGTGAGTTGTGCCATGGACGGGATGAAGAAATGATTCACAGTGCAGGTGAGTTTGTGCGTGTGAGAGAATGAATGGTGATGTCCCTTGAACTGGCAGTAAGTGAGAGCTCTGTGGATGTGTAATAGGTTTGTGAGTGTTAGTCGAGAGTGATTAGAAGAGTGACTTATACCGGTAGAACAAAGCAGATCATTCATCCTCTTGCAGCACAGGGTAGCTGCCCCCTTTTGAAGGGCGTTGACACTGACCACTGCTGCCACCGTCTTCAAAGTCAGATTAGTGAGGTTGCTGCCCATCCTGCGGCCAGAGCGGGGGTAGAGGACATCACAATGAGCCTCCACTGCGTCAAAAAGGTACTCGAGGGACATGTCATTGAACCTGGGGGCTGCAGTCTTTTTGCCTTTCAGGGCCATGTCTTCTTTGCAGCGGGTGTGGACTGGAAATACAGAGAGGTGTGCGCATGGCTATACTTTAAATATAGCATCTAGCATAATGAAGCGGCAAGGTGATGGCATGGCGGGTGAATGAGAGCCCGTCCAGCATGAAAACAGCGTGTTTCCCAGGAATGCATAATTAATGTGATGGGCTTGTGATGATATGGCGTGAAAATCTGCTATTGCGGCCGGCAGGTACCACACTTAGTCCAAATACGGGATGATTCCGCCTTTGGGTTTACAGGCAGGATGAAATAATTCAGGATTATTCAAGTAAGTTGAAAATTTCTCTCCTGAATTTTTATTTTAAAAGATCAACCAATACCAGTTAAATGAGGGGTTGGTTTTCTTTGAAGAGCAACATTTGAAAGTGGAAAAAAAATGACCCCTCTACTCCTGGGTATAATTGAAATGATGTACCCAGCAAGATGGAGCTCCAGCTGCGTGTTCAAGTTACATTTATTAGCGGGGGAGGAAGGAAGCTTAACAAAGACATTTCAGTTGTTGCAACCAAAGCTCCCTTACTGCTCGAGTACATTTTGCAGCTGGCAGCAACTGTTTTTGGACCACTTTTGGTTAATGCTGGTGCTGAGATGGGGGTGGTCCTTTTCAGTAAGTGAATAGAAGCTCAGAAATGTGTTCACCATGAAACATTTATGGGGTTGAATAAATTTCAAGAAACTGCAGTCTTGCATTTTGCCCACAATTCCAACAAGATGGGCTAAGCCAGATAGTTACTATTTAATGCGTGAGTCAAAACATTTGCAAAGTCAGCCAGGGACAGAATATTGTGCTGGTTGGGTAGGTGCGCACCTGACCCAAATGAGCATAAAATGACGCGTGGTGACGTTGGGTGAGCGTCCCGATGTCACCGCGCACTCGTATGATATTTTGGGCGGCGGGCCCACACGGGAGTTGGCAATGTGCTTGCCGACAATTTACAGGCCTATTAAGGCCATTAAAGATCTAATCAAATGAAATTTTTGCTGCCCGTCCAATCTTATGGTTGGCAGGCAGACAAAAAGGCCAAGCAGCCTTTGCATTTTCTGCGAAACCGCATCCATTAAAAACATTCTTTTTTTAAGTTTTCAAACTAATTTCTAACATGACAGAGTCACATGAGCAGGGACATGCCATTAACATTTTTTTAAAAAAGTTTTATTTTCAAAAATCTTCATCTCCCTGAGGCAGCTCTGTGCCTCAGGGAACTTTTTCTGTGCCCACCCATACGCATGTGCGAATTTCTGCGCTCGCCCTCCCCCCCACCCGCCCCATCACACAGGCAGAGCTGAGTGCTACAGCGTGTTTCACACTGGGGCTGGCCTTAATTGGCCCATCAGCATGAAATTGCAGTCGAGCCCTCATTGCAGCTGGCGGTTACTTTCACAGCCACTCCCGGGCCCGCCCATTGAGCCTGCACGATGAGGGAAAAATTCTGCCCCAGATGTGCAACAGGGAAACACTTGTCACTACATGTATCTCTGACAGAGAGGATCATTTTTGCTTTTCTATATTGGGTTTGTGAAGTATCAACCTTTTACAAAGATTGTGTAATTTCCATCAGCCAAGATGGCTTGGATTTTTGCAGTCATGATGACTCCGCCTTGTAGCCAAAATGGTGGGCAGACCCGGGATCTGGAAGGCCCATCCCCATTTCCTACAGATCCTATTTTCATTGGGGTGGGGAAATTGCATGGGGACAAGTTTAATCTCCCACATGTGGGAAACCCAAACTCAGCATGGCCATTTGAACCCAATGCTGAGTTAGAACAGAATCAATTTTTGCTGCAGCAAGAGCCTTATCCTGCAGTATGGGAGTCACAAATCTTTAGAGAAGTTGTATATGCTCGTGAAAGGTGAGTAAGGTCAGTAGAACTGTCAAGCTATCAAGTTATTTAAATGATTATCAACTTAAACATTGAAAAATAAACTGTCTGCCTGTGGTTGTGAGTGTTGAAAAAATCTGTTCTAGCAGTTTCAATAGTTGGTTGTTAACATTATCCTAAGTGCCATCATTATAACATTATTAATACCTTACTGTTTTCCACAATTTATCATCATCACAGTGGTGGGTTGTATATTTCACAATTGACAGCTCAAAGAGGTTATTGAAGGGTTGCCTCTCTACGATGAGGAGTTATGTAAACAAATGCTTGTTTCTGTAATGGATTAAGGATTTTGAGTAAATTTAAATGTATTGAATTGTCTTTCAAGAATGAGAGGTTTCTTCATATACGGTGATGCCTGTAACAGATGTTTAGAACTTTATTTTATTTCATCTGAACATGGCTCCCAAGGTCTTCCCATGGTGGATACAGGGTGAGATGGCATGGAGGGTGTAAGGGCAAAGAGTGGTGTGGTGGGGGCAGGTGTTGGCATGAGTTAGTACTAGGTTGACATAGGAGCTGTAAGGAGTCATGGGGGTGGATGGGGGAAATGGGTTGGCCTGGAGGGTCTGAGACACCATTGGAGTTGGTTGGGGGAATGGGTTGGAATGAGTTGGTATGTATGGGCATGGGGAGTGGGTGGGATGAGGGGGTCTGAGGGGTGAGTGCTAGAAGGCCTAATATGTAAGAAGACATCTGGGACAAAGTGAGGACAAACTGAGGCGGGTCTTTTAAGCAGTCCACCTTGGCACTCAACAGCCCCTGTTGCTCCTTAAAGTTTGCGCCTGGGAGTAACAGGCCTGACTCTATTCTGTACCCACTTCCCTGGAATATAGATCCTGCCACTCAGGATACCTTTTCATGGAGTGGGTGCGGCAACTGGGGACGTTCCCAGGTTGTCATATCCAGCTTGGGAGCAAAGAAACCAGACCAATATATTTTGAATGATATGTTATGTATGTTTTGGATCTGGAAGGTCAGGGTCCTTTTACGTGCCCATGCCCCTATGATATTTTTATTCATGTTATTGTTTGTAGGTATAAAGTGAAAATTACCGTTGACAACGTTGTTGTATGAAAACTTAATGGGCTGGATTTTTGTGGCATTGTTGAGACCCTGGAGACCTTTAAAATGGTGGACAGCTTTCATATTCAGAAGTCCCACCTCCATTTCCAACGGATCACATTTTCACCTTGTGGGGAAAGAGGGCAGAATGTGACTCACACATGAGAGAAACCCAAACTCAGCTGGGCCATATGAACTCAAAGCTGAGATCAAACAGCCCCTTATTTTCACTGTCGCAAGAGTTTTTAGAATGTCATAACTGTCCTTGTAGGGAAAAAAATTATGTAGAACTGTCAAGCTGTCAAGTTATTCAAATATCCATCCCTTTAAAAATTGAAGAAAAATACTGCCTGCCATGTATCTGTAAGTGTTCAAAAAGGCATGTTCTAGCAGTTTTAATACTCAGTGTTGACATAACCTTAAGTGCTTCCATTATAGCATTATTAATCATTGGCTGATTTCCACAACCTATCACAGTTGAGGAGTGTAGATCAACAGTTTGATTGATAACCCGGAGAGGTTATTAAAGGAATAGCAGTCTTTGATGTGGGACTATACATACAAATGTTTGTTTGTATAAGTGATTAAGTACTTGAGATTTAAGTATATTGAATGGCTTCTCTGAATGGGACTGTTTTTTTTATATAATAAATATAATAGATATTCAGATCTTAATTTCACCTCAGCATAGCTCCTGAGGTCTGCCATTGGGGGTGGAAGTGCAAAGGGTGTTGGGTGGGGGCATGGGTTGGCAAGAGTTGGCAGTAAGTTGGTAGGGAGACTATAAGGGGCTATGAGGATGGGCGGGGGTCATAAGGTAGCATGAGTTGGGACTAAGTAGGTAAAGGCATTATAAGTGGTCATGGGGGTAGGTGGGGACATGGGTTGGCATGGAGGGTATGAAAGGCTATAAAGGGTGTGTGGGGGGGCATGTGTTGGCATGAGTTAGCATGGGTGGGCATGTAGAGTGGGTGAGGGGGTGTGAGGGGTGAGAGATAGAGGCCAAATGTATAAGAGAACAGCTGAGACAAAGTCTCAGAGAACTGAGGCAGGCCTTTTAAAAGCCCACTTCAGTATTCAACAGACCTTCCTTCCACCTCCAATCTGCGACTAGGGGACAGTGCGTCCAATTCCATCACATCACCCACACCAGACCCCATCTGTAATACCCCGTGCCACAACGACCCCCCTTCCCGGGAACTTATCTTTTGGGAATCTGTTATCTATTTTCACTTTCAAAAATATAGACATCCTGTTATGATTCCTTTAGAGATTCTTATGGATTTCCTCACCAACTCAAAGGATCAGAAGACAAGATTTCATGTTTTAAGACTTTTACTGCAACAAATATACTAAAATCAACTTGGACCAAAGATGACTAAGCAGACAACTAACACATTAAACTGCAGAAAAGTTTCTTTCTCCCTCAACCTATTAACACAACCAAAAACCCACACCATATTTATATATTGCGCTATGCTCTCAGTAGATATGTAGCCTCGTAAATTCAAGTGCAAATCCCTTCACGTGTTTCAGAAGGCTTTTTTTTCCCCTGAAATGTCAGAGTGAGTCTTTCAGCATTCTTTTGAAAGTCACTTCACTCAATCCCTTTTGAGCGTATTTGAACTGACTTTCAGCTGCAAGGCCCACTTGGGTTACTCCTTGGCTCTTAAACCTCCAAACTTAAAATTTAAATGATAGAAATTATGAGGGCATGAAGACAGAGCTGGCTAAAGTGAACTGGAAAATTAGTTTAAGGAATAGGTGTAGAGATTCGGTGGTAGACATTTAAGGAGACATTTCAGAATAGTCAGAAAAGATACATTCTAGTGAGAAAGAAAGAATCTAAGGGAATGGCACACCGGGTGTGGGTAACTAAATAAGTTAAAGATAATATCAAATTGAAAAAAATGTATAATTCCACAAAGTTGAGTGGCTGGTCAGACTATTGAACATAACATAAAAAGCAGAAAAGATTGACTAAAAATTAATATGGAGGGAGAAATTAGAGCATGAGAGAAAGCCGGATGGAAATATATTAACAGATAGTAAGAATTTCTACATGTATTTAGAAAGGAAAAGAGTAAGTAAAATGAGTGTTGGTCCTCTGGAGAGTGAGAATGGGAAATCAATAATGGAAAATAAGGAAATAGTGGATGAATTGAACATATATTTCCTATCTGTCTTCACTGTAGAGGATAAAAATAACTTACCAAAAATAATTGTGAATCAGGAGGTGAAAAGGAGGGAGGAGCTTAAAACAATTACAATCACCAGGGAAAGGGTACTGAGAAAATTATTAGAACTAAAAGCTGACAGGGTGCCCAAGTTCTAATGGACTTCATCCTAGAGTCTTAACAGAAGTGGCTGCTGAGATAGTAGATGCATTGGTTTTAATTTCCAAAATTCCCTAAATTCTGAAAAGGTCCCATCAGATTGGAAATGAGTGAATGTGATTCCTCTATTCAAGAAAGGAAGGAGACAGAAAGCAGGAAACCAAAGGCCGGTTAGCTTAACACCTGTCAAAGGGGAGATGTTGGATTTTATTATTAAGGAGGTTATAGTGGGACACTTAGAGAATCTCAGTGCAATCAAGCAGAGTCAGCATGGTTTTGTGAAAGGGAAATCATGTTTGACTAATTTACTGGAATTCTCTAAGAAATCAAAAGCAATGTGGATAAAAAGGAACTTGTGAATGTGCTGTTCTTAGATTCCAGAAGATAGATGACAAAATGTCACATCATAGGTTACTATGAAAAATAAGAGCTCATTTTGTAGGGGATAACATATTAGCATGGATAATAGTTTGGTTAGCCAACAGGAAACAGGGAGTAGACATAAATGGGTCTTTTTCGGGTTGGCAGGATGTGATGAGTGGAGTGTGTAAGAAACATACTTTTTTATTTATTTGGGACTGTTGTAAAGAACATATCTTTTTATTTTCTGTTGGACTGGGAATTAAAATTACAATGGCTACAATTGAAAGACATGTCCATTGGAACAGGATGAGGGATATATACAATGTTGCAGTCGTGGAACAGAGTGTGCCATGAAAGATAGGATGGTGCCAGAAATGAGTCCTGGACCAAGGGAGCTGCCTGGCAACAGCATTTAATTGGCTCCTGACCAGCTGACTAGGTTTTGTTGAGGACAGTACAGCAGAATAGCTCTTAACTTGAAAGGAACAATACCTAAAACATCTTTCTAACTGGGAATAGTATGTTGTAATATCAAGCACTACTACTCCCCTATACACACATACAAGGCACTTAAGATTCCAGTAACTCCACAATAATAGCTAGTTGGCTTTTTCTCCTCATATCCCTATAACCTGCTTTCTCTTTCTCAAAATCCCTGTCAAGAGGAAAAAGGGAAAAAATCACTGTTAGAGACATTGAAAGGGAAGTGCTCAACCACTGAACTAAATACTGAAAGTGCTAGAAGACCATCTTGTGTTATCAACAAGAACTGTAAGGAATTTGATTTGAACAAAGTTTTTCACATTTGTCGTGGCTCGAGGAGCAGTGGGGCTTAATGTTACAGCACACTATTCTCAGTGAGTTGTGACAAGTGCCACAGGGTTCAATGCTTGGCCCTTAACTATTTACAATCCATATCAATAACTTAGATGAAGAGACTAAATGTGTGGTTGCTAAAGTTGCTGATGACACCAAAATAGGTTGGAAAGTAATTTGTGAAGAGGACCTAAGCAGTCTGCAAAGGGACATAGATGGGTTAAGTGAGCAGGCAAAAGTTTAGCAGATGGAGTATAATGTGGGAAAATGTGAACTTCTCCACTTTGGCAGGAAAAATAGAAAAACAGCATATTATTTAAATGGAGAGAGATTGCAGAATTCTGAGGTACAGAGGAAACTGGGTATCCTGGTACATGAATCAGGAAAAATTAGTATGCAGTTACAAGAAGTGATTAGGAAGGCAAATGAATGTTATTGTTTACTGCAAGGGGAATGGAATATAAAATTGGGATGTTTTGTTACAGTTGTGTAAGGTGTTGGTCAGACAACATCTAGAGTACTGTGTACTGTTTTGGTCTCCTTATTTACGAAAGGGTATAAATGAATTAGAAGCAGTTCAAAGAAGGTTCACTTGACTGATACCTGGGATGGGAGTGTTATATTATGAGGAAAGGTTGAATAGGCTGGGTCTATATCCATTGGAATTTAGAAGGTTTAGATTTAGAAGACTTCCCCTCATGGGAGAGACCAGAACTAGGGGACACAGTTTAAAAATAAGGGGTCTCCCATTTAAGATGGAGATGAGAATAAACTTTTCTCCCAGAGGGTTGTGAATCTTTGGAACTTCCTTCCCCAGAGACTAGTGGAGGCAGGGACATTGAATATTTTTTAGGCAGTGGTAGATAGATTCTTGACTAACAAGGGAGTCAAAAGTTATTGAGGGTGGACAGAACGTGGAGCTAAGGGCACAGCCAGATCAGCCATGATCTTATTGAATGCTGGAGCAGGCTCATGGGGCTGAATGGCCTACTCCTGCTCCTAATTTGTATGCTCATAGGTAAAAGTCCCAGCAATTCTGCCTTCTTCTTTCTGAACAGAAAAATGACTTCTGCAAACAGCCTGCTCTCAAAGCTATAGCTTCCCCACTTCACACACCCAACAGCATCTCTCTCTCTGCTGGGTCTGTGAGTCTGACTGAAACTGAGAATCTGTAAGTCTGCATCTGTAAGATCAGTGGCCTTTTCCTTTGAGTCCACCTGACTTTGAATAAGTTTTAATCTGGGCCCTTGACCTTCCCCCCATGGAAACCAGGTTACATGGGCTTGTCATTGGGAAGAGTTCAGTACCACTTCACACCATCACCCCATTTCAGGGCATTCTGTTTTACCTTAAATTAAAACATAACCATTTTATAAAGTATAGCAGTCATAACAACCATCCTGAGGGTATTCAAGACACACGTAACCTTCTTTCGAGGTATTTCTCAAACATCTATTAATATAAGACAGGCCAGAGTACAAAAATACGATTAAACCTATGAAAGGTCTCTCCATTCAGAAAGCATGTATGCTTATTATTTCACAAGCTCACCCCTCTCCCCATTATCCGCACGACTACCACCAGTTTATCCAGATGAAATGTCGGGAGTTGCACATGCTTTTTAATATTTTAAGGTGTTGATTTTTGATTATGTTTCTCCATAATCTTCTTTATCCCAACCACCTGGTGCAGGAGTCTCATGTAATGGGGGGAAAATGGTTAGGACCATGGAGTCAGCGAAGCAGGATGAGAGAGCAAAGGGCTTCACTAGAATCGGCAGGCTTCCCATTAGTTCAAGGAATCTTTCACATCATTTGCATGCTCTGCTTCAAAACCTGGCTGTATATATCAACCAGAAGAGGTTCCATCCCTTCAAAGTGCAGCTGGTGTGTGAGTACAGGTGATGAATCATACAAGTCTTCATTTGGTTTCTCAGTAGTAATCACAGTAATCAATGAAAAGTGCAGGAGGGCATGCCAGGAGCAACACCAGGCATACCTAAAAATGAGGTGTCAACCTGGTGAAGCTACAACACAGGACTACTTGCATGTCAAACAGTAAAAGCAGCATGCGATGGACAGAGCTAAGCGATCCCACAACCAATAAGCGCTGCAGTCCTGCCACATCCAGCCATAAATGGTGGTGGACAATTAACCAAATAACCTCATCCTCAACGATGGGGGAGCCAAGCACATCAGTGCAACAGATAAGGCTGAAGCATTTGCAACAAACTTCAGCCAGAAGAGCCAAGCAGATGATCCATCTTGGTTTCCTCAAGAGGTCCCCAGAACCTTAGATGCCAGTCTTCAGCCAATTTTATTCACTCCATGTGATATCAAGAAACAACTGAAGGAACTGGAAACTGCAAAGGCTATGAGCCCTGACAATGTTCTGGCAAAGGTACTGAAGGCTTATGCTCCAGAACTTGCCATGCCCCTAGCCAGATTGTTCCAGTACGGCTACAACACTGGCATTTACCCGGCAATGTGGAAAATTGCCCAGGTATGTCCCACCCACGAGAGCAGGACAAGTCCAACACAACCAATTACCGCCCTATCAGTCTACTCTTGATCATCAGTAAGTGATGGAAGGGGTCATCAATAGTGCTAGCATAAGACCATAAGACATAGGAGCAGAAGTAAGCCATTCAGCCCATCAAGTCAGCTCAGCCATTCAATGAGACCATGGCTGATCTGATAATCCCCAACTCTACTTTCCTGCCTTTTCCCTATAATCTTTGATTCCCTTACTGATCAAAAATCTGTCTATCTCTGTCTTGAATATACTTCAGGAGCCATCCGTCTGTAGTAAAGAATTCCACAATTTGACTACCCTCTGAGAGAAGAATTTCCTCCTCATCTCTGTTTTAAATGGATGACCCCTTACTCTGAGATTATGCTCTCTGGTCTGAGACTCTCCCACAAGGGGAAACAACCTCTCAGCATCTACCCTGTCAAGCCCCCTAAGAATCTCATATGTTTCAATAAGGTTGCCTTTCATTCTTCTAAATTCTAATGAGTAGACGCCCAAACTACTCAACCTCTCCTCATAAGAAAATCCCTCCATTCCCAGAATCAACCTAATGAACCTTCTCTGGACTGCCTCCAAAGCCAGAATATCTTTCCTTAGATAAGGGGACCAAAACTGTTCACAGTATTCTAGGTGTGGTCTAACTAGTGCCTTGTATAGTTTTAGCAAGACTTCCCTATTTTTATATTCCATTCCCTTTGAAATAAAGGCCAACATTCCATTTGCCTTCCCTATTACCTGTTGATCCTGTATGTTAGCTTTTTGGGATTCATGCGCATGGACCCCCAAATTCCTCTGTGCCGCAGCCTTCTGCAGTCTTTCACCATTTAAATAATATTCAGCTCCTGTATTTTTCCTGTCAAAGTGCAAAACCTCACATTTTCTTATCTTATTAAGTAACCTTTTGTGTGGTACCTTATCGAATGCCTTTTGGAAATCCAAATATATTACATCTACTGGTTCCCCTTTATCTATCCTGCTTGTTACCTCTGAAAATAATTCTAATAAATTTGTTAGGCATGTTTTCCCCTTCAATGAAACTGCGCTGACTCTGCTTGATTAAATCATGTATTCTAAATACTCTGCTATTACATCCTTTATATTAGACTCCAACATTTTCTCACTTATAGATGTTAAGCTAACTGGCCTATAGTTACTTGTTTCTTTGTCTCCCTCCCTTTTTGAATAAGGGTAACATTGGTCATTCTCCAATCCTCTGGGACTTATCCAGAGTTTAAGGATTCTTGGAAGATTACTACCAGTGCATTCACCATCTCTGTAGGTACTTCCTTTAATATCCTAGGATGCAACCCATCAGATCCAGGAGACTTAACGACTTTTAGCCCCATTAGTTTCCCTGTTACTTTTTCTCTGGTGATAGTTATTGTATTCATTTCCTCCCCCCCCCCACCCCCTTCCCCCTTGATTATTTAATATTTTTTGAATGTTTCTAGTATCTTCTACAGTGAAGACTGAAGCAAGGTGTTTATTCAACTCATCTTCCAATTCCTGGTTCCCCATTATTATTTCCCTAGCCTTATTTTCTAAGGGGCCTATCTTCATTTTGACTGTTTTTATGTTACATGCTAATTTACCCATAAAATTTATTTTCTCCCTCTTTATTTTTTTTGGTCATCTTTTGTTGGTTTTTAAAACTTTCCCAATCCCCTGGCTCACCGCTAATCTTTGCCACATTGTATGTTTTCTTCTTTCAATTTGATTCTGTCCTTAACTTCCTTGGTTAACCATTATTGGTTTATCCCCTTCCTTGAATCCTTCTTCCTCACAGGGATATATCTTTGTTGAGAGTCATGAACTATTTTCTTAAACGTCTGCCATTGTTAATCAACTGTCTTTTCTGCTAAACTGCTTTTCCAGTCCACTCCAGCCAACTCTGCCCTCATTCTATTGTAATTACCCTTATTTACATTTAGCAGAGTTGTTTCCAACTGAAGTTTCTCACTCTCAAGCTGAATGTTAAATTCTACCATATTATGGTCACTGTTTCCCAGGGAATCCCTTACTCTGGAAATAATTTATTAAACCTGCCTCATTACACATTACCAGATCCAAAAGAGCCTGATCCCTGGCTGGATTCATAACATATTGTTCTAAGAAACTGTCCTGAATACATCTGATGAATTCTTGCTCGTGTCTACCTCTGGCAATTTAATTTTCCCAATCTACATGAAGATTAAAGTCACCCATGATTAATGTACTGCCTTTTTTATATGGCCTCATTATCTCCTGATTTATTCTCCATCCTACAGTATAGCCACTGTCAGGGGGCCAATAGACTACTCTGACCAGTGTCTTCTTTCCCTTGTTATTTCTTAAATGGATTCTTAAACCATATGAGTTCCACATCTTCCGATCCTTTCTTGCTATTGCACTTATTCCATCTCATACTAACAAAGCTAGCCCACCACCCTTTCCTTCCTTTCCTTTTGAAAAGTTACATACCCCTGAATATTTTGTTCCCATCTTTGATCTCCTTATAACCATGTCTCCATAATGGCTATAAGATCATACCCATTGATGTATAGTTGTGCTGTTAATTCATTTATTTTGTTCCAAATACTATGTGCATTTAAGTAAAGGACCTTTAATTTGGCCTTTTTACCATTTTTCCCCCTTTGACCACATTTTCTGCTTTTTTAATGTTTGCACACTCTGTACCTTCCTGTCACCCTCTGGATATCATTACCGAAATAGCTGCTTGCAAGGCTGCCATGTCCTTTTGCTTTGTAAGCCTACATATCCGTTTTCCAGAACCATTTCCCACTCTATTTAGTTTGAAGCCCTCTCTATAGCCCTAGTTATTCGGTTCACCAGGACATTGGTCCCAGCATGGATCAAGAAGCCTGTCCCACTGGAACAGATTCCTTCTACCCCAGTACTGGTGCCAGTGCCCCATGAACTGAAACCCATTCCTCCCACACCAATCTTTGAGCCATGCATTTAACTCATTGACTTTATTTACCCTATGTCAGTTTGCCTGTGGCTCAGATAGTAATTCTATGATTATTACCTTGGAGGTTCTGCTTTTTAATTTAGCTCCTAACTGTTCAAATTCTTTCAGCAGAACCTCCTTTCTAGTCCTATCAATGTCATTGGTATTAACATGGATGATGGCAATTGGATCCCTCCCCTTCCACACCAAGTTTCTCTCGAGCCCTGAGGATATGTCCTTAGCCCTGGCACCAGGCAGGCAACACAGCCTTCTGGACTCACGCTAACAGCTGCAGAGAACAGTATCTATCCTCTTAATTATACAGTCCCCTACCACTACTAGACTCCCATTTCCTCCCCCATTTAAATGGCTCCCTATACCACGGTGCTGTAGTCAGTTCGCTCATCCTCCCTGCAGTCCCCGCTCTCATCCACACAGCTTGCAAGAACCTTGTAACTGTTGGACAGTTGCAGGGGCCAAGGCTCCTTGAATGCTACCCCCTGAGTCCCCAAACCTGCTTCACCTGCAGTCCTGTCCCTGTCCATGATCACAGACCAAATTTGAATTACCTAATCTGAGGGGTGTGACCGCTTCTTGGAGCAAAGTGTCCAGGTAGCTTTCCCCCTCACTGATGCGGTGCAATATCTGCAGCTGGGACTCCAGCTCCTTAACTTGGATCCAAAGTTCCTCCTGCTGTAAACACTAGGTACAGAAGTGTTCGCTCTGGATCACCTTGGTGTCCAGCCATACCCACATGCTGCAGTAGCAACACATCACCTGTCTTGCCATTGCTATCATATTTTATTCAATTAATTAATTAATTGCTCTAGTATCCCTGCTCTTTACACTTTGTTATAATTTTTTTTTATACACACCAGTCTCGATCTTATATTTAACAAGGTATCTTTAAGGAAAAGAAGAAAAAAAGACTAGACATCTAAACACAAACTAAAGACCTTACTTTTACTTTAAAGAATAGAAATACTCACCAACCCTACTCATCAATCAGCTGCTCTCTATGCCCTTTTCTTTCTCGTACTCTTTAATGGTCTCACACTCTTCTCTCAATCTCTCACTGTTAAAGGCCCTGCTCCTCTCACACTCACTCCCTGTAAATGACCATGCCGCTTCTTTCACACTCTCCCTGTAAATGGCCCCGCTGTTTCTCTTTCACTCTCTCACTGTAAATGACCATGCTCTTTCTCTCACACACTCTCACTGTAAATGATCCTGCTATTCCTCTCACACACTGTTGCTGTAAATGGTCACGCTGTTTCTCTCACACTCTGTCAATGTAAATGACCATGTTGTTTCTCTCACACTTTCTCACTGTAAATGGCCACACTATTTCTCTCTCACTTTAAAATGACTATGTTATTTCTCTCTCAACCTCCTGCTGTAAATGGCCCTGCTTCTCTCACGCACTCACACTGTAAATGACCACGCTGTTTCTTTCACACTCTCTCACTGTAAATGTGGCACTTACTTAGCAATAGTCTGCTCACTGACACTCAGTTTTGGTTCTGCCAGGGCCACTCTGCTCCTTATCTCATTACAGCCTTAGTACAAACATGGACAAAAGAGCTGAACTCCTGTGGTGAGATGAGAGTGACTTGCCATCATGGCAGCATTTGACTGAGTGTGCATCAGGAAGCCCCAGCAAAACTGGAGTCAATGGAGATCAGGGGGAAAACTCTCCACTGGCTGGAGGCATACCTAGCACAAAGGAAGATGGTTGGGATTGTTGGAGGTCAATCATCTAAATTCCATGGCATCACTGAAGGCATTCCTCAAGGTAGTGTCCTCGGCCCAACCGTCTTCAGCTGTTTCATCAATGACTTTCCTTCCATCATAAGGTCAGAAGTGGGGATGTACAATTGCACAATGTTCAGCACCATTCGTGAGTCCTCAGATACTGAAACAGTCCATGTCCTAATGCAAGAAGACCTGGACAATATCCAGGCTTGGGCTGACAAGTGGCAAGTAACATTCACATCACACAAGTGCCAGGCAATGATCAACTCCAACAAGAGAGAATCCAACCATTGCCTCTTGACATTCAATGGCATTACCATCACTGAATCCCCCAATATCAACATCCTGAGGGTTACCATTGACCAGGAACTGAACTGGGCTAGCCATAAAAATACTGTGGCTACAAGAGCAGGTCAGAGGTTTGGAATCCTGCGACGAGTAACTCACCTCCTGACTCCCCAAACCCTGTCCACCCTCTACAAGGCACAAGTCAGGAGTGTGATGGAATACTGCCCACTTGCCTGAATGAGTGCAGCTCCAACAACATGCAAGAAGATTGACACCATCCAGGGCAAAGCAACCCGCTTGGCTGGCTTTCCATCCACAAACACCCACTCACTCTACCAACGCACAGTGGCAGCAGTGTGTACCATCTACAAGATGCACTGCAATAACTCACCAAGTTTCCTTGGACAGCACCTTCCAAACCCACAACCACTACCGTCTAGAAGGACAAGGGCAGCAGACACATGGGAACACAATCACCTGGAAATCCCCCTCCAAGCCACTCACCATCCTGACTTGGGAAATATATTGCTGTTCCTTCACTGTCACTGGGTCAAAATCCTGGAACTCCTTAACAGCATTGTGGGTGCACCTACACCACATGCACTGCAGCGATTCAAGAAAGCAACTCACCACCACCTTCTCAAGGACAATTAGGAATGGGCAATAAATGCTGGCCTAGCCAGCAATGTCCAAATCCTATGAATGAATAAAAAAATACAAAGCTTGTCTTTGATCCTCTTTCTACCACCCAGACCATCAAGTGTCGGGTTGACTGCTGGGCAACAGTGGGTAGACCCTGAGCATGTGGCTTTTGACCCAAGCATAGAACCAAAGAAACATTGTAATCAGAGAATATAACAGTTCTTCGATGCATTATCACTCAAAATCATGGGAAAATATTCTCTGAAAATACTGTTTCTGTTCCCAACCTGGCTGCCAAAATCCTGAGAAGGTCCTACCACTGGCCAGTCAGAAGGCCCACCTTTTTCAGGTGATTCATCCTTTTACTATGCAAATTGAGAGCTCTATGACATACACATTTGTATTGTCATCTTTGGAGGCAACTAGGAGTGTGCACTGTGCTTATTCCATTCTGTTCCACCTGGTGGTACAGTTGAAGAGTAACAGCCAGGTTGGCCTCTGCTTGCCCAATATTATACCAGGCCAGAGTCAGCAAGGATATCCAAGGGGTAGGCAGCTCACTGGCTGCATGGCAATGATGCTGCTGCAACTGGCATGAACAGGCAGGCATTTTGCTTGCTGCCCACATGGCCCATTTTCTGGATTTTAAATTTAACCCACTATCTAAATGACCTTGTAGTTAAAAACTCACTTCATGAATAATTTGTGATTCTATTTGGCACAAACCTCAATTTTTTGCTCATTCATATTTTTAGGTGGATGATAGCTATGGGCCCAAACATTTGGCAATTGTTTTTATTTTGCCACAATTTCCTTCATAGAAGGTATGTTATATATTATTTTACTTGATCAGTGATTGAGAGCACTTTTAACATTTTAAAGACATATTCTAGATACTTCAAAAGTATTTAAGTGCAGTATAACCCTGTCAAATATGTGATATATTTCTAGAAGGTTGTATATAACATAATATAACAATGCCTCAAGGTACTGACCTAGAGCAAAGACAGAAGTCCTGAAGAATTCAGTTAATGGTCTGGTGATGAATAAGGGGGCCCTAGTGAGCCTTTATTTTAGATAGGCAAACTCCCTGGAGAGCTGAGGCTATCAGAGTCCAACTTGTGTGAAGAAGATTCCCCCAACAGTAAGCAATTTTTAAGCAGGTTATAGTTTTACATGATAGTCAAAAGATTGAACGACTTCTACCAAAAAATATTTTTTCTCTCTTTGCATAAGGAACAAACAAAAAGCATTATTATCACCAGTACACAAAATATGATTTTATAAGAATTATATGTTTAAACATCACACAGAAAATATATCTGGAGGAAATGCATAACAAGAATATGCAAAAACAGATCTGAACAAACCTGCCAGAATATTATTCAAGTTAAGTTAGGAAAATAGCTGAGATTGATCGGCATTAGTTTTGAGTAATTAATTTGGTGTTAATAGGAAAGTAATGGGCCCAAGGTGGGGTCAGTCATCTTATTGTTCCATTAACACTGGGCATGTGTTGGGCTCCATTTTAAATGGGGTCTACCACTGAGTATGTAAAGTGCCCATCTGATTCAGATGATAGGCCACTTCAATACTGAAACCTGGGTCCTATAACATAAATAGGACCCCAGTTGTCATTTTAGGTCAGAAGTGGCCAGAGCCTGTTCAGCAGAGAGCGGGATCTGGTCTGTGCTACAGGCAATGAAACGGAAGAGGTCCTCAAAAGATAAGTCTTGAATGACATTTGTGGGCTCCAGAAAGCGTGACTGCAAATCTCACATCCATAAACATAACTGTTGTCACTATGGGAACCCCACCCTGATCGATTACAACCACCTCTTTCCTGGCCCTAAATCTTGCCTTGCTGTCAATATATCTAGCTCACTTCTTGTGTTCAATCTAGAATGCCTGTTTGGCACCCTGCAGCTTGTCTGGTGAATTTGAGTGAGGCCAAAGCCTCAAAAATCACCTGGACCTCTTTGTTGATGAGAGAGGTGGCTGACCAACAAGCTCCATGGCAAGTCAAAAATGACCCAGTTGAGTTTAACCTGGCCTTTTCCATTTCCATGGAGAAACAAAATCTTTTTACCCATCCCCCATCAATACCTTCTCATCTTTTGACATAGATTTATGGTGTGAGCAGCTTTTGCCTGTGCTTCTTACACTCCATTTATAATATGCTTACCGAAGAAGCACCTTGGTAATATCATATGTTTTTATGTTGGAATTTCTCAATTCATACCATAATGTAGATTTAGCAATGTCAGGAAAACTGTGGATGTGAAAAATCCTTTCAATTTTCTTTAATTTTGCTGCAATGTAGCTTTGTTTCCTGACATATCTGTGAAATCCTGGTTATTATCTTCTGTTTTCTCGTCTCAATGAGCAGAAGGAGGAATTTTACCCTTGATTTTCTAGTATGTTTAGGACAACACTGAATAAACGGGGGATAGATCTAGGTGGATTACATTGCTTTAGAACAAATCAGTTTCTAAGTTATTAACATAAATTTAGTTTTATTTTGTTCTTGTAGATTTTTAAAATTCATTTATGAGATCTGGGCATCACTGGCTAGGCCAGCATTTATTCCCCATCCCTAATTGCCCTTGAGAAGGTAATGGTGAGCTGCCTTCTTGAACCACCACAGTCCATGCGGTGTAAGTGCACACACAGTGCTGTTAGGAAGTGAGTTCCAGGATTTTTACCCAGCGACAGTGAAGGAACGGCGATATATTTCCAAGTCAGGATAGTGAGTGGCTTGGGTGAGAACATCCTGGAGGTAGTGTTCCCATGTGTCTGCTGCCCTTGTCCTTCTAGATGGTAGTGGTCATGGGTTTGGAAGGTGCTGTCTAAGGAGCCTTGGTGAATTCCTGCTGTGCATCTTATAGATGGTACACACTGCTGCAACTGTGCATTGGTGGTGGAGGGAGTGAGTGTTTCTGGATGGGATGCCAATCAAGCGGGCTTCTTTGTCCTGGATGATGTAAATCTTCTTGAGTGTTGTTGAAGCTGCTCGCGTCCAGGCAAATGGGGAATATTCCATCAAACTCCTGACTTGTGCCTTGTAAATGGTGGACAGGCTTTGGGGAGTCAAGAGGTGAGTTACTTACTGCAGGATTTCCAGCCTCTGACCTTCACTGGTAGCCACAGTATTTATATGGCTAGTCCTGTTCAGTTTCTGGCCAATGGTAATCCCCAGGATGTTGGTAGCGGGAGATTCAGTGATGGTAATGCCATTGAATGTCAAGAGGGGATGGTTGGGTTCTCTCTTGTTGGAGATGGCCATTGCCTGGCATTTGTGTGGTGCAAATATAACATTGCACTTGTCAGCCCAAGCCTGGATGTAGTCCAAGTCTTGCTGCATTTGGACATGGACTGTTTCAGTATCTGAGGAGTCACGAATGGTGCAGAACCATTGTGCAATCATCAGCGAACATCCCCACTTCTTACCTTATGATGGAAGAAAGATCATTGATGAAGCAGCTGAAGATGACTGGGCTTGGGGGACTACCCTGAGGAACTCCTGACATAAAAAGCTTAACTTTTAGATTTATGGTCAGTACTGCTGGTATCACTAGAAATGTGATTCAATTTAGTTTGACTGGCTGAGCTGTTGAAAATGATAATTGATTACTTCATAATGTACTATCTTCTGAAACTGGAGAATGTGTTCTCATTATCCATATCTTTTTGGGCAAAAACCCATATTTTTGTTGGGATGATGGTCCTTTTAAGAACTAGGGCCAGGATTTTCAGCTCAGCGTGCAGGCGTGCACTTCACATGCCCGAACATGAAATAGTGCGTGATGACATCAGGTGAGTGTCCCAACATCATCGCGCGCTCGTGCCGATATTTTGGTCAGTGGATACACACGAGAGTTGGCCATGCACCCTCTGGCAACTAAGAGGCCTATTAGGGCCCTATAGCAGCTCATTACATAGATTTTTTCGCTGCCTGTCCAACCTTACGATTGGCGGGCAGGCGAATAGGCCTGCGGCCTTTACATTTTTTGTGAAACCTCATCCACAGGCGGGATGAGGATTCCAGCAATGAATAAAACAGCTAATTTGTTGTTAAACTCATTTTTAACATGTCCCTCTTCATGTGACTGAGTCACATGCGGGGACATGTTTATATTATTTGTGAAATCTTCATTTTTCATTTTAAAAATCTTCTGCTCGCTCCCTGAAACAGCTCTGTGCCTTCAGGGACCTGTCAGTGAGTGCACCCCCACGCACTTGCAAACTTCTGTGCTCTTGCTCCTCCCGCCCCACCTCGGCAGCGCTGAGGCTTTCAACATGCGTTTCATGGCCAGCCAGTGCGAAATGGCAGCCGGGGCCTGATTAAAGGCAGTGAAATGTTTCGCAGCCGCTCCCGGACCGCCCGCCGTGCCCACCTGACGAGGGAAAACCCCTGCCCTAGGATCTCATAGGGAAGATTTCTTGTAAAAAGCAGCTTGCTTCCACTAACTGATCATATAACCAACCTGCCTGGGAAATAAACAATAGGATAAAAGGGTCAACCAGAAGTTAATTATAAGGGTGAGTAGGTGTGGTTCTGTATCCAAGCAGTTTAGTTTTAGTTTAGAACAAGCTGGCTAGGGGGTACATTTCTTTCAAGTAGAATTTAATTGAAATTCCGGGTGTCAGCTAAAAAGGTTTATACCCTTGATAACTGAAGGACTCTGCTAACAGTGAGTTGGATATATGGGACAGCCAGGAGAGAGTTCTAGCTATAAGACTCCAAAATGAAAGAATGTTAGAACCAGGAGAGTTTGGACCTGAGGCAGCTAAGCTTAAAGTGCTCTACTGATGCCTGTATTGAATTGGGAGTCCATGACCATGGAGCAATTGGAGGAGATTTGAAGGGACAACCTTGTCAGAAACAGGTGGTAGCCCAAAAATTCTCAACTCTTATATGAATCTTTGTAACAGTACTCAGACCAAATGGGTAATCTTCTAATTTCTAATAAGTACCTGACTGGAGTTTTGGGGTGGAGGACAAATGGGAGCAAAAGGAAATTTGAGTTAGTACTCAAAAGTCATTGCACTTTTAGTATCATTAATATGACAGATGACTTAAGATAGGGTGTAGGTATTAGCATTCTTGTTCTTTGATTTTTGTGTAATAAAATTCTTCTGTTTTAAACCATGACCCTTGTGGCTTCATTCTTATAGTAAATACATGCGTTTTCGGATTTCCAAACAAAAAAAAATAGTTACTGGTCTCTACCGAGACAACAATAGTGTAAAATAGGAGGGTTGAACTTGGAAGAAGGGAGAACTAAACTTTATGTAATAAGGATTCAGCGCTGAAATATTCATTTAGGTTATGTTGTTTTAAGTACATTTACTATTGCATGTAGTTTTTGTCAAAAACTATCAGCTTTTGGTGCAGTTAATGATATTCAGCTCTTTGATACAAATTTGATTTTTCTTGTTCCTCAACTTCTGGTGATTCTGACACCAGTTGATAACCCATCTTTTTACCTGCATGAAAGAGAAAATTGTGCTGGAATGAAAAACAGCTATGGTTGTTACCCATCGCTCCTTTGTACCACTAAAGCCTTTGTTTATGGCTTGTCGAGTTGTTTTTCCTATGCTCAGGAGTGGATAGTATACAAAACTAAATGCTTCTGAATTTATTTGCATTGTGGGGGGCCCGGGGGGATTAAAAATAATGAAGAGAGAAAAGAGGTGCACATATACCATCGTTCCTTCACTGTCGCTGGGTCAAAACCCTGGAACTCACTCCTTAACAGCCCTGTGGTATAACTACGCCACAGGGACTGCAGTGGTTCAAGAAGGTAGTTCACCACCACCTTCTCAAGGGAAATTAGGGATTGACATTAAATGCTGGCCTAGCCAGCGAAGTCCACAATCCTTGAATAAATGTAAAATAAACAATGTAAGGTACACAGATAGATAAAAAGGTTGAAATAGTGGCCCAAATGAATGTGTAATAGTGGGTAGAAGGTAGGGATACATGGGGGAAAACTTTCCTTTGCATTGCATAGAGCAATACTTATCTCCTGAGTGCAAAGGAGAGGGAAAAGGGTCTCCTTTGAATTTCTTGCATACTTCCAAGCATTTCTTGGCTTGTGGCGTGGAGGGCGAGTATTTGCATCTGCAATTAGCACAAATTGTAACAGTATAGGAAAAAATTAAGAGTGAAGTAAGCAGTCTTTCATCTCTGTTTCCTGCTTTACTTGTCATTCCATTGGGGCAACCTGAGAGTTATGGGTAATAAACAAACATCAGACTGTAGGTATTCTGGCTGTTGCTTTTGGATAGGTGACTAATACCACTGCTGCAGATCTCTCAAAATCTACAGCAGTGGTTGACTATCTTTCCCCAGTACTGGGCACATGGCTCCTTATTAGGTGCAGGCAGGTGCTTTGGAAATGCTATGCCTTTGCCAACGGCCTGACGCCAGAAATACATCTGCCTGACTTACACACAAGTAGAGGAGGGAAGAGGAAAGTTGGTTGTAAGGTATAGGAGTAGATTTGAGTGAGAAATAAAGGTAAACAGGACCACAGTATGATCTGTTCCTATGGTGACCTTCACCATTTTTCCTGGGTAGTAATTTTGACAAGAAAAAGTAACAATTACCCACTCCTCGTCCTTTCTCTGTGCAAATAAAAGATTTACCTCTGCAGCTGCCTTGTTTCTTCACAATCCCTTCCTGCTGGGCTTAAAGCAAATCCATATCGATACTAAGTAGTAAATAACTCATAACTACAAACCTAACCATGGTGACTGAGAATTGTAATTAATACCCTGGTGTGACTGGGACTAGAAATGTAAAGGGAACCAGAAAGCCTTAAATGAGGAAATATATGATGTCCTGCTAGTCCCAATGTGTGATATTGTGGATATGGAGTCAAATGAGCTGGAGGAAAAATCCAGGAAATGTAAACTGAGGCAAAGGTAAATGTTCAATGTTTACATAGATCTTAATTTTTGGGTAAAACAAAGGGACAATTTTTGGGCTGTTCCTTTACCCATCTCTATCTTGATTGTCCATAATGCAATGGGCATCCTGTTCCAGCTATGTTAAATAATAGTTATCCAAAAGAAGAGTCAGTTTTACAGAGTTAATACAGCGGTATTGATTTTAACTCCAAGTGAAGTTCAGGTGGGTCTTGGATCTCATCTGCCTACACCTGTCAGTGGCACACCTAAAATAGATGGGAAACAGCAGGTGACCATTGAAGAATTGAGGAAGAATGGGTGGCTCCAGATGGTAGCGGCAGCAAAGGAATGTTTATTGCAATGAGCTGTGAAGCATGGAGGGGGTTTATTAGGAGCAGCTCGAAGGAGATAAACAGGCGACTTTGGGTTGGCCAGGATTTACCTCGGAAGTGCACGTTGGCTTCCTGACAGCTAATAGCCTGAGGGAAAATTTAGCAATGTCTTCCCCACTCAGGCCTGAGGTAAAATGTAATAGTGATCGCTTTGATGTAATTGGACCTCTTTCTGCATAAATTTGTGGGGCTCATGCCTGCTTCCTGCAGGAGACTGAGCCACCGATCTGTGCCGATTAGTTGAAATGGTGGCCAGGAGGAATGAGGCACTAAGGGAGAACATTATATTTTAAAGCTCCCCCAGCTGATTCCTGCCAGGCAGGTTGGGTTCAACCCCCCCAACACACCAGTGAATTGAGTGATATCAAAAGAAAATGGCTCAAATCATGGGTTCAGGTTCGGAGCCCCTATTTCTGAACCTGATCAGACACAAAAATACACATTTAACGTCTTCTGATTTTTCTGGGCAATCTTCTGATGGAGGATCCTTCCAAATTGACTCAGTGCAGGAAGTCTTGGAGGGGCAGTGGACGGAATCCATGCAGAAGCAACGCCCCCTTTTCATGGCATTAACTGCCGTATTTTGGTAAGTAAAGAGGTTAAATGTCCAAAAGCTTTCTTTTAAAAGCAATGGAGAGAAGATGAGTGGGTGGGGGATTAGGGTGGGGAAGGGGGTAGGGTGTGGAAGGTAAGTGGATAAGGAGTAGCATAGGTAAGAACATTAGAGTGGTGATGGTGTTGGGTGGGTAATGGGGTAGGATGCGTGAGGGGGTAGGATGGGTAAGGTTAGTAGGTAAGGGGTAGGTTAGTGGGTAAGAACGTTAGAGTGGGTGAGGTAAGTAGGCAACGGGGTAGAATGGCAGCTGGGTAGGGTGGTAGGTGGCTAGGGTGGTAAGGTCAGATCAGGTCAGGGGAGTCGGGGGAGAGTCGGGTGGTGGGAGATATTCAGGTCAGGTTGAGGGGGAATTGAGCATTGGGGTGGAATTGGAAGGTGAGGGAGTCAGGGGAGTTAGGGGTGGAGTTAGGGGTTTGAGAGATTGTTTCAGGTGTCAGCGTGAGTGACGGGGGGGTGGGGTGAGTTACATAGGGCAGAATTTTTTGTCCCGTGGGTGGGCATGCGCCTGGCCCGAACGGGAGTTAAATAGTGCGCAATGATGTCGGGTGAGTGTTTCGACATCATCGTGCACTCACGCGATATTTCGCTCAGCAAGTGCGCGTGGGTGCTGGAGCGGCGCCCGCCATTAATTAAGTGACCACTTAAGTCCCTTTACAGTCCAACTGACTGTGATGTTTCTTTGCCCGTGTGATTTTCTGCTCGTCGCGTGGGCAAAACGGACAGGTGGCCAGCCGAGATTTTGCAAAACCTCATCCAAGGGCGGGATGAAAAGGGTCAGCAGTATTGCCAGTGAGAGCAGTGAGGAGTTATGGAGATAGTTTGCAGCTGGTTGCTTATAGGCACTTGGCAGCTTCATCTCTGTTCTGAGTTTCATTCTTAACATTCCAGGCTTCATTTCAGGACTTAGTGGTGTCTGCAAGGCCCCTGGAGCATTCAGACCGTGTGAAGTCTTCCAGGTATCAGACAGCCTTCTGTAACCCTGGTAATAGAGATTGTGGTCTCTGCTGGAGACACCCCCTCTGAGGAGGAAGAGAGGGGTAGAAGAGAGATGAGGCCAGATGTCCCTATGCAGCTTCCAGGGAAGGACCTGTGGGAGGAGGGGCGCAGGCACAAGAGGCTCAGGTCCAGCAGGAAGTCCAAGGCAAAAGTGGCCACAGAAGGTGCCACTATCCTGCAGTCAGGGTTTACAGGCTGTGATGCAGCTACCTCAATCTGTCTGAGGTGCAATGCTGAAAAGGCTCCACCTCTCAAGGGAGAGCATGACCTCCATTTGCCAGATGATTGGGCCTGAGATCAGCTCCGACTGTGTGCGTGGACACCAAATGCCAAGGCTCTGAACGTCACAATGGCCCTCAACTTCTATGCCTCCGGCTCTTTCCAGGGGTCAGTGGGAAATCTGTGGGAGTTTCCCAATCAGTTATCCACAATTGTGTCAAACTGGTGACAGAAGCTCTGTTCAGGCAGGTACTGACCTTTATTCTTCACTGCATGGATGAGGCCAACAAGGCTGAATGAGCCAGGGGCTTTGCAGCAATTGCTGGGTTCCCCAGCATTCAGGGTGCAATAGACTGCACAGCTGTAGCTATCAAGGCATCAGCAGGTCAGTTGTGTGCCTTCATAAGCAGGAAGGGCTTCCACTCCATGAATGTGCAGATAGTGTGTGACCACAGGATGCAGATTCTGAAGGCATAGAAGCAGACCTCGGTAACTTCCAGTGTGTCAGGTACACCAGGGACGTCTTGATCCAATGCCCCTTCAGCTAGGCTACCAAAGATCAGCTTCAAATGCATGTTACGGCTGCCTCCTCCATCCCAGATGTCAGAAAGGACACGTTCATTTAAACACAAAGAACACTCAGTGCCTGTGCAATAAAGTTCAGAGCCACTTACATCCAGCATTATATTCTGGCCTACCCGGCACCAATAAAATAGGAAGGTGACGACAAAATTGATTTCGTTTTGACAAATCCAAATTATTTACAATAACGTCTCAGGCCTTCATTCCCAGACCAATATAGATAAAGTAAACATAAATGAACATAAAATCACCCAGGACATGTCCCTCTTGTGCTCAGGTGTCTTTAACTTACGTTTCCGAGTGCTACGTCTAGGTTCTCCCCCATCACTGGTACTGCAATGGAGACAGCCTGCTGACTCTGCTGTCTTGTTGGCATTGAAGACCTTGGCGGTTGTCCTCTGGCCAGTAGAACCTGTGATGGCCCTGCCTGGGAGGGGCTGGCTAGTGCCACAGCTGGCACCACCCCAGTCACTGCAGCCTCATCAGATGCCATGGTCACTGGCAAAGGGACGGAGGACCTGCTGCCGTCATCCAGAGTGCCCTGAGAGGAGCCCACAGAGATGATAGGCAGCTCGTGCACCAACTTGAGGTCGCTGTGGACATCCCTGCACACCATTGATGGACGGGCACCTAGCTGGGATACTGGGTGCCTCATCCATCTTTCACACTGGCACTGACCACCTGAGGTCATTGCCTGGGTGAGGGCTTGCAGGTACAAATGCAACCCCAGGAACCCCTCATTCTGTCCCAGAAGCTGCCTCTCCATGAAAGTTGCCACTCTCAATGGAGGAGGCAGTGCACTTGGCCATGATGGTCAATGCAGTACTCACACTTACTGCTCCATAATGGAGTCCATGGCATGCAGGCCATCATGGATCTCCGCCAGATCGTCCCATACTTCCCTGCTGGATATCCAGCATCTGCCGCCTAATGGACACTCTAGAGTTTCATCAACAGTCTTCGACTGAGCATCACCGTGGTCTCCAGCAGTCCCCTGACTGCCGGTGACCTGGGCACTCACTGCCTCCATCTGCACTTCAAGTGATTGTGAAATGCCCTCACCAATGTACACCGAGATACTAATCACTGCTCCACTGCCCACCGAGGTGCAGGTATCTGCGCTGGTGCCTCCTTCAGAGAGTGGCTGTGATGCAGTTGCAATGACGCCCGGTGGTCCTCCGGTGTCAGGGGTGGCCCTTCAGGGTCTGGAGAATGAACACCTGCTGGCAAACCTAAAAAGGAGAAGAACATCGTCATTAGTTAAAGTCATCACACTGTCACTGTGCATGCCAGGCACCCTGGTGAGACAATGGAGATCTGCATCATGGTGCCCTCGTCTTCCAATGATCAATGGGGGCTCCAGGATTGCAGCTCACATCAAAGAAAAGACTACCCTAGAATGGTTCCTATGCTCTCTTACCTGCCTCTGGCGCCCCCGCCTCTCCACACCCGGTTGCACATGGACCGTGTCAGCTTTCAAGCTCCAGGGAATCTTGCTCATGTCTCGATAGGATTAGGAGGCTAGCGGGGCCTCCACCGGTCCTCAGTCTTTCTATCTTGTTGTGTGAAGCCTTCTCCTGTAACAACAGAGGAGCACTGAATGGTCCACTCTGTACCTGCAGCGCCATTACAGCCTGGCCAGCCCCAGCTGAGGAACACCTTGCAGGGCATATCTGACTTGCCGTTCTCAAGCCACAAGGCACTCAGTCCAAGCAGCCAGGGCTCACTCCCTTGGCCTGTTCCGGCATCATTGATAGTTGGCGCTCAGAGGTCCAAACCCCTGAGGTCCACAGGGAGATGGCCAAACCTTAAGACTTCTACACACTGGCCCATACCAACACAGTACGTGCCCTTTCTGTGCGCAGCAGGTTATTGAAGTGTTTCCAGTGCTGCACCCATGTGCGCCACACCACGTCATGGCTGCTCACCAGGGCTGCAACTTCCTCCCATGCCCTCTTGGTGAGGTGTGGTGACCACCTCCTCCCATTCCTTGGGACAAGGGTCTCCCTCCTGGTAGCCATCTCCTCCAGGAGAACGATGAGGCACTCATTAGAGAAGCAGGGGGCCGAGTGCCCATCCGACCTGCCCTCCTGCCTGCACTCAGGTCCGTCGTTCTGGCTCAGAAAACATCCACTGTGGCCAGGTCGCCATTGGACCCGGCGGCCGACAGGCCCCTGCTCCCACTTGGCCATTCCCGGTCACTGCAGGGCTGCGTTTCACCCTGGGTGGGCCTTAATTGGCTCACCAGCGTGAAATTGCAGTTGGGTCCCGATCGCAGGCAGCAGTCTTTTTCCCGGCAGTTCCTGGGCCCACCTGCCACGCCCGCTCGATGAGGGAAAAATCCTGCCCTTAGTAACCCAGGGGTTAGACTAGGATTTTTCTATCTTTGTGATTTAACTATTCTGATATGTAAGTTGGAACCGTTCTAAATCTCTGGCGAAATCAGAGTTGGAGACTTTTTTGGAGAGTCAGGTAGCAGTGGAATTGCCCATCGGATGTTAAAATTTGCTGGGCAATTCCCAAGGAGTTATTGTGCTGGGAGTTCCGAGGGGTCCCATAGCACATTTTTTCTGGCCTCTGACTATCTGGAGATTGGAAGTTCTGGGGCAGTGCAGATTGCACAGTGCAGGATGGAAATCAATCTCGAAGCTGCGCTGTATATAACAATGAGTGGAATTTTCACATCCCTCCTGCAATAGGTTTCGAGGCTTAGCGAATCCAGTGGGAGTCAAAACTTTGCAAATCTGCCAGTGCAAGAAGAGTTTGCGGGTTAATGGCAGGTCGGTTATTCCGCCAGCTAATTAGCATTCATTAACATCTCATGAATGCTTATTAAAACAGCTGCTTGCAGGAATCTTCTCATGCCTTCCAATTTTGTGTCACACCAGCAGGAAATTATGTTGGCCTCCAGCCCGTTTGGAATAAGTGGCGTGCACAAGTCGGGGCTTACTTTTAGGCCTTGCTCAGAATGCGGACATCTGACAATAGGAAGATGATGGAGGCCTACAGCTACCGCATTGCATGGTGGGTGGAGCCTCATCCACATGGCTCCTCCATGACACAGCTTTCCGAAGATGGGTGGCCTCCATGCTACAGCTTTAGCTTTGCTGAGGCTTCGGACTTTCTTCCAGTGACTTTGACAAAGGGTCGAGCTTCCTTCCAGGGACTTCAGCATGGGGAATGGGAGCCTCGAGCTGCAGGATGGATTGCAGCAGGAGGTACTGAAGGGCGGCAAAGGGGGTGGGGGGGAATGTCTAGGTCTGAATGGAGGGGGAAGATGTCTAGGTGAACGTACTCACAGTGGGGCGTCAGTGGAGTCCACTTCTGACTCCTGGGGTGTGAACTCAGGGTGGGTGTGATAGGAGGGGGTGGTTAAGGTAACATGGGTTAGAGGGGGCTGGTAGGGTAGGAGGGTGAGGGTTCAATGGTGTCGGGTGGAGGGACGACAAGGGCTGTTAGTTGGGACACGGAGGCAGACATGGACACAGGGGTTGTGAAGAGGAGTCGAGAAGCTCAATATGAACAGGGGTGAGATACTCTGGAAGGAAGGGAACATGCGTGTTCACCTGGACATCCTGGAAGGAGGAGGGTTCGGACTGGGGTTGATAGTGGGGAGGTCGAAGGTAATGCCGTGGGGCTCAATGGTGAAAGGGGAAAGGACATGGGTGACTGGAGGAGGGGAAATGGTTAGGTAGCTCATGAAGAAAGTCACCACAACCACAGTTCTCAAATTGAAAATGAGCGGAGCGTCGTGTTGGACAGCCACAGGTGCTGCATGACAATTGGGTCAGTGTGTGGGTGGAGATGTCTGGCATCTTAGCCGGACAACAGAACGGGAACCAGGGCAGGCAGGACTGAATATGTTAGGGACCAGTGAGATGAGTTTGATGAATTAAGGCTCTGCGTAAGTGGGGGACTGCTTGCACAAGGCTCTGAGAGGCACTGCCACAGAACATTCTCCCTGTAGAGTTAGTTGTGGGGCCGGCTGTGTGCAGGGAAACTGCTTGGGGTTGGGGGAGGGGACATTGCAAAGCCTTTAAAAGGACGCTGAAAGTAAAGAGTAGACAATATACATTGAAAGTGAATATATTTACAGATGTTCAATTAGTGACTGTTATTGCCTTCACCCGTGCAACAAATAGTGATCAAAATGTTTTGATTTTTCTAGGCTTTCCACTCCTTCTCGGTGCCGCCTTGACATCCACAGCAGGGGTGAGAACAGCCTGTCGAGTTGTTTGCCCTCTTGCCTTGAATGTCTCTGGCAGTCGTCCTCTTTGAGAGCTTCAAATACCACTGCATGATGTTGCCCTGCCTCTTGCTGACTATCCACCATGATGGCTATGTGGAAAATTGCCCAGGTATGTCCTTTTCACAAAAAGCAAAACAAATCCAACTCAGCCAATTACCATCAATCTATTCTCGATCATCAGTAAAGTAATGGAAGGGGACATGAACAGTGCTATCAAGCGGAACTTGCTTAACAATAACCTGCTCACTGATGCCCAATTTAACTTTCGCCAGGGCCACTAAGCTTCTGACTTCATTACAGCTTTGGTTAAAACATGGACAAAAGAGGTGAGGTGAGAGTGACTGCCCTTGACATCAAGGCCGCATTTGACTGAATGTGGCATCAAGGAGACCTATCAAAACTGGAGCCAATGGAAATCAGGCGGATAACTCTCCACAGGTTGGAGTCATACCTAGCACAAAGGAAGACGGTTGTGGTTGTTGGAAGTCAGTCATCTCAGCTCCAGGGCATCACTGCAGGAGTTCCTCAGGCCTTGGCCCAACCATCTTCAACTGCTTCATCAATGACCTTCCTTCCATCATAAGACCAGAAGTGGGGATGTTCGCTGATGATTGCACAATGTTCAGCATCTTTTGCGACTCCTCAGTTACTGAAGCAGTCCATATCGAAATGCAGCAAGACCTTGATAATATCCAGGCTTGGGCTGACAAGTGGCAAGTAACATTCACGCACACAAGTGCCAGGCAATGACCATCTCGAACAAGAGAGAATCTAACTATCGTCCCTTGACATTCAACGCATTACCATCACTGAATCCCCCATTATCAATATCCTGGGGGTTACCATTGACCAGAGACTAAACTGGACTAGCTATATAAATACTGTGGCTACAAGAGCAGGTCAGGGGCTAGGAATCCTGCAGCGAGTAACTCACCTCCTGTCTCCCCAAAGCCTGTCCACCTTCTACAAGGCACAAGTCAGGAGTGTGATGGAATACAACCCACTTGCCTGGATGAGTGCAGCTCCCACAACACTCAAGAAGCTTTACACCATCCAGGGCAAAGCAGCCTACTTGATTGGCAGCGCATCCATAAACATACACTCGCTCCACCACCAACGCACAGAAGCGGCAGTGTGTACCATCTACAAGATGCACAGAAGGAGCTCATCAAGGCCCATTAGACAGCACCTTCCAAACCCATGGCCACTACCATCTAGAAGGACAAGGGCAGCAGATAGATGGGAATGCCACCTGCTTGAAGTTCCCCTCCAAGTCACTCACCACCCTGACTTAGAAATATTTTGCCGTTCCTTCAATGTTGCTGCGTCAAAATCCTGGAACTCCCTTCCTAACAGCACTGTGGATGTACCTATACCACATGGACTGCAGCGGTTTAAGAATGCAGCTCACCACCACCTTCTCAAGGGCAACTAGGGATGGGCAATAAATGCTGGCCCAGCCAGTGAGGCCTACATTCCCTGAACAAATAATAAAAAAATGAGTCGGAAGATGCTTCCATAGGTTCATCAACTGACTCGGACTGAGAGGCCAGCTGTTCTCCAGAAGCCCCTTGAATGCTGGAGGCCTGGCCAGTCCCTGCCTCCTACTACTGTGGGGACCTTTCAGTGAAGTGTTCCCCAGAAACTGAGCCTGAGCCTCATCTAGATATGTGCCCCACCGAAGTATGTGTCTGTGAGTTGCTGGAGAGTACGGGTGAGCTGTGATGGTACTTCATCATCTTCCTCTTCAAACATGGCCTAGGAGCTGGGAGTTCTGGTGGTGTCTCTTGTGGGCCTCAATTTTCAGGTGCCTATCAGATAAAGCATGGAGTTTTAGTAAATGAGCATGAGGAATATAAGAATGCATATCACTCACTGTGATTGTCAGGATGTGATGAGCTCATGGAGGAGTGATCCATACTGTGTTGCTGAGACAATCTGATCTCCCCTTCCCCACGGGAGTTATCCCTGTCCTCCCCAGTGACCTGGGCTGCAATCCCCTCAAACTGTAGTGTCAGCCATGCCCCCCACCACCCAACATCTGGGAACTTTCCAGCCTGTTGTGGGCAAGCTTGGATTGGATGAAGACATGAGAAATGCATGTGGCAAGATGGGATGGAGCACAGGTTAGCCAGGATTCCTGTTCCCTGTGTGTGATGATCCCTCCCCAGCAGGCCTGAGGATGGAGAATGTGCTGTATCATAGATGGGATGGTGGTGAGGTAAAAATTTCCATTAGCCTACCAGCGCTGATATGTGTCCCCTGGTAATGGTTGTGTGAGATCCCTGAAGCGAGTAGCCATTTGAGCACATGATAAGAGTTTGATATTAGAGAGAGTTGGAGGATGACTTAGCCTGGTGGAACGCATGAGATCATTCATTCTCTTGCTGCACTGAGTCTCGTGCCAGGCACAACTGCCAGCCGCACTTACCTCCTTTGTGAAGGCCTTCCAGGCCCGAGAGGTGAGCCAAGAACCATCCCTGGGCTAGAGCACATCCCTGTGTGCCTGCACTGCTCTGATCAAGTCGTGCCTGAAGCAGGATGCAGCCTTCTTGTTGTGCATGGAAGACATCTGTGACAGTCTCCTGGAGACAGGTCGGTTGCAGAGAGTGAGATGTGTGCGTTCGACTGGCGTAAATATATGGTGCCTGGACCTTTGACCTCACCAACTGACAGTGGAGCGGACAAATCAACTCTCGATCCGCCTGGTCATTCCGCCTGTGCATAATTAATGAGCTTCTAAGCATGGAATCAGTTCCTGGCCTTCCGAGCAGCGGGAAAAGTGCCGTTGAAACCGCCCACCAACGCCCTTAGTCTCATAAATGGAAAATTTCACCCAATATGCAGAAAGCAGACAAGTCCAACTAGGACAGTTATTCCTTTCAGATGATAATATCTTGCAGTCTCAGCTCCAAAGATATGAGGATACCAAAGATAATAACTTCAGTGACAAATTTGAAGTGCATGCCATATATTATTTTTCTACGGCAATTTAAAATCATCAGGAAAAAGTTGTGTGAGATGTGAGAGTGATTCTCTTCAACCTACCTAATGTCGGCAAAGGACAACAGAAACTCTGAAACAACAATATAAACAGCACATGCGCCCCACCCTCTCCCCACCGCCACTCCGGGAACCACCACATCCCCCAGCCCTCTTCACCACCCCCGCCTCCCCTTGTCTATCTGGGATGCTTTTCCTTCCATTTGGAGCAAAAGGATGGGATTTTCTTTTACAGTATTTTCCAGCTCAAACAACAATGTGGAAATCTGCATTTCTTGAGAATACAATGTAAAAATGAATTTCAAAACTTCTTAAGTAGTTAACATGACGCTTAATATTTGAGGCATTGCTCACCCAGATGGAGCAACAGTGCCTCAGAAGGCTTAGGCTTTCACAGCAGGTCATTGCTGACATCTGTAGCCTCCTGGAACAAGACCTCCTTCCTGGTCGACCAGATAGGCCCAGATTTCCAGTATTCATCAAGGTCATCACAGTCCTGAATTTTTTCACCTGTGGCTTCTTCCAGGCATCTGCTGGTAACATCTGTATTATTTTGCAATTTGCTGACCACAAGTGCATCTCCCAAAAGACCGATGCTACGTTTGCCAAGGCTGCCACTAATGTTCACTTTGCTACTGATAAGGTCAGTCTGAACCAGAGGCCTCTTGTTTTTTCTGCTGTGGGTGGATTCCCACAGACGTGAATATACACCCATTGCTGTGGGTCTGGAGTCACATGTAGGCCAGACCAGGCAAGGATGGCAGATTTCCTTTCCTAAAGGGCATTAGTGAATCAGATGCTATTTATATAACAATTGTTTCATGGTCATCAATACTGAGACAAGCTTTTCAATTCCAGATCATTAATTGAATTTAAATTCCACCATTTGCCATGGTGGAAGTTGGCAGGTGGAAGTGGACGTCCAGCGACATTATCACTACACTACTGTCTCCCCTAAAGGTCTGTAGAGCTGTCAAGCTGTGAAGTTAATTAAATCCTCAGCCCTTTAAAAATTAAAAAAAAAACAACCTGCCTTTGTCAGTGAGAGTAAAAAGGCCACAAGGGAACAAATCTTCCGGTCTCTGGATCGCTGCAGACTGTACATATGAATGAAGATGCACATCAAGACCCTGCAGGAGTCCCGACACACACACTTATGTAGGAATTGTCCGGGATTTTAAACTTCTGATGGACAACTCCCTGCTGTCTGGGACATTCCGCGAATGTTTTCGAGTTTGAGCTAGAGGTGGATACTTGGGTTAGATCCACAAGACTTACCTTGATTGTTACCCAGGATGTGTTAGACAGTTTAAAGCCTGGTCTAATACCTGGGTTAAGTCCACAACTGACCCCCCAATTCACCATCTAATAATTCAACTACCCTCCAGGTGCCCCGAGTACCCTCCCAGCCACCCGACTAACCCCGGCCAGATCCAAACAACCCCTGATGACCCGACTACACCCCCGACCCGGCCCAACTACATCCCCATCACCGAACTATTCCTCAGCCACCCACAATGTGACTATCTCCCCTCCACTGCACCAGACCTGATTAACTCCCCAACACTCCAACTAACTCCTCACCCAATTACCCCTGACCTGACTATCCCATACAACCTGACAAACCCCCCTGGGCAGCCCCAACCACCCCCAATCAGCCTCAAATACCTGCCAATGTGACTAACTCCCAACCAGACCTGAGTACCCCCTGACCTGACTACCCCCCGAGCCAACTACCCACTCATTCATTTACTCACCTATTCACTGTCGTGTTTTTATAATGACATAAAGGCATCAATCACTCATAAGGAATTGGACAAGCATGTTGTGGGTTCAGTTATTAAGACTAGGCACATGAGAACAGATATACATGGGTATAAAGCTTGAAGACACCAGCAGCAGAGGTGTGTACTGTGCTCTGCTCAAAGCAAAAGTGAAACTGGTTTGCATGACACACTACCCTTTTAGTGATGCCATGCAGTTATACCTTAAAGGCATATCACAACACCCACTATTGCACTATCCCTTAAAGGCATATTACAACACCCAAATCGCTCACCTCACGCACCTCATCTACTCACCCACTTCACCCACCTTCCCACTCACCAATCTACCCACCTCATCAACCTCACCTACCAACCTACCTCACCCATCTACTCTCTCTACAGCACTACAGCACTCACACACCTTCCTCACTCAGTCAACCATCTCACCCGCCTACCCATTCACTCGCTCACTAATTCACCATTCACCCAGTCATCCACTCACCCATTCACCAATCCATTCACTGACCCACACTAATTCAGTAAAAGACTGGAGTTCTAATTACTTACCAAATACAACAGCTAGTGACTTATAAAGAGGGCATGCCATCTCATTTTCCTGGCTCTACTCTACTTTCTGGAGTTATATGGGAGATGCTGCACTGCCTATTACTTCTTCAGTTTGGATCAAAAGATTCTGGAAGAATTGCACAGTAGCATTAGGTTGGAAAAGTCTCTACAGGCAGTGGAGATGCTGCACAGCAGGGCTGCTGACTGGAAGATTCAAGTCAAGCTGTGAAGTTATTTAAGTCCCCAACAGTTTATTATTTTTAAAAAGCCCGCCTGTGACAGTAAGAGCTGAAAAGAAAATCTGTTTTTGCAGCTATAATTGCTGTTTGTTGACATTACCTCATGATCACTATATCATTATTAATGCTAGGCTGCTTTCCATAACCTATCATTATTCCAGCAGGGGTTTGCAAATTCACAATTTGATTGACAACTCAAAGAGATTCTTAAATAATTAGCTGTCTTTGATGTGATGTTATGAATTCAAGTCTGTTTGCTTGCAAACAGGATTAAGCACTTGAGAGGCTTTTAAAGTTTAAATGGGTTTTCATAAATGGGAGGTTTTTTTAATATTGGAAAGGTTGTAATAGATATTTGGGCCATTATTTTATTTCATCTCAAAATGGCTCCTGAGGACTTCCCATGGAGGCTACTGTATCAGTTGGCATGGATGGTGTAAGGGCAAAGGGTGATGGGTGGAGGAATCAAGTTGGAATGGGGCTATAATGGGCTGTATGGTCGGTGGGAAGATGTGTTGGCATTGTTGGCATGGGGGCTATAAGGAGTCATGAGAATGGGTGGGGCACATGGGTTAGAGTAATGCTTGCATGGGAGCTATAAGGGGCCATGGAGTGGGTGGGGGCAAAAGATGGCATGGATTGGTCATGTGGAGTGAATGGGGGGGGGCGGGGTGGTGTGATGAGGTGTGTAGGATAAGGGCTAGAGGGTATAATATTTAACAAAATAACTGGGACAAAGTCCTAGAGAACCCAGGCAGGCATTTTAAAAAGCTTGCTATGGCCCCTGTAGTTCCCTTTGATCTGCATTCAGGGGTGGCAGGCTGGATTCCATTCTGCAACACCCCCTCCCCACTCAGAGCAAAAATCGGGCATTTTTAAAATTTACTGTTTTATGGGTTGTGGGCATCACTAGCAAGGGAGATTAATTTCATTATGAAAAATTTAAATAAAGAAAAAAAAATTCAGACATGTCCCCTCATGCGACACTGTCACATGTGCTGGGACATGTCAATGACGTTAAATTAAAAAATATATTTGTTTTATAAATCCTTCACCGAACTGAAGATCTGAATGATGCGTGGTGATGCCGGGATGCACGCCCGACATCACCGTGCATCATTTTACACATCGGCGAGTGGAGCCTGCCTCTGCACACTGACCAGAAGATTCAGGCCATAGAAAAGAAACCAATCCTCCCAGTTTTTAAGGGGAAAATAAACCAAACTGAGATTTAGAAACCAAAACTTCTGGGCAGGCTGATCCTGTTTGAAAGATACAAAAGTACACAGGTCAATCCAAGCTGGGTAGTAGCAGTTGATAAGGTACAGCAGAGGCAAACTAAAGAAGTCAGATTCCAAATCCAGAAGCTGAGAATAAGTTGCTGCAGCTGTTTCTGTAACTTGAAGATAAGACTGGTGGAACTATGCCATCCAGACTGAGTTAAGGAGATTCTACAGACATGTGTCATTTTTGGTGAAGACTGTGCCTGTGGAACTTGGGTTGATTGTGCTGTTGTCGGCTGGCGATCAGACAACATTCGACTAGTAGAGGAGCTGAAATTCTTTGTGAGGAAGTTAGAGTTTTGAAGGACTTTGTGGCTGAGTTTGATGACCTATGTGTTGTGTGCACTACCGAGTCAATTCGTAAGATCTGTTTTATTTGCATTTACCAGTTAATGTGTAATTTATAGCCTTTAATTGACCGTACTTTGCCTGTTTAACTTATCTGGGTTCTATCTGTTAGAGTATAGGAGGTTATCTAAGATAGCATTTACTTTTTGTTTTGTTTGACTCTAGGATAGTAAAGAATGTTCTGTTTTATATCATGGAATCTTCAAGCTTCATTCTTTTTGCTAACGCACTGGGATTTTTTATTTCTTTTTTATAAAATGTTGCTGGTCTCTAACAATTCCAGGTCTTTTTGTATGACTTGAATTTAAATTCCACCAGCTGCCATGGTGAGATTTGAACCCGTATACCTAGAAAATTAGCCTGGGCTTCTGAATTACTAGTCTAGTGACACCATCTCCACCCATCTTATCGACATTGTTTCCCAAGGTGGGTGCGGCAAACCAGGAAATTTCGCGACCTGTGCTATCTGCCTCAGGAGCAAAAACTCAGCCCAATGATTCTTCAAATTACACGTGGTTTCCTGAAGACTCTTCAACTGCTTCCCACTCCATCTCCTGCCTCACGCTTAACGGACCTGTGGGGGATGAAAGACATGAATTAAAACTGACATGCAGAAAAGGGTAATGTCACCATTGTGCAGATTTCAGTTACCTGGTGACAACAAATCTACATTAATGATTGTTATGTGCCAAGTGGCAGTGTGATTTCTAATTCTGTCACCAGGACACAAATTTTCAACCTGGTTTGATAACACATCGCCCAGAACATTTCCGGGTTCCACATTGCATCAGCATCAGTGAAGTGACATGATTTTGAACAGCAAAGGGCCTAATTGGCTCCGAGGCAAGTTCAGGGCCCAATCAAGGGTGTCATGACTGACCCACAGGTGGGACATAGAAACTGAGGCCCCTTTGAAAAGATAAGCGGCAGCCATGATTGGGCTAGCCATTCCCTGAGGGGATGGCTCAGGGGCTTTCACAGAAGGCCAGCATTAGCACAGGCAGGTGTCCATGGATGACCCCAGAGTTCTCTGATGCCTTTCTTGAGGCATTAACCAAGGCAGTTGCTGAGAGTCAAGAGGTATTTTTCCTGAGGTCACGGAGAAGAAATCATCCCAGAGACACCAAATGGACCTAGATGTAGGTGTCGATGGAGGTCAGCACTAGAAGAATGACCAGAAGGCTATGGGTCTAATGTCATAAAAGATTCAATGACTTGATATGATCTGGAAAAGTGAGTGGCAAACAACAGCAAGATGACAGGCCTCTAACTCTGTCTACAGGAGATTGCACATGAGCTAAGCATATTGAGCGCATATAGTTCTCCCTAACATTGTCAGAGAAAGTGGCTGGCTGCATCACTGAGACACTAGCCACCCTCATATATGGGGCACATTTGAGCAGTGGTAATCATTGAGGAGTGCAACAGCTATTATCAAAGTCAGGCTGGAACAAGTGAGGGAGGCTAGGCTACTTGTATATCATCTCTCCTCATCCTGAAGGAAAAGAGAGCTCACAACAATCTCAAGATGTTTTGAGTGAGTGGTGGTGTGACGGAACTGCACAACTTGAAAACAATGGGTGGGCGGCGCTGGACATAGCAAGGGTGCCATCGTGGCAGGCTGTAGGTGGTGGTGAGGCTGCCAGGGTCAGTTGATTGCTCTAACTTCAGGTGAAGGATATGGAGGAAACTCTTGTCCAATGTGTGCTATGATTATACAATTACTGTCAGCTATGGGGTTGATTGTGTTGATGTCTCTGTTGAGTAGCCTGAGTTCTCATCACTACCTTCTTGTGTTTCTCACAGGGCCTGAATCAGAGGGGGATCGGACTATCCTATCTGTCATCACTCGACTCCTCAGTGGAGGGACAGACTCCATACAGTCTGCACCGTCACATCCTACCTCTGCACCATCCACCAGCGCAGACACACTCACCTAGGGTGGGCCTAAATTGAAAGGAGAATGGGGAGCTCCAGATGAGCAATACATCAAAAATGAGCAAGAGGAGGAGGACAGACACAGCCATGCTCCACTGGGCCAAGTTGCTCAGCCTCAGGTATCAGAAACTAGGAGGGTTTTTCGGAGCAGTGGCAGATAAGTTCCTGACTGTCAGAGACCCCTGAGGCATTGAGGAGCCAAAGGCAGACAATAGAGTCTATGCAGTGTAGTGCTTGTGCATTGCTATGACTCAGGCATTTGAGGGGCATGAGCTCCTCCTTGAGAGAGTGGCCAACTTCTTGGAGTGGCATATGCAGCATTACTCTGATTGGATGCAGGAACAGTGTGCTGGGATGCACAGAAAAAGTGAACTTTTTTCAGCATTGACCCCTCAATGGCCTAATCTAGCATGCAGGGGAGCCAAGAAAGGGCTGAGGCTGTCAAAGAGGTTAAGGCGTGGGCCACTTGTCAGAGGGCACCCTTGCCTCCTCACTCCATCTGACTGAGGGCACACACGAGGCACAAAGTCCTGTGAAAGAGGATACACCTGCAGTGACAGAAGTACAGCAGCCTTTGGAGGATTCCCCCACAGGCACCTCCGAGGATGGAAGTCACAGGCATCTTAGCTGAAAGCAGAGACAATAGAGCAACAGCAGCAGCTTCCACCTCATCTTCAACCACAAGGGGAGCACTCTATAAAGGTAGACATGAACACAAGGTACCATGTTGTTAGTAGCACTTTTTGGTTCACCTGGGTGAAGTTTCATGAATATTTTTTGTTGATTCATTTCTCCTACAATATGGAAATAATTTTTCATCTTGATCGGACTTGTATGTTATTAATGCTTGATGTCAAAAGTGAAATGAAAGTTAAGGCATGTGGGGAGGTGCCTGGCGGGGGGGAGGCAGGGGAGGGGTCTGATTTTGGTACAGTTCTGTCGCCTGTGATGTGGGGCAATGGTGATGGTGGCAACCCTATTCTCAATGTTTTTGGGTGGCATTGGGATTATTCAGATATGTGTGCTTGCTGGATAATTTCTCGCTGTGATGGAAGTTGTGTTACAGAATCATCTGTCATAAGCCTGAGAGATACGCAACTGAATCATTGCTGATTTAATAGTTTTAACTATGCTCTTCTCCGCCAATGCTGCCAGACCTGCTGAGTTTCTCCAGGTATTTCTGTTTCAGTTTTTGTTTTGGATTTCCAGCATCCGCAGTTTTTTGTTTGAATCATTGCTGAATTGGACAGGCCCTTGCAGCCATTCCTGCCTACCAATCACCATCAGACCTGAGATGGCCTCAGCAGTCTTCCTCAAATATATGGGTATCAGGCTCCTGTTTTGTTTGGCTGTGCTTTTATTTGAATGCAAAGCATCAGTATTCGGAACAAAATAAATGAATTAATGGCACAAGTAGAGGTTAATGGTATGATCGTATAGCCATTACGGAGACGTGGTTACAAGGAGATCAAAGCTGGGAGATAAATATTCATGGGTATGTGGCTTTTTGAAAGGACAGGGAGGAAGGAAAGGGTGGTGGGGTATCTTTGTTAATACGGGATGGAATAAGTACGATAGCAAGAAATGATCTTGGATCGGAAGATGTAGAATTCTTATGGGTGGAGGTAAAAAATGACAAGGGTAAGAAGACACAGGTGGGAGTTGTCTATAGGCCCTCTAACTGTAGCTATACTGTAGGACAGAGAATAAATCAGAGATAATGAGGGTGTGTAAAAAAGGCAGTATATTAATCATGGGTGACTTTAATCTTCACGTAGATTGGGAAAATCAAACTGGCAGAGGAAGCTATGAGCAAGAATTCATAAAGTGTGTTCGGGACAGTTTCTTAGATCAATATGTTGTGGATCCAACTAGGGATCAGGCTATTTTGGATCTGGTAATGTGTAATGAGGCAGGTTTAATAAATGATCAGAGTAAAAGATCCCCCAGGAAACAGTGAGTTATTTTTGACAAAGTGAATATAACATGGTAGAATTTAGCATTCAGTTTGAGAGTGATAGTGAGAAACTTGGGTCAGAAACAACTGTGCTAAACTTTAAGGGTAATTACAAAGAAATACGGGAAGAGCTGGCTGGAGTGGACTGGTGAATCTGTGGAATTCTTTACCGCAGAGGGTTGTAGAAGCTGGCTCGTTAAGTATATTCAAGGCTGAGATAGACAGATTTTTAATCAGTAAGTGAATCAAGGGCTATGGGGAAAAGGCAAGAAAGTGGAGTTGAGGATTGTCAGATCAGCCATGATCTCATTGAATGGCGGAGCATACTCAATGGGCCAAAAGGCCTACTTCTGCTCCTATGTTTTTATGGTCTTATAGATAACAACACAACTGACACAAAAGCTTGTGCAATTTAAAGCACAATTTGAATTTAGTGCAACTCTAGGTTCTGTCAATTTTTTTGCAATAGATTTAAAAGCATTGTTTTAGAAGCAGGCCAGCCCACAAAACTGGTCATGACACCAGGTGCATTAATCGCCAACGGGGCATTTCTGCTAATTGTGCTTCTCTGCAGGCCTTTGCAGGAGGCTTCAAGACTTAGGCTAGACCTTTTGGGTACATTTTGAAAGGTTTTGAATGTTTTTAAAAATATTGTTAAGGAATTTAATCTAACCAGAGAATAGTCTTGTATATTTTTTTCAAAGTCATTTTCAGTATTTTAAAATTGGGTTATTTTCAATTGGTACTGCAATTGACATTGTGATTTAACAAGCCAATCTTTTGTGTTAAAGCTATTTTCATTTCTATTCATCAAATTCAATCATTTGTAAAAACATCAAGCATATTTTAAGACTTTTTAATATAAAAAAATACTTTTCAAAGTGCTGCTCAATTGCATTGATTCAAGGCAGATATTGCCCTTGGCTGTATGCAAATAAGTTTGAGCAGAAAATTGGGGAGGAAAAGCAGTTTCAAAATAGGCACAATTTTGGATGCAATTTGCACCTGGATCACCAATTGCGCCTGAAGCGATAATTTCTTTGCCCATATGTTTATAAATTGTTTTGGTGTTCAGCTTAATCTTGCCTGCTAATTTTTTCTCATAACCTCTCTGACAGATATATTAACTTTCCAATTTCCTCCTGTACTTCCCATAATCTTCCTGGAATTAATTGAATCTTGCTCTGACATTTGTCATAAGCCTTTTTTGTCCTGTTTTATTTTAACTTTTAGTTCGTTTGTCATCCAGGATTCATTCTCTTTGGATGAACTACTCTATCCCTTTAAAGAATATATGTGGTTTTTACGCCTTGGGTAAATGAGTTCATTGACCAACCGAACTCTAACTGCATGCCTTCCTATGTTCTCCTCAGTTGCTGCTTGCAATCAATAATGGGGAGAGACTGATGTAAGAATAAACATTGATGGTTTACTGAGACATGGGGAAGAGTACCAGGTCATACGTGCTCACTCAGAAATCTCCAGAACTAGACTTACAGTTCCCAGTTGCCCACTCTGTACAGCGATTGGTCAGTGCTGTCATATGATAAGTACACTTGCATTCTCTTGAAGGGACAGGGTACCCCACTGTTATCTGAAATATTCTTCTCTGAATGTCTTCCATTGTCCCATCACAGCTTTAACCTGCAGTTATCTTTTCCGATCTAATTTGCTCCCTTCTTAAATCATTGAAATTTGATCTCCCTAGTTGACTATTTTTACCTGCAATATTTTTGCATCTCTTTCCATAATTACTCTAAATGAATTATGTTGTGGTCACTGATAGCTAGATGATTTCCTGGTATAACACATTCCATTTTCCCTGTTTCACTTCCCTGAACCTTATCCAACGTTGTTTCTTTCCTTGTTGGACTGGAGGCATATTGATTAAGAAAGTTATCTTGTGGTCATATGAGAAATCATTTATTCCAGAAAGCCAACTGGTGAAGGATAGAACTAAAACCAATGCTTACACACTTCTATATTGATTTACAGAGTTAAACATTACAAGTATACACCTCCTTGCTAGCATGCATTGATCGAATTTTGGAGGGAGATGATTTTTTTGATCAGTGCTAAACATGGACGCATGATCAATTGGGATTTTTCTATCAGTTTTTCACCTTGTTTTGGCAAGATCCAAATTTTCAAATGAAAGAGCACCTTGATCTGACCAGTACATAGGCGAAAAGGTACTCCTTCATTGGCGGGATCTGAATTTGAATCCAAGGGTAATTAGAGGTCTGATGCAGTGTAATCTGTTCCCCAGAATAGAATATTAGAGAATGCAACATGTTCCATGGAGTGAGACTGCCTACGTAATGACATAGCTCTTTTAATTGCAGCCTGAAACGGATGGTTCATTACCATCTCATTATAATTATCTTGACATAAACTGTGCTAGACAATTGCGCCGAAGTCAGCGGTAGAAGTGTGCTGGTGTAAATTGCAATATAATCTGCACCATGCTGGTTGCCGCATCCCTAGATTTCTTTAGAAGAAAGATTAAGAAACATTGGATTTTCCACAGACTGTGGAACATTTCAAACCATGTAAAATGCATCTGGTACAGAAGTGACTGCTGGCGTACTTACACGCCATTTACACTAGGAAATCAAATTGAGTTTTATCTGTTGATCTGATTTGAATTTGATCTGCTTAGAATTTATGTTACATATTTTTCTCCAACGCAGTTCATGGGTTCAACAGTACAAATTACTGCCAATCGCACATGCTATATCACATCAGGCTGCAGCGAGCAGCATGTGTACACCAATCCTATTAAAATATCTTTGAAACCAACATTAGAAGATTTTCATATTGATAAAAGGTTCATTATTTACATAATTTGCACACTTTTTTTCAAAACATCTGTGGAATCTGAATTTGAATTTGTAATAGTGTTGAACAATACTCACCATTAGCAATTTCATGCTGCTAATTTTGCATTGCTTTTCTAAATTTAAATTTACATTCATATTTGAAGAGCAAAATGCATCAAATTTGAAATCAAACTATGGATAATTGTTGTTTTTTTGTGTGGATACTTTCAGAGTGCAATGGCTTTTTGCCTGGCAACAGCTTTTTTCATTTGAGAGTTACAAAACCATTGTGTCTAATCCCATGAACCAATCTATAATACAATATGACCTATGGGTAACTGTCAAACAAAATCAAGCAAAAATCCATATCCCAAACGATTACACTTACTAAGCTTCCTTCCTACCACAGATAAAGAGAAACCTATTTTAACAGTTCTTAATATTGCGAGCAGCTTGTAACCATGAAACGTGCTTGTAGTTCAATTACCCATAAATTACATGTGGAACTATAACTAATTGTTACAATCAGTGTGATGAAATGTAATTTAAAGATCTGAGTACTTCATTATAGGTTAACTACAGTAATTCACAAAAATGCACTAAACTTTTTACTAGGCAGTAAAGACATTTTACTTTTCCATAAGCTGTGTCATTTCTAACTATGTCCACATTTAAAGGGAATGTAAATTAGTCTCTGATTTGCTCCTTTAAATGAAAACAAAAATAAATGTTTTATTTATGCTTTCTGCTATACAATCACATCTTCATAAAGAAACCACTTACTTCTTCTGAGTAAGGAGTGGATGCATTGGAGCTATTCTGTGTTTGGACAAGGACAAATGATTCTATTCGGGCAACTGATGCATTTGAATAAGCAACAGTTGCCCTCCCCAACCCCCTTCCTAAGTTCCATATGTGTTGAGGTGAGGAATATCAGATATAATGAGAGTGTAGGTATGTCAGAGTAAAAATTACTTCCCGCTAATGCCAACTGTATCATTTAGAGCAGGTCCTGCTCACAAAGGCCAGAATTTTATGGGGTGGCAGGAAAGTCAGTGGCACCCCTGGCCATGGAAGTCACCACCTGATTTTACATTGAGCAGGCAGTTAATTTCCTGCAGTTGTGGCTCCAGCCCCCTAAAGCAGGATGTCCTGCCCCCTAAGGCAGGATGTCCCCATGAGCTTCCGTTCAGAGGGCCGACAGCTTTTCAGTCCCAGCGGGGCCACCGGGAGCGGTGGCCACTACTGGGACAGCAGCAGGCCTTGGAGCAGCAGCCATCAAGCAGGCCTAAGTGTAGGTAAGTGGGGTCAGGGATCACTAGGGCCAATAGCATGCAGGTGTTTGGGGTTGGGGGGGGGGTGGAGGGTGGGGGGGGTTGGGGGGTTGGTGGGGGGGGGTGATCAATTGCAAGGGCAGGGAAAAAGGCGTCCTTCCAGCGGGGCTGGCACAAGCTCTGGGGGGATCCCTCCATGAGCCATAGGGTGGCCGATCAGGAGGTCCCCTTCCCCGAGTCCGCAGGCTGACCACAAGGTTTTACTGGGCAGTCTTGCCAGATGGCAAGGTGACCAAGGGCAGTGTAAATTCCTGGGCAAAGACTTATTTGATGCATTAAATCAAAATGACAAGATACACTTTCATTCCATGTAACTGAGCTCCATTTGCTTTCTTTTGCCCCAACCTATTCTGGACTTTACCATGGCGCTATTAGTTATCATGATGAGTGCAAAATTCTGCCTATTAAATCTTGAAATCTGAATTGATTGTGATGTTTGCACGATAAAAATATACATTAAATAATATAGTTATCAGAGGCCAGTTGGTTACTTGCCTATTATTTCGTTTTGACTAACAAGAATGCATGGAATGTGTTAACGTGACAGTGCTAAGTAGATGTTTACAGCAGTTTAGGTAATTAATTCATGTTAATTTTTAATTACAGTGATAGTACTCACAAACAGAGTATTTTGTTTCACACAGCAGCTGCACTGTTCAGCCCTGGTGGTAAGAAACAGATCGGTCAGGTGTGGAAGCTGGCACCATTACACACTAAGTGCCACAACAGCTGTAAGACAGAACACATTTCACTTTATTAGGATATCCATAAATCAGTCACAAGAGGTTAATATGATATACTGAAAGCAGTACATACTTAAAACATACTTGAAGTTTTAAGTTACACAACTGTCAAGGGGTGCAGTTGTTCACATCTGCAAACTGGGAGCTGGAAATTTAGCGTTCTTGTTGAGACCATCTATGCATAACTTTTAACAATGTATCAGGGATATTCTCAGGGGTTATAGCCATGTAAAACAAAGCAAAAATCCCTGTAGCACTCTGGTTGCCAGGTGCTTTATGTTCTGTAAATACATCACGTGGCCTTCAGTGAACAAAGGGATGCTCGTTGGCAAATATGTTATTCTGGGTTTCAGGATTTTGTTTTAAAGTAATTCCAGGTTTTCTAGTACCATATTTTTCTTAAGAGTTTTGTACTTTGCCCTCATCCTCACAAAAAACATTGGAAATATACGTGATAAGGCGGACATCAGTTTTATGGCCAGTCCAATATTGCTGTCCATTGATTTCAACAGAGAGTGAAATTGGCCAAGGTATAAAACCAGTGCTGCATCTGATCCCATCAGTTTCCTGGCAGTCAGCTTGGATTAAATTGTTCATTTCAGCCTCTCATTGTATTCCTTACAATAGAATACACTTTACAAAGTACTTTTAGTGAACCAGAACCACAGAGGAACTGCCCTGCATTGTTAAAAAAGTCATTAACAATCTGACTATTGCGCTGCAATTTCATTTGGTATGCAATCCCCCATTGCAATTATTTAGAAATGTTTATTTCCATTCTAGCAATTAACTATTTAACATGGTATTTTTATAACTTAATATACAACACACTTTGGCTTTACTAAAAATAACATTACCCAAAATGAAAAAAGATGACAAGTTGCAATCTACAAATTACTGTTGTTAATATTTGTGAACAAATATTTAATGCTTTTGTGTGACATTCCTCTATTCAGTATTTAAGACAGACATTAACCTCTTTATGTTAAATGGGTCAATGTCTCTGCTAAAGCTGCAAAGAAACATCATTCAAACCCAGTAAGTTAATATAGACCAACAGCAGGTTTTAAACTTATATTCTGCATCCTAATTAAGACTGTGATATTGTAATAGTTTTAGGATGAAATATTTGTTGAAAAATAGGATAGCATAATAATTATTAGAGTCAAAGGCCTATACATTGTTCATGTGTTAACTGGCCTTCTAAGCCACCCAATGAACATGCAGCACACACATATTTCTGGCCAGAAGTGCGACGCTGAACATATGGGTGAAGGAATGAAAAGGTTTCCAGGGCCTAGACTTCAATCAGGCATCAGGCCCTTTGCAAATACAGGCCCACTGTAATTTGGCAGGTCTGACAGCATCTGTGGAGAGAAAGACAGAGTTAATGTTTCGAGTCCAGATGACTCTTCTTCAGAACTAAAGAGAAGTAGGAATGTGGTGTAATATATACTGTATAGTGTGGTGGTGAGTTAGATAAAGCTGGATAGAAAGCCAGGTATAAGGTGGTGGCACAGGAGAGATTGCAAAAGATATCATAAACAAAAGGTCGAAGGGGTATTGATGGTGGTGACACTGGTTAAAGGAGGTGCTAATGGTGACACTAAGAGTAGAAAGCAGGATGAGCCAGTGACAGATGGCCGTAGTGGGGGTGTGGTGGGGGGAGGGGATGGTGTGAGAGCAAGGATCAAAATAGGCTAAAAGGTGGGGATAAAACAATGAACGGAAATAAATGTTTTAAAAATAATAGAAATAAGTGGAAAAAAATGTATATATAAAAATTTAAAAATAAATATTTGAAAAAAGGGGATCAAAAAGGGAGTTCTGAAGAAGAGTCATCTGGACTTGAAACGTTAACTCTGTCTTTCTCTCCACAGCTGTTGTCAGTCTTGCTGAGTTTTTCCAGCAATTTTTGTTTTTGTTTCAGATTTCCAGCATACGCAGTATTTTGCTTTTATCCCACGTAATTTGGTTTGTCCCACAGCTGGTGCCAGCTGGACTCAGCAAAAACTGACCTTGGAATTGCCTGCTACTAAAAAGGCACATTCTTTGAAATTTACTTACCCGAATATGTGGACAGAAGGAGAAGAAGTTCTCATGATCCCGTGTTCAAAGAGCATGGACTGCTATCCCCTCCAAACTGGCAACCAATTCAGCCTCTGATCCTTCTCCACAACTTCTAATCTCCAAGTGCAGCCTCTTACCTCCTGAGTGCTAACCTCCAATTCTCCCTGTATTAGCACTCATTTGTGGCCATTTGTGTATGTATGCATATAAAGTCAAGCCAAAATAAACTAGTTTTTCTGCTGGGTACTTTGAACTGCATGAGATGCACATGATCTCTTTTCTGTCCTACAATGATTTCTCCACCTGGCAATGAGGTGAGATTGTGGGTATTCCAAACAAAACAAATCTGGCTTGGAGAAGCTTCCAGCAAACCAGTAAAGGAATTGTGAGTGTTTATTTTGCTGAGAAATAGTTTTAAAAATCCAGTTTTAGGGGAAAAGCTGCTTATGCATATGCGTAGACGGACCTTCAAAGTTGGTTGCGTCAACAGGTATTATTGAGAAATTGGGAGAGCATAATTTTGACCAAATGTCTTTCAGCATGTGGAATGGTTAGTGATGTATTTCATTGCTAATAATATCCTCAATTGGTTCCTCATAAGCCGGCTGTTAATCAGGCAGAGGAAGCATGTCCAGGATTGTATGAAATTCTCAAGAACTTGCTTTACTCTGCTAAGCTAAAAGACACGCCACTATCAGGCATTTTGTGTAAGCTTTAGCAATGCTATAGTCCTAAGCCATTGGAGGTTGTAGAAAGCTATTGATTTGGAACAAGGACTTAGTTGCCCAGAGAGGACATTGGAGACTTTATCATGGCTTTGAAAAAGCTTCCCATTCATTGTGATTTTGAAGAATTCCAAAAGACGGCATTGTGGGACAGATTTGTGCGCAGCTTAAGGAGCAAATGTATTCTCAGTAAGTTGCTGATATTACCAAAATTAATTTTCGACATAGTTTGCCAAACAGCATTGTCCATGGACATGCCAGAAAGTGACTTGAGAGAAGTCAGAGTTAACAACTGCCAGTCATCTGCTGAAGTAAATAAGCTGATTCTGACTAAGCAGAAGGCCCTAACAACAGCTGTTAGTGGTAGCAGAAGTTCTAAAAAGTCCTTTGATGCTGAGGCCAACACTGGGTATAGAGTTGTCCATTTCTGAAGCCAGGGTGCTCCAGCTGCAAGAGAAGGGTCATCTTGCTAAGGCATGTTGAAAGAATGTAAATGAAGAAAATGCTGGCTGGAGGAAATGGCAGTCGCTACATGCAGTTTTTGAACAGCAGCAGGTCAATGAGTTGTCAATCGAGACCCATGCGATCTGAAGCATAAAGATGTCCATGGAAATTTGCGGGGCATTGCAGTGCAAGTAGTGTTGTACGGAGCTCTGGTAAATATGAAGGTCGACACAGGTGCGTCAGTCAGCATGATTCCTGAATCGCTATACCATCATAAGTTGTGTCAATATCAACTAGAGAAATCACGCATTGAATTACATAGTTATGGAGAAGAGAAAAATCCCCATAATGGGAAGCGTGTTGGTTCCAGTCACATGCAAGGAGCAATGTGCAAAATTGCCATCATTGTGGTGGAGGATTAAAAAAACAGTTAAATACCAGTGAAAAACTGGCTAATGGAACTGAAGTTAAACTGGAACAAGCTTTCTCGCATGGAAGTGAAATTCACAATGAAAGACAACATGATTGCCAAGTACCCTCAGGTGTTTAGTGAAACCAGCAAATTGATTCAGGGACATAGGCCAAAGTAAGTTCAGAGGAACGCAGGACCAGTTTACTGCAGGCCTTGTCCAGTGCTCTGTGCTCTAAGGGAGAAAGCAGAGCAAGAACTGAAAAGGCTTGCGACAGGGAACATTATCTTTAGAGTAGATTGTGGTAATTGGGCTACTCCCATAGTGGTAGTACCAAAGTCAGATGGTAGGGTAAGAATATGTGGAGATTATAAGGTAACTGTAAATCAGGTACTAGAATGTACCTGATGCTCTGCCAAATGTGGAGGATCTTGTCCACAATGTTGTTAGTAGGCCAGAGTTTTTCAAAGTTAGATCTGACAAATGCCTACCTGCAACTTGAGTTAGATGCTGAGTCTAAATCAGGTTTGAATATTAGCACTTACATGGATTTTTTTCAGTTTCATAAGTTGCCATTTGTTGCTTCTTCATTTGCTGGATCTTTTCAAGGAATAATGAATCAATTTTTGCAAGGAAGTCAGGGAATAGTGTGCCATTTGGATGATACTTATTTGAGCTCCGTAACAGGCAAATCCATGATGGCAGGCTGAATAAGATGCTCCAATATTTGGAAAAGCATGGAGTTTGGGCAAAGGCATACACATGTGAAATATTTCAAAACTCTGTAGAGCATTTGGGTCACAGGGAAGTCAAAGATAGGTTACGTCCTACCAAGAGTAAGGTTCAAGCAATAAGACATGCACCGTGCTCTCAGAACATCTCTGAGCTCAGATTATCTTTGGGCTTATTGAACTACTATGGTAAATTCATACCAAATTTGGCAATGTTATTTATTTTTTTATTAGTTCATGGGATGTGGGCTTCACTGGCTGGGCCAGCATTTATTGCTCATCCCTACTTGCCCCTGAGAAGGTGGAAGTGAGCTGCCTTCTTGAACCGTTGCAGTCCATGTAGTGTAGGTACACCCACAGTGCTGTTAGGGAGGGAGTTCCAGGGTTTTGACTCAGTGACAGTGAAGGAACAGCGAGATATTTCCAAGTCAAGATGGTGAGTGACTTGAAGGGGAACTTCCAGGTGGCGGTGTTCCCATTGCATGCATTGAATGAACTCTTGAGGAAGGATGTTCCGTGGAATTGGACAAGGAAGTATGACAAAGCATTTCAGTTGTGTAAAAGTAAATTGGTAGATGGTACAATACTTGTATATTATCATGTGTCCAAAAAGATTAAGCTGGCATGTGATTCTTCTCTATACAGTGTAGGTGCATGATCTCGCATGTATTGGTTGATGGTGAGGAGAGACTGCATTTGCCCCATGTACCTTCAGTGCCAGTGAGCGAAATTATGCTCAGGTAGAACAGAATCATTGCCTTTGTCTTTTGGAGTAAGAAGATTTTATAAATACATATATGGTCATAGTTTCATGATTGAAACTGATCATGAGTAACTGATGGCTATTTTGAATCCAAAGTCACGAGTACCCACTTTAGCTGCAGCCCGAATGCAGAGATGGGCTTTGATTTTGTCTGCTTATCAGTACGACATTAAGTACAGACAATTGAAAGATCATAGTAAAACTGATGCAATGTCTAGATTACCATCCCCCTCCGAGGTAGAGCCCAATAGGGAACATGTATTTTTTTCACATGCAGATGAGGTGCCGGTCATAGCAGGTGACATTGGTAGAACGATTTGTAGGGACCACGTATTGACAAAAAGTCTAGTGAGAAGCTATATTTAGTGGCCAGGGTTAGATAAGGACATAAAAGACACATTGAAACTGTGTAGATCATGTAAACCTGTAGAAAAGAAGCCACCATTGGTACCTTTGCAACCATGGGACTGGCCAGGCCAACTAGAGTATGGCAGAAGTTGCACATAGGTTTTGTAGAATTTGAAGAGCTACAGCTATTCATTGTGATAGATGCCATTCAAAGTGGTTTAAGGGGTTTCTGATGAATCGAACAACTACTAACAAAACTCTAGTTTGTTTGCTGCTTATGGGTTCCCAAAGGAAATCATGTCTGACAAAAGGCTCAATTTGTACATATAGATTATACTTTACCTTCAATGTTTCATGAAGAAGAAGGGAGTTGGGAAGGATAAAATGAATCTGATTGATTGGATAGTTGGGATACAAGTAGTTTACCAATAGTTACTCCAACACAATTTGTGCCTGAAACTATTTCAGATCTGATTCAGAGTCAGACAGACATGTCTGATGAAGTGGAAAGTTCAACTGAGGTCAAGGTCAGGATCAATCCTTGTTCTAGAAAACTTCTCCTCAGACTCAGGCCCAATGGTTAAAGGTATATAAGTTGTAAGGAATTTGAACTTTTGTGTAACTTTTTCTTTAAGGAGGAGGGAGTATGATCGCACTCTTTGTGTGGCCATTTGTGTATATTTAATCAAATCGGAATAAACTAGTTTTTCAGATAATTTGAACTCCATGTGCTGTGCACTGTCTCTTTTCTGTCCTAGCATTCCTATCCTTTCCCTGGGACCTCTAAGCCTCTAGTTTCCTATCCTCTCAACCAGCCTGTTAACATCCAACCCCAACTTCACTTATCTGAGGATTGCTGCATGCTCGCAGCAGCCTGATGTTGGCTTCTTCTTCACCAGCTAGCTGTTCACATCTTGGTGCCTCCATTGAAATGAGGCCAGGAATTAATATTTGGGGAGCTTCTGACCTCACCATACACCCTTACACCACTGTGCGCTAGGATTGTCAACTCTGGTTTGACATATTCCTGGAGATTTGATTAAGTGACATTTGATAATGTGGCACGCAAACAAAAATAGCTGGAAAAACTCAGCAGGTCTGACAGCATCTGCGGAGAGGAAAACAGTTAACGTTTTGAGTCACAATAATAGAGGCAAAATTACATGATAATACTCTCAAATAGGAGATTTTTGTTTTTGGCAAAAATAGGCTTATTTCTTAGGAGTTCTTCCTCTGAGGGCATATAAAATTTCGTCCTAGTGAATGACAAATAAACATGTTCTTTTATGAATGTGTAAAACCGAATTTCTAATATCACTAATTGCTAAAATCAAACGTCAGCTGATCAAAAAGCTCAGGCATTCTACTTCAAACTTTCCAGCAGGTATGATTGTACAGTTGCTATGTTAATGAGCAAATAATCCAGAAACCAGGTCTAATTATCCAAAGAACAATGTGTTTAATTCCCAACACAACAGTTGGAGTATTTGAATTGAGTTTTATATGTCTGGAAATATAAGGTGACCAGCACGCTGTCAGATTGTTGTCAAAACACAATTAGTTCACAAATGTCCTTTAGGGAATGAAACCTGCTGTCCTGATCCAATCTGGCCTATGTGGGAATCCAATTCCAGGCCAATATGATAGACCTTTAATTGCTCTCTGAGATGGTCTTGGAAGCCATTAAGTTGCATCAAATTGCTGCCACCAGTGCAGGGCAACTAGACCTGGGTAATAAATACGAACCTTGGTAGCAATACCTACATCCCGAGAATGAATAAATAAAAAAACCTTTTAATGGCCTCAGCAAAGAACACAGAAGAATAAGTTTAAACAAGCACCAGTAAAAGAATGCAGACCCAGTATTATTGGATAGGTACTTTCTCCTTTGAACATCTGTGTCAGCTAGCGCATCCATTTCAGTTGAATTATCAATAGTTTCATAGATTGCTGTGTTACAAGTAGTTTACGATCTTCGGATGGTCAAAGCTGATGACCTCAGGCTTGATCAGCTGATGTTGCACATTGGAGAAACAAACCAACTGATGAAATCTCAAATTCACATTCTTAATTCAGCTGAATGTGATGACGAAGCTAAATATCATCATGTTTTTCTTCATGGAAGCCATTTAAATCTGTTTTTGCCTAAGTTTTATTCATGTAAATAAAATTGCCCTTGTAAATCTGACAAACTAATCTTGGATTCTCAGGAAAAGTTGCGTAGAAAGAAGCACATAGAAAAGTTTGACTTGTCAAGGACAGCCCCATTATATGTGCACTATATATAATAATCACATGAAATGTGTGTGCACCAGCAATAACTTGCAGGCAGTTGAGCACTGAGCATTGCATGAGACTATGTGTATAAGTTAGATTCAGTGTTACCCATTGTGGTATATGTTACAATCTGTGTTTTGAACATAGTTATGGCACAGGGATCAATTTTTATGTAAAAATATATTTTTCTCTGTTTATTTGCATATTGTTTTTAAGTGGTTTTATATTTAATGACTTGTTTTTGATATTAATTTTATTTGGATATTAATTGGAGCCAATGGCTTCAGAAATAAGAATGTGATTTGAACGTACAATAGAGATGCAGGATAGAGTTAACATTTACTATTTATGTTTGTCAGCATATTAATGGTTTAATTTTGTGCTGCCATGATCCCAGAACTAAGAAATTATCTCTGAGAAGGATTTGTCCTAGTGATGATCTTATTGATTGCGACTGATTTATGGCGTCAACATTTCATTGTCAAGAATCATGGTTTTGTTACATCAGGAAAATTAAATTGGGAGACTTATTTTCCTTCCCAGTGATAGTGGCAGTTAGAATATTTCACCTGTAATGAGATGTGTGCGTTATGTGCCATAGTGAACCACTGCTGAGCCATTAAATATATGTAAATGAAGAGAAACACAAGAGAGCTTGGGTATAATAACGTTCAGAGCAGAGAAATGGATCCTGGAAAGTGATTAATTTATTTGATGATGCCTCAAGTGAGGAATTTTAGGTCACAAATGAAGTGACAGGATGACAAATTACCATTTTAAAGAATTTACTGGGCATCATTACAGAACAATTGTCAGGTAGTTTATGGTGGCTGAGAAGATGGTATAAATATAGATCTTTTCCTTATCTGAAATGAATTATTAATCAACTTTTTAAAGCTTTGTAAGTGATGGCCAGCCATCTGATTGGAACTAATACATCCTTGCACTTTTAACCTGATTCTTGCATGATTTGTAATCAGAATCTATGAAGTAAAAGTTACAATTTTTAAGGATGGAAAACCAAGCTGTCTAGCCTACTATTCCTCCTTTTTGTGGCAGAATGGGCTAATTTCATTGGCATTTATCAAAATATCTATTTATGTATATCATTTCCATGGTGAGTTAATTGAAATGATTACAGTTTGTGTTCTTTTTTGAAAAGAAATTCAGCAGCATAATCTTTCCCTCTGATTAGGTAAAGGGAAAATTCACTCCATTTTACAGAAAAGCTGTGCATTTTATTCATTTATTTAAAGTGGCCAATATTCTGAAATTTATACTGCCATTTTGTGAAGAAACCCTGAAAATAAATTGAATTGTTTTCACCACCAGAGGAGACTATTGCTTCTCTAACATGCAGAGTTCTCCGGCTCACAAGATGGTGCTGTGACCAGCTTGTGCTCTGAAGCCATATACTTGCCCCAGAAATTCCCGCAGGCTTTTGGTTATTAAAAATTAGGAGTTTTTCAAATTTATTAATTTATATTTTGTAAACTGTGTCTAAAACTGGAGTTGCAAAGGGCAGAATGCAGCATTGCAAACTGCAAGTTATTTTTTAATGATTTATTGATTTTGCACAATTGTTTTAAAGTGCTTGAGATTCACCAGGACACACTGGAAGGACAATTTTTCTCATTTTTCCATTTCTATCCATGTGAATTGTGCACATTAAAACAATAGTGCAACATTAATAAGTTGTTAATAAATTTGTAAATGTTGGCAACAATGCTGACATGATGGGCTGAATGGACTTCTTCTGCACTGTAACAATTTTGTGATTATATGTGATCCTGTGAGCATCCTTTGACCAAGACTGGTTGTAACTCTTTCGAGTACAAACACATTTCCATCTGTTTCACATGAAGTTACATTGTTTCACAGTTTGCCATTGTGAGATTTGAACTCTTGATCTTGGGGTTGCAAGCCCAGTACCATAACCACTTGGCTATTTAGTAGGGTAGAAAAACAATGCAATCCTCCTAATGATGAAACAATTTACATGATCGATATCCCCACAACAGAACACTACACAGCTCAGCACACTCACAGAGTAGATTGTGAGTAAAACAACACGGGATAGAATCTGAAAATCAACATCTGCTAATGAAAATCAAGACATTTTTGCTGCCATCATTTTTACACAGTCGCAAACATGACAGATGGCTGTGGACTAACTTGTGCCTGTGAGGTTAGTGATATCTGAGAAACCCTATAACTTGATACTACATTGGGTATCAATGGCTTTTCCCTTCTCAAAGCTCACCCCACATGGGCCTGTATACAGGTATACTTATTAGATATCTTCTGGGCTCCCAATTCCATTCTTTATTGGAATTATATAGACAGCCTAAATTACAGCAGTTTATAAAGCCTGACACTCTAAACACTTCCCTGTGAGACTTGGGCCTGAACTTTTCGCTCATCGGGTGTGTTCAATCGGTGGGCCTGGAAGCGGATGGGAAATGGGCTTCCACCTGCGATCAGCCCCCGACCCCGATTTCACGCTGGCTGGTCAATTAAAGGCCAGCCAGTGTGCAATGCATGCTAAGAAATGCTCAGCGCTGCCGGGGTGGGGGAAGGAAAAGGACAGGGCGCTGAACTAACTGAGGATGCGGGTGAGCACTTCTAGTGAGCTCCCTGAAAGCAGACAGCTGCTCCAGGGAGCTGCAGACCTCCACAGAATAGAGGAAACTACAAAAATGCTGCAAAATATGTCCATGCAGAATTAGCAAGCACTTGAAAGCCTATCTCATAAAAAACCAGCCCCTAGATATCTCTTTTAATTTTATTTCGCCATGGAGATTTCATACCACCCTGGATCGAGGTTTGAGCAATAATGTGAATGCTGCCTGGGAGAATGGCCCTTCTGCCATCCATAAATGTGGGCGGGACACATAAAGCTGCTGTTAATTGCGTCATTAATGTGCTTCATTGTTGGCAGGTGTGCTTCTGACAGCCGCGTGCGCCCGCTGAGTGAAATATCGCACGAGTACGTGATGACATTGGGATGCTTGCCCAACGTCATCTTAGGCTATTTCATATCCATTTGGGTTGGGTGCACGCCCACCCGCAGGACGTAAAATTCTGGCCTTGGAGGGTGTAAGGGCAAAGGGTGGTGGGTGGGGGATTCATGGGTTGTCATGAGTTGGCACTAAGATGGCATGGGACTACAAATGGCCATGGGGATAAGTGGGGCAAATGGATTAATATAGAGTGTATGAGCTGCCATGGGGGGGTGGGGGGGGGGGTGTGGATAGAGGGGCATGGTTGGCATGGAGGGCATGAGGGGCCATGACAGATGAGAGGTGTGAGGTGATATGAGTTGGCATGAATGGCGTATGGGGAGTGTGTTGGCATTGAGGGGGTGTGAGGCCAGAGGGCTGTTTTCTATTTTATTGTTTTTGTTGTAACTGGTCCAAAGCCCCAGAACACAGAAGGGGGCCTTTTAAACAGGCCACCTCAGCATCCGGCAGACCGTTTGGCTGCCTCCGAACTCTGTCTGGTGTTGGCAGGCCTGACTCCAGTAGCTACCCTCTCTCCAGAATGAAAATCCGAAGATTCAAGGCACTTTCTCCTGAGTTGGGTTAGGTGGAAATTTTCCTGACTCTGTGCTCCTGACTCAAAAGCAAAAATGCATCCCTAACAGCCTAGCCATAGTTGGCACTTGCCATTGTCCACAGGTGTGAACATCTTGCACCTTCTTAGCAAATCTCCTCTCTTATTCCCAAAGCAACCAAGCCACGTAGGTTTGTGGTTGGGTGGAATTCAGAGCAGGTCAAGTGACCCCCTTAATTCCCACATTTTACCTTAAATTATAGAATCAGTCCCAAAACACAACAATCTTATGAACTTCGTAATTATAAAAATTGAAGTTCAAATGAGGCAAGAATTTCAATATAACGTGTATTGTGTCATTTTAATATACCACTATAATATAGAGTGAATAAGGCTAGACAATGCTGAATATGAATGACCAGTATTTTGGGGGTTTTCATGGATTATTGTCATGTTTGGCCCAAAGTGAACCTTATTAAAAAAAATGGCAAATATCCCACCTACCCTCAATTCCTCAAGATCATTATGAATACTATTCTGAATTTATGCCTAGTTACTGGATATAAAACAATACAGAAAAAAGAATGGCTTTTGGACTGAATGGAAGTGTGAACAAACAAAGGCCTAGAAATTGGGCTGCAACCATTTTTAGGCATATGAGGAAAATTGAAGTTTACATCCACCCTGCCTGAATGGTGAGGTCTGAGGCTCTCCAGATATTGTGCCATGGGCCTCATTTCAATTTTGCCAGTGAAGCATCAAGAGCCCATTGGTGAATAGGTCTTCAAGTTTGTGTTACTCCTAGTACCACAGTGGCTTGTAGATAAGTTATGGATTCAGTCCTGCTTTGGGGGTTGTGTTAAGGCGTTGATTGGGGCCTAGGTTTGACATCGGGAAGAGAGCATAGCTTGGAAACATGGACTGGGATAGGAGTTTGGGTTGGTTCCTGTGTTCATGACTGGGGTGAAGACTTGGCTTGGGATTTGGAATGGTAGCAAGAGTTGGGATTCGGGATGGGAGCCTGGGTTGGGAATCTGGGTGGGAGCCTGGATTGGTTCCGTGTTGGTGATCAGGATGAAAGCTTGGGCTGGGAATTAGAATGGTAGCAAGGATTGAGAATCTGGATGGGAGCATGGGTTAGGAATCAGGGTTATCAGCCAGTTGGATTGGGAGCGACAAGAAGACTGGGATTCGTTGTCAGAGGGAAATGCTGCTGTTTGTGAATTGGGAGTAGTAGCTGTAGGGAAGATGAGAGTGATGGTGATGGGTTGGTGAAGATTTGATGAAGGGAACTACAGTAGCAGTGGTGCTGGAGTTTGACAGAAACAGCACTGGGTGGGTCAAATAGCAGTGATGGGGCTGTCATGAGTGGTGATAGGGGGTCCCGAAGCAGCAGTGATGGAATAGTCAGAAATAGTGGTAAAGGGGTGATTAGGAATGGTGATGTTAGGGATTTCGGGAACATCCTTTATTGTGGGTCAGAAGAAACACTCATGCTTGTTCCGGCTCCATATTCAGGTAAGTTATTTACCTACTGTGTTGCAGGCCATCCCAAGAGCAATATTCTCTCAGCGCAGGGGGTGTTGGCACTGGCTACCTAAGGGCAAATTAATCTTACAGAAAGGGGTCTCAAAAAGGAAATAGGCCCTTTATTTGCATGTACCAAGGGTTTGAGAGCTGCCCCAGGCATGGGCAAACGATGCTTCTTGATTGCCGTACCCAATATGGATGGCAAGTTTCGACCAAAAAACAGGTGTTGCATGGTCAGATTTCTAGAGCCAGGAGTCTTATAACATTAGTCAACCAATAAAAAACACTTCTTTAGTCTCCTTCATTGTTAACAATGCAGCAATGTCGTCAACATTTTTTAATATTCTCCACTTGTCAGTAGAATACCAATTCTTCTGAATAGCTTGAATGATGTGGTATATACATATATGTTGTATGTTATATTGGAGGCCAGAAACCAAGTGCATAATAATACACTGACTTGCTGTGGTTATTATACCAAGATGTGAATTGTATAATGGAATAGAAGTGTAAGAAATCAGACCTTTACTGAAATTAGCTGTGCGTAAAGTCCTAAAATATTGTCCTCTGAGTCATAGAAATTACCTTTTGTGTTCAACAACATCTTCAGCCTTGAGTCTAAAGTATTCTAAAACATTTTCACCAACCTCTTTGGACAATATTTTGTCATTATAGTTTTGTCAAGGCAGTTAGGATTAGTATTTTTCTATTCTGGTCTTTGTATATGTCAGATAATTTAAAAAAATAAAGGAAAGCTTGAAAATATTGTTGTCAGAATTCAGCCTGAAATATATAGATGTGAAATTATGTTTTTTATTTGTTCATGGGATATGAATATCTCTAGAATGACTCACATTTGTTGCCCATCCCTAATAGCCCTTGACCTGAGTGGCTTATCAGGTGATTTCAGAGGACAGATAAGAATTAACCAAATTGTGTGGGTCTGGAGTCACATGTAAGCCAGGCCAGGTAAGGATGGCAGCTTTCCTTCCCTAAAGAACATTAGTCAACCAGATGGGCTTTTACGACAATCAATAATAGTTTCATGGTTACCATTACTAAGTCTTCCTTTATATTCCAAATGTATTAATTTACTTAATTTAAATTCCACCCATGAACGCATGCCTCCAGAGCATTCAGCTGGGCCCCTGGATTGCTACCAAGTAATGTTACCACAATGCCAGTGTCTCCTCCTAATTTTATTAAAATTATGCATATGTTTTCAAATGGGAAGTGTTTTGCTCTATTTTACAACTAATGCATTGAATATTTTGAAATTCCCTTCCTGGAATTCTTCAAACTAATTAAAAGGAAACAAAATTGCATTAAAATGTAAGGGAGAATCCAATGTTTGTAAAACATTTAATGAAGGTGCTGACAGAAAAACATTACTAGCATTTATACAATGTCTTATTATGCTTTCAAGGTATATTTACAAGTTGTACACAATTTTTAAAAATTCATTTATGGGATGTGGGCTTCACTGGCCAGGCCAGCATTTATTGCTAATTCCTAATTGCCCTTGAGAAGGTGGTGGTGAGCTGCCTTCTTGAACTGCTGCAGTCCACATGGCATAGGCACATCCAGAGTGCTGCTAGGGAGGGAGTTCCAGGATTTTCACCCAGCGACAGCGAAGGAAGAATGATATATTTCCAAGTCAGGATGGCGAGTGGCTTGGAGGGGAACTTCCAGGTGGTGGTGTTCCCATGTATCTACTGCCCTTGTCCTTCGAAATGGTAGTGGTCATGGGTTTGGAAGGTGCTGCCTAAGGAGGCTTGGTGAGTTCCTACATTGCATCTTGTAGATGGCACACACTGCTGCCACTGTGTCGGTGGTGAAGTGAGCGAATGTTTGTAGAAGGGGTGACAATAAAGCGGGCTGCTTTGTCCTGGATGGTGTCAAGCTTCTTGAGTGTTGTGGGAGCTGCACTCATCCAGGCAAGTGGAGAGCATTCCATCACACTCCTGACTTGTGCCTTGTACATGGTGGATAGGCTTAGGGGAGTCAAGGGGTGAGTTACCCACCGCAGGATTCCTAGCCTCTGACCTGCACAGTATTTATATGGTTAGTCCAGTTCAGTTTCTGGTCAACAGTAACCCCCAGAATGTTGATAGTAGTGGATTCAGTGACGGTAATGCCATTGAAGGTCAAGGAACGATGGTTAGATTCTCTCTTGTTGGAGATGGTCATTGCCTGGCACTTGTGCAGTGCCAATGTTACTTGCCACTTGTCAGCCCAAGCCTGGATATTGTCCAGTTCTTGCTGCCTTTAGACATGGACTGCTTCAGTATCTGAAGAATCACAAATGTTGCTGAACATGGTGCCAGCATCAGAGAACACCCCCACTTCTGATAAAAACAAAGTACTGCGGATGCTGGAAATCTGAACCAAAAACAGAAAATGCTACAAAAGCTCAGCAGGTCTAGCAGCATCTGTGGAGAGAGAAACAGCATTAACGTTTCAAGTCCATATGACCCTTCTCCAACTCTGAAGAAGGGTCATACGGACTCAAAACGTTAACTCTGTTTCTCTTTCCACAGATGCTGCTAGATCTGCTGTGCTTTTCCAGCATTTTCTGTTTTTGGTTCAAATCCCCACTTCTGACCTTATGATGGAAGGAATGTTATTGATGAAGCAGCTGAAGATGGTTGGGCCGAGGACACTGTCCTAAGAAACTCCTGCAGTGACGTCCTGGGACTGACATGACTGACTTCCAGCAACCACAACCATCTTCCTTTGTGTTCGGTATGACTACTTATTACTGAAATGTACTAAGTATGGCTGGGTAGGAAATTATAGAACTAGAAACACTTAATAAATCAAAATGATGTTTTTCCCAGAGTTATTGTTCGCTTTGGCTATTAAGATCATAGGCCTAAGATGATTGCCACTTCAACCAATCAGCACCATATAATGAGGGGCCAGTCAGATTCTAAAATCTCTGTACTGTCAATTCTTTTCAGCTCAGTCACAATTAAGACCAAATAGTGTTCACTAAAGCAATTTTCAATGGCATACAGTTGCCATGCCAATTATCACTCATTAAAAGATTCTTAAAGTAAATGAGGAAATTTTACTGTACCTGGGTGTATTGGATAGCCTGGTGCAGCAAATCTAGGAAAGTCAAGCAGGGAACATTGCATACCCATAATACAACCCACTCAACAATCTGTCCATTTATAATAAATGGAAAAACAGACTGAGGTCCCTTGTGGGCATGCAAGTCTCCCTGTCTGGTTTTTTATATTTGTTGCACCCAAGTGGTCCAACATATCATGGACAATGCTGTTGAACATATACTAATATAGAAAAACTATCCTCAGATCCTTTGCTTTTATGTTGTATTGTAACTGACAACGTTAATACAGTTGCAACATAAGCATATCACTCAATGGTTACTGATGAGATAAAAGCTTTACAATAACAGCCTCGAAAGACGTATGCAATTTATGTTTTCATCACTCATGTTTTATTCCTTCTTTTATACCAGCACATTGTAAAACATATCACATTAATTCCCAATCTACAGATACATTTGACTCACTGGACAAAATCCTCCGTTTCATGGTGGGCAGGAGTGGAGAATCCAGTGGGAGACAAAAAATTGGAAAACAGGTCACAATTCTCCTAAAGGTGTTTTCAAGGTGGGTCGGTTATCCTGCTGACTAGTGGCACGAATGTAATTTGCATTCATTAGCATGTCATGAATGCTCATTAAAACAACTGCTTGCCATGTCTTTCACTCTTCCATCATGCCAGTGGGAAATTACGTCGGCTTCAAACCTGTTTGAAAAGGGGTGGCATGCACAGGTTGGACCTCAGTTCGCTAGTAACTCTGAGGTGAGCAGAACTTACCAGCCATGACACTGCTCTGGTCTTATTCTGATGAAGGCCACACTGCTGGGGATGTCGGTTGGACTTATCCTTATTTTTGCTTTCATTATCCTGAGGCACACCACTGTGCTGTGGTACTCATACAGGTCTTCACTTTCAAAGACTAGTACTTCAACCTGGGTGGGCTGTGAGGCACGGAGTCAGCCTGACAAACATGAGGTGGTCAATGTGGAGGGAAGGCTGTGGAATGGCAGTCGGGAAAGGGGGGAACAAGATGGGGTAACAGGGAGGGACGGTTGTGGAATGTCAGTCAGGGGAAGGGTGAACATGAGGTGGGGCAATGGGCAGGGAAGGCTGTGGAATGTCAGTCAGGGGTAAGGGTGAGCACAAGGGGGTCAATGGGGAGGGATGGTTGTGGAATCGCAGTCAGGGACAAGGGTGAACATGACTTTCTGGGGTTGCCCTCTACCCTCTTTTTGCTATTTGAGTGAGCAGAAATCTGCTTAGAAAGAAAGGAGGAAGACCTCCTTGCAATGAAAGCCAGTTAAAGCCAAATGGCTTCATTAGCGCTGGTAAAGGGCTACTCAGAACTCAGTGGCTTCACATCACAGTCGCTGCATATCAAATGTAAGACATAGCAATGTAGAATTTGGAAATGCAGGCATTAGTGACGGAGACAGAGCTATGTCTCATGTGGCATTCAATCAATGAAGGCCTGTCACGTGTTCACCAGATGTGACACTCCTAACGGGCCAAAGGGCATCCACTCATTGATCATGAGCAACTGATTAGTCATTAATATGCTGTATCAGAGATTGGAGCACAGAGGTAGGTTGGGTCACTCCTCTCACTTAAACTTGAGCATCCCACGCAGGTCTCAAGATGTTACATATCTGCGATACCATCTTGGCACCCTGATATGTGTGCTAATGTCTCAGGGACAAGGCAGCATCAGCCACCATACAAGTAGACCATATGAACCCTTTACGGTCTCCAAATGTGTCATTCTCTGAGCTTTGCTTTCTAGCTCCTTGAATCATTAATGTTTTCAATGTTTCCTTTCAGAAAGAAGGCAAAAGCAGATATAGATCCAGGGCTCAATGCTGCCTTTGTCAGGATCCTAATACAATGGAGGAGGCGAAGGAGGGAGAGGTGACTCTGTGTGCAGCTTCAGTAGGAGGGACATGGTGAAGCAGAGCCACAGCATGAACAGGAGGAGAGATCCAGACAACGGAGGGTGACTCACTAGATCTAAAGCTTATCGTCCAAGAGTCTCCTATTTACACATGAATGAGAGGCAATGCTGTACACGTCTGCACATGTCTTGAGCTCTGGTATATCACATATGCCACATTCTTCATGAAGATGTGACGCCACATGGAGTTGAAGGGTATCCCCTGCCATTGGCTTTGAAGGTAACAACTGCACTCAATTTCTTGGCTTCTGGTTCTTTCCAAAGATCAACAGATGACCTGTACAGCATCTCTCAGTCCACAACACATTGATGCATAAAGGAGGTTACAGACGCCTTTAACAGGAAGGCCCATCATTATGTCAGGTTTGCTCTGGGCGAAGATAGCCAGGTTGTGAGAGACACTGGCTTCACCACCATCTCAGGTTCCCCAAGAATGCAGGGTGCTATAGGCTGCACCCATGTGGCTATATGAGCTCCATGGCAGCAGGGCCTAATGTTTATAACCCGCAAGGGCTATCATTCCATCAACATGCAACTGGTGTGTGACCACCAGAAGCACATACTGCGCCTTTGTGCACAGTACCTGGGGAGATGCCATGACTCCTACATCCTGAATCACTCCAAGGTGCCTGAGATTTTTGAAGGGCCATTATATCTGCAGTAATGGCTGCTTGGGGATAAGGGGTACCCACTGAAGCGCTGGCTGATGACACCGGTGTGTTGCCCTCAGAGTCGTTCTGAGGAGAGGCATGAAATTGCTCCACACGCTCCCTTAGAGGGCAGACCATAGGGCTTCTGAAGATGCATTTCAGGTGCTTGGACCACTCAGGTGGCTCACTACAATACACTCCTGACAGGGTTTCCCGCATCATCACAGTGAGTTGCACCCTTCACAATCTGGCTGTGCAAAGAGATGACCCCCTGCCAGAGGATGACCTGGGGGAGGGCTCATCGGAGGATGAAGATCTGGAGGCCCAGGAACTTCAAGAGGCTGCTGAGAGCCAGCATAAGTGTGATCACACCAAAGTGTGCAGATACTAGATGAACTGAGGGTGACTTCACAGGAATGTGAATCTCACAGTGAGGCACTATCACTGAGTGGGAGCAAAGCTAAACCTCAAAATAAGAAGACTCGAAAGTACAAATTCACAATGCCTTCAGTTGACAGGAACATTCACATAAATATCAAATGTATTAACAAAAGTGAAATTTAGTTACATGTCTAGCTTGTGACCCAAAAGTGACATCAAATTTTCTTAACTTTCCTAACTCTAGCACGACTCCTGAGTATAGCCCCAACATCTGCAGCAGAGGTGGAGGCAGCCTACTGACTACTACGTCCTGATGTCTGTGATGCCCTTGGTGGATGTCCTCTGGTGGCCTGTGGCCTGGAGGGCCCCAGCCTGTTAAGGGTCACCTGCTCAGGGGCAGAAGCGCCCTCAGTGGCCCAAGAAGCTGGAGTGGATGGGTCACAGGCAGAGGGGGCTGTGAGCGGCTGCACACCCTTTGAGTGTCCTGGGAGGAGGCCCCTGGGGTGTCTAGCTGACACTTATCCTCTCTGTGGGTGCCCCAGGGCCCCACCCTGACTCCTGCAGGAGATGGTGCACCTGGAGGGAGGTAAAGGAGCCTCGTAGCCATGTCGCCTACATCCTGATGGTGCCCACCAGGGTGTGTGGCCATGGAATGCAGGGCCGGGCATAAATCTGGCTAAACCTGCTGGACCAAAGTCTCCATTGTGGTCACCAGCCTTTCCATGGTGACCTCGAGTTGCTCACATATCAGAGCCGGGATGTCAGACAGAATGCGGATGGGCTCCTCCATCATTCACTCCAGTCTGCTGAGTGACTGCCGAATCTCTGCCTGATGTTCCACTGCCTGTCGTTGCATCTCCAGCAAAGATTTGGCAGCCGCTTCCAGAGACTCATCATGTGACTCGGACTGAGCAGGTAGCTCAGAAGCCTTCTGAGTGCTGGAGACCTGGGCTGTCCCTGCCTTTGACTGCTGTGAAGACGTGTCAGTGAGGTGTTCCCCAGAAAGTGAGCCCAAGCCTAATCTGCATCTGCGCCCCACCGACATGTGTGTCTCTGAGCTGGTGGAGGGTGCTTGTGAGCGCGTAACGGTTCTTCTGGATCTCCGTCTTTGGATTAGTCTGGGGGCTCATGCTGGCGGTGCTGGACTGGCTTGGGGGCCTCAATATGATTGTACCAAGAAAATAGAAAAGAGAGTTTCAATTAATGAGCATGAGCTGGATATGACTGCACATGACTCACTGTGAATGTCAGAATTTGATGAAGTGTTGGAGCTGGAATCATTCTAGGTTGGCCGGAGAGGTTGATCTCCCCTTCCCTACAGGACCAATCCCTGTCCTCCCCAGCTAGCTCGGCTGCAGCCTCCTCAGACTCACTGAGGGCGAGGATGTCAGACGTCCCTGCCCCAGCCTGCGCTCTCTCACTGTTGTGCGTCAGTTTGGCCTGTATGAAGAAGAAAGAAAGGCATGTGATAAGAAGGGATGAAGCTGAGGTTGGGTGAGGTGCATGCCCCCGGTGTGTGGTGAGCCCTCCCCAGAAGGGCCAGAGAATAGAGTCTGAGCAACATGATAGCTGGGAAATTGGTGATGTGAAACTCTTGGTGAGAGAATAACTGTTGATATGTATCCCCTGCGAATGGTTGTGTGAAACCGCTGAAGAGAGTAGATGTTTGAGTGCATGATGCGAGTTTGATATTGATGGGTATTGAAGGATGACTTACCCTGGGGGAGCGGAAGAGATAATTCGTCCTCCTCCTGCATTGGGTGGCACTTCGGGCACAAGTGTCAGAAGTGCTGACCTGCTCTGCTGCAGTGTCCCAAGACTGAGAGATGTGGCTGCTGTGTTTCCTGTGGTCATCCATGGGGTAGAACATGAGGTAGAAGCCGTTGTTCCTGCACTCCTCTAACCAAGGCCTTGATGTTCTGGTGGGTGATGCAGGGTGCAGGCTTCATCCTGAGGCTCTCAGCCTTTCTTTTAGGGAGTGCAGAATCTCTGGTGGGCTGGAGAGATTGAGATTGTGTTTTTGACTGGTATTTAAATGTGGCGCCCAGACCTTCGAACCTGCCAGCAGACGGCAGGCAGATGAATCAGCTTCCGACCCGCCAGGCGATTCGCAGAAAATGCACCTATATATAATTAATGAGGCTCCAAGGACAGGATTGGGCATGAGTTGTTGCCATTACAGATGGCAGGCTGGGCACAGCCGAAAGAGCCTGCCGTCACACTTAGTTTCATTTTGGGGGAATTCTGCCCTCCAAGGTGTTTTATAAATTCCTCATAATAAAAAAATAAAACTACAAAACATCTTTAAATGAAATTTGAGTTTGAAAATCTTGCCACATTTTTCTTAATGGTATCTGGCTTGATGTCATTAACCTTACTTCAAAGCTATAGGAGCAATGGGATTTTCATTCTGTGTTGTTGGGGTTTTCTGGGAGTTGGGCCCGCTGCCCCGGAATGAATGCTGAGGCTGCTGGGTGTGGCGATGGGCTAGGCAGAAGGCCTGTCTCTATGCTCCAGCATTGTGCCCAAGATCTAAAACAAAAGCAATAAAGCATAAAACAGCCCCCCAGCCCTCATGCCTCACACCCCGTTACACCCCACACAATCCTCATGCCCCATCCATGCCAACCCATGCCACCTCATGCCCCCTACACACCCCCATGACACCTCATATCCTCCATGCCAACCTATGCCCTCTACATACCCTCATGGCCCCTTATACCCTCCATGTGAACTTAAGCTCCTCTATGTACATCATGGCCCTCTATAGACCCTATGCCAACTCAAGCCAAGCCATGCTCCCATCCATCACTCTTTGCCCCTACACCTACCATGCCAACTCACCAAGTATGTACCATGAGCAGACCTCATGAGTCATGCTGAGATTAATTAAAATAAAGTTCTAAGTGTATACTACAGACTTAAAAAAAATTACAGCCTAATTCATAAAAACACATTCACTACATTTTTTTCTTTATTCTTTCACAGGATGTGGGTGTTGCTGGCAAAGCCTGCATTTGCTGCCCATGCCTAATTTCCATGAAACTGCACATTTCAGAGGATAATTATGAGTCAACCATATTGTTCTTGGTCTGGAGTTATACATAGGCCACACTGGGTAAGGATGACAGATTTCCTTCACTAAAGGACATTAGTGAACCAGATAGGTCTTTACAACAATCAATGAAAGTTTCATGGTCACCATTACCAACATTAACTTTTTATTCCACATTTATTAATTGAATTTAAATTCCACCAGCTACACAGTGGGATTTGAAACCTTGTCTCCAGACCATTAGCCTGAAAACCTCTGAATTACAAATGCAGTGACATTACCACAATGCCACCATTTCTCTGCTATGATCCCAGCTGAGATTATCCCTGGACAAGCCTGATCATAGAATGGAAACCAGCTTGATTGATCCGAACTTTAATTTGTTTGTTTAGATACGTGGAGAGTGGTCACTGAACAGTCACCGGAGTCAGCTAATTAACTTTTAACAAAAGAATGAAACATTTATTAAACAAGAAAACAAGAACTATATTACAATACTCCTTCACCCACAACTATACCTTTATAGATATATACAAATTTGTAAGGATAACATAAGTTACAAAAGCTATCTCATACTTTAATGTCCACAGTAAGTACGCAGCCCGTGTACGAATAGGCACCATGTGGTCAGACACACCACACTTTGAAACCAAGTGACAGATGCCACCTCAATCAGATGCTATGGATCTCTCCTCAACTCCTCCAAGATGGTTGTCACACTGGGCCAACCAGTCTCACTGAATTCCATCCTTCACACAAGGGTTTCCAAGCTCCACTGTCCAAGACCTCACCTTGGAATCTTCTCCCAAACTGACACTTTCTTTCAGATGCCTTCTGTAAGCATTCACCTCCAGGGTTTCAAAATCTCCTTCCAATGTTCCTCTTCCCTGGGTCACCACATACATTCAAGCTTTCTTCCACACACTCTATCTCACTGACTCAACCACTGCTTCACGTGCCCATAGCAAAGAGTTACAGACCTTCAGCTGTCTCTTTGGGCTTCCTTGCCTCTTACAAGCTGTTTTCACTTTAAATCTGAAGCTTGGCGCCTCTTTCTCTGCCCCTTACTCTTAACTTCACTTAACAGGACCTTTTCCAGGTTCCTGTCATTCCTTTGATCAGAAGGTCTACTTTGGACTTTCCCTTCTTTCACTCCACTGGATTTTGGGATCTTTCTTTAGCTTGGGACATGTTATCTGTTCCTTCTAGCCTGCCTCTGCCTGGCAGCTGCCTTCAAGCTTCTAGCCTGCCTCTGCCTGGCAGCTGCCTTCAAAACTGCTAAACTCCAACAGCTTCCACATCAAAACTGTTGTTTCTCTTCTTCTCTGTGTGCGTCTGTGGGAGGGTCCTGCCTCGCTGGACCTCTGTTGCTAGGCAACAGGCTAATTCTTCTACTCTTTGTTTACCTTAGCTGCAACAGTTGTAAAAACTTCATTAAAAATGCAAACACCTTTTTAATGTGAAACTGAAACTCGATTTGACCTTTCTTAACACACAAATCCAGAAATACAAATCAAACTTAAAAATTAAAGCTAAAACACATTCTCAACACTTACAAATACCAATATAACTGACTTAAACTATCTCTATTTTCTAACACCTCCCATTCCTTCAACTATATCCTCACAGAAACAAACATTGATTTCAAGTGTGTAATCCATTATAAAAACAAGTATTGGAATTCATATCCCCACTTCAAAGACTTTATAAACACTTGGAGTTGTCAATCAAACTGTGACATGGAAGGCACCCTACTGTGGTAATAAAAGGTTGTAAAATCAGTCATGCAGCACTAATCCAGTAATGGAAACCTTCAGGCTTATGTCAACATGCAGAGTGAAATAGCAAACAATGATATTTTTTCAAAACTCCTGGTACTTTTTTCAAATATTTAAAGGGCAGAAGTTTTAAATTTCTTGACAGCTTGGTAGTTTGTCTTTGACAGTTTGTTTTAACACTTTTGACAGTTGCTTCTGACAGTACATTTTGCCACTTTCAATGTGCTTGACAGTTAATGAGTTTATGCACTTTTTATACACATTCATGCTGACTTTTAATAATCCGATGGGGGACCTGACTTAGCCCAAACGTTTCTTGGGACCATATCCTAAGGGGTACCCTACCTGTCCAAAAGGGTACCCCATCTCTGCAAAGGACCCCACAAATTTCAGACATGCTCCTACTTAGGTCTAACCTGCACATGTCATGTTTCACATACCTGGGTCACCAAAACTAGATATGAGTGGAGGCAGCAGCCTCTGAGAAACACACACGTGCAAACCCTGACCTGGGCTTATTTCCATCCCCCATGAAAATTATAGGTACTGTGCTTGGGGGTGGGACTTTTGATTTGCGGCCTCTTCTAGCATTTTTGCAATGATCGAGAAGATATTTGTCATTGTAAAAATTCAAGCCCATGTGGGTTTTGCTGAAATACACCTGAGCTTGCCTGTATTTCTGTTGATGTGTGTTACTTGGCATTGAGCTATTGGAATAAGGGTTATGCAATGATCATGACAGTCTGAGGAAAGGATTGTCTATTTTCTTTGTGACAGTCAGGTTTGGCAAGGTTTTTCATGGCTGCCTGTATTAGCTCCTCGTTTGTTTCTGTTCATAGAAAGCTGAGCGTTCCCTGTATGAGTGGGGGGAGTAAGCTGAGTCGGGGCTGTGCTCTTTTGTGAAAAAGAGCAGAAATCTCCCTGAGGCACAGAGCTGGGAGATAAGTTTCATTATCAATAAGTTAAATAAAGAAAAAAAAAATGAAGACACATCCCTTCCCCCTCATGTGACAGTGTCACATGAGCTGGGACATGTCAATGAACTTTAATAAAAACTTTGATTCAATTTATAAACATTTTATGAAACCCCATCCTGCTTGTGGATGAAGTTTCATGATAAATGCAAAGGCCGCCTGGGCTCTTTGCCTGCCCACCAACATTAAGGTTGGGTGGGCATCTCAGTTAATTATTTTAATTGATATTTAAATGTCCTTAATAGGCCTTTGACAGTTTGGCAGGTGCACAGCCGACTCTGGTGTGTGCCTGATGAACTGAAAATCGGAATGACGCGCGGTGACGTCGGGACACACGCCCAACGTCACCGCACTTCATTTTACCCGCCGGCAAGTGGGCCCCGCCCCCACACACCGACCCGAAGATTCTGGCCTATGAATATATAGGCAGCAAACTTGGTGATGTTAATTTATGAGACCTATTTGCTACCTTGGAAACATATTTGTGTGGCAGCAACTAAGGGCAGAATTTTACGGCCCTGTTTTGGCGGGGACAGGGCTGTAAAATGTGGCAAGACGTTTTAAACCTCATTGGCTTCGGCGAGAACGTAAAATCCTGCTGCCGAAAATTTCACCCTAAGTCTGCCCCGTAGCACATGGGCATAAATGTGTATCTGTCAACTAGCTGAAAGATTAGCTTAGTGCTTTGCACTCTAACTCATTTAAATCAAAGAGCGCTCCTGTTGCCATTCTTTGAAAGGACGCTATTAAAAAGAGACAATGGCCTGAACTTTCAGCTTGGCGGTGGGCGCGGTGGGCAGGCCCAGGGTCAGCCGGGAAGCAGACCGCTGACCGCGATCGGGCCCATACCATGATTTCACGCTGGCTGGCCAATTAACGGCTGAAAAGCTCAATGCTGCCGGGGTGGGGGCAGGAAGAGGGTGGGCAATGACGTCAATGCAGGCATGGGTGAGCTCAGAGAGAAAGCTCCCTGAAGGCAGACAGCTGCCTCAGGGGCCTGAAGACCTGAAACAGCAAAAATAAAGGTTTCAAGAGCAGAAAGAAAGTGTCCATGCATCTTAATCAGTCACCTGAAAATTCAGCTAATGAAAATGCTGTCCATAGAAACTTATTTATATTTCATTTCATCGTGAAACTCTCATCCCGCCTATGGATGAGGTTTGATGAACAATGCAAAGGCCGCCTGGCCAATTCGCCCATCTGTCAACTCTAAGGTTGGACAGGCTATGTAAAATGACAGACAATTAATGTGTGGACGTTCTTATCCATCAATGTTCAAGCATCCATAAAATGTCTTGTGCAGTGCTCTCATAGGTGCCTGCAGTGATTCGCTTTGCCACCTTCAACCAGGCTTTCTGAATCAATCTCCTCTCTGAAGAATGTCCCTTAGATCCAAAAAGGGATGTCTTCATTAAAGTACCTCCGGAAGTGAATTCACATAAGGAGAAGACCCACTTCTCGCTCTCCTTACCAAAACACTCAATGCTATCAGGAAACGCTGAATTGGGAAATGTGCAGTTTACCTTCAATTGCAAAGGCAATTCTCTGAGAGCTACTGGCATTTTGGAGAACTCATCCTGTAATCCTAGCCTACTCCTTGCACAATAGTCAATCTGTGTAGGGAACATATGGAATTTATTAAAATCAGCTGACATCAAAGGTAATCATCTCTGGATTATTACCTGAGGCACTCACCAATTGGCATAGGATTAAACAGATCAGAGAATTAAATGCATGGCTCAAAGAGCAGTGTGTGAAGAAGTTTTGATTCAATGGAAACTTGCATCAGTACTCAGGGAAGAGTAAGCTAATCCATTGGGATGGACTCCACTTGAACCGGGCTGGGACCTGTGTCCTGGCAAATTGTATAACTAGGCCTGCACACAGGGCTTTAATCTAACCGAGGTGGGGAGGGTTTGGGTGAAAAGGGCTTAGAAACCCAAAGAGAAACTTTGAGGTATCAGAAAAATCAATGTTTTACCTGCCAGCCACAATGGCAGCTTTTCATGCCTTATCATCCCAAACCCGCCACATTAATTATGTATTCCCAGCAAACACTCCATTTCCATGGCGGATGAGGTCTCATTCACCTACCACGCCATCACCTCGCTGCTTCATCATGCCAGGCACCATATTTAAAGCCCAGCTGCGCACACACCTCCCAGTGCTTCCAGTCCACGACTGCTGCATGGAAGACAGGATGGCCCCGAAAGGCAATAAGACTGCAGCCCCCAGGTTTAGTGATGTGTTGTTCAAGTGCCTTTCGGTTGCCGTGGAGGCTCGCCATGATGTCCTCGACCCTCGTTCTGCCCGCAGTGGGGGCAGTGGCAGCACCGATCCAGCATGAGAGGCAGTGGCAGTGGTGGTCAGCGCCAATGCTCTGCAAAAAAGTACAGCTACACAGTGCCGCTACAGGATGAATGGTCTCATCTGTTCTGCCAGGGTAACTCATTCGTCATCATTCTCAACTCACACACTCACAAATCCATCATACATCTCACATCTCAAGGGACAACACCATTAACTCTCACACACACCCTCACATCTCTATTAGGCTCATACTCTCTGGAGCTCATGTCCTCATCCTGTCCATGGCTCCGCTCATCACACAACATTCCATGCAGTGCCATGTGTACTGCTCACACTCTCTCCATCTGTTTTCATGCAGGAAAAGCTGGCTCACAACAGCAGGAGAGGTCCCAGACCAGGGGTGGATTGACCCACATAAGGCCCCTCACTCACTTTGAGGAGTGTGCCAGTGTGCTGACTGGTGAGGACGTGGACTGTGTCTGTGGTGACAGAGAGGTCGGGGGCGAACACCCTCATGAGGATCCTGCACCACATCATCCCTCTCTCAATGCAAATATAAGTGCTGTCCCTCCTGATTTTAATTCTGCTGCCATGCACTAATTGCCTCTACTTTGGTTCATACGGAGCTCTGCCAAGTGACTGACACCCACAGCCAGCCAGTCCCCAAGCTTTATCCAGTTCCTCACCTCCAGCCAAGGGGACACCTCCAATATTGAAGAACTGGAAATAAGCAGCCTGGAAGACCTGTCACAGTGCTTACCCACACCCTGCACCAGTGTGGAGACACACACCTCGGTGGGATCCAGATCTAGAGCAGGCTCAGGTTCACAATCTGTTGGTCACCACATGGATACATGTTCACAGCAGCAGGAGGCAGGTTCGTGCGAGCTCCCTGGCACTCGGAGGAATGCTGGGATCAGGCATCCGTGAGGGCCGAGTCAGATGTTGAGCCTCTAGATTTGGCCTTCCAACACATTCATGGAGAGTCAGCAGAAGGCATGGGTACATCACACAGAGCTGTTGGAAGTCCTCAACAGAGTGGCACGAAGCCGGAGGAGTACATCCGCCTGTTCTCTGATAAAATGGTGCCCACATGTGTGTTTATGGAGGTCTCCATGAGGAGGATGGCAGACACCATGGAGACCCTGGCCCAGCAGAACGCGGAGATGTATGCAGACCTGCACTCCATCGCGGGACAATGGGTGAGTTCCTGCAGTGGCAACGCAAGAGGGAAAGGGGGAACCATGATGACCCCCCAGGTGCTCTTTTTCCTCAAGGAGTCAGGCCAGGGCCCCCAGGCACCCCAAGGGAGGAGGAGCGGCAGCTGGACACCCCTGGGTCATCCACCAGGAATCTCAGAGGCTGTCCTCTCCTTCCGAGTCCCCTTTGCCTGTGAGCCCTTCAACATCATCGTCTGTCACCACAGAGGGAGCAGCTGGCCCACTAGTGATTCTAAAGTGAGAAGCAGGGCCTTTCAGAGCCTCATGCAAGCACTCTCCCGCACACAGATCATTCCAGTATCACACTCTCCTCAGCATTTTCAATGCTTCCTCTTGGGGTTCGCTTTCAGTTGTCCATCTGATCTGACCTGCATCTCCGCCCACCCACTGATCACACTCCCATGCAGCACCCGATCTCGCCCACTATGACTTGTCGTTTCACTTTTGATTTGGACAGCATGGTCTGCATTCACTTTTTGGTCTGCTTTCCAGTCTTTTCTTTTCCCCAAGTCACCCAATCCCTTTCCCCCCCATCACAGTTGATCACCCGGCATCACCTTCCATCTCTCCTCCATGATCTATCAGCCACAACCTTTTTCCTTCGAGGACGTCCAGGTGAACGTGTATGTTCCCTACCTTCTTGAAAATCCCACCCCTATTCACATTCACCTCCCTGACCTCCTCCTACCCACCACCAGGGTCCATACCTGCCTCTGAGTCCACACCAACCACCCTCGCCGTCCCTCCTACCACTACTGTCAAATCCTCACCCTCCCACCTACTCCCTCACTCTGCCCCTGGTCATTTTCGCCATCCTCTCATAACAAGCCCACCCTCTGTTTGTTCCCCAGGAGGCAGCCATGAACCCATCAGGCACACATTCACCTCCGGCCCCTTCCCCCTCAGAACCCCTCCGCCACCTCCCCCTCACCGAAACCCCTTCCCAGCCTGAAATCCATTCCCCCACCTGGACCCCTGCTCCCCTCCCGGAACCTCTTCCCCACTCTGGATCCCTTCCCCCCCAGAAACCGTTCCATTCCCCCCTTGGTCCTCCCAGACCCTGGACTCTCTCTCTGCTTAGTCCCTCCCCCTCCTGACTCCCTCAGGCACCCTTACTTCTTCTGCCAACCTGAGTCCTACCCCACTACCCGCACTCCTTCCTCCAGCCTCACTTCTTCCTCCAGCTTTACTCCTTCCCCCTTCCCAATTCCTTCCTCCATCCTTACTTTTTCCTCTACCCTAATTCCTTCCCCTCCCCGCACTCCTTCCTCCCTCAGACTCCATCCCTGTCCACACATCTTCTTCCCCCTGGACTCCCTCCGCTCTTCGCACTCCCTGTTCCCCCTGGACTTCCTCTCCACACTCCTTCCCCACTCTGAACTCCTTCCATCCCCATTACACCTACCTCCCCAGTTGCCAGCTTTGCCCCCCATTCCCCAACCCACTCCCAACCTCACCACCCCCACCCCCCCAGACACCTCTTCCTCTCCCACTCCCTCAATCATCATCCGTTGTGAGCATCAATGGTGACTTTCTAACTTCTGTGAGCTGCTTTGCAGCAGAGCCACGTCCACGAGAATCCACCCAGCATGCCATGGATGTTCTTCCTGGACCCTGTTGGTGTTGGGCTTCAGCATCTTCTGCTCCTCGGACGTCTGTGATGTGAGCAAGGCCCTGGCGGTAAGTCCCAACTTCCGCACGTCACAATTGTCAAGACGTGTTCTGCACCAGTATGTTTTCCTGCCGACATTGGTGGTCGGGGGTTGGGGGGGGGGGGGGTGCGGGGGTTGGTGGATGTGTCCGGTGGGCTGGCCTTATAATGGTATGCTGATGTATTACAGTGAGGTTCCCAACGTCTGATGGTGGGGAAAGCAGCCCGCCATCGATGTGCTGAGTGGATGATTACAAGCTGGGTCAGAATTTTCCCGTTGGCGTGCGGGAGTGGGCCCCGCATGCACCCGCATAAAATGATGCCCGGTGATGTTGGGCGAGCGTCCCCACATCACCGCACACCATCGCGATATTTCGTTGGGCGGGCGCGCGATGATCTCCGATGTGCGCCCACCATTAATTCATGCGCCACTTAAAGCTCTTGAGGCGCCAATCAACGGTGATTTTTCAGCAACCATGCAGTCTTTGGGTCGGCGCACGGGCACAATGGGCAGGTGGGTAGGACACATTTGTATAAACCTCATCCATGGGCGGGATTAGAGGGCTCAGTGGGGTCACAAGTGTGCACAGTCAAATATTGACGTTTCAAAGTTACTGATACTTGCCTGTGTGATCTGCAATACTTTAAAACACATACCAACTGCTTGGACAGGACTCACAACCTTCAGGTCAACACTCTGCAGTGAAGAATCTTTTTTCGGCCTGCATGTTTCAGGAAGCCTTCCCTTAGCCTGGGCATGGGAGCTGAACTCTCCACAGGAGGCACCTCTTCTGAGGAGGAAGGGAGGGCTAGAAGGGGGAGGAGGCCAGAAGTGCACATTCAACCTCCAGGGGAGGTCAGGTGCAGGCACAAGGGGTGCAGGGCCAAGAGGTAGCCCAAGGCAGAAAGGGCCACAGAAGACACCACTATCCTGCTGCCAGGGTATACAGGTGGTGAAGCAGCTACCTCAATATGTCTGAGGTGCAGTGCCGGAGGAGGCTCCATCTCTGAAGGGAGACAACAATCTCTGTCAGATGATTGGACCTGAGATCTCCGCGAGCTGTGTGGGTGGACACCCCATGTCAGTGGCTGTAAAAGTCACAGCTGCCCTCAGCTTCTATGCCTCTGGCTCCTTCCAGGGGTCAGTGGGTGATCTTTGCGGTGTCTCCCAATCAGCTGCCCACACTTGTGTCCAACAGGTTACAGACGCTCTGGTCTGGTGGCATTGACCTTCATCCACTGCTGTTGGGACCAGGTAAGCCTGACACAGCGAGCTAGAGGCTTCACGGCCATTGCTGGCTTCCCCCACATCCTGGGTGCTATAGACTGCACACATGTGCCCATCAAGGCGCCTGCAGGTGAGCCCGGTGCCTTCGTCAACAGGAAGGGCTTCCACTCCATGAACGTGCAGATAGTATGTGACCACAGGATGCAGATTTTACAAGTCTGTGCAAGGTACCCAGGCAGCTCCCACGATGCCTACATCCTCAGACACTCCCAGTGCTGGGACTCTTCCACGCCTCCACAAGGCCTGTGGTGGAGAGAACCACAGGCCTTTTCAAGATGTGCTTCCGATGCCTGGACCGTTCAGGGAGTGTGCTCCAGTAACCCCCAGTTCGTGTGTCAGTGATAGTGGTTGCCTGCTGCACTCTCCACAATCTTGTGCTGGAAAGGGAGGACACAGTGGACGATGAAGATGTAGACGCAGTGGCTGCGGCTGCACATGATGAGTCCAGCAGTGAGTCCGAGGATGAGCACGCACAGGGAAATGCTGAGGGGGTAGACACTGACCCGGGCATACTCCAGGGAGGCAGGGACACCCGGAAGGCTTTAATCCAATGAACCTTCAGCTAGCACACCACATATGGACCTCCAGGACAAGCCTGGGCTGTAGGCTCCATACTTGATACCTGAGTGCAAAATCTGCCTGGATAGGAACATTAACTAAGGTCCTTGTTAATAAAGCTGAATGTCCCACAAATTGCTCATAACATTATTGGAAGCCATCCACCTGCAGAAGAAACGAGGCACCCCCAGCCATGGTGACATGTCTGAATTTTTTATTGCAACCAAAGAGACTTAATGAAACAAAAATCACACTAACTCATAAAGACCTCACTGTGGGCCAACACAAAAGCACCAATGATAAACCCTTGGTGTGTCTAAGGTGCCTTATGTTTACGTTTTCGGGTGCTACGCCTTTTTGCTGACCCATCGCTCGGAGTGGCATCTGAAACAGCCTGCTGACTCTGCTGTCCTGTTGGCCTCAATGACCTTGGCGGTCGTCCTCTGGCCCGTGGAGCCTGTGCTGGCCCCGCCTGGGAGGGAGTGGCCAGTTCCACAGCTGGCATCTCCCCAGTCATCGCAGGCTCACTGGATGCAATGGTCACTCGGAGAGGGGCAGAAGAGCTGCCGCCCTTACCTGGAGTGCCCTAAGAGGAGCCCGCAGAGACGATAGGTAGCTGCTGTACCAATGTGAAGTCATTTCGAACCTCCCTGCTCACTGTGGGTGGATGGGCACTGAGTTGGGACACTTGATGCCCAGATCATCTCTCACACTGGCAGTGACCAGATGAGGTCAATGCCGATGTGAGGACTTGCTGGTCCAAGCGCATCCCCAGGAAGCCCTGATGGGTCTCCTGGAGGAGCCTCTCCATGAGAGTCACCAATCTCTCCATGGAGGACGCATGGCACTCGGACATGTGGCTCATTGCTTCGGCGAGCGTCTGCATAGACTCCTTCACCACGGAGACCAAGCCAAGCATAGCCTCATGTATCTCCCCAAGATGTTTCCACAAACCTGGCCACATTTCCTGCACTTGCTGCGTCGCAGACAGCTCCAGAGGCACATCATCAGGCACCGACTGAGCATGTGCCTGGTCCCCTGCAGTCCTCCAACTGCTGCTGCCATGGGACTCTCTGTATCTGCTAGCTCCTCCAGCGACTGTGAAGTGCCCTCCCTGCTGTGCCCCGGGACACTAGCCAAAGTTTTAATTCCCACCAAGGAATAGTAGCTGCGCTGGTGCCTGACTGGCAGAGATGGTGTGATGCCGGGGAGACTTCAGGGCCCTCAGGTGTGAGAGGGGGCCTCTATTGCTCCTCCTCCCGGCCCTGCTCCGCTGATGCTGAAAGGAAGAACAAGGGCATTGGATCAGTTAACGTGGAGACAATGTCAATGCGCATCCCTGTCCCCTGGATCATTATATGCTCATCCTTCCATAAGCAATGGTCAATCCATGTTGCAAACTTCAATCACTGAACATTCAGCACTGCCATGGCTGCTGGGAGAACAATGGTGATCTCACTGCTGGGCAAACATACCTGCCTGTGACATCCCAGGCTCACTGACACCAGTGGACCTGGACACATGGGGCCCCTCCAAATCTAGGGCCTCCTGCTCAAAGCAGCTGAGAAACATCAACTGTGCCAGCCCTCCACCAGCCCTCACCCGCTTGGCGGCATTATGTGCATTCTTCTCCTGAAAAGGAGAGAAGATCATTGATTAGTGCTAATTGCACATGGACTCTCTTCGCTCATGGCCCACCCCAACCAGAGTGGGGCATTACAAGGCTCCAGTGCCTCCTCATCCCACTGCTGTCAAACACTCACTAAAGATGCTAGGCCTGTTCACCCCGCACCCCTCCGACCCCCTTGTCCAAATGCTGCCTACATCACACTCTAACCTTCCATAGCAAGGAGGCGCAAGCACGTGGAGCGCAGAGGGCAGCAAATGGTTTGTTGCCACACCACATTGAAGCTGCCCTCCCAGCATGTCATCACCCTGACTTTGACATGTCCTGGAGTTCCAGCTCTGTGTCTAGGTGCAGCTCCTCCAGGTTGTCCCCAGAACATTGATGTGGGCCTCAGTGTGTCACATGCTGCGGGGGCAGAACCCATTTCTTCACCACCATCTCAGGGTGACCTCGGCATGGGCAATATCTGCTGGCCCACCCAGTGAAGGACACATACCATCAATGATTCAATGCAGTCACTATGCTCAGACTTGGTGCTGGGGAGGACACCAGGGGGGAAAGCCTACCTGCTGGGTTAAGTGACCAATGCCAACATGAGCGGAACAGGTCGTTAAAACACTTGCGACATTGGACCCAGGCGCACCACACCACGTCGCGGGAGCTCACCACCTCCACCACCTCTGCCCCGGCAAGTTTGGTCATGTTGGGGGAAGGGCCTTCTCCTCCTGTCCTGGGGAACCAGGACCTCTCACCGTGCTGCCATTTCCTTGAGGAGGGCAGTAAGGCAATCATCGGAAAAATGAGGGGCACAGTGCCCCCCTGCCCTACCCTCCTGTCTGGCCTGCTCAGCAGCAGCGCTCTGGGGAGCCCTTCCACTGGCCATGATTCACAGCCTTTGAAAGGCTGCAGCAACTTTTTAAAACAGGCTGTCGGATCGCCGTTGGACCCGACAGTCTTGCAGTCCCGTCACCGCCCACCAACTCCCGCTGTCCTCAGGAGCCGCAGAGCAGGAACAGGCGCGGACCCAATTGCCGCCCGCGATCAGGTCCACATCGCCAATTTACACTGGCTTTAATTGACCCGCCCGTGTAAAATGGTGGCGCGGACCCGATTGCTGCCCACAAAACTGCGCCCACCCATGCCCGCTCCCGCTCTGCCCCCACCCCCCCCCCCCCTCCCCGCCGGCCAGAAAATTCTGCTCCTGGTTTCACAACATCATGACACCGATTTTTGGCCTTCTTGCCATATTGTCTGCTCACGCCACCGAACAAGCCCAACGCCAGAGAGCAGACATAAACAGGGCTTTTTCAAATTGGCAGGCAGTGAATAATGGAGTGCCACAAGTATCAGTGCTGGTGCTTCAGTTATTTACAACCAGTATCAATGCTGTAGATAAATGGAAAGAGAATAATCTATCTAAGTTTGCTGCTGATACCAAACCAGGTAGAAAGGTAAACTGTGGGTAAGACAGAGAGAGGCTGAAAAGAGATGTCGGTAGATAGGTTAGGTGAGCGGGCAACAGGATGGCAGATGGAATATAATATGGGCAAGTGTGAAGTTATTCCCATTTGTCGTAAGAGTAAAAAGAATATTTTTAAAAGGTGAGAAACTTGTAAGTGTTGATGTTCAAAGAGACTTGGATGTGCTTGTACAGCGAACACTGAAAGTTAGTATGCAGATACAACAAGCAATTAGGGAGGCAAATAGCATGTTGGCCTTTATTACAAGGGGACTGGAGTACAAGAATAAATAAATCTTGCTACAGTTGTACAGGGTTTTGACGAGACCACATTCTGGATTACTGTCTGCAGCTTTTGTCCCCACTTTTAAGAATGGATATACTTGCATTGGAGGCGGTACAGTGAAGGTTCACTAAATAGGTGCCGGGGATAAGGGGGTTGCCCTCTGATGAGAGGTTGAGTAAATTGGGTTTATATTCTCTAGAGTTTAGAAGAATAAGAGGCAATCTCATTGAAAAGTTCTGAAGGGGCTTGAAAGGATCGATGTGCAGAGATTGTTTCCATTGTTCAGGGAATCTAAAACACAGGGGCACGGTCTCAGGATAAGGGGCCGATCATTTAGGACTGAGATGAGGAGAAATTTCTTCACTTAAAGGGTTGTAAATCTTTGGAATTCTCTACCCCAGCATATTGTGGATGTGTTTTGTTGCATTCATTTAAGGCTGGGATAGACAAATATTTCTAAAAACAAAAAACTGCGGATGCTGGAAATCCAAAACAAAAGCAGAATTACCTGGAAAAACTCAGCAGATCTGGCAGCATCGGCGGAGAAGAAAAGAAAAGACACTTCTGTGGAAGGGTCGTGAAGACTCAAAACCTCAACTCTTTTCTTCTCCGCCAATGCTGCCAGACCTGCTGAGTTTTTCCAGGTAATTCTGTTTTTGTTGTAGATAAATATTTGGTCTTTCAGGGAATTAAGGGATATGGGGAGCAGGTGGGAAAACGGAGTTGAAGTCTAAGATCAGCCATGATTGTATTGAATGACAGAGCAGGTTCGATGGGCCATGTGGTCTACTCCTGCTCCTATTTTTCATGTTCTTATTACCTTCAAGTCTGATACCAGCTGTGGGCACTACATAGAGCATTGTGGTCCCATGAGCCTTGCAGTGACAGAATCATCCCATCCTTTTTTCCACAGGTAAAAACTGTTTTAGTTATTTGCTGCTACATGTTGATCATGAGGTGCATTTTGGAATTATAGGAAAGCATATAAAATTTAACAACTATAGTTACTGGAAGAAGGAAATCAAGTAAATAGATTGCTTTCTATAAAGTATCGCTTATTGCATCCCATGGCATATATTGTGGATGGTGTAAAAGACAAAGGAGTTCTCTAGCAATAGAACATGAGAACTCCCTAACTGCAAAAGAGCTCAACATCTGTGAGAGCTGCTCACCCAATTCTACAGTATATATTTTTTTGTTTTTGACAAAGTTAGTGGTTGGAGAAGTGGAAATCACTGGCTGTTCTGGTAACAAGAATTTATGGGAAAATCAAACCATAACTAAGGAATCATTTTTAAATTCAGTCTTTATTTTCCCTGCTTCAACCATGGGATAGAGTTGAAAGATCTCCTAATGTGACTTGAAGCTTGAGTCTTTGTTTAGGTCTGGATTGAAGTGTTTCAATTTCTTACTGTTATGGGGATCATGTGACTGTATACACCAATCAGCCCTAAGCACGGAGAATCTTAGGGATAGAGCTTTTAACCTTGATCTTGGAACAAGCATGTTGCCTCATCTGGAGTCTGCAAATAAAGATTACTGTTTCTAACAAGAAATCCATGCTGCAATCTCCAAGTTTATTACAAGTGTGCAATACTTTTGTGCAATTTGTCGAAATCTAAATGGAAATAGTTTGCATTTTATACATAGATATAAAGAGCATGTTGTGTCATGAATTGTCATATGGATTAATGAGACGGATACTACAATTTGTAGTGTTACCTAGCATATCCTCAAGTTTGGAACATTTTCCGATTTGAACCACTGTAAGAAAGCTCAGTGGTGTGTGGTTAACTCACATGTAGCCAGAAATAACTGGGTCAGACTAGTAGATTCCAATACAAAAACAAAAATACCTGGAAAAACTCAGCAGGTCTGGCAGCATCTGCGGAGAGGAACACAGTTAATGTTTCGAGTCCGAATGACCCTTCAACAGAACCAAGTAAAAATAGAAGGGAGATGAAATATAAGCTGGTTTAAGGGGAGGTGGGACAAGTAGAGCTGGATAAAGGGCCAGTGATAGGTGGAGATAACCAAAAGATGTTACAGACAAAAGGACAAAGAGGTGTTGAAGGTGGTGATATTATCTAAGTAATGTGCTAATTAAGGGTAGAAAGCAGGACAAGCAAGGTACAGATAGCCCTAGTGGGGGTGGAGTGGGGTGAAGGAATCAAAAAAGGCTAAAAGGTAGAGATAAAACAATGGATGGAAATACATTTAAAAATAATGGAAATAGGTGGGAAAAGAAAAATCTATATAAATTATTGGAAAAAAAGGGGGGGCGGGGATCGGAAAGGGGGTGGGGATGGAGGAGAGAGTTCATGATATAAAGTTGTTGAACTCAATATTCAGTCCGGAAGGCTGTAAAGTGCCGAGTCAGAAGATGATGTGCTGTTCCTCCAGTTTGCGTTGAGCTTCATTGGAACTATGCAGCAGGCCAAGGATAGACATGTGGGCATGAGAGCAGGGTGGAGTGTTAAAATGACAAGTGACAGGGAGGTCTGGGTAATGCTTGCAGACAGACCAAAGGTGTTCTGCAAAGCGGTCACCCAGTCTGAGTTTAGTCTCTCCAATGTAGAGGAAACCGCATTGGGAGCAACAAATGCAGTAGACTAAATTGAGGGAAGTGCAAGTGAAATGCTGCTTCACTTGAAAGGAGTGTTTGGGCCCTTGGACTGTGAGGAGAGGGGAAGTAAAGGGGCAGGTGTTGCACCTTCTGCGATTGCATGGGAAGGTGCCGTGGGAGAGGGTTGAGGTGTAGGAGGTGATGGAGGAGTGGACCAGGGTGTCCCGGAGGGAACAACCCCTGCGGAATGCCGCTGGTGGGGGGGGGTGAAGGGAAGATGTGTTTGGTGGTGGCATCATGCTGGATTTGGCGGAAATGGTGGAGAATGATCCTTTGAATGAGGAGGCTGGTGGGGTGAGGACAAGGGGGACCCTATCATGTTTCTGGGAGGGAGAGGAAGGTGTGAGGGCAGATGCGTGGGGGATGGGCCGGACATGGTTGAGGGCCCTGTCAACCACCGTGGGTGGAAAACCTTGGTCAAGGAAGAAGGAAGACGTGTCAAAAGAACTGTTTTTGAAAGTGGCATCATCAGGACAGATGCGACAGAGGCGAAGGAACTGAGAGAATGGGATGGAGTCCTTACAGGAAGCGGGGTGTGAGGAGCTGTAGTTGAGGTAGCTGTGGGAGTCAGTAGGCTTGTAATGGATATTGGTGGACAGTCTAGCACCAGAAATTGAGACAGACAGGTCAAGGAAGGGAAGGGAAGTGTCAGAGATGGACCATGTGAAAATGACTGAGGGATGGAAAATGGAAGCAAAATTAATAAATTTTTTCAGGTCCAGACGAGAGCATGAAGCAACACCAAAGTGATCATCGATGTACCATAGAAAGAGTTGTGGGAAGGGGCCAGAGTAGGACTGGAACAAGGAATGTTCCACCTACCCCATAAAAAGACAGGCATAGCTGGTGCCCATGCGGGTACCCATAGCCACACCTTTTATTTGGAGGAAGTGAGAGGAGTTTAAGGAGAAGTATGAGAACAAGTTCAGCCAAACGGAAGAGAGTAGTTGTGAATGGGGATTGTTCGAGCCTCTGTTCGAGGAAGAAGCGGAGAGCCATCAGACCATCCTGGTGAGGGATGGAGGTGTAGAGGGATTGGACGTCCATGGTGAAGAGGATGCGGTTGGGGCCAGGGAACTGGAAATTGTTGATACGATGTAGGGTGTCAGAGGAATCATGGATGTAGGTGGGAAGGGACTGGACAAGGGGAGAGAGAATGAAGTCAAGATAACGAGAAATGAGTTCCATGGGGCAGGAACAGGCTGACATGATCAGTCTGCCAGGAGAGTCCTGTTTGTGGATTTTGGGTAGGAGGTAGAAGCGGGCCATCCAAGGTTGGGAGACTATCAGGTTGGAAGCTGTGGAAGTAGATTCCAATTTCAGGTTATATTTGCAAATCACTGCATGAATGCAGTCAGGTAAAAGTAGCTGAGATTGTATTGTTAAGATTACTGCATTTTGCTGAATGATGGTTAACAAAAGCAATTCTGCCTTGCATTGTTTACCATATGATGTGTCAGGTTTTCCCCGTGTTTTAAGCAAGTGCTTTTGTTTGCATCAGCTGTGCCTGGTATCCTATTTGAATTATTAATTAAGGATATAATGGCAATGCAAGAATGAAGGTGGCCATGCCACTAGAACTTGCCTTGAGTGGCGACACTGTGAAGGCAGTAGTGGACCCCCAATACACACAGGCAAAATATAATTATGGGGTACTGCAGCTTCAATTTAACATTAGCATTTGCATTCTATTAACATTTTAATCTATTATCAAAGTTGTAGAGAACATTATAGAACATCCGATGATTAAAATGTGTTGAATGTTTTGGAAAAGGGCAGGACGCTGTTCAGCTAATGGCATGCATGGAATCATAATGCTCTATAAACCTTGTGTCACTGAAATACTATTTTTCTTATTAATGCTACTTTTTTCCCTGAAATGGCAAGGTGGGTCTCAGTGAGCCTTCCTGGTGAGCATGGTTAGTGCTAGTTAATAGGTGCAACAGAATAATCAATAGGCAAAATTCAAGAGAAAATGTTTTTTTTGCAATTCCCATTCAGAAGGATAAGAGTTAAAAAGAGCTCTTATTGATAAATCAGAAAGAGACACAGAAATAAACATAGAAGTGCATGTTAATTGGCTGAGTGTTGTCATGAAGAAAGCATTCATTATTATCCTCTTGTGGGGCCAATTTATTTGGCTCATACACCTTCTATATCAGCAATTTCACTGACACACTGACAACTTTGTGTCAAATTATTAATGATAATTAACGCACTGCTTATATCACATGGACAATTTAGAACATCATGGACACCCTGAAAATGATTTTCCCACTTCTATGATGTCACAATATCTCAGCAGAGCCAGGAGATAGTTTAATTCAGCTTCAGCAGAACAATGGAGAAATGAAGCTCACCCTTATTAGAAAATCCACAGATATAATGCCATTGGAAAACTACTGGGTTTTACCTCGTAGCTTTTTTGTTCCATTTTAGCCTATATTAAATTACATTCATTATAGAGTACAACTCATTGTTACATAAAAAATGGTTAGTTCCAAAGAAACATGTTACAAATGGGGGTGGAGCAGAATTACATTGAGCCTCATGTTCATGTGCCCAATGGTCAGATGACATTATAGTTAAATAGCTTAGGTGTCCAAATGGGAGAGCCTGCCAATTGTATAAAATAAAGGCTGGTTCAATGTTGATGTTCTGCCACTAGATGCCACTAACATGTTTAACAAATGATACTTCCTATTGTTATTAAAAAGATGTAGGTGGCACCTAAGGGCAGAGCATTATTATGACCCAACCTTTTCAATATTTTGACTCCCAAATGCAACTGTAGACTCCAGAAGATTGGATTTAGATGTACATGTGGACTCACAATATAGTTTGGTGTATTTCATTTTTTGGAATGCCATATCCCTCCATTCACCCACACACAAAAAATGCTTCCCATATTCCATGATTTTTATTTTGTACTTATGAATCGAATCAGATTTATGTATTATTCAATCCTCAATTAATCATTCACATTTAATTAATTCCACAATTTGCAATAGTCAAAACTGAAGCCCATTGCTGTTGCCAAAAATAGCTTTCTGCTACATAATCAGATTCAGACTTAACACAACTGAGTCAATACATGTTCTTCAGAATCGGAAGAAAACTACTAGATGCAAAATAGTGGTTGAGAACAATGAATTATATGGAATGCTGAGCAGACTTGTCTGAGTCCATTTGAGGCAAACGTGCATTTTTTTGTTGTTTTGTGTAATGCTCACAGTTTTGCACTTGGCCAGTTGGGAACATTATGCAAATTACAAGACAACCACACATTTAGTGCGAGCTAAGAAAATGCACCATTTTTGTACCTAAATGATTGTTACCAGGGAAATGCTACAATTTAACTCTGGTGTTGCAGGATAATTGACGGCAAAAGCAAATCCAAAATGAGACTAATAGCTGCTGTCTTTCCCCACCCCCAAGTAATAATTATAGTAATGCCATTGGATAAAAAAGCTCCTTGATTTGTTATTAGAAGCGTGCATGTACATTCTTTCTGTCATTTGATTTAGAATTTTCATACAGTTAATGCATTTTCCATTTGTTGCACTAGTTTTACACCCTAGCACAATGTAAACAAACCAGAGTAAACTGACAGTTGTTATACTACATGTTTTAAATTGATTTATTAATCTTCCTTTTGTGAAATACCTCCCTTTTATACACTTGTGAAATTTAAGTCTGGGATCTGGCATTAATATGCAAACGCAAGAGCTACAAAACTATATTGTGGCAAAAATGTTAAAAGACCTTTGAGCTGCAGCCTAATGTTTGAGAACCAGGCTTTTAGGCATTTGACGCAGCACACTAATCAGAAATTGAAAATTAAAACTGTGATCCCTGTTACATTGCTTTTGAATCATATTACCTCACAAGTTTTTTGATCCCCAGAAGCACTATTTATTGCATTTTATTTCAAAACAAAAACAGAATTACCTGGAAAAACTCAGCAGGTCTGGCAGCATCGGCGGAGAAGAAAAGAGTTGACGTTTCAAGTCCTCATGACCCTTCAGCAGAACTGGGTGAATCCAAGGAGAGGGGTGAAATATAAGCTGGTTTAAGGTGTGTGTGGGGGGGGGGGGGGTGGTGGTGGTGGTGGTGGTGGTGGGTTGGGTGGGGGGAGAGAAGTGGAGGGGGGGTGGTGTGGTTGTAGGGACAAGCAAGCAGTGATAGGAGCAGATAAACAAAAGATGTCACAGACAAAAGAACAAAAGAACACAGGGGTGTTGAAGTTGGTGATATTATCTAAATGAATGTGCTAATTAAGAATGAATCTTAGGGCACTCAAGATATAGCTTTAGTAGGGGTGGGGGGCATAAAAGATTTAAAAATAATGGAAATAGGTGGGAAAAGAAAAATCTATATAAATTATTGGAAAAAACAAAAGGAAGGGGGAAGAAACAGAAAGGGGGTGGGGACGGAGGAGGGAGGTCAAGATCTAAAGTTGTTGAATTCAATATTCAGTCCGGAAGGCTGTAAAGTGCCCAGTCGGAAGATGAGGTGCTGTTCCTTCAGTTTGCGTTGGGCTTCACTGGAACAATGCAGCAAGCCAATGACAGACATGTGGGCAAGAGAGCAAGGTGGAGTGTTAAAATGGCAAGCGACAGGGAGGTTTGGGTCATTCTTGCGGACAGACCGCAGGTGTTCTGCAAAGCAGTCACCCAGTTTACGTCTGGTCTCTCCAATGTAGAGGAGACCGCATTGGGAGCAACAAAAGCAGTAGACTAAGTTGGGGGAAATGCAAGTGAAATGCTTCTTCACTTGAAAGGAGTGTTTGGGCCCTTGGACGGTGAGGAGAGAGGAAGTGAAGGGGCAGGTGTTGCATCTTTTGCTTGGGCATGGGGAGGTGCCATAGGTGGGGGTTGAGGAGTAGGGGGTGATGGAGGAGTGGACCAGGGTGTCCCGGAGGGAACGATGCCTACAGAATGCCGCCAGCGGGGGTGAAGGGAAGATGTGTTTGGTGGTGGCATCATGCTGGATTTCAAGTTTAACATGGAAATAAAAATGGAGAGGGATGTAAAACAGGCTGCCAATTGGTAACATCCATTTTACATCGTCAGACAAAGCTAAAATCTACCCCAGTGGCTGGATGATTTTATGTTTACTTCTAAATTCTTCTCCCTTCCAGTGGGACATTTATAGTTGTTTATAGTTTGGTAATTAATCCGACAATGGTTAATGCTTCAAATAACTATAGCCAACCTGAGCTCTCAATGTTTGAAGCCTTTGACCATTCAGCCTCACCTATAATATTGGATGTTCCCAATGATGAAGCCTCTTTTTATTTCCGGTCTCGACTCGCTCTGTAACAAATCCCAGGAATAAATGATAATTTGTCTGATTAATAATTATCTATTAATTATTTTCAATGGATGTTATTATTCTGTCTTATTCCCTTCCTAGTAGCACCGTAGGTGTACTCACGCCACAAGGACTGTAGTGGTTTAAGAAGTGGCTCACCACCACTCTCTCAAGTGTAATTAAGGATGGGCAATAAAAGATGGCCTCGCCCGTGATGCTGGCATCCCTTGGATGAATAAATAAAAAAGTTGCTTATGACCATATATTAATGTATCGGCCAGTCAGCATAAAATAAATAGTCAAGAGTTTAATATGGCGTGCAGTATGCACACATTCAGGTTTCTATGTTTTAACGGAAAGTAATCAAGTTGAAGCTATTTCTCGCTCCACAGATGCTGTCTTAGCGTTTCCTCCATTTTCTGCTTTTAATACAGATTTCCAGCATCTACAGTAATTTTCTTCTGAACTTAAATTAGTGTTGCACCTGTGGCCTAGGCAAACGGAAGGCCTGTTGCAAGAACTCTTTGAGGCTTACACATCCGTTGAAATCCAATTCTCAGACAGTTTTCTCAGGCTACATCTGTTGAACCAGTGGTCATTAAAGGATTCACCAGAGGCTGCTATTAAAAAAAGGGAGTTCCTCTTGCCAGCTGCTGATTGCATCACCCTCCTCCCACTCCTCCCTTCTTATTGTAGACCGAGTTCTGGTGTCCCTGCTGGTTGACTTTCCTTCTGTATGCGATGCAGGGGACTAATTTTATGTGGTTCTCTTACACACCAGCTTTGCCATGGTGGTGGTTGTCAAATTGCTGTGTTTTTGTGCCTGAAATTGGGGGTGAACTAATTTCAAGTCCATCAAATGTACAGTCAGCATTCACACTTGACACCTGCTTAGTGAACATTGAATGCAACCCATGATAGAACTCTATTAGTATGTATTATTCTTTCAAAAAATGATACTAGTGAGATTTATGGTCCCATTTAAATCCCTCGTTAAGGTTACTGCCCTGTAATCATTCTAAGGTTATCTGTTATTTTCTGCACAATGGACGTTATTTGCTGAGTGGGGAGAGTAATGTTAAAAATACTTCTTACTGCTTGTAGACAAGTGTATCTTCAAAATACGACTCAACTCCACAAGAAGATTATTTTAAACTTGACTTACCCAGCACTTCTCTGATCTGCTGGTAGGTTGAAATTGTAAGTTAAATAATTCTTTTATTATTAACTTTTATTCAGCTAATGAAAATAAAGCACATTAGTTGACAGAAAATATACAGTGTGGGATAGTTTAAGGGTTAATATGAACCCTAGCTTCCTTGTGAAGACATGTAGCGATATTAGTTTAGCTTTTATTGGATCACATGACATGCCAAAGCTCTCTGTCAGACCTGCCAGATTCATTCTCCATGATATGTTTGAACTTCTGTTATGGAGCTGATGAAAGCAAGCATCTCTGACAGAAAGAGCATTTGTTGTGTACTTTAGTTAGACAGGAACCTTGACTTCCCTTCTGGGTTTGCTGGAGGGAATCAACACTCAAAGGCCATTTATTTAAAGTGGGAACTGTCACTATAGTTATAATATTTTATTTAAATTTGCAACATGGAAACACTAATAGGCTATTTACCAAAGTATTTTGCAAGGTCATGTAGACCATGTGGTTTGCCTGCAATCCATTCATGACCTGTGAGTTTTAGAGGCATGAGCACTAATTATTATTATTTTAAATTTTTTTCAGAACTGTTAAATCCTGTAAGATTTTAACTTATATGAATTTCATATCTGGAATGCGTCGTGAAAATTGCTCAAGTTACAAACCCCAAAGTCACTGAAAAATAACTACATCTTCCTTGTTTAATTATACTTAAACAAAATGGTAAAATATCTTTTCTGTTTTTTTAACTGGTTTCATATATTATAATGATTTTATAGCCTCTTACTGTACTCGGTCTTTCCAGATTATTAATTCAGGGAACAGAACATGACCAATCAGCAGGGAGAACAGTGAAGAACAGTGGAAAACTAAGTTCATCGCTGATCTGACAGTTTCATAAGTGCATTGACATTTAGCTGTTGTTGCAGCAAGGAATGTTGTAAACAATTAAGGAAATGTGAAGAACGGATGTGAATGTGTTCTGTTGCTTTGTGATCCATTGTTGCTAATGAGTGCACCATAACAGTTAGTTAACAATGAAGTGTTGTACCATTGTCACATCAGTTATCCAAGCAACTTTTTCAAAGGAAAAATGGTAAACAGGTTTAATTTAGTGGTTATAAAACTGCTAAGTTTAGATTCCACATTTTTATGACACGTCATCAAATCTTGTGAGAGAAAAGGTATTTGCGCTCACTGAGATGTGACTGTTATTATTGTTTTAAAGTACTGACAGAGCAGTATTGAGTAAGCCCTCAGTCTCAAATGGAGCATTCAAATTAAACAGCCTCATGACATTTCTCATTGACTTCAGGACCACACCAACTGTTTTAGAGTGGAAGCCTCTTGTCTAGGGGAGGACACTGTGAAATTCCTGGGTTGTGGGGTGTGTAAGTGAAAGGTTGCCTCTTTGAGTGGTCAGACATGTTCTGACTGTGCCATGTTCTGTTGGATTCTCCTAGAAAACTGCCCCAGCAGATATTCTATCCAGTTTCAGGGCATTCTGACACAGTTGCCTTGTAGCTCAGCCCTACACCAAACTCTGCCTTTTTTAAAATGATGATAAAGAAAAGGAAATTTGGGATGCCACATCTTTCTCACTGGCTAAGGTGCCAATTCCATCAACTGAACCAATTTGATAAATTATCTTAACGAGTGACATTGGGCGGAATTGTCCGGTCTGTTTGGTGCTGGGTGTCATGGCGGGAGTGAGTTGACAATACGGCGAGAAGGCCAGAAATTAGTTTTATGCCACTGTGAAACCAGCTTGTGATCATTCACTCCACCCATCAATGGCGGGCTGAGTTTAGAGTGATGAGATGGTTGCCTTACCCTGGCGGCACGGATGAGATCATTCACCCTCTTTCTGCACTGGATGGCCAACCCCTTCTGTGCAGCAATGGCACTGACCACGACTGCCACCGCCTCCCAAGCTAGAATGGTGAGACTGATGGGCCTCCTGCAGCCAGAGCGTGTGTAGAGGACATTGCAGCAGGTCTCCACGGCATCCAGAAAACATCCCAGGGATGCGTCACTGAATTGGGGGGGGGGGCTGCACTTTTCTTGGCTCTTGGGGCAATGTCTTCACTAGAACAGTCCTGGGCCGCAAGCATTGAGAACTGTGTGCATGGTTGCAGTTTAAATATGACGCCCAGCATGAGGAAATGGCAAGGTAATGACATGGTGAACAAATCGGAGGTCACCCGCCACCAAACACACGCATTTCCCGTGACTGCATAGTTAATGAGACAGGAAGGGAACAATAAGGCACAAAAATCTGCCAATGCTGCCGATGGGTAAAACACCTTTTTTCACACCTGCTAGTGCATTTAGTGCAGTTCTGGAACGATTCCACCCATTGTCAGTTGAAAATGAATAAGAAGGAAGATAAACTCCCAACGCAGTACATGTTCACTGTTCATCCTTTCATAGCCACATATCTTTGGAGGGCTTTTCTCTGAGTGGCGGATTAAGAAGGAGAGAATAATTGTGAAAGACTATCAGTCATCCTGGTCCTGGGCAAGCAGATTACATATGAGGGAAAAACATACCTCAAGTTTTCACTGAGAGAGTCTTCTACAACCTGCTCTTAAAAAGTAAAAGATTCACTTTATCCACCTGAAGCATATTGAACATAAAGGTTGGGAGCTGCTTCCACTGCCATCTCCCACCCATAGCAGGCAGTTCTATGAAAACTCAAGACATATAAAATATAATAAACACTGTTCACATTGGTTTCAGTGCCTCACCATCATTGCATCATGGAATCTAAAACAGTAGGGACAGCTAGTCAGGTTTGCACTTTTTTACATCTGTTGACCATACCAGTCCACCACCTGTCTTTACAGAGCTACAGGATATCATCAGAGTGACAGCCTTTTATTCTACTGCTTATCCAGGTAGTTAGATTTATGGGATAGCCACAATTTCCACTATGTAGAGGCTGTTTGTAGTGATAACTTCCCACGGTTACTTGACAAGCAGTTTGTAACTGTTAAAGCAACACATATAGTGCTGACCTCAACTATAATTTTTTAAATATGTAAAATGTGGTTTTATATTTAATGCTTAACTAAATATTTGCTAAATATTTTTCATTAATATGTTGCTTTGTTCTAAATATTGGATAATAGTTGAAAAATAAAATCTGAATTGGCACATATTGCAAGGTGATTCTGTGTGGTATGCTATGAAGGACCCTCCTCAGTTTATTTTAACCACTTTACTTAACCCCAGCTGCCCTTCTTGTCTTCAGAAGTCAGCAGAATGATGCTATACCGGAAGTTTACAGACTCACACCAGAATGGACAAGCTGTAACTTTATCTGACAAGTTAAATGGATATTTAGCGAGTAAATACCACAACTTTACACCTTTTCATGTGTTTCAATGATCTGGGCGTGATGCTGGTAAAGCATCACCCCTGGAGGAACAAGGCAACCTGGGCAGCAAATCCAGGCCCTTGATAAGAGAAACACTGATTGTACTTCATGACTGAGAAGTTCAGAAGTTACAGGATTTGGAGTATGCATTACTGAGAACCTTTTCATATTAGATTTAAACTGGTACTTACATTTATTACATGTGTTGAGCCTGAGTTACAAAGAAAACAGTACCTATTTTAAGTTTAAATTTATTCACCATTTATTTTTTTCAACATATCACATTATCCAAAGGTTTAGTGTTTGGAATTTATATGGCCAACCTGTTACACATGTTTGTAGAACTTACAAATAGCTGTGATACTGGATTCTTACCAGGTAAATCTATGAGGCCAAGTTCACAGTTAGTAATAGTTATTGCTGTCCTTCGATGGCCTGAATAGGCCTGTTGTGGGAGCACGATGGGTGGGAGAAGAATTGGATGTGAAATCTGCTCCTACCCCCAATTGGCTCCCGACATCAATTTCACACTGGCTGGCCAATTAATTGCCGGCCAACGTGAAATGCGTGCTGGGACAGGCTCAGCGCTGCTGGCTGGGGCAGGAAGAGGGCAAGCACTTGGAGGAATAAGGGTGCGGGTGGGGTGTTTAAATGGAGCTCCCTGAAGGCTGACATTCATTGTTCAACAGCCTCAGGGAGCTGATGTGGATTTCCAGGTGTCTGACGAATTTTTTCAGTTATTGTGCTGCTAGAGTTCGCAATGTGTCATCCACACCCGGAGCCCTTGCCAGGTGGGATGGAAATCTGCCCCCAGCTTCTCTGATGAGTACTGTGGGTTCTGCTGGAGGCAGCCAGTGTCTGACACAACATCCTGCTGCCTCAAGAAGGAAAGAGGAGGCAAGCTCACTTAACAAAGACGGAGGTGGCGGGTCAGGTCAGTGGACATGATGTGTGAAGGACCTGGATTCAGTGCAAGAATGGGCTCAATGACCTTCTGTGCTCTGCCGGGGTGAGTACTGAATCCAGTTGGAACTGTGGATAGATGTGTTTGTGGTTGGTGCTCACTGGTGTGAAATCCTGAGCGTAAATTGGCACATATTTCTGTGCCTTGGAAGACTACATGTGATTAGGCCAGTTAGCCGGCATGTATGTAAGGGCGGGTTACAGGAATGTGATGAACACCTGAACCAGCATCCTAGGGGTGAGGCTGGTGTGTTCTGGCATGTAGAGAATGGACTAATGAAAGTAGTTTCGTCCTTACAGGAGAAGAGGATTCACAATCCACAGGAGCGAGGCCAGACAGGTGTTGGTGTCCCCAATCTTCTGATCTTAAGTCAGGTGGAGGAGCAGAACCTCAAGATGGGGTGTGAATGTGGAGCCAGATCCACTCGTTGCAGAGAGACAGGGATTTCGGAGGAGGGTAAGCGTCCAGTGGACAGGGAAGAGGTTGGGGGAGGGTATGAGAGATGGAAGGCAGCAATTGTAAGACTGACATGAAATCTATTAATCCCTGTTTCTCATCCATTCAGAACTCTTTCCTCAGGCAGATGTGCATTCTGGAGGTGCATTCTGGAGTTCGTAATGCTGTTTGAGACTGATATTTTTTCTTACTCCTTCAGACGGAGCATCCTCACGACTACAGAATTTCCTCAAGGACCCTCCTTTGAGTTCTGAGGATGACCAGCAGCCAGATGCACCTTCAGCACAGCCTCCCTGTGCACCTTCCACCAACACAGATACAGGCACATTGTTGGGCATATGCGTTTTGGAGCAGATGGTAGTGCACAGTGGTGAAGGAATGCCAAAATCACCTGAGGAGCTGGTGGAGGCAGAGAGTCCACAGGGCGCTGTCAGTCAGAGGATTGCTGGAGACCAGGGCATGGCTGAGCATGAGGCAAATGATGAGCCCCTGAAGTTGTCCATCAGGAAGCAGATGCTGGATGTTCAGCGGGATGTGCATGAAGATCTGGAAGAGGTCCCTGAGGGTCTGTATGCCATGGTCCCTTTTTTGGAGGAGTCCATGGGGAGCATGAGCACTGTATTGGCCCACAGCTCTGAATGCACAGCTTCCGCCGTAAAGAGAGTGGCGACTCTCATGGAACGGCAGCTCCAGGAACTCAATCCACAGTTTCTGGGGTTCCATTCAGGCCTGCGGGCCCACACACTGGCATTGATCTCAGCTCGTCACTGCCAATGTGAGAAATGGATGAGGCTCCTAGTGACTCTGCTAGCTGCCTGTCTATCTATGGTGAACAGGGAAGTTCAGACCAACTTCATGTTGGCGGACGACCTGCAGCTCCATGCATCTGGGGGCTCCTCTCAGGGCACTCCTGATTATGGCAGTAGCTCCTCTGCCCCTCTGCCAGTGAGTATTACATCTGAGGAGACCACGATGACTGAGGAGTACCCAGCCATGGCATTGGACTCTGCTGCACAGACTGGGTATATACAGGCCCCAAGTGACCAGAGAACGGCCGTCAAGGTCATCAAGGCTAATGGAGCATCAGAGTCAGCAGCCTGCCTCCAATCTAGCTGCCAGTGAGGAGGAGTACCAAGACGCAGCACTCATAAGTGGAAATTTAAGTCACTATGATGACATGAAGGATTTCATGGGTGATTATTTTTTGCTTGACATGTAATGATGCAAACACATCTCTCCCCTTAATATTAAGACGTGAAATCATCTGTAATGTCATGCAATTGTTAGGGAAGTTTGATGGCCCCTGTGCCCCAAATTTGAAGACTTTCAGTGAATTAGCAGACATCATTATGGGACATTTCTAAGCCCACCATCACAATGCAGAAGTTCAGGTTCAATTCACAGAATGGAGCCCAGGGGAGACAATTATTACGTACATGGTGAAATTAAAACAATTAATGGAATATTGTGATTTTGGTGAAACCCTAAATGACATGCTCAGAGATGATTTAGTATGTGGCGTGCAGGAAGACACTATTCAGTGAAGATTGCTGGCTGAAGTGAATCTTGATTTTAAGAAAACATTAGAAATAGCACTGGCAATAGAAAGTGCAATAACGGATTCACAAGAAATTCAAGGGAGCAAAATGACATTGTTCCCCAATTCGGACGGGAACAGTCAACAATAAATGGTGCTAAAATCTGGCACTCTGCTGCGAAGCGGGAAACAGCTCCCAGAGAAGCTTAGCAACTAAATCGAAAAATAACTTTCATCGATATGGAAACAAACAGTCTTCTAGTGATTGGCAATTTAAAAGAGTAGAATGTTATTTTTGTCACAGAAGTGGACACTTAATGAGACAGTGTGAAGCAAGATTTAAACAGGCCTCCAAACAACGAACAAAGTCCAATGAAGTCTATAGTGTAGGAAAACCAGAAACAACCAATTTTGACATTTATTCATTATTCAACATAAAAGTTGGGAAGGCAGCCAATATTTGTTACAGCACAATTAAACATGGAAGTAGACACGGTGCTTCTACCAATGTAATAGGAGAACACACTTTCAGACAGTGATTGTAAATAAAGCTAATCAACAATTACATTTGGAACAAACATCTATAAAGTTGGAAACGCACACAGGCGAAGAAATCCAACTAAAAGGTATCACCAGCGTAGCGAAGACACCAATCGGCACATTTACTAGTGATGGTATTAGAAGGCAGAAGGCCAAGCCTTCTAGATCAAAATTGGTTGAGGAAAATTAACCTTGATTGGCCAGCAGGATTTCAAAAGGAAGCTGGAAGAGTTCCTCGCTTGAAAAAGGAACAAGGCAAGGTACTCCAGAAAGATCCTGGAGAGTCCAAGGACCACAACAGGGTGAAAAAGGAGTGGTTAAATATTCAGCACCATGAAGAAATGAATACCGTCTTAAACAACAACATGGAAGAATAGCAGAAAAAACCCAAAGAGACTCTGCTGAATGACAGATTTCAAGATGAAGTGAGTGAACTTCGCAAAGGGAAGGAAAACATATTAAAAGACCTTCACACACTCCACGAGCCCCTCAGGTCAAAGGTTGTGCCTCTAAACAATTACGAAGAGAAACAGGAAGAATTTAACACCTCTGTGAACAAACTGAATAACCAGTTGGCAAAGGAGATGCAGCAATGTTCATGCTTCTAGGAAGAAGCCAACAGATACAAGAAGGAGACAGAAGACCTGAAGAATTATCTAAATTAAGTTAAGAGGCTTTAAAAGCAAAAGTCAAAGAACTTTCCAAGATGTGATTAGATAATGAAGTCATGGATAGCTCAACTACTGAACCAAGACAAGTTGAGAATGCATCTGAGAGAAGTCTGACCGACAGTGAAGTCAAAAAGAAGGTTGAGACTAAATTCTGTGGTCGAAAGAAGAAGACATATAGGAAGAGGATGCAAAATTACTGATGAGGCACCGTCTTCAGACAAGACTAAGCCTGATACTTCCCAATTCAGAGGGGAAGGTGGAGAAAAGTTAAGGGAACCAAAAAGCGATTCACGATTTGCATAGTCATGAGTGACAATTTAATGTTGAGGAAGCAGTGTGTGTAAAGAATTTTAGTGGAGGACTGAAGTGGTTACCAAGTAAAGTGAGCTTTGTGACTGAACCATTGTTGTCCCACAGGGAAGTGGAGGGCTGGATCACCCATAAACACGTGGACCATTTAAGAAAAAGAGAGATACTCCAACAAAATGATCTTCCACCTATAACCATTACTGAACCAAGGACAGACATGCCCGAAGCCTCTGTCAGAGTGGAAGACATTGAACTGCATGTACCTAATGAAGTACCTGATGTTAATGTGGTTCCAGGGAATGTGTTTCCCACAAAAGAATCTGAAATCGTGAAGCTACGATGTTCCACATGGATCAGGAAACCACCTGAAAGACTGAACTTGTAATTTCATGACCTGTGTAAATATTGTAATGTCATAAGATAAATATCCTTGTAAATACAAAATGCACAGAAAAGTTAAAGGGAGAGGAATGCAGTAATTATAGTTTTGGAAAATGTAGGTCTGTAGATTTAAGAATAATTCTTGATTGTGAAATCACATGATCTAAGTAAACGAATGTGTTAGCAGCATGGGGAACCTCTACAAGAGCGTTATTTTTTAATTATGGAGTTTGATGCACAAATGTAGTTGCTGCTGCTGCCTTGTAAATAAAGTTAAATGTTTCCACTAAGAAAAGTTGTCTGAAGATCAACTCTATAATTCAATTCAGGATCTTTCTCCTTACCCTGGGGCTGTTCAGGCTGCTGCTCAGACTCAGCACTGGGATCAACCTCTGTGGCCTCTGGCATAGCATCACTGTCTTCATCCTCTAATGGGCCCCCATTGAGAGAGCCAGATTGTGCAAGACGGAGCGTCCACTACTACAATAAGGGAGGTGCATTCTGGAGGATGTTGCAGTGATCCCATGAGTGGTCCAGGAAGTGAAACCTCATCTTGAGTAGGTGTATTGTCCTCTCAATTACTGCCCTTGTAGAGGCATGACTACGGTTGTAGGTCTCCTTGGCTATAGTCCTTGGCTGTCTCAGTGGCGTCATCAGCCACCTTTTCAGTGGATAGCCTTTGTCCCCCAGTGGCCAGCCATCCAAGCGTGCTGGTGCAATGAACAGCCTTGGCACCTGGGAGTGATGTAGCACGTAGGCATCTTGGCAGCTTCCTGGATACCTGGCACAGATCTACAGGACCTTGCTTTTGTGGTCACACACAATCTGGATGTTTAGAAAGTAGAAGCCCTTTCTATTGGCAAAGGTGCCGGCTCTCCCGCTGGCACCTTTATAAGCACATTTGTGCAGCCAGTGGCTCCTAAATTTGGAGAAATCCTGCAATTGCAGCGAAGCCTCTGGCTTGCTCTGTCTGGCTGGTGTCATCTGTCCTGAAGTGAATGAAGTTGTTGGAACAGTGCATCTGTGTCCAACTAGATGCAGCTGTGGGCAGCAGATTGCGAGACTTCACAGAGATCTCCCACCGGTTCCTAGAATGATCCTGAAGCATAAAAATTCAGGGCCACTGTCACCTTCAGAGCCACTGGCACAGAGTGGCCACCTACACAGTTGGAGCCTATTTTGGGGCCAATCATCTCACAGATAGAGGTGTCAGTTTCCCTGGAGAGGCAGAGCCTTCTTAGGCATTGAGCCTCTGACATGTACAGGTAGAATGATTGCTGCCTGCACACCCTACCTGCTGGGTAATGGTGCCTTTTCCGGACCATTCCATCTTGCAAATCCTGCTGGCCATCCACCACTTTTGGCTGTGCCTCTTGGTCCAGAGGGCAAACCTTAGGATGGTGCCTGCAGGCAACTGGCCTCCTCTCCCTTCTGTCCCTCTCCTCCTCTTCTGAGGACGTCCCTGCAGCTGATTACACAATGCCCATGTATGTCCAGATGGTTGTACAGGTTTCTGCACTGAAGGGGCATTTCTGCAGGAAGCCTCTGCAAATGTTTAGCAATCAGTGAATTATCCAAAACACCCAAAAAGTGCAAGAAACGATCTCTAAACCAGCTACAAACAGCTCACAGCAGAACTCCTAAGTCCTTACTTTACCAACATCTTCTGGGCTTTTTACCTCACCCTGATGTAGAATGAATGAAAAGCGTGAAGGCTGCCTGGCCAATTGGCCCGTTTGCCAACCATAAAAACACATGGGCCACTCAAAATCCATGTCAATTAGTCTTTTAATGGGCTTAATTGGCCCTTTAATTGTTGCGGGTGAGCTTCCGGCTTCCACATGCACCTGCTGATTGAAATATCACAAGGTAGCGCTATGAATTTGGGATGCCCTGCCAATGCCATCACACCCCATTTCGCGAATGTTCGTATCTAGTGCATGCTCACTCAACGAACAAAAAATTTTGGCCCATGAGTTGGAACAAAGCTGTGGTTTAACGCCATATCAAGTAAGGACTTATTAATGATAGCCCATAATTTGCTGTCAAAATAACACCAAGCTAATGACCCTCAACATTACATTATGGTACAGCAACTTCAGTTAAGGGTAGATGTGAGGCTAAACATGAAAATACTAAAGTTGCTATCCAAGATGTGCTTCCTCATCTTTACCTTTGTGAAAATGATATTCGATTGTCTGCTTCGCCATTGATAACCATTGAATGCTGCGAAGTTGCAGTGCCTGTGCAGCAGATAGGAACAAAATTCACTCCAGAATACTGCAGCTGGTATAAAGTAATACGAGGCGCCTGTCTAAAAGCCATTTAAAGCCCATGCCCATTTATGTCGGCTATCAGAAATTCTTTGATTTCTTGTCAGAGAAACATTTATGAGATTATGCTAGGTTTTTTCACATTTATGTGAAAAAAGGCTTGAGAAACAAAAAATAGTGAACAAAATTGCATTTTCCATGAGGCACCCCTCTGTGTATGTGTTTATTTTATGACAAGGAAAACCGACTCAGGGACCAACCAGAAAAAGTCAGGCACCATGCTGGAGGCTCACTGGGAGGAACTATAATCCACTCCTGAGAGACTATGGGAAAAGGCTATTTTTCCAGATGGTGTTTGAGGAGCTGTGTATGAAGAGCTAATGCTTTAGTAAGGAGGTAACCTGTATGAAATGTTAAAAGAGTACCTTTAGCTCTGTTCGAACTCATGCAGTGGCCATGAGAATAACTATAGTTTTCAAGTTGTGTGCATAGGGCACATGTGACATGTACAACATCAGTGCTAGGGCCAGCATCCACCAGATTACAATATCGTGAAAGATCTTCACCCACCAGGTTACAACATCGCTTACAGCAATGCATCCACTAGGTTACAATATCACCCAGAGCAGTGCATCCGCCCAGTTACAATGTCACCGAGAGCACGACATCCATGTTATGACACAACTGATAGTAAATGCTGAGCTGTTCAAATCCCAGAGGGGAACTTGAAACAACTATCATAATATATTTTACAATTTGTATGCTTCGGTATGCAGGTTTTGAATTCAGTAGTAATAAGATTACCAAGTCTCAAGAGGTATTTATAAAACTAATTTAAACATTTATTAATACAAGAAAGATGGTAAGCACATACATATGTCTACAAAATTATGGCTATAATAACTACAAAAATCCTCTAATTAATCTGACTCCTAGTTACACCTCCATTAAGGCAACAGTAAAACACATAGGGCAAAGTATTCCCCCCGTTGGGGGAAGTGCAGGGGTGGGCATGGGTGGGTGGCCCTCCGATTGGTGGCCCCAATTGGGGGCGTGCTGCCATTTTTAGTGGGTGGGCCAATTAAGACCTGCCCAGCGTGACGTCTGCAGGGAAGCTCTATACGCTTCCTGTGCAGGCGGCGGTGGCGGGGTGGGGGGGGGGTGCATTCCTAAAATCGGAAGGTGCGCTGGAGCACTCCAAACTTCCTGAGACTAAATGCAGTCTCAGGGAGATCAATTTCCAAAGTAAAAAAGTTACTGCAGTGTAAATTTCATTCACAATGTCACATGAGTTGGGACATGGACATAATGTTAATTAAAAGTGTCTCTTCATTTTTTGATTCAGCGATGAAACCTCATCTCACCCGTGGATGAGGTTTCATGCTTTTTCATGTGACTGCCAGTGCTCCCGACCTGCCTACCAACATTACAGATGGATGGGTAGGTCCACTAATTAATTGTTTTTTGAATGGCCTAAATTGGTCATTGACAAGTTGGCAGGCATGCATCCAACTCAGATGTGCACGCCCAATATCACCCCGCATCATTTTACATGTTGGTGAGGGGGCTCCGCCCCTGCTTGCCAACTGGAAGATGCTGGCCATAGACTCAAGCAGACCCCTGGCAAAGCATACACGGGACAGTTGAATTCAAAATGAGTTTCTTTCAGCTCTGGTTCCCTGCAAACACTGGCTTGAGGCTTACAAGCTAGAGGCTTTAGATCTTAGAATCCCTCCTCTTTTACCAACAGCCTTTTACTCCTTCATATGTATTTCCTCTTTGAATGCAAATTCTCAATGTATCACTAGGTTTTTTTTATCCCTTCTAAAAATAAAACCATTTTCATAGCAACAATTGTATTGGTAAGCTTTGGAAAAAAAATAAACTCATTGTCTAGCATCTTTTGGCTAGGTGTGATATTTCACCCATTCTTTTGAATAGGTTATTTAAAAATGCTTATTGCCCCCTTTTCTCTTCACCTTGGAACTTCCCTATGTTTACCTACTTATCATTTCAAACCTACTCCTCTTCTATACATCAAAGCCTCTAGACCAGCTGGCTTTAATCCAATTAAGACATATGCATACATAGACACAGACACCACTAAACTCTATTTTAAAATAATTTCCAGTAACATTATAGACATTATTATATCTTCTTGACATCCCCATCCTTATTGAAAAATGGATTGTCATAATTTTAAAAGACGGCTTCATTTTTAATAATCCATCTTGTGCTATCTCCTATACTTACCTATATCTTGACACTATTACAGTACCAGATGCATGCATTGACATAATATATATGCAAATCTTTGGTATCAGCAGAAATCATTCCAGTTCAGTGTCCAGGGTTTAAATGTCCAATTTTCCCTTTAAGCTTCAAATCCTTGATAACACATCCACAATTAAATTCTCACATCTAGCAATGTGTATTCTCTTTAGATTAAATGGTTGCATTAATAAACTCCACCTGAATAGCATTGTACTTTTGTCCCGAAGTTTGCCCAGAAACTTTAAAGGATAAACAACAGTTTCTGATGAATTGTTTGCCACATAGATTTCAAAATGCTGCAATGCTATCACCAAACCCAATGTCTCATTTTCAATCGTTGAATATTTTCTCTGTTGTGCGTTCAACTTCCTTGAAAAATACTCTATTGGTTTTTCAATCCCAATGTCATCCTTTTGTAATAGTATGGCCCCAATGCCTATATTGCTTGCGTCAACGGCCAACTTAAATTGCTTGGGGTAATTGGGTACTGCCAAAACTGGTGTCGTAGTAATACAGTTTCCAAGCTATCAAATGCCTTCTGACAGTCCAGTGTCCATTGGGACTTCTTGTTCCTTTTTAATAGTGCAGTCAGTGGAGCAACCACGCTGCTAAAATTTGGTAGAAATTTCCAGTAAAACCCACTCATGCCCAGAAGTCTCAAAACTTTTTGTTTTGTTGTAGGCACTGGGAAATCCACAATGGCTTTAACTTTCACATCTCTTGGTATGGCCTAAATACCTAACCTGTGCTTTTGCAAAACAAAAACAGAATTACCTGGAAAAACTCAGCAGGGTCATGAGTCCTCAAGGGTCATGAGGACTCAAAACGTCAACTCTTTTCTTCTCCGCCGATGCTGCCAGACCTGCTGAGTTTTTCCAGGTAATTCTGTTTTTGTTTTGGATTTCCAGCATCCGCAGTTTTTTTGTTTTTATCTCTGTGCTTTTGCAAGTTCACTTTAGCGAAGTTCATCACCAAATTAGCTCCTTGTAATTGCATAAATAATTCCTCCAGATGCTGTAAATGCTCATCCCATATCTGACTGAAAACTATTAAGTCATCAATATAAACAGCACAATTACTTAGACCTGCAATTACTTTGTCAGTATTTGAAATATCGCAGGTGAATTCTTCATACCAAATGGCATGACTTTAAACTGATATTGGCCATTTGGTGTCACAAAAGCTAATATCTCCTTGCTCTCTCCGATATCAGTACTTGCCAATATCCTTTTAGCCAATCAATCTTTGTGATAAATTTGGATTGTCCCACTTTCTCAATACAATACTCCAACTGTAGTATAGGATTTGAATCCACTTTTTTCACTGCATTCACCTTCCGATAGTCCACACACAGTCTTTGTGTTCCATCTGGTTTTGGTACCAGTACAATAGGTGAACTTCAGTTACTGCAACTAGACTCAATGATATCGTTTTGAAGCATGAAGTCAATTTCTCTCTATACTTAAAATAACTTTGTCAGATTTAATCTATAAGTATGTTGTCTTATTGAAGATGAAATATCTACAGAGACATCATGTATAGCTAAATCTGTTCTCCCTAACTTATTTCCACAAATAGCTTTGTTTGACTTCAATAGCTTTTCAAAATCACTTTGACATTTATCTGGAAGGTAACTCAATATTACATTTAAGTTTTCAAGTATCATTATCCAATTTGCTTAGAGGAAAAACAATTTCAGAACCCTGCATTTCTACCTCTTTCTCATTATCTACCACCACTAACAGCTCCTTTTGGTCTTCTTCCCTGTCAAGGTACTTCTTAAACATATTTACATAACACACTCTTTGCTTCTTTCTTCTATCTGAAGAATTTATTAAATAGTTTACTTCATTCAATTTCTTTTCAATCCTGTAAGGCCCAGTAAACCTGGCCTTTAAGGAGTCACCCAGTACTGGTAACAGACCTAGTACTTTCCCTCCAACAAAATTCTGAGCTGTCGCCTTCCTGTCTGCTTTCACTTTCATCACTTGCTATGATACTGTTAAATGTTCTCTAGCCAACTGACATGCTCTGCCTGGTATATCTGTGAGGTTTGATACATAATCCAGGAGAGTAGTTTTTGAATTTTGATTTGCCAATTTTCCATGAACCAATTTCAGAGGTCCCCTTACTTTATTACTATAAACTAGTTCAAAAGGGCTAAAACCAGCTGATGCATTAGGAGCATCTCTAGTAGCAAATAACAAGAATGGAATTCCCCAACCCAATCCTGGATAATCCTGACATGCTTTCATCATAGTTTTTAAAGTTTGATGCCATCTTTTAAAGCTCCTTGACTATGGATGATAAGCTATTAATTTAAACTGTTTTATCCCCAAACTGTTCATTACTTCCCTAAACAACTGTGACATAAAATCTGAACCCTGATCTGATTGTATTTCTTTAGGTAAACCATATCCTGTAAAAAATGTAGTTTTCTCTTTCACAATATTCTTTGTTGTTATATTTCTCAAAGGCATCAGGAAACCTGGTAGACATATCCATTATTGTCAGTAAGTACGGATTTCCACTCTTAGTCTAAGGGAGGGGACCTACATAATCAGTTATGACCCTAGTGAAAGGTTTTTCAAGTGCAGGAATTGGGATTAAACATGCTGGCTTAATCACTGTTTGTGGTTTCCCATCACCTGACATGTGACATGTTCTACAGAATTTGACTACATCCCTATGCAATCCAGACCAATAAAAATGTTTCTGCACTTTTGCCCGCGTCTTTTTAATTCCTAAATATCCCCCCATTGGAATTTCATGAGCAATCTCAGAATCTCATTTCTATACCCAACTGGGATAACAATCTGACATACCTCCCTCTGACTTTCATTTGCTGAGACGTGATCCAGCCACCATTTTCTCATTAATATATTACCCTTAAGGTAATAACATTCTGGAATACATTTTACATCTGTTTCTGACTAAGCTATCTGATATAAATGTTGTATTTGCAAATCTTTTTTCTGTAACTCCATCAGCCCCCTTCTCTTTGTTTACCCACCTTCCTTTCACCTTCCCACTTTCTACTCTTCTCCGATTTGAAAGCGTGATGATAAAAAGGCTTAGCTCTATGAACTAACTCATAATAATCAGCTATTTCTGCTGCCTGATTTACCATTTGAACCTTTTGTTCCTCCGTATGGAATCTGACTACCGAAGGAATTTGATCTTTAAATTCTTCCAAAAGAATTACTTCTCCAAGAGCTGCATATGTTGTCTCTATTTTAATGCCCATATCCATCTGTCAAAATTACTTTGTTTTACTCTTTTAAACTCAATATAAGTTTTCCCAGGCTGTTTTCTTATATTCCTGAATTTCTGCCTGTATGCCTCAGGAACCAATTCATAGGCACTCAAAAATAGCCTTTTTTACCACCTCGTAATTCACTGAGATTTCTTCTGACAGCGAAGCATATACCTCATATTCTCTACCCACCAAACTGGATTGTAACAACAATGTCCAATTTTCCTGTGACCACTTCACCTGTTCAGCTATATTCTCAAATGAAATGAAGAATGCTTCAACATCTTTTTCCTTAATCTTTTGAAGAGCTTATACAAATCTAAGCATCTCCTCATTGGGTTTTAAGTTACAGGTTTTTTCATCATCAGAACTTTCCTCAGAATCTGGGGTCTCTTTATTAACTCGCAGCCTTTTAATCTGGTATGCCCTTTCTGTTTCCTTCTCTCTTTCCCCTGCCTCTCTTTCTTTATCCTTCTCTCTTGCCTGGAATTCCAGTTCCAGCTTCCTTTCTTTCTCCTGCCTTTCCACTTGCTCCCTTTGAAATGCCCTTTCTTTTTCTCTATCTGCCCTTTCCTTTTCTGCTGCCTCTAGCTCAAGTTTTTTATTTCCTTTGCTTGTTCAAGTTCAAGCTTCTTCATTTCTATCTGAAGTCTCACTACCACCAGCTATGACTCCCTAGTGTCAGATGTCACTTCCAACTTTAAATGCTATGCTATCACTTCGACGATATCTGCTTTCTTAGCCTCTACAGATAACTTCAATTGTCATTTATCCGCCAACTCTGTTAACTTATTCTTGGATTCACTAATTCCTAAAAATCAAGGAATTTCAAATATATTCTGCAAAGAGCCCACAATTATTATGACACAGCTGATGGTAAATGCTGAGCTGTTCAAATCCCAGAGGGAAACTTGAAACAACTGTCATAAACTATTTTGCAACTTGTATGTTTCGAGATGCAAGCTTTGAATTCAATAGTAATGAGATCACCGTGTCTCAAGATGATTTTTATGAAACTAAATTAAACATTTATTAACACAAGAAAGATTGTAAGCACGTACATATGTCTATAAAATTACTACTATAACAACTACAAAAATTCCCTAATTAATCTGACTCCTAGTTACAGCTCTGTTAAGGCAACAGTAAAACACGTAAATTTAAATAGACCCTTGGCAAAGCACACCCTGGACAGTCGAATTCGAAATGAGTTTCTTTCAGCTCTGGGTCCTTGCAGACAGTGGCTTGCGGCTTACAGGCTGGAGGCTTTAGATCTTAGAATCCCTCCTCTTTTACCAACAGTCTTTTCTTCCTTTATACACATTTTATTCTTTGAATGTTAATTTTCTTTGTATCACTAAGTTTTTTTTAATCTCTTCTAACAATAAAGCCATTTTCATAGCACCAATTTTATTAGAAAGCTTTGGGGAAAAAAAAACATTGTTTAGCCTCGTTTGGCTAGGGGTGTTATTTTACCCATTCTTTTGAATGGTTCATTGAAAGATGTAAATTGCCCTCTTTTCTCTTCACCTTGAAAATTCCCTATGCTTTCTTAATTACTATTTCAAACCTACTCCTTTTCTATACATCAAAGCCACTGGACCAGCAGGCTGTAATCCATTTAAGACATACACATACATAGGGACAGGCACTGCTAAAACCTATTTTAAAATAATTTCCAATAAAATTATTATATCTTCTTGGCAATCCACCTGGTTACAATATCATCCAGAGCACTGTATCCACCAGGTTACAATATCACCCAGAGTGCAGTCCTCCTGTATCCTCAAGGGTCCGGATGCCATATTCCAGAGGGTTTCTGACTGCATGCTCCTATGACATTGCCCCAACAAAGGGCGGGGTCTGTCACATTCAACAGGACCATGGGTTCCTCAAAGTGTAGGGAGCAGCCAACGGAACCAACCATTGTTCCAACACCCCTCCTCACTGCCACGACACCCCCCTCACTGTCCCTACACCTACCTCTCTGTTGCCTAATGCCCTCACTGCTTTCTACACACTGCTCGCTGCCCATTCCCCCTCACTGGTCCCTACACCCCCCTCACTGCCTCTACATCTACTTCACTGCCCCCTACAATCACCTCATTGCTTTTACACCTAGCTAACTGCTCCCAAATGCCCCTTTTACTCTCTCTACACCCCCTCACTGCCCATACCCCCCTCACTGCCCCCAACCCCCCTCACTGCACATCCCCCATCACTGCCCATTTCCTTACACTACCTACCCCTCTTCACTGCCCATCCCAACCTCACTCACCATCCCGCCTCACTGCCCAACCCCCACTGCCCATCCCCCTCACTGCCCATTTCCCTCTCACTACCAATCTCTCCTTACTGCCCAACACCCCCCCACCACTCGCTGCTCATCCCTCCCCCACTGCTCAGCCCTTTCACTCTCCATGTTTGAAGAAGAGGTTGATAGGTTTCTATATACAAATGACATCAAGGGATACGTGGATAGTACAGGAAGATGGCATTGAGGTAGTTAATTGGTGGAGCAGGCTCCATGGGCTGAATGGCTTCCCCCTCCTCCTATGTTCCATCCCCTCTCACTACCCATCCCTCATTGCTCATCGCCACCTTGCTGCACCCTAAACCCAGCACACTGCCCATCCTCCTGTTGTAGGGTAGCTGAATTGTACTATAAATGATGTGGTTGATCTGTATACACTTCTTGGTTGGAAACTTTAAGTTTATTTACAATATACTCAGAAGCAACTACGCATGCGCTTTCAACTCCAACTTTATTTCGACAGTGACTCTGAGGGAATCCGCCCTACTCTCCTATTGGTTAGTACAGATCATGTGATCTTTCTTAACATGTATTATTTTTAAAGGTGCATTACACACTAAATAAAACCATAATTACTACATTCCTCCGCCTTTAACTCGGCTATACATATATTTACAAGTACATATTTTTCAAGACAACATAATATTTACACTGGGTAAGGAATTTACAAGTTCAGTCTTTCAGGTGGTTTCCTAGTACATGTGGAATGTCGCAGCTCCACAACTTCAGATTCTTTATCAGGAACATCCTTTTCCGCAGTTGCCTGAACATCAGGTGCTTCGGTGGGCACTTGCAGTTCTGTATCCTCAACTCTTACAGGAATATCAGACATGTCTGTCCTGGGTTGATTATCCTCAACAGGAAACGCAGACCTGGTCATGATCACTGGTGGACCAAATCTTGGTAATTTGTCTCTCTCTTCCTTGAATGCTTCACATGTTTACGGATGATCCAGCCTTTCACCTCCACGTGGTAAGATAGAGGTCCAGTCACTGCATTTATTTCACCTGGTAACCACTTTGGTCCTTCCCCAAAATTTTTCATGTATGCCCTGTCTCTCCAACAGTAAATTCCCTCTCATGACTATGCCAGTAGTGTCTAGTTTTCAGGCTGTCTCCTTTCCACCTTCCCCTCTAAATTCAGCATTATTAAGCTCAATCTTGTCCTGAGACGGCATTTCAACAATAACTCCGCAAGTGTGACTCCTGTTCTTGTGTGAAAGGTAGTCCTGTAATGCAAAAGAAAGCAAACTAATATGGTTGCCAATGAATTGTCAGTTGGTTTTTTCATGCCAGCCTTGAACATTTGAACTGCCCTTTCAGCCAGTCTTTTGAGGAAGGGTAGTACGGTGCAGTTTTCACATCAGTGATAATGTTCAGACTGATAAACTGTTGAAATTCAGCACTAGTAAATGCTGTGCTGTTTTCAGAAATGACTACTCTGGTAATCCACAAATGGCAAAACTCTGACATGGTTTCTCAACTGTAGTGGCTGACGTTGGTGACATCACCTAATATACGTCCAACCATTTTGAATGGGCATCGACAATGAGCAGAAACATTGTTCCCAGGAAAGGTCCAATGTAGTCAATGTATAACCGCACCCAGGATCTACCTGGCCACTCCCATGGGTGTAACAGAGCTGTTACTGGCAACTTTTGCAGTTGCTCACATTGCACACAGTGCTTTGCTTATCTCTCTATTTCGCCATCCATCCCGGGCTACCATAGAGTCAATTAAAGGTGGTTCTCTTCCCTTTGGAGGAACTATCACTCATGCTCCCCACAATAGGATGGTTACTTCATGTCTTCTGTTGAAGTACGGTTTCATTTCATCATATACGGGCTCCTGTGACCAACCATGTGGTACATGTTCTCGAACCTGAGATAGGACTGTGTCCCGACTTGTTCAGTCTCTGATCTGTTGAGCACATACCAGCGAGGAATCTAAGAAATTTAACAGTAATGCAAGCTCCTGGGGAACTGGGATGTGCTCATCATTTTCTTGTAAAGGCAAACGACTAAGGGCATCGGCCTTTGCGATTTGATTGCCAGACCTATGTAGGAAAGTATATTTGTACGCTACCAGAATTAAAGCCCATCATTGCATTCTTGCTGAGGCTATGAGTGATATAGCCTTATCCTCACTAAAAATCCTAACAGTGGTTTGTGGTCTGAAACAATTGTAAAATGGCGGCCATGTACGCACTGGTGAAATTTCTTGATGCCAAAGTTGATGGGCAGGCCTTTTTTTTTCTATCTGTGAGTACCCCTTTTCCGCTGTGGTGAGTGTTCTTGATCCATAACCTATTGGCCATTCCGTTCCTTCGTCTATCCGATGGGAAAGCACTGCTTCCACTCCATTGGGAGATGCATCACATGTCAACACCAATTTTTCTGCCTGGCCATAATGCACTAATGGATTGGACAAGTGCAACAATTGTTTCACCTTTATGAAAGCTTCTTTCTGGGGTGCCTCCCAGGACCAACATTAATTCTTTTTGAGTAAATTGGGTAAGAATCGCCCATAATAATTGATCATTCCTCGGAATGATGTGAACTCTGAGGTGTTCTTTGGTGCAGGTGCCTCTTTTATGGCATTTTACATTCTCCTCACCTGGGTGGAGGCCCTATGAATCTACTTTGTGGCCCAAATAGATTACCTCCTTCACTTGGAACCTGCACTTTTCTTTTTCTAAATGCACTCCAGCTTGCAAGGAACATTTTAAGACTTCTTCTAAGTTTGCCAAAAGCTCTTTTTCAGTGAATCTTGTCACCAATGCATCACTTAAATAGACTATAACATGGGGCAGTCTCTGCAGTACACATTGCATTGTTCTCTGAAAGATGACACGAGCGGAGGAGACACTGAAAGGCAATTGTATATATTGGTACGACCTTCTGTGGGTATTAATTGTGACAAATTCCCGGGAGACATTATCTAACTCTAGTTGTTGATAAGCATGAGTCATCTCAAGCTTTGTGTACTTTGTCCCTCCTGCCAGCTTGGCATGCAGGTCTTCGATTTTAGGAATGGGGTGCCTGTCTAGCTTAGCTACTTTATTAACCATCAGTTTGTAGTCTCCACAAATTCAGATGCTTTGGTTTGGTTTAAGGATGGGGACTATGGGTGCTGCCCATCCTGAGAACTGAACAGGTTGTATAATGCCCAGCTTCTCTAGTCTGTACAGTTCAACATCGACTTGTTCTCGCAAGGCATATGGCACCAGTCTTGCCATCATGAGGCAAGGGGTTTCTTCTGGATCCACATGAATCTTGGCCTGCAGGCCCTGGATTTTTCCCAGTTCATTCTTAAAGATGGTGGCCTATTTTCTAGGTAGTTCTGGTAGCCCACTTGCTCTCAATTAGAAAATTTCAGACAATTCTAACATAATCTCCTTTAACCAATTTCCCCCCAGGAGGCTTCACCTGCTATCACCGTCAAGAGTAGCTTTGCCAATTGGCCTGCATAATTGTCAGTTACTCTACTTGTGCCTTTTACTTGAATGTCTTCACCCTTATATGTTTTTATCTTTGCATCTGTTTCTTCTCTAAACTTAATTGATGTTCACCAGTATTCAAATATCTGGAGGTATGTTCCCCAATTACTGTAGTGGAAGCCCTTGTGTCCACTTCCATTCTAAAAGGTTTGCCATTTACTTTCACTGTGACAAATATCGGTTCTGTCTTCTCAACTTTCAGATTAATCAATGAGTAAATGTCTGAATTTGTTGTTTCAGGCTCTTCTACATTGTAAATTTCATTGGGCTTCTTCTTTTGTTTACAAGCCTGTTTGAATCTTTCCTTGCACTGTTTCATTATATATCCATTTCTATGACAATAGTAGCATTCAATTTTTTTAAACAACTAATTGTTAAAAGATTGTTTGTCTCAACCAGTATTAAAATTATTCTTCAATTTCGCTACTAAGTTATTTTTCCTTATCCTCCAGCTAGCGGGGGCTGTTTACTGCTCCTCCACAGATTCTTACTTTTGCGTGCCATTTTCAGCTGAGGCTTTCCACCCGATGTAGAGGGTAGCGCCATCTTGCACACTCTGTATTGCTTTTGAATCTCTTAAATCACTTTTCATGGCCAGCACTATCTCTAGCGCCTTCTTGAAATCCAGGTTCATTTAGGACAATAATCTTTTCTGAATAAAGTCCTTTTTCAAGCCACACACTAAACAATCTCTTTTTCCAGCATCTTGCGTTTTGACATACTTGGAGTTGGGTCTCTAGCTTATCTGCCCACTCAACCAACGCACAAGCCTGAAAATGCCACCAAATGATACAGAATTTTCACCTCTTGGGCAAAGACTACAAACTTATGAGCATTTTAGTGGACAGCAGAACAATTGGACAACTGGGCACATTATACAGCCTCCTTGCAAAAGCTGGCATGGAGCAGTCACTGGTGGAGGCATTCACAGCCCCTTGCAATGTTATCATTCAGGTTTGGACCAGTATCCCGTATGGTTCAAGTTAACAGCGCAGCCTAGCAGTGCGGGTTAGGAGAATGCCTGCACCTGAACTGAGAGCACAGCATGCAGTCCAATGGGCAAAGCTGCTGCCAACTGGTCAGGTGGAGTGAGGTGTAGGTGGATGACATTTTGGGCAGCCATGCAGCGCACTAAACTTTGTCCATCTAAGTGGTGGCCAGCACTCTCCGAGATGTGTTAAAGGGCCTTTAGCCTTAACCAAGAGAGGTTCTTAGAACACCCAACCTAAGCCATGCGTCTCTCACTTTCATCCTGCAGGAAGAGTACATCAGGACCATGGAGCCTGGTGACTTAGCTGTGTGCCTCATGGCTTACAGGGAGCGGAAACAAAGGAGAAGGGAGTGATGGAGGTGCCTGGCTGGGCAGAGGGAATTGCAGCACTCTCAAGAAGAAGGGGCAGCTTGGGCTCCTGCACACACCACTGAAAAGCAACAGCGAGCTGTCGTGGGTCAGTGCCTAGCTAGACCCTGGGTCTATAAGAACATAAGAAGTAGGAACAGGAGTAGACCATTCGGCCCCTTGAGCCTGCTCTGCCATTCAATAAGATCATGGCTGATCTTGAGTTTTGATTTCCACATTTTCACCTAACCTCGATAACATTTGATTCCCTTGCCTAACAAGAAGCTATCTACCTCTGCCTTAAAAAGACTCAATGACCCCGTCTCCACCAACTTCTAAGGTAGAGTATTCCAAAGTCACACAATCCTCTGAGAGAAAATATTTCTCCTCATCTCTGTCCTAAAAGAGTGACCCCTAATTTTTAAACAGTGCCCCCTAGTTCTGGACTCACCCACAAGAGGAAACATCCTTTCAACATCCACCTTGTCAAGACCGTTCAGGATCTTGTATACTTCAATCAAATCACCCCTCACTCTTCTAAACTCCAGTAGAAACAAGCCCAGTCTGTCCAACCTTTCCTCATAAGACAACACACTCATTCCAGGTATCAATCGAGTAAACCTCATTTGAACCGCCTCCAATGTATTTACATCCTTCCTTAAATAAGGAGCCCAAAACTACACATAGTATTTGAGGTGCAGTCTCAACAATGCCCTGTATAACTGAAGCATAACATCCTTACTTTTATGTTTAATACTTCTCATAATAAAGGATAACCTTCCATTAGCCTTCTTAATTACTTGCTGTACCTGCATATTACCTTTTTGTGACTCATCTACTAGAACATCTCGATCCCTCTGCACCTCAGAATTATGCAGACATTCCCCATTTAAGTAACATCCTGCTTTTTTGTTCTTCCTGCCAAAGTGAACAACTTCACATTTTTCCACATTAAACTCCATTTGCCAGATCTTTCCCCAATCACTCAACCTAACCATTTCCAATTGGAAACTCCTCGTGCCCCCTTCACAACATACTTTCCTATCTATCTTTGTGTCATCTGCAAATTTAGCTACCATGTCTTAAATACCCTCATCTGAGTCATTGATGTAAATTGTATAAAGTTGGGGCCCCAGTACAGACCCCTGTGGGATGCCATCGTCACATTTGCCAGTCAGAAAAAACCCATTTATGCACACTCTCTGCTTTCTGCCAGCCAGCCAATCTTCTATCCCACGGTAATATGTTACCCACTGCACCATGCACTTTTATTTTCCGTAATAATTTTTGATGTGGCACCTTATCAAATGGCCTCTGGAAATCCAAGTACGGTACATCTACAGGCTCCCCATTATCCACTGCGCATGTTACTCCTTCAAAAAAACTCCAATAAATTGGTTAAACATGATTTTCCTTTAATGCCGATAAATGTTGCCTTTCATTCCTGCAGGTGACTGAGAAATAGTGTCACCGAAGGTTGCTCATGTCGAGGGAACTGGTTGGTCACATCTGCCACCTGCTGCAGGATTTGGTACCACAGGGACTTGGAGGGCATCCAATGCCAGTGGCCGTGATAGTGACTTTGGTGCTCAATTTTTATGCCAGTGGCTTCTCTCAGGGCTCCACAGGTGACTGTGAGATATCACAAACCTTCCTCGACAAATTCATCCAGTAGGTCATGGACATCATATTCACAAAGGCACACAACTTTGTGCATTTCGCCCGGGATCATGAAAGCCAGGATGCAAGAGCACTGGGATTTTCCTGGATCACTGGTTTTCCACAGGTGCAGGGTGCCATTGACTGCATTCATGTTGTGCTCAGATCTCCGTAGCAACAATCGATCAACTATATAACTGCAAGGGCTTCCACTCACTGGATGTTCAGCGACAACCACAAACGCATCCTGCAGGTCTGCGCTTGGTTCCCAGGGAGTGTCCATGACTCCTACGTTCTCAGTAGGTCTCAGATCCTGATGCCTTCCAGGGTCCAGAGAGCTGCAGGGTTGGCTCTGTAGGAACAAGAACTACCCGCAGAGAACGTGGCTGATGACATCTGTGTGGCAGCTTCAGGCTGCAGCAGAGAGAAGCAACAACGAGGCTCATGCTGCAACTTGTACCTTGGTGCAGGAAACCATGGGAATGTTGAAAATGAGGTTCCGGTGCCTGGACCAGTCTGATGGAGCCCTGCAATACAGTCCACAGAGAATGTCACGCATTGTTGTCGCCTGCTGTGCCCTTCACAACCTGGCATTGCAACTGGGAGAGGAGGTGGCTGAGGAGGAGATGGAGGAGCTGCATGTCTCCTCCAATGAGGAGGACATCGATGAGGGTGAGGAGGTCCTCAAAGGTGAGGATGATGGTCCATCACATGGGCAAGATGAAGTAGTTGCGCTCGGGATGCTCTCACCGCTGCTAGTTTTGTGGAGGATGATGACGACATGCAGTGAGGAGACATCAATGATCTTCACATTACAGCTGTGAACATTTGACTCCTCTCTGGTTGATGGCAGTGCACATACCCTCTGTGATAAGGCTCCTATCATGGAGATGCAGCAGATGCCCAAAGTCCCTATATTCCAGGAGGATGATGACGACATGCAGTATGGACACTCCATAGATCCTCACATAGCCTCTTTGAATGTCTGACTGCTGTCTGACTGATGGCAGCTGGCTTGCGTTCTGTGAACGAGTCATATCATGGAGATGCAGCGGGAAAGCTTTAACTTCTCCTGATCCTATGGGATCCTTCGTGAGCTGAACCCTTCAGGACAACACTGTGACCGGATGCAGATGCTGATGGGATGGGGGGCCAACTGTGCCTCAAAGGTGCTGGGAGCACACAGAGACAATGACGGAACTCTGTGCCGCCAGCCCATGCTAGTCTAGCAGCGATGACGAGCCCCATCAAGGTGCAGGCACGACTGATGTGACCAGTGACAGTGAAGGTGCATCATCAGTGTGCTGGGGAGGTTGCACAAAGCACAGGGAGGAGACCCTGGACTGAGACACCTGCCTTTATCTTGTGGAGGGACCAAGGTTTCACATCTCAGTGACACAAACACTGCTCATCAGAGCAATAAGCCAACACAAGGAAACATCCTTGGGAGTTTATTTACAATAATGAACATTATGTACAAGTGGGAGCTGTTGCTGCAGTTGGGAATTGGGTGTGTTGCTGGAAGGAGTTACTGCTCCTGCTGCTGTGGCTCTTTGAATTATTGTGTTACTGCCTTCCCTCAAGCTCCTCAAGGCTTCTTCCATCCTCTGTGTTATCGGGGGACCTGGAGTCTGCAGGGCCTGAGGCCTGAGGGAGAGAGAGAGATAGAGAGCGAGAGAGACAGAGATGAGTAGCAGCTGCAGCTGCTGCTGCTAGACATGGAAGCCAGGAGGCAAGGACTGTTTGGTTAAACATTTGAGGTGGACATCTGGACTTTTGTTCAGTGGGGGCTGAAAACAACCGTGTGTTTTGTAGGGGGAGGACAGAAGACCACTGCAGAGACTTGGAGGAGAAAGGGTGTGCGTGTGCTGTTTAAGATCTTGCCACTCCCTGCCCCCCACTCCTCGCTCCGCCTGTGTCTGAGTCTAGGTAGCTGCTGCTGCCTGGTGAAGAGGGACAGGGCTGGTTCCTGTGTGCCAGGCAATACCAGCTGTCTGGTGAAGGCATTGCCCTCCCCGTACGGGAAGAACATCGAGGCCCCCATCCACATTCCACTCCACTGAGTGACATCCACTTACCCTTTACCCTTTCCCTCCTGTGTCTCCCTCTCCTTTACCCCTCTCCCTCCTCTCCTCTCTGTTTTTGTCACCACAGAGGGAGAGGTTGCACCGTCCCTTCCCAGTCTCCGCCGGGTGGGACATTCTCAAATATAGAACTTGGGGTGTGTGTGGCTCAGCCCCTATGGCTGCGACAGGGTCACCCATAGCCAGGCCCTCCCAGGTGACTGTGGAGGTGGTGCTGTCACCGATGTTGGGGGCTCCCTAAGAAAACCTATGCGGATGCAGCTGCTTCTGCAGTCCCTGCTGCTCCTGTGGCCCTGTCACTCTCCTGCCTCCTCACCAAGGCCCTGGGGGTGGAGAACTACACTCACCTCGAAATGATGATCAAGGCATGCGTCAAGGCTATGGCTGGGGTTGTCGGCCCCTCAGCCGCGGTTGCCACCTCGAAAATCAGAGGGGGCGGTGCACCTGGCCCTAGAAAAGGGGCTCATTGTGGGCAGGGCGTTTCTGGCAGTGGACTCCTTGGAGGCCACAACCCAAAGGATCATCATTTTCAATGTCCCGCCCTATGTCCCAAGTGAGCTCCTCCTCCCCCTCCTCCATTACCTGGGGGAGAGGTCAGGTCTGGGGTTGCACTGATCCCACTCGGCCTCAAGGATGTGGCCCTCTGAAACGTGTACTCCTTCCGGTGCCAGGTTTTCATCCACTTGACCCAGAAGGGGTGCGGGAAGTGGGTTTTAATGTGAAATATGAGGGGGCCACCTACAGATTCTTCTGGGCGTTGGATGGCGTGCGGTGCCATCCCTGCAAGTAGGCATGGCACATCCATAAGATCTGTCCCACCTCCAAGGCCGCCAGCACCATCCAGGCAGCCATGGTTGGCACCGCCGCTCCTCCCCCCAGCCACCCCTCCATCTTCCTCCCCGCGAGGGAAGGTGCCACTGGCAGCCACCACCATCTTGGCTGCTGGCCAGGCGGGCGGAGAGACCTCGTGCCATAAGAAGGCGCAGAGGAAGACCTGCCATATGGAGGCGGCGCCCAAACCCACCTTGATCCCCAGACCCCTGAAAATACCGGCTCGTGGCTCAAAACACCATCCAGCTCTGACGACATGTCTGCACGTGCTCCCCGGCCCGTGTGCGCCTCAGCGTCATGTGCTGGGCCCGGCGTCATCCCCACACAGGTTCCCGGGTCCAGCAGTGGCAGGGCACACGACCCCGAGCCGGTGGTCCTATTAGGCGGGACACATCCATAAGGACTGCCCCACCTCCAAGCCTGCCAGCACCATCCAGGCAGCCGTGGCACCTGGACCTGCGCAAAACCCCAGAGGGCGGAGCATATGGAGGGGCTGGACGAGATGGCAGGACCCTCACGGAGGAGGTTTCCCCAGCCCCAAGCCTACCCTGGAAGAGACGCCACCCTTGGAGGAGCAAGACCTTGCGACTTGCGAGGTTCGATGTGTCCCCTCCCCCAGTGAAGAGGTGATGGTATCTTTGCCCTGTAAGTCTTGCTCTGCCCTCTGGGCGGACCCCATCCCCCGTTCCCTTGCTGCCCCTGAACAGGGCCTCCAGGGAGTCAGTGAGGGTATCGCCCTTGTCGTGCTGCCCCACCCCTATCCACCTTGTACCCCCAAGAAGCCATCTGGCCCGCCGGGGGACTGCGGTGGTCCATTCATGGCCCCAACCGCTGGTTCATTGAGCAGTGTTGGTGAGGGAGGCCTCCCCGCTCCATCCCAACCTTCAGCGCCGGGCACCTCCGTGCTAGATCCAGAGATTTTTCCGGATGTGCCAGGTGACCCAGTGCCTGAGAGGGAGCGGGGCTTTGAGCTGCCGCTGTCCTTTGGCCCATATCTCCAAAAGGAGCCCAGACAGGACCCCTCTGCCCTTGATCCTGGGGTTGGGATCAAGGTGGAGGTGGAGCTGACTGACAGCTCCGAAACAGCCCTGTACTCAATACAGGGGAGGGGTTGGAAGCTGGAGGCGACAACCTGGACGATGACGGGGTTTCAGTGGTGAGCACTGGGGATGACTTAGAGTCATTGGCGGGTGAGGTGGTGGATCCCCTGGTGCCCCACACCAATTCTCCCCATATCCCTTTAAGGAAGCTCCAGGATTTTTTAGCAAGTAATCACGGTTGCTGAGACAGAATCCAGTTGGCTCTGGACTGGTAGCTTTCTTTTCCTCTTGTGTTCTGGTCTACACACAAGGCCCTAAAAGCCCCTGGGTTGGATCGGAATGCTAAGAGGAGGGTCCACACATTTATCGCTGGGCTCCTGAAAGTGAGGAATGATCAAAAGAGTCCTTTCCTTCTTATGTGACCACCTATCACCTGGCATGGTGATGGTAGCACATACTCCTGACCATGAAGACTACTATAGCTAGCCTCAACATCAACAGCAGCAGGGGCGCACAGCGCAGGTTCCTGAACTTCTTGGTCCTCCAGGACGGGAGGTATGAGGTGTGTTTCCTGCAGGAAACCCATACTGTCCTGGGAAACAAAGCTACCTGGCTCCTGGAGTGAAGATGGGGGTCTACATGAGTCACCTAGCCTCCAATTCTGGCGGGGTGGCTGTCTTATTGGCCCCACATTTTCAGCTGGAGATCTTGGCGGTTAAGGTGCCAGTGCCAGGCCGGTTGCTGCACCTTACTGTGCGCCTGGGAGGCATGGCGCTTCACTTTGTGAATGTGTACCCCTGGGCAGGCAGCAGCAAGCGAGCTTCTTTGAGGAAGTGTCCACTCACCTGGGCACCATCAACGCAGGCAAGTGCATTGTCCTTGGTGGGGGCGATTTCAATTGTACCCTCGAGGCCCAGGACCGTCACGGTACCCAGCACTGCATGCTAGGTGTGAGTAAGTTGCAGGACCTGGTCAGGTCCTTCGACTTGGTGAACGCCTGGCGACATCTCCATCCTGACTCTAGCGTTTTCACTTCTGTATCACCTGAAATCGGAGCGTCGAGACTCGACCATCTTCATGTTTCCAAGGTGGTTGTGTCCTGCGTTCCATTGGCTTTTGTGCGGCAGGTGCCGTGCACGGACCACTGTCTAGTGTGGACGGAGCTCGTTCCATTCTGTGCTCGGACGCGGTCCGCGTACTGGCACTTTAATAACCTGCTGCTGAAGGACGAGCAGTTCCTGGACTCATTCCGTCATTTCTGGGCTGGCTGGAGAAGGAAATGGGGGAGGCTTCCCCTCTTTGGTGCTATGGTGGGATGTGGGCAAGGCTCATGTCTGCATCTTCTGACAGGAGAATGGGAGAGGGTCAACAAAGAGGCGGAAATCCAGGGTCGAGGAGTTGGAGAAGGAGGTGTTCAACCTGGAGGCATATCTGCATCAGCCCAATGTGGACCCAGCCCTGCGGCTGGCGGACGAAGAGAAGAAGGGTGCGCTGTGGGACCTGCAACTCGTGGGTCCTGCAGTGCACACGTGAGGTCATGGGTCCGGTTCCTCTGGGACCTGGACTGCAGCTCCCCCTTCTTCTACTCACTGGAAAAAAGGCACAGGGTCCATCAGCAACTCCTTACGCTGCTGACCGACGAAAGATCCCTTGTCTGGGATGCGGAGGACATCAGGGCCATCGCCCGAGACTATTACACTGCCCTGTTCTCTCTGGATCCACCCAGCAAAGATGCTCGCAGAGTTTTGTGGCAGGACCTGCTGCAGGTCAGCCCGGAGGGCGCCGGAAAGCTTGACTTCCCTATAGGTCTGGGGGAGCTGACCGGCATTCTCGACAGCCTCCCCAGGGCAAGTCCCCGGGGCTGGACGGGCTGACCGTGGAGTTCTTCAGGGTGTTCTGGGACATCCTGGGAAACAACTACGCAGGGGTCCTGGGTGAGAGTATCGCAACCAGGGAAAAGCCCCTTTCGTGGTGCAGTACGGTTATTGCCCTGCTGCCTAAGAAGGGGGATCTCCGCCTCCTTAAAAACTGGCACTCGGTCTCCCTCCTCAGCACGGATTACAAAATCTTTGCCAGGACAATGTCTTCTTGTGTGCTGGACCACATGATCCACCCTGACCAGTCCTACCTGGTCCCGGACCATACCATCTTCGACAATATCCATCTAGTCTGGGACACCATCCACTTTTCCCAGAGGACTGGTCTGTCAAGCACCTTCCTGTCTCTTGACCAGGAGAAGGCGTTCAACAGGGTGGATCAAGAATATTTATTTGGGACTCTGCAATCATTCAGGTGCAGGATACATTTTGTCACGCGGATCTGACTTCTGTACTCTGCCACAGAGTGTCTAGTTAAGGTTAACAGGTCCCTGACAGCGCCACTTCGCTTTGGGAGAGGAGTGCGTCAGGGCTGCCCCCTGTCTGGCTAATTGTATTCCATCTGCGTGGAGCCTTTCCTGCGTCTCTTGCAGAGGAGGTTGTCGGGATTGGTTCTGCGCGGGTCGGGCATCGGGGTGGCCCTCTCGGCTTACACCGATGACGTGCTCCTCATGTTCAGCGACCCGGCTGACCTGGGTCAGACGATGCGCGAGTGCCAGGAGATCTACTCTGCCGCATCCTCTACCAGGATTAACTGGGGCAAATGTTGTGGACTCCTGTTGGTCAGTGGCAGATGGATCACCTACCCGAGGAGCTCAGGCCTTTCACCTGGAGCAGGAGAGCCTTCTATCCCTGGAGGTCCACCTCTGCCTTGCTGAGGAATCCTGGGCAGCAAACTGGCGGGATCTGGAGGCCAAAGTCACCACTTGCCTGTGGTGCTGGACAGGACTGCTCCGAGTGCTGCCTTACCGGGGTCGAGTTTTGGCCATAAACCAGCTGATTGCTGCCATCCTGTGGTACTGGCTGGTCACTTTGACCCCTCCCCCAGGCTTTATCACAAAAGTCCTGAGAATGCTTGGCGACTTCTTCTAGGACAAAAGGCTGCACTGGATCGCTGCTGAGCTTCTGAGTCTCCTGCTTAGGGAGGGTGGTCAGGTGCTGGTGTGCCTACGCACCCAGGTGGTGACTTTCTGCCCTCAGGCCCTGCAGTGACATCTTAATGTCGAGCCCCCTCCGAGATGGTGTGCCCTGGCGATGTATTTCTTCCACCAGGCGCATGGCCTGAATTATTACGTGCAGCTCTTTTTTGTAGACCGGAGGGGCCTTCATGGCTCCTTTCAGGCATTGCCTGTCTTTTCCCAGGACCTGATCAAGATCTGGACTATGGTCGCCTTGTGGCGCAGCTTTCCACCGTCCGGAGTAGGCAGCTATCGGCAGAGAGCCGCTGCACAGGAATCCACCCCTCCGTCCTTTTTGGTGGCTGGCGGAGAGGAGGGCTGTGGTTGCCGGGGTGACCAGGATTGGGGGCATGCTGGGAGGTGGAGGAGTGGGCTGGATGATACCACACGAGTTGGCACATCGCGCCTCCGTGGACATCCGGCTCACGGCCAAATGCCATTCAAGACCTTAGAATGGTTGTGCTCGGCCCCGATGTCATTCTGGATTTCGACGTAGCGCAGGTGTGTGGTGGTGTTCCATCTGAGTGTACCCCTGTTCGGACAGAATTCCACATTGGTCCAAAGCCCCAAATCCTCCCTCAGGAGCTGGTGCCCTGCAACCTGAGTCACTTTGTGGAAAAGCCCTCCATGTCCTGTATGGGCTGCTGCTGCACACCCTTCACTTCCTTCCCCTCACCTACCGCCTGGACATGCCTTGGCATGCCTTGTTGCTGTCCAGTGGCAGAGGTCCCTAATGGGGGCCCTCAACAGGTGTGTCCTCCTACTTTCCATCGGAGACCTGGGGTGGAGGGTGTTGCATGCAGCGGTGCTATACAACTGTTGGGTATGTCGGTTCACAGACTCCCAAGATGCCCACGTCTTTTGCAGACTTGTGAAGTCCGTGGACCATGTCCATATAGGGTGTTGTAGGCTCAACTCCCTTTTCAGTTATTTTAAAAACCTTTTACTGTTGTTTTGTTTGCACTTCAGCCCCATGCTCCTGATCTATGGGCACCCGATGCGGAGAGGGACCAGGAGGTAGGAGGACCTCCTCGTGAATCTGCTCCTGGGCCTGGCCAAGTTGGCCATTAACAGGTCCAGGCAGCGGGCGATCGAGGAGATTGATCTGACTGTTTGGGCCTCTTCCGTGGCTACGTTCGCGGCCGGGTGTCCTGGAGAGGAAGCACGCGGTGTCTGCTGGCATCGTTGAGGCCTTCCATGCTCGGTGGGCACCGTGGGGACTGGGGTTTTTTTGATTGACCCTGTTCATCATATTTTGATGTAAGGTATGCAAGTTTCCTTTAAATTTTGTCTTTGTTTTTTGCAGTTTTCCTTTAATTGCCCCTAATTTTGTTAATTTCGTTTGCTTCGTTGACTGAAAAGAGTTACATCTCCTTAACCTTCCTAACACTGCCCTACATCTTGGCACTCCCCCGACATCCACAGCGGAGGTGAAGGCAGCCTGCTGACTGCTGTGCCCTGTCTGTGATGAACTTGACGGGCGTTCTCTGGAGGGTCAAGGCCTGGAGGGCCCTGGCCTGCTTCCAGCTGTGTAGCATTGGCACCCTCCTTCGCCTGTGGAGCTGGAGCTACTGGGGTCACTAGAAGAGGAGCTTTGTATGGCCCGGAAATACCCAGAGTCACCTAGGTGATTGGCCCCGGGGTGTGCACCTGCTGATCCTCCTCCCTATGGATGCCTGAGGGCCACTGGCTGATTCCTTGAGGCGAAGGGGAAGCTGGAGTGATATCGAGCTGTCCCGCACCCCTCTCTGTCCCGCACCCCTCTGACACTGTTGGAGGTCAACAATGGCATAAGCAATGGAGTTCGGCCCACCCAGCAACATAGGACTGATGTTCTGTACCAAGGTCTCCATGACGGCCACCATCCTACCAGTGTTGATCCCAGTGCACTGGCATGCCAACACTATCACCCTCCTCCATCATGGCTTGCAATGTGAGGAATGCAGCGGACATCCCTTCCTGATGTTCCTGAGCTTGTCTTTGCAGCTGTAGCTACTGAGGCATGACTGAATCTGTAGGCTCCTTATCTGACTCGGATTCAGCAGATTTATGGTCTCCAGCAGCCCTCAGAATGCCGGAGCCTTAAGAAGTTCCTGCCGTCGTCTGCTGTGGATCAGACAGTGCGATGTGCTAACCAGATTGTGACCCCAAGGCCACTCTCAAGCTAGGTCCCACCAACATGTGATTCTCTGCGCTGATGGAGGGTGTGGATGAGTGGTAAGATGGGTCTTCAATGAGGGTGTCATCTGATTCTTCTTCTGAGGCTTCTTTGAGGCTTCAGTCAAGGAACTGGCTCAAGGACCCCCTCGGCTGCTTCCCAGATATGCCTGCGAAGCAAGGAGAGATAATTAATGCCTGGCAGAGGATTGCGGAGCAGGGGAAGTGATTCACATCTTGGTTGTCTGACGGATGTTGCACTGCTGGATCCTCACTCAGTTGAGCACCACCAACCTCCCCGTCAGCACAGGAATGGTCCAGATCCTCGCCAGCCAGTTGGATGACTCTATTTTCAAAGTCCATGAGGACCTTAATTTCAGGCTTTCCTCTACCAGTCTGTGAACTCTCCCTTTTGTCATGTACCAGCTTGTCCTGCACGGATACAGGTGGAGAGAGTGTAAGCAGAACCCCTGCCAGGCCAGATGATAAGGATGTTTGATATGTGCGGGTAGTGAGTGGTGCCATGTACAGAGTGAGGAAATGATCCGCAGGGCAGATGAAGGTGTGTGTGAGGGTGAATCATGATGTCCTTTGAACTGGCAGTGAATGAGATCCCTGTGGATGTGTGATAGGTTTGTGAGTGTGCGATTTGAGAGTGATGAGAAGAGTGACTTACCCTGGCAGAATGGAGGAGAACATTCTTCCTCTTTTGGCATAGGGTGGCTGTCCTCTTTTGCAGGGTGTTGGCGCTGATCACCATGCCACCATCTCCCATGCAGGATTAGTCACCTTGCTCGCTCACCCTCGCCAGAGCAGCGGTACAGGACATAGCTATGGGCCTCCACTGAGTCCAGCAGGTGCTCGAGGGAGGTGTCGCTAAATCTGGGGGCAGCATGTTTCCTCCCTTTGGCAGCCATCAGTTCCCAACAGCTTCCTATCCCTTGAAGGCTGCTAGTTTTTGCAGGGGCAGCTTTTAAATATAGCACCCGGTTTACTAAATGTCTGAGGTGATGGAGTGGTGGGTGAATCAGAGGCCATCCCACCAGCGACCCTGCATGTTTCCTGGGAATACATAATTAATTAGACAGGAATGGGATGATACAGCGTGAAAACCCACCATTGTAGCCAATGAATAAAACATCATTTTTCCCACCTGCTACCACACTTAGTGCAAATTTGGGACGATTCTGCCCAAAGAATTGCATATCAGCGTTGAGGTGAGAGTGACTGCCTTTGACATCAAGGCAGCATTTGAAGTTAGTGTGGCAACAATGTGTCCCAGTAAAATTGAAATCAATGGGAATCATGGGGAAAACTCTCCTCTGGTTGGAGTCATATCTGGTACAAATCCTGGAAATCCCTTCCTAACAGCACTGTGGGTGAACCCACACCACATGGACTGTAGTAATTCAAAAAGGTGGCTCACCACCAGCTTCTCCAGAGCACTTAGGGATGGGAAATAAATCATGGCCTTGCCAGTAACGCCCATGTCTCATGAAAAATGTAAAGATGTTTAGGGAAAGAAGCAATATGATAAATATTCATTTGAGAAAGAGAACCTAAAACAAAAGCCAAAAGATTAAGCAAGTAAAGCCAAATATAGTTAAAGTCAACTGAAATAAACAAGGAAAGAGAAAGAAAATATAGAAAGCAATGAACAAAAGTGAAGGAAAGAAAAACCAGCTGTCTTTGCCTAACATGACAAGAGGCAGTGACTCTTTTATGTTGACTGTTAGAATGGCTTGCAATACATTGGCTGGGATTTTCTGGCCCCGTCATGGTGACACCCAACATGGGATTTTCGGCAGCCCAGCCAAAAGTCCATTGATTTTCGGCAGGACCAGACGATCCCGGCAGCGGGTGGGGCAGGAAAATCCTGCCCTTTCCCTCATATGCTGCTATTAAATAACAAGAGTGAAAGTGGTCAACAAAATGCAGCTTTCCTCAGCTGGAATTTCAGATACGCGCAAAAGCTTTTGCTAGAACAATTGAATAAGGTGCCCAGTCCTTCTTCTGCAACAAAATAGCTGAATAAAAAATTCTGCATCAAACTCCAAAACAATTTCCAGAAATCTATTTAATGTCTATCTCATCACAACCATTCAAGATGGCCTGTTACTTAAAAAGCAATGTTGTTTGTGGACCTCTGTATGATGTCTTTATTTCCTCAAACCATCATTTGTCTCAAAATTGCATTATAATTAATAATCTTATTATGAAGTATTATATAAGATATAATGAAAATATTTGGAAGTTTACACAGAATGTTAGTAATGGTGTGGTAAGAGAAAATTGCCTCATAAAGATATATTTTAGCTTTTTGCCAGCATTCATAAACCTCGATCACTGTTTTGATTTTTTTTCCTGTGAAGCTGCCCATGGTAAATTCTCACCCTGTACTAACCCAAACACTTACTGGTTTGAGTGGAACGATTAACCTCTGTTCTTGCCTGTTTGTTTCCAAGGGACTGTTGCCCATTGACCCTACAATACTCATAGTTCCAGATAGAGCAAAGGTCTTGAGTGCTGGGGCTGGCAGTACAGGGAGTCTAGGCCTAATTGTCTTTTCTTTGCAGTCTAGAATTATTGGCAGCTGCCATTATGTCAAATGGTCTGCTGTCACCACACAGTACCAAGTAGGTTCCACTAATTGCAATGGCCTTTTCATCAAGTAGGATCAGCGAGTTTATCCAAAAGAGTACTGTAGCAGTATTTCCCATCAACCCATTAGTACAGCTTGTAGCTTACTACATCAGCTGGGATACAGATGAGTGATCAGGCTGTCATATTGTTATGATTTGTTCATCTTTGGAGTGTTTAGTAGATACCCTTTGCACTTCTCTTTGTACCTGAGTACTATAGCCCTGACTGCCCCTTCATTTGAAGGGGTGTTGTGGCTTTTAAAAGTTCACTAGCACACGATTGCAGGCAGGCAACTGGTCTTTGACAAGAGATCAATACTGTCCTTCCAATTGCTGGAGTCAAGCTGTTGGGTCTGTCAGGGGGATGTGTGCTGTAATTGGATCATGGATGCTGCGAGTTGTCTGAGTTTCCCTTCAGCACTGTCACAGCTGTCAGATGTCATCCCTTTGAACAGCTGTCACTGTAGGAGGGTTGTGCCTCTTTCCCCGTTCTAACCCAATGCAAATGTCCACTTAACACATGAATATTGAAGATATTAGGCCACATTTTTTCATGCTTTTATGCAAAAGGAAGAGCTGTGTCAACTGTGAATTTCATGGGAATAAGTGGCAATTTATTCACAGCAGAAATGTGAAGCACAGCTTGTAATGGCAAGACAAAAGATGGCAAATATCAGTTTTCAAATGATTTAAATATGGAGAATACGCTGTCTTTAAAGCATCCTAAGTCTTTTGATATATGAAACTACTTATATCCTGATTCTGCATTAATAGTGCACCAGAACATTTATATATGAATTACAGTTTTTTTTTAAAAGGGAATCTGCATATAAACATATATGAGCAGGGAAAGACAGCAGCATTGTTGTGAAAGTTTTTGTTTCTCAGAGGAAAGGTTTCTGGAAAGGTCTCTGGTTCTTACTGTGTGACATGCAGAGTGATGGTCTCAAAAAGCTGAACTTGAACCACGGGTTTGCCTCGTAAGAAAGATGTGATTTTTTTGAATATATAATTAACCTGTGGAGTTTAAATGATTGCTTGTCCTTTGGCTTACATACCTAGAAACTGTTGTAATACTTAGCAGCGAGGGACATACTAATGCTATTTACTATGCTGAATTTGAGGTCTCTTCAGACTATTCGTTCTAATTTGCAAGTGTATTTTATCACCACTGTTTGATTCTAGACTGAAAATAATTTGGTACTTTGCAGAAAGCTAATGTTTGCATTTTATATGCTATAAATGCAAGAAACCTGATGCACATATGCCATTTGAATGTAATTTTAACATATTGTGTCTATTAACTTGTGTACATTACTATAGAAAACTCATTGCAAAGAAGCCATTGACAAATTAAACAAAATGATAAGCTGAAGGTACAATGATTTTACACTGGAGTGTTAATGTAGTCTATCATCGGTTTTGTAATAATAAAGGGTAGAATTTTTTGCTTGGCATGTGGGCGTATGTCTGGCAAACTTGAATGTGAAATAGTGTGTGATGAAACCAGGCAAGTATCCTGACGTCATCATGCACTTGCACGATATTTCGCTTGGCAAGCACCTGCGAGAGTCGGCATCATACCTGCCGACAACTAAGAGGCCTATTAACACCATTAAAGTAGCAATTGATGGCAATTTTTTGCTGCCCGTCCAACCTTACGGTTGGTGGGCAGGCAAATCGGCCAGGCAGCCTTTGCATTTTTGAGGAAACCTCATCCGAGGGTGGGATGAGGTTTCCGTGATTAATTTAAAAAAAATTAAAATGTTCTGAAAAAATGTTAATCATCCGTACATTGAGGTGTCTCTTTTTGGCGCATGGACATTTTTTCCTGATTTTACATTCTGTTTTTATTGATTTAAAATTCCAACAGCTCCCTGAGGCAGCTCTCTGTCTTCAGGGAGCTTTCCTTTCATGCTCCCCCACACCCACACTGACTTCAGTGCTTGTCCTCCTCCCGCCCCCACCCCAGCAGTGCTGAGCCTTTCAATGCACCTTTCACGCTGGCTGGCCAAGGTGAAATCACCGTCGGGGGCCGATCATGGTTGGTGGTCCTTTCCCTGGCTGCTCCCAGGCCCACCCATCACAGCCATCCGCCAACCTGAAAATTCTGCCTTAAGTATCTGGTGTAGCCTGAAAGATACAGTTAAATGCCTATCTTTGCCAATTGTAAAGAGAAAATCATTATTACGAAAATAGTGGTCTCCATGACCATTGTCTTATTCTACATCTTCAATTATGCTCAGGGTGTGCAATTTCCATCTTTAGTCTGAAAAGGTCTATTTTTGCTAGATAACACAGCCCTTTAACGTTACTATGTAATAGCATGTTAAACAACTTTTTCCCAACAGATGGATTAGTATTGATTAGATGTGGAGTTGGATTTAAGTGCGCTGCATAAATGTTGTGGCATTTCTTAATGCTGACTAAATCTGAATTATACATTTACTTTTCCACCCATTGGTTTCACTCCAATATAAAAGTGCAAAAGTATACTTCAAATTTTCCTCACAGCATGTAAATCCACAAAATAAAATATATTTTCCATTCAGCCGATCTTTATACTCAGTAGTGAAAATGTCACTCATGCACTTATAAATACGTATACATCACCCTACAGTGGAATTGGATATCCAACGTAAATGAAGACTGACTGGCATAAATTAATGGAGGTAAAACAAAACATGATTTGTTGTTAGATTCTTTTCATACAAGAATAAACTATTAGATGTGATTGACTGAGAAGTAAACCACTTTAAGATAACTGACCTCATAACCCAGAAGCATGGCAGGATCATGGGTTATAGATGTCAAGAATTGGCCTAACTCTTGAAAATTATTACTTTCATTGTTTACTTTCTTTATACGGCATAATGCATATTTTTGAGATGTTGGCTAAAATGGTTTGAAAAAAATAGGTAATGATCATATTTTGGGCAAATTAATTATGGGAAATCTAAATAAACTGAGATTGAGTCAGTCCCCACTCTTAGGTTTTCACAGCTGATTTGGTCAAATAGTCTGGAAAGTGACAGCAAGGGGCAGGTAGAAAGCAATCAGGGAGAAATGAAGACATAGTCAATAAGAAACAGAGCCAAAAGAGAAAGTGACAGAAGAGATAGAAAATGGTCAGAGAGAGATGGACATGTAGGCAATAAGGAAAAGTGGTGAGAGTTAAGAGGGTGGAGAAAGAATGATTTGGAGGGTAAAGAAACTGAGCACTTAAGGGAGTAAACAGTGAGAATGTATAAAATAAGTGGCTGACGCTCTGATGCCCTGGATATGAAAGTGCAACTGTGCAGCATAGTACAAAGTTCATGCCAGGAAAATGGAAATAGACTTTGTGAAGAAATGGCGCTCTGCAAATAAATCATCAGTGTTTATAAATCCCAAACGAAAGGGTTTAATGCTTCAAGTTTGACTGTGGAAACCTGTTTGATTAGCTGTTTATAAACACATATTATGACCATCTCTATATAATTACGTCCAATGGGTCGTAACTGAACCAGTACTGTTGTTTATGTGAAAAACAGCATAGTAATTTGTGTCCTGAGGATGCCAGTAGTCTTTTTAAATATTCTCTAACTCACTTCAATATGTCATAAATGAAGGGGACATTTCTCCATTTGAAAATTATATAGAAGGGATGGAGTTATGAGTCTTGCAAAATGAGACTGCTAATTATCTGCCTAACATAATGGAAGCAAGAAACTAGGGTATTGAAAAAAAATCACAGCATTATCACAGCGGCCTAGGAGGCTGATCTCACCATTTGAAATAATGTCAAAACACTGGGATAGATCTTGACTTTATGTTTTTTTTTCTTTCAAGGGGTATGGGCATCACTGGCAAGGCCAGCATTTGTTGCCCATCACTAATTGTCCTTGAACTGAGTGACTTGTTAGGCAATTTCAGAGGGCAGTTAAGAGTCAATCACATTGCTGTGATTCTGGAGTCACATGTAGGCCAGACTGGATAGGATTGCAGATTTCATTCTCTAAAGGATATTAGTGAACCATAATAACAACAATGAACAATAGCTTCATGGTCACCATTACTAGCTCTTAGTTCCAGGTTTATTAATTGAATTTAAATTCCACCAGCTGCCAGGGTGGGATTTGAACCTATGTCCCCAGAGCCCCGGGCCTGTGGTTTATTAGCCCAGGGACATTACCACTACACCGTTTCCCCTGAGTATGATCATGTAGAACAGGTGATAGTGAATTGGCAGCCCATTTTCCATCTCCTCCGATGTAAATCGGCTGTCAACTTGCTATCACCCATTTTACACTATTACACATGCAAAGTCAGAATCCTTTGTGATTTAGGACACCGAGCATAAACACCAAGGTACACAATGTACAAGCTTGTTTGTGCTTTGGAACAGCAAGCATCTGACTTCGCTCAGTCCAGAGACTACAAAGGATCTGCGCTAGTGTAGGTAAATATATTTTACTGCACAAACCATGACTAAAATGCTTACAAGCCCAACCAGTTAAAGACTAATTACATTGCATTCTTTATCAGAGATCCCAAACAACATTTGTCATATTTGCATTAATAGGGCAAGTCATGTGACTGAGACAAGAATTTAAATAGCAGACATCAGAAAGTAGGTGGATTAGGTTGGTTCAACATCAAAGTAGGATCCATATGTAAATTTATAGCACCAATTAGGAAATGGCGAGCTGTGATGTAATGCACATAGAGATAGCTTGCCCTCTATTTTCCCCTTTCTTTTAATCAAATTAAGCAGAGAAAGCTTACAACTCTGGTCTACAGGATATATTTAAATTATATGCATTTATTCTTGCTTTTGGGCAGGGCAAAAAAGTGTTTTGTAAAGTATTATGGTATAAAAAGACAGTCGTTCTGGCTCATTTACTTTTGTGAGCAAATTATCCAAGATTAACTACAGACTAGTCTGTGCAGTTTAAAAGCCGAAAGCAATTTCAATGGTGGATGGTAATGCTACATTTAGTTCGCAACTGATTGGGTCTAAATGGCTACACAGAAAAGTCTTTGTATATGACCACAGGGCTTGATGAAACCACATAAGCAAACCAGTAAAAATGGTAAAATGGCATTTCACAGTATTCAGGGGATCAGTGAAACAAGGAGAGATAATTCAAAATTTCTAAAAGCAAAATATAAGTTTAGACAAAAATCTTGATTTGCAAAGCAATATCCTTGAGTTGTTGAGCAAATTCTATTTTCAGAATACTGCATGGACGCCACATTTTAAAACTAAGTTGTACATTTTACAAATTCCCTAATAAGTATTATTAACATCTTACAAGTACCTATGATTGGGACCATTAATTAAGTGAAAGGTAAACTCCTCTGTAGGGATCGTTATTTCTAACAGCCCATTAAACCTTCTACATGCAAAATAGTAATTATACAAAGACTACTGAGAAGTTGGGAAATAATCACACAATGTTTAAATTTACTAGCATTACATTGTAGCTTTATCATTTACCCTACTTACATGAGTGAAAATTAATACTTGTAAGATGCTGTAAGGATGGATTAGATTAACTGCAGCCTTTCTTTCTGAATTTATTGATTTATTTTTGTTAAATGGAGAGTGATCAAATGCCTAGAATATTTCTGCTGCTCAACACCCTGAACCAAATTAAACGTCATTTTTTTGCTTCCTCTTCAAAATCAAACTCAACGAGAGAAATATCAACTCCTCGCTGTATACCTCAAATATTAAAAAACAAAATGCCACTGTGCTTTGTTCATTTCGGGTTTGTGGATTTTAAGTGCTTCAGTGGCTTAGAGGCAGTCAGTGTTGGCACATACAGTAGGGAGATTGAATCACAGTTCCACTGCGGCATGTCAAACTATTATACCAGGGATCATGATGTCACACTGGTCTCAATGGTTCATGAGCTCAAGGATATGGTTAACAAATGTAAAACCAAACTTCAGGAGAGCTGCTTTACTGTGCTAAGTGATCTGTATTCCCTTTGAATTTACTTTTCCCTAACCCCGTGAAATTAACAGTGGATTCTGACATTCGACCTCTGACCTGATATATAATAAGAATTTGAAAACATCATGCATGAGTGTGTTTGTGTAATGCAAACTGGAAAAATGACCGTGGCCCCTTTTTTTTATTGCAGAAGGCCTCAGAAACCTAGATTCCTTGCAGGTTTCAGTTTTAAAAAAGTTGTTATAGAAAGGCTGGTAAATTCTGTAACTATAGTAATTGGTTTCTCATGATTTTTATGAAGAATGAATAGTATTAAATGTGCATTGGAACACAATATGCTGCATTTGACAGTTGCTATTTACTGAGATAAGGGTTAAAAATAATATAGTAGGAGTCTATAATGGCTTGGGGGAGTAGCTACTGGGGAGTTTGCTGCCAAGGTTGCGAGTGCATTGCAGTGTCTAGGTCTTAGGGTTTAAGAGGCAGAAGCAGAAAGTGTTAGGTGAAAATGATTTTGCAGTTATCAGGCTTGGGGGATGACAGCAGACAAGAATTAGTACAAGGTGCAATGCAGCCTTTCTTTACAATGAAGTAAAGATTGGCAGCTGGAAGTGAGGCTTACAGACAGACGTGCACATAAGACCTCTTCACCTAGGACTCATAATCACTACTCAAAGGGAGAAGCATTTAACAGTAAAAGGCATCCACAGCCATCAGAAGTGTGCTTAAAACTCCACTTAAATATCACTTTGTACGTTATTACTTGCAAACTGTGGTTTGGTATTAAATCATACTTGCATAGGCTTTTGGTTAGGTGCTGATAATGCTAGTAGAGTGGGGGTGGGGAACATTGGTGACTAAGATTTTAGGTTGATCTGCCACAGACGTGACTGGAATGTCCTGCACTGCTGACATTGATGCATCAGGGTGAATAATTACACAACTGCACTTTCCTTCCTCTTATGGCTTCTAATTTTAATTGTCATTGTGGCCCTTCCATTTTAATTATGGGCTTCTTTGATATATAACAGCTGATTGTATCCTATGAAAATACAGTGGGATAATAGTCCCTTTATAATTAATGACTGCATGTAGATTTTGGTGCATAAAAGGGAAACTATGAGAGAACAATTTATTTAACCAGGTTTTCAAATTCTTTAGTTCTTCCACAGAATTAAATAAGGTTCTTGAACTTCCAAAGCTGCTTGATCTTTGGATTGCTTTAGTTTGTGCTGCACGTTTGTTTAATAAAATGTTACGGTGCTGGGTCACAGATTATTTTTTTTAACAATTTTTCAAAACATTAAAAAAGAGACAGACTGCTTTTTGTCTAGTGTCTATCATGTGAAATTATAAAATGGGGCCTGACATGCATCTGCTAATTTTATTGTAGCATGGACGGTGTGCTTACATCATGCATAGCATGACTGCAGTTTAGTCGTAGAGCAGGAGAAATTGGATCGACAGAGGCAGTGACTACCCTGAGGTCACCAGTGACCATGCCACTCTGATGTGATGTCTAGTTGGGGTGATGGTGTGTAAATAAACGGAGAGAATTGCAAATCTTGTCATGGCCAAGCAGAACAGCTCAAGCATTTAAAGATGGTTGCCCGCAAACCTAACTGGAAGGTGGTTGCTGTGTGGTGGCTGGAGAAAACTCGATTCTCTGCCGCAGTCTGTTCCTCTTGCCTGACGAATCTGAAACCATTGACCCAGCATTTATTGCTAGAGGACTAAAAAGTAAATTAATTTTTTTAGTAATGGAAAATAACAAAGATAAAATCCAATCTTCATATTATTGTCAGATTTTCTGCGTTGCAATGATCTCAATGAAATATATCACATAATAAGTTTCTAATGCAGGAAATTCTCCGAATGAGAAAAATGCCGATTTTTCAATTTATACATTTTTTGCAGATGTGCCATGTAATGTTCTCATTGACTTTATCAAATATTTACAGTGTATTTGTTTTGCTAACTGTCCTGCTGTAAAGTTTCTCATATGTTAAATAAACAAAATTCAGCAGTAACTAATCTAGTCACAATAATATTGCATTTCAATAACTTCCATCGGTAAACTAGTTTCAAAATCTATCACTAATAATAAATCCATTTGTATAAAAATAACAGACCTAATTCTCTTCCCTGTGAAAATACTGCTTTGCACTCTTTAAATAGATTCTCCCTTGGTTTTGTGTAGAAAAATTACTTATGCTTTGTGTACGATTTTCCTTTTCTGGTTTTCTGCAACAGTTTCTGCATTGCTTGAAGTACAATTTTCGCTTTCTGAATATCTTAATTGGATAGGGGGAGTGACAATATGAAGTATGCTCCACGTGCAGCTTTCCCTTGGTAAAGCAGACTAAATCCCTGGAGCAATTAAAACCAGATTCCACCTGGTCCTAACACAGAGCCTTATAAAACAACATAAAGGCTGGCAAGGCAAAATACCGACCTGATTACTGAAGAATGGCTGAGGAATATATGAGCAGTTGAAGAGAAAGCAACTTCAGTCTAAAGTAAGGTTCTTTTTAGTTCTCTATGAATTTAATTATGTGAGTTTATAATTATGATTTACTCTGTTACCCACCCCGTCACCCCGATAAAGGAAAAATGTTAAGCAATTAATATTAGTTCTATATTTGTATCATTTTATGCTTTGTTCAAAATAATTTTTCATTTTTAGTTAGGGCACCTTGTCACATTTTAGAACTGAGGCTGAGTAAAACTCCTGAATATTCAGCAGTGTGGATACTCAGCTAGTTGCTGGAAGAGTGCAAAAAGGTTATGCTAAGGTTTTATAGTAGCCAGACCACATGTGAAGAGCTTTTGGCCATCATGCTACCTAAAACCTTAAAATGGAACACCAGTAAAAACTGGGAATTAGGAGTACTGGTCTGACCTGCTTTTATCGTTTTGGGGCAGGCATTTGGAAAGGTACAAAGAAGAAGCTAGGAAAAGAGAACCAGAGGATCTAAGTTCAAATTATTGCATATTGCATATTCTGAGCATTTTGTTATTCATCCCCCTCTGCTGCCCTCTCTGTTGGGGAGATGTAAATAAAGATAATTCAATAATGGCTGCCAGCTGTGAGTCTACATGTTAATCTTTACTCAGTGCAATATACAATAGAAAGATGATGATGAGGCTGGTACAGAATTTTCTTTTATACTTCATTTGAGAAATTAAGGACTGAAGAACATTGGGACTCATTTTTGGAACTCCTGAAGTTGATTTTGAGGAATTTTGAGCAATTTGAAAGATTGCTCCATCTGCACATTCTGTTCGGGTACACAGTGAGTCAGCACAGTACATAATTGAAAAAAATGGCACTGGAGACATATTTGGGGTCAATGGGCGAATTCAACCCTAACAAAGAAGACTGGTATAATTGTGAGCAAAGCTTTCAAATTTGGCTGAAAGAGAATAAAAAAGATGAGGATAAAGTTTTCCTCTCCATGATGTCTGCAGATGCTTTTGATGTAGTTTTTAACCAATGTTGTCTGAGACCCCAGTTTGATGAACTGTTCTGAAGTTTATGAGATTCTGGACTCATTATGGGACAAGCAAGAATGAATTTGCACTGGGGGTTGCATTTTGTAAAAGAAAGCAGTTGCCAAGTGAGACAGTTGCAGATTCCATTCTCGAATTATAGAAACTCCCTCTTCACTGTGGGTATGGCGCAAGCTTAGAAATCGACCTTAGAGACACGTTGAGGGAGAAAGAACAATAAAATCCAGGCCACGTTTTTGAGCAAAAGCAATGAACTAATGAGGGAGGAGGCCTGTGATGAGGCCACAGCCATGGAAATAGCGGAAAGAAATAGTTGTAAATCGCAAGTAAGTTCTTTTCCTGAGCCAGCAGGGGAGGTTCACCAGATTTCAGACAGATCAAGGCCACAGTGGCCAAGTTCACATTCTCAGAGTCAGAAATTTAAATGCTACCATTGCCATGGTAACCACCAACCATTTAAATCCCCCCAGTTCCAGTCAAAGTACTACACCTGTGGGAGAATCAGTCATATCCAGATGGCATGCAGGAATAGATGAAACAATAATGTTCCAGGTTGTGTTAAAGCTCCAGGTCATTGCCGTGTGCCAGGTTGAGATCATGGTGGATGTAAGGCTGGTTTCAGAAGTCCAGAAATCCTCAAATGCACATATAATAGGTGTGGAAACAGAAGTTGATGTTATCGAGCAGAAGATTGAGTTATACTCAACCAGAGACCAAGAAAAACAATGCATGGAAGATGAGAGTAATAAGGCTGAAGATAAAATTCCAACATCCACTGTAGAAGTGAAAGTTGCAGATTCACAACTTACTTTCACTGCTGCAGCTGTGCCCGTTATCTTGAAAAGAGAGTACAGGCAGTCTTTTTCTGATTGGCAGGATGTGACGGGTGGAGTCCCGCAGGGGTCAATGCCAGGGCCTCAACTTTTTACAATTTATATCAATGACTTAGATGAGGGGAGTAATGACATGACAGCTAAATTTGCAGATGGCACAAAGATAGGTAGGAAAGTACGTTGTGTAGAGGACATAAGGAGGTTGCAGACAGATATAGATAGGTTGAGTGCGTGAGCAAAGATTTGCAGATGGAGTATAATGTGGGAAAGAATAAAAAAGCAGAGTATTACTTAAACAGAGAACAGCTACAGAATTCTGAGCTACAGAGGGATTTAGGTATACCAGTACATAAGTCACAAAAAGTTAGTATGGAGGTACAGCAAGTAATTAAGAAGGCTAATGGAATGCTATCCTTTATTACGAGAGGAATTGAACATAACAGTAAGGATGTTATGTTTCAATTATACACGGTATTGGTGAGACTGCATCTCGAATACTGTGTGCCGTTTTGGTCTCCTTATTTAAGGGAGGATGTGAATGCATTGGGGACGGTTCAGAGGAGGTTTACTAGATTGATACCTGAAATGAGCGGGTTATCTTACGAGACTGAGCTTATTTCCACTGGAGTTTAGAAGAGTGAGGGGTCACGACTGAAGTATATAAGATCCTGAATGGTCTTCACAAGGTAGACGTGGAAAGGATGTTTCCTCTCGTGAGTCCAGAACTAGGGGGCACTGTTTTAAAATTAGGGGTTGCCCTTTTAGGACAGAGATGAACATATTTTTTTTCTCAGGGTTGGGTGACTTTGGAACTCTCTGCCTCAGAAAGCAATGGAGGCGGGGTGATTGAATATTTTAAGGTGGAGGTAGATAGATTCTTGTTAGGATATCAGGGGTAGAAGGGAATGTGGAATTTGAAATACAAGAAGATCAGCAATGATCTTAATGAATGACAGGGCAGGCTTGAAGGGCCTTATGGTCTACTTCTGCTCCTATTTCATATGTCCATATATGTTCTTAAGTCACATTCCCTGACTGAAAAATGGTTTGAAACTAACGTTATTCCAATAACAGTATTCCAGTGTTAGGTTAAATTAATATTAGGGTGGACTATGATGGCAAATCCTATTACTTGTCATTGGTAGTAGTAAGAGGGAAGAAAATCTCCCTGATGGGAAGACTTGTCGTAAGAAAATACAGTTAAACTGGACCAAGTTATTTACAGGATCAGGGATCAATAAGAATATGTCTGACATTGGGAAAGTGCTCAGGGAGCACAAAGGGGTCTTTGAGCAAGGAAGGCCAAATGATAAAATTAGGCATCACAAGGCTGAAATCAAGATTAAGGACAATGTTCAGACAGTATTTTGCAAGGGGAAGCCGGTGCCTTATGTACAGTTAGAAACAGCAAGTAAAGAGCTGAATTGATTAGAAAGAAGAGGGGGAATTAATGTGGCAAAGAGCAGTGAATGGGCCGCACCCATTGGGGTCGTCACAAAGCAGACAGGTTCTTTTGGATTTGTATAGATTATAAGAAAATGGTAAATAATGTGATTGAGAATAATACTTAGTCACTGCTTACCACCGAAGATTTCTTTTCTAATTTAGCCAATGGAAAGGTTTTAAGTAAGGTAAATTTATCAAATGTATATTTGCAATTAGAATTAGCTGACAAGAGCAAGGAGCTGCTTATACACACAAAGGATTGTACCAGTACGAACGGTTATCGTTTGGGGTGTCTACTGCTCCTGCAATGTTCCAGAGCGTCATGGATCAGATATTAAGTGGGATGAAAGGAGTGTGCTGCTTCTTAGATAACATTCTAATTAGCAGTAAGACAGAGAAAGAGCATACAGAGAAAGAGGTTGAATGACTTGTTTGATTTCAAGAGTATGGCATCAAAGCTAAAAAAGCACAAATGTTGCTCCATAGGGTCAAGTATAACAAAGTTCGGTCATTAAATAGATGGTGAATGTATCCACCCAATGCAGGAGAAGTTTGAGAGGATTTTGAAAGAGAGAGCAAAGAATAACTTAAAAAATTCATAGGTTTAAGCATGAGATGTCTCACCACAAGGATTAAGTGTGGCATTATTTCACATAATGGATAATAGTGTGGAGAATCCTGTAGCATACGCTTCATGTACTTTAACAAAGTCTGGGCAAAATTACTCACATGTTGAGAAAGAGACTTCAGCCATCATGTATGGTGTTACTAACATTCCGTCAGCAAAATATTAAATATCATAAGTCAGCAGATCATGCAAATGCAGATGTATTTTCAAGATTTTCTGTGAAGGCTGATTCATTCAAACAATTGAGTCCTGTGAATTACTTTACATATACAAATTACATGCCAGTGTCTGCCAGAGAAACTAATGAAGAAACTCACAAGGATGTGGTGCTCAGTAAAGTGCTCAATGATTTCATGAATGGCTGGTCTATAGAGTGTGATGATAAAAAAATTGCAGGAGTATTTCACATATAGAAATGAAATGAGCTGTGTATTAGTCTAAGTTCAACTCCAAATTAGCTAATACATTTAGTCCACTGTATCAACTGCTCAAAGATAGAATAGATTGTGAGTGGTCTGTGGAGTATCAGAAAACATTTGAAGAAGAGAAGAAAGTACTGACTACTGATGCTGTTTTGACTCACCATGACCCTAAGAAACAATTGGTTTAAGCATGCCACAAGGGTTAGGTGTGGCAATGTTTTACATAATGGAGAATAGTGTGGAGAAGCCTGTAGCATATGCTTCATGTACCTTATCAAAGTCTGGGCAAAATTACTCACAAGTTGAGAAAGAGACTTTAGTCATCATGTATGGTGTTACTAATTTCCACAAATACTTGTATGGTAGGAAGTTTACTTTGTTAATGACCACTGAGCCCTTATGATCATATTTGGTTCAAATAAGGAAGTACCATCCCAAAAAACAGCATGGCTTCAGGGATTGGCATTGATTTTGACGGCCCATCAGCACAATATTAAATATCACAAGTCAGTAGATCATGCTAATGCAGATATATTTTCAAGATTTTCTGTGAAGGTTGATTCATTCAAACAACGGAGTCACCTGTGAATAACATTACATATACAAATTACATGCCAGTGTCTGCCAGAGAAATTAGTGAATGAATTCACAAGGATGTGGTGCTCAGTAAAATGTTCAATGATTTCCTGAATGGCGGGTCTAAAGAGTGTGATGATAAAAAAATTGCAGGATTATTTCACTTGTAGAAATGAAATGAGTGTCGATCAAAGCTGTCTCCAATAGACACTTGAAACTTTATTTTATCTCATCTCTGCATGGATTCTGAGGCCTGCCAATGGGGGATATTAGGTGAGTTGGCATGGTAGGAGTTCTCCCGTCCCTGTGCACTTGACCTGGGAGCTAAAATCTGGGCTTTTGACTTTAACTAACAACTCCACTTAATGGCTAGGAATATGACTGATTGATTTATCTTAATCAAAGACCCGACTTACTTTGCTTGACTGATGGATTCTGTGTTACTACTAAACTTTCAGTTTCTTGGTGACTTCCACTTTCTTTGTGATTTTGGACTATAGGAGGTTTATCTTGCTCTCCCTTTGTCAGATTTCCTCTTTCAAGCAAATGACCTACATGAATGTACATGTTCTTCCTGTCTGCAAGGAACAGGGTATTGTGTATTAATATATGTAGCTTCCAGTACATGCAAATGCGCCATACTGTGAGCCTGACTGACAATCTTAAATTGGTTGTCAGCGTAATTCTTATTCACATATGTAGTGAATTTTAGAGAGCGACTCCGTCATATTGCGCCTGTTTCAGCTAAACAAAATAAGTGACAGACATTCGCTGACCAATTCCTCAGGACAATGCCTTGACAAATCAGGATCAAGTTGCCTGGTTTAAATTTCAACGAATGCTTGGCAGGTAACTGTCAGTCACCATCAATGGTGCACTCTCCATGGCAACGCCTCTATCAAGCAAAATCCACTTATCAACCAATCAACACTCTCTTCTCATGCTGTATAAATTGTTATTTTCCCCTTATGTTTGTATTCTTGCAAAATGTCCTGATGAGCACAAGACAAAAAGCTTCAACATGTTTCTTTTTTCAGCAATATTTATTTTCTTCGCCCCTTTAATGCCAAGGTGTTCCTGTAATTGCAAGTAATTTCAAAAAAATTCAATTCATTTTAAATTATATTAACAACCCTCATTTATTTAGCACCTTTAATATAGCAAAGATATTCCAGCACACTTTGCAGAGGTGATTTAGGATGGGAAACATAGAAACATAGAAACTAGGAGCAGGAGTAGGTCATTCGGGCCTTTGAGCCTGCTCCACCATTCAATATGATCTTGGCTGATCCTCTATCTCTATACCATACTCCCATGCCCTTCCCATACCCTGTGACAGCTTCGGAGTCCAGAAATCTATTTCCTTCTTAATATATTCAGTGTGTTAGAGAATTCCACAGGTTCACCACCTTCTGAGTGAAGACATTTCTCCACATCTCAGTCCTAAATGGCCTACCCCATATCCTGAGACTGTGACCTCTTGTTCTAGACCCCCAGCCAGAAGAAACATCATCCCTGCATCCAGTCTGTCCAGTCCTATCAGAATTTTAAACGTTTCAACGTGATCCCCTCTCATTCTTCTAAGCTTCATCGAATAAAGGCCTGGTCGGCCCAATCTCTCTTCATACGACAATCCTGCCATCCCAGGAATCAGTTTGGTGAACCTTTGCTGCTACCTCTCTTTGGCAAATATATCCTTCCTTAGGTAAGGAGACCAAACTGCATACAATACTCCAGGGGCAGAATTTTCTTGTCGGCATGTGGGGGCGGGCCCCGCACGCCGACACATAAAATAATGCGCGGTGACGCTGGGCATGCGCCCCGATGTCTCTGCACGTCATTCCGATCTTTCTATCGGCGGGCGTGCACCGGAGTCAGCTCTGCGCCCACTGTACTGTCAAAGACCTGTTAAGGCCTTTAATACAGCAATTAATCAAATTAGCAGGGCTACCTGTCCAACCTTAAGGTTGGTGGGCAGGCGAAGAGCCCAAGCAGCCTTTGCATTTTTCATGAAACCTCATCCATGGGCGAGATGAGGTTTCATGAATAGTTTAATAATTAAATAAATATTTCTTCCACACCTCATAGACATGGTCCAGAGGGGACATGTCTAATTTATTTTCATCTGTCTTTAAGGAAAACTTTGATTCTGAACTTAATGTCCCTGAGGCGGCTCTGTGCATCAGGGAGCTTTTTGTGCACATGCGCAAAAGAGCACCGGTCCCGACTCACCTTCCTCCCCCTGCCCAGACAGATAGCGCTGAGCGCTACTAGGCATGTGTCAGGCTGAGCAGGCCTTAGTTGGCCTGCCTACATAAAATGGCGTTGCGCAGCCAATCACGGGCAGCATCCACTCCTAACCAGCCCGCCCGACGGGGAGAAAATTCTCCCCCGGGTATAGTCTCACCAAGACCCTGTGCAGCTGCAGTAAGACATCCTTGCTCCTGTGCTCAAGTCTTCTCGCAATGAAGGCCAACACACCATTTGCCTTCTTAACTGCTTGCTGCACTCACGTAGTTGCTTTCAGTGATTTGTGTACAAGGACACTCAGGTCCCTTTGTACATCAACATTTCCTAAACTATCACCATTTAAATAATACTCTGCCATTCTGTTTTTCCTACAAATGTGGACGACTTCACACTTATCCAAGTTATACTTCATCTGCCGTGTATTTGCCCACTCACTCAAATTGTCTGAATTGTCTTAAAGCCTCTTAACACCCTTCTCACTGCTCACATTCCCACCAAATTTGTATCATCAGCATACTTGGAAATATTACATTTAGTTCTATCATCCAAATCATTGATATATATTGTGAATAGCTGGGGAACAAGCACTGTTCCCTACAGTACCCCACTAGTCACCGCCTGCCACTCCAGAAAAAGAACTTTTATTCCAACTCTCTGTTTCCTGTCTGCTAACCAATTCTCAATCCATGCCAATATATTATCTCCAATTCCATGTGCTTCAATTTTAAACGCTAACCTTGTATGTGGGACTTTCTGAAAATCTAAATACACCACATCCACAGTTTCTCCCTTAACTATTCTGCTAGTTACGTCCTCAAAAAACTCCAGTAGGTTTGTCAAACATGATTTTCCTTTTATAAATCCATGCTGACTTTGTCTAATCCCATTGATATTTTCTAAGTGTCCTGTGATCACACCCTTTATAATAGACACTAGCATTTTCCCTTGTACTGAAGTTAAGTTAACCAGTCTGTAATTTGCTGTTTTTTTTTCCCTTCCTCCTTTTTTAAACAGTGGGATTACATTTGCCACCCTCCAATCTGCCGGGACTGTTCCAGAAACTACAGAATTTTTGAAGGTGACAACCAACACCATTCGTTATTTCCATGGCACCTTCTTTAGGACCCTGGAATGTAGCTTATCAAGCCCTGGGGATTTATTGGCTTTCAGTGCCATTAACTTATCCAGCACTATTTTTGTTAGTAATACCAATTTCCTTCAATTCTTCTATCTCACCAGCCCTTTGGGGTTCCCTGGTATTTCTGGGGAGTTATTTGCGTCTTCCTCCATGAAGACAGATCTAAAGTAGTTGTTTAATTGCTCTGCCATTTCCTTGTTCTCTGTTATAAACTCTCCCGTTTCAGACTGTCATGGACCTACATTTATCTTCACTAATCTTTTCCTTTTTACATACTTATAGAAACTTTTACAGTCTGCTTTAAGTTCCTTGCAAGTTTACTCTCATACTCTATTTTTCTCCTTCTTAATCAATCTCTCCTCCTTTTTTGAATTCTAAACTATTCCCAATCCTCAGGCTAGCTACTTTTTCTGGCAACTTTATATGACTCCTCTTTGGTTCTAATACTATCCTTAATTTCCTTTGGTTGGGCCATGGTTGGGCTGCTTTTCTGTTCTGTTTTTGTGCCAGCAAGGAATGGATAACTTGCAATGCATACATTCATTCCTTAAATATTAGCCATTGCCTACATGCTTTTTAATAAAGTTCTCCAATCTATCTGAACATTTATCTGAACCATCTCATGCCTCATACCTTCACAGTTTGCTTTGTTTAGATTTAGCACCCTAGTTTCACATCGGGCTACTTCACTTTCCATCCTAATGAAGAATTTTATCATGTTAATGTCACTGTTCCCTAAAGGATGCTGCACAACAAGATTATTAATTAACCTCTTCTCATTGTACAATACCAAATCTAGGATAGCCTGTTCCTAGTCAGTACCTTGACCTACTGTTCTAAAAAATCACCCCGTACACACTCCAGGAATTTATCCACCACAGTATTATTGCTCATTTAGTTTGCCCAGTCTATAGGTAGATTAAAGTCACCCGTGATTATTGTAGCATCCTTCTTACATGCATCTCTAATTTCCTGTTTAATTCCATCCCTTACCCTATCACTACTGTTTGGAGGCTTATAGATAACGCCAATTAATGTTTTCTGCCTCTGTTGCTTCTTAGCTCCGCCCAGACTGATTCTACATCTAGATTTTCTGAGCCTATATCCTCTCTCACTATTGCACTGATTTCATCATTAACTAACAATGCCTCGCCACCTCATCTCCTTTTCCTTTTTGCCCGTCCTTCCTAAATATCGAGTGCCCTTGTATATTCAGTTCTTAGCCTTAGTCACTCTGCAGCCATGTCTCCGTAATCACAACCATATCGTACCCATTTACATTCATTTGCATAGTTAATTCATTTACCTTATTGGGAATGCTCCATGCATTCAGATGCAATGCCTTTAGACTTGTCTTTTTAACATTTTTGCACATCTTTTTTTGTACTATGGCCCACTTTGCTGCTAGCCCTGGTTTCCTCTGCCTTCCACTTTTGCTTTCTACTTTTCTGTTTTTCATTCCTAGCTTTGTTTCCTCTCTTGTGTTTCCCCGTGCAGGTTCCCATCCCCCTGTCAGTCTAGTTTAACCCTCCCCCACAGTACATAGTACCCGTCCAGCTTGTACAGGTCCCACCTTCCCAGGATTAGTCCCAATGCCTCAGGAATCTAAATCCCTCCCTCCTACACCATCCCTCCAGCCGCACATTCATCTGGTTTATTCTCCTATTCCTGATCTTGCTAGCATGTGGCACTGGGAGTAGTCTTGAGATTACGATCCTTGAGGTGCTGCTTTTTAATTTATTTCCTAGCTCTCTATATTTTGCTTTCAGGACTTCATACCACTTTTTACCTATGTCATTGTGGCCGATATGGGCCATGACCTCTGGCCGTTCACCCTCCCCCTTCAGAATGTCCGACAGCTGCTCAGTGACATCCTTCACCCTGGCACCAGGGAGGCAACATACCATCCTGGTGTCACATCTGAGGCCGCAGAAATATCTATCTGTTCCCCTTATGATAGAATGTCCTATCACTATTGCTCTCCTACTCTTTCGCAACCCCCCATTTCTTGCACATGTGGTCGCCCTGGACAATGGAAGTCCCTGACTTCCCACATCACACAGGAGGAGCATTCCACTTGGCTGAGCTGCCCTGACATGACTTATCCTTACATTACTCCCTTTACTTTTACCTCCTCTAGTCTAGAGAATATTAAGGACACAAGAAATACTCACTATGTCCTAATTACCAAGGCTGGCACTCATCTTATTGAAGAAAGTTAGAAAATGAAAGGATTCCTCCTTCCCTTTTCACTGATCTCCCTCTCTCTTCAAACTCCAACTTAAGTACTCTAATGCAGCCCAAAGCAGCACTCCCTTGAAGTTTTTTTTATGGGAAACTGAATCACATTGACAACCTGCAGGCACCTGGTTGAAATCAGGAACACTAAGAGCTGTAGTCAGCTTGTTTGTTATTAAATTTAGGGATATGGAATGAAGGTGTGCAAATAAATAAAGAAAGGCTTGCATATATATAGTGTTTTTCACATTCACCGAAGTTCTCAAACTGCTTTACAGCCAATGAAGTGTTTTTTGAAGCTTAGTCACTATTATAATGTAGAAAACATGGCACAGCAAACTCTCACAAGCATAGTGAATAGATTTTTCATATGTCGATTAAGCGATAAATATTGGCCAGGGCATCTGGTATAACTTCGCTGCTCTTCTTCACAACAGTGCCATGGGATCTTTTACATCCAGCTGCGTAAGCAGATGAAGCCTTATTTTAATGTTTCAGTCATGCACTGGAGTGTCAGCTTTGATTTGCGTACTCAAGTCTTGGAGTGGGACTTACCTTGTGACTTAGAGGCAAGAATGCTACCAACAGTGCTATGTCGAGAATGAAGACCCAAATCAGCCTTGATCTAATTATAAGACAGACCAGGCTCAATGGCATGAATGGCCCACTCCTGTTCCTAAAGCTGGGAAATTATAATTATTTCACATTTATTACTTACCATTGGTATTTTAGTTTGGTGCATATCATCATGTTGCATAGGACTTTGCCTTCTGAGCCCAGCTCCACACTTCCTACCACAGTAACCAATCTATCAAGATCATTAGCTCTCTCCTATTTGGCTAAGTGCCTTAATTGGCAGTGATCCACCATGAGCAAGTCAGGTGCTTTTTTGCTTGCCAGTGAATTTCTCCCTGCTCTGCCTGTGAATGCCAGCTTGTGATCATTATCTCTTGCCTTTTTGACCTGAGAGTTTGCTCCAATTTCATTTTTCTCTTTGCTGAATTCTCACTCTTGAGGAAAGTCCCAGTTAATTTGTCATATTCTGAACTTCTTCAACGGGGAAGTTGAAACAACAAAACACATGAGAAGCATGTTTTGTGGTCCCTTTTCATTCTTGTTTTGAACTCTTAGCTATTTTGGAGTGTTGCCAGTAGAACAAATTGTGTGCAGCACATTTAAATGAGGGCAGTGCATTATTTGCGTGTAATTGACATTCACCTCCCCTCTCGCTTCCGGGTTACCCCCCACCCCAACCTGCCGCCCACCCCCCAAGATTTACGTGTAAGGTTTCACGAGATGGAGTAAAGCTGCTTCAATGCAGTTTGCTTCAGCACTAATTCAGAAACACAATAGAAAGCAAGCCACTGTGAAATTTGCTTGCTTTTGGACCAAAAATAGCTTTACTATTAGGAAAGGAGAAGAGAGCCCATTGTGCCCTGTATGTATATTTTTAAAACTCTGTCCAGTATTTATATAATATGCAGTCAGCATTTCTAAAGTACCAATGGCACTGGGGTATGTTTACGATCATTAGTACTCTTAATGATGTTTTCTTTCACTTGCTTCAAGTTACAGCCATGGTTCATTGCAAATTCATTAAATGGCTTAAATTTGAAGAGTTTAACATTTCTGTTGGGATTTTGTAGGTATAACTGGCACATGCTCAAGACAGCTTCTAGCAATTCAGTGAGAACATATCAGACAAGGTGAAGCTTCACCCTGGACTGTGGTGCATTTTGTGGTATAACAAGTGTGGATAGCAAACTGGAGAAAGAGAGCTAGGTCTGTGCTAGATGAGTTTTTGTCAGAACTGCCAAAGTCCAGGAACAAGCCAATCAAACTCCACCTAATTAGGGTTATAGTTCTGCTTTTTTAAAAAAAAAGAAACACGTGTTAATATTTCAAAGACTCGGCAATACTAGTTACAGGAAACAGATTCCTATTCTTCAAATATTCGTTGCTTCTGCTTACTGACGAACTATATTACATTCATTGGTATTGCAGGGTTTCTTCACTATTATCTATTTGTCTTCACTAGGCTGCTTTTTCACGTAAATGACTTGCTCTTAAAATACTGTAAAGAATTAAAGATAATGGAAACCCAATTCAAGTTAAAGTAACCCAATGATTAGCAGGGAATTATACTTTTCAAACAATGACCTTAAATACTTTATAGTTATTTTCACCTCTCTAGCATCATTCTCTGTGTAAGTGAACAGTTGGGATGTAAGTAAACGATCAAGTTATAATTTTGGAAATTTGTTTATCATTATGTTTTACCACTCTATCTGGAAAATTATATACTTAGATGCCTGTTCGATGCTAAACAGAACAATGATGCCTGCCTCAAAGATGGATAGTAGAGAACAAAATCTTGATACTGCAAATTTCTTGCAATAAAGTATTAGTTAAATGGAATATGTGTTCTGAATAGCCAACACATGAAGGATCCTGCATGCAAAAGTTGTGCTCTTCAGGAGTGCCCATCTAAAATTTGTTTAATACATGGAAGTTCATGAGCAGGATCTGTCAGTGTTTACCAGCAAGTGTGTTTACTTTCTTAAGTGGGGAATCCTTTTTCTTGGAAAGAAAATAGGCCCTAATGTGAGATTAAAGTACTTTTGCTGTCAAATTGATGAAGTGTTCCATTTGATGTGACTGCACCATCAGTATAAATATTTCCAATTTTTTGAGAGGTTTGGAGAGGCTTTTTATATAGCTATCTATTAGGCTACAATTACACTAAGAATACCGCCATTAACTGACATGGCTCAACAAAGACATTTTGTCAGACTTTAGGAAAATAATACCCTTTCCATTTTTTGAGCATTTGACTCTTAGCATATTTTATGTTGAAATTCCAAAATTATTTGGGATAGATTGAATGGTTTATTCTGGTAGACTCCTCATTCATGGTATATCTCAGAAATTTTAACAGTCATAGGAGATTAACCTCGCCTGTGCATTTAGAGGCTAGCTGTCTGACAATTTTACATGCATAGGGATGAAAATACTATTTGGAGAGAGATTGAGGGTTTATTTGATTCAATCACTTTCTCCAGCACCTTGACCTCCTTCTTGTGAAATAATCAGAACTGTTTAGTGAGAATATTCAGGCATTAATAATGAATTGCTTTTCATCTGATTTTTCCTTGCCTGGTAACAAATGCATCTGATGTGTGAGTTGCAAAGTGCTCATGGTTGGTTTTACCACTGAGTGACAGGAGCTCTAGATATTAATATGTGCTTATGCTACTAGAGGTACTTGGCATACATTTAGGCTGGAATTTTCCGACGCCATTGGCATTGGGAGTCATGGCAAGCAGGGGGGACAATATGGCAAGAAGGCTGAAAATTGGTTTCAGACCAGTGTGAAAGCACAGTGGGAACATCCAATGGTGTTTGCCAAGGCGGAATGCCAATCCCACTGGAAGCCGGTGTGAACCTGCTTTGCATCCCGCGGATGAGTTGCAAAGTAAGGCCCAACCGGAATCGATCCCCCACACCAGATTTACCATTATGCCTGTGGGAAAACACACAAGCCCAGAATACGTCTGGACAAGTGTGACGTGCAGAAGTCGGGACTTATCATTAGGGCCTTGCTCAGATCGCGGACATCCGAGAGGAAGAAGATGCTGGAGCCCGACAGCTACCGGACCCTGGAGGAAGACATGCATCACATGCTGGGTGGATTCTCATGGACATAGCTCTGCCACAAAGCAGCTCATAGAGGGTGGGAGGTCTCTGTTGATGTCTCAGGTCTGCTTTGGAACATGGGCTGCTACGGATGATTGGTGATGGGGAGGGTGGGGGAGAGGAAGGTCGAAGTATGACTGGGAGAGGAAGGTGTACCTGGGGTGAGGTTGGGAGTGCGGGACAAAGGTGTCAGCAGGGGGTGAGGTTAGGAGGGGGAGGAGGGAATAAGGGAGCAGGAGGCAACTGGGAAGGTAGGTGTATGGGGGAGGAAGTATAAGGGAAGGAGTTGGGGGGATGTGGACTTTGGGAGAGGAAGGAATTCAGGGGAGTAAGGAGTTTGGAGGGGGAAAGGAGTAAGGGCGGAGGAGGGAGTAAGGGTGGGATATCCCAGGTGAACATGCAAGGGAGGGGTCTGCAGAGTTGATGACTGCCTCCTGGGGAGCGAACTGAGGGTGGGAATGGTGAGTATGAGAGGGAGCTGAATGAGCCGGAAGAGTGGGAGGGTGAGTGTGCAATAATAGCAATAGAAGGGATGGTGAGCGTGGTAGGTGGGGACTCGGAGGCAGACACTGGGGGTAGGAAGGAGGAGGTCAGGGAGGTCAATGAGGAATGGGGTGGCATTCTCAGGAAGGTAGGGAATATGCATGTTCACCTGGACACCCTGGAAAGAAAAGGATTTTGGTTGTGGACTGTGGAAGGTGATTATATGGAGGTCAACGGTGACGGGGGGAAGGACATGCGTGACTGGGGAGGGGAAAGGCAGGGGAACTGACCAGAAGCGTGACGGCTATCATTTTTCTCAAATCAAAAGTGAGCGGAGCCTTGTGTTGGATGGGAATAGATGCTGCATGGGAGTGTGATCAGTGGGTGGGTGGAGATGCAGGTCAGCTCAGATGGACAACTGAAAGAGAACCCCAGCAGGCAGCATTGAGAATGCTCAGGACATGGAGATGAGAGTGATTGATGAAGGCTCCGCATGCGTGAGAGAATACCTGCACAAGGCTCCAAAAGACCCTGCCGCACACACACTTCTCCCTACAGAATCACTTTGGTCTGGCTGCATGCAGCTGAACTGCTAGTCGGGCCGGGGGGCGTGGTGGGGGGGATGCAGGGGAAGGACTCGTGAAGCCTGTAAATGAAGCTAAAAGACAACATTATACATTATTCAGTGAAACTGAATATATTTTCAGATTATAAACTGACAGAATGTGTTCACCCTACAACCACTTGTGATCAGAGTTTCTTAATCAGAATTTTCTAGGCCTACCACTTCTAGGTGCTACCCTGACATCCGCAGCAGGGGTAGTAACAGCCTGTGCAATGGTTGCCTTTGATGACTTTGGTGTGCGTCCTTTGGAGCGCCAAGGCTGTGAGGGCCAGGCTTGCTTTGGCTGTCTTCCTGTGGGCCAGCCGCTCCCTCTTTGGTGACACAGGATGAGGTTGAGGGGGTCACAGGCAAAGGAGGTTCAGAGGGAGAATACAGTCTCTAAGATTCCTGAGTGGTTGATCCAGGGGTGTCCAGCTGCTGTGGGCCCCAGCTTCACTTCTTGAGGGGAATAAGCATCTGGAGAGAGGTTGAGGTGCCCCATTTCCCTCTTGCATTGCCACTGCAGGAAATCACCAATGGCTACCTTGTTGGAGTGCGCATCTCTGCGTTCTGCTCGATCTGGGTCTCGATGGCGTCCCTATCCTTCCATTGGAGACCTCCGAAAGCGCATGTATGGGCACCACGTCATCAGAGAGCTGGTGGATGCACTCCTCTGACTCATAGAAACATAGAAACTAGGAGCAAGAGTAGGCCATTTGGCCTTTCGAGCCTGCTCTGCCATTCAATATGATCATGGCTGATCCTCTATCTCAACACTATATTTCCGCATTCTCTCCATACCCCTTGATGCCTCTAATATCCAAATATTTATCAATTTATTTCTTGAATATACTCAGTGACCCGGCCTCCATGACCTTCTGTGATAGAGAATTCCACAGGTTGACCATCCTCTGAGTGAAGAAGTTTTTCCTCATCTTAGTCCTAAATGGCCTGCCCTGTATCCTGAGACTGTGGCCCCTGGTTCTAGACTCCCCAACCAGGGGAAACATCCTCCCTGCATCCAGTCTGTCTAGCCCTGTTAGAATTTTATATACTGCAATAGATCCCTTGTCATCCTTCTAAACTGTAGTGAATACAGGCCCAGTAGAACCAATCTCTCCTCATATGACAGTCCTACCATCCCCGGTATCAGCCTAGAGAACCTTTGCTGCACTCCCTCTATATTGACAGACCAGAAACAGAGAGTGGGAATAAATGGGTCTTTTTCCGGGTGGCAGGCAGTAACTAGTGATGTACCTCAGGGATCAGTACTTGGTCCCCAGCTATTCATGATCTATGTAAATGACTTGGATGAGGGAATCAAATTGCATTTGTGTTATCAAATTTGCTGATGACACACAACTAGGTGGGGTTGTGAATATATCTGTCTATATCTTCTGAGGTAGGGAGACCAATGCTGCATGTAGTACTTCAGGTGTGGTCCCACCAAGGCCCTTTATAACTGCAGTAAGACATCCCTACACCTGAACTCAAATCCTCTTGCAATGAAAGGCAATATACCATTTGCCTTCCTCATTGCTTGCTGCACCTGCCTATTTACTTTCATTGACTGGTGTATAAGGACACCCAGATCCCTTTGTACATTCACATTTTCCAATATATCACTATTTAAATAATACTCTGCCTTTCCATTTTTCACACCAAAGTGTACAACTTCACATTTATCCACATTATACTGCATCTGCCATGTGTTTGCCCACAAACACAACTTGTCCAAATCTCCCTGAAGCCTACTTGCATCCCCCTCACAACTCACAACCCCGCCCAGTTTTGTGTTATCAGCAAACTTGGAAATATTGTATTTGTTTCCCTCCTCCAAGTCATTTATATAGATTGTGAATAGCTGGGCCCAAGCATTGATCCCTGCGGTACACCACTAGTCACTGCCTGCTACCTGGAAAAAGACCCATTTATTCCCATTCTTTGTTTCCAGTCTATCAACCAATTCCCAATCCATGCCAGTATATTACCCCCAATCCCATGTGCTTTAATTTTGCCCACCAGCCTCATATGTGGGACCTTATCAAAAGCTTTCTTGAAATCCAAATACGCCACATCCACTGGTTCTCCCTTATCTATTCTACTAGTTACATCCTCAAAAAACTCCAGCATGCCACTCCTGCGTGATGTTCCCCCATCTTCTGCTGACTCTCAACGATGAGTTGGAAGGCTGAATCCAGAGGCTCATCATCTGACTTGGACCTCACAGATGCCTCTTCCCCAGCATTCCTCTGAGTGCTAGGGATCTTGGTTGAAACTGCCTCCTCCTGCTGGGACACGAGTCCATGCCGTGACCACCGGATTGTGAACCCATACCTGCTCTAGACCGAGATGTGTGTCTCTGTGCTATTGGAGGGTGTAGGTAAGCGCTGTGACAGGTCTTCCAGGCTGCTTATTTACAGCTCTTCAATGGGGGAGATGTCCTCTTGGCTGGAGGTGAGGACCTGGGTGGAGCTGAGGGACTGGCTGGCTGAGGATGTCGGTCACTTTGCAGAGCTCCCTGTGAACCAAAGTGGAGATAATTAGTGCATGGCAGCAGAGTCAAAGAGAGAGAGAGCACTCACAGTTGTGTTGAAGGAGGAATGATATGGTGCAGGATCCTCATGTGGGTGTTTACCACCAACCTCACCATCGCCGCAGGCATGGCCCATGTCCTCACCAGTCCGCACAATGGCACACTCCTCAAAGTGAGTGAGGGGCCTAATGTGGGCCACTCCACCCCCAATCTGGGACGTCTCCCTGCTGTTGTCAGCCAGCTTCACCTGTGTGAAAACAGCTGGAGAGACTGTGAGCAGGACACGTGGCACTGTGTGGAATTTTTGTGTGGTGAGTGGAGCTGTGGACGGGATGAAGGCATGAACTCCAAAGGATATGAGCCTGATGGAGATGTGAGGACTTTTGAGAGTTAGTGGTGTTATCCCTTGAGATGTGAGATCCCTGTGGATCTGTGATGAGTTTGTGAGTATGTGAGTTGAGAGTGATGAGGTGGTTAACTTACCCTGGCGGAACGGATGAGAGCATTCACCCTCTTCCTGCACTGGATGGCTGACCACCTCTGTGCTTCGGTGGCACTGACCACTGCTGCCACCGCCTCCCATGTAAGATTGTTGACTCTGGTAGACCTCCTATGGCCAGAGCTGGCGTAGAGGACATCGCGGCGGCCTTCTGCTGCATCCAGCAGGCACCCCAGAGAGGCGTCATTAAATCTGGGGGCTGCTGTCTTGTTTGCTTTTGGGGCCATCTGTCACCTGAAGCAGCCCTGATCCAAAGACAGGAAACAGATATCCACTCTGATGCGCTTTAAATATGGCGCTCAGAGCGAGTAAGCGCTAAGGTCACAGCATGTTGAGCAAATATGAGCCTGGCCATTAGTGATCCAGCTTGTTCACAGTGAATGCATGATTAATGAGTCAGAACTCCCCAGGAATGGGATGATATGGCGCAAAAAAACCACCCTTCCGGATGGTGGGAGAATGTCCTTTTTCCCGCCAGCTACCGCACTTTGTGCATATGTGGGATGATTCCGCCCTTGGTGTTGATGTGAACAGGGAAGACAAGTATTGTGCCCTATGTATGGTGTAAGAGAAATCATCCTATTTCTACTGGGTTACATTTTAGGATAAAAACAAAAAAACTGCGGATGCTGGAAATCCAAAACAAAAACAGAATTACCTGGAAAAACTCAGCAGGTCTGGCCGATGCTGCCAGACCTGCTGAGTTTTTCCAGGTAATTCTGTTTTTGTTTTACATTTTAGGATCATCATCACAATTTATTTGGACCTGTCAGACATACAAATTAGATGCATCTTTCAGATTAATGAAAGAGCTAACTTATTTTTAATGCTCCCTTTGAACTTCGATCCCTTTTGGTTTCCCCTATAAGATACACCAGGATTTTCTTCAACTTGGCCCTAACAGGAAATGTGGCAACAATGATGCTATAAAAGATGTGCTGCACTTGATACCCCATTCCTGCTGGGATATTACACACTGCCGTATTTCCTGAGGCCTTCCACCGGGCAGCCAAAGGACCTGTTTAAATCGGTTGCGGGGTGTGGGGGAGTTCCATCATGTCATGTTAATTTTGGCTCCATTACATACATACATATTTGATGCAATTTTTGAGGCCCAACTAGCCAGAGTGCAAACTACACCCCTCCCATATGATGTACAAGATGAAGAAGCAGAAAAGACCCCTTTAAAAGGTAAGCACAGAACAATTTTTGTTGTGCCAACTGCTGCTTTGGCCTCACAAGAGTATTATCGTATCTGTTATCCCGGGTTTAGCCCCCCACCAACCAGAGATTGATCCTCCCTGCTCTGAACTTAACTGCCCGCTGCAGGGTTATCCTTCTAGTTGCCGGATTTTGTGTTGACCCAGAGCCAATGAGCTGTAGCAGGAGAGCATGTCTGGGACGTGCAGCTCGCAGTGGTGTGGTAATGAGGCCTGGCTCTCAAAATAATATACTGTTGGCATGAACGTATGGGCATTCTATCTGCTGTCCACTCATTCCATACCAATAATCATGAACCTTTCCTGCCATCAATTTCCCAGGAGGGTAGGCCTTTGTCCCAGGCCTTTGAAATGTTACTCACAAGCTGCCTTTAGGAGGTGTATGAGAGGGGTCTCTGACAGCTAGCCATTTGTTTTGCCCTCCTTCATGTAGAGAAGTGCTTGTCCAGCCCTGGGATCCATGTCTGACAGCAGAGCAGAAATTCAAGGATAACTATAGGAAATTATCATGATCTCCTACACTGATAAATGAGAGAAATGCAGGTACAGTTAACTCTTTAGTGTTGACCATTACTGTTACAGTAAAAAACACCTGGAGAAAAGGCCTTGAATTTTTAACTACTTTCCATTAAAAATGTTGGGGACCAAATGATGCTACTGTTTAATTAAATATTAGGACCTATCCAAGCCAACAGCCCAACATCAGCCAAAACTCTCAAAAACAGATGAACTGTAATTCACCATATTGCTATTTGTGGAACCTTGCTGTGCAGAAAATGCTTAGATAATAACCACGGCAATATAAAATAATTACTTGTGTACAAAGTGATTTGAGATGTTTCTGTGACACATGTTAAGGCATATGGAGTGGCGGGTGGGAGGGAGGGAATTTTCACCTTTGGCCTTAGGTATGTACAAAATCACCAGTGCACCTGCAGTGCCAACTTAAGGCCACAGTCAAGAGGTTTGAACCATTAATTTCAGGTTCAGGCCTCACTCCACTGCTCAAATCCTCCTTCAGGCCATTGTCACCACAAAGCTTGATTACTTCAATGCCCTTCTTGTTTACCTCTTGAGCTCTACTACGGAACTCAGCCTTTCATTTCCTATACCATGTTACATCCTGCTCAACTCTCACTCCTAAACTTGCCAAGTTCTCATGCCTTCTCAAACTCCAGCCTAGCAACAGCAAAATACTCATGCCCATTTTTAAATCAATCTACAGCCCTGTTCTATCTGCAGTGACTTCGGCAAGCACTCACTAGCTGCTCCTTCCCTCCAGGCTATTACGTATGTACCCCATACTCTTCAACATCAGAAGCAAATCCTACAGCCATTACCTCCACCCCTGCATTCTATAATTTTATTCCTAAGCTTCTCTATTGTGTGGCTTTTTTTCCCACCTCAATAAGCCTTCTTAAAATCTACCTCTTTTACTAGATTTTCAAGTACCTCCCTAGCTTTTTCTTCTACTCCCAGCTGAGTATCCTTTTATCATCTTGCCTTGGGTTGATTTGTTAATTGAAAAGTGCAGCATTTTGCAGGCATGTCAACTTGTACAGAAAAGTTTATCGAAATCATGACTGTTTCACTTAGGGATAATATTGCACGAGCGTACAGACAACAGAAGCAATTGAATGCAATTCCTCATCACTCTTTGAACTGAGGTTTAACTCTTTTATTTTAAATGGGATAATGCTCCTGTTAAAATATCACCCCATTGTCATGTCACATACTCTGTATTGCACTCTGCTGCCATCTGTGGTAACTCACTTACCACAGAAAAAGTTTCAGTTGCAGCAGGTCAGCTTCATATGTTATTATAACAATTCATAATTTTTCAATATAAAGGTTAAATTGAACAGACATTTAAAATAGTTATAATAAAGCAAATTATCTTTTTGTGGTCTCTTATCATCAGATAAATAAAGTATATGAAAAAGGAGCAAAGAATCTTTTTGTAACATACCCGCTCATGGATTCTGTTCCAATTTACCATCTTCAGTTGGTTTCTTGAGGGACACCAACTTCCAAAATATTCATTGATCCAATCGCTATAATTCATTACAAGTCTGCATTCCTCCATAGGCACCTTGCTATCTCGCACAATAGTAGCATAAGAACCATCATGTGCCTGTCTCATAATGCATTTTTCAGCAGTCATAGGCAGGTGCAGGTCATGATCACGCCACTCACTCCAATAGGTTGGGAAACCCGGAAGTGGGATACTAATACCATGGCTGAATCAAAAAGCCATGGCAAAGCCCGCTCGAGCCTTTCATGCTGTGAGCAGATTCATCTTCAGTTAAAATTCTGCCCGTTGTTCTGGTATAAATAATTTCTAGGGACAGAAATATTCAAACCAATGTGTAATTCAAATTATTCTGCCTGTATAGTATCCATTTTTTCAATGATCTTGTCCCCTTCTTCTGAAGATGTTAACTCAAAATAGTTGCATGTCTGTCCTTCAGTACCTCATCTGCATGACCATTCGATATGTAAATCTAGACCAGGAGGTCCACAAATTGGATCAGAGAGCACCTGTTTTTCGGGTGCAAAATGGGCACTTGAGGGGCCAATATGGCATGCAGCAGCATGTGCACATTCTGCTACAACACAGGATTACATGAATGCCAAACAGTGGTAGCGATAGACAGAGCTGAGTGATTTCATAACTAATGGGTCAAAGCTCAAGATCAAAGCTCTGCAGTCCTGCCACATCCTGTTATGAATGTTGGTGGATAATTAACCAATTAATCAGAGAGGAGGATCCATCCTCAATCATGGGGGAACCCAGAATATCAATACAAAAGACAAGGCTGAAGCATTTGAACCATCTTCAGCCAGAAATGCCAAGTGGATGATCATTCTCGGCCTCTACCTGAGCCCCCAGCATCATGGATGCCATTAATCAGCCAATTCAATTCACTCCACGTGATATCAAGAAATGGCTGCAGGCATTGGATATTGCAAAGGCTATGGACCCTGACAACATCCCAACAGTAGTACCAAAGATTTATGCTCCAGAACTAGCCAAGTCAATCCAGTACAGTTACACCATTGGCACCTACTTGCCAATGTGGAAAATTGCCCAGGTATGTCCTGTCCAGAAAAAAAGAGGACAAATCCAATCCAGTGAACTACCACCGCATCAGTCTACTATTGATCATCAACAAAGTGATGGAGGGTACCGTTGACAGTGCTATCAAATGGTTCTTACACAGCAATAGCCCACTTACCAATGCTAAGTTTGGGCTCCAATAGGGACACTTGACCTGACCTCCTTTCGGCCTTGGCCTAAATATGGACAAAAGAGTTGAATTCCAGAGGTGAGGTGAGACTGAGTGCCCTTGACATCAAGGCAGCATTTGACTGAGTGTGGCATCAAGGAGCTCTAGCAAGGAATCACGTGGAGAATTCTCCACTGGTTGGAGTCATACCTAGCACAAAATAGATGATTGTGGTTTTTTAGAGACCAATCATCTCAGTGCCAAGAAACCACTGCATGTGTTCCTCAGGTTAGTATCTGAGGCCAAACCATCTTCAGCTTCTTCATCAATGACCTTCACTCCAATATAAGTTCAGAAGTGGCGATGTTCACTGATGACTCCTCAGATACTGAAGCAGTTCCAAGACCTGGGCACCATTCAGGCTTGGGCTGATAAGTAGCCAGTAACATTTACACCACACAATTGCCAGGTAATGACCATACCCAACAACAGAGTATCTAACCATTCCCCCCTTGACATTCAATGGTTTTACCTTCGTTGAATTCCTCACCATCAACATTCCGGAAGTTACCATTGACCAGAAACTTAACTAAACCAGCCATATAAATACTGTGGCTACAAGAGCAGGTCAGAGGCTGGAAATTCTATGGTGAGTAACTCACCTCCTGACTCCCCAAAGCCTTTCCATTATCTGCAAGGCACAAGTCAGGAGTGTGATGGAACACCGTCCACTTGCCTGAGTGTGGCTCCAACAACACTCAAGCTCAACACAATTCAGAAAGCAGCCCACTTGGTTGGCACCCTATCCACCACCTTAAACATTCACTCCCTTCACCACTGATGCACAATGGCAGCAGTGCCTACAATGTACAAGATGTACTGCAGAAACTCACCAAGGCTCTTTTGACAGCACCTTCTGAACCAATGCCCTTTACCAATGAGAAGGACAAGAGCAGCAGACACATAGGAACACCACCACCTGCAAGTTCCGTCCAAGCACAAACCATCCTGCCGTGGAACTACATCGCTGTTCCTTCACGGTTGCTGGGGCAAAATCCTAGAAATTCTAACAGCACTGTGGGTGGACAACTGTGGTTCAAGAAGGTGGCTCACCGCCACCTTCTCAAGGGTAATTAGGGATGAACAACAAATGTTGGCCTTACCAGCAAGGCTCAAATCTCATGAAAAAATTTTAAAAAGGCGATAAAGATCTTTTGGTGACATGCCTGCTCATGGATTCTGTTCCACTTTACCTCACACCATATTGGTTAGAGCACCTATTGTCTATGTGTATCAGTGCCTAACGTCAATTTCTGGCCTATTTCCAGAATTGATTGGCACCTTACTTTGGCAGCAGTGCTTTTTCTGCCTACTTGTTAAAATTGCAGCCTGCTGCCTGCCATCACATACCCCTGCTGATGGCTGACACCCCAACCATATCCTAGATTCACTCTTGCTCTAGTGTCTTCACTGGGCCTGAGAAGCAGAAGTATACAAGTTCTCCCTGCCTCCTGACTCCAACCCCTCTGACATAGATGGTGTTCTAAGGGCTGAAAAGTATTTTCTAAATGAGGACAGGATCAGCATGTCTGGTTCTCTGTCTTATTCCAAACTGCACTACTGGACTCCCACTGGAGCTCATGCATGAGTCTGATAAATGACTGAGGAACTTTGGCTCCAGGATAAGTAAAAATCTGAACATTATATTCCTGCAGCATCTTAGGAACGATGAGATGACACTTCGTGGTTTGAAAGGACATTGTGTGACCTTCAGAAGGTATTTGACAACGTTAAACCTTGCATCTTAATATTAATGTTGGTTTCTCAAAAGAGAACAAAGAATGTAATGGAGACATTTATGTCTCAATGAGATTTCACCCTCTTAAGTGAAAGTTATGTCAATTTTGCTGTGCTGGTGAGTCCTGGACAAATTTATCATGTCAATGAGTTCACACTAATCATGTTATGGATATGCTATGGAAAAGAATCCATTTTAGTTCTGCATGCAATATGGTGTCAAGTCTGAAATCTTTACACCTGATGCTGAAATACTTAACAGCCTTAGTGTGGTGTTAGTGAGCCTGAATCTGCAGCTAAAGATTAAAATGTTACAAGATGCAACACGGTGTGCTCGTTTGGAATTGGAGTCAATCACATATATACTATATAATACCTCAGAGATGTGAGTTTAAATCCAGCTTAGAAAAATAGGATGAGTTTCTTACTCTATCTCTTGCAAAGAAATTGAACTCACGGCTGGCCATATTTCTGCCCTAAAATCAGCATTAGATATCCAAATTCTGCGTCATGTTCGGTCAAGTGTGAACCGCTTCAGAAATACGCCAGGCACCGTATTGAACTGTGTCACTTTTAGCTGTCCAGGGTTCCCAATGAAAGCAATTAGGGTCTAATAAATATTTTTAAATTAGGGCTCTATGCCTGGTTAATTTGCAGGGCATTGCTGCATGAAGCAAGTGATGGATGCTTTGTTGAGCGACACAAATTTATAACTTTCCCCACAGAGGCAACAAAACAGGAAGACAGAGCTCTGGGCATCTCCAGGATAGCAAGTTTTCCTCAGGTACAGGTCATACACAAATGTGACTGCGCTCACATTCCCCAAATCAGGAACCTTGAGTATTATCACTCATTCAGCATTCAGACAGTCTGTGACAATACGCAATACATCTTGCAGGCCTATGCCTGTTTTCCTGGCAATAGTCTTGATGTTTTTATCATTCACAAGTCCTCAATCCCCCCAGGCATCCTTGGTTCCACCCAGAGCAACAGAAGTCTTCCTGGCTGTTTGGGGGCAAGGGCCATGAGCACATGACACAGCACTCCAGGCAAGAGCCTCAGGAGCACAGACACCGAGGAGTGCAACATTCAGAGCCACACTTCTACCAGAGCTCTAATTAACAAGCAATTAGCATCTTAGCATAGAGGCTTCTGTGGAGGCATCCTGCAAATCCAGCCCTGAGACTCTCCAGAATTTGAGATTCATTGCCCTTTGCTCCATGTTTCATAGAAAAGTCAGGAACCCAGGACAGGAATAGGTGAAGGCACATCAGCAGGAAGAAGATCAGGATGACGAGGAAGAGAAAAAAAAACATGAATCTGCCAAAACTTTAAAGCAATAAATTATTGAGGAACACTTTTGAATAAATCATCAATACCACCTATATCAGCAGCCTTTTCCACTCAAGACACAGCACAGTATCTTCTGGACTTTGTCCCCACCGGAAAGGTGAAAACTCAAATTGCAGGCTTAGCCATGGCTCTTTAGCTCAGTCATAGCATTAGCATCCTTCCCCTGGGTTGCTGAACCATTCAGTGAGGGTGTGTAGGATGATGTGTCCATTCTATCAAAGCAAAGGGACTATGGCATGGATCACAAAGGCCGTCCAGTGATAGACACCTTGATGGTCACTGATAAAATGTCCCCACTGCTCCACTGGAAAGGACTTCTTGTTCCTGGAGGCTGCAGATGTCAGCAGTGGCCAGCCATGAGAATGTGAGGTACTGCTGCTCAGAAATGTTGAGAGAGCTGATCCTCTGACTATAGACCTTACATTTGGGGTCTTTTCTCCTCCAAACTGGATCTTGGTGTTCATCCCCTTTGCTCTGGAGAATTATGAGGCTGGGGAGAAGGCAGATTGTGCTGGTGTTGTCCTGCTGCTTTGCTGTAGGTGTTGATGTTGCTTTTGCTGTTGCCCCATATCAGAGGTGCAAGGTGAAGCTGCATAAGCTGCTCCCAAACTGTGATGAATCTGGCAGTAGGGAAGTACAGCTGAAGTAAATTAAGTGCTAGACAGGTGAAGGCACTTCCAAGAAGCTGGCAATCACCTGTAAGGCAATGATAGCACTCTCTGAGAAAAGAAATGCTTTGAACAGTAGTCTCTCAACGGCGGGAGCTCTTCAGTGTAACTGGTCAAAGCCTTCCTGGTTTGTCTGCTTCCCTGAAAAAAGCTCTTGATGCTGTGCACTCACTTTAGTGACCTTGGCAAGCTGCTGACAGGTTACCAAACACGCACCCTCACTGGGAAATCCAGAGATGAGGGCTCAAACAGAAATTCATTGACTTTTTCACTTTCTTAATAACTTATTGAGATGGATCCAAACGGATTTCCTGCTCACCTTCAATCCCATCCTGCAGAAATCTAAAAGAGGATGGAAGGAATCATAACTGGATCCTGAGCCAAAGTCAATTTAAGGGAATTTAACACCCTGCATCCACTAAACCCCCCTCCTGGGAAAATTACCCCTACTGCCCTTAACTCCTGCACCCCCTCCCTCGAGAAGAATGCCCTAATCTTCAATACCAACATGGAAATTTCTATCATTTCAATGGGTATGGTCAAACCAATAGTGGAGCATATAAAATTGGGAATGCGGAAGAGACCGGAATTGGAGGGCCACTGAGATCTAAGAGAGTTGTAGGGCTGGAGGAGGCTACAGGCATTGGGAGTTTACTTGTACACACTGAGAGGAGCAGATTCAATAGGAACTTTCAAAAGGGAATTGGCTAAATACTTGAGAAGGTAGAAATTTACAGGACTACGGGAGTGGGACTAATAGAATAACTTTTAAAAAAATAAATAAATAAAATAACGGTCCAAATGGTCTCCCTCTGTGTTGTATGATTCTATGATGAGAAGAAAGCTTTCCCCAATAAGAGAAGCAGCCCACACCAAGAAACTGGTTGCAAGCCATTCATTGTACAACTGTGTTCATTACTTTGATGGACCTGGGAAGAAAAGAGAGGCACAAGGATTGGCAGTTAGAGGCAAGGATTAGACAGATGAATGACATTTCAAAGCAGCATCAAATTGTCACGAGGAGGGTAAGATGACAAAACACCTGTGGAGAATAGGCTGCAGTCACACCAGTTGTGATTCTTCTGACATTCATTTTGCCAACTCTTCCAGTGTAGCCTCTTTCAATGGGCACAGATCTTACAGGAATGGTGCCTGTCCTCCAGTCTACATCTGCTCCCTAGTATTCTATGACACACTGAAAGGTTGTGAAGCTGTGTGAGTCAGGGTTCAATAAAACAGATGGCATGTCAAGGATGGCATGTGGATGTGGAAGTGATGTAAGTAATTGTGAGGACAATGGCAGGAGCAGAGTATATAAGTGGCAGTGGAAGGAGGTTTAGTCAATTGTGATGATTGATGGGAAGTGAGAAAGAAGGCCTCTTAGTGCTGGGACTGCAGGTGGTGCAGCTCTAGAGAGTAAAAGGGATGTGTGGAGTTGGAATCTAACCTTAGCAGAGCTAACCAGATCATTGACTAGCCAGGTTCTTGGGCACCATGCTCCTTGGATTAATCTTTTCTGCCATCTCTGAACATTGCTGCCGGAATATTTGCCTAGACAGTATTCTCCTGTCTGATGGAAAGAGCGACTGACCCCTCTCAGTCACCCTTTCCATGAAGACCTCCAAAGCAATGTCTGAAAATCAGGACACATTTTTAGAATTTATTCAAGCCAGCAACTTCATTTTACAGCACTGACACAAAGCATATATTCAAAACAGCCAGAATGCACGTCTCCTTTAAGAGGTCCAGGCTGTATTTAAAAGGCATTACTGCTGCCTGATTTCCCACCCTTCAATCAGTGAGCTGCCAATAAACACTGCAATTAGTGCTGGCAGTTCCCCAATCATAATCAAATGAAGCACGAGCACCAATGTAACTTGTACCTCTCAGCAACGCCATTGGTGAATTGCATTTGATTATTCTTAATCCAGATTACGAAAAGAGAAGGTTCCTCTGCAACATAAGACTGCATATAATGGAACATTAGTTTTCACAAACTGAGTAATCTTATTGAGGGAGGCTTCATACCATAAGAAAAATAGACAAGTTTTGATTTTGTAGCTGGGAGAAGGGTTAAAGACATATTTTTGGGACAGTGTAGTATGTAGGGAAAGCCCTTAATGGGATTTAATTTGGAGCATAACTGCCCAAGGAATATTCATTATTGGCTTTGAGTGCAAAAACACAAAGAATTCTATTCTCTGCATTGTCATTGATTATTTTAACAACTAAACTATTCACAGAAAAAAACAACATAAAAATATACTTATCCAAAAAAGTGCATAACACAAACTCATAGAGCTGGTACAAGATCACCTGAATACATGTAGTACACTCATTAATACATTAAATTAGCACATGCTTAATGCAATGTGTTCCTGTAGCTATTCCAGGATACAATTTTCCCATCTGCTCCACGTTACCCATTTTTATTCAAGCTCACTGACACACTGCAGATGTATGTGAAAGAGATAGGCTTGTCTTCCAGTGAGAATTGTGTTAACCCTCAACTTTGACGGCCAAGATAGCATGAAATCTCCCCAAATCACAAAGCATATAAGTTAGGTAAGAATAAATTACATTATAATTCCAGAACAGTTTAGCTAGTAATGCTTTCGGAATGGAGAATCTCCTCCTCCTTCTGAGCTTACGTTACCATCAATAATAGATTGTCAACTGCTCAGGTGTAAGTAAATATTTTATAACAGGAATGGAACAAGCTAGTATTGATAAAGCTATTAAAGATGTGGTGTAAACTATTAACAGCACCACTTAAGGTTAAACTTTAACCATTTAGAATGTTTACTGTTATTTAACTTGGACAAATAATGCAGTTTTTTAATAATATAAAAGCCATTAAAAGCACTATGAATACTAAAATTGCCATTATTAATAGCCAAGGACTATGATAGATTCTATGGAAAAATCACAGAATCACAGAATTGTTACAACACAGAAGGAGGCCATTTGGTCCACTGTGTCTGCGCCTCATGGCTTCTGTACCACAGATCTTCTTCATGACTGCTTCTGCTCCTAAGGCTGTCTTGTAGTTGGCGCCATTGCCTGTTACTCTTGGGTATATTTATGGCAGCGTTCCCCATAATTAGATACAGGTTGAGTACTTGGGTATAAATTCTTCTTTGGGCAATAGTGAATCTGCAGTTTGTTTTACATTCCACCCATTGCTTTCTTTAATGGGAAAACCTAATTGTCCACAATTGTTTTAGCTTTACCTTTAATTTGGCTTTTCTGCTTTTTTATAACTGGATGTTTCATTCATAAATTCCAAAAAAAATGCAAATGCTGTAAATGTGAGAAGGGCCTATATCTGAACAATAACACAGTTTTGCTCATTTCAGTATTGATGATCCTGCAATGTATTTATACTGTTGTCTGTACTTAAATTAGGCTGTTCTATCTAGTTCTATTAAAGCACAAAATATATCAGTGGAACTGAACTGCTGATAACCTGGCCGTTGTCATATTGCTGGCTGTGAGATCTTGCTGTGTGCAAATTGAAGCTCTGTTTCCTAGATTTTAACAGTGACTAAGGGCAGTAACTTACAAGCTCCAGGTCGTTGTATTGGTGGGGGGCACCCTAAAGGTGCACTGGGGAACCCCTTCCCCGGAAGTGCAACCTTCCCCTGTGCAATTGCCCTGCACTGGGAACAATACAAAAATGCAATTTAAATTGCAAACTTTGGATAGTTTTGACTGGGTTACATCAATAGTTACCCACAAAAATTAGAAGAATTAAAACGTCTCCTAACTTCTGGGGAACCATTGCACAAAGCAATGCCGAACTCCATGGGACTGTCCCATCCCCTGAACCCCCCATGGGACTCCCCCATCACTCAGACTACACCCCCAATAGGACTCCCCCAGGCCTGACCCAACCAGACTCCCCCAGGCCCAGCTAGACCCAGCCCCTCCCAAGGCCCCACCCGACAGCCCCTCCCCTCAAGGCCCAAATTGAGCCCCCCCCCCCCCACCTAACTGGCTCCCCCACTGGAGGCTGACTTGACTCACCCTGAGGCCTGACTGAACCCAGCCGCCCCCTTCCTGAGGCACAACCTAACCCGACACCCTCCCGCCCCAAGGTACAACCCGTACTAACCACCCACCCCCCCAACCCTGAGGCAAAACGCAAGCCGCACTCCTCACCCTACAAAATCCTACCCACTAACCTTATACACTTACCTGGCCTGTCAAGGACCTTTAAACCTGGCTGGACCTTGAACTTACCTGGTTTAAGCAGCTACCGAATGCATGGTGCCTCTTCCTTGATGTCCTATGAGTGATCCTCATGAGCACGGCGCAAGGTTGTGTACGCTCACTTCTGAGTTCCCCTCAAAGTTCAGCTCACCAGGTGTACACCTTTTAAAGACAGTCATAATTTTGACATGGGGGGATGTTTTGGGCATGAGGGCAAATAGTGAGATGAAAATGAATTAAAATTAAGTTCCCGCCGTCCAACATCAGGAATTACAGCCTGCCATTAACAGGCAGAGTGGACAATCTGGTTTCACGATGGTGTAAAACCGATTTTTGGCCTTCTTGTCATATTGTCTGTTCACGTCTGCTGCCAAAGGGAGTGGAAAATACCGGCCCTAGCCTTTCATAGGTTTTTCAGTCCACAGGTTGAATAGGTGAGCAGGATTAGCAGTGTGAACTCATGGAACTAAACACTGGTAATTTAAAACTGATTTTAGAGTGGCTGCTGCTCCAAATCTGTCTCACAATATTGCTGTCAGCAAATAATGGCGCATTTGTACTTTGAAGAATCTGTTTTCTTGTCTGCTGACTTTTGAGATACTGTCAATCATTAATCACAAACACACATTACCTTGCAGTTTAATAAGTACAAATAAAGTATTTATGTGCCATTTATCACAGCAGCATCAGCTGCCTAACTTTCTTAAGTGAATTTTAAATACCAGAGCTTAGGGAAAATCAGTTAGACAGATTTTTCCCATTTATAACCTAGGGAGGGGCAATCATGTATGAATCTATTTTGGTATTGCCTAAGTGAACATTGTCTTAATGCAAATGCTGGCTTTCAAACTTAGCGTTTGACTGTGTGAGATCAAACTGCTTTAAGCATGATGGTTTCTACAAAACAAGAACAAAGTAAGTGAAGTATTGCCAGTACTAAAGAAAATTACATTGCTAATAACTACGCCATATGCAGTACTGCAGGATAATAGATAGGTGGAGGATGGATGAACAGATGAAAAATGGAGTAGAACCATTAAAATATAATGGGTTTGAGGGCAATGTAAAATGGTTACAGCATGGTTAATTGAGTCCGTGGGGTTGAGGGGCATGGTAGCACAGAGGCCTGGACTCAAAATACAGGGAATTCTGAAAACTCCAATCTAGCTGTTTGAGAAATTGAATTAATTTTAAAATAAAATTACTAGTGTAGTTTTTCTGCTGCATTGCATCCTCAAAAATTACCATTGAATGGGAAGTTGCTCACTCTAAATCTGAACTTGAATACGGGCCTCATCATATTTATTGTGATATTGCTCCCAGCATGGTGTATTGGTATTGTACTGTATGACTTTTACTGTATTAACTGGGAAGTTATATGTCTTATGTCTCAACAAACTGGTTTTGGATATGTCCCTCTGTGTTCAGTACTTGAGTTTGGTTACAAATGGTATCCAGGATCTGCCTTAAATTGGACAAATGCAGTAGAAACATACTGAATCATATTGCGTCAGGGATTATCCACTTTAACTGCTGTAAAAGCTCATTGAGCTGTCTCTCATACAAGACCACAATACCAGAGACAGCTCAGTGACAGATAAAACAAGCACATAACGTTTGCCACTTAGGAAAGGATAATGCCAAACTCAACAGATGGTACTGTGAGATTGAAGAAACACATAGCACGACAGCATGGCTATTACCAACAAAAGTGTTGCTCGGCTATTTAATAAAATAAAGGTTGAGTGAAAGTTTACAAGGAGGGTATCAGAATTCAGAGATAAGGGGGTGAATCTTTGTCTGGGTTTAGGAAAACTAGACACGCACAATTTCGTGGCTTAGAAACTGTACACCAAACCCATGTGAGACTTCACATACCATTTCTGTCTCTTCACACTAGGGTCGGGTTGGCAGTGCAAGCCGCGCTGGATTGTGTGAGGTGCCTGGGTGCAGAGACAGGCCAATTAGAAAGTCCGCCTTGGTTCTCAGTATCCTATGTCACAACAGTGGGCATAGGCATCTGACCCTCACTCCTCATCTCCCTCACACCTCCACCCAACCCCCATGCCAGCCCATGTCCCTCAGATGACTGTTGCCACCTCATGCAACCTCTATGCCCCTATGTAACCTCCATGCCATCTCAGAGCACCTACTCCACCCCATAGCACCTCTATGCTTTCCATGTATCCTTCATGACTTTCCAAATAATCCATGCCACCTCTATGCACCCTGTGTATCTTCCATCGCCACTATATACAGCCTTCGGATTCCATTCAATATCATTGGAAAATGTATGATGTGCCTGCATGCCATTGTAATGTACAAGTGCTTGGCAGAGCAGGGGTTTATATGGGACTGGAGCATAGCACCACCCAGGGTATGATGTTATAGAGGCACATGGTAATAGACTGAGAGAACAGTCCTGAAAGAATACTCTGGAACCAACTTGAATGGAGGTAACAGCACCATGCATGGCAGTAACCTGGGATCTGTAAATAGATAGAGATTAACAATAAAGTTTTCATGTTTAAATATACAAGTCTTAAGATCTCATCACCAAGACACCTAAAGAACCCATATTGCAACATGGTTGGTGGTAATGGGACATTAGCACTATCAGCAAGTACAACATGGTTGGCATTGGTGGTTACTTCTACAATGTACCACATCAGGGATAGTACTGTAATCCAACATGGCGATCTGTGGTGATATGAAAGGTGGCAACTAAATACATGAACACAGAACAGCATCCCAGGGTGGGAAGCGCAGCTGAAGCCTAACTAGAGAGATGTGCATCTAAGAAGAAAAAGTTGAAGAATCTTCACTACAGACTTGGAAATGAGGAATCCCCCAGAGTGAATGGAAATCCATGGCAGAAAATTGCAAGAACCTGACACAGTTCATGAGTTGATGGGCAAAAATTAAAAAAAAAAGCTGTACTTACATCTTAGAATAGGTGGCGGTCCCAAGGGCTCAGCATCCAGAGAACAGCTGAAAGAGAGTTGCAAGTAAAAAAACAAAGGTTCAAAAAAAAACAAACTTGTAGGAATTGGCTCTCAAAGTCAAGAGAGACACCTGCAGGAAATAGTAAAAAAGAAACTCCTGCAGAGTTTAGGAGAAAAGGACCCCTTTTCAGCCAGTTTCCTGGCTTCTTGTATAGAAGAGAACAGTGCTGCTATTTTGAAGTTTTAAAATTTAAAAAAAGACAGCACTGAGGGTAGAAAAAAGGAAAATAAGCAGCAGAATTTGGGAAAAGAATCCTTTTTCCATTGGGTCCCTGGTTTTAAAAGTTTATCATGCTTTCAAAAAAGGCCCACAATCGCCGGCAAGCCTGCCAGAATCGGAAAAGTGCGAGTCATTCACAGAGCAAAAAAAAAACGTACAGAGTTTAAAAAGGAAAGAATTACCCAGAAAAGGAATGCTGCACTATTTTCTTTTTAAAATGTTTTAAAAAATGAAGCACACCATCGCCAGAGAACCTGCCCAAACCCGAAAAAGCACAAGAAACTCGCAGTTCGGAAAGCCGACAGCTGCAGATAGCTCAAGTGAAAAAGACAGTTACTGCGCTCACAGCCTTGAAGGGGAAATGACATTTAAAGTGGTAACTGCAAGAAAAAAAATGGTCATGGAGGGCAAATTAGAAGAGATCCCCAAAAATGGCAACCTCTAATAAAGCACTGAGGGCTGCAACAAGAAACCCCAGAGAGAGGGCAACTTCCAATCAAGTGCCAAGGGCAATGAAAGACCCAAAGCAAGGACAACAAATGACCTTAGAGAGAGGGCAACTAAAGACCCCCAAGGGAGGACAACAGAAGGCCCCAGAAGAAAAACATGCAAAAAGTAAATGAAGGTGTTCAACAAGAAAATGTTCGCATCAGAACTGGATGATTTGAATGCAAGATTCAAGCTGAGTATATACCTTTGAAAACACACAATAAACTGAAGTCTTCAATGAATCAAACTGTCTGAGATCTGAACAAATTTCAGTGATGGTTCAAAATACCAGGAGGAGATAATGATCCTCAATTCCACAGTTGGCAAATCAAAGCAGGAGTTGGGAAACTCAACCAGATGTGTGGCCAGGCAAATTAGCAGCCAGAAAAGGCATGCAAAGAAGTTGGAACCCTGAAAGACTCCTTGAAAAATCAATATGTAGTCATGAAAAACACGAGAAGCTATAAAGGACATTGAATATTACTTCAGAAAAAGCTGTGTTGGAACCATCAGTAGCAAGAAATGATGCACTGAAGCCCAGAGTGAGTTGGCAAGAGGTCAACAAGAAAATGAACAGTTGAAAGAATAGTTGAATGTCCTTCAAGGTCAAATGCAAAAAGAATGCATAGCCATTCAGTAACGTGAAGAAATGAAGACTGTCTTAACCAACAGAATGGAAGCATGGCAGAAGAAGCTCGAAGAGACTCTACTGAATTACAGGAAAGCTCAAGATGAAACAAGAGAGCTTTGTAAAGAAAAGGAAAACCTGGTGAAAGACCTTTGACCCTAAGGTCAAAGGTTATTCTTCAGGAAAATTACAAAGACAAGGAAAATGAATTTAACAGCAGTCTGAACGAACTGAAGAACCAGTTGGCAGAGAAGACTCAGCAATGTTCTCAATTCCAGGAGGAAGCCAAAAGCTACAAGAAACTGAAGAGCTGAAGAAACAATTGAATGGAAAAGAAAAGACATTGAAAGGAAAAGCTATCAAACTTTCCACACTGTGAGTGGATAATGAAACCATGAATTGCACAATTACAGAACTGAAATAAGTTAAGACTTCGTCGGAGACAGGCCTGGCCAACACTGAAACCAAAATGACGGATAAGGGCAAAGGTCTGTTGCAGACAGAGAATGAAAAGACAGAAATACGATTGGAAAATGTAAATCTGACACTGAAGTGCAAGGCACTAGTAGAAGAAATAGCACTGGATATCTCAGACATGCTGAGGACCATTGAGCTGGATGAAAAGATTAATAAGCTTGCAAAATGATTTGAAAATAAAAAGTGAGCAAATGTTTGGCTGAAATTGTGAAACAAGTGGAAATGAAGGTTTCATTTAGTATGCCAGAGAAAGACAGTTCAAGTCTACTCTAAGAATGAACAGAGTGTGCATTCTCCTTGGAAGGAATGGGACAAACCCACAGTGTCTGAAAAATGCAGATGAATTGTTAATAAGGAGTAACACTAAAAGCAAATCAAATTGAGATGGCCAAGTACCAGAAGCATAGAGTACTGCTACCATTCCTCCAAATGTGATAGAGATGTGGAAAAACTGTCAAACCTCAAGACTGTCTGAATTTTTCAAGTCAGAGACTTGAGATGGGGGAGCAGGGATAGCAAGTAAAGATTGTATTGCAAATAGTTATACTCGGTTGGAAAGGAAAGTTTTCTTTGGAGAAGGAAAGTCGATATCGTATAATATGCCTGCATGCCATTATAATGTAAAGGTGCTCGGCAGAGCAGGGATTAATATTGGACTGGAGATTAGCACCACCTATGGTGTGATGTATAGAGTCACTTGGTAATAGACTGAGAGAAGAGTCCAGAAAGAACACTCTGGAATCAGCACCATGCATGACAGTAACCTGTAATCTGTAAATAGTTAAAGGTTAGCAATAAAGGGTTCATGTTTAAATGTACAGGTCTCAAGATCTCATCATTGATGCATCTAAAGGACTGATATTGCAACAGAAAATATTTTACATTCCTTAGGAAAAAATAAAACTCTAATCATCTAATAAAAACCTAGATATCATTGATCTGAGAAAAAGCATTTTGCCATGTGAAAGAAACTTGTAAAACTTATAATCCTATTAACTTGTGTCAACAAACCAGAAGCCACATCAAAGAGGCAATCAGTTATTACAACTTCTATAAAATGTCATTCGATCTCAGATGAATAGAACACTTACAGTGCTGGAACCCATTAGCACTTGAGACTCAGCCAAGCATTGATCATGGAAACAGCTGTCCAAATAATAGACTTCTTTCTGGGAAGAAAAGAGCAGAAGATGCGCATTTCAATTTCAATACACAATGGGGAGGATTTTTCCTCATCAGGCGTGCTCGGCAGGGGCGCGTGGGGGTGGTTGGGAAGCCGAGCACTGCCCACAATCGAGGCCACTGGTGGGCCAATTAATCTCAATGTGAAACGCGAGCGGCACACTGAGCACTGCCTGCATGGAGGGGCGGGGGTGGAGGGCAAATGTAAACTTTGCACATGCGCGCGGGTGCACACTTGAAAATCCCCTCAGGCACAGAACTGCCTCAGAGAGATGAATAGTTTTTAAAATAAAAAATAAATGTTATGTAACATGTTTGTCACATGAGCAGGGACATGTAATTAATTAAATTTTAAAATTTTTTATTTCATTTTTATTTGATTTTGGAAAGCCCATGGATGAGGTTTCCTAAAAATTGCAAAGGCCACTTGGCCGTTTCGCCTGCCTGCCAACCATAAGGTTGGATGGGCAGTGAAAACTTTCTTTTACTTATCTTTCTAATGGCCTTAATAAGTCCTTTAATTGTCGGTGGGCGTGCTGCAGACTCCGGCGCGTGGCCACCGACCGAAATATCGCACAATGACAATGGGATGCTTGCCCGACATTATCGTGGGTCATTTTATACTTAGTCAGGTCTGGTGTGTGCCCGCCCACCCACCGAGCTAAAAATTCTCCCCAGTGTCAAGGGTGCAGTTAGGTGGTTAGATTTTCTTCAAGGGTAGAAATGTTTCAAGTCTAGATATTTTTTAAGTGTCAAAACCAATTTTTTTAAATCAGCTGGAGCCATTTAAATCACACTGGGGAAGATGATATGGCATTTTGTAATATTTTTCGCTTTATGGTGGTGAATTTTCCATTGGAAAAGCACTGTAATGCATGTGAATAAATACACAAAGCTGGTCAATGTAAAGGTCAGCTTACCTTTAAATGACAGGACCCTATGATGAATCTTTGCATTAAAAACGTATCTACAATTGAAGGTGTGAAAACACTTCATATTCACTTTTCCGTATGTTCCAGACTCCTCATTTTCTACATTAAATCTCAAACCTGGAACTCTTTTAATGGACTTCCAAAGCCCTGTATCACAAGACGAAAATGGTGAACGGGAGAAAATCCAATTGTTAAAATAGGGAACTTGATTGCATCGGATGCAGGTGTGCATTTTGCAAACCAGGAATTCCTGACTCCAAAAAGGCCAGAAGAAAATGGCCGAGGGTCATTTTGAGGAAAATTGGATTTCCTCAAAAAAATCCAATATTGGCCATTCGTACACCAAAACACGTCTCTGCACCCAGATGAACATTTGGCTCTACAGCTGTCATGAAAGATCAAACAGCTTTGAGCTTTTGGGCTGAATTTTCCCAGAATTGCACTAAGTGTGGTAGCGGGCGGGTAAAATGGAGTCCTATCCGCTGGTGAAATGACGGGTTTTCACGCCATATCTTCCCGAGCCTGCCTGGTTATACACTCACTCCTGCGAAACACACCATTTCTATGGCGGGCGGGCGCTGTTGCATTGTGCTGGTTGCCATCTTTAAAAGGCAGCCGCCAGCAAAGTGCTCATTGCCACCAGCTCACCACTGCTGCCTGGGGGACATGGTCTGCAAAGGCAAAAAGACTGAAGCCCCTGCTTCAACAACGGGTACCTCAAGCGACTGCTGGATGCCGTGGAGGCCCACCAGGATGTGCTGTACCTCTGCTCTGGCCGCAGGATGGGTAGCAATGTCACCTTGGGACGTGGTGGCAGCGATGGTCAGCGCCAACACCCTTCAGAAGAGGACAGCCACCCAGTGCCACAAAAGGATGAATGATCTCCACCGTTCTTCCAGGGTAAGTTGCTCTTTTCATCACTCCTAACTCACACACCCATAAATGCATCATACATCCACAGGGCCCTCATTCACTGCCAGTGCAAGGGTCACTCTCTCACACCCACCATCATTGCCCTCATCCCGTCCATGGGACCACTCACCACCCACACAGGCCAGGCATGTTTATCATCTGGCCTGGCAGGTGTCCTGATATGCTCTCCCCATCTCTAGCCATGCAGGACAAACTGGCTCACAACAGGAGGGAAAGGTCGCAGACAGGTGGAGGGATCAAAGTTCTGACAGAATTTGCAAACAGAGCCATCCAGCTGGCCGGCGATGACTAGGACCTGCTGGAGGCCAGAACGTTGCTGATTCCGAGTCAGATGACGAGCCACTGGACTCGATCATGTCACAGTTGCTGGAGTTGCAAAGGCCAGCTTGGGAACATCAGGAAGGGATGTCCACTGCACTCCTCAGATTGCAAGGCACGATGGAGGAGTCCATCTGCCTTCAGGCTGAGGTGATATAGCCAGCACTGCAATACACTGAGGTTAACACTGGCAGGATGGCGGCTGACATGGAGACCTTGGTCCAGAATGTCACTCCTGCACTGCTGCACAGGCTTAACTTCATAGCTGATGCCATAGTTGGCCTCCAACAGTGTGTACGCGAGAGGGATGCTGGGCAGTTCAATCTCACTCCAGCCACCCCTGCTCCTCAAGGAATCAGCCTGCGGCTCCCAGACACCCATGGTGAGGAGGGTCCGAAGGTTCACGCTCCAGGGCCGTCCACCAGGTGACTCTGGAAGTGACTCCACCCTTCCTGTGACTTCCGCAGATCCAACTTCACAGGCCGGGGAGGGTGCCACTACCACATAGCAGGACCCCAAAAGCAGGCCAAGTCTCAGTCCTCCAGAGGATGCCCGCCAAAGTCATCACAGACAGGGCGTCATAGTCAGCAAGCTGTCTTCACCTCCACTGTGGATATCCAAGGAGCACCAAGACATAGTGGCAGGGTTAGGACAGTTAAGGAGAATTAACTCTTTTGAGTCAACCAAGTAAACTAAGTTAACAAAATTAGGGACAAAATAAATACAGTCCCTAAATTAGGGAGACTGCAAAATCAAAGACAAAATTTAAAGGAAACTTACAAACATTAAAGCAAAATGTGATGAACAGGGTCAATAAAACACCCCAGTCCCTGCGGTGCCCACCAAGCATGGAAGGCATCGATGGTGCTGGCAGACATCGCGTACTCCCTCTCCAGGGACACCCGGCTGTGAACGTAGCCGTGGAAGAGGGGCAATGTCAGGTCGGACGACCCCCTCGATCGCCTGCTGCCTGGACCTGTTAATGGCTAACTTGGCCAGGCCCAGGAGCAGGTTCACAAGGAGATCCTCCTCCCTCTTGGTCCCTCTCCGCACCGGTGTTGAGGACACTTAGTTGCATAGCCTGGGCATGGGTGTTAATCGCTTGTGCATAATGTTCACTACTGTCAATAAACCCCCTGTTTCCCTGCCTATGGCTCTTTGTTCTGATGAGCAGTGTTCTTGTCACTCAGATGTATAACCTTTCTGCACAAGATAAAAGGCAGGTGTCTCAGTCCAGGGCCTCTTTCCTGTGTTCTGTGGGGCCTTCAGTCCACAGTGATTGTCCAGTCGCACAATCTCTGGAAACGTTACTGATGCCTGCACCTCGGTCGTGCTGGTCATGGCTGCCCGAATGTAGTGGGCAGGCGCCACAGAGTTCTCTCATACTCCGTTTGCCCTCAGCTTTAACATGGGGCAGGCCCCCATCACACCAGCATCTGCGACCAGTGATGCTGTGCACCAGCTCCTGAAGGGCTGAGATACTGAAGGCGGCCAAAGCATCAGATGCATCTAAAGTTTCGTGGCTGCGTCTCTGAGTTGGTCCTGATCATGGAACACAAGCGAGCGTCCCTTGGCCAGACAGGAGTCAGACATTCTCAAAGTCCATGTGAAGATCTATGGAATGTCCTCACTGCATGTTGTCATCATCCTCCTGCGATCGAGCGACTTTTAGGGCCTCCACTGCATCTCCATGACAGGAGCATTCTCACAGAGGATATTGGCGCTGAGATAAGCCAGACTGGAGTCAAACGTTCACAACTGTGATGTGAGGATCTACGGGGACACCTCACTACATTTGTCATCATCCTCCACAAATCTGGCAGCTATGAGGGCCTCCCGAGTGTTCCTGTCTCATCTAGCCAGTGCGAGAGCCTCATCCCCATTGTCATCACCACTGAGGACCCCCTCACCCTCATCCCATTCAGCGTCCTCCTCATCAGGGGATATGTGCAGCTCCTCCATCTGCTCCTCAGCCAGCTCCTCACCCCGTTGCAGCACCAGGTTGTAAAGGGCACAGCAGACGATGATGATGCAAGACACCCTCTGCAGACTGTATTGCAGGGCTCCACCAGACTGGTCCAGGCACTGGAACTGCATCTCCAACATCCCAATGGTCTGCTCCACCAAGTTACGAACAGGCTGTCCCGGTCCCGGGCGTAATGCACAAAGTTGTGTGCCATGGAGAAGATGTCATTCATGAACTCATGGATGCATTTATGGGTGGCGGATTGTGAAATCCCACAGAGGTCACTTGTGGAGCCCTGAAAGGAGCCACTGGCTTAGAAATTGAGCACCATGGTCACTTTCACAGCCACTGGCAGTGGATGCCCTCCATGTCCCCTTGGAACCGAGTCCTGCAGTAAGGGGCAGATGTGAGCCACCAGGTCCCTAGGCATGCACAGTCATTGACTTGCTGGTTCTCAGTCATCTGCAGAAATGGCAGGCAGCGTCTATAGACCGTGGGTGTCGCTAGGCGCCAACCAGCCACGGCTCACTGTCGCTCCTGGGCAGTGTGTGCGGGACCCTCTGCTGCCCCTTCTTCCTGAGGTTGCTGCTCCTGCCTTTGCACGGCCAGGAGCCTCTGTCGCTCTCTTCACTGCCTTCTATGGTCTCTGTAGGTCATCAGGCATACATCTAGGTCACCAGGATCCATGATCCTGACGTGGTCCTCCTGCAGCATGAAAGGGAGAGAGAGACATGGTTATCATGGCTGTACTTAGCACCTTTCCTGGTTCTGTGTGACAGCCCCTTAATGCTTCCCGGAGAGTGCTGGCCACCCCTTGGAGGGCCAGAGACAAGTGCGCTGCATGGCTGCCCTGTCATCCTGCAACATGTTCTGGTCCAAACAGGGATGCTGAGATTGCAAGGGGCTGTGAGCGCCTCCAGCATGGCCAACGTTGGTGAGCAGATTGTACATATGCAGTCCAACTGCTCCGTGGCCCAATAAAGTGGTGGCAGACTCAAAGTCTTTGCTGGGTGGGTAGGGGAGCTGTGTGGCTGGAGAGCAAGCTCTGGAACACTTGGTGGCCCTTTGGTGCCTCCGTGTTGCTTGCAAGGGTGGGTAGGTTAGGAGCCTGATCCCAATAATATTACTGTGGTGTGTCTGATCTGCCTTCCTTGCAGAGGCATGGTCAGTTTATACAGGTGTCCCTAATGCGTGGCCAGTTCCCTCACTTACCCTTCCCCCCACGCCTTGCCTGTGTGCGGGATGCAGCGCCAGGGCAGCATTTGACCACTCCCCCCTCAGCAGTCACCTCTGAGGCTGGCCAGCACTTGCCCCCAGACAACCCCCCCGGCCCTCAGCAGTCACCTGCGGGGCCAGGCATCAGTTTGCCCCACTCCCTGGTGCCCCTGAGGCCTGTAAACAACAAGCGAGCTGTGGAGAACACTGCTGCTCACTCATCTCAGCTCCCCCAAGGTGAAGGCTGCCAAGTGCACGTTACCTGCGTGCTATTGTGAAACACATCAGCGTGCTTTCCTGCCGACGCGGACAGATGATGCGGCGGGGTTCCAAGAGCCTGCCGGGATGGCCTTTTAATTATATGCTAATGTATTACAGTTAGCTCCCCGCCAACTGATGTCGGGAAATGCGGCCCACCGTCAGCATACTGAGCGGAAGATTGCGACCTGCCTTCACGACGTTGTGAAGTGGGTCCAGCCATATTTTCCACACATGCCACACTCATCGCCAGCGGGCTTGGAAAATTCGTCCTTTATCTTTAGAAATGAGAAGACTTAGAGATCATGGGCTGAACCTTACCTATGTTGGGCAGTCTAGGTGGGCGCGGAGCCGATCACTGCCCACGATTGGCTGCCATTGTACGTGGGCAGGCAACTAAGGCTTGCCCAATGTTATACACGTTCTGTAGTGCTCGACACTACCTGTGCAGGCGGGGGGAGTGGGGGAGAGTCGGGGCCTATGCTTGAAAATGCGCAGCAATCTCCCTGAGGCACCGAGCTGCCTCAGGGAGATTGAATAGACAATGAAAGTTTTTAGGAATTCAAGTAAAAACTTATTTAGACATGTTCCCTCATGTGACAGTGTCACATGAGCTGGGACATGTTTGTCAAGTTTACCAAACTTATTTATTAATTTCATAAAACCTTCAGGAAACCTCATCCCGCCCGTGGATGAGGTTTCCTGGAAAACATGAAAGCCGCTTGGACTCTTAATGTTAGACAGGCAGCGTTGTTAATGAGGTAAATTACTTTCTTAATGGCCTTAATAGGCCTTTGACAGTTCGACAGGTGCACAGCTGCTTTCAGTGAACGGCCACCGAACGCAATATCAAAATGACCTGCGATGATATCAGGACGCACGCCCGATGTCATCGCGTGTTATTATACGCGTCGGCTTGTTGGGCATGCTCCCGCATGCTGACAGCAATATTCTGGCCCATCTGTTACAGCTGTTCAAAATTATGAATGAGTTGCACAGGATAGATGTGGAATGCTTTCATTTGCAGAAGGATCCAAACTAGGGGGCCATAAAAACTAATTACTAATAAAGAGGAAAATAAAGAGAAATTTCTTTACTCAGAGTGGTTAGAATGTGGTAGTGTTGCAGCAAATAGCTTAGCTGCTTTCAAAAGGAAAGTAGACCAACAAATGAGAGAAAATGGAATAAAAAGAAATGCTGAAAGGCTGAGATATGGAAGATAGAATGGGAGGGGATTCATGTGGAGCATAAACACCAGCATGGACTATTTGGACATGATGACCTATCCTTTTACTGTATACTCTTTGTAATTCTATGTAAATTTTGTTTTCAGTTATAACACAGTTTGAAGGTTGTGACAAGCTTAAAGTTTAAGGCATTACTAACATCACTTCCATGTCAGAAATATTCTTATATTGTGCTCGGTGATGCTGCCTGTTGCAAATCTCATTTTGAGACTGTGAAGTTTTATAAAATATGATAAGTCAAAGCGTTATATTTTTGAACTCAGAATGATTCTTTCTTTCCCCATAACCTGGTGTACTTGCCATCTTGTTCCGCTCCTCATGGGGTCTAGTAACTGCAAAACCTCTGTACACCCCTTACATGGGCAAGCACACCAGAATGATAATTGCCAAGCTGGGTGTTCCCTAACCTTGGTCTACATGGAACCCAGTGCAACATTGGAAGCCAATATACCAAGGTAGTTGTGGAGAGTACAGACTGGGAGCAGGGCCCAAACCCTTGAAGAGAATGGGACTTCATTTAAGAAACAAGTAAGAATAACCTCTTATATGAATATGTAATTTCATGAATCATATTAGGAATATAACTTTTAGTTTGTGATTGATTTTTTTTTTAAATGTAAGGTTAATGAAAGCCTTTAGATTGAGAAGCTGGTAAACAAAGCCCAGAATAAATGCAATTCAAAGGGTGGCCTACGTTCATTTAATAAAGTTAGAGTTGGAACTGGGAAAACACTAAACAACGGTGATCCCTTTCTAATTCTTGGTGGAGATGCGATATCTACAAGTGTCCCCATTAAGGATTTACATTATTCATTTGGGGCCCAGAATCAAAGGAGTGTTTTGAAATGGTTTAAATTTCTAACTTGGATATCCCAGGTCTAGTATAAGGGTCTGACACATATAGGGTTGATGTGGGACTGAGTATAGTACTGCCCACGCAGTGATGTAAAGGAACACATGACCCACACTTCGGGGTCAGTTTAATGTTGGGCAGAGCCATGTGCGCAAGCAAGCATGGACTCAGCTCCTAGATTGACCCTTTTACTGTAGTTCTTGTAGTTAGTAAATAGGTACAGTTAACCTATTTAAAACCACAAGGACTCCACTGAGTCTTATTGAATGGTATCCAACAACCTACAACATGGTGGCAGCTGATGGAAAAAACCCAAAAATCTCACAAAAAATGCAAGAAAAACTAAAATCCTGCAAGACCAAAGAAAAATTCGAAGAAGCATTCTGACCTGAAAAAAAGCTCAAGAAGCAGATGCACAGAGAAAAGTGACCAGGGAAAAGTTCCAAAAAAAAGCTTGGACGCTGAAGGCAGAAATTTAAAATTTCTCACTGCAGCAGAAGACTCTATAGGATTCCTTGGAAGGCTAGCTTCAGTTTCCAGAGTGCAGAGTCAGCAAGCCTAGCAGGCATGATCTAAAGCTTTTAAATTCCAGATAATAGCAAGACCTGAGAAACTTTTAAATAGCTCAGTGGTCAGAAATCGCTGTTTAAATACTCCATCGGAACAACCAGATTCTCGAGCTGACGCCTGAACACGCGGCCTCTGAGCTTGCTCCAAGAAGAAAAAATCAATTAATTAATTAATTTGGAGGAATCACGACTAAAAAATCAGATTTAAAGATCATCAAATACCAAGATTTGACGCTTCCGAGACCCTAAAGCATAGCATTGAAATCGAGAAGTCTGCAGCCATTCTTTAAAATTTTCTCAAGACTGACCATGAGCACCGTTGCAGCAGGAGCCCACCAAAACCAGCAAGAATGGGTAAATCCTTTATCTTCAAATGAACAATGGCTTCTTGGATTTCAGCAACTTCTTAAAGCCGAACCTACATTTTAAAATTTTTTAACCATGGATCAGAAACCCACTCTTCCAGATGAATTTGGACATATCCAAGGCCAGATCAATCACACAATTGGGGACTTCTAAAGATTGCTTTAGGCCCTGGATAAAAAGTCAGAAGCTCAACAAGTTAGCACATTGCTTTATTCGGTACCCCCGATAGCAGACAACATTATTGCTAGATAAGGAATCAATGAATCATCTGATAAATTTGAAGAAGTACTAAAATCATCTGATGTTTATTTTAACCTGAGAAGTAACAAAATCCTTGAAAGGGCTAAATTTAATAAATGTGATCACCAGCCAGGGGAACCTGCTGACTCATTCGTTATAATCTGTACAGTATGCCTGAAGGCTGCAAATACGGAGACCTAAAATCTGAACTCAACAGGGATGGAATAGTTGTAGGAGTAGTGGATGGCTCACTCTTTGATGTGCTGCAAGCGAAGGAAGATCTAACCCTTGAGAAAGCTATCAGATTATTAGGCAGTCTGAATGCCATGTACAGCACAGGTCCATTTTAAGAGGAGAAAGTAAATCATGGTACAAAGGAAACCCCACAGCCCAGTTGGTTAAACAGCAGTGAAACAGGGGCATTCCAGGCCAAGGGAATCAATACCCTAACTGATCAGTAGAGCCATCATGCCAACGCTCTGGAGCAAAGCGCTCCCACAGGCAAGATCAGTGTCCTGCAATTTTAGCCCAGTACTTTCAATGTAACAGCATTAGACCCTTTGGCAAACTGTGCAAGGCCAAAACATCTAAACAGAAGACCCAAAGATGATTCATGTGGCCGAGACTGCACATTGTTCCAACTGCGTGAGGAGGATTGTGCTGCCTTCCCTTCTATTCAGCCTCGCAACAAAGGTTATAAAATTTATTTTGCCCAGAAATTCCTTTTCCAATCCAAATGTATTTATTTGTCAATAAGGAGCCAATCAAACCTGGTTTTCTTGAGTCAAAGAAAGAGTGTTTATTAGTTACTCGACCTGAGGAAAAATAATAAACACACACACACATGCTAGAGTCCAATAAAAAGTTAAAAGAATATATGATTAAGTCCTTTGCTTGTATTTGAGGTGAAGATTGTTGACCATTGCAGCCATTTCAAGTTAGTTGGTTTCCTATTGAATTCTGGAGTTCACTTGGTTTAGGTCTGCACTTTATTGAAGACAGAGAGGGAGAGAGATCAATCTTTACTGCTCTCTTCCAGCAGTCTTTTCAGATGACTGTGATGTTTCTTTGCATGGAATTTCACACCTGGGGTGTCAAGATCCATTTCAAACAGGGACTCGCTTGAAAGGAAAGCATTAAAAATGCAAAGTGCTGGACTTTGATCAGTTTTAGTTCAGCTTTAGACAATGGGAATTGCTAACCAGCCAAATGCCCATGAGACATTCAAAACTCCCTTTGATGGATGAAATAACTCCAACTATTGTTGGAGTTGAAAATATTAAAAAATCCTCCATCTAATTCTGCTTGTCAGAATAAGTTTTTAAAACTCCTGTCTGTATATTCCCATAATGGAATTCAATTAGCATATATTCAGAGTCATTGTTGCAGACTAGATAATCCTATTTTTTCATGTTTTCACATTGCAAGATAGAAATCAACAAGAGTTAGGATTCTGTCATCCACCACAGTGTGTTTTGAATGTCTGATGAGCATCTGGTTGATTATCAGTTCCATTGTCATGATAAAACTAAAGCTGATCAAAGTCCAATACTTTGCATTTTTAATGCCTTCCTTTCAAGACAGTCCCTGTTTGAAATGGGCCTTAACACCCCCAAGGTGTGAAATTCAATGCAGCAGCTCTGCAGTGAAATTTATATAGCAACTTTCCAGAAAGTGGTTAACTTATAGTAACAAGACATTAGGTGACTTGTGGCAGCCATTTTTGATCAGCATCTCTTCTTGTATTTGTTTTAAAAACAGGCCTTCTTTAAGCACTTCACTATGTCTGTGGTTAGCTGGTGAAAATGTAGGTAGATCTCATTCAGTTACAGCCTCCTGACATTGTGACAATACCAAGAGGGGACATAGACATGCTCCTTGGGTGAGGTCAAAGGTCCTGGATTTTTATTTTAGAATGCAGGCATTTTGGTAAATGGCCATCTCACGAACGTTAAATTGGACACAAGAGCCGGTGTTACGTTTTATCAGGCAAAGAGTCATGACTACAAGCGACACTCTATGGACCCAGAGGACTCTGACTTCTGGTCCTTGGCATAATTCTGGAACCATTAAGGTATGGCAGCAAACAAATCTTCGAGCTGATGTATGTCATCTTTCACCAATCTTTTCCCCTCTTGAGAAGAGATGCCTGTATAGCCCTGAATCTCCTCAAAATGGCAGATGATGTATTAGGAAGATGTAATAATTTTCATAATATTATTGTAAAGTAGAGTAATAGTGGGGTCTGTATCTATGGGCAGAATTTTTACCTTGTCGGGTGGGCATGGTGGGTGGGCCCGGGAGCGGTCGTGTAGCTGACTGCCGCCCGTGATCAGGCCCTGACATCAAATATCGGGAGGGCGGGAGGAGTCCGAGCGTGGAAGTCAGCACATGCATGTGGGTGCACGCAATGAAAGCTCCCTGAGGCACAGAGCTGCTTCAGGGAACTGAAGATTTAAAAAAGAAAAAAGAAAAAAGTTACCACTGTTAAAAACATGTCCCCTCATTTGACTCTGTCACATGAGCAAGGACATGTTATGAATGAAATTTTAAAATTTTAATTTAATTTTTCATTTCTGTCGGAAACCTCATCCCACCCGTGGACGATGTTTCCTAAAAGATCCATAGGCAGCATGGCCTTTTCACCTGCCCGCCCAATGTGAGATTGGACGGGCAGTGAAAATTTTCATTTAATTGTTACTTTAATGGCCTTAACAGGCCTGTTAGTTGTTGGTGGATGCGTTGCCAACTCCTGCTGGCTGAAAAATCATGCGAGAGCGTGATGATGTCAGGATGCTTGCCCGACATCATCGTGCATCATTTTACGCTCAATCAGGTCGGGCGCGTGTCCACTTGCTCAGTGAAAAATCCTGCCTTTGGTCTGCATGTGTATGTGTGTGTGACTGTCTGTGTGTGTGTCTGTGTGTGTGTGCAATTTAATTGAATTAAAGGCAGATGGTCTGAAGACTTTGATGTATCAGAAGATAAGCTAGGTTTGAAATGTTAAGCAGGTAAACATAGATGTAAAGGGAACATTTGCATTTTTATATAAACCAGGCTAGATTGAATTCAAAAGAGGGAGTGAAATATTACATCTAGCCAGGGTAAGTTAAGAAACAGTGTGTTTATTTTTTCCCAACAATTACTGGTAAAATTGGTACTATGAGAGATTTTTATTATTTGAAAAGTAAAGTCCAAACACACAGGGCAGGATTTTTCGCTGAGCGACTGGGTGCACGCACAACTTGTACGAGCATTAAATGATGCACAATGACATCAGGTGAGCATCCTGACGTCATCGCACACTTGCGCGATATTTTGGTCAGTGGCGCACATTGGAACCCGAGCCCGCCAACAATTAAAAGGCCTACTAAGGCCATTAACAATGTAATTCATTTAAATTTTTCACTGCCTGTCCAACCTAACAGTTGGCAAAAAAGGTCGATCAGCCTTTGCAATTTTTGTGCAATCTCATCCACGGGCTGGATGAGGTTTCGAACCATCATTTAAATTTTGTTTTCAATTTCATCCTAATTTCTAACATGTCCCTGCTCATGTGACAGAGTCATATAAGGGGACATTTTTTTTTTAACAATTTAGAATTGTTTATTTTTAATTCTTAAACTGTTCATCTTCCTGAGGCAGCTCTGTGCCTCAGGGAGCTTTTCCAGTGCACACCCATGCACATGCATGAACTTGTGCACTCACCCTCCTCCCCCCAACACTGGCAGTGCTGAGCACTGAAGCACACATTTCACGCTGGGCAGTCCTTAATTGGCTCGCCAGTGTGAAATCATGGCACGGCCCTGATTGTGGGTGGCAGACGGCTTCCGCCTATCCCCACCGAGCCCGCTTGACAAGAGAAAAATGGGAATTTGCATTCAAAGGGGAAAATATGGATAAAGGAGCGAAGGCTGTGTGTAAGGGCAGGAATTCTAAGTTCTAAAACATGTGGGAAAAGCCTCCAACATCTAAGTCTCAAACTGCTGTCTACAAAGAACTGTAGTTAAGAAAACTCACTTTGAATTGGATTGTTCAGGGTATCATGTTTCTTTGCCTGGGTCTTTTAAAATCTGAGTGTCTTACTGTTGCCTTAATGAAAGTGTAATTGGGAGTTAGATTAACCAGGGGATTTAGAAGTTATCGTAATAGTAATTTGTTGGTCTATGGCCTGAATGTTTCCCGCTTTGGGCGGGCTTGGTGGGAGTGGGCCGCCCATGATCGGATCTGCACTGCCATTTTAAGCGGGCAGGCCAATTAAGACCCACCCAGCGTGATACATGTGTGGTAGTGCTCAGCACTACTTGTGCAGGTAGGGGTAGGAGGGAGAGTCGGGGCCAGCGTTCTTTCACGCGTGAGTGCAAAAGAGCGCTTTAATGTCCCTGAGGCACAGAACTGCCTCAGGGAGATTAAAGCACTTTGGAAAACAATAATTAAGATCAATATTGGATGGAGGTTTCCTAAAAAACATAAAGGCCACTTGGTCTTTACGCCTGACCGCCAACTGTAAGGTTGGACGGGCAGCATAAAGGTGAACTTAATTACTTTGTTAATGGCCTTAATAAGCCTTTTAAATATCGGTGTGCGTATGCCGGAGTCAGTTGCATGCCCGCTTTTATTTAAAAGCATAATGAGATCATAATAATCATCATGATGATGTTGAGATGCATGCCCGACGTCATCGCGCATCATTTTACATGCTGGCATGTTGGGCCCGCATGCCAACTGAAAAATCCTGGCCTAGATGTGTACTTAAAGTCTTTTCTTCTGTTCATAAAGGTTTAATTTAGTTTTGTAAGAAACCTACAAGACTCGGTGGTCTTTTTACTACTGAATTCAAGGTACGCATCTCAAAATTTATACAAATTGCAAAACAGTTGTGGCAGTTGTTTCAAGTTTCCCTCTGAGGTTTGAACAGCTCAGCATTTATCATCGACTGTACCATAGCACATGTCAAAACAACCACTGTTGTAAATTATACAGAACTGCAAGTTCCCGAGAGTTCAAACAAGAAAGAGTCTCCTGACTGAGACTTCAGCTTTGAACTATTTTCTCCATTTGCAGAGCAGGTTTGTCTATTTTTGTTACAGGTGCTGGAAAGCCCTCATTGTTCAGACTGGCCAACCACTCAGATGGTTATCATGATGCCTCCAGTGGAGGATAGACAAGAGAGCAACAAACAACCAGAAGAGCCTCAACCCCTGTCTCTGACAACTGTGGATGAGGTCAATACTGCGACCACAGAACAAACGCTGCAACTCCCAGCCAACATGACGTTGCTACAGACGATGCTGGAACAAGGAGCTGCTATGCATTGCTGACAGCACACCACACAGCCAAATGCAAAGGTAAGCTTACTAAATAAAACATCCTTATAACAGGAATGGCCATCTTCCATTACAGAAGACATCATGATGACCCACACAATGAAGGATCAAGAGGGAAAATGACATGGAGGTGAGCATAATGCTCATTGACCCCTCAGGAAATGGGATGGAACAACAGCCATCAATCACCACAACTGCCAAATCGTCAAAGAGCGGTTCAATACCAAGGAATGGTAAAAGAGGATGAAAAGATATCCAGATGGCAAAACTACCCCCAAATCAACAGAGTTTACCTGCTACGACACAGCCAACTACTCCTCTGACTTGAGTGCAAATGAGATATGAAAGGATTATAAATCCTGCAGACCGCCTGAACCTAGGAACTCAGAGACTTGAAGGGGGAGATGGGGTAGTAATAATGATGTAAGTAGATGGGTTGAACTAAAATAACTTGAAATACATTGGATAAAAACTTGGGGGGAGGTATAGTATAAGGGTCTGACACATATCGGGCTAATGTGGGATAGAGTATACTATCCCTCACACAGTGATGTAAGAGAACACATGACCCATAATTAAGGGTCAGTCTAGTGTTGGACAGAGCCATGTGCACAAACAAGTAAGGAGACAGCTCCTCACTTGCTGTACTGTATATATGTACATACTTCTTTTAGTTAATAAATACATACAGTAAGTCTACTTAAAACTACGAGGACTTCATTAAGACCTACTGGATGATATCCAACATCCTACAACACCTGGTATGCCATGTTGCTTTGGAAATAGGTTATGCAGGGGGATATCCTTTTATTTTGGATTTACCTGTGTGATTTATCCCAAAACCAGGCCATTAGATTGGAAGCAGATCTGAGGGAGACAGTTGAAGGTTGCGTCAGGAGCTGTTCAGAAGCTATGGACCAGGGGCAGAAGGCTATCAAAAATCAGGAGTATTCCTGTTTTAGAGTCACTAAGCAACAATGAAGTGTGGCCCATGCTGGGCCAGGGTATTCACAATTGTGATGTGCTTAAGGAGAGTTGGAGGGTCGCCTAGCTGGATGCTAGTGGAAGAATCCCAAGATATCTCATGCCTTGGGGAATAGCAGGAACACTGAGGAGAACCAAAGTGAATTCCTGGAAGTTATGGCATACCTCGGTTTGTTCCCAGGAGAAGTAAAGAACACTCAAGATCCTGTAAAGTATAGGAGAACTCTTGGGTGGAAATAAAAGTGGAATGGAAAGTTCCCCGTTGAGACTATTGGGCTTAAAGAATACGTTTTTACAAAATATAGTGTTAATTTAGTAGTACTTGCTTTGTTTAACTCTTGTCCAGTAAAAGTTTTTGTTTAAAGGGTAAAATTTTGTGGTAGAATTCTTTCATTTGATAACTAGGAGTTTGAATTTCCTTTTGAAAGTTACAGCATTCCACTGAGATCATAGCATCTCCTATGAATAGGGCCATATGGGGTGATCTGATTTTGCTTTTGGGATGGGACCTTGCACTTATGGAACACTATGAAGTCTCTTCTGGTATAGGGAGGGGGAGTGCAATCGAAAGACACAAAAACCTACTTACAGTGCCCTCATTTCCTAGCTCCCCAAACTTCTCTGAGGTGAATGGTGCAGTCAGCAATGTTGCCTGCTTTCACATTTTTAATGCCAAAATTGGGATCTGTGGGGTTACTATTAAAAAGTGCACATCCAATGTAGGTCTAAATAATCTGGGGCTTCATGTCAGAAAATGTCTTCTGATGGATCAGGAGCATGTTGTACTTAATAAAGCATGAGAAAACACATCTGGAAGCCAGTAATTTTTCAAATGATTTTTGGAATCTTGGAATCTACACTGCTTCATGTTATAATTTATAACATGAAACACATCTAATTGAAAGTGTTTCTTCATATTACCCATCAAAGAGATAATAGACATCAGAAATAAACTGCATTTATCTTTTAAAATTTTTACGCATGTGAGTCATGCTATTCTTGCTTTTTAAGTTCTTTTCAACTGGAACTACAAAGTAAGGCATGCTTTCATTGAATATGTTTCCATCAGTCCCCTACCTGAATTTGTAAAGATTAAGATCAATATATTAAAAGTCTGATTATGTTTTTGCATGATTGTTTTAATACCATGGTTATTTATTAAAGAAGAATAGTGTAGCATAGTGAATTCAGTGATATGCATATTTCCAGAAATAAGCAGACAACGTTTTGGATTTTTAAAATAATTTTATTTGTCAAGATTGCCTAATCAATGGATTTTATTCCTTTTTGTTTGGCAGATAGCCAGGCCTTGCAATAGTCTGTTTGCCTAAATGAAATGCCCTTTTTTAAATTTCACATAACCTTCATTTATTAAACGTTGTGGTACAAATTCATACATTGCTTAAAAATCAGAAAACTTAGAAATCTTACGTGAGTGTAATATTCACGGTAAAATTGATTTTGTTAAATGAATACTTGTGAAAATTGGATAGTTGTTGACATCATAATGATTGATGAGTTGATATTTATATTAAAACAAACATAGTTTATGATTTTTCACAATTTCTGATGTACTTATTAGGGCCTTATTTTAAGAGAAAGATAAGCTTTTAAAACATGATCTAGTAGAAACACCAGTACACAGAGAGAAAAATATGATTCATTTTTAATAATACAAAACTGAGGACAACACCAAAAAATTAGAATGTTTACATCAGCTATCCTCCAGCAAATGCTAAAACATTAATAAAGTAACTGATACAGACGTGGAAATAGTCTCGAGCAACAAAACTATACTGGAGTTTGCAGAAATAAGGAAAACATTTTGGGCCGGATTTTCAAAGGGCGATGGGATCGGGACCCGGTGCAGGCGGGATTTCAAAATCACTGTCCTGGAGTTTGTCTCAGGATCCCCAAGCCTCTTGGACGGTTTTGAATTCCAGTGAGAATAGGAAATGGGTTCAGTGTCAATTACAACTCCTTAAGCTCCTTAAGGAGTTTGTTGAGTAGCCTGTCTATTTGGGATTGCAATTTTCAATGCTTTTTCCAGTGAGCCTGCGTAGCCTGGTGCACGTTACTACATAGCTGTCAGGTTTGCTGAAGGGCCCAAGTAACTTTGTACTTATTTTAAACTGAAGTTTGACAAGCGCAGGCAGGGGTCAAAATATCTTTTATCGAGGGCTCTTTGTGAGATTTTCTCAAGGGTTACTTTCTGATTTTCAGGCATTCCTTTTTCCTTTTCACTAACTCCTTTATTAGGGTTGAAGTTGATTAGTAACATTACCTTCTGTATTGGCGTTGATTTTTATTACGATTTTCTTCCTTAGACAAATTAGATAGCGCAAATACATATGCATTTTCTCGACTGATCCTCCGCACTTTGGTGAGACATAGGTTGAAAGGACTAAAGGAATTGTGGTTCTTTGCACCCATGAGTCATGTTTTTGGGATTTTGCTTCACAATATATAAACTGCTATTGTCAGGGAATTCTAATGATCCACTTTATAAATACTATTTTATGAGATTGAGACAGAGGATGGAATTTTCTGTGCCTGCTGGCGTCGGGTGTCATGATGGGCATGAGCAGACAATTTGGCAGGAAGGCCAAAGATCAGTTTCATGACATTGTGAAACCAGTTTGCAATCGTCCGCTCCACCTGTCAATGGCAGGCTGCGTTTCCTGCTGTCGGACATTGGAAACCTATTCTGCATATCATTATAAGTTCAGCTCGCCAGAATCAGCCCCCTCCCCCCCACCAAATGCTGGATCATCTGAGCACATTGATGTGATTGCATTCCGATGTGTTACACAACAGCATTTATAAGGCATGCACCTGGCAAGCTGCACTCCAAGGGGAACTCGGAGATGAGTGCACAGCAACATTGCGCAGCGATTGCAAGGCTTGTCTGTTGGATCTCAAGGTTGAGGCACCGCTAACTCAGGCTCGGGCACGGGCAAGTCATATTTTCCTGGCTGGCTGCACTGCGGTTGAGGTGAGTTGGTGGGGGGGCAAGGCCTGTACTGCGATTGAAACGAGTTGGGGTGCAAGGGCTACACTGCAGTTGTTGGTACTGCACAAGCACATGTTGGAGGTGGTGGGGAGGGAAATGGCCATGCATTAGGGAAACCTTGTATAAAGTGACAATTCCTCTGCAGCTGAGACAGTTCAAATGCAGCCACATTGATCTGTTTGGATTTGGGCCTCTAGCTTCTCTGCTTACTCAAGCAACGTAGAGGCATGAAAGTGCCACCAAGTGCTCCAGAGTTTTTGAATCCTTGGGCACAGACTGCAAACCAATGAGCATTTCAGTGGACTGCAGCACTGCAGTTGGATGACTGGGCACATTGTAAATTTCCTTGCGAAAGCTGGCTGTGGAACAGTCACTGGTGGAGGTGCTCACAGCCCCTTGCAATATCATCATTCAGGTTTGGACCAGCTCCCGCATGGTTCAAGCTAACAGTGCAGCTGTGCAGCCCGGGTTAGGAGAATGCCTGCGCCTGAGCTGAGAGCACAGCATGCAGTCCAATGGGCGAAGCTGTCACCAATTGGTCAGGTGGAGTGGGGCAGAGGTGTGTAGGCTTTTGAGCAGTCATGCAGTGCACTAAAATCTGGCCATCCAAGTGGTGGTCAGCACTCTCTGGGAAGCATTAAGGGGCACTCAGGCTTAACCAAGCGAAGTTCTTACTGCACCCAAGCTAACCGATGTACCTCTCTCTTGCACCCTGCAGGAGGAGGACATCAGGATCCTGGAGCCTGGTGACCTAAGTGTATGCCTTGTGGCGTTTAGAGAGCTGAGATGAAGGAGAAGAGAGCGACGGAGGCACCTGGCTGAGCAGAGGGAGGAGCAGCACCCTCAGGAATAAAGGGTGGCTGGAGTTCCCATTCATGTTGCTGAAGAGCCACCGTGACCCATCACTGTACAGCACTTTGCTAGTCCTAGGATCCGCAGGTAGCACTTGTCATTCCTGCAGATGACCAAGAACCAGTGTCACTGAAGACTGTGCATCTCCAGGGAACTGGTCAGTCACATCTGCCACCCATTGCAGGATTTGGTGCCATGGGAACATGGAGGGCATCCACTGCCAGTGGCCGTGAAAGTGATCGCCGTGTTCAATTTTTATGCCAGTGTCTCCTTTCAGAGCTCCAAGGGTGACTCTGTGAGATATTGAAAACATTCATGCGCAAATGCATCCTGGAGGTCATGGATGGCATCTTTGAAAGGCACCCAACTTTGTGCATTTTGCCTGGTACCAGGAGAGCCAGGATGCAGAATGCTGGGATTTGCCCAGATCTCAGGTTTACCACAGGTGCAGGGCGCCATCTACTGCACTCACGTGCCTCCCATATCTCCATGGCAACAAGCAGTCAACTATGTCAACCACAAGGGCTTCCACTCGATGAACGTTCAGCTGGTGTGTGACCACCACAAACGTATCCTGCAGGTCTGCGCTCAGTTCCCAGGGAGTGTCCATGACTCCTACATTCTCAGTGTATCTCAGATCCCTGACACCTTTCAGGGCCAGAGAAGCTGCAGGGATGGCTCATCGGGGAGAAGGGCTACCTGCAGAGGATGTGGTTGATGACACCCGTGCAGCGGCCTCAGACTGCAGCAGAAAGGTATAACGAGGTTCATGCTGCAACTCGCACCTTGGTGGAGCAAACCATCAGAATGTTGAACACGAAGGTCCGGTGCCTGGACCGGTCTGCTGGAGCCCTGCAATACAGTCCACAGAGGTCACGCGTCTTCATCACCTGCTGAATCCTTTACAACTGGTGCTGCAACAGGGAGAGGAGCTGGCTGAGGAGGAGATGAAGGATCTACACGTCTCCTCTGATGAGGAGGACGTCAACAGGGATAAGGGTGAGGAGGTCCTCAAATGGCAATGAGGTTGTCACACTGGCCAGGCGAGGCAAGTGTGCTCGGGAGGCCCTCACAGCTGCAAGATTCATGGAGGATGATGACAACATACAATGAGGAGATACTGTAGATCCTGACATTGCATCTGTGAATGTTTAACTCCTGTCTGGTTGATAGCAATGCACATACCCTCACTGATAAGGCTCCTGTCATGGAGATGCAGTGGGTACCCATATTCCCTACATTCTGGGAGGATGATGATGACAACATGCGGTGGGGACCCTCCATAGATCCTCACATAGCTTATGTGAACATCTGATGCCTATCTGGCTGATGGCACCTCGCTTGCGCTCTGTCAATAGGTCATATTATGGAGATGCAGCAGGGAAACCTTCACTTCTCCTGAGCCTATGGGATCCTTTGTGAGCTTAAACCTTTAAGGACTGTCACTGGGCATAGATGCTGATGGGATGGGGGGTGCCAGCCACACTTCAAAGGTGCTGGAAGCACACAGAAAGAATGACAGAACTCTGTGATGCTTGCCAAGGTCATTCTGGCAGCAATGATAAGCCCCATTGAGGTGCAGGCATGAAAGATGTGTCCAGTGACAGTGAAGGCACACTATAAGTGTGCTGGGAAGGTTGCACAAAGCACAGGGAAGAGGCCCTGGACTGAGACACCTACCTTTGTCTTGTGCAGGGACCAAAGTTTCACATCTGGACATGAACACTGCTCATCAGAACAAGGAGCCATAGGCAAGGAGTGTTCTTGGGTGTTTATTAACAAAGTGAACATTATGTACAAGTGATTAACACCCGTGCCCAGGCTGTGCAATTAAAAGAGTTACATCTTCTTAACCTTCCTAACACTACATAAGAACATAAGAAATAGGAGCAGGATCTGGCCATTCGGTCCCTCTAGCCTGTCCCGCCCTTCAATAAGATCATGACTGATCTGCCCCAGGCTTCAACCCCTCTTTTGTACCAGCTCCTCATAGCCCTCAACTCCCCGATATTTAAAAACTCTATCTACCTCCTCTTTAAATACTTTCAGTGATTTAGCCTCCACAGCTCTCTAGAATAGAGAATTCTAGACATTCACTACCCTCTGAGAGAAGAAATTCCTTCGCATCTCAGTTTTAAATGAGTGTCCCCTGATTCTGTAACTATGTCCCCTAGTTCGAGATTCCCCCACTAGAGGAAACATCGAGTCAACATCTACCCTGTCAAGCCCCCTCGGAATCTTGTACATTTCAATAACATTACCCCTCATTTGTCTAAACTCTAATGAATAAAGGCCTAATCTGTTTAGACATTTTTGATAAGTCAACCTCTTCATCTCAGGAATCAGCCTAGTGAAACTCTTTTGAACTGCCTCCAATGCCTGTATATCCTTTCTTAAATACAGGGAACAAAACTGTACACAGTACTCCAGATGTGGCCTCACTAACACCTTGTACAGTTGTAACATGATTTCCCTATTTTTAAACTCCAATTCCCTAGCAATACAGGCCAAAATTCCATTTGCCTTCTTAATTATTTGCTGCACCTGCATGCTAACTTTTTGTGTTTCATGCACAAGAACACCCAAATCCCTCTGTGCTGCACTTTTTTTTGGAGTCTCTCTCCATTTAAATAATAGTCTGCCTTTTGACTCTTCCTGCCAAAGTACATGACCTCACCCTTTCCTACATTAAACTCCATCTGTCAAGTTTTTGCCCACACACTCAACCTGTCTATATCCCCTCGCAGATTCTTTATATCCTCATCGCAACATGCCCTCCCATCTACACTCTGCCCCCTCCCCAAGTCGTTAATGTTGATGGTAAATAGTTGAGGACTGATCCTTGTTAACTCCACTCCACTAGCTGTCTTTTCAACCTGAAAAAGACCCATTAATCCTGACTCTCTGTCTTCTGTGTGCTAACCAATCCTCAATCCATGTTAATACATCACCCCCAATACCATGAGCTCCTATCTTGTGCAATAACCTTTTATGTGCCATCTTATCGAATGCCTTCTGGAAATCCAAATACACTGCATTTACAGGTTCCCCTTTATCAACTCTGCTTGTTATATCCTCAAAGAACTCTAGCAAATTTGTCAAACATGATCTCCCTTTCACAAAACTATGTTGACTCTGTTTGATTGCATTAAGCTTTTCTAAATGTCCTGCTATTTCTTCCTTAATAATGGACTTCGAGGCTTGAGTCGAGGACTTGGGTCATGGACCCCCACGGCTGTTTCCCAGATGTGCCTGCAAAGAAAGGAGAGATAATTAGTGCATGACAGTGCAAATCACTCTTCTCATCACTCTGAGAAGGTCTAATGGATGTTACACTGTTTGATTCTCACTTGGTTGAGCACCGCTGACCTCACCGTCAGCACAGAATGGTCCAGATATTCGCCAGTCAGCTGTATGACTCTATCTTCAAAGTCTGTGAGGACCTTGATGTCAGGCATTCCTCCACCAGTCTGCAACCTCTCCCTGTTGTTGTGTGCCAGCTTGTCCTGCATGAATAGAGATGGAGAGAGTGTAAGCAATGTGCCTGCCAGGCCAGATGATAAGTATGCCTGGAAAGTGTGGGTGGTGAGTGATGCCATGTATGGGATGAGGACAGTGAAGGTGTGTGTGAGAGAGTGAATGGTGATATCCCTTGCACTGGTAGTAAGCGAGATTCCTGCGGATATGTGATGGGTTTGAGTGTGTGAGTTGAGAGTGATGAGAAGAGTGATTTACCCTGGCGGAACGGAGGAGATAATTTATCGTCATTTGGCACTGGGTGGCTGTCCTCTTCTGCAGGGCTTTGGTACTGATCTACGCTGCTGCTGCCTCTCAAGCCAGACTGGTGATATTGCTGCCGGTCTTGAGGCCCGAGTACGGATATACAACATCAAGGTGGGCCTGCATGGCATCCAAAAGGTGTTCTAGAGATGCGTCATTGAATCTGGGGGCTGCGGTCTTCTTGCCTTTCGGGGCCATGTCTTCTGTGCAGCAGTCCTGGGTTGGAAGCACTGAGAGGTGTGTGCGCGGCTGCACTTTAAATATGATGCCCGGTGTGAGGAAGCAGCAAGGTGACAGCGTGGTGGGCGAATGAGAGGCTGCCCGTCAGCGACCCGGCTTGTTTCCTGGGAATGCATGATTAATGAGCTGGGTTTGGGAAGATATGGCATGAAAAGCGGCCATTGCAACTCGTGGATAAAATGTTCTTTTTCCCTTCTGCTACTGCACTTAGTGCCAACCTGGGATGACTCCGCCCAGAAATTGGGATCATGGAAGAACCTGAGCCGACACAGTTGATGATGAACGATTCAAATTTAATAGATAATGAACTAGGACTGGAGTTTCCAATTGAAAATCAGACATCTAAAAATGAATTGAATTAACTCAGTTAAAATATCAAATAAACATTGGGCAAAATTTTTACCTTGGTGTATGGGTGGGCGTCGACCCACTTGTGCGTAAAATAACACGCCTTGACATCAGGCGATGTCAATGGGCAGTCGCGTGATATTTCGGTTGGCGGCATGTGCCAGAGTTGGTAGCGCACCCGCCAACAATTAAGAGGCCTATTAATGACATTAACAAGGTAATTAAAATAAATTCTTCACTACCCATTCAACCTTATGGTTGGCAGGCAGGCGAAAAGTCCAAGCGACCTTTATACTTTTTAGGAAACTTCATCCATGGGTGAGATGAGGTTTCCAACAGCAAATAAAAATAAAAAATTTAAAATTTAATTAATAACATGTCCCTGCTCTGAGGCAGCTCTGTGCCTCGGGGAGATTATCAAGCATGCACAGGCACGCATGCGCAAAGTTCGCACTTGGCCCGCTCGCATTTCACACTGGGTGGGACTTAATTGGCCCGCCAGCGTGAAATCGCCTTCCGGCCTCGATCACGGGCAGTGGTCGGCTTCCCGTTATTCCTTCGGTTTTACAGCCTCACACACATTGTAATCAGCCCTTGACACCCCACCATACACATGCATTTCCCTCTTTCAACCTCCCTCCCCCAACTCACTCAGCAATTGCAGGATCCACTGTCACCCCATCCACCATGCCTGAGACTCAGGCCCAGCACCCTGAACCCCAGCCGAAACTCAGGCCCAGCAGCACCCCCATCCCCTAGCTGAGACTCGGGCCTAAGACCATCTGCCCTCCAGCTAAGATACGGGCCCAGCCCCGATGAGCACTCACCTCACTCAGTATTTCTGCAAGGTTTAGTGACAGCCTACCTGGGCCTGCTCCAGTCTTGTTACCAGTGGAGACTCCCTCCTCTTCTTTCCTTTTTTACTTCTTCCCCTCGACCCCTTGGAGGGTGTCAAGGCAAAAGTCTCCAGGATAGCGACAATGCGACCAGCCAGAATAACTCCTCCAGCACCTTCAATTACAAACTCCCTCTCTCCCAACTTGCTGTTCCTATAATCATTGATTCAGATTCTGAAGTGCAGCAAGAGTGGGAGAGAGTAAACCTGTGAATGGCGGAGTTGGCGCAGTGAGCATAGGAGAGACAGAACCTGTGATTGGAGGAGTAGCCGCTCACACATCCTGTCTCTCCCACACATGAGGGTAAGTTTTTTCTCGTTGGTTTCCCCCATTTGCCCAGGCTGTTTGGGGGCTCTTCAGGACAAATTCACCTGCTGCCCCCATTTATTTTGATATTGCAAGTGTTCCTCCTTAACTTGTCGTCCATGCCTGCTTTGCACCACTGGCCTTCTGAGGAGCTGCCTGACCTACCCGCCTCCTGGCAATGCTTGACAACAATGAGGACATCTAAATTTAAAAATCATGTCACCCAAGTGATGCGGCTGAGGTGTGGGGTCAGGAGCTGGAATTCATCTGGGTGTCGGGTTCTCCTTAGATTCAAAACATAAGTAAAACTGTGCAATCATTTTATTAAATGTAGGAACTTGTATAATCACTTCATATTAAATATTATTTTCAAAATCACAAATGTATTCTACATTTCAGAATCAGTTGATTTTATAATTGTGTACTACATTGTTCTAAATTTATTAATATGATTTCTAAGTTATTAAAAATGCAAGGAATGAGATACTAAACATTTAATGACAGTCAGAGATAAAGATATATAAACAATTGCCCCTTCCCCCATACTGCAAAAGACTCATCAGCATCAGATTGCCATTACTGAAGCATGCCAATAAATTGCTACTGCTGGATTGTGAAAGAGCCCTTTCTGTTCTACATTTGGATAAAATTGCAACCGGAAAAGGAAACGTTCGTATAACGTAAGTAACTTTATCTGATTGATTTGTCAAAATTTAAGAATCTTAGCAAAACCATATAGCAGAAGAGGTGCATATAGTACTATGTTGATCTAATCCATTATCAGCAGAGCTGGATAGTGTCAAGTGCCATTCATTTGCCTCCCATGAGATTTGTTTAAACAAAGAGGAAGAACCAAGGCAAGACAGATTTGTGGCCACGCTGTTCCCTGAAGTACATGGTTAACAGCTTAATTATCCAGGTTCAACTGTCAGTTCTGAAGGAACTTCTCAAATTTTGAGACAATGGGTTATGCAGTGGCAGTGAACTGATGGTAGAATATGTTGTTGGTGTCAGTATTTTAAGAAGACTATATTTCTGATATCAATGGCACATAGTTTCCACTTGTCAGCTTAGCTCGAAGCTCGCTGTGTTGCTCACATTTCTGCTGTGGACTCAACATGAATAGCCTCACAGGAAATTATTTTGTTGAAGCATAAATTGTGCAAAGAAAATACTGAATTGGGTAGATCGGAATATGCTGGGTGTTCTGCCTTTTTAGAGGCTGCTTGCAATCCTTAAGAAAGAAAATACAAAGTAGTTGGATTTGTGATCCTCAGGCAATGTAAGCAGTGAGAAACATGGGGAGAAATTCAACTTTGTTTTATTGATTTTTCATGGTGCAACATGAGAGGGAAACATGCTAAAAATGGGCTTGGATAACCCAATCTGCAGCCGAAATTCAGCAGCCACCATTTCAGATTAGCCAATTTAGTAGTCCAGGGCACTTGCCTGAAATAGGTCCCTGATGTTAAATCGGGAACTAACTATGTGGAGCATGCATTGAGCACGTTCTTCTCACCTTTTTCAAGCCTTAAAGGGACTGCTGGAGCTCCTGAAGAAGTGATAAGTTTTAAGGTTTTAATGTGGATTCACAAGGAACAGGCATACTGTACAGTTATACCGATCGCACATTGCTGGCCCCCACTCACCACACCCCTACGACCCATTTAACTTCCCCTTTCCAGGGGAAAGGTTGACTTGGCATCCAAACATGTGATTTTAGGAAAGACCAATGAGCTGCATTTGGACTTCTAATTGGCATCCCTATTTACCAATAACATAAAAATTATGCTTGAGGCCCAATTGGGTTGAGACTCAGCTATCTGCCTTCAGACATGCATTTTAACTTGCTGCCCTGGGCTCCTGTTCATTCCCATATATAAGATTAGACCTGGTTTATTAAAGTGCTTTAAAGTGCTTTGGGGAAGGAGTAGAAGTAGCCTCCAGCAAAGGAAGAGGCTGCAGGGCAAGGGCTATGCTTGGGAAGGTGGTGTCCCAGGGTGTGTATGGGGCCATGTGTTGATCTGTGCAAGTGGCCTCTAAATGGTGAGGGCTGAGGAGGCAGCCTCCAGAGGAGATGAGGCCAGATGGTGTAATGGTGCCTGTGAAAAAGTGAGTGGTGATGTCCCTTGAGCTGGCAGTGAGTGATGGCATTGTGAGTGTGTGAGTTAGAGAAACGAGATGGTTGCCTTACCCTGGTGACACTGATGAGATCATTCATCCTCTTTCTGCACTGGATGGCCAACACTTTCAGTGCAGCATTGGCACTGTCCGTTTCTGTCACCTCCTCCCAAGCCAGAGTGGTTGCACTGGTGGGCTTCCTGTGGCCAGAGTGGGGGTAGAGAACATTGTGATGGGCTCCAACAGTGTCCAGAAGTCGTCCCGGGGTGCATCACAGATTCGGGTGGGCGTACAAAAGCTAGACAAATTAGGGAATAAATGAAACAGTAGGGACTATATTTTATTCTGCTCTGACAAAACATGTCTTTCTTTACTACTTTTGAGATGAATTGCTCAATGAAAATTCCTATCTATCGAGAAGATATTGGGCAGAATCATCCTAGGTTTGCACTAAGTGCAGTAACAGGCAGGAATAAGAGCGTTTTACCCACTGGCCGCAATGGCAACTTTTCACACCATATTGTCCCAATCACATGTCCATCTGGCCTCATGTCCTCTGGAGAGTGTCCCCTCAGCCCTCAACATCTTCAGGCCATTTGCACAGATCAACATGTGCCCCCACACACACCCTGGGTTACCCTCCTCCCCCAGTACAGCACTCGTCCTGTTTGATTCTATAAGGGTTATCATGAAACACCATGTTAATTTGCCAGCTTTATGCATTTACATATCTTACTAAAAGCTTATAGGGTAATTTGGTGATCCCAAACTCCCAGGAAGCTGCACTCAAAGAAAACATAGATCAGTGATGCTAATAAACATTGTTGTGCTAAATTTCCAGCCCTGCTCCCTTCAAGCATAGCTCTTCAATGGGAAACAGAGGACATTAATTTACACGTGTATTAGTGTAATAAATGTTTATCCAGCCCTGGGGTTAATTTAGGAATTCTACAAAATATCAACAATATTGCATTAAAAAAGTACAAATATGCATATTTAAATAATGTGCCAGAATTTACTGTCAAAACAACTGTGAGTCTAATGCCACTCGCTATTATTCATGGATAAATGGTATATCAACTTCAGGCGAGGGGCAGATGTACAGTTAAATGGAAATATCCAATGGTTGCTGTTTGAATTATATCACTCCACCATTAGCATTGAGCAAACAGCATCTTGCTGTCTGTCTCACTATTTAAATATATTGAATGGCAGCACAATGCTGTATTAGTGCAGTAGATATGAACTAAACTTGCCACAGAAAGTTAAGTCATGTCATTTCAAGTCTAAGAACTCTTTTGACAATGTTGTCTATGTTAATTACTTACACACAACCTCTCTGGCACTGAAAATTATCTGTTAAAAGTGTGAAGCTTCTTTAATTTAGGTATTAATTGTTGTTGGAGATTTTGTTACATTTAAAATGTGCTACTTGCTTTTCCTTTCTGCCTCTTTTCTCTCTCTTAATTCAATTTTTCTTTCCCTTAGTCTATTTTTACTATTCATGACTTTTCATTGAATTCACCCACTCTATTTGATACTTCCTTTTCAGTCCTTGCGCCATTAATTTCTTGATCCTTCAATGTGATTGGTTAAGGTAATAACCTTGCCCTTGCTTGCCCTATTTGCTCAGAGTCCAGTTGTTCTCTTTCCCTTGCTGCACTGTTATCAGCAACTTGCCATGTTTAAAAGCCTAAACATACAGAGCAAGTCAACGTAATGCAGGCATTGTTAAATGCCCTGCTACTGCAAATTATGGCAAAACTTGCCAGTTTCTGTAAAGGGAGGTGCATGAATCAATGAATATATTCTTCTAATTCTTTCCCAATTTGTTTTGCTTTTTTCACACGTTTCCATTACAAATGTGGAAATTTTGCATTTTGTATCAATTTTCTGTGCAGAATGTACAAAGATTGACATACATTTAAATTCCATGCAAAGTAGGTGTTAATGATTTTCCTGAATTCCCATATTATGTGGACTTGTTGTGACCTTGCCCATTTCACATTTTTGTCAAAAACTACTTGAGTTCTTTTTTGCTATGAAGGGATCCTTTAAAGCTACTGTGTTTCTTTCCTTTAGCTGCTGTTCTACTATAATCAATGAGGATTGCTTTCACTGCTCCCCTCTCACTGCATTTTATGAGGCTGAAGAAGAACAAAGAATGGGTACCTCAGATATCAGATAATACCCATAGGCGACTGGCAATACCTATCAATTTAGCACCAACTAAATCTACAGACCTCAGATTAACTACCAATCAAGGACAAAGAAGCCCTGTCTCTCCAGTTCAGCAGGTGGTAATTACAGAGCGTTGTCATCTGCTCAATGAGGCATGCAGCCAACTTCCACCATAGAGATGGCAATGCCAATGTCAGTCAAAATGAGTATGGCCCGAAACCATTATGCCATAGGCTCCTTGTGGACAAGTGTAGGGAACATCCGTAGTATCAGCAAACTTGCTGTCAATCCCGTGCCAAACAGATGATATTGTTGAGCAGGGCCAACTGTTTCAACTGCTTTCTCACTAAGTCATCATAACAGCATTACAGGGCTGCTCAATTTCATTGCACTTGCGAATTTACCAAACTACAGGGAACCATTAATGGCATCAATGTGCCAACCCGTTACAATTTGAGTGTGACAACAGCTTTGGTTGTAAGCTGCAGCTTCTATTTCCGTAATACTGAGGCACAGCCGTGCCTGGTAAGCATTCAGAAAGCTGTAAGGTTGTGTGAATACTTTGGATGAGTCAGCAGTAAAGAGTAACAGATTAAGAGAAAACACGTTGTGATGTGCATACTTGGCACAGGTACTTGGGTATAGCCTTAACTTTGGTAGCTTTCCTCAGGCCTGCCACCTTCAATATTTTCAGCCAAGTGATCCCCCAAGTGTTGCCAGTAGCATTCATCCTAAAGGATGTCTACTGCCAGGCAGATACATCCTTCTTTTCAGTGGAGGGTATTCTTTACTGTGTTATAATCACTGTTCAGACCGATAAGTTTTAAAAAGAGATCTGAACTTCCAGTTATTAGCTGAAGGAATGATCTGACAAGATTTCACGTTTTAAAACTTCTACACTAACAACTGAGTAAAAAAACCACTAATGACCAAATAGGCAACTTATACTTTAAGCTACATAGAAGACATTTTCCATTTAACTTTCAGCATAACCTATAATTTCCCGCTATGATTATACTTTACACTATCCTTCAAGTGGACATTTCATCCACCAGGAAACAACCAAAAATCACTCTCAGCTCCCAATGGCTTGCCTCCGTTTCACTTTCCCAACCAGGTAACATTTGATCCCAGAACTTCGAGGGATACACTGGAGATTCCTTCCCTCAAGCTGAAGCTAGACAAACCTTCCATGAACTTATGAACTCAGTCTCTTAAATCTGAGCACAAGCTCCCACCTGTGTTCTGTGTGGTGAAAAATAGTCAGCATTTTCTTTGCTTCAAGTTTAGGGCTGCCTCTATCTCTTGCTCTCTGACCCTCAAAAGGCTGCAGTGCACACCAAACCAACTGCAGTTTCCCCATGATATGCACTGATTTGCAGGAAGCCTGTAACCTGTTCTCAAAAATGACTTCCTCTGTCTTCTTCCCCATGGCAACATGAAACATATTACCCGAGTAGAAATGTTCATCAGCTATCTTTGATCCCAGTTCTCTTTCATCTTAGAAGTGAATGGACCATTTACTGCACAACTCTTTACAACCTGAAACAAAAACAAGAAATGCTGGAAAAACTCAGCAGGTGTAGCAGCATCTGTGGAGAGAGAAACAGAGTTAATATTTGAGTCCGTATGACCCTTCTTCAGAGGATTGCTCTAAAGAAGTGTCATATGGACTCGAAACGTTAACTCTGTTTCTCTCTCCAGCTTTGAAGAACCCGAGAAATTCCTGACACCTGCACTCTATACTTGAACACTCAAGTTCTGTGGGCTGGAGTTCACAAAGTCCATTGACTCCAAAGTCAGTGGTTATGATATGATTGTGTCTAGCAGTGCCTTCCAGTGTATCTCCAGTGCATGTTTGTTCTATGAGTTCAGAGTTCCAACACCTGCCTGCCTGTGGTTTGGGAGAGGCTGCCCTGGTTTTTTCTGAAACCTCATGAAAGTCCCCCTTTGGTCCCCTATCCATATTTGTCTTCAAGATAAAAAAAGAATGCGGACTTTTTTTTAAGAGATCCTGGCTAGTCCTTTTGAATCCCCTTTGGAGACACTCACATCTGGAGGCAGAATGCCTCCTCTCTCTTTCAATGTATTGATCTCCAGTGTTATGCTGTGTGCTTTCTGAGTTAGGGAAGCAAAGATTTCTAGTGCATATGTAAATACTAGCAATAAATATCAGTGCAGTCAGTAGTTTCTTCCCTAATTTATAATGTTCAGAGATTGTTAGGTTATAATGTTCCTTTATTATTGCCCCATGTCCTTTTTTATCTCAATTTTCATTGACAACAAATAATAAGTGCAACCTGAATATTGATATTTTATGATTACATAGTGGGGAATAAAAGCCTGTCAGGTACTTAAATATAAACTGAAGTTTGTTACCATATGTAAATCTAATTGTGAAACAGAATCACCTTCAACCTATAGGTTATGAAAAAATGATTATGGCATCACCCAATTCTTGCTTAATCTTGAATTTGTTTTTCTTATTTTCATTTTCAATGTTGTCCTATGTTACCCTTGATCCTTCACCTAGGTTTCTCTTTTTAAGTTCTGTTACATAAAAGTGGATATCACATAAAGACTGTAGAAATTCAATTTTTCTCTTGCTTTTCTAGATTTTGTCCCCAAGCCCAGTGCACATGCCTTGCAAATTATTCTGTGCAAAAGGGTGAGCATTGAATAAATCACATGGGATTTTCAGTTGTAAGGTTCCCACAGACTTTTTGGTCGCCCAAAGACATCTTTCCTGTATTCTCTTCAGCTGTAGCATTTGGGACAGAGTGACTCAGATGACTCCAATCTGCATGTGATCACTTTCAGCACATATTAACTACATGAAAAATCATCCAAATAAAAAACTTGCCTGGTAAACAATAATACAAGCTCTAAAGATGCTAATATCATGGCACTAGGTAGTAACATTTGTGAAGAAAGGAAAACATGGTTCTATAATATTTTATTTAATTAGTTTGGTTATTCTTTATGATTTAGTAATTGTTAACAAACAATAAAAGTATAATCATAAATCTGAAATCAATATATAACAGAGCCCAAACACTTACCATAAACATGTGTTAGGTTAGGACCTCTTCTGCTTAACAAGAGACCACTATGAGCTTTTACTCTTCATATTTGCTGTGTTTTGTTATCTCCAATATGACACAATATATTTCATGTATGACCAAGTTTGAGTTTGAATACTAAAGATCTATATTAGTTAAATGCTTAAGCAATTTAATAAAGTTAATTTGAAATTAGTATTGAATATCAGAGTAACCTAACAATGTTTCTTTGAGTCACTGTGATGTGTCAAAGTATGTTAAGTTTAGTTACTTTCATGTTGATATTAGAGCTGCAATTAAATATTTTGATTAATTGTGGACTGGCTGAGAATAGCAAATGGAAGACAATGAACATGTAAAGTTTTCTTGCACTGTTTTAAAATCACTGGCCCAAATAAATCAGGTTTCTGTAGCACTTCTGGAAAAGCTACGGCAGCGGAATGGGTGGAGCCATGAGGAATTGTGTTCCAATGAGTTTGGGAGCAATACTATTGAAAGCAAAATAAATCGATGATATTTTGTAACATTTTTTACACACTTATAATGTTCAAAACAGTATAGTTACTGGCAATAGCATGAAACAAATTGGTGATAAATGTTCTCTTTAATTTCTGATTGCTGTGCCCAGCCAGTTTGGTGCACTGAATGGTACCTTGAATATTGTTCCACAGCTTTCATGTACACATCTTAAAAAGAACACTACTTATTCAGCTTGCTTGTCCTTGCCCTGCACATTCTGGATCATTACATGGCTGCATTCCCATGCAGCTTAAAAAGAACATTGTAGGTGGCACAGGGCAGTTGGGTGCTATGAAGTCCAACACCAATTCTGGAAATTTCCTTGGAACTGGTCCCCACTCTGCCATCATAGGTTTACTGGAAATAAGACAGAAAATTCAGCTGATGGCATGAATGGAATTTCCACCATAAATCCTATAAAGTTATGGTGGTGGAGTATAAGCATCTCTAAGGAAAATCCCAGCCGAAAACTGTCAGCCTTCAAAACTAGGTTGGTCAAGTGGTTGGTCAAGTTAGCTACAAGAAGGCATTCTCATGTCCTTCCTTTGTTCCTGCAGATCTCTACCAATTAACACCCTTCCATTCATTCATACTTTGGCACATCACAGTGACTCAAAGGAACATTGTTAGGTTTTTCTGATATTCAATACTAATTTCAAATTAACTTCATTAAATTGCTTAAGCATTTAACTAATATAGATCTTTAGTATTCAAACTCAAACTTGATCATACATGAAAAATGATGTGTCATATTGGAGATAATAAAACACAGCAAATATGAAGAGTAAAAACTCATAGTGGTCTCTTATCACATAGATAGTCCCATCATCTCAGCTTAGTGAAGCTAAAAGCTACTGCAAAAAAATGGAAAGCCCTATTTGTTTTGCTTTATTGACCAGCATAGTCACTGATATCTGCACGAACAATGTTACTTAAGCTAATCATTGCTTCAGGCACGCAAAACACCACAGACCTAATGTTTTATAAATCAGAAGTAATATGTATTGTATTTTTATCTCTGACATTATCTGACACATTTGACCATTGACCATATTTGTATGTCAGTGCTGTATTTTAAGTTGGTTACGTTCAAAAATCTAGGTAATCGTGCATTGTAATTATATTCTTTTCTCTCATAGGCTTATGCAGATACTTTGCTTTATCCTGCACTGGACTATATTAATTATTCTGCATTTTATTGTCAGAGAACATTTTAGCTAATAACTGTGAAATTTAATTACACAACACTAATTAGTTGATTTAAACCTTTTGTTGCAGAATTTTGTATAGAATCAGAATAATGGAAGTGTTCGTATTTAGTAATTTTGTATGTCTCTGATTCTATTCCCTCTGGGTTATTTTAGGATTCAGGTACCAAAAAGACCTTCAAATTCATTCTGATTCAATAAAGGAGAAAATTAGTTTGGAGTTATTCCTCTATTTACTGATGTTAGTGAAAATGTTAACTTGTAAATTAAATCTTACTTTATACTCACATGAACATTTTCACTATTATCAATGAACAGATGTATTTACCTGCAGTAGTTTGAAGAAATGTCACTTGTTTGAAAACTATTCAAGTTGAAAGGGAAAAAAATCATTAAATGCAAAGTTGATAACTCCTTCCAAGGAATTTAATTTCCTCCACTTGCTACATGTTTACATTAAATTTCTGTGTACTCTTTTTTAGTACAGTTGCTAAGGAAATGGCTTAATGACTGCATTAAAAATCAGTTCAGACAAACATTGCCACTTAAGAAATTCAGTTCCTTAATGTTTCTAATGTGTATTAATATATTTTTGGATTAGTGACCATGAATTTCATGATGATGATCAAAAACACAAAAGCCTCCAACTAGCCATGTATGATCATACTAGCCAATCAGAAAATGTACTTGTAATATAAACTAATAATATCTTTGAAGTCACAGCACAGAAAAGTGCCATTGAGCCCATCACACGTGAGACATGTGCCATCTTCCTAACTGCAGTTCTGCTCCAATACCATTTCCCTTCATATATCCTGTATTCTTTTATATTTTTTCTTTTCAAATATTTATCTATTTCTGTCTGCCTCAACTTGGCAAAAATCCAATCACTCGGTGCTCCCTCAATTACGCTGTTTTCTCATCACCTTCTCTCCCCTTAATCAGTCGTTTCCCAAAATTATGCTATGTTCCCTCGGTCACTGCATGTCCTCTTCATCACTCAGCATTCATTAATGTACTTCATAAAACGGTTGACAAAATGCAATTAAATAAAAATGTTTTTTTTTTGGCAAATTTTTTGCTCATTAAGGTGCGTGATCACAGTGTTAGGGAATAAAATCTTTCTCATCTTTCTCGCCCTATTCAGTGACATCATGGGCAGAATATTGCCGTCGGCGTGCAGGGGTGGGCCCGATACGCTAACGCCTGATGACGTCAGGTGTGCATCCCGACGTCATTTTGATGTTTCGTTCCGTTGGCGAGCGCCGGAGGCGGCTGTGCACCTGCCAAACTGTCAACAGCCTATTAAGGCCATTAAAAAAGTAATTCAAATTGTTAACAACGCTGCCAGCCCAACCTTAAGGTTGGCGGACAGGCAAAGAGCCCAAGTGGCCTTTGCATTTTTCCGGAAACCTCATCCACAGATGGGATGAGGTTTACTGAAGGTTTAATAAAATAATTAAATAAATTTTGCAAAATGCACAAACATGTCCCAGATCATGTGACACTGTCACATGAGGGGACTTGTTTAAATAATTTTTTGCTTCATTTATTGAAAAATTTTATTATCAACTTAATCTCCCTGAGGCAGCTCCGCGCCTCAGGGAGGTTGCTGTGCTCTTTTACGCATGCGCGAAAGAGTGCGGGCCGTGACTCTCCCTCCTCCCCCCACCCATACACGTAGCGCGCTATCGGCTGCGCGTTATGCTGGGCGGGCTTTAATTGGCCCACCCACGTAAATTGGCACTGCACAGATGATCACAGGCGGCGATTGACTCCACGTCCGCCCCTGCCTGCTCTGCCCAGCCCGCCTGCTATAGGAAAGATTCTACCCCATGAGTGCATTTGAAAAAAATATCCTTCGATATTTCCTGAAAAAATTATTAACAGGTAAAACATGTTTACAATTTTATTAGAAATCTGCATGAAAATACTTACATTGTCAGTACACAAAATGGCCAGAGGAATTTGTAGCCCATTGTACTTAAACTCCAACCTTGAAGAGATTCTGCATTAATGTAGTATTTCTCTTTTGCCCTTACAGCCCTTAAGACTTTGTTAGGTCACCAGGAGATCAAGGCACACAAAGATTTCAAAAAGTCTTATTATTTTGCATGTTTACAGAAGTGCCTATGCACTAATTATCCCTTGGCTGTAAGCATCCAATGCCTGACTTTAGTGCTCTTTTACTAATGCTTCTATGATGTGCTTCCCCAATGATTGTTGCATGCATGGAAGGTGGGAGGCTCCCAAGGGCTCATGAGATATTAATGGTCAACAACCACCAGGAGCTTGGGCCCTGAGAAGATTTGGCTGTAGACAGCATTTGCAGGAGCAGTCTGACCTAGCTGGCTTTCTAGCACCAAAGTAGGTTTTAGACTGTGGGGTTACCAGCATATCGCAGATGCTCGATCATGTTTGAGAGATGGCAACATATTCCTTTCCCATTGTATGACTACCCCTACTTTTCAGCAGTAGTTCAGTACCCCCAGTGGTCTGTGGGAGAGCAGATTGTAGGACATTCATGGCCCGATTGTAGCTTTCATCTATTTGGTCTCCTGTTTAAGGCAGAGGAGCTAGTGGAACCCACAGCCTGTATGATCCTGTATAAGCCTCCCTGGGAGATGATATTACTCGTGCCATGGTTTCCTGAAGGGAGAACCCAGCTGCATGTGTTATGAGGTAACCACATGGTTCACTGGAAAGTGCCAACGCCATTTGCCACATGCCAGTACACCACACAAGTTGGTACTAGACTCCTGCACTCCAATATGTTTTGAAAACTCTTTGACAAGCAATTCAATGCATTTGGCAATTGCTGATACATAGAAAGCAGCATTCTCTTAAAAGCTAAACCCTTAAAGTCAGCACCTCTTTGTGAGCTTACTCCCTGATAACCTGTTTTTTTTCCGTCTGTCCCTGCCTCTGCTCACTTGTGCTCAGTGAACCAGTGCAGATCCCTCTAACACTCTCCATATCATGCTGTGATGGCCCTTAGTAGGGTAGGGGCACATGAGATTCATTTTCAGAAGGGTTTTCCTTCTCAGGCTGTCACTGCAATGCTCAAGTTGTCTGATGAACCGAGAAAAAGAGTGAGGAGCAAGCATTGCAGTTGCAGCACAATGCATTGGGCTGTCATGCTGTTTGACCATGGAAGTGTGCAGTCGACAGAGTTAAGTAGAAAGAAAGAAGGTGCGGATGGTGCCCAAACACCCTGCTGTGTTTGGCCTGCAGCCTGGCCATCTATAATGTTATGTTCCCTCTCTCTGCCAATAATTGATGCCAATCTCTTCCATTGGTGTCAGTGTCAGTAGAGTGAAAGGACCTCCTTCTGTTCTGATGTTCTCCCTTATGTTATGTGCCAGCTTCTCCAGGAATAAAGGTGGAAGTGGATATGCACCACCGGCAAGGGTTTTCAAGTTGTATGAAGCAATTTACCACAATGTGCATGATGACAGGAGGAAACAGCAAGTGTGACTAAGAGGGTGAAGTGGCTGTGAGGGTAGTAGCAGGTTTTGAGTCGAAACAGAAAAGAGGTGAAGTTTTATCTTGCTAACTTGAAGAGAGACAGTGGAAGTGAGAAAGGGAATATTGATGGTGCTAGGGCTAAAAAAGGGTTGTGCAGGGTTATGCAGACAGTATGAGGGATGTGAAGCAGAGTATTACCTTAGCACCCCTGGTCAGATCATTACACTTTTGTTCTGAACAGCGGGCATGTCCTGGGGACAGTGTTCATTGACATTTTCTGCAACCTCTCTCCATTTCTGTTGATTAATTTGTCTTGGCAACCACCTCATTTTGGAGGGAAGGAGAACTCTTTTCTACTGTTCACTTGTTCAGCCAGCCTGATTTAAAGCCATGCTCCTGCTGTTACAAGATCAGGCTGCCCAGCGTACCTCCTGATAAAAGTGCCTCCCTTTTATTGGTCTACTGTGTTTTTTTAAGTAATGGCCGTTCCATAGGTTTCCCACGCTCCTAAAAAACAAACTGCTTGTAGGGACCACATTTCACACTGATAGCTCAGCGAATAAATGTAAATTAGGCCGCAACATGATAAAACATCAGTCCCAGGCTATTTCCTTCGGGTATGCACAGTGCACATCCAATACACACCACCTACCCGATTTACACTTCAATTGAAAATCACTTATGTAATGACGATTCACACTGCCGAATGGTTTAAACTGGTTGACCATTGTTTTTTTTAAACACATCAACTTTATAAAACCTTTCTAGTAATCATGCAAAATTATTTAGTTGTCATTCATTTAAAAGCAATTGCAGTGTATTTTCCTTCATATGTAAAAGATTACAAAAAGAGCTGCATGAACTGGTGAGAACACTTCTAACCTCCACAAACTCACTGATAAATGCAGTATTCTCACCCTTAGCTCGTTTTCTCTCTTGCATAAAGTACTGAAATGTAAGTAATGAAAATGGAAAAATAAGGTTTTTCCATTGTTTTTTGCATGACTTAACCGTGCTTGTTAATTAGGCTGGCAGTTAGTTTACAAACTGGCAGCAATTCAAACCTTAAGTGGTACACATTGTCAGAAAGTGTACTATGGTTTTCAGCAGGATCAGGGTAACACTTTCACAGTTCTTACATGTGCCTCTTATAGTCAGTCAGGTTTCTCAGTGCAAAATTAATCTGTACTTTTAAATTCCCACTCACTGTTGGAAGTATGTTTTTTTTTGAAAGCCCAACATCGACTTTCAGTATAATAAAGCTAATGTGTGACGAACTTCAGCAAGGACGATGGCACTCTAGATCTCCTAGCCAGCCACATAAATTCTCTTATATAAGAACAAAAAATTGCGGATGCTGGAAATCCAAAACAAAAACAGAAACACCTGGAAAAACTCAGCACTTCTAGCAGCATCGGTGGAGAAGAACAAAGTTGACGTTTCGAGTCCTCATGACCCTTCAACAGAACTAAGTAGAAATAGGAAAGGGGTGAAATATAAGCTGGTTTAAGGGGGGGAAGAAGGCGGGGTGGGGTTGTTGGGACAAGCAAGCAGTGATAGGAGCAGATAACCAAAAGAAATTCTCTTTGCCTGTTTCCACAGCATATTGTGCAAAGGCATTAGCTAGGATTTTCTGCTTCCGTTTGCAGTGGGTGTCAAGGTGGGTGGGAGCGGAAAATCTCGCAAGATTGCAAAAATCGGTTTTACATCGTCATAAAACCATTTTGTGATTGTCTGCTCCTATCATAAACGGTGGGTTGTGTTTCCTGATGCTGAATGTTGGGACCGTCATTTCCATAGACTTTCATATAATGATATCCCCTGCTCACCGGAATCATCCCCTCTCGCTGGATCGTGAGGCCACGTTGGTGTGATTGCACACTGACGTGCTTCATAATGATACCTAAGTGACTTGCACCTGGCAACCTGTACTTCGCTCCTCAATTCGAGGACCATTTACCAACCTTGTTTCGGGCAGTGCATGCTGTATTCAGTGCCAGGCTTCGTTGGCAGCACCACATTGGTTTCGGGGGCGGGGGAAGTGGAAACAGGAAAGTCTCAACCCACTAGAGCAGTGGTAAGGCAGGTGCGTCTTTTCAATGGCTGAAGGGCGAGTGTTTGCTTGGTGAAGGGGGGAGGGCTTGCTTGAGGAAGCAGCAAAGTGGTCTCCATGCGCACCTGAAGGCTGCAGAGCAAGGGCTTGCTTGGCGAAGTGGGGGAATCCCAGGGTGTGTGAGGGGATACATGTTTAACAATGCAAGAGGCCTCACAATGTTGATCGCTGAGGTGGATATGGAGCATAGGCATCTCCACCTCAGAATGTCCATGGATGAACTAACAGATATACACCACAAGAACAATGGGATCAAGGAATACAGAGAGAGGACTGAGAGGTCTATGTGGGAGCGTAATGTTAATGTTCACTTCCTCAGCGCTGTACTCGCACAGGGACGGACCTAGCTGGGCTGGCAGTGAGAACTCATCATCACCACCACCACCACCATCTTCCTACCTGCCACAATTGTGCAGATAAAAAGTATAATGAGAACAAACTCTACTGGCCACCTTGGATGCCAGCTGACTGCACTGGTGGGCAGGGAGACGATTAAAGGGCCACCAAATGGAACTGTGCATTCCCACATGAACAGACAGGCACAGCTGAGAGATCTTAGTGGTCTCTCAGTGACATTGTAGGGAATCACCAAAGTTAAGCAATGATGTACATTCATGTAACACTAATGACGCAAAGTGGCAATAGTGAATCTCCTGGGTTTAACAGCTTACTCGCAGTGTGGCATTTCCCCAGAGTGCTGAAGAAGTTAAGTGCAATTGGGCACCTAAATAAGCTTTGAAGGGTGTTGCAGTAGTGGCACCAGACATTTCCCAGGAGACAGGCCTCTGGCCGCCCTCAACACATTGCATAGCCTGTTTAAAAATTGATGCTCATGTACATTCCAACCACAGTAGTATTACAGTGCTGTGTATGGGGATGCCAGTGCCTGGGCTGAAAGCAGCACATCCAGGCACCTGGCCAAAGTGATCTCATAACAGTTACTCAAGATTAGGGGGAGAAGGAGCACCTTGCTACACACCCCACATTGAGTTTTCGTTTCTGTGATGAGTAGTTGGCAATATGGGAGCCACGGTTGTGAACCCACAATCGCTCACAAGTCATTGACAGAAAGATTAGACGAGTCCTGACTCTTATCTGTTTCTCATTGTTACCGCTGGGAGGAGGCCACCAGGAAGATGGAGCCTGGATTCATTGCTGCCTGCATAATTACAGACAGGAATGAGAGAAGAAAGAGAAGATTGTGATGGAGGAGACTGGCTCGCCAAAAAGAGGAGCAAAACCCTCAAGACCAAAGCCCAGCAGGGTCCAGTCCGGGCGCGGAGGATGTGGAGAGCAGAAACATCGTGCGTAGGCACCTCACTAGAGCCAGGTGCATAGAAGTTGCCTGTCTTATCTGCAGATGACTGAGAGTCAGTGCCGCCAATGTCTCCATGTATCCAGGGACCTGGTAACTCATATTTGCCACATTCTCCATGAATTGGCGTCACATGGACTTGGAGGATATTGTTTGCAGTGGCTGTGAAAGTAACAGCCACACTCAACCTCTACGTAACTGGCACCTTCCAGGGCTCAAGTAGGGGCCTCTGTGGGATCTCTTAGGCGTTCACACACAAATGCATACATGAGGTCACAGGCCCACGATTACATCAACTTCCACAGAGATCAAGCACATCAGGATGTTAGAGCACTGGGCTTCGCAGAGATTTCCAAGTTTCCACAGGTGCAGGGTGCCATTGGCTGCACTCATGTGGCCATCAAAGCTCTCTGGCAGCAGGCATTACAAAACATAAATAGGAAAGGCTCACTCAATGTACAGCTGGTATGTGACCATAACAAACGAACCCTGCAGGTTTGCGCCAGATACCCAGAAAGCATCCACAACTCAGGTATCTTGAGTAGATCGCAGATCCCAGACATCTTCGACGGACAACACAGAATCCAGGTTGCTACTCCCTGTTGTCTGTGATAACCTTCGTTGGCGTCCTCTGGAGGACCGAGACCTGGAGACCCCCAGTCTGCTTTGGGTTTGCTGCTGTGGGGCAAGTGTACGCTCCTTGGCCTGTGGAGCTGGAGCTGATGGGGTGACAGGAAGAGGGGAGTTGGAACGATGGGACACTCCTGGAGACAATTGGATGGATCGCCCTGGGGTGTTCAGTTGCTGGCCCTCCTCCCTACGGGTGCCCTAGGAACTCTTGCTGACTCTTTGAGAAGAAGGGGAAGCTGGAGTGAGATCGAGCTGCCCCACACCCCTCTTGTGTTGCCACTGTTGGAGGCCAACTATGACTCCAGTGATGGTGTTCAGCCAGTAGCGGTGCAGGACTAATATCCTGGACCAAGATCTCCATGGCAGCCGCCATCCTGCCAATGTTGACCTCGGTGCATTGGCATGACAGCACGATCATCTCGGACTGAAGACAGACAGGCTCATCCATCGTCCCATGCAACCTGAGGACTGCAGCTGAAATCCCGTCCTGATGTTCCCTTGCTTGTTTCTGCAGCTCCAGCAACTATTTTAGGACCAAGACCAGAGGCTCATCATCTGACTCAGACTCAGCAGAATCGTGGCATCCAGTAGTCCTCCGAGTGCCGGCGGCCTCGGATGGTAATTGTCAGCGATTTTATGTGGCCCATCCATTTTTACGGTTGGCGACAGGCCAATCAGCCACGCGGCCTTCACGTTTTCACTATGAACTCCAGCCAGGACGGGTTGAAATGTCTGGGGTTAAATAAAATAAAAGAAAATGTTTGAGGGATGATCTGCTATGTAACCTGCTGCCAGGTGCTTGCAGTTACAGTATTGTCACAGTTTGCTGCAGTTTATTGAGCTCACGTCATTTTTAAATTACTGCATCTCCCTGAGGCAGCTCCACAGCAGCCGCCAGCCTGCAGGAAGCGTGACTCCATGCTCTCCCGTCTCTCGGCGCCCGCCCACTTCCCACAACCTCCCGGCAGCTCTGAACCCTCGTTGGAGCGCGTCTCACACCGGCTGGCCAGCCAGCATGAAATTGCATTCGGGGGCCAATCACAGGCAGAAGCACATTTCGCGTCTGCTTCTGGGCACGCCAATCATGCGTGCCCAACGAACGCAAAAGTCAGGCCTAGGTCTTACCGAGGTGTGTGTCTCTGTGCTGGTGGAAGGTGTGGGTGAGCACTGTGACGGGTTTTCTAAGGTGCTGCTCTCAAGGTCCAAGGCAGTCTCAGCCGGGGTTGCCTGAGGCCGCCTGGCAGACTATTAGTGCATGGCAGCCCAGTAACACACAGAATAATATACTCACAATAGCGTTGACAGAGGGATGATCTAGTACAGGATCATTATATGGGAGCTTGCCGCTGACCTTACCATCACTGCAGAAATGGTCAACGTCGTTCCTGGCCAGCATGATGGCTTTGTTCTCGAAGTCACTGAGGAGCTTGAGTTCCGGCACTGGGGCCTCTCCCTTTTATTATGCGCGATCTTGTCCTGCATCAAGACCAATGAAGAGAATGCAAGCAATACACATGGCAGGGCAGATGAGAAGGATGACTGGCATTTCTGGGTAGTTGTGGAGCCATGGGTGGAATGAAGGTGAGACCAACAGAGGGGAGGCAGCCATTTGAAGATGTGAGGCTGTGTGAGAGATTGAGTGATGATGTCCATTGAGCTGGCAGTGAGTGAGATCCCTGTGGATGCCTGATGGGCTTGTGAGTGTGTGAGTTGAAAGTGATTAGATGTTTGACTTATCCTGGAGGAACAGATGAGACCATTCAACCTCTTTCTGCACTGAATGGACAACTTCTTCTGGGCAGCATTTGCACTGACCACCGCTGCCACCGCCTCCCAAGCTGGATTGATGATATTGCTGCCTCTCCTGTGACCAGAAGGGGGGTAGAGGACATCGTGGCAGGCCTCCAAGATGTCCAGCAGGTGACCAAGTGAGGTATCACTAAACCTGGGGGCAGCACACTTCTTAGATTTTGGGGCCATCTCTTCAATGGAGCTGCCCTGGGCTGCAAGCATTGAGAACTGTGCGCTCTGTGGCCGTTTGGATATGGCGCCTGGAATGAGGAAGTGGTGAGGTCACGTGATGGTCTTTCCATGTGTCTGCTGCCCTTTTTCTTCTGGGTAGTAGAGGTCCTTGGAATGTGCTTTTGAAGGTGTCTTGGTGAATTGTTACAGTGAATCTTGTAAAAGGTACCTGGAGCTGCCACTGTGCATTGGTGTTGGAGAGTGTCAATAATAAAGGTGGTGGGTGGGATGTCAATCAATTGGGCTGCTTTGTCCTGGATGGCATCAAGCTTCTTGAGCATTATTGGAGCTGCACTCATTCAGGCAAGTGGAGAGTTCCCCATCACACTCCTGACTGGAGAAGGTGGAAAGCTTTGCAAGACTCAGGAGGCGAGTTACTTGCTGCAGAATTTCCAGACTTTGACTTATCAGTGGTAACCCCCGAGAAGGGAATTTCAGTGATGGTATTGTCAATGAATAGCAAAGGGAGATGGTCATTGCCTGTCACTTGTGGTGCAAATGTTGTTCAGGCCTTGCTGCATGTGGATCTGAAGAGCTGTGAATGATGCCGAACATTGTTTGCTGATGATTGCACATTCTCACTTATGATCTTCTGATGGAGGGAAGGTCATTGATGAAGCAGCTGAAGATGGTTGGGCCTAGGACACTACTCTGAGGAACTCCTGCAGTGATGTCCGTGGCTGAGATGACTGGCCTTAAGCAAGCGTAACTATCTTCTTTTATGCTAGGAATGACTCCAACCAGTGGAGAGTTTCCCCCCTGATTCTCATTGACTTGAATTTTCCCAGGGCTGCATGGTGGCACACAGTCAAATGCTGCCTTGACATCAAGGGCTGTCACTCTCACCCCACCTCTGGAATTCAGCTCATTAATCTCTGCCCAAACTGAACATCAGTGAGCAGGTTGTTGCTGAGAAAGTGCCACTTGATAGTACTTTTGACGACAACGTTTATCACTTTGCTGATGATTGAGAGTAGACTGATGGGGCAGTTAATGGCCTCATTGGATTAGTCCTGGGTAATTTTCCACATTGTCAGTTAAATGCCAATGTTGCAGCTGTACTCAAACTGCTTGGCTAAGGGTGCGGCTAGTTCTGGGGAAGAAGAATAGAGTACCACAGCCCATATCCATACATAGCCTGTATTTAGTGCCTTCAGTTGTTTTTTGATATCATTTGGAGTAAATCAAATGTCTGAAGACTGGCATCTATGATGGCGGGAGCCTCAGGAGGGAGCTGAGATTGATCATCCATTTGGCTGTTCTGGCTGAAGCTGGTTGCAAATGCTTCAGTCTTATCTTGTGTATGACATGCTGGGCTCTGCTATCCTTGCAGATGCAGGTGTTTTTGGAGCTTCTACCTCTGGTTTGTTGTTTAATTGTCCAACATGATGAATTGCAAAGAAGAGGAACAATGTTGTTTGGGTTCATCAGCTAGGTGCGCAGAGCTATCAAACATGTATGTAGTTATTCAAGCTCTTGCTAATGATCCTGGATTACACATGAACTGAAAGGTTTCTGTTGCCTCACTATTCAATGACCAAAACCACAAACTGAAAATCATGCCTGTAAATCCACAATAACCAAGCAATATGCATGATTCCTTTATATTGAGGCTATCCAAAGTAACCTAATTTTTTCAAAGGAAATGTAGGATGGAAGGCAATTCTGTAGACAAGGAATGCACTATGCACGTGCAACTGAAACCCTTTACTTCATGCTAGGGTGCTCATGAAGTCAACTTCTCATGTAGAAGATTTGCTGGTGCTGATGGCTGAGTCATAGCAAACAGGAGAAGATTTTACTACAGGCTCAAGTCTGTTACAGTGTTCAGCATATTGTGCAACAGTGTCATTAAAAGGAATTACATTCGAGTTACATGAAGGGAGATGAAAGAGAGGAAACAGCAAGTCGAAGAGGAAAGTATCAACGAGTTTGCAGTGGGAGACAAGCTTTGCAGGCTGCGAGCAAAGTGCGGGAGATTGCAGGCCAGTTTCTTTTTGGGGGAACTGAAAATGATTGAAATGGCTATTCTGTTCATACTTGCATCAGAGAGAAAGATATCGACCTATTTACCCCTCTGTTCTGGGAGCTGCATGTTTGTTTAGCCTTTACAGGTATTGCTTTAGATTCAGTTTTCTTTTGAATAAAATGACAGAGTATAACTTATACTGAAAGTGATGATTTTTATTGATCTTCTATGTGTATCATCTGGTCTAAATGTATTCTCTGCATGTAAGTGCTGAAAATCTGCAGCCTTTTTGGTGCAGACCCATTGGGGTATTTTTAATATTTTGACCTGTCAGGATTGTGCAGAGGAAGGGGGCGTGGTAGCACACAGAAACCCCAGAAGTTGGGGCTTCCCTTCAAACTTTGCTGTCGTAACTCCGCACCACTCATGTGATGCCACAGACAACTTGCCCATCCAGAGGTAAGCCTCAATGATAGGTTTAGTTCCCAGTCGGACAAGGAGCACTGTAGAAAAGGCCACAGGAATCAGGTATGTCCAAGCCCAACCTCAAGCAGCCATTGAAGTAGGAATCCAATATCTGACCCTGGGAGGGGTAGCCTGAACCTAGGTTAGGGTGGACCAGTCCTGGAGTGGGAGGTTGTAATCCTGGGTAGGGTTGAGGGGAGTGCACAATGGAATCAAACCCAGGGGGTGATTGGGAGATGGGGTTAGGGTTAGATATTGGAAGCCTTGGCTTGAGAAGTTGGTGGCTTGAGAGATCAATGGTCGGTTAAGTGGGATAGGTCAGAAGCTTCGGGGTGATTGGAGGCCTAGTTATGGGGAGGTTGGACGTCTCAGGATGAGTATGTAGGTGCTGGGAGGAGATCAGAGACCTCAGGGGAGATCTTGAATTTACATAAGTGATTCTGTGAGGCCTTGTGGAGCTGAGCCTCCAACTGCCCCAAGCAAGATCAGAAATGTAGGAGTAGGGTGGGAAACACTGTGAGTTTCTATGCCCCTGGCATTTTGATGATGGGCCAATCCCCAGCGTGAATAGCACAGGTTTCCAGAAGGCACTTCCTGGCCCTCATATCCAGATGTACCCTCACAATATTCAGGCCTTTAGTGCATATGTTTGACCTGATCAATAGTTATGTATAGTATTCTTGAAATTATTTATTAGTCATGCCTTTTTATATATCGATAATTCCTGAGTACTACCTTAACTGGAAAGACAAATGTTAAGCCCCAATATTAACTTAGGCTATAAATTGGGTGAACTGAGGATCTAGCCCCCATGAAGTTGCAATTGTGAAGTCCTGGCAATTTTAACCCCTGGGCATAATTTCTACATGACTGAGGGCCTGCCATGCACAATTTCCAGTGAAGCTCCAGAGGACTATTTAAAACAGAACTGGACCTCTTTACAATGAGGTAGCATTCCTTTCTTTGATTGTCACTTGAACTATAAACATTATTGGCATCATAAATGAGTTGAAGGGCTGCCCCCAAGTTGACTGCTGTCTCTTGGTGGATGATATATCAAACCAAGGAGGGAGGTAAAGTTCCCCAGGCCTGGATAGAGGTGGCAATCAAGAGTCAATGCCAGCAATTCATGTACCAAAGTAGGAGGAGGTGCAATAGTCTTACAAGAGTAACAAGGGTGAGTACAGCTGTTCATTTATCTACCAATCTTAATAAAAGTTTCTTCACAATCTCCCCTACCACTCTCAACAAGTCCCTCCCTTCCATCACATCCTTCAGCATACACTCACAAGGGCATCCAGTTGTTTGGTGGTACAGAACTTGAGTATTGCGGAAAAAAGAGGCACGTCGAAGCTTTTCATCTTGCACTCATTAGGTCATTTCACAAGAATACCAATATAAGGAGAAAACAATTTGTATTGTATGAGAAGAGAGTACTTGATTGGCAAGTGGACTTTGGTAGAGACACTGCCATGGAGAATACAACAGTGGTGGTGACTGACGGTTAACTACCAAGCAATGTTTGAAATTTAAACCCTGATTGGTCAAGGCATTACCCTGAGGAATGAGTCAGCAAATAGCTGTCACTTATTTTGTTTAGCAGAAACAGGTGCAATGTGTCTATATGTTCTGTTTACAAAGACAGATATCCGATATATATGACAGGGTTTGTCATCATGGCTCACTGTGTCCACGTATGTATGGGCTGCCCAAGGCAAACAAAAGCATTGTCCCTTTACGTCCTATCTGATCTACAACTGGGTCTGCACAACATGAATTGGCTAAATGGTTGGGTGAATTGTTACAACCAGTTTTGAGCAAGTTTTCCACATACACAGTCAAGGAATCCTTCACATTTGCGAAGGTTGTACAGGACTTGCATATCGATAGCAATGTTGTGCCCATATGCTCATTTGACATTGCTAGCCTATTCACTAATGTTCCACTTAAAGAATCGATATATATTTGTGCTGCAGCACTATATCATGGTGATCTAGATCTGCCAACATTGTGTGAATCAGTATTCATTGAACTTATGAACTTAGCAACACAAGCAGTTGAGTTCAGTTTTAATGACATCATGTTTGCCCAAACAGATGGTGCTGCCATGCTCCCCCTAGGCCCAGCTCTCGCCAACATCTTTGTTGGGATCTATGAGAAACATGTCTTCAATGGAATGACACCTAACCTCCTACCCCTCGCATATTTCTGATACGTGGATGATATATTCGCTATATTTAAATTTGCAGCTGCATATAATAATTTCTTTACATGTCCTAATGGGCTCCACCCTGCTCTCAAATTCACCTTTGAAATGGAGCAGTCAAATGAACTCCCCTTCCTTTACATACCAGTTCAGAAATCTGCTAGTGGATTCTCTACCACAGCCTACTGCAAGCCTACCTTCATTGGTCAATGTATGCATTAGGATTCTTACAGTTCCACACGCGATAAGATTGGTCTTATCAGCAACCTTGTAAATAGTGCCTGAGCCATTTGTCCACCATGCAAGCTTGATGCTGAAATAGGATACATCAAAGGCATCCTATAGGATAATGACTACCTTGATCAGATTGTTTCACGCTGCACATCATGCAAACTCATGAACGGGCCTAATCACTTTTGGCCTTGAAAAGTGTCCGGTCTACCTCAGATTACCCTGGAAAGGCAAGATATCTCAAAAATTTAAGCAACAGGTGAAGCTGGCTGTTTTACGCTGCTACTATGCAGTAGCAACACAATTGGTATTCACCACAAACAGGATGCTGCCATCAAACCAAAAAGATGTTCTGCTAATACTCAAATAAGTAATGTGGTATATGACTTCAAGTGCCAGTGTGATGCTAGGTATGTAGGTCATATGTCCCAAAGACTGGTGGATCGTATCAAACAGCATGTCCCAGCCACTGTTCACAATGGACAAGGTACCAATCAGCACTTTCTTCACATACAGTATAAATTGTTGTTTTCCCCTTATATTGGTATCCTTGTGAAGTGTCCTGATGCTTGCAAGATGAAAAGCTTCGATATGTCTCTTTTCTCAGCAATATACAAGGGCAAACTGTAACACCTGTCTCCAAACAGCAAGGCTGCAGATGAGGAGCTGCAGGTATTGGTGACAGGCACAGCCTTACTTCTTTTCTCACCTTTACTGAGTAGGACAGAGATGATTTCCAGTCACCATCTTGCTGATAGGAAGTCAGGTCCAATTGCTCTGGTGGCTGCTCAGATGAAGTAGTTTGCATCTGGGTCCTGGCAGTCTTGAACACCCATATGTCATTGGCCATAAGAATCTCAAGGGCTCCAATATGAAGAAAAGCAGACTATCACCAGCTTTACTGAAGCCTTTAAGGAACATTTTGTAGGATTAGTGGTTATAAGAAAAGCACTGCAGATTGACAATTGGGTGAGGAATGAATGGAAGGCAATTATTGTGTTGGGAATTAAATTCATCACTTTATAATATTTGGCACTTTGATCTGCAATGTGGTTTGATAGCAGCTTCTGAGTCTGCATTGTCAGTATGTCATTGATATAGAAGCAGTTTGAATGGTTTAATGTTTTTTTAACACAGGGTTCAGGGAATTGTGAAAGATGTAGGAAGGACTGTTAATGCAGAGGCATTTTGTGTTGGTTTTCAAGGCAGGGGAATGAGCAGATCACTGGAATCATTGACCAGTGAATTTTTTTGCTAAAACGCATTGAGGCTACCGTTCTTGCAACTTCACTTGCCACACTAGTCCCTTACCAGCAGAACTAGCTATCCACCTATTCTTTCAGAGTACAGCAATGGACTTAATGGAGGTCAGCACAAAGCCTATGTGTTTAACAAGCCTGTTGAGATGCAGACAGAAAATATTTCAGCCCAAGGACTTTAAACAGGGATAGGGTGCTCAGTGCATGGCCCTTGTGCTCTTGCAGACCCTTCCTCAATTCCCATATCTTCTATCCTTCCTCATTACTTTGCTCGCAATACTCAATGCATCTTTGTGCCCCTCATTTACTGGGGGCTGGCATTGAGTGTGACTGCTGATGGCGTGCACTCTGAAGCTTTGGTTTTCACTGCAGATCACAGGCTTCTGTACCATTAATCAGTGAAAATGCAGGAATACATCATGAGTGCATAACTGCTCTTCTCTAATTCACTACTGCTTTTGAATATAATGAGCTGCAGAATTATTGTACTCAATTTGAGAGCATAGAAAACATTACATTACCTATTATGCAAATCAGAACTTTGAATTATTTCTGGACTGTCTGTTCACCTCCCCACTTCCTTGGAGAAGAATTACTTTTATAGCCTGCGAGTCGATAGGAGCTAATGTCCTTTGTTCAAGCTTTGTCACAGTTTTTTTTTATCATGTTCAGGGCCTCTCCAAAGCCACTCTAACCTCTTGCACTGAAGGCTAGCTTTTCCAGAAAGGTTACATCAACAGGTATTATGCCAGGATTTGTGCAGGGAGACTCATGTACAGCAGTAGCAGCTTCCTCATAGATCACAATCTACTCTGCTAGATTGCCACCCAGGCATTGAAGATGAAAACCTACTCCATCATGTCTTCATAGTACTTCAGTAAGTTTAGGGATGGATTTTAATGGCCAGTGGGCTTCCAGTGGAAAATTGCACAGGCAGGTTAATTACACTGCCACCCCTGGCAGAATGAGACATGACTGATTTTAACAGTCAGGACATATTTCAATTCAACTGATCGGCTTCTCTCTTGTTCAGAGTGTGAAATCGAAGGGAAGCAATGGAAAATTGCACTGCCCAGTATCTGCTCAGCAATAATAGTGGGTTTGGCTGTTGGGTCTCCTGCAGGTGTCCCATAATCAGAGAAAGTGATAATGGGTGGTGGTGAGCTAGCAGCAAGGCCTCAGCTGTCCTTATGGGCCCCGGAGGAAGACTCTTCCCACTATAAGCATCTGCACACTGATGGAGGAACTTATCGACATCATTGGCACTGTGAGGGCATATAGCATAGGAAATGGCGATGCTGGAGGCCAAGCACAGCAGCATTTTTGAATATCTTCCCTTCCTTTTGTATTTCTAACTATTTCTCTCATTGTGGTGCCCTGTATGACCATTCAGCTGTTTACCCTAGTTAACCATGTTAACCCCTGTCCCTCTTCAATTTTTCTAGATCCATCAGATAGCTTGGCCCTTACAGGAGCATAGGTTGAAAGGGAGAATCCTCCTGAAGTATTCACCCCAAGTGCCAGCAACTTAGGTGTTTTAAATAGTGAGCTGAGGGATTCTGTGCTCAGTGACTTACTGAGCACAAATGAGTAGTCACAGTTGAACTGGACTACCCAGGGAAGAGCTTACCAAATGGCCAGCTTGAGTACCAGTTCTGCTGGAGGATGTGAAGAGGCAGGCATTGGTTGTCCAGTAACTGCTGAATACATTAAACTGCCTCTCAGGGGACATCCAAAGCATGTTAGAGAGCGTAAGTAGCCACTATTAACAGGTGGTGTGGGGTTGTCACCCTTGCCTTCAACACTCTGCAGGCAACCTGTGAACTCTGGGACCAGCAATAGGATTCCCCAGGAATTTCATCCAGAAGTAACGCAGAGTCCGGTGTCAATTTTAGTTGAGTAGGGAGGGACCAGCATTTCAGCTGGATTATCGATCTCCTACAGTCTATTCTCCAAAAGGTTGTTGCAAACTTACCATTATCATCGCTGACTCCTGCACTATGAACATCATGGGGGTTACCATTGACCAGAGTCTGAACTGGGCTAGCCACATAAATACTGTGGCTACAAGAGCAGGTCAGAGGCTAGGAATCCTGTGACGAGTAACTTACCTCCTGACTCACTAAAGCCTGTTCACCATCTACAAGGCACAAGTCAGGAGTGTAATGGAATACTCCCCACTTGGCTGGATGAAAGTAACTCCAACAACACTCAGGAAGCTTGACGCTATCCAGGACAAAGCAGCCCACTTGATTGGCACCCCATCCACAAACATTTACTCCCTCCACCACTGATGCATAGTGGCAGCAGTGTGAACCATCTACAAGATGCACTGCAGGAACTCATCAATCATCCTTAGACAGCACCTTCCAAACCCACGACTGCTACCATCTACAAGGACAAGGGCAGCAGACACATGGGAACACCACCACCTGGAAGTTTCTCACCAAACCACTCACCATCCTGACTTGGAAATATATTGCCGTTCTCTCACAGTTGCTGGGTTGGAATTCTGGTAGACTCTCCCTAACAGCACAGTGGGTGTACCTACAGCACATGGACTGCAGCAGTTCAAGAAGGCAGCTCACCACCGCCTTCTCAAGGGTAATTAGGGATGGCAATAAATGCTGGCCTAGCTAGTGATGCTCACATCCCATGAATGAATTAAAAAAAACTGCAGTAGGCCTTCACAGGGCAAAGCTCCTAGAGGTCATCAGCCATGAGCATCTCATGAGCCCTTGGCTACAGCCTCATGGATGCATTACATTAGGTAAGAGGGCACTTAAGGTAGACACAAGAGGCTCACATAAGGGTGACAATTAGTGTAAGCAGTCATACTAAGCCGCTTGAAATCTTTATGCAGTATTCCTGCTACAGCTCTACCCCACAATGCTCATAGACATGTATATCAAAGATGGTCTTTGAACAGCCACAGTTTAATTTGAGAATGGAGGACTGAGCGAGATGTTGAAGAGGACAACTGGTGCAACTACAGAACTGTTTGTTTCTTCCTCTTACTGCTCATTCTTCTCCTCTTCCTTTACCTAGATTTGAATTGCCAGAAGAGTATGAAGAAAAAAGAGAATTGTTGGAAACCCTTCAAAGAGCTCAGGACCCCTAAAGCCAATACAAACACTTTGGAATAGTCTGCAGAATGAATACTACATTGTAATACACCGAATTGCCTTTCAAAACTTTCTAGCATCTTAGCTAAATTAAGTGAGGGTCTTTTGGAATACAGTTGTATAGGCCTTCTCCTGACTTGAACCACCCATGGTTTGTGAACAGGTTGCAGACCTGCTGGCAGGATTGGGGATAGAGACAAAAATTATGTTGGGTTTTAACTACAAAATTTGACCCTGATTCAAATATATTGATGAGGCCCCCAGCAGCAGCTCTGGTGACTTAAATCAAGGTCTGCCAAAAATCAAAATGGTAAACAACCATTAGGTTTGTCAGTAGCTTAGGTGGTAATCTTCCATAAGATTTTTTTTATCATGCTACTGCCTCATTTTTACACATAAATGGGGTAGCAAGACAAAAATTACTTCCAGTATGTACATCCCAGTCTCTGTTTCTTTTGCAAGGACTTCCCCTTCAGAAAAGAAAGACCCTATTCCTTTCTTTCAAGATAGCACAAGTTATGATTTATTCGGAAAACTAATGATTGGGAAGCTTCCTCCTCCTCGACTAAGGGATTGACAGTTTTGTAGATATAATGGCTTTATTCATTCATCACTGATAACCACAGGGTCGCTGTATGGCATTAATTTCACATCTTCACCTGACACTATAAATTGAAACCTCCAAGCGTCAGTAAGATTGCTGACAAATCTGAAATACCTCTTCTCAAATCGTGTCTGTTATTTCCACAATCTCTTGTATACCACCTATGATAAGGAATTAAAGTAACTTAATCAGCAAAATAAACGAATCACAAAAACATATTGCACAAAAGGAGGCTATTCTGCCCATCATGTTTGTATTGTTTCCTTAAAAGGACAGACTTGTCTAATCCCACATTTCTAATTTTTGTGAGTTCTTATCCTTAAGAGCCCATCCAAATCCCTTTTATAATTGGTTATGGAATCAGCTTCCATAACTGTTTCAGGCAGAACATTCCAGACCTTGACAACTCTCTGAGTGAAAATATTTCTCCTCACCTCCCCTCTAGACCTCTTCCCAATGATTTTGAATCTATGGCTTCTGGTTATTGACCCAGTTGCCAGAGGATATATCTTTCCTCTATCCGCTCTGTCGAAACCTCTCATCATCTTGAAATCCTTTATTAGCTTCTCAATCCCAAAGGAAATTGTCCTAACTTTCCAAACCTCTCCTTATAACTAAAGTCCCTCAGCCATGGTATTAAGTAATGTCCTAGTATATCTCCCCTGTACCCTTTCTAGGGCCTTTACATCTTTCTTAAATTATGGAGCTCAGAATTGTCCACAATAATCTAGCTGAGGCCTAACCAGTTCTAGCATGGTCCATTTGCCTTTACATTCTATTTATCTTTTTATAAACCAGTGTAATGCTTATACTTTTTAAATCAACTTATCAAGTTGCCTTGCCACCTTCAAGAATTTGTGCAAATGGACACCAAGATCTCTTTGTTCTTTCAATCATGCCATTTATAGTATACTGTCTTTCCGTATTAGTCCTCCAAAGTCCATCATTTCCCAATTCTTCACACTGAACTCCATCTGCCATGTTTTTCATACTCAGCCTGAACAAACAAGGAGGATATTCCTCTTAACTATTGATCCTTATGCATTGTCCTGACAATTAGGGATCCTGATCATGATCTACTACTTGGCAATCATATTGTATCATCTACAAATACAAAAACCCTCACCCCGGCTCCTGAGTCTAGTTCATTTATAAAAAATAGACAACGATAATAGGCTCAAAACTGACCTTGATGAGCACCACTGGAGCCCGCCTCTCAGCCTGAAAACCATCCATTCACCACAACCCTTTGCTTTCTGTCCCTGAACAAATTTAGTATCCATACCATCACTTTCTCCTTAATTTCATGAGCTTCTATTTTCTTAATAAGCTGTGTTGCGTTTTGTTAAATGCCTTCTGTAAATCCATCGCGCGGAATTTTGCGTGGGATCTGGAAAACCCGACCCTATACATTTGCACTTTCCAAAATGCATACCCAGCCCGTGTGTGACTTTGCCTCTGATTTTTGTCTTTTCATACAGGTGTTGGGTTTGCAATGCTTATTGTGAGCCACGAGGGAATGTATGAGAAGTATGGATGTGGAGTCAGGCCAGTTAGAAGGCCCTGCTTGGTTCTACAACACAGCAGCCCAGCTCCAAACATTGTTTAAAGGCCCTCTAAAGCCACCTATCAGATTGTCCATGCAACACCGTGCCCCCTTAGATCACCAATACCACCTCCATTCCCCCTCATCCTGCCAGCCACCCCCATGCTAACCCATCAGAACACCCATGCCAACCATTCCACTTCCATTCCCCCCATGTATTCTCTGTAGCTCACCTAATAACATTGGCCAGAGTTTTCTGCTCGTTGAGTGGGCGTGTGCCCGACCTGAACAAACATAAATTGATGCGCAATAATTCAGTAGGTGAGCACGTGCAGGAGTTGGCAGCACACCCGCCAACAGTTAACAGGTCTACTAAGGCCATTAACAATCTAATTGAATTAAATTTCTCGCTGCCCGAGCAACCTTATGGTTGGCGGGTAGGCAAAAAGGCCAAGCAGCCTTTGCATTTTTTGCGAGACCTCATCCACGGGCGGACTCTGTCACATGGGGGGACGTGTTTTTTTAACATTTTAAAATTGTTTATTTTTAACTTTTTATATCTTCAGCTCCTGAGGCAGCACCCAAGCGCATGCATGAAGTTCCCCACTTGCCCTCCTCCCTCCCCTACACAGGCAGCGCTGAGCGCTGCAGCACGCATTCCATGTTGGGCGAATCTTAATTAGCCCATCAACGTGAAATCATGGTCGAGTCCCGATCGTGGGTGACTGTCCGCTTCCCGCTTGCCCTGCTGAACCCGCCTGATGAGGGCAAAATCCTGGCCATTATGTAGAGTCCTCAGGAGTCATGCAATAACAACACAAATTATTTTTAAATTATTGGAAAAAATTTAACCTATAACAATCTAATAAAGCCCTGAATTCAAACACACTATCATTGTTACTGGAAAGGAAAAAATACCTTCTCCAATGTTAAAAAGTAAACCTTTAGGGCCAATTATGTTTGTAAACAAGCAAGAAATCATATCAATTGCATATTCTGTTACTACAACCTCTTAAAAGTTTGAATTGTTGTGGTAAAAAGATGAGACCGCTCGGATCTGAGAGTTTTCTCGTAAACAAAGATTTATTCAAGCATATGCTGAAAGATCAGCCTCTGTTGCCTTTCCAAGGACTTGTCTCACAATACAAAGTCTGTGCCACCATTTATAGCTCTTTGTTATAGAAAAACACAATGTCTTACACATACATCACTTAATCAAAAGCCTGCTGCAGATGTCCCTTGTTATCTAAACAGTTGTAGCATTCCTGCCTCAGCAGGGATGGTTTGTGTCTGGGGTGTAATGACTCCCTGTCTGTTTTATTTTTCTCCTTGTTTACCACAGCTGTGAAAGCCATTAGGTTTCATGATTTGTGAAAGTTAGTTGGGTTCCCACAGTACCATACCCATCATGCCTATGTGTTGGCTATGTTTCCCATCATGCCTGAAAAGAGCTCCCATGGCTGTACTGGTCTATTTTAAAACTGTTAATAATTGAGCTACATTTGTCTATTTCTAATGCTGTTAATGCACATCTTGATATCAGTTTTAATATCGAGTTATTTCATTCCCCGCGTCAGATCATTCTTGGATCCATAAATCACTGCTGAACTGAAGCCATTATGAGTTTTGAAACCCAGCCATGCATTCATAATTGATACAGTTATCAGAACAAAGTCTTCCATCTGCATTGCCTGAAACTGACAGAACAAAATGGTGTCCCATTTCCATCTCAAATCAGAGTGCCTGGCAATCAACTGAGGGCAGTAGGTGCCCTACAGCTCCCTCCCCTGTAAGTCCCACACTATGAAACCCTCCCACTATAACTTACCTCCAGCCTGGGTCTATTATGGACAGGAGGCGATCAGTTCAAACAGTACTGTTTTGAATTAGTTTGTTCTTTTACAGATAAGCAGTAGTGTATTTTCCCAACCCTCAGTTTTTGTGTGATCTAATTTTACTAATAATCCCACAGCAAACTTGAGTTAGCATTAGCTCAACAGGTTAATTTTATTGTACCTATTCAAAACCTGTGAAAAGGGGTGTTCACAACTTTCTATGCCGAATTCACACAGTAAAGGGAGGGATAGAGGAAAGGAGGTTTGCAGCACAAGGACTGCAGAGAAACCGAATATTGCTTCACGTGAGTTCCAGAGTTCCAAAGTCAGAGTCCAATGAGGAAATCTTTCACATAGGCATTCAACAGTCAGTTGGCTGGAGGCTGGTGTTGTAAGATTTGTTTCTTCTGGTGGCGTTGATATTGTAAGATGAAGTAGGCATGTAGAGATGGTGTCAATTCTATAGGTGATGCCACAAAATCTTCCAGTAGAGTGAGGTTAGATGGGTTGGTGGTCCAGCCCAGACAGAACTTGCTTCTGTGTGGCCTACCAGTTGGATGTTAAACAGGAGAATAGTGGCACAGTTCAGAAAGCTAATTTGTCTTGGGTTATGTGACCTTCCTTCTGCACAGTGACTCCAACAAAGCATATTTATCTAGCATCTGGAATTTGGCTTTGTTTTCAGGTCTGATAATGTCTTAGCTATTATGGGGTTGAAAGGAGTGCCATTTGTGTTGAGGGTCTGATGTTTGGGAAGCCATTGTCTCAACAGACCCACGGACTCCATTAGCAAGGTTGGTTTAACAAATGCAAATTGCATTCCTGTAGCTCCTTTTGAAATTAGTCTGTATAGTTCTTGTCTGTTAGAAGCTTCCTAGGCATAATGATGTGTGATATTATTGAAACTGAGAAGAGAATTGTTTCATTCTGGAGATGGCTGAGGATTATTTTCAGACAGAGGGTCAATCATCTGAATTGTCTTTGTTCAGCAGAGATGTCCAGTTTAATAATAAGAAATAGGAATAAGGATAAAGTTTTTAAATATATACAGGGCTGGGTTTCAGTCCTATGTTGGAGGAATCCAACAGGCTACACGTGATCATGAATCTTTGGTGGGTGCATTTCCTGCAGCAGCAACCATCTCCCCAGTGGTGCTGCTAAGCAAAAGTGCTGCCGGCCTCTGATTGGCTCACAGCCCTTGGTGGGCCAGACTTCCCATCCCCAGTGTCCTGATCCTCGCTGGCTTTCCATTTGGTGCCTGAAACCCCTGCCACCTCCATAAAATTCCCCCCAGGGACTTCCTTACCCACCAAAAGGCCATACAAAAATTATGTGCAGTTGGGGAGGCACGGGAAAATTGTTTTTCTAGCAATAGAAATCTTAGTTCAATGTTTCGCAACCCACTTTGCACCGCCATTGGGAGATGAAAATCCGGCCCCACGGATCACTAAAAGTTGCACCATGTGTCAGCAAGGTCATAAAAAAGAACAAACCACACAATTGGGTTTATTTCCAGAGGGATGCAATTGAAAAGTACGGAAATTATGCTAAGCCTGTGTTGAACCTTGTTTAGACCATATTTAATGTAATGCTGCCGTTCTGGTCATGGTACCATAAAAATGTTGCAGAGGCACCGGAGATGTTGAAGAGAAGATTTACAAGAATAATACCAAAAATGCATAGATTTACGTATCAGGAAAGGATAGACAGATTGGATCTCTTTCCTCTTGAGAAAGGAAGGCTGCGGAGTAACTGAATAGAGGTCTTTGAAATCGTGAAAGGTTTTGATAGAGTAGATCCAGAAGGAATGCTTCCTCTTGTGAGCATGAGCATAACTAGTGGCCATGGATATAAGATAGTCGCCAAAAAATCTAATAGGGAATTCAGAAGAAACTTCTTTACCTAAAAAGTAATATAAATACAGAACTCATGACCACAGAGAGTAATTGAAGCGATTAGCACAGATGCATTTAAGGGGGAGCTAGACAAACATTTGAGGGACAAAGGAACAGATGGCTACGATGGTAGATTTAAATGAGAAAAGATGGGAGGAGGCTCAAGTGGAACATAAAAACAACAAGCACTGGTTGGGCAGAATGGCCATTGTTATCCCGTAAATGCTATGTAATTGTATATAGTACAACATTTTTTGTATGACCGTGATCAACCTTCTCTGCTATCTCTTCAAATAATTCAATTAAGTCAGTCAGACATGATTTTCCTTTAACAAACCTGGTGCTTCTTGCTTAACCCATTCTCTTCCAAATGAAAATTTATTTTGTCATGGATTATGGTTCCAATAACTTCACAACCTCTAATTTCCTAGTTTAACCCTCTCTCCTTTCTTGAATCATAGTAAAATCATAGAAATAATCCTGTATCCAATACCTCTTTTTCTAATAAAAAATAAAAACAAAAAAACTGCGGATGCTGGAAATCCAAAACAAAAACAGAATTACCTGGAAAAACTCAGCAGGTCTGGCAGCATCGGCGGAGAAGAAAAGAGTTGACGTTTCGAGTCCTCATGACCCTTCGACAGAACTTTTTCTACCTCTCCTTTCAGCAACCTAAGACACATTTCATTTTAGTCAGGTGACTTACCCACTTACAATAATAATCTTTTTGGTACTTATTCTCTACCTATTGTTATCTTGTCTACAACTTCCATCTCCTCTTTTAATCTAACCTTCACATCATCTGCTTACTTTGTGAGGACAGCTGCAATGTACTTGTTTAATAGTTTGGTCATGTCCTCTGCTTCTACATGAAGATTTTTCTTCAGTTCTTTAACAGGTCAAACTTTTGCCTAACAAACTGCTTAGACTTTATATGTTTGTAAAATGTTTTAGGGTTCAATTTAATGTTGTCTACTAATCTTTTCTCATAACCGCTCTTTGCCTCCCATGTTAACTTCCTCAATTCTCTTTTGTACTTTCCATAGTTTTCCTGGTCAACCAAATCATGCTCCTGGTATTTGGCATAAACTTCCTTTCATGTTTTATTTAAACTTGTATTTCCTTTGGCCACCTAGGTTGCATTAACTGTGGATGTTCTACCTTTTCCCTTCTATGAAATATGCTTGGTTCATACCTACCTCTTCCCTGAATGCCCTCCATTGCTCTGTTACTGCTTTATCCCAGAATTGCCTTTTCCAATCTATCTGTGGTAGGTCCCTTCTTAAATCACTGAAATTAGTGGACATATAGAACATAATAATTACTTACTAAAAAGGTTTGTTTCTTGCAGCTATGTTCAATTATAAAAAAGGTTTATTTCCTATCTCCTCCCCACTTTTCTGTCAGCTGCTTAAAGGCATTCTGAATCTTGGAATTGAGGTACTTATCTGCTTATTTAACTATTCTAGATGAACTCTCAATTTGGCAGATTCCTCAATAAGGAATGCTATATTGGCCCACTGATGACTTTCCTAATTTATTTCTTCCTGTCAAATGGTCTCCAGGGGCCATTCTCCTCTTGTCAGGTATTAAAAGGATTAGCAGAAAAAAGAGCTATCGAAGTACTCTTTCCACAAAGGCATATTTGTTTTAGTCCTTTGACCAGTACTCTCTAAAACATACATGTAGCATTATGTGAGCTGTGGTCCATGACAAAGTTTATAATTCTGGGTGATTTATTATCTGCCATTTTGAGAAGTGTATGGATTGGATAATGTGTATTGTGAACTCACAAGTGGTGAAGTAAAACTGTTGTAAAACTTTATAAGATAAAGTTCTGAACTTTATTTTTAATAAATAATTTATTGAAGAGATTTTATTTTATTCGGTATTAAACTTCATATTTGTACTTGTACAAAATGTAAAATATATAGCATTGACTTTTTTATTTAATTGTTGAGGCAATAGGTGTGAGTTAACAGAGAAGTTGGTCTATTTCACTGAACATAGCGGACTTAATCCTAAATGATGAGACCTACTCACAGGATTACATAGGACAAACCTGAGAATTATTGTGCACCGTAATGATGTGAGGTGTTTTGAGCTGCATTGTGAAGTTGGCTATTAAGATTACAATGGTGGTTGGCTGCCCATAACTCAGTGAAGCTGGTGAGGAGAAGGGAGGCGAGGGTGGTCAGATACAAGTGCATGGGTTGGCTGTTATTGGCACCCCTCCTTCCTGATGCCAGGCTCCTCAATGGGTGCTAAGTGTCTTTAAAAAAGGGTCCCCAGAGAGGTCACGGGCAAACTCGATCCAAGTTTGGGAAAACTCTGAGCCACCACTAAATCCAAATGGGTTTAGGGATAATGGCTTTTAAGTGGTCCAATAATGAGTCTATTAGGCCAGCAGGCAAGTTCCCTGTGTTGGTCCATTCCCTCCATTCATTCAATGGGCATCAGTTTTCCTGTTGGGAATGGGCCATGTGGTCTGTCCTGTGATTATGTGGGCCTGCCTGCCACCCAGCTCGCTCCAGTAGGCTACATTAAATCCTGGCCATTGTTAATTTTGGTTAAATTGTATTGTCTGGCTCCAAACAGCACCTCATTATAGATGTAATTGGAAATTATAGTAAGGGCTTTAATCCTTGAGATAGAATGACTCAGTATCAGTTGAAGTTGGATTGGTAGATGTTAGATGAGATACTACAGTTAGTTGTTATTTAAGATGTAAAATTGTAGCGATTGGTGTCCTCTGATGAATAATTACATTACTGGGCAGAATTTTCTGCCTGTCGGGTGGGCAGGCCCGACCCAATCTCTGGCAGGCGGGGAGCCGATCGCTGCTGGAGAAGCGGGACCCGCCGCCATTTTAAATGGGCGGGCCAATTAAGGCCCGCCCAGCCTGACGTCCGGCAGGAAGCGCTATGCGCTTCCTGTGTGGGTGGGGGGGATTCCCCAAAAGTAAGAGTGCGCTCTTTCACGCATGCGCACGAAAGAGCACACATCTCGCTGAGGCTAAGTGCTGCCTCAGGAAGATCGCTGACACTTTTAAAAATATTAAAAATAGAAAAAAAAATTCCCTAACATGTCCCCCTCATGTGACAATGTCACATGAGATGGGGCATGTTCATAATTTACATAATAACTTTATTCAAATGTTTAAAACCCTGCATGAAACCTCATCCCGCCGATGGATGAGGTTTCATGTTTTTTCTATTCCCCGCTGGGGCTCCTGGCCTGCCCATTAACCTTAAGATTGGATGGGCAGATCCTTTAATTGTTTAATTGATCCTGTCAATGTCCTCAATTGGCCATTGACAAGTCGGCGGGCCCGCAGCTGATTTTGCTGCGCTCCAGCCTTCCTGAAAATTTAAATGGGGCGGGATGATGTCGGGGGTTTCGCCCGATGTCATCCCATGTCATTTTACGCATCGGTGAGCGGGCCCCGCCCCCGTTCGCCAACGGTAAAATTCTGCCCCCTGGAAACTTAATATACTCTATAAAAGTGTACATGATCTTTTTAAGTGTTCAAAATTTAAGGTAAAGTAATATGATGCACAAGAAGGTAGGAAATGCAAAGGTCATTCTGGGGCCAAAGATCATTACTTCTGGAGATCATGCACAGTTTGACATTTCATGAATTTACAACATCCTGTAGGCCTATTTAATCCACTGAGGCAGGATTCTGTGACATTTTTCCTTATCCCAAATATAGAACAAAATTCTGAAATCATCCATCTATCCTTACAATTTATATTATTCATCTTTTACTTCCTTTCCATGACACATTTTCATGTTCCTGTTAACTCAGGAACAACCATGTTGCTTTGAGTTTTCTAGCATTTCCTGTTCTTATTTGTGATTTTCAGCTTCCGCATTATTTTGCTTTTGTTTTATTGTGTAATTTACTGCCACTTCCCTTCCAGGAATGCCCACCTTGAAGAACTTCAGCCCTTGTCACTGACACAATTTCCGTTTGTAACATCTTCCATATTCTTATGAAAAGTTATCACCTTGAAATGTTAAATGTTTCACTCTCCACAGATGTTGCTCGACCAGCTGAGTATTTCCAGCATTTTTGATTTTAATGCAGGTTTCCAGCATCTGTCATATTTTACTTTTGTGTTGGTTACTGTTGCCTTCAGTTCCATTTCTAACCAAAGTTTTCCAACCAGCACTTTACTAAAATTCTGTTATATTGTTATATTACTCCAATGTGATTTAGGAACTATGGGTGGAAATTTCGGTGCCCATTAGCGGTGGTCGTGTTTGATGGCGTGAGTGGACAATATGGTGAGAAGGCCAAAAATCTGCTTCACAACATTGTGAAACCAATTTACAATCACCTGCTCTGCCTGTCAATGGTGGGCCGCGTTTCCCACTGTCGGATGTCGGGAAATTCATTGTAATACATCTGCATATCATTATAATCCCAGCTTGCTGGAATTATTTCCACACACTGGATCATCCAAGCACATCAGTGTGATTGCACGCCAATGTGTTTCACAACTGTACTTAAGCAACATGCACCTGGCGAGCTGCTCTTTGCTCGGGACTTTGAGGTTTGTTTGCCTACCTTGATGAGATGGATGCCTTACCCTGGTGGCACAAATGGGATCATTCATCCTCTTTCTGCATTGGATGGCAAACCTCTTCTGTGCAATGTTGGTACTGACCACCTCTGCCACTGCCTCCGCCTCCCAAGCTGGAGTGGTGGCACTGATGGGCTTCCAGCGGCCAGAGCGGGGATAGAGGACATTGCAGCAGGCTCCAATGGTGTCCAGAAGGCATCCCAGGGATGAATTGGGCGTCTGCAGTCTTCTTGCCTTTTGGGGCCATGTCTTATGTGCAACAGCCTTGGGCTGGAAGCACTGAGAGGTGTGCGCATGGCTGCACTTTAAATCTGGTGCCCAGCGTGAGGAAGCATCAAGGTGACGGTGTGGTGAGTGAATCAGAGGCTGCCTGCCAGCAAAACGGCGTGTTTCCCGGGAATGCATGATTAATGAGGTGGGATTGGGATGGTACAGCATGAAAATCCTCCATTCTGGCTGTCAGGTAAAACGTTCTTTTTCCTGCCTGTTACTGCACTTAGTGCAAATCTCGGATGCTTCTGTTCTATCTGTTCATGCATATGAATACATAAAGATCCAGAGTGCCACATCACTCACTCCTGCACTACAGTCTGGGTATCAAACTAAAAATGTATCAGTCTGAAGCATATGGTGTGATGTGAGATGTATGAAGCTCAAGCATCTTAGTTTAAAAGTGTGACTATTTCAAACTTCTGACAACCGCAAGATATAACAATTTTCTAAAGAGTAATGTGACTTAAGAATAAATTTTATTTGCTGAACATTTGCTTCACATTTCCTGTATGTTGTGGGGAAACATAATTGTTTTCTTATTCAATAATACATTCAATCCTATTAATCAATACATGGAAATGAATAATATCTAAAAACAATTAATAGGGCTGGATACTGAGAAGGTATCTGGTTAAAGCACCTTGCTACAAATGTTGGTAGGTTACTGAACAATACTCTTTGCCTCTAAGAAGGGTTATGGTGCATTGCAAAAGTTCAATTAGGTTTTAAAACATCAGAATATTTTGCTTATTTGGGGTGCCAACTGGATTGTTTGTTTGTGATCTACTAGTTTATTATTATGGCAAGAAAATTATTTAGCCATGGAATAATAGGCGAAATTGATGAGCTCTGCAAAAGTAAGTTAGTGACTGTGATGCTACACTTCCATAAGTGTGATCACTTGTATAACTGATGGCAAGCAAATATTTTATTTTCATCAGGTAAGAACATAAGATGTAGAAGGAGTTGATCATTTGGACCTTCAAACCTGCTCTGCCATTCAGTAAGTTGAACTTTGACCTTAGCTACAGCACCCCTGAATTCTTTGATGTCCTTAGCATCCAAAAATCAATTGATTTCTAACTTGAGTATACTTAACAAGTAAGTGTCCACAGCTCTCTGAGGCAGAGGGCAGAGAATCCAAGTTTTCACAACCCGAAAGTGAAGGACTTGCTCCTAAAATGGCTGACCCCTTATTCTGAAATTGTGACCACTAGATCTAGACCATAGAGAGTGGAAACATCTTCCAGCACCCACCCTGTCAAGCCCTTTAAGAATGTTACATTTTTCAATGAGATCATTTCTCGTTTTTCTAAACTCTATATAAAGGCTTAGTTTACTCAATGTTTCCTCATAGGACATTCCCCTCATCTCAATAATCAGTTTAATAAAACTTTGTGGCTCTTTTTCCAAGGAGAGTCTATCCTTCCTTAGCTAAGGAGACCAGAAGTATACACAATGCTTGAGGTGTAGTTTCAGAAAGGCCCTATACAATTGCAGTGTGTGTCTTTACTCTTGGACTTTGATCCCTTTGTAATAAAGGCTAACATACTATTTGATTTCCTAATTGAATGCTGTACCTGTAAACTTTTTTGTGATTCATGTACAAGGACACCCAGGTCCCAATGAATATCAACAGCTTCCAAGTTCTCCCCATTTAATAAAAGATCTGCTTTTCTATTTTTCCTACCCTCTATTCTATTTCTCCACATTACATTACACCTGCCATATTCTTGCCATTCACTTAAACTGTCTAAATCCTCAGCAACCTCTTTGCATCTTCCTCATCCTAAATTTCCTACCTAACTTTGTATTGCCAGCAAAACATGGTTCCCTCATCTAAGCCATTGATGTAGATAGTAAATAATTGAGACCTAAGCACTGATCATTTTGGAAATCAGCAAGCTACAGCCTGCTATCCCAAAAATGACCCCTCTATCCCTATTCTCCATTTTTCTCTCCGTTAATCGATTCTCAATCCATGGTAATATATTAGCTTAAATCCCAGGAGTCCTAATTTTCAGTAATAACCTTTTTTTTATTCATTTATGGAATGTGGGCATTGCTGGTTGGGCCAGCATTTATTGCCGATCCCTAATTGTGCTTGAAAAGGTGGTAGTGAGCTGCCTTTTTGAACCACTGTAGTCCATGTGGTGTAGGAACACCCACGGTGCTGTTAGGGAGGGAGTTCCAGAATTTTGACCTGGTGACAGGAAAGGCAATATAGTTCCAAGTTAGGATTATGTGTGGCTTGGAGGGCAACTTACAGATGGTGGTGTTCCCATGCATCTGCTGCCCTTGTCCTTCTAGATTGTAGTGGTCATGGGTTTGGTAGGTGCTGTCTAAGAAGCTTTGGTGAGTTCCTGCAGTGCATCTTGTAGATGATACACACTGTTGTCACTGTGCGCTGGTGGTGGATGGAGTGAATGTTTTTGGATGGGTTGCCAGTCAAACGGGCTGCATTGCCCTGAATGGTGTTGAGCTTCTTGAGTGTTGTTGGACCTGTACTCATCCAGGCAAGTGGAGAGTATTCCATCACACTTCTGACTTGTGCTTTGTAGATGGTAGACAGGCTTTGGGGAGTCAGGAGATGAGTTATTAGCTGCAGTATTCCCAGCCTCTGATCTGCTCTTGTAGCCACAGTATTTATATGGCTAGTCCAGTTCAGTTTCTGGTCAATGGTAACCCCCAGGATGTTGATAGTGGGGGATTGAGCAATGGTAATGCCATTGGATGTCAAGGGGTGATGGTTGGATTCTCACTTGTTGGAGATGGTCATTCCCTGGCATTTGTGTAGCGCGAATGTTACTTGCCACTTGTCAGCCCAAGCCTGGATATTGTCCAGGTCTTGCTCCATTTGGACATGGACTGTTTCAGTAGCGAATGGCGCTAAACATTGTGTAACCATCAGCGAATATCCCCACTTCTGACCTTATGATGGAAGGAAGGTCATTGATGAAACAGTTGAAGCTGGTTAGGCAGCTTACTGAAAATCCAAAAACACTACATCCACTGGTTCCCTCTTAACCACCCTATTAGTTACAACTTCAAAAAACAATAACAGATTTATCAAATATGATTTCCTTCATATAAGTCCTTGTTGACTCTGTCAAATCATATTCTGATTTTCTAAGTGCCCTGTCATTACGTCCCTAATAATAGCATTTAGCATTTCCCTACTGCTGATGTTAGGCTAACTGGTCTATAGTTCCCTGTTTTCTCTCTCCCCACTTTCTTGAACAGCAAGGTTCCATTTGTTCTCTTTCAATCCAAGGGGGTGTTAATGCGATACAAAATAAAATCAATAAAATAGAATTGTTGGTAAACTGGTGTCATATGATATCATTTACATCATTTTTGCATCATGAAATATTTATTGATCAAAAGGCATCACAAGGACATGCACCTATGTGCTGTAAGTATTAACACTAATCCACATGTCGCTGCTCTTATCTAAGTTATAAATGCTTGTCAAGCTGAATTAACCTTTGACCTAAGACTGAACTTGTAACGGACTGGCCCAGAATTTGCTGGGAAAATCACTGCGAGTTTAATTTGCATGCTATTAATGGTGTGTAAATAAGTCAGCAGTTTGTGACAAGAAACTGATATACCATGAGGTGTGCATTACTACATATTGCTGGATGATTTTCACAGCGCCATCATTAGCCCATGATAATGGGAGTCTGCTGACAACTTCCCCATGAGCTTCAAGAAGTTGCTGCATTTGTGCTGTTAAATAAATTAAACTTGCTGCAGATGGTTAGGACTGGTAGAGGACGCTTTTACTGATGATATTTATGGGCAGCATTTTCAGCAGCTCAGAGTGCGGGCGGGCACCCGACACACCCGAGTGTGAGATTGTGCGCAGTGTCGGTGGGCAAGCATCCCGATGTCATCGCGCACTCGCTGACAATTAAGAGGCCCATTAAAGCCCTTAAGCAGGTAATTAAGTTGAATTTTTCATTACCTGTCCAACCTTATGGTTGGCAGGTGGGTGAATAGGCCAGGCGGTCTTTGCATTTTTTGCGAAACTTCATCCACAGTGAATAAAATAAAACATTTTTAAACTCATTCTAAACATGTCCCTGTTCGTGTGACACAGACACATGTGGGGGCATGTTTCCCTTATTTTTTGAATCCTTATTCTTCATTTTTAAATCCTCCAGCTCCCTGAGGCAGCTCTATGCCTTCAGGGGGATTTCAGCGAGTGCACCCCCGGAGATGCACAAACTTCAGCGCTCCTCCTACCCCCACCCCCATAGCGCTGAGGCTCTCAGCATGTGTTTCACACTGGCTGGCAGTTAATTGGAGAGCCAGCGTGGAATCGCAGTCGGAGCCCAATCACGGGCGGCGGACTGTTTCGCGACCGCTCCCAGGCCCGCCCGCTGCGCCCGCCCGATGAGGAGAAAATCCTCCCCTATGTTCCTGCAATGCCACTCAAGCTCTCTTGCCCAGAAAGGGGACAGTGGACTGCAGTGGTTCAAGAAGGCAGCTCACTACCACCTTCTCAAGGGCAGTTAAGAATGGGCAACAAATGCTGGCCTAGCCAGCGATGGCCACGTCCCGTGAAATAATTTTTAAAAATGAAACAGTGGAGTTTCATTCCTGCAGGCAATAAGTTTTTCTTAGAGACCTTGTAACATTTTGAATTTAACATTTTTTAGTTTTTTTCTAACTTTTCCTTCCTGTCCCTTTTATCTGTCTCTCTTTAAATCCAATATTTCTTTCTCTCCCTTTAATTCTCTCCCTGTGCCTAATTTGATGATAATTCATCCTATTTCCTTTGCTGTCATTCCTGTTTCTTTATCTTTTGTTAAATCTCTTTAGCTAAGGAGATAAACTCTATCACTCGCTAATGTCCCAGATATTCCATTATCAACTCACACATCTAGCAATTTAATGTGCAAAGTATTTGAGAGCTGAAGGTGTTTTTTAAATTTATTCTTTCATGAAATGTGAGTGTTGCTGGCAAGGCCAGCATTTTTGCCTGTCCTTCATTGCCCTTGAACAGATTAGCTTGCTAGGCCATTTCAGAGGGCAGCTAAGAGTCAACCACAGGCGGAATAATATGGTCGGGTGCGGTGGGTGGGAGCCGTTCCTGGAAGTGGGCGACATCCAACTCCGCCCCTGCTGTCTTAGAACATCGTATAAAATGTCAATTATGCAAATTTGGGCCAGAAGGTAGGTTTCACAGCCTTGGGGTCCAAAGGGATTCTGCCCAATCAGCGCTGGATTTAATTTGGGATGTCTGGTGTCCGAGGTTGTTGGTCATGACCTGGAGGGGAGTTACAGCCAGTGATGTAAGGGGCCACGTGGCACGGGGCAGTGTCAGGTGACCCAGAAAATGTGTGCATTTTACATAGATCTGCAGCATTATTTAACAGGATATAGTATCAGGCTTGTTTTAAGGTAAATGTGAATGTTTTTAATGTTTCTCAGAAATGCCCTTAGTCTAAGCTGTTTCTTGCAACTGATCACAGGTAGCATTCAATCTGAACATGAACAGGCTTTCAAGATCTTAACATAGAAGAGCTGTCTAGTTTTATGTTTTCCTCCAGAGATGGCTGAGGCAAGGGAATGAGAGGAAAGGCAGGGAAAATGACCCAAAGCAGCCCCGAGATTCGATGATGATTGTTTCCGTGCCCTCCTCTGGGCTGTGTCCACCAGATGTGAGCAGCTAATGCCAGCTGATGGGAAATTAGAGCTCTATCAGTCAGATGTACAGCCTGGCAGGAGGTTGCAGCGGTGGTCAACAGTGCAGGGCTAGTGTGTTGCACTTGGTGGAAAGCTTCTGATATTGCTGCAAGTGTGTATAGTATTGCATTGTTTCATATCTCATATTACAGATGATTACAATAGTGCTGTGCATTGTGACCTTGCAGAACTGTTGAAAGGTTGGAAAGCCAACTAATGCCCTTTCTTCTCTCTCTTGCGCAGATGAAGCTTCTTCCGCAGACCAATATGTCGATGCCAGCCCGTCATTTCCCTCCGAGGATTAGGAACCCTTGGAGGAAGTATCGCCACCATCGTTTTTCTTCTGCAAGCACCAGCGCAGATACTGGCACCATGGCAGGGATTAGCAGGACAAGAGAGGGTACCAAGTGGTGTGGGCATTTCACAATTGCACGTGCAGCTACTGGAGAGCATGGCGGAGCAGACCTCGGGCAGTCAGAGGAGAGTCAGAGATGATCCAGAGGCTGATTCCAAGCTGAATGTTGAGCCTCTGAAGTCATCCATAAGGCGGCGGATGCTGGATGTCTAGCGTGATGTGCATGGAAATTTGGTGGAGATACCAGAGGGGTTGCGTTCTCTGGCCCAGACTGTGAAGGTGTCTATCTAGACCATGTGCACTGTGATAACCCACTCTTCGGAGAACCTAACTTCCTCCATGGACAGACAGACTGACCGTATTGCAGACTCTGACCTGCATACCATCCTCCTGGCTGTGACTCAGTGGCTCAGAGCAAGGGCAATGGGGGGACTGGGAGCCTGGACACTGAGCCAGCTTCTGGGGCCTCACAGGAAGGCAGAGGGGACTGAGCGAACCTAGTGGTGGAGGATGAGCAGCTGCTGCCACCATCTGGAAGCACCTGTCAGGGCACTTCTAATGGGGGCAGCCTCTCCTCCATCCATTGACACTCCCCTCATCTAATACCACAGCGACAGAAGCTCCTTCTGCCACTCAGCAGGAGTCTTCTAATATGACAGGGCCCTCAAACCCTCAGTCGCACAAAGAATTCGTGCCAAAGTCATCCATGGCAAGAGGAGTAGCAAACCAGGAGCCTCTCGCCAGTACAGCAGAACATGAGTCAGGGAGCACTGCATTGGAGCACTAGGAAACACATTAAGAAAACCACAATAACCACCAAGTGGGTCACATGGGTGCATTTAAAATGCTTGTTAATGAGATGCCTAAGCTAATGCTAAGTGAATAAACCCTGACTCCACTGTCACTCAGGCAGAGGTTATTTCAATATGCCATAGCTGTTGAATTTCTTTTCCGGGATCAACATGAGCTTTAATAATTGGAGGTGGGGCAGGATGTATCGAATGTCAAGGAATGGACAAAGTGAGCGTGCTGATAGGGCAATGTCATGAATCTCACATTCCACGTGGAATGATGTTTGGACACATGTTACACATGCATCTCTGAGGCTGGGACTTCACAACCTTTTGGAGCCTTTGCTTTATCAAGGCATCCTTCGCATCACAGCCATCCATGCGATCATGTCCAGGGCCTTGTACCTGAATGCCTGGGTGTTCCCTCACCTTGTCTTCAACCTCATCCTCAGATGAATGGCTGCTATCTGGTGACCCTCTTACTCAAGGGCATCCCCTTTCTGAACGGCAAGGTTATGGAGGGTGCAGCATACTATGACACATGTGATGGAGCATACTGCAATGCGCCTCCTCGTTTTTTAAAGCTTCTAAGTCTTTTTTCCAGCAGCCAAAATGTCTGTTCTATGATGGCCCTGGTGCTTCTGCTGTGCCATTAGCGCTCCTCTCCGTAATTGTTCTCGAAGACCTCACTGGAGTCGTGAGCCATCTCTTCAATGGGTAACCTTTATCACCCAGAATCCAAACATCCAGGGCATCAGGGTCACTGAATATGTCTGGCACCTGAGAGTTAAGCAGAATGAACAAGTGGTGGCTGCTGCCCGGGTACCTCGTGCATATCTGTATTACCAGTCAATGGTGGTCACAGACCAGCTGGATGTTCAACAAGTGAAATCCCTTCCTGTTAATAAAAGTACAGGGCTGGCCAGCTGGAGCCTTTAAGGTGATGTGCTCCCTGGACCCTGGGAAAACCTGCAGTTGCTACAAATCCTCTGGCTGAGTTGACGCTGGCAGCCCATTGTGAAAGAAATGAAAGAAAGCCTACCCTCCTGAACATAGCATCATTGAAGACCTTGATGCAGTGGTGTGCAGCAGGTTGCACAATGCCACTGAGGTCTCCACATGCTGCCTGAAAGGCTCCTGTTGCAAAGACATTAAGCGCAACAATGATCTTTAAAGCTCCAGGCTTTGGGTGACCCCCAAAGCAGTTGGTTGAGATCTCCTCTGCCAGCATATCATAAAGAAATTTGACTGTGGCTGAGACTCCTCTGGCATTGTGTCTCACACATCTAAAGATAGCTTAGTCTCCGTCTATATACCCGAGGGGCTGCATAGGTCCTTCTGCACCTCCATTGAGGATTCATCACTTCTTGGTTTAGTGCAGCTCTGCCACCCTCATGCACCACCAGAGTATCCTGGACCTTCTTCCTCTCAATTGACAATTGATGATAGCTTCATGGTCACAATTATTGATACTAATTTTCAACTCCAGGCTTTATTCGTTGAAATTAAATTCCACCAGCTGCTATGGACATGAACACTCAGCAGGGTGTCTAGCAATGTGCACTAACCTCACCTGGTGCAGCCATCCTGTTCCTCTTAAAGGCAGTCTGCTTCTCAAAGAGGAACTGCACTAAATCTAAGAGAGTTGATGTTTGCTGCCTTTACTGACACTAGCTGAATAAAAGAGCTACACAAATGGAGCACCAGAGGAGAGAGGACTCTGAAGTTCACAGATGTGGTTCTGGACGTGGACAGGAGGAGAGATTTTATATTGTCATGGGGATGCCAGGAGGCCCTCAAGGACTGCCCTCCAAAAGAGACTGGGAGCAGTTGACCAGGGAGGACAATTCCTAGTGTCTTGCCCCACGGACCTGGCAGCAGTACCACAAGAAGTTTAATGAACTCACACAGCTGGTCAAGATCAGTGAATGAAGCTTCACATGCTATCTCATACCCACTGCACCACCAAATCTCATACTACTCAGTGCCCCATATCTCCATAACTTACCCATCAGCAGCCCTGGCACTCAGGACTAATTCCAAACATCCAGATACTTTATTACAGCCTTCCACAGATTCCAGTGATGCCAACCTCACACCCACCTCCTGCTGCTTCCAAATATTTCCAGTTATCCAGCTGTGGACGACACATTACCCAAACAAAATGCAATACAATTATTGACATTCTTCTGTCTCCTTTGCAGGACAAGGTCAACCATAACTGCTCGGAGTGGTGCAGAACTCACAGGAGACAAGAATGCTTGTGTCTCCTGAAACCCACAGAGGAGATGATTCTCTACAACAAGGGATTGGTGGCAACAAAGGTTGTAACACCAGGTATGGCTAAGAACATTAAAGATGACAGTGTGTTCCTGCCCTATGTCCTTTCCCAGTTCCCAGTTCACCTGCTTCCTGATATCTGGCATAATGTGAAAGCTGCTGATTGTGTGACCATGGACCATTTGCTTTCCACACCATGAATCTGCCCTCACGCCAACCATCCCTTTTCTGATTTACTGCGTTCAGATACCCAAAAACTGCTACCTGCATAACTATGTGCAGCACATTACAAGAGGAGGAAAGATAGCAATACCACAGCACTGATTAAGAAGCCTCACCGCTTGATCTGACTCTCACAGCCACCAGCTTAGATGCTGGCACTGCATATACCTAAGATTCTAGTATAGAGTCAAGATCTGAACATAAAAACAAAAAAACTGCGGATGCTGGAAATCCAAAACAAAAACAGAATTACCTGGAAAAACTCAGCAGGTCTGGCAGCATCGGCGGAGATAGTCAGCCAGGCAATCTCATGTCGCTGTCAAGGAGCATGGACGAGTCTGTCTCCAACTTGGCAAACAACCTTATAGGCAATTTTTATCACTCAAGGAAAGCAAATTTTATAACTGCTGCAAGATCTGTGGCCTGCCTCAAGTATAATTTTATACAGCTTTTCTGACATATTGTATATAGTATGTTTTAAAACAGAAGTGGAATGCATTATGAGGTGTGTGTACTGCATTGTATTTCTACTGACAACTTTGTGTGGTAGATCAAAGAATTTTTGCTTAGTTTTTGACCCAGAATCAGCTCATTATTAGAGGTACTGCCAAAAATATTGTTTATTTTAGAGTTCAGTATCAGAAATTACTTCAGCATGTGATTAATTTTAATATGAGTTTGGCTTGAGGATGTAGTACTAAGGTAAATGCTGTATACCACTGTCAGACATCATAACCTGTGGTTCCATGCTGCTACCTTTCTTTCTGTTTTGCCCTGAGTCAAAAATACAGCTCCAGACAAAGTGCAATCATACTGCAGTTAGATATGTTTTGTATCTTGCTGCAATTTGATAACATTGATTTATCTGACTGAAGATCTCTCCATTCCAGCTGTAGAAATTATATTTACTCAACACTTTACTAGGTTAAATAAGGGACTATTCCTTCTATTCAATGAGTTAGCAAATCAAATCATATGGAACAGATTTGGCACTTTAACCCTTTGATGACTGTAATAGAACTTCAATTACAAAGTCCAAAATGTTTCTTGTTAAAGTCTTAAGAAAATAATATAATACAATGAAATACCCTGCAGCTTAGATTATTTCTGTAATTCTGTTTTATTGCTTTATTCATTAAAAATTTAAAGCAATTTATGCAACGATGTAGGAGAGAAAGGAAGTGTATTGAGATGAAATGGGGGTTCAGGCCTCCAATGGTTAATAAGTCCTGTTTGCTAGATGGTGCAACAAGATATTGAAGAAGGGGCTTGCTCTGCCACGTTGTGTTCAGCTGACCTGAGCATGACCCCTAATCATGCAAGGTTTTGTCATGTATAATATTTAACATTCAAAATTAGGTGTAATTACTAATATCTACTATTAAAAGTGATATTTTTGAACTATTAGATATTCTAATCAGATATAAAATGTGTAATTTTTTCACAATTTCAATTTGAGTTATTACAACGTGGACAAAACATAGTTGAGATTGCCACCACAGTTAAAAATGAAAATCAATCTGTTACATATTGGTTAGCTTAAGTGCTGGGATAATGCCTGTTCAACCCTGGGTCCTGAGTTTGAATCCAATCTAAGTAGGTATGTTGAAAATCTCCATTTTCTGTCAATTTGTTAAAGATTTGTTTGTTTGGTCAGCTGGGCCTCTGCTGCATGTGGAAATCCATTGCCATGCTTAAGAGTGTCCAAATCAAACTACTCAGAAATCCACTTAAGTAGGCCTCTGTTTACCTGCTATAAAGTGCACATTCTCTTCCCATATGAAGACTCCACATTTATCTAAATCCAGAAAATTTAGGTGTAAGTTAATAGGGGTTAAAGTTTAGGGTCCCCAAGTGTGTGCAGAAGTATTGTTGTTTATTCTGCTAAACTATAGTTTACCAACACAGACTAACAATTTTCCCACTGCTTGTTTTGCTTCCATCACCCTAATCCTTAGGGTCATTGATAGTCAACAATTTAATACAGTTTTTGGGACCTGGATGTGTGCAAATTGGCCGCAAATTGTCCATTATCTTGACAACATTAGTGAGGTCATTCAATTTCTTTCATTATTGCAGGCATGTCTTGGGAGCTAAACTCCTGAAATAAACCTCCTAAGACTTCTTCCCACTGATTGCGGGGTTGCCTGCAGTGTTTTCTTCCCCTTGTGTGGGAAACAGGATCTTTCTCCTCCCTGCCACTACTTAAACAAGGGCCTCCAATGCTGCAACCCTGGGAGCCCTCTCTGGGCCTCTTGCAGCTATTGCACTTTTTACTGATGTTTCCTGCTGTCTGTAGTCAGAATGTGCATCCCATTTCAGAAATATGAACTGCCTTGATGTACCATCAGCGAAGATCAATTTCCCACATCCCCCAGTTAGGTGCACAGCCAATGGATATCGAGGGTTCTGCTGGGTTCACGTTTGGTTCATGATTAGTGCCAGTACCAATTTAGCATGGTTCCTGTGACCATGTGTAGCATGTCTCCTGCCTCCTGTGGCTCATTTTTGGGTGTGGCTGTACCCCTACGCCAAGCTCTTTTTTATTGGTTTGCAGCGTGCAGCATTTATAGATAGATTGAGATCACATCAATGAGTCAGGTTCTTGGGCATTCAGCACCATTTTTTCAGTATATTTAAGGCCTGCTTAGCTCATGTATCAGATGAATGAGACCAGAATAGTAGATTGGCTTTGTTTCAGTCTCCCATTGGAGCAGCAGCTTGCTTCTATGCAACTTAATAATAGCAGTCAACAAACGCTGAATTACTTAAGGAGACATTCTCAAACTGGCCTCCAGAAAATACTTTTGAGCAACTTCTTTCCTAAGCCTCAGAGCTTTCCTATGAGATATGATACATATCAACAACAACAAAAATAGCAACTTATATTTACATAAATATTTACATATTTACAATGAAACATCCCAAGATGATTCACAGGAGCATAAGTACAACATTAAGCCACAAAAGGAAATATTAGGGCAGATGACCAAAAGTTTAGTCAAAGAGATAGGTTTTAAGGAGAGTCTTAAAGGAAGAAAATGAGGTAGTGAGATAGGGATGTGTATGGAGGGTATCGTAGAGCTTAGGGCCAAGGCAAATGAGGGCACAACCACTACTGCTGGAGCAATTAAATTTGGAGATGCACAAGAGGCTAGAATTAGAAGAGCGAAGATATCTTGGAGGATTGTTGGATTAGAAGAGATTACAGAGATAGCAAGGGTGGAAGCCATAGAGGGATTTGAAAACAAGAATGAGAATTTTTAAATCAAGATATTGCTTGACCAATGAAGGCCAGGAAGCACAAAGGTGACAGGGAATGGGACTTATTGAACATTAAAACACAGGTAGCAGAGTTTTGGATGGCTTCAATTTACAGAGGGTAGAATGTTGGAAACTAATCGGGAGTGCATTGGAATAGTTGAGTCTGGGGGTAATAAAAACATGAATGAGGGTATCAGCAGCAGCTAAATTGAGACAGGTGTGGAGTTGGGTGTTGTTATAGAGGTGGAAAAAGCTGTCTTAGCAATGGCATAAATATGTGGTCAGAAGCGCATCCCGGTTTCACATTCAGTTTGAGGGTGAGAAGATTGGGTCTAAGACTAGTGTTTCAAACTTAAATAAAGTCAATTACAAGGGTATGAAGACAGAGTTGACCAAAATCAATTGGGAAATTATGTCAAAAGATAGCACAGTAGAAAAGCACTGGCAGACATTTAAGGAGATATTTCATAATTCTCAGCAAAGATGCATTTCAATATGAAAGAAAAATTCTGGGAGATAATGCACCATCTGTGGCTAACTAAGAAAGTTAAAGATAGTATCAAATTGAAAGAGAAAGCATACAATTCTGGGAAGATTGGTGGTAGGTCAGAAGATTGTGCAGAACTTAAAAACCAGCAAAAAATGATAAATAAAAAGAGGAATAACTTAGAGTGTATTACAAGATTGTCCTTTTAAGATGGAGATGAGGACATTTTTTTTTCTCTGAGGGTCATTGGAATGTGGAATTCTCTTCCCCAGAAAGCAGTGGAGGCTGTATCATTGAAGTTATTCAAGGCAGAGATTGGCACATTTTTGATAGACAAGGGACTTGAGGGCAATGGGGCCAGGCAGGGAATTGGAGCTGAGACTACAACCAGATCAACCATGATCTTATTGAATGATGGAGCAAGCTTAAAGGACTGAATGGCCCATCTTCCTCCTAAGTCCTGTGTTCCAATGTTCCTCATGTATGAGAAAAAAGCTGGTTAGAAGTATAAAACAGATGGCAAGAGTTTCTACAAGTATTTAAAAAGGAGACGAGTAACTAAAGTGAGCATAGACCTCTAAAGAGTGAATCTGGAGAATTAATAATGGGTAACAAGAAAATGGCAGAAGCATTGAACAGGTATTTTGTGTCAGTCATGACTGTGCAAGACACAAAAAATGTCCCAAAGATACTTGAAAAACAAAAGATAAAAGACAGCATCTAACTTAATATTATCATAATCACCAGTGTAACTCTACTGGGGAAACCATTAGAACTAAAGGCTGAAAAATCCCCAGGACCTGATGGCCTATATCCTAGGGTCTTAAAGTAAGTGGCTGCAGAAATAGATGTATTGGTTGTGATCTTCCAAAATTCCCTAGATTCTGGTAAGGTCCAAGCGGATTGGCAAATTGCTAATGTGATATCTCTATTCAGAGAGGAGGGAGACAGAAAGCAGGAAAAAATAGACCAGTTAGCCTAACATCTGTCATAGGGAAAATGTCAGAACCCATAATTTAGGAGGTAGTGATAGGACATTTAGAAAAGCATAATACAATCATGCAGAATCATCATGTTTGACTAACTTATTAGAATTCTTTGAAGAAGTAAAAAGCAACGTGATAAAGGGGAACTTGTAAATGTGGCGCCTTGGGTTTCCAAAAGACGTTCGATAAGGTGCCACATCAAAGATTACTACACAAAAGAAGAGGTCATGGTATAGAGGGTAACATATTAGTATGGATAGAGAATCGGTTAGTTAACAGGAAGCAGGGAGTAGGGATAAATGGGTCATTTTCAGATTGGCAGGATGTGACTAATGGAGTGCCACAGGTACTCTCGGTCCTATCGCATACCAAGCTGGACCCTCAACAATCTACAATTTACAATCTACATTAATGACTTGGATGAAGGGACTGAATGTATGGTTGCTAAATTTGCAGTTGACATAAAGATAGGTAGGAAGCTAAGTTGCCAAGAAGATATAAATATGTGCAAAGGGATACAGATACGCTAAGTGAGTGGGCAAAAATCTGACAGATGAGTATAATGTGGGAAAATGTGAACTTGTCCACTTTGCTAGGAACAATAGAAAAGCAAAATATTATTTAAACAGAGAGAGGCTGAAGAAATCTGTGACATGGGGGGATATGGGTGTTGATATAACCGTCTATTGTGGTTTATATTAAGGGTTAAAAATGTAGAATTTTGGTTTCAGTTTAAGGTGAATTGTGGGTTGTGTACTTCTGGTTTGGTTTAGTATGCCTGTGTGTATTTACAAATAATGCTTGGAAGTTTTGAATCAGCTGAAAGCCCTGAGCTTGCAATGGAAAAATTGCTGAGGGTGGAGCTATGCTTTAAAGATTCTTTTCAGAGAAAAACAAGTGTAAGAGAGAAGCTGGCCTGGAAGGTTGCAGACATCCAGCCTGGTGTGTTTAAGCAGAGAACTAAAGTAGGACCAAGTAGCTCTGTAAAGAGAAAAGAAGTCCAGCCAAGGCATAGACACTGAGTGTCTCTGTGTGTCTGGTGGGTAATGGCATGTCAGCAATGCCGATACTTGGACCAGGAAGTTGTATTGGCAGGGACATACAAACAACCTGAGCTGTGACCTACGCAGCCAGGGCAAAAGGAAAATGCCTTCCTGAGTATAGGTATGTTTAAAAGTCTAACAGAGTGAAAGCCACAGTAAAAAAGTTAAACTGGGCTAAATCTGTGGGATTGAGTTTAAGGTAGAAGCTCATATTGTTTAGAATCTATGCCTATTTAATCATTATTGCTTGTGTTTGTTTTGTTCAAGTTTGTATAGTAAAGATCCTTTTGGTGTTTCAATTTAATTTTGGGGTCCTGCCTCTTATTTCCTTACTCTTGGTTCTTCCACACATTATGTTCTTTAAGTCAGATCCTAACAAGTATCCAACTTGTCCAGTATTCTCATAACTGGGATCACAACAAAGTGGGGGCTCTGGCAGGATCTAAAAAAAATCCATATATCTTTTTGGGCTTATGGATTCCATAAGTCTAAGTAGGAATGTTGAATCTATAGAGGAAGATGAGTCAATGGATATGTGGTGGAATTAAGCGAACAGGATTTCCCCACATTTGCTATATTTATTGAACAGCAGAAAGGTTTTTCAGTTGCTAAGACTTTTCTGGACAAGGAAGTTCTATTCCTGAGTGATTTGCAAAATATAACCCAGGCTGGGTTGGTAGCATTAGCAGTGAAGTTGAAGTTAGAGTTAAAAGCAGGAGCTAAGAAAGCTGACATAACTGAGGTAATAGCACAGCATTTGAAATTGGAACAAAGAGAATTTAATCCAGCTGGTAATTCAGTTGAATTAGTAAGACTTGTTTGCAGATGAAGCAGCTTGAGATAGAAAGAAATGAAAAAGCTTGAACTGGAAAAATAAAGGGAAAGAGAGTTTCAAAAAGAGGAAGAATTCAGAAAACATGAACTGGCTAAAGACAAGCTTAGGTTACAGGGTGAAGGAGAGTAGTAGTTTGGATGAGGAATCGAGTCTCACTCCAAGCCTTGATGTAACAAAAAGTCTTCACCTATTGCTTAAATTCACTGAAAACAAAGTTGAGAGATATTTTATTTCACTTGAGCAGGTGGCTACAAAGCTAAAATGGCCAAAAGACACATAGACATTCATTGTGCAAAACATTGTGGTTGGGAACGCTATGGGTATGTATTCTAGCCTTTCAGTAGAACTACCCTCAGATTGTGAGGTAGTTAAAAGACAACACCCAACACTTATGAGCTTGTTCCTGAGACTTATCAATTAAAGTTTAGTACAGTGCAGAAGAAAGTCAATGAGATATTTGTTGAATTTACCAAGGGAAGAGAATGGTTTGGGATCAATTGATTTCACTCATTGAAGCTAGGGCAAACTTGTTAATTCAAGTCAAATCATTATGGAGGAGGAATTCAGGAATAGTATTCCAATAGCAATTAAATTCTACCTGGATGAACGCCAGATATTTTAAATCAAAGAGGTGGCAGTTCTGGCAGATGCATATGATACATCTCATAGACAGCTGTGTGTTAGTAAGTTGTCATATGGAAACCAACAGAGAAACCAGAAAAATAGAAAATTTGGTAGTGGCAAATTTTGACTTTAAGGAAAAGACAGATGTGGACCAAGTTAGCAAAAGTGATAACTTAGAAGTGAAGTAAAGAACAAATATGTTTCCATTGTAAACTTGGACATGTCAAAATGACTTATTGGAAGCTAAGAAGTAAATTCCTAAGGAGTCTTCAAAAAAGATTAGTTTAGAGAAGGAATTGAGTGATAAAACAGTGACAATAGTACTGGTGCAAAGTGAGTTCTCAGAACCCACCAGAGCAGTGGGGGTAACTCCTCAAGATCATCAGGTAAATTCTTCACTGAGTATGGATGCTGGGAAACAAATTACAGAAGGTTATAAAGATTTTGGCCAGAATTTTCCAGTCCCGCCCTTAAGCTAACGGACATTTTGCTGGTTTGCCAAATTTTCCTTCTTGCCCGTGAAAACCCCAGCCTTTGTTTTAAGGGAGAGGTATTCCCTTTTTCCTCCAATAAAGTAGGTAAGCAAATTAAAATATTAAGAGATACTGGAGCATCCAGTGGCTAATGGTACAATTTATCTTCCAGCTGGGTTGATGAAAGAAAAAATATTAATTGGGGGTATTCATGGGAGTTATAAATCTGTTCCATTGTACTAAGTTAAGTTAAAGAATGATTTAGTGAATAGGTACGGGAATGTTACTGTTGGAATGGTTTCTAGTTGAAAGAATAGATTTTATACTGGGAAATGATCTGGCAGGTTCATGGATGTGGCTTCTCTGGAAGAACCAGTGAAGGTGAGAGAAACTGAGATGTTGCAGGAGGAACACCCTGGATTGTTTCCAGACTGTGAGATAACTAGGTCTCAGGCTCATAAGGATGAGTAGGAGGAAGAGGAATCCTTGGTGAAGGAGGATAATTTAAAGGTCCGGTTACCTGGGACTATTCTTGAGAAGTAAGGAGAAAGATGTTGAAAATGATAGGGCTGACATGCTTTGTATCTTCTTTAATTGAAGCCCAACAGGCAGACCCTGGTTTGCGGGAGCTGTATAAGGCAGCATTTTCTGAGGCGGAATCAGAAAATGTTCGTCAGCATTATAACATAAAGGATGATATATTGATGAGGAAATGGAGATTGCCAGCAGATGAGGAGTGGACAGTCGTCCATCAGATTGTAGTCCCTCCTGGTTATCATAGGGAAATTCTAGGAGTTGCTCATGAAATTCTGATGGCAGGTCATTTGGGAATAAAACAAGCCCTAGTTAGTATGCTGAAGCAATATTATGATAGAAAAGCTAGTCAGGAGAAAAATATACTCACAGTAGTAGGGGTAGTAAAGAGTGAGGTGAATGTATGAGAGAATTCTGATGAGGAGTCAGAAGTTCAAAATTCTGAACTAGGCCCTCCAGTAATCCGATCGGGTAATACGCGGGTGTTGAAAAATTTGGATAAGATAATACATTAACTTCCAGAGAAATGTTGGGCTGATGTATCCAAGCTATTGAATTCAAGTGAGTCAATGTGTATGGACAAGCCAGGGAGAGCTTCTTTAGCTATACATGATGTTGGTGTAGGAAATGGCCTAACTATTAAACAACATCCTGTAGACTTAACCCTAAGAAACTGGCTCAAGTAAGGGAAGAGATTAAATTTATGTTGGACAATAGTATTAGTGAACCTAGTCAGAGTAGCTGAAGTTCATTAGTGGTGATGGTGCCAAAACTGGATAGATCACAATGATTTTGAATTGACTATAGGAAAGTCAATGCTGTGACAAAAGCAGATTCATATCTGAATCCACGGTTGGAAGATTGCATTGATAAAATTGGAAATGCAGACTTTATGAGTAAGATTGACTTGCTAAAGGTTTATTGCCAGGTTCTGTTAACGGATCAAGCTAAGCAAATGTCCACATTTGTAACCCCTGATGGACTGTATCAAAATAATTTTATGCCGTTTGGAATGAGGAAGGCACTGGCTTCATTTTGAAGACTAATGAACAAATTCATAGGATTGTGTAATTTGTGTATCAATGATTTGATGATCTACACTAAGAGTGGAATCATCCCAAATTTACACGAAGTGCGGTAGTGGGTGGGTAAAGCGACATTTTACCCGCCAGCTGCAATGGTGGGTTTTCATGCCATATTGTCCAAAATCTGCCACGTTAGTTATGCATTCCCAGGAAACAAACCGTGTCCATGGTGGGTGGGCTCTCATTCGCCCGCCACGCCATCACCTTGCTGCTTCATCACACCGGGCGCCATATTTAAAGTCCAGACGCGTGCACACATCTCAGTGCTTCCAGCCTACGACCACTGCAGGGTAGATGTCCACGAAAGGCAAAAAGACTGAAGCCCCCAGGCCTGGTGATGCATCTTGGAATGCCTTTTGGGCGCTGTGGAGGCCTGTTGTGATGCCTTCTACCCCTTCTCTGGCCATAGGACGGGCAGTGATGTGACCAACTAGGCTTGGGAGGCAGCAGCAGTGGTGATCAATGCCAATGCTGCATAGCAAAGGTTGGCCACCCAATGCAGATAGAGGATGAATGACCTCATCCATTCAGGCAAGATATGGCAACCATCTCAGCACTCTGAACTCACACACTCAAGCCCATCACACATTCACTGGCATCTCAAGGGACATCACCACATATTCTCACACACATACCTTCACATGTTCACCTGGCCTCATCTCCTCTGGAGACTGCCTCCTCAGCCCTCATCATCTTCAGGCCACTTGCACAGATCAACATGTGCCCCCACACACACCCTGGGTAACCCTCCTTCCCCAGTACAGCCCTCGTCCTGCAGCCTCTTCTCTTGCCTGAGGCCACTTCTCCCACTTTGCCAAACAAGCCCTAGGCCTGCAGCCATTGAAAAGCCACCCACATATGGCTGATCTGGTAGTTAGAGACCTGCTTGTGAGCCCCCTAAAAGTGATGAGGTGCTCTCTGTGAAGCCTGGCGCTGATGACTGTGAGTGTTGACCAAAGCAAGGTAGGCAAACCAACCTTGAAGTCCTGAGCAAAGTGCAGCCCGTCAGGTACCCGTCGTTTATGTGCTGTTGTGAAACACGTCGGCGTGTTTTCCTGCCAATGTGGGTGGACGATCCAGCTGCAGGGACGATTCCGGCGGGCTGGCCTAATAATGATAAGCAGATGTATTACAATGAGATTCCCGATGTCCGATGGAGGGAAACACAGCCCGCCATCGTTGGGCTGAACGGACGATTGCAAACTGCTTTCATGCTGATTGCACAATATTGTCCGCTCATGCCACCGAACACACTCCACACCAGCGGGCATAGAAAATCCAAGCCTAAAACTTGGGAGGAACATGTGGAGAATCCGCATGCACTGTCTGACTGGTTGCAAAAAAACTAATTTATTGATCAATTTGGCAAAAAGTGAATTTGCCAAAGCTGAAATCATTTATTTGGGGCACATTGTAGGACAAGGCCAAATATCGCCCGAATAAGCTAAAGTACAAGTGATTCTGGATTTTTCTGTTCCCAGAACTATACAGGAAATTCTACAGCTTCTAGCAATGAATAGATTTTTACCGGAAATTTGTTCCAAATTTCAGCACCGTAGTTGCTCTCCTGATAACCTTCTTAAAGAAAGACAAGTTCAACCGGACACAGCCTTGTCAAACTGCTTTTGAAGGCTTGAAAGCTGCATTAATGAATTAACCTGTCTGGGCAGCGCCAAACTACAAAAAAGCCATTCAAAAACAGAATTACCTGGAAAAACTCAGCAGGTCTGGCAGCATCTGCGGAGAAGAAAAGAATTGACGTTTCGAGTCCTTATGACCAGTCAACAGAACTAGGTGAATCCAAGGAGAGGGGTGAAATATAAGCTGGTTTAAGGTGTTGGTGGGGGGGGGGGTGGTTGGGTGGGGGGAGAGAAGTGGAGGGGGTTGGTGTGGTTGTAGAGACAAGCAAGCAGTGATAGGAGCAGATAATCAAAAGATGTCACAGACAAAAGAACAAAAGAACACAGGTGTTGAAGTTGGTGATATTATCTAAACGAATGTGCTAAATAAGAATGGATGGTAGGGCACTCAAGGTATATCTCAATGAGGGTGGGGGGCATAAAAGATCATAAAAGTGTCAACTCGCAGACACTTCCTCCTACCTCTCCCTGGACCATGACCCCACCATGGAACATCAAGCCATTGTTTCCAGGACTGTCACTGACCTCATCTCCTCTGGGGATCTTCCTCCCACAGCTTCCAACCTGATAGTCGCCCAACCTTGGACGGCCCGCTTCTACCTCCTACCCAAAATCCACAAACAGAACTGTCCTGGTAGACCGATTGTGTCAGCTTGCTCCTCCCCCATGGAACTCATTTCTCGTTATCTTGACTCCCTTCTGTCTCCCCTTGTCCAGTCCCTTCCCACCTACATCTGTGATTCCTCTGACACCTTATATCACATCAACAATTTCCAGTTCCCTGGCCCCAATCGCTTCCTCTTCACCATGGACGTCCAACCCCTCTACACCTCCATCCCCCAGCAGGATGGTCTGAGGGCCCTTAGCTTCTTCCTCGAACAGAGGCCCGAACAATCCACATCCACCACTACTCTCCTCCGTCTGGCTGAACTTGTTCTCACACTGAACAATTTCTCCTTCAACTCCTCTCAATTCCTCCAAATAAAAGGTATGGCTATGGGTACCCGCATGGGCCCCAGCTATGCCTGTCTCTTTATGGGGTATGTGGAACATTCCTTGTTCCAGTCCTACTCCGGCCCCCTTCCACAACTCTTTCTCCAGTACATCGATGATCACTTTGGTGTTGCTTCATGCTCTCGTCTGGACTTGGAAAAATTTATTAATTTTGCTTCCAATCTCCACCCCTCCATCATTTTCACTTGGTCCATCTCTGACACTTCCCTTCCCTTCCTTGACCTCTCTGTCTCAATCTCTGGTGATAGACTGTCCACCAATATCCATTGCAAGCCTACCAACTCCCACAGCTACTTCGACTACAGATCCTCACACCCTGCTTCCTGTAAGGACTCCATCCCATTCTCTCAGTTCTTTCGCCTCCGTCGCATCTGTTCCAATAATGACACCTTCAAAAACAGTTCCTCTGACATGTCCTCCTTCTTCCTTAACCGAGGTTTTCCACCCATGGTCGTTGACAGGGCCCTCAACCGTGTCCGGCCCATCTCCCGTGCATCCGCCCTCAAGCCTTCTCCTCCCTCCCAGAAACATGATAGGGTCCCCCTTGTCCTCACTTATCATCCCACCAGCCTCCGCATTCAAAGGATCATCCTCCGCCATTTCTGCCAACTCCAGCATGATGCCACCAACAAACACATCTTCCCTTCACCCCCCCCCCCCCGGCAGCATTACATAGGGATCGTTCCCTCCGGAACACCCTGGTCCACTCCACCATCAACCCCTACTCCTCAACCCCCACCTATGGCACCTCCCCATGCCCACACAAAAGATGTAACACCTGCCTCTGCTCACCGTCCAAGGGCCCAAACACTCCTTTCAAGTGAAGCAGCATTTCACTTGCATTTCCCCCAACTTAGTCTACTGCATTCGTTGCTCCCAATGTGGTCTCCTCTACATTGGAGAGACCAAACGTAAACTGGGCGACTGCTTTGCAGAACACCTGCGGTCTGTCCGCAAGAATGACCCAAACCTCCCTGTCGCTTGCCATTTTACCACTCCACCCTGCTCTCTTGCCCACATGTATGTCCTTGGCTTGCTGCATTGTTCCAGTGAAGCCCAACGCAAACTGGAGGAACAGCACCTCATCTTCTGACTAGGCACTTTACAGCCTTCCAGACTGAATATTGAATTCAACAACTTTAGATCTTAAACTCCCTCCTCCATCCCCACCCCCTTTCTGTTTCTTCCCCCTTCCTTTTGTTTTTTCCAATAATTTATATAGATTTTTCTTTTCCCACCTATTTCCATTATTTTTAAATCTTTTATGCCCCCCCACCCCCACTAGAGCTATACCTTGTGTGCCCTACCATCCATTCTTAATTAGCACATTCGTTTAGATAATATCACCAACTTCAACACCTCTGTGTTCTTTTGTCTGTGACATCTTTTGATTATCTGCTCTTATCACTGCTTGCTTGTCCCTACAACCACACCCCCCCCTCCACTTCTCTCCCCCCCATCCAACCACGCCCCCCCCAACCTTAAACCAGCTTATATTTCACCCGTCTCCATGGATTCACCTAGTTCTGAAGGGTCATGAGGACTCGAAACGTCAACTCTTTTCTTCTCCGCCGATGCTGCCAGACCTGCTGAGTTTTTCCAGGTAATTCTGTTTTTGTTTTGGATTTCTAGCATCTGCAGTTTTTTGTTTTTAAAAAGCCATTCAAAGTGGCTATTGATGCCAACGATGTGGGTGTAGGAGTCATGTTGTTACAAGAGGATGGTGCTGGAATTGAGTATCTAATCAGTTATTTTTTGAAATGCATATAGGGTTAACAAGGGACTGAGTGCAGTATCGCCCTGATGTAAGCGAACACATGACCTGCACCTAGGGGTCAGCCTAGTTTTGGACAGAGCCATGCACACAAGCAAGCATGGAGACAGCTCCGAGCTTGAACCCTTGACTATATATATATATATATATATATATATATATAGTTCTTGTAGTTAATAAATACATACAGTTGACCTACTTGACCCACAAAGATTTCATTAAGACCTACCAAACAATACCCAACACCCAATAACATGGTAGCAGCTAATCCAAAACCCAAAACATCACAAAAAATGCAGAGAAAAATTAAAATCCTGGAAGGCTAAACAAAAAAATTCAAAGCAGCTTCTGACCTGAGAAAAGTTCAGAAGCAGACATACAGAGTAAAATCACTAGGGAAAAGCTCCAATGAAAGGCTTGGAAACTGAAGGCAGATGTTTAAAATACCTCACTGCAGCAGAAGACTTCATAGGATTTCTTGGAAATTCAGCTTCAGTTTCCAGAGTGCAGATTTAACAGGCCTAGCAGGGGTGAGCTTTTTAATTGCAAGATAAGGCAAGACCTGTGAAACTTTTAAATAGTTCAGTGGTTAGAAATTGCTGTTTCAAAATGCAGTTGGCAGGACTGGATTCCCGAATCGACACCTGAATCAGAGTCAGAGCTTGCTCCAAAAAGGGGAAAAAATGTAATTAATTAATTTGGAAAAATCCTGACTAAAGAATCAGCTTCAAAGACCAGTAAAGACCATGATTCAATGCTTTCATGACCCTAAAACATAGTGCTGAAACAGCAAAGTCTGTAGCCAGTTGATCCAAGCAAACATTGTTAAAAAAATTTTCAAGTCAGCATGCGAGCACCATTGCAGCGGGAGCCCGCCAAGGCCAGCAGGTGCAGGTGAACACTTTGCCTTCAAACAAATGGCGGTGCCATCTTGAATTTCAACAACTTCTTAAAACTGAACCTACACTTTAAATTTTTTAACCATGGATTAAAAATCCAACTTAGCAGATATTTTGGACTCATCCAAGGGCCAAATCTAATGGAAAATTGGATGCCCTGGAGAAGAGAATTTTTAAACTGGGTCTAAGTAGAAAGTCGCAAAAAGTCCAGATTAATAGTTTTTTTAAACTAATTTGGTCAACTTGCTGATGAAGTGATCCTAATGCAGTGCATTGATGAACCCTCAACCAGCTTCAATGAAATATTAAAAGCCTTTGACAAATAATTAAATCTTCAAGTTGTGGAACACACAGAGCTTAAAAAGAGGAACAGAAGCCCCCCAGTAAAGCATTGAAAGGGCAAAAGATAATCCTCAAATAAAAGGCGTGAGGCCACCAGACAGGCAGGGAACTTTCTGGCAGCCTCAGATAGATTTTTTTTGGAAATCCCAATACATTACCTGAACTGCAATAGGAAGTGACGGTGCAGAGTGAACAGTTTGCTGTGAATGAAGGAAAGCTGTCTAACGAAACCCAAAATAAACAAACCCTGCAAAAGTAAAATGAAATAAAGTTAGAAAATGTTTGTATCAGAACTGAATTGGAAGATTTGAAACTTAAGATTCAAGCAAGGTACATACTATACCCAACTAGCCCTTGCTTTCAAAACTCAAAACACAGTGTCCAACATTAGATGTGATTCTGTGATTGGACAACATTTGCTAAATAATCCTCAGTGTGCTAAGAATTATACTGACAACCAATTTAAGATTGTCAGTTAGGCTCACAGTGCATTTGCATGTACTAAAAGCTACGTATATCAATACATGGGTGCCTGCTCTTTGCAGGCAGAAATAACATGCGCACACATTGTATTCTTTCAGCTAAACAAAATAAGTGACAGCCATTTGCTGGTTCATTCCCCAGGGCAATGTCTTGGCCAATCAGAGTCAAGCAGCCTTGGTTAAATTTCAATGATGCTTGGCAGTTAACTGTCAGCCACCATCAACTGGTGCATTTTTCATCGCAATGCCTCTACCAGTCAGAGTCTTCTTGCCAACCAATCAGCACTCTCCTCTCATACAGTATCAATGTGCTGCTTCTGCTTACATTTTTTTGTAAATTGTCCTGAAGAGTGTAAGACAAAAAGCTTTGACAAAAATAAATCTTTTTTGGCAGTAGTCAAGTTCTATACTACCAAATGACCATGAGTATATACCCTTGGAAACACATGGGCTGCTAAAGTTGTCAATGAACCAAACTGTTCAAGATCTGAACAAACACATTTTTGAGGTGTCATAGAGGTACAAGAAAGAATCCACAGAGATGAAGAAAATAGCTGGACATTTGGAAGAAAACTGAGAAAAACATTACATTTTCAAGGAGCTATATCAAGAGGTGGGGCAGAATTTTCTGTTTGACTTGCAGGGCGTGGACCCTGAATGTCTGCACGTAAAATGACGTGCGGTGACATCAGGCGAGCTTCCCAACATCACCACGCACCATCGCGATATTTCGCTGGGCGGATGCGCGATGAAGTCTGACGCCAACCCGCAATTAATTAATGGGCCACTTAAGGCTCTTTAGTCTTCAATCGATGTGGATTTTTCTGCACCTGTGTGATCTTCGGGTCAGCGCACAGGCGCAACAGACAGGCCGGTAGGAGACATTTGTATTAACCTCACCCACGGGCGAGATAGGGGGGCTCAGTGGGGTCGTGAATCTGCTCTGTGAAGTATTTATTGGTGAAAGTTTTTCAAACTTGCCTGTGTGATCTGCAGCACTTCAGAACGCATCCCAGCAGCTTTTTCTGGATTCTTAACGTTCAGGTCAGCAGTCTGCAGTGAGGAATCTTTTCCGGGCCTGCAGGTTTCAGGAAGCCTTCCCTTAGCCTGGGTATGGGATCTGAGCTGTCCACTGGAGGCAGCTGCTCTGAGGAGGAAGGGAGGGCTAGAAGGGGGAGGAGGCCAGGAGTGCACATTCAGCCTCCAGGGAAGCCACCTTAGGGTGTACAAGCACAGGCGCAAGGGGCACAGGGCCTAGAGGTAGCCCAAGGTGGAAGGGGCCTCAGAAGATGCTACTATCCTGCTGCCAGGGTATACAGGTGGCGAAGCAGCTACCTTAATATGTCTGAGGTGCAGTGCTGAAGGAGGCTCCGACTCTTAAGGGAGATAGTCAACTATATCTATCAGATGATTGGCCCTGAGATCTCCGCTAACTGTGCGGGAAGAGAACTCATGCCAGTGGCTCTGAAGATCACAGCTGCCCTCAACTTCTATGCCTCTGGCTCCTTCCAGGGGTTGGTGGGTGACCTTTGCAGTCTCCCAATCAGCTGTCCACACTTGTGTCAAGCAGGTTACAGATGCTCTGTTCAGATGTGCATTGACCTTCATCCACTTTCATTGGGACCAGGCAAGCCAGACACAGTGAACCAGAGGCTTCACGGCCATTGTTGGCTTCCCCCGTGTCCAGGGTGCTATAGACTTGTCCACATGTGGCCATCAAGGCGCCAGTAGGTGAGCTCGGTGCCTTCGTCAACAGGAAGGGCTTCCACTCCATGAACGTGCAGATAGTGTGTGATCACAGGATGCAGGTTGTACAAGTCTGTGCAAGGTACCCAGGCAACTCCCACGACACCTACATCCTCAGACACTCCCAGGTGCCGGGGCTGTTCAGTGCTCCAGCCCGGCTGGATGGATGGCTGCTGGGTGACAAGGGCTATCCCCTCAGAAGGTGGCTCATGATGCCTCTCCACCATCCAATATCAGAAACTGAGCAGCGGTACGATAGGAGTCACACCTCCACAAGGGCTGTGGTGGAGAGAACCATCGGTCTACTCAAGATGCGTATCCGATGCCTGGACCGCTCAGGGGACGCACTCCAGTACCCCCCAGATCGTGTGTCACTGATAGTGGTTGCATGCTGCGTCCTCCACAATCTTGCGCTGGAAACGGGGGATGCAGTGGACGATGAAGACGTTGACAGAATTGCTGCGGCGGCACACAATGAGTCCAGCAGTGAGTCCAAGGATGAGCACGCACATGCTCAGGGAAATGCTGAGGGGGTAGACGCTGACCTGCGACTACTCTAGAGAGGCAGGGACACCTGGGAGGCTTTAATCCAACGAATCTTCAGCTAGCACACCACAAATGAATCACCAAGAAAAGCCTGGGCTGCTGCCTTGAAACTTAACACCTAAGTGCAAAATCTGCCAGGTCAGCAGCACTACCTAAGGGCCTTGTACATAAAGCTGAATGTCCAACAAATCACTCATTACACTTTTCTTAAACATACACATGCAGAAGAAAAGAGGCACCCTCAGCCATGGTCACACATCTGCCATTTAACATGTGAAGCAGAAGTTATCACAAATAGAAAACAATAGTGTAAACAATCAAAAAGAAATCATAAGGACCTCATCTAGGGCCAATACAAAAGCACCAGTGATAAACCCATGGTGTGCCTAAGGTGCCTTATGTTTTAGTTTCCGCATGCTACGTCTTGGTGCTGCCCCATCGCTTGGAGTGGCATCTCAGACAGTCTGCTGACTCTGCTGTCCTGTTAGCCTCAATGACCTTGGCGGTTTTCCTCTGGCACGTGGAGCCAGTGCTGATCCCACATGTGAGGGAGCTGCCAGTTCCACAGCTGGCTTCTCCCCAGTCGTCACAGCCTCACTAGATGACACAGTCACCGGGAGAGGGGCAGAGGAGCTGCTGCCCTCATCCAGAATGCCCTGAAAGGAGCCCACAGAGATGACAGGCAGCTGCTGCTCTGACGTGATGTCGCTTTGGACCTCCCTGCTCACCGTGGATGGATGTACAATGAGCTGAGAAGCTTGATGCCCATACCACCTCGCACACTGGCACTGACCAGCTGAGGTCAATGCCGATGTGAGGGTTTGCTGGTCAGAGCACACCCCAGGAAGCCCTGGCAAGTCTCCTGGAGTAGGCACTCCACGAGAGTCGCTACTCTTTCTGTGGAGGACGCTTGGCGCTCGGACATGTGGCTCATTGCTTCAGCGAGTGTCTGCGTAGACTTCTCCACCACGGACACCATGCCAAACAAAGCCTCATGTATCACCCCCAGATGCTCCCGCATACCCGGCCGCATTTCGTGCATCGGCTGAGTCGCAGACAACTCCAGAGGCACATCATCAGGCACCAACTGAGCATGTGACTGGTCTCCTGCAGTCCTCCGACTGCTGGCACCATGGGCACTGTCTGTCTCTGCTAGCTCCTCCAGAGAGTGTGAAGTACCATCACCACTGTGCCCCCAGGACACTAGCCGATGTTCTAATTCCCACTGAGGTGCTAGTATTTGCGCTGGTGCCTGCCTCGCTGAAATGGTGTGACAATGGTGAGACTTCAGGCCCCTCAGCTGTGAGAGGGAGCCTCTGCTGCTCCTCCTCCTGGCCCTGCTCTGATGATGCTGAAAGGAAGAATAAGGACAGTGGATCAGTTAGCGTGCAGCCAATGACAAAGTTCATCGCTGTCTCCCCCGGCTCATTTTGCACTCAACCATCCATAACCAATAGCCCAGCAATGTTGCAACAGTAATTAATTTAACAATCATCAGTGCTATGGCTGTTGGGAGGACAATGCTGACCTCACTGTTGGCCTTAAATACCTGGCCGACCAGCCTCACCAACACCAGCAGACCTGGGTGCATGGTGCCTCTCCAGTTCAAGACCTCCTGCTCGAAGCGGCTTAATATGGAGAGCTGTGCCTGGCTCCCTCCACTCCTCACACGCTCGGCCACGTTATTAGCATTCTTCTGAATAAGAGAGAAGAGCATTGATTAGGGCAAATTGCACATGAACTCTGCTAGCACATGGCACACCCCAACCAGAATGGGACATATCAGGCTTCCAGTGCCTCCTCACCCCGCTGCTGCTGATCACTTTGACAAAGATGCTAGCCTGCTCTCCACCCCCCCACCATCCCCTTGGACACATGCTGCCTACATCACATTAGGAACCACACGGTATTTCTTCCCATAGCAAGGAGGCACAAGCACATGCAGCGTAGAGGGCAGAAGATGGTTCGTTGCCATGCCACCTTGAGGCTCCTCTTCCACCATCTCATCACCCTGACTAGGTCTTGTCCTGGACTTCTGCATCAGCGCCTAGGTGCAGCTCCTCCAGACTGCCCCCAAACCAATCATGTGGGACTAAAATCACCGCATACTGCGGGGGAAAACTCATCTCCTCATGACCCACTCAAGCTGACCTCAGCATGGGTACTATATGCTTGCCCACCCAGCAAAGGAAAAATGCTCTCAATAGTTCAATGCAGTCACAACACTAAAGCTTGGTAGGGGTGGTGGTTGCTGTAGAGGGTAAGGCTACCTGCTGAGTTAAATGCCCAATGCCAACATGGTACTCACACTGCCAGAATGCAACAAATCGTTTAAGCGCTTGCGGCATTGGATCCAAGTGCGCCACACCACATCGTGGGAGCTCACTACGTCCACCACCTCCTCCCAAGTATGTTTTGTCATGTGGGGGTGCCTCCTTCTTTTGTCCTGGGGGACCGACACTTTCCACCGTGCTGCCACTTCCTCGAGGAGGGCAGCAAGACAGTCATCAGAAAAACGAGGGGTGCATTGGCCCCTGCTGGCCTATCCTGCAGCCTGCCCTGCCCCGCTAGCCTACCCTCCAGCATGCCCTGCCCCGCTGGCCTACCCTGCAGCCTGGCCCTGCCCCACTGGCCTACCCTGCAGCCTGGCCCTGCCCCGCTGGCCTACCCTGCAGCCTCGCCCGCCCCGCTGGCCTACCCTGCAGCCTCGCCCACCCCGCTGGCCTACCCTGCAGCATGCCCTGCCCTGCTGGCCTACCCTCCAGCCTGGCCCTGCCCCGCTGGCCTACCCTGCAGCCTGGCCCGCCCCGCTGGCCTACCCTGCAGCCTCGCCCGCCCCGCTGGCCTACCCTGCAGCATGCCCTGCCCTGCTGGCCTACCCTCCAGCCTGGCCCTGCCCCGCTGGCCTACCCTGCAGCCTGGCCCGCCCCGCTGGCCTACCCTCCAGCCTGGCCCTGCCCCGCTGGCCTACCCTGCAGCCTGGCCCGCCCCACTGGCCTACCCTGCAGCCTGGCCCGCCCCACTGGCCCACCCTGCAGCCTGGCCCACCCAGTTGGCCTACCCTGCAGCTTGGCCCGCCCCACTGGCCTACCCTGCAGCCTGGCCCGCCCCACTGGCCTACCCTGCAGCCTGGCCCACCCAGTTGGCCTACTCTGCAGCCTGGCCCACCCCACTGGCCTACCCTGCAGCCTGGCCCGCCCAGTTGGCCTACCCTGCAGCCTGGCCTGTTCACCCGAATCACTCTGCTGTGGCCTGGAAATGGCTATTGTGAGCAGCCTACAAAAGGCTGCAAGGCCATCTTTTAAATGGACTGCTGGGTCACCATTGGACTTGGTTGTCTGTGCATGCCCGCCGCCACCTGCACACACCCGCTATCCTCGGGAGTCATGAAATGTGCTAGGTGGGCCTTAATTGGCCCTCCTGCATAAAATGGCGGCACAAACCCGATCGCTGCCTGCTCGCCCCTGCTTCCGCTGCCCCCACCGCCAAACGGAAAATCCTGGCCATGAAAGTCAAGAACGTAGAGTACAAATAGAGAGTAAAAATTCTCACAGAAGGTTGCGAGTAGTCTCAAAAACAATTAACAGAAGCACCATTTCAGAATGTGAGATTGAACAATAGCACATTAGAGAAATTATACTCTGCCACGGGCAAATCAATCTGTGTATAGAGTCAACTTTCACGTACAGAAGGTGCATTTGATAAGGAAAAATGAGAACTAATGAGAACCTTGGAATATCACTCACAGGAAGTAGAACACTTAAAAAAGGACTTGAAATGCTTAAATGATGAATATGCAGAAACAAATTCAACAGGAATAAATCTTCAATTAAAACTTGATGAACTTCAAGTATCAGAATTCAAAAGTAAGCATTGTGCAAAATGTCGGGAACAGGAGAAGGAATTGCTGCTGAATCAGGACAGTTGCTTAAAAGCAGAATTAGGAAAAAACTGATGAACTTCTTGAACTTCGATCCAATCTGAACAGCATGAAGGATGAGCTGGGTGGTATGGAAGAGCGAATCCAGACTTTAAAACCAGGAAATGTGAATTCTACAGAACAGATTGAAGATCTAACGAATGAATTGAAAAAGTCTAAGGAGCAGTCAGTGATCATTGAAGAAAGATTCCAAAAATTACTGAATGTCCAGGTGAAGTTCTGTGGATTATCAGAGTTGTTGCTGAGCTGAATGAAAAGATTCATAGAGCAGGATTTTACGCGTTGGCGAGCGGGGGTGGAGCCTGCACGCCAATGCGTAAAATTATGCGTGGTGACATCAGGGGGAACTCCTGACATCACCGCGCCCCATTTAAATTTTCAGGAAGGCGGGAGCACAGCAAAATTAACTGCGCACCCGCCGACCTGTCAATGGCCAATTGAGGCCATTGACCGGGTCAATTAAGTAGTTAAAGGACCTGCCCGTCCAACCTTAAGGTTGGCAGACAAGCCGGGAGCCCCGGCAGGGAATAGAAAAAATGTGAAACTTCATCCACGGGATGAGGTTTCATGTAGGCTTTAAAAAATGTTAATAAAGGTTTTGTAAAAATTATGGACATGACCAAACTCATGTGACATTGTCACATGAGGGGACGTGTTAGGGAAATTTTATTTTTCTATTTTTAACTTTTTTACATTTACAGCTGATCTCTCTGAGGCAGCACTTAGCATCAGGGAGATGAGTGCGCTCTCTCGTGCGCATGCTGCTCACTGAGGGCTGGGCGGGCCTTAATCGGCCCGCCAGCATAACATTGCAGTCCGGTTCCGATCGCGGGCAGTGGTTGGCTTCCCGACTGCCCCTGTCCTTCCCCGCCAAGCCTGCTTACCAAGGGCAAAATTCTGCCCTATAACCATGTTTAAAAACCTATCAGAGTGAAAACCACAGCAAAAAAAGTTGTTTGGCTAAGTCTATGGGAGCGAATTTAAGGTAGAAGCTCATATTGTTAGTTGCATTATCTTTATTTGCTCAGTGTACCCATTTAGTCATTATTGCTTGTGTTTGTTTTGTTCAAGATTGTATAGTAAGGATTATTTTGATGTTTCAATTTAATCTTGGAGCCCTGCTACTTATGTCCTTACCCTTGATTCTTCCACATACTATATTCTTTAAACAATTATGGTCTATCAAGTCACATCCTAACAAGTATTCAGCGTGTCCAGTATTCTCATAACTGGGATCACAACAGTGTGCTGATACATTTTTTAAATTCAATCATAGGATGTGGACATCTCTGGCTAAGCCAGCATTTATTGCCCATCCCTAATTGCCCTTGAGAAGATGGTGGTGAGCTGCCTTCTTTAACCGCTGCAGTCCATGTGGTGTAGGTACACCCGCAGTGCTGTTAGGAAGGGAGTTCCAGGATTTTGATCCAGAGACGTGAAAGAATGGCGACATATTCCCAAGTCAGGATGGTGAGTGACTTGGGGGTGGATCTTCCAGGTGGTGGTTTTTCCATGCACCTGCTGCCTTTGTCCTTCTAGATCAACCTGTGGGCCTATGAAGCCCCTCCATGTGGCCCCCGGAGCATTTGTTGAAAATGCTGGTAGGACGAGTCAGCGAGTTTGAAGATTTTGGCAGGGGACTGCTCCTTCAATCACAGCCTATTTCTCCCCTGTAGCTTCTGCTGACAGGTTCAATAGGGAGCAGAACTCTGGCAACTGTGGAGTGTTCAGCTATTTTGTCCATGTTTGGACCAAGGCTGTAATAAGGTCAGGAGCTGAGTGAATCACAAAAGGTTAGCATGCAGGTACAGCAAGCATTTCGAAAGGCTAATAGATTATCATAATTTATTGTAACTGGAACAGAATATAAAAGGGTAGTTTTGCAGAGCTGTACAGGGCCTTGGTGAGACCACATCTGTGTACTGTTTTGATCTCCTTACTTATGAAAGGAAATAATTGCTTTAGAAGCAGAGGAGGTTCACTTGACTGATTCCTGGGATGGAGGGGTTAACTTATTAGGAAAGGATGAACAGGTTTGGTCTTATACCCATTGGAGTCTAGAAGCATGAGAGGTGCTCTTATTGAAACATATAAGAATCTGAGTGGACTTGACAGCGTGAATGCTGGGGGGATGTTTCCACTTATGGCAAGGCTAGAACTAGGGGACACAGTTTAAAAATAAAGGGCCTCTTAGTTAAGACAAGATGAGGAGAATTTGTTTCCTTAGAGGGTCATCAGTCTGTGGAACTTGCTTCTTCAGCGAGTAGTCGAGGCTCATAATTCATAGACGTTTACAGCTTAGAAGGACGCCATTCAGCCCATCGTGTCTGTGCTGGTCAACAAAGATCTAACAATGCTACTCCCATTTTCCAGCATTTGGCCAATAGCCCTGGAGGCTATGGCAGTGCAAGTGAATATATAAATACTTCTTAAATGTTACTAGAGTTTCTGACTCGATCACCTCTTCAGGCAATGAGTTCCAGGCTCCCATTACTCTCTGGTTGAAAAACATTTCCTCAAATCTCCTCTTAACCTTCTACATTTTACAATAAATCTATGCCCCCTGGTTATTGACCCCTCTATTAATGGAAAAAGTGCCTTCCTATCCACCCTATCTATGCCCCTCATAATCTTATACACCTCTGTCAGGTCCCCTCTCAATCTTCGCTGCTCCAAGGAAAATAACCCCAGCCTATCCAATCTTGCCTCATAGCTCAGAACCTCCAGCCCAGGCAGCATCCTGGTAAATCTGCTCTGCACCCTCTCCAGTGCAATCACATCCGTTCTATAATGTGGCAACCAGAACTGCATGCAGTACTCCAGTTGCGGCCTAACCAGTGTCTTATACAGTCCCAGCATAACCTCCTTGCTCTTATTTTCTATGCCTCAGTATTAAAGGCAAGTATCCCATATGCCTCCATAACCACATTATCTACCTGCCCTGCTACCTTCAGGGATCTGTGGATATGCACACCTGATCTTCAATAATTTCCAGGGTCCTATCATTCATAGTGTAATTCCTTGTCTTGTTAGCCCTCCCCAAGTGTATTACCTCACACTTTTCTGGGTTGAATTCCATTTGCCACAGCTCTGCCCACCTGACCAGTCCATTGATATCCTCCTGCAGTTTATGGCTATCCTCCTCACTATTTACCACCCTACCAATTATCGTGTTATCTGCAAACTTCTTGATCATACCCCCTACATTTAAGTTCAAATCATGTACGTACCCTACAAACAGCAAGGGCCCCAGCACTGAGCTCTGCGGAACCGCACTAGAAACAGACTTCCAGTCATAGATACACCCCACCACCATCACCCTCTGCTTCCTGCCTCTCAGCCAATTTTAGATTTAATGTGCCACTTTCCCTTGGATCCCATGGGCTCTTACTTTCTTGACCAGGCTGCCATGAGGGACCTTATCAAAAGCCTTGCTAAAGCCCATGCTAAAGCGCATCAAATGCATTACCCTCATCAACACTCCTGGTTACCTCCTCAGAAAATTTGACCCAATTTGTCAAACCTTTCCTTAACAAATTCATGCTGACTATCCCTGATAAATCTGTGTCTCTCCAAGTGCAGATGTATTCTGTCCCTCAGAATTCTTTCTAGTAACTTCCCCACCACCGAGGTACCCATGTCTTCCGGGTACACTCACAGATTACCTCTACAGTCCCTAATTGGCGCTATTCTTTCCCTTGTTATCCTCTTGCTCTTTATATATTTAAAGAAAACCCTTTGGGTTTTTTTTTATTCCACCCATCAATGCTTTCTCATGCACTCTCTTAGCTTTCCTAATTTCCTTTTTAAGTTCCCCCCTGCACTTTTTATACACCCCTAGGGACTCTGCTGTATTGAGCCCTCGGTGTCTGCCATGAGCTTCTCTTTTTTCCTTTCTCCTAACCTTTATGTCCCTTGATATCCAGGGTTCTCCAGACTTGATGCCCCCTTTTGTCTTTATGGGAACATATTTGATCTGTACTCTTGCTATTTCCCCCTTGAATGCCTCCCACTGCTCTGACACAGTTTTATCTGCAAGTAGCTGCTCCCAGTCCACTTGGGCCAAATCATATCTCATCTTAGTAAAATTAGTCTTTCCCCAGTTTAGAACTTTTACTCCTGGCCCAACATTATCCTTTTCCATAACTATCCTAAGTCTAACTGAGTTCTGGTCACTATCTCCAAAATGCTCCCCTATTGATACACCTTCCACCTGAACGGGCTCATTTCTGAATATTAGGTCCAGAACTGTCCCCTCCCTTGTTGGGCTTTCTACGTACTGGCTAAAAAAGCTCCCCCTGGATGCAACTTAAGAATTTTGCTCCCTCCCTACCTTGAACACTAAAACTATCCCAGTTAATATTTGGGAAGCTAAAATCCCCTGTTATTACTGCCTCATTATTCTTACACTTCCCTGAAATTTGATTACATATCTGATCCTCCATCTCCCCCTGACTGTTTGGGGGCCTAAAGTACACACCCAACAGTGTGTTTGCCTCTTTTGTGTTTTTTACTTCTACCCAAATGGGCTCATTTGATGATCCTTCCAAGATATCATCCCTCCTCACTGCTATAATTAATTCCTTGATCAATATTGTGACCCTCTCCTCCTCTTCTATCCCCCTGTCTATCTTGTCTGAATACCCTATAACTGCTAATCCTGCCCTTTTAGCCAAGTTTCGGTCATAGGTATGATATCATAGCATGATATCAGGCTTGATCATTGAATGTGTTCAAGGCTGAGTTAGATAGATTCTTGATAGGCAAGAGAGTCAAGTGTTATGAGGGACAGAGAGGAAAATGGAGTTGAGCACACATTCAGATCAGACATGATCTTACCAAATGGTGGAGCAAGCTTGATGGGCCGAATGACCTATTCCTGTTCCTAATTCATATCTTCGTATGAATGTATGTGAACATTCTTCCATTGTTGCCCCAGAGAGGATGGAATCGATAGCTAGGAAACAGAGTTTGGAGTGGGGACTGAAAAAAATGGCTTTAGCCTTCCCAATAGTTAATTGGAGGAAATTTCTGCTCATCTAAGGCTGAATATTTTTGATCAGTATTGTGAAATTTAGCAATAGTGGAGGAGCCAAAAGGGGTAGTGGTGAGGAAGAGGTGGGTGTTGTCAGAATACATTCTTCCATGGGATGTCGGCAACACCTAATCAATACCTACTTCCCCAAACCATTTGTTTCCTTTCATTCAGCCTGGGAGGTTTAACCTAAGGCCCTGACTGTCTCCTCGGGTGGATATAAAAGCTTCAATGGCTCTATTTCAAAGAAGAGCAGGGTGGTTTCCTGATGTCCTGGTACACATTTATTCTTGAACCAACATAACGAAACAACACATTATCTGGTCATTAGCTCATTGCTGTTTGTAGGATCTTGCCATGCCCAAATTGGCTGCTGTATACCTTGCATTACAACAGGAATTGCACTTCAACATGTTTCATTGGCTGTAAAGCACTTTGCAACATCCTGATGTTGTTAAGCCAGCTATATAAATACAAACCTTGCCTTCTATTTTGCTACATTTCTTCTGATGTGGTACACCTGATTTTTTCCAACAAACCTCGTATGAGGCATAATATTGAACGCTTTCTGAAAATCCATATACATTATATCTGCTGCATTCCCTTTATGTAGCCAATCAACCACCTCTTCAAAAAACTCTATTAAATTGTCAAAAACAATTTCCTTTTACAAATCTGTGTTGGCTGCCCCTGCTTAAACCCATGGATTTCTAAATGCTTACATATTTATCATTAAAGCTCATTATTTGTGGAGTACATTCTATCAGCTTTTCTAAATGCCTTGAGATAGGTCCATACTACTGCCTGTTGGATCATATGCCAACTCTCTCCAGGGCTGGGGAATGCCTCACTAGCTTGTTGAAATGAACCATACACGTCAGTCATTGGCACTAGCCCAGAAAGAATCCTTTCAACCATGACTGATGACCAACTTTAGCCAACAGAAAAATAATTTCAGAATATTTCTGTGTAATTGCGAGTGCTGCAGATAAATGCAAAGCATCGACCCTGCTTCATTTCCCTGATGATTTTCACCCTCATGATGTACTACGTTTACAACCTACCTTTCGAACAGTTCTCGATTGCTCCAAAGGGGCTTCAAGCATCATTTTAAATGCTCTCTGCTTTCATGTAGGAGCTCTACTCCCCTTAGCAATTACGTTAACAGAGCTCTGCCTAGTGAATGAGTGGCTAGCACGTTTTAGCTATAGCTGTTTTGTGACTTTAGTTGCAGAGGCAAGAAAATCATTAGTCACATCGCTCACGTCAGCAGTCACACAGACTGAGTATAAGGCTTCATACCCAGCAATATCCTTGTGGTCCGGCACCTTTTGTTAAAGATTTTGAGTGAATATTTCTCACAGTTTTAATCTAATTTTCACTCTCTAAACTCCAAGACTGGAGCAATTACTAATACAGTCATTTTATTGTAAAGGGAGACATTAATAGGGAAGACTGGGAAAGTACTGATGCAACAGAAAATACTCTTTTGAGGTTGGAATCTGGGTGCAGTTCTGGGGCTCTGTTAAACCCAAACCAGGACTGTTTAATTCAACATTGGTTTTCATGCAAGCAATTAAAGAATTATATCATTTTCTAGCACCATTACATCTCAAATTAATAAATATTGTATGCAAAAAAAAAGATTTGGTTTGCAATTCCAAACAAAGACATTTTGAGATTACATTTAATGTCCCCCATTTCATAAGTAATGTTAAATAAAAAGATCACATGGCTGATCTTTTCTTCTTGGGTGAAGAAGCTCTATAATTTTGGTCTACTATTATATTAAAAATAACTTCAAAATTATGTGCTTGTTATTCAGAAACGGATAATTATGTTACATGAGGATTCACACTAATAGTTGGAACTTACTCATCTTCATTGGCTTCTGAAAACTCATTCAGCCTCGGTTCTTCATTATAAACACCTTTGTTCTAGAGCTATATAATCAATTTTAAATGATTTCAACACAGTAACCATTGCAGGAACAACAAAACTAGAAAGATGAATATGTTAAGTTTTTTCACAAGTTTGACAATCTTCTCATTAAGTTTGAGACATTGAAATATTTTTTCTGAGTGTGATTTGAAATGCCATTTCCACAGCATTCTCATTAACACTTAATGATCTGGACTGGCTTGCAGGTTTTTCAGAATTCATTTAAAGTTCCAAGAAGGATCGCATTGTTGCATATTAATGGATGAAACACCTCATCAGCAGTAGTTCTAGACATTATATGCAAAATAGTTTCCTCAATCATGAAAGAACTAAGGCACAACAACTCTTTATCCTTCAGAATAAAAGACATGGTAATATTATTAAAAAAAACCTGAAACTTATATAATTCACAGCAATCAAATTTTTAAAGTATAGCTTTTATCATAACTAACGTATGATCCCAAGGTTCTTGCATTTCAACATGAGTAGTAAACAATAATTCTTGTTGCACTGTTATGATTTTTCTAATGTAGGGAAAAGGTTGATTTCTTTTTTTTGCTTCAGATTGCTGCTCATCAAAATGCAATGTGAACGTTAATGATTCAAATCCGCATTAAGCCACGGTACCTGGAACTTTAATATGTACTTGTTCTTAATGAATGAAGGTAAGTAAAATGACAAGTGAATAGAACAATAAGAGCACAAATGTAGAAGCTTCAGCAAGAAGGTAAAAATGGGATCCTTTGTTCTGTTATGCAGTGCACGAAACCCTGTGCTACATCCGTACACCACAAGGAGTGCTATTCCACAAAATACCTCATGTTTGGTTAATGCTAATTTGAAGATTATGCCAATAAAGACTGCTTCCTTTGATTAAGCAAACAGAGAAATAAAATACCAGTCAAACCAGCTGTTAATGCACAAATGGATGTACAATGGTTATTAAAATTACCTCAAAGATGTACCTTTGTGGTTCATTTAAATCTTTTGAATTAGAATCAGAATATTAATCATTGTGCAGACCTAAATTAAATGTGGTTAGGCCCCCTAAGAGTTTTCACCAAATTTTCCTGCCTATTTCATTTATTGGGTCTTCTTTGTACGCTGTTTTGCTCTGTAATTGCTTTGCTCCTTTGTTCGTGGCTTTAAGCACAGTGTAATTTTTACCGTATCATAAGTTCTGATTGAGTAGTTTGATGTTCTTCTAGTAGAAATAGTGTACAGCTGGGGCACAATAAGAATTGGCAGTACTAGCATTTACAAAGCTTTAATGATATCAAATCTATTTACAATAAGAGTCTCCATTGTCCCTAAAAGATAAAACTTAAACGTATGCCAGATGATGATTCTAAATGTGATTTAACTGACACATACTGCAATTCAGTTTTACTGATAGCCATTTCTTACATTGATGCTCGATGTCTATAAAATAAAATACTTCTAAAAATTTTGTGCTTAACTTTACTTTCCTTATTTGCATTTCATTCAAATATTAAAATGATTTTAAACAAATACTTAAGATTTGTAACTGAGTTTTGTAAATTGGTTTTCAAGTAAAACCTGTAATAAAAATGGTCATATACAAAACAATTAGGAGTCTCCTTAAATATTAATACAGATTGACAGGTTTAGGAGGACAGCTGATTTTATTGGTTTATCAATACATCTGCAGAAAGACTGACTAAAATGCCACAGCCTTACATCTGATCACAAGTTGTGTGAGCAGTGGCAGAAAAAGCCATTTGAATAGTTTATTTTGTTGGATGCAAGTCATATTTACATCATATTAATTACTTTAAAAACTGAGCAGACAAATATTTGCATCATTCCCTTATTTTCTCCAACATGTGGTGAGTATAAGAAAAACAGTATATTGGAGTGCACATAGCCCATCCATTCATTGTTAATCTACCATGCCCTCCATTTTGCACTGAAAATGATGAGGATGGTAATGTGAGAAGTAGTAATTATTTTTTAAATCATATTTCTGTGCCACTGTTGGTTAGCATAATTTTTGCGATGCTTAGCTGAGATATTCGTGTTTAAATGTCTCTTAGAGTAGGTTGAAGCTGATGTTACAAGTATATTTGCTATTTCTACTGGCTTAAGCATGCATGTGATTAAAGATAACGGTAATCAAATATTTAATGCTGGCACCTCAGCTTATCCTTTCCTCCATACTGTATCACTTCTTGTCTGCCAAGGAGAGGCAGCTGCAATGTAGGTCATAATTTCTATGATACTGCAGTGAGATAGAACAGCAAAATCAGTTTGACTGTGTTGGAGTAGATAAGTACATGTGTCATGTGTGTCTACTTGAGATTATTTACAAATATATAGAAATGAAGCACGGAGACTGAGATCTAATTGACCTGCAACAGTATGCTGCTTCAGTATGATTATTTTTGAGTTATCTGTATTAGGCTTGCTGCGAAGTAGACAGAATGCTATAGATTGACAGTGACGTTCCTGCCACTTCAATTATGACCAAATGCCTCAATTAGAAAGTATCCTAACCATTATTCTCTTCATTTGAGTTAGTGCCAACTCTGCATGTCAGGGTCATGGGAGGGAGGGAAGCCACAAGTCAGGTCTGCATGGCAGGAGGCCCAGTAGTGCAGCGATCCTGCTGGGGAAGGTGTCAGAGGTCCACTCCGAGGGCCATGGCTGTCAGTCAACAGCATTCTAGAAGATGGCAGTTCTCAGTAGGGGTTAAATCAAACTAGAAACACTTAGTTTTATATGTATTTTATATATATATATATCTTTCAGGGTTTTCATTCTATAGAGAATGATTTGAATTTGCTTCAGAAAAATTATTAGTTATTTTCCAATGTAATTTTCAAGGATATGCATTCATGGTATCTTTTCACATAAAACCTGGGAAAACATAATGAATGGTGAAAGCTTTTTTGTATATAATAGCTTATTGATTCAACTGTTTACATCTCCGTGAGAGGGATTGACAGCATATCCAACTGTTGCGGCTACTTTATGCACAAATGTTGTAATAGTTTTATGCTCCAATGAAATTTAGCAACGTAATATTACCACATCCATTGTGATAAATGCTGAAAATTCAATAGAATAACAAATTATGTTTCATATATATGTTTTGTAACTCAGAACTGCAGGATTTTTGCTAATCTGAGCTAGATGTGTTGACAATAAACTGACTCCAGTGGCAGCATTGACAATTTTTCAGGACTTGTGTGATATATGATCTGTGAATTTATACTGTAATATATTCTGAAAATTTCATTCTTAAAAAACACATATTTTTGTTTAAAAGCTACAAATTATTTGTTGGAAGTTATGTAGCCCAGCAGGGAAAATGTGTGGTGATTATCTTAATGTTACACGTCCACTGGTCTTGTCTGTCTAGTAACTCACATTCACACAATACAGGTAATCTTTAATGAGAAGAAACAAAGAAAATTACCTTAACTGCATATAAGCCACAAAAATAGGCATGACTATGTTGTAGACAACTGGCAAAAATGGAGTTTCTTGCTAAAAATTGTGAACTCGTATAACACGAGTACTGAGTGAAAGTGAGGGCTGTGTCAGTGATGTACTGCCCAGTGTTACTGAAATAATTAAGTGCATCTTATTATTTATTGCACATTTGACGTGCTTCTTTAACAGGGAAGTTACAGCTTATCAACTATAGCCCAAACACTACAACCAATCTTTCTTTTATTATGTTCTTGAGAGCTATTTCATTTTATACTGATATTCATTTTCAAACATTTTGAAAAGCTGGGTTTTGTATTTTGTGCAGTCTAGATACTATGGTTTTGTCACCTAAGAGTTTTGCCTACTTCCCGATTAATAGACTACAGTAAAAACGATTGTTCACGAACAAATCAGCAAATTAATTCAATTTTTGCCATTCCCAATTTAAGAGTCCAAATATACATGAAAATGAGAGTGAGTAATGCATACCTGACTCTCTGCTGTGCACATTAGATTGTTTTTGTGCTGTGATATGATGTTCCTCCCATTTTTCCAATGTAAACAATAATACTTGAGATCTGCTTTTAAATTATATCTTTCCTGTTTGGACCTAGAAAATGCTACTAGCATGAGGAAAGTAGTTATAGGGTGGAAATTAATTTTTGCAACATTATCAAACAAATGTTAGACATGTTTGATTTTGAATTGGTTGAAGTGTCAGTTAAAATGGAAGAGAATGGAATATGATATGAAAGCATTAATTATTTGGATGATTGCTTGCAATCAGGTTTATATATCACAATCAAGCTAACAAAAACTTTATTTGGTTGAAGTCCAGATCCTTCTTGGTTCTTTTAATCCACATAAGAATCTTGAAGAAATCAATTCTCAGTAGCTGAATAGACTCAGACAGGATTATCATTTTCCTATCAGGATTACCAACAGTTAATCTCAACATGCATTTAGGGAAACATCTTTGTAATCTAAATAGTTATTGAGATACAATGAGCTAGGAAATTATTTGGGAACAATTACGAACCTTTGCTGCTGAGAAACATTCCAATCATAGATGTAAATAGGCCAAAATAAACAGTATAGCTGCTATCAGATCTGCTTCAAGTTATGTTAGGAGCTAGATTTAGTTGCAAGATGTGGTACTCATGAGACAGCTGGCCCATATAAACATGTCTTTGCACCTCTCCTTGGATCATGGTGGTGAAAACATTAAATCAGGGAGACACCTGTAGATATCTCTTTCAATGCTTGCTAACATTAGTAGTTTCCCACTTTCTACTTGTATTTGTTTATTTCTTAAAATTAACAAATGATTGAAATATTGCATGTGTGAACATAAGGTGACAATTGTCTCCAAACGTTACTTTACACAAATGGACCGCTGTTTGATTTCCGCATGTAAGATATTAATCTTGTGGACAGGAATGTTATAAAATAAATGACTTGTATGGATACCCAAGTTAAAATAAAATGCTGGCTGTGAAGATTTGATTTGTTGAAAGCAGTCATGTGCTACACGTGGAATAATAACTAACTGCCGGCAAATTAGAGGACTGTAATTGAACTGAAAGATTATTATCAGCTCATTAAACAACGAGAGTAAACCTTGAACAAAGATTGTCTGAATCCGACCATTGAATCACAGCCTTATCTCTTCCCAAATGTATTATTTTGTATAGTATATACCAAGTTTAAGGATTGCGTTCCTAAAAATATACAAGCCTGCTGTGTTAACAAAAAGCACTCGCTGTGCTGTCCACCTCATGTATTGATGCACATTGAAATGGAATGCTCATGGCAAAGCGATCTAGGAAAAAGAATATTATGACATTTGACCTGAAGGATGGTCTCATTATTTGGCAGGACCTGCAGATACGTTAGCTAATTTTTATCTGCGGTTTATAACTTTATAATCTATCCATAACATTAAATACCTTTGAGTTTTGAATTTTGACCAGCACCAATACACAACAATCAACTGCTCAGAATATATTACAACATTGAACAAAAACTATTGAGTGAAAATATTACACTTCAAAATTGCTTGACTGATGGTATCACAGGCAGTGGATTAATAATTATTGGTTAGCTCAGAGATATAATTAAATATGTATTAATTGCAAGTTTGAATTACAACTATGCTGCTGCTCCTTAAACTAGAAAAGTGATTCATAGTGTTTTAGTACTTGAATTTTTCACATAATTTGTGTAATGAGGCTGCAATTGTCCAGTTGTAGTCCTTAAATGGTAATCTCTGCATATATTGCATACTTGTATTAACTTAAATTTTTGTTGATTTTGGTGAGCATTTGAACTTTGCAACACCCACATGCAGCAATCTTTGCTGAAAAACCTTGGCAGTCATCTCTCTTCAATTGATTACAAAACATTGTACCTCATTGATGTAATTTTGAAAAAAACAGTGGCAAAACCATGTTCAATATTATTGCGGAATGAGAATTGAACATTTAGTTGAATTAAAAATACTTAAAGTAAAACATATAACTATTTTAAATAAGAACAGAAAATGCTGGAAAGACTCAGCAGGTCTGGCAGTATCTGTGGAGAGAGAAAAAGAGTTAATGTTTTGAGTCCATATGACTCTTCTTTGGAACTTCAGGGTTGCTGCCAGACCCACTGAGTTTTTCCAGCACTTTATGTTTTTATTTCAGGTCTTCAGCTTCCACAGTATTTTGCTTTTGTTTTAGTCTATAACTATTGTCCTGGTCAAGTATATGATTGGTGGTGGGAGGATGGGAATGGAGCAGAGAATAACTTCACTACATGCTGTTGACAACAAAGTACGGAGGCCTTTAAACAAAGTGAAAAATATGTTAATGTTAGAATTGATGAGACGACACGCTGACGTTTGAGCAGAAGAAAGATGGTGAGAATGAACAAGAAATGGACAGAGCATTGTGGGAGGAATGAGGAGCATAAATACAGCTCAGGCATGGAGAGGGCAACCAGCTAACTTCTCAAAACAACTGCAGACTGAAAAAGTTAATAAGTGATGCCACAGTGGAAGAGCAGAAGCTGAGATCAAGGGAACAATGAATGTAATTGAAGGTAAGTGGAGAGGTGGCAGTGGGGGATGATGGTGGGGGGTGGGTGTGTTTCTGGTGGCAAGGCAGCAGTGTAATGTTATTGTCACTGGATTAGTAATCTAGAGACCCAGACTAATGCTTTGGGGAACATGGGTTCAAATCTCACCACGGCAACCGATGGAATTTAAATGCAATTAATAACTCTGGAATTAAAAGCTTGTCTGATGGTGACCACAAAACCATTGTCAAGTGTCGCTAAAAACCCATGTGACAAGTCAAGCAACAGCCTGACATAGTCATACTCATGGATCATACTATACAGGCAATCCCAGACACTACATACACCATCCCTGGGTACATCCTGTCACACTGACAGGGCAGACCCACCAGAGCTAGTGGCACAGTGGTATACAGTCAGGAGAGAATTGCCCTGGGAATCCTCAACATTGACCATGGACCTCAGGGCAAACATGGGCAAGGGGATCTTTTATTGGTTATTACCCACCATCCCTCTCAGCTGATGAATCAGTACTCCTCCATGTTGAACACCACTTGGAAGAAGCGCTGAGGGTGGCAAGAGCACAGAATATACTCTGAATGGGGGACTTCAATGTCCATCACCGGGAGTGATTTGATAGTACCATTACAGACAGAGTTGGCCGGTGAGCGAACCAACTAGAGGGAAAAACCTACTTGACCTCACCCTCACAACCTGCCTACTGCAGATGCATCTGCCCATGACAGTATCTGTAGGAGTGACCACAGCACAGTCCTTGTGGAGACAAAGTCCCATCTTCACATTGAGGATGCCCTCCATCATGTTGTGTGGCAATACCACCGTGCCAAATGGGATAGATTTTGAACAGATCTAGCAACTCAAAACTGGGCAACCATGAGGGGTGTGGGCCATCAGCAGCAGTAGGATTGTACTCAACCACAATCTGTAACCTCATGGCCTGGCATATCCCCTATTCTACCATTACCACTAAGCCAGGGGATCCACCCTGGTTCAATGAAGGATGCAGGAGGGCATGCCAGAGCAGCACCAGGTATACATAAAAAAAATGAGATGTCAATATGTTGAAGCTACAACACAGGACTACTTGCAGGCCAGACAGCGGAAGTAGCATTTGGTAGACAGAACTAAGCGATCCCACAAACAATGGATCAGATTGAAGCTTAACAGTCCTGCCACATCCAGTCGCGAATGGTGGTGGACATTTAAACAACTCATTGGAGGAAGAGGAGTCTCCACAAATATTCCTATCCTCAATGATGGGGGGGTTGTGGTTGGGGGGTGGGGGTGGGGTGGGGGAGGGGGGGTGGGGGTGGAGTGGGAGGTGTCCAGCACATGAGTGCAAATGATAAGGCTAAAACCTTTGTAGCCAGCTTTAGCCAGAAGTGCTGAGTGGATGATCCATCTCGGCCTCTTCCTGAGGTCCCCAGCATCATAGATGCCAGTCTTCACTCGATTTGATTCACTCCATGTGATATCACGAAATGGCTGAATGCACTGGATACATCAAAGGCTATGGATCCTGATATCATTCCAGCAACAGAACTGAAGACTTGTGCTCCAGAACTAGCCACATCCCTAGTGAAGCTGTTCCAGTACAGCTACAACACTGGCATCTCCCCAGCAGTGTAGAAAATTGCTCAGGTGTGCCCTGTCCACAAATCCAACCCAGCCAACTACCACTCCATCAACTCTGGATCATCAGCAAAGTGGTGAAAGGTGTTGTTGACAGTGCTATCAAGTGGCACTTACTCAGCAATAACCTGCTCACTGATGTTCAGTTTTGCTTCCACCAGGGCCACTCAGCTCCTGCCCTTCCTGCAGCCTTGGTCCAAACATGGATGAAAGAGCTGAATGCAAGAGGTGAGGTGTGATTGATTGCCCTTGACATCAAGGCAGCATTTGACCAAGTGTGGCTTTAAGGATTCCTAGCAAAACTGACATCAATCGCAGTGGAGAAAACTCTCCACTGGTTGGAATCATATCTAATGCAAAAGAAGATGGTTGTGGTTGTTGGAGGTCAAGCATCTCAATCTCAGGACATTGTTGCAGGAGCTGGTCAGGGTAGTATCCTAGGCCCAACGATCTTCAGTTATTTCATCAACGACCTTCCCTCCATCATAAGGTCAGAAGTGGGGATGTTCACAGATGATTGCACAATGTTCAACACCATTCACAACTTCTCAGATACTGAAGCAGTCTGTGTCCATACGCAGCAAGACCTGGACAATATCCAGGTTTGCGCTGACATGTGGCAAATAACATTTGTGCCACACAAGTGCCAGGCAATGACCATCTTCAACAAGAGAGAAGCTAACCAACTCCCCTTAATATTCGATGGCATTGCCGTCACTGAATCCCCCACTATCAACATATCAACATCCTGGGGGGGTTACCCTTAACCAGAAACTGAACTGGACCAGCCATATAAATATTGTGGCAACAAGACCAAGTCAGAGTTTGGGAATATAGTGGAGGGTAACTCACATCCTGACCCCCTAAAGTCTGTCCACCACCTACAGAGTAAGTCAGGAGTGTGATGGAATACTCTCCACTTACCTGGATGGGTGCAGCTCCCTGAGCACTCAATGAGCTCAACGTCATCCAAGACAAAGCAACCCACTTGATTGGTACCCCATCCACCCACCTTAAACATTCACTTCCTCCACTACTGAAGCACAGCTGCAGCAACTTACCAAGGTTCCTTCAACAACACCTTCCAAATCCATGACCGCTACCATCTAGAAGAAGAAGACCGGCAGATGCATGAGAACATCACCACCTCCAAGTTCTCCTCCAAGCCACACACCATCCTGACTTGGAACTATCTTGCCGTTCCTTCACTGTCACTGGGTCAAAATCCTGGAACTCCCTCCTTAAAAGCACTGTGGGTGTACCTATACCACATGGACTGCAACGGTTCAATAAGGCAGCTCACCATCACCTTCTCAAGGGCAATTAGCGATGACAATAAATGCTGGCCTAGCAAGTGATGCACACATCCCATGAATGAATAAATAAAAACATAAGGATCTAAGATAAGAAACTAGAATAACAAGTCTGAGCTTTTACTTTTAAATTTAATTTTTATCAAGCAATAAGCTTTAGTTTTGATAAATTTAATTTGCAGTTGTCATGACTTGATGTACCAAATGGGTTTCAAAAAGAAACAGTTAACTTTATGACAGAGAGCCTTTCAGATGCTACCTGCTTGAACCAGGCCTTGGACAAGAAATTCCCACTCCCCCGGATTACCCGTGTTTAGGGCTCATTAGTCAGAGCTTCCATGAACAATCATGTGACCCCTGATAGACAATAGGAGAGGCTATACCTTCAGTTACTACATTTTCTCCCTCTTTAGTGTTTTTTTTTACAGTTTCTATTTACAGAGAGCATTTGAATATCCAACAACAGATACATATATACAAGGTGGTTAAAGATTAAGTCTCTGAGTTGGTTTCCTTATTCGGTTAGAGTAGCGTAGCTCTTGAGGTTTTTCCACAGGATTGACTTGATAGGAACTTCAGCACTAGATACACCAATAGAAAATGGCCATTTTTGGCAAGGTTTGGCAACTCTAGAGAGATATTGGGCATGTCTTTTCTTGGTCGATCTGTCATCTCAGGGATTAATGGTTCAACATTAATCACAGGTAGAATAGCTGGTTGTTGGAATATCACTTTATTCCTAAAATGATTCACATGTTTTCGAACAACTCGGCCTACCACTTCCATCTGGAAGGACAAGGGACCAGTTTCTGAGACTATTGTACCAGGAACCCACAAGGCCCACTTCCAAAATCCTACACGAAAACTGTATCCCTGGCAGTGAATCTCTGAGCTTTGCTATGAATATCGTAATTCAATTTTTGATTACCCAGGGCCCTCAAACGTGTCCGGCCCATCTCCCGTGCATCCTCCCCCACACCTTCCTCTCCCTCCCAGAACCATGATAGGGTCTCCCTTGACCTCACTTATCACCCCACCAGTCTCCACGTTCAAAGGATCATCCTCCACCATTTCCGCCAAATCCAGCATGATGCCACCACCAAACACATCTTCCCTTCAACCCCCGGCGGCATTCCGCAGGGATCATTCCCTCCGGGACACCCTGGCCAACTCCTCCATCACCCCCTACATCTCAACCCCCTCCCATGGCACCTTCCCATGCGACCGCAGAAGGTGCAACATTTGCCTCTTTACTTCCCCCCTCCTCACCGTCCAAGGGCCCAAACACTCCTTTCAAGTGAAGCAGCACTTCACTTGCACTTCCCTCAACTTAGTCTACTGCGTTTGCTGCACCCAATGTGGTCTCTTTTACATTGGAGAGACCAAACGCAGACAGGGTGGCCGCTTTGCGGAACACCTTCGGTCTGTCCACAAGCATGACCCAGACCCCCCTGTTGCTTGCCATTTCAACACACCACCCTGCTCTCATGCCCACATGTCCGTCCTTGGCCTGCTGCAATGTTCCAGTGAAGCTCAACGCAAACTGGAGGAACAGCACCTCATCTTCTGACTAGGCACTTTACAGTCTTCCGGACTTAATATTGAGTTCAACAACTTCAGACCAAGAACTCTCTCCTCCATCCCCACCTGCTTTCCGATTCCAATTTTTCCAATAATTTATAATTTTTTTACAACTCTATATATTTTTTCCCTCCTATTTTTAAATTTATTTCGAGCTATTGTTTCATCTCCACCTTTTAGCCCATTTCGATCCCTTCCCCCCACCCCACCCGCACTAGGGCTATCTGCCACTACTTTGCTTCCCTTAATGTCCCCATTAGCACATCCTTTAGATAATGTCACCACCATCAACACCCCTTTGTCCTTTTGTCTATGACATCTTTGGCACTCTCTTCTTGGCCTCCACCTATCACTGGCCCTCTATCGAGCTCTCCTGTCCCAACCCCTTCTCCCAGCTTATATTTCATCTCATTTCTATATGCCTTCGTTCTGATGAAGGGTCATACGGACTCGAAACATCAACTGTATTCCTCTCCACAGATGCTGTCAGACCTGCTGAGTTTTTCCAGGTATTTTTGTTTTTGTTCTAGATTTCCAGCATCTGCAGTATTTTGCTTTTATCTCAGCTTTTCGATAGTTGCGCTCAATGTCAGTGATCACACTTCATACACATCCATCCACTTAGAATGCGCATTTACAATCAACAAAAACATGAAACCTAAGAATGGTCCTACATAATCAAACTATAGTCTAAATCAGGATCGACCAGGCCAATCCACAGATGCAGTGGAGCTGAGACAGGCAATTTCTGTTGTTGCTGACACTGGAGACAGTGCTTGGCCATGCTTTCAATGTCACCGCCTATGCCTAACTACAAGCCATAGTTTTGTGCAAGCATCTTCATCTTCGATATGCCTGGATGCGCAATGTGAAGCACTGTCAAGAGTAGCTCTCTCCCTTGCGAAGGGACGACAACTCTTGATCCCCACAACAAAGATTCTATCTTGATTTTTGGGCGTGGAATGGTGAATTCACCAGACACTGGTGAATTCGACCACCCTTGCAATACAAGGTCTTGGGCTTTTGACAAAATTGGATCTCTGTTCGTCCAACTTCTAATTTGCTTTGCACAAGCCACAGAATCCAAGAAATTCAGTACAAGCACAACTTCTTGTTTCAGTGGAGCATGTACAATGATATCTGGTAACGGGAGATGACTGAGTGCACCTGCATTTGCAATATGCAAGCAAAGACAGTGCGTAAAGGTATATTTATACTCAGATAATACAAAACCCAACATTGATTTCTTGCTAATGCTATTGGCAGAGTGGCCTTATCCTCACTGAATAAACCCGTTAATGGTTTATGGTCCAGCACAATGGTGAAATGTCATCCATGCAGGTACTGGCGGAACTTCTTCACTCTGAATATCACAGATAAGCCTTCCTTTTCTAGTTGTGAATAACCCTTCTCAGCTGTGGAGAGGATTATGGAGACTTAGCCGTTTGGCCTTTCTGAACTATTCCATTCTGTGTGATGCTACACCATAAGGAAATCCATCACATGTTAATATCAATTCTTTCAATGGGTTCCAGTGTACAAATAAACATTTTAATGTAATAACTTCTTAACTTTTACAAAGGCTCCTTCCTGTTGTGAATTCCATGACCAATAATGATTCTTTTTTAACAACAAGTGCAATGGTGCTAACACTGTTGAGAAATTTGGCAAGAAGCAGCTATAATAATTGATCATGCCCAGAGTTCAGTTACACTGGACGGAGAGGTCACATTTTTGATTATCCTAACTTTCTCTTCTACTGAATGCAAACCTATGGCATCCACCCTGTGATCCAGGTAAGTAACTTTTGGTGCTTGGAATGTACATTTCTCTTTCTTTAATCATACGCCAGCTTCAAGAATCTTCTTAGCATCTTCCAAGTTGGCCAAGTGTTCAGTTTTGGTTGACCCTGTAATCAGAACATCATCCAGGTATACCACCACTTGGGAAAGTCCTTGCAAAAGACTCTCCATTGTCCTTTGGAAGATTGCACATGCAGATGATGCTCCAAAGGGCAGGTGAGTATATAGATAAAGACCCTTGTGCATGTTGATGTTTACGTATCCTCTAGACATGCTATACAGTTCTAATTGTTGGTAAGCATGGCTCATGTCCAGTTTTGCATAGGATTTGCCTCCAGCCAGCTTTGTTGTCTGTCCTCAGGATAGGATACTTATCTAGTTTGCTGCTTGTTTATGGTTAATTTATAATCCTTACAAATGCACATAGTTTGGTCAGGTTTCACTACTGGGACTATGGGCACTGCCCATTCTGAGAAGTGGACTGGTTGGGTGATGCCCAGCTTTTATAACTGGCAAAGTTCTGCATCCACCTTCTCCTTTAAGGCATATGGTACAAGTCTGGCCTTAAAGAAACAGGATGTCACCTGAGAATCCACATATATTTTTGCTTACAAGCCTTTTAACTTCTTTAATTTATCACAAAATACACGATCATATTTCCTTAGCAGTTTGGGAACTCCTCCTGTTCTCAAGTGGAATATTTCAAACCAGTTAAGCTTGATTTTTTGTAACCAGTCTTGGCCCAGAAGACTAGGTCCTTCACCTGTCACTGAGATCACTGGAAGCTGGGCTGTTTGTTGCCTATAAGATATATGTATTATGGTGATGCCCTTTACCTGTATGGATTCTCCAGTGTATGTCTTCAATTGAGCAGTTGTCCACTCCAGATTCAGTAGCTGGTTACCTTCATTTAGGTATTTAAATGGGTGCTCTCCCGTCGCTGTGTTTGTGGCTCCCGTACCTACCTCCATTATTAGTGGCATCCTTTTCACTTGGATTGTGACGGTAATAGGTTTGGTTTTTACAGCTGTGACCTTGTTCAGGGAATAGATGTTGGCATCGGCAGCTTCAGGTTCTGTTCTATTATTGAATTCAATCATATTGGTTTACTACTTTATGGGCTGTTTCGATTTCACTTTGTGTTGCTTTATTACGTGACCTTTCTTATGGCAGTAATGGCATTCTGCCTCCTTGAATCTGAAGGTGTCTGGTACATGGTCACACCCACATCTATAACAGACTAACCTTTGAATCGCAGTTGAAATTTTTCAACTAGGCCTTTTCATTTTTCTAACAGCGGACATTGCCTCTCACTTCGATGCTGTGTCTCTGGCTTTAGCACCAGGCCCAGCAGTAGGTTCCCACCCTGTTTGAAGAACACCGCCATGTTGTACGTGATGTAAAGCCTATGAGTCTCTCGCAGCACTTTCCATGGCTAATGTTATTTCCGTGGTGCGCTTCAAATCGATGTGGACTTCTGTGAGTAAACGGTGCTGAATGGCATGAACTTCACAAGCGAATCGGTCCCACAGCATGTCATTCAGTGTGCTTCCGAAGTCGCAGTGCTCAGTTGGTTTAGCTTCGCTATATAGATTGCGGTGGACTCTCCCGGGGCCCTTACTCTGGAATTAAACTTAAACCGCTGCATTATTACCGATGGCTTCGGTGGTGCTGCATTTACACAAGGTCCACTAATTCATTAAAGGACTTAGAATTGGGCACGTTTGGGGCTGACAGGCTGCAGATGATATTGTTTGTCTTGTTACCACATACACTCAAAAGAATTGCTTTCTGCTTCTCCTTCGCGATAATTTTGTTTGCTATAAAATAAAAACTAAGGTGCTCTGCATACTGGCTCCAGTCATAAGGATTGATTTTGCCGAGCAGTGCCATGACTGGTGAGTATTTTTTTTTTTCTTAAGATTCAACGTACTCATGTTAACAAGTGAGGTCCAGCATTGGAGCTATTTTACCCCCATCACTAAATGTAATGATTTGACATGCCAGGCAGGTTTCAACAAGAAACAGTTAATTTCATTGCTGAGAGCTTTTCAGATGTTACATGCTTGAACCAGGTCCTCAGCAAGAAAGCCCCAACCCCCGGATTACCTGTGCTTAGGGCTCGTTGATCGGAGCCTCTAAGAACCATCACATGACCCATGATAGACAGTAGGGGAGGCTATACCTTCAATTACTACAGTGGTCGAGTAAATAGAGGCACAGCCACGCACCTTAATTCCATTGATTACACATTGTGCGTGTTTTGGGAACTCCATGTCACTTCTGAGATCCTGACAACCACATGAACAGGAAGTGTAGTCAGAGGAGTTTGAGCTCCAGGTATTGGAGCTTGAGCAGTTGCTGCCGTCTTTGAGATCTATCTGTAAGGCTGAGAGCCTGCAGTTTAAAGGACCGAAGGCAGAGATGGAACAGGTAACTGCCAGACTGACAAGGAGGATGAGGCAGCTAATAGAGGAGGCCCCTGGGTGTATCCTCAGCTGTACAAGGGGGAAAACAACGATCAGGAATGTATTGGTGATAGGGTATTCAATATTTAGGGGAATAGATACTTGTTTCTGCTGCAACAGGTGTGATTGCAGTATGGAATGTTGCTTTTGCTTCCGGTTGCCAGGATCCAGGATGCCACTGAACAGCTGCAGAACACCCTGAAGGGCTGTGTGTGTGTGTGTGTGTGTGTGTGTGTGTGTGTGTGGGGGGGGGGGGCGCGGGTGGTGGCGGTGGTGGGGGGGTGAACAGACAAGTTGTGGTTCATATCGGTACAACATGGGTAGACAAGCGTAATATTGGGCACTAGGAAAGAAACTAATAAGCAGGACCTCAAAGGGAGTAATCTCCAGGTTTTTCCTGGTGTCATGCACTGGTGAGTACACAAGTAGAAGGATAGGACTGATGAATGCATGGATGGAGAGGTGGTGCAGAAGAAAGGGCTTTAGATTCCTGGAGCTTTGGGATACATTTTGGAGGAGATAGGATCCATTGAGGCCGGATAGGTTGCACTTCAACTGAATTGGGATCTGTGTCTTTGTGCAGAGGTTCACCATTTATGTGGGGAGTGCTGAAACTAATTTGGCAGGGGGATGGGAACCAGGATGTAGCATTAGAAAGGAAAAACAAGGTGCAAAAAGGATTAGGAGTGATAGATAGCACTAGAGTAAGAAATAGTGGGAGATCAGACTAAGAGGGAATACAGGAAAGTCAAAGATAGGTTTGAAGTCTGTGGGCATAATACAAACCAAGCATGGTAAATAAGGTGGGTGAATTGCACATGTGAATAGCTACATGGGAATATGATGTTGTGGCAATAAATGCAGACCTGACTCCAAAAAGGGCTGGGCATTGGATACTAAATGTCCTTGGTTAAAAGGCGTTCAGGAAAGATAGGGAAGGAAAGAAAGGAGGAATAGCAATATTGATCAAAGAGAATATTGCAGTGCTGGAGAGAGAGGATGTCCTGGAGAAGGCTTCAATCTATTTGATTAGAGTTAAGAAAAAGTGGAGTGTCTTTACTCTATTGGATGTATTCTATGGCTCAGCAACTAGCAGGAAGGATATAACAGAGCAAATTTGCAAGAAATTACAGAGAGATATAAGTACGATAGGTTCGTGATCCTGGGGAACTGCATTAACCTAATACCAACTGGTGTCATGGACAGGGTTTATGTATTTTATTGTTGCCTGTGATGAAAAAGTTTTAATTTGTGATTTTAGTGTGTTTTCTTACCCTCAGGATGCTCCAATTTAAATGATTTTCCAGCAGCAAACTTTTGTGAATCTTAAAATAAAGAAGACTATTTATTATCACATACTTGCCCTGAGGTTTAAAACACAGCATTTCATGCTCAAACTAAAAGAACAACACTCAAAAAGTCACAGATTTAACTGCTGGCTAATTCCCTAACATGTGCTATCTGAATTTCAACCCCCAAATCAGGTGACCCCATACGTAGTACAAAGTGTACCTTACAGTATCTTTTCCGAGTACGGAATAGTATCTAATACTCAAGTCCACACATACAAACAGTTATCATCATGCCACATATGACTGATTAGAACAAACACATGTCCATGATTTTTCTGCATGGTGTAGCTTAGGCTCTATCCCTTGCTAAACATTCTGCAATACATTTTGCAAATAAACTTAACAAATCATTATTTTCCAAACTCACTGAGTAAATTAGTTTCTTCAATTACGAATGTCAAGTAAGATCAGTGCATCAGTCCAATATAGTTTGCCTTTTGTTCAGTTTTTCACTTTTTGGAATTACTTCCCCTAGGTAAACTGAACTTCTGACTCCCCTTTCACAATTCAACTGTGGCATCTCTTGCAATAATCTTCAGTATGTAATTTGATGCTCCTCAAAGATCCACTTCAATTGTTTCCTCATGTACTTGAAAACATCACAAACAAGAGCTTCAAAATCACAAAGGTAGCGTTCGGCATAGACTCTTTTTGTTTTGAACATAATCACAACACATAAAACTTCATATCTAGGCACATGCTTTGTATCAGGATTTGCTGCTTTTCAACTTAAAAATCATGTTTTAAATCACAAATCATTGCTACAAACTGATTCCCACTTTCATTATGTCGTTAAGTCACACAAAATCTTTACATTGCTTTGGTGGTCTCTCACGCCATGGTCTGCCTAATATCTCTGGTCATCACATCAGGGTTAGGAAATATTGTTGCCTCCGATGTTTTCCCCTCCGGATAGCAAGCTGTGTGTTTGCCATCAGCATCGCTGGCTTGGACTACTGGATTGCTGTTGTCAGCTTCACCTCAGCCCCTACATTTCGTGCATCTGCTGCTGTGTCTTTGTTACTATGATACTTTTTGACACAAAGAATTTCTGTCATACAGTGTTCCTTCTGGCAACTGCACAGTCACACTGTTTCCCTTTTTGGTGATGACAGTGTATGGCTTGGGGTAAAATGGTATATCCATCTCACTTGGAGTCTCCTGTCTCAGCAGTACTTCATCACCTGACATCACATCAGACTGTCTAGCTCCCCTTCTGTGGTCTGCATAAGACTTTGCAGAACCCTTTTTCTCAACATCATGATAACGAACCTCCTGATCAACACTGATGCCCCTCAGCTCTGGCATCTTGCCTCTAAATAGTGTATTTTGCATCCAAATAGCAGCTCAGCTGGGCTCTTTCCCCTTGTAGTGTGTGGAGTTGATCTATACATGGTCACATATGACAGCAACGCCTCCTTCAAATCTTTGCTCTCAGCCTGAGCAAACCTCATCCCTTTCTCTAAGGATTGGTTTTGCTGTTCCACTCCCCCATTTGTCTGGGGCCATTTAGGGGTTACTCTGTGATGGTGAATGCCTGTGACTCCCATATAATCTACTAAACTCTGTCAAATGAATAATGGCCCATTATCTGAATGCAGAGTGACTGGTAGCCAGGGTCTTACAAATATTTCAATCAATGTAGACACCATTTTCCCTGCTTTGAAGAATTCATCACAACTTACTCATAGTAATACCTGTAGCAGTCAATCATCATTAGTATGGATGCTCCTGATGGAAGTGGGCCTAAGAAGTCAACTGCTACACCCTCCCAGCCAGTAACAGTGTGCTGTGTAGTGGTTCTGGTGGATTTGGTCTGCTGGCAAGTTCACATCCATGACAAGTTTTGACAAACTACTCCACATCTTTTTCTATCCCTGGCCACCGTACTTTGCTTCGTAGGTTTTGCTGAGTACCAACCACTCCCACGAGACCCTCATGAGCTAGTGCCACCAATCTAGGCCTAAGCTTTTGTGGCACTACAAATCTGCTGCCTCTGAGAACACATTTCCCAGTTGTGCACAGTTCATCGGGTATAGTGATTGGGCAATTCTCCCAGTTTCCAGCTTGGATTCTCTGTCTGATGCCATCCAATTGTATATCCTTGCCTGACTCTCTTTCAGTCTCTCTTGTTTTCATTGCTCTGGGTATAACATGCCTGCCACAAACTACATGGTTGATTTAACTTCCTTCTGTGGTGAGGATCTGTGTGTTTAATCCTTCCTCAGTAGGGTGACAGTGGGTCAGCAATATCCATCTTTCCAGCAAAGTGAACCACCTTGTACTTGTACTGCTGGATTCTCAAAGCTCATCTTTCGATTCTGGCATTGGTTTGGATCTGGCTCATAAATCACCTCTAATGGGCTTGTAACCCATCACTAATTCAAACTCAATGCCAAACAAGTATGTCTGAAACCTTTCACATGCCCACACCAATCCTGGGGCCTCTTTCTTCATCTGAGAATATCTGCTGTCCACATCTGTCAGAGATTGACTTATGTAGGCAATGATTCTCAGGCCTTCAGCATGCATTTACACCAAAACTGCTCCTAATCCCATGGGACTCGCATCTGCTATAACTTTCATTGGTGCATTTGGATGGGACCTAGATCCCTCGGTGGGACATAGATTTAGAGCAGGCTCGGGTTCACAATCTTCTGGTCACCACATGGATGCATGTCTGCAGCAGGAGGAGGCAGGTTCTGTTGAGCTCCCCAGCACTGGGAGGACTGCTGAGGAAGGCATCTGTGAGGTCCGAGTCAGGTGACAAGCCTCTGGATTCTGCCATCCAACTTATCATGGAGAGTTAGCAGAAAGCTGGGGAAGTGGGATAATATCCTAGACATTGCCATCACCATCCCTGGGTATGCCCTGTCCCACCAGCAGGAGAAACCCAGCAGAGGCGCCGATACAGTAGTATACAGTTGGGAGAGTGTTGCACTGGGAGTCATCAACATTGACTCTGAACCCCATGAAGTCTCATGGCATCAGGTCAAACATGGACAAGGAAACTTTCTGCTGATTGCCATGTACCGCACTCCCTTAGCTGATAAACCAGTGCTCCTCCATGTTGAACACCACTTGGAGGGAGCACTGAGGGTGGCAAGAGTGCAGAATGTACTATGGGTGGGGGACTTCAATGCCCATCACCAAGAGTGGCTCGCCAGCACCACAGCTGACCAAGCTGGCCGAGTCTTAAAGGACATAGCTGCTAGACTGGGTCTGCAGCAGCTGGTGAGGGAACCAACAAGAGGGCAAAACATACTTGGCCTCATACTCATCAACCTGCCTGCCGAAGATGCATCAGTCCATGATATCATTGGAGGAGTGACCAGAATACAGTCCTTATGGAAACGCAGTCCCGCCATCACATTGAAGATACCCTCCATCATGTTGTGCGGCACTACCACCCTGCTAAATTGGATAGATTTCAAACAGATCTAGCAACTCAAGACTGGGCATCCATGAGGCGCTGTGGGCCATCAGCAACAACAGAATTGTGTTCGAACATGTTTAGTAATAACCTGCTCACTGATGCCCAGTTTGGTCTCAGCCAGGGCCACTCAGCTCCTGACCTCATTACAGCTTTGGTTCAAACATGGACAAAAGAGCTGAATTCCAGAGGTGAGGTGAGAGTGACAGCCCTTGACATCAAGGCAGCATTTGACCAAGTGTAGCATCAAGGAGCCCCAGCAAAACTGGAGTCAATGGGAATTAAGGGGAAAGCTCTGCACTGGTTGGAGTCATACCTAGCACAAAGGAAGATGGTTGTGGTTGTTGGAGGTCAGTCATCTCAGCTCCAGGCCATCACTGCAGGAGTTCCTCAGGGTAGTGTCCAAGGTCCAAACATCTCCAGCTGCTTCATCAATGACCATCCGTCCATCATAAGGTCAGAAGTGGGGATGTTCGCTGATGATTGTACAATGTTCAGCACTATTTGCGACTCCTCAGATACTGAAGCAGTCCATGTCTGAATGCAGCATGAACCTGGACAATTTCCAGGTTTGGGCTGACAAGTGGCAAATAACATTTGTGCTACACAAGTGCCAGGCAATGACCATCTCCAGCAAGACAGAATCTAACCATCACCCCTTGATGTTCAATGGCATTACCACCACTGAATCCCCCACTATAAACATCCTGGGGGTTACCATTGACCAGAAATTGAACTGGACTAGCCATATAAATACTGAGACTACAAGATCAGGTCAGGGGCTAGGTATCCTGTGATGAGTAACTCACCTCCTGACTCCCAACAGCCTGCCCACCATCTATTAGGCACAATCAGGAGTGTGATGGAATACTCTCCGCTTGCCTGGACACTCAAGAAGCTTAACAGCGTCCAGGACAAAGCAGCCCGCTTGATTGGCACCACATCTACAAACATTCACTCCCTCCACCACTGACGCACAATAGCAGCAGTGTGTATCATCTGCAAGATGCACTGCAGGAATTCACCAAGGCGCCTTCAACAGCACCTTCCAAACCCATGACCCCTACCATCTAGAAGGACAAGGGCAGCTGGTGGATGGGAACACCACCACCTAGAAGATCCCCTCCAAGTCACTCACCATCCTGACTTGGAAATATATCGCCGTTCCTTCAATGTCACTGGGTAAAAATCCTGGAATTCCCTTCCTAACAGCACTGTGGGTGTAGCTACACCACATGGACTGCAGAGGTTCAAGAAGGCAGCTCACCACCACCTTTTCAAGGGCAACTAGGGATGGGCAATAAATGCTGGCCCAGCCAGCGAAGCCCAAATTGCATGAATGAATAAAAAACATCACACAGAGCTGTTGGAAGCCCTGAACAGAGTGGCACGCAAGTCGGAGGAGTATGCCCGCCTGCTCTCTGATGAAATGATGCCCACATGAGCGTGTATGGAGGTCTCCACGGGAAGGATGGCGGATGCCATGGAGACACTAATCCAGCAGAATGCGAAGAGGTTGTGCAGACCTGCACTCCATCACGGTAGCCATGAGTGAGTCCCTACTGTGGCAACACGAGCATGAAGCGGGGTGCCTCGACTTTCCTCCAGTTGCTCCTTCCCCTCAATAGGTCAGATCGGGGCTCTTGGGCAACCGAAGGGAGGAGGAGGGGCAGCTAGACACCCCTGGGTCATCCACTCAGGAATCAGAGAGGCTGTCCACTCCCTCTGAATCTGCTTTGCTTGTGACCGCCTCAACCTTAGCCTCTGTCACTGCAGAGGGAGCAGATGACCCACAGAACAGCCAAAGCAAGCCGGAGTTCCAAGGTCTCGGCCCTCAAGAGGACACATACTGAAGTCATCAGAGGCAACAGGGCCAACCATTGCACAGGCCGTCTCCATCCCTGCTGCAGATGTCAGGGCAGCACCTAGAAGTGATAGGCCAAGAAAAGTGAAGAAATTCTGATCACAAGTGGTTGGATGGGTGAATACATTTAGTCATTTTATAATCTAAAAATATATTCACTTTTACTGTATAATGTGTAATGTTGTCTTTCAGCTTTCATGAATCCTCCCCCTGTATTGTCCCCCACTCGCCCCTCCACTATGGCAGTTCAGCTGCACGCAGCTGGACCATGAGTATTCTGGAGGGAGAACTGCATGTGTGACAGGGCCTTTCGGAGCCTTGTGCAAGCACTCTCCCTCGCTGGTGGAGCCTTCCTCCATCACACTCATCTCAGTGTCCTGAGCTTTTTCAATGCTGCCTGCTGGGGTTCTCTCTCAGTTGTCCATCTGAGCTGACCTGCATCTCCACCCAGCCCTACTGTGGCAACACGAGCATGAAGCAGGGAGCGATCGCACTCCCTTGCAGCACCTGCACCCATCCAACATGAAACTCCGCTCACTTTCAACTTCTGTGAATTGGTAGCTATGTTAGAAATAGAGATAGCTTAAGTAAGATATATTGCCATTTGTGGGTGTTGGGAATGATTTTTAGCTTTAATGTTTAAGTTTGATTTTGTATTTCTGTATCTGTGTGCTAAGAAAAGGTCAAGTTGAGTTTTAATTTCGCTTTGAAAGAAGACTGCATTTCTGATGAGTGTTTACGACTGTAAGAGAAGTTAAGCAAACACAAGAGTCGGAAAACTGGGCTGTTGCCTAGCCCTAGGGGTCCAGAGAGGCAGGTCCCTCCCACAGACACACATAGAAGAAACGAGAAACAGCAGTTTTTGAGTTCAGTTTTTCAAGACAACTGCTAGGCAGAAGCAGCCTAGAAGTGGCAGATATGCTAAGTGGGGTGGAGCAGGTGAGGCTGGATAGAAGGCCAGTGATAGATGGGGGAAACAGAGAGATTGCCAAAGATGTTATGATCATAAGGACAAAGGGGTGTTGATGATAGTGGTACTGGCTAAAGGAGGTGCTGACGGTGGTGTTAAGGTCAGAAAGCAAAATTTGAAAATGGCAGGACAAGGGTAAGCACTCTGAAAAGAACAACATGAACAAGTGACAGATGGCCAATGTGGGCCTGGGGTGGGGCGGAGGGGACGGTGGTGGGAAAAAAGATTGAAAATAGGATAAAAGGTGGGGATAAAACAATGAATGAAAATGAAAATAAATAAAAATAAAAATGTGGTTAAAAAATAAAAATTAAAAAATGAAAATGAATATTGAAAAAAGGGGATTAAAAAGGGGTGAGGATGGAGGAGAGAGTTCATGATCTGAAGTTGCTGAACTCAATGTTAAGTCCGGAAGGCTGTAACGTGCCTAGTCGCAAGATGAGGTGCTGTTCCTCCAGTTTGCGTTGAGCTTCACTGGAACAATGCAGCAGGCCAAGGACAGACATGTGGGCATGAGGGCAGGGTGGTGTGTTGAAATGACAAGCGTGGGGCATGTGAAGCAGTGGGGTACTGTTGATGGTTGAGTTGGTGAGAGAGTGTGGAAGAAAGCTTGAATGCATGTGGCGACCCAGAGGAGAGGAATAATGGAATGAGAGTTCAACATCCTGGAGATGAACACTTGTAGGAGGTGGCTGAAAGAAAGAGTGGAATCATCCCAGATTTGCATTAAGCACGGAAGCGGGCGGGTAAAACGACATTTTACCTGCCGACCACAGAAGTGGGTTTTCGTGCCATGTCATCCCAATCCACCACATTATTTATGCACGCCTAAGAAACGCACTGTTTCCATGGCAGGCAGGCTCTCATTTGCCCACCTGCCATCACCCAGCCATTGCTTCACGCTGGGCACCATATTTAAAGTCCAACTACAAGCACACATTTCTGCGCTTCCAGCTCACCACTGCTGCATGCAAGATGTGGTCCTGAAACTGATAAAGACTGCAGGCCCCACATTCAGCGACGCGTCCCTCGAGCACCTTTTGGATGCAATGAATGCCCACAGGGATGTCCTGTAACCCTGCCTTAGCCGTGGAAAGGGCAGCAACAGCACTAAACAGGCTTAGGAGGTGGTGGCAGTGGTGGTTAGCGTCAACACCCTTCAGAAGAGGACAGCCACCCAGTGCCACAAGAGGATGAATGATCTTCTCCATTCCACCAAGGTAAATCACTCTTTTCATCACTGCAAACTCACGCACTCCCAAACCCATCAAACATTCACAGGGCCCTCACTCACTGCCGGTTCAAAGGACATCACCATTCACTCTCTCACACACACTGCCATTGTCCTCATCCCGTCCATGGGACCACTCAACACCCACACAGGCCAGGCATACTTAGCATCTGGTCTGACAGGCATCCTGCTTACACTTTCTCCACCTCTATCATTTAAGACAAGCTGGCACACAACAAGAGGGAGAAGTCACTGACCAGTGGTGGAATGCCCAAAATCAAGGTCTTCATGGACTTTGAAAACTGAGCCATCCAGCTGGTTGGCGAGGATCTAGACCGGTCCTGTGCTGATGGCAGGTTCGGTGCAGCTCTACCAAGTGAGGATCCAGCAGTGCAACATCCATCAGACGACTATGCTGTAAGTGATGTGTCCTGTTTCACAGGCCACTGCCATGCACTAATTATCTCCCCTTGCTTTCGCAGGTACACCTGCCGAACAGCCGATGGAGTCCAAGACTCAAGGCCTCAATGAAGCCCCGAAGAAGCCTCTGAAGAGGGATCTGGAAGTCCCCTTCCCTGATGTCCTGTCACAGTGCTCACCCTCACCCTCCAGCACAGAATCACACACCTTGGTGGGATCTAGCTTTAGGATAGCCCTAGGATCACAATCTGGTGAGCAGATTGTACTCTCCGATCCACAGCAGACAGAGGCAGGGACTCCCCAGGTGTCCAGCACTTGAAGGACAGCTGAAGGCCAGAATTTGCGGAGTCCGAGTCAAATGACGAGCCTCTGGACTTGGTCATGTCACAGTTGCTGGAGCTGCAAAGGCAAACTCGGGAACTTCAGGAAGGAATGTCCACTGCACTCCTCTGGTTACAAGGCACAATGGAGGAGTTACAAGGCACAATGGAGGAGTCCATCCACCTTCACTCTGAGGTGATAGTCAGTATGCCAATGCACTGAGGTCAACACTGGTAGGATGGCTGCTGCCATGGATGCCTTGGTTCAGGACTTCGCTCCTGCACTGCTGCATGGGCTCAACTCCATCGCTGATGCCATAGTTGGCCTCCAACAGTGTGTACACGAGAGGGGTGCTGGGCAGCTTGATCTCACTCCGTCTACCCCTGCTCCTCAAGGAGTCAGCCTGCAGGCCCCCGGGCACCCATAGGGAGGAGAATCAGCAGGTGCACACTCCAGGCCCATGCATCCAGGTAACTCCAAGAGTGTCCAGCCCATCTGAATCCTCCCCTCCTGTAACCTCAGCAGCTCCAGCTTCACAGGCCAAGGAGGGTGACATTGCCACACAGCAGGACCCGAAAAGCAGACTGGGGCCCTTCAAGTCTCAGCCCTCCAGATGATGCCCGCCAAGGTCATCACAGACAGGGTGTAGCAGTCAGAAGGCTGCCTCCACCTCCACTGTGGATGTCCGGAGAGCACCAAGACATAGCGGCAGGATTAGGACGGTTAAGAAGATGTAGTTGCACAGCCTGGGCACGGGTGTTAATCACTTGTACATACTGTTCACTATTGTCAATGAACTCCCAAGAATGTCTCCCTGCCTATTGCTCCTTGTTCTAATGAGTAGTGTTCTTGTCACTCAGATGTGAAACCTTTCTGCACAAAATAAAGGTAGTTGCCTCAGTTCAGGGCCTCTTCCCTTTGCTCTGTGCAGCCTTCAGGCCAAAGTGATGGTCCGGCCTCACACTTACTGGAAACATTACTGATGCCTGCACCTCGGTGGTGCTTGTCATTGCTGCCAGGAGGTAGTGGGCAGGTGCCACAGAGTTCTCTCATTCTCCCGGTGTGCTCTCAGCACCTTTATGGAGGGGATGGCCCCCATCTCCTTAGCATCTGTGACCATTGATGCTGTGCTCCTGAAGGGGTCAGGTGCTGAAGGTGGACAAAGGATCAGGTGCTTCTAAAGTTTCATTGCTGCATCTTTATGATATGACCCTGATCACAGAGCACAAGTGATCTGCCTTGGCCAGACAGGAGCCAGACATTCTCAGAGACTATGTGAAGAATTATGGAATGACCTCATTGCATGTCGTCATTGCCCTCTTGCAATCGAGCGACCATTCGGGCCTCCACTGCATCTCCATAACAGGAGCATTCTCAGAGTGGGTATTCGCACTGCCATGAGCCAGATTGGAATCAAATATTCACAGGTGTGATGTGAGGATCTATGTGGTCACCTCACTGCATGTCGTCATCATCCTCCACAAATCTGGCAGCTATGAGGGCCTCCTGAGTGTGCCTGTCTGGTCTAGACAGTGTGAGAGCCTCATCCCCATTGTCGCCTCCGAGCACCACCTCAGCCTCATCCCCGTCAGTGTCCTCTTCATCGGAGGAGACCTCCAGCTCCTCCATCTCCTCAGCCAGCTCATCTCCCCGTTGCAGCACCAGGTTGTAAAGTGCACAGCAGACAATGACAATGCGTGACAGCCTCTGTGGACTATATTGCAGGGCTCCACCAGACCGGTCCAGGCACTGGAACCACATGTTCAGCATCCCGATGGTCTGCTCCAACAAATTGCAAGCTGCGCCATGAGCCTCATTATAGCATCGCTCTGTTGCAGTCTGAGGCCGCCGCATGGGTGTCATTAGCCATGGCTTCTGTGGGTAGAACTTGTCCCCGAGGAGCCACCCCTGCGGACCCTGGAAGACTTCAGGGATCTGTGACTGACTGAGAATGTAGGTGTCGTGCACACTCCCTGGGAACCATGCGCACACGTGCAGGATGCGTTTCTAGTGATCGCACACCAGCTGCATATCTGCTCTTGCAGATGATGTTGTTCACCATGTGTTGCACGGAGATCTGAGCACCACATGAGTGCAGTTGATTACAGCCTGCACCTGTGGTAAACCCAAGATCTGGGCGAATCCAATCACTCTTGCATCCTGGCTGTCCTGGTCCTGGGTGAAATGCACAAAGTTGTGTGCCCTCGCAAAGATGGCATCCATGACCTCATAGATGCATTTGTGGGTGGAGGCTTGTGAGATCCCACAGAGGTCACCTGTCAAGCCCTGAAAGGAGCCACTGGCATAAAAATTGAGCAGTGCGATCATTTTCACAGCCACTGGCAGTGGATGCCCTTGATGTCCCCATGGCGCCAAATCCTGCAGTAGCTGGCAGATGTTATCGACCAGTTCCCAAGACATGCACAGTCTTCAGCGACACTGGTTCTTGGTCATCTGCAGGAATGAAAGGCAGCACCTATAGACCCTGGGTGTCGCTAAGCGCCGACTAGTGCAGGCAGGAGCCTCAGTCGCTCTCTCCTCTGTCGTCTTCATGGTCTGTAGGCCGTTAAGCATCATCTAGTTTACCAGGCTCCATGATCCTGAAGTAGTTCTCCTGCAGGATGAAAGAGAGAGACACGTGGTTAGCATGGGTGTACTAAGAACCTGTTCTGGTTATGTGTGATGGCCAAATGTGTTTCCCTAATATATGGCCACTTCCCTCGCCCACCCTACCCTCCACCCCGAATGCTTGTATGCTATATTCAACGGTAGGGCTGCCCTTAACTACCCCCTGCCACCAGTCACCTCAACGGCAGGGCTGCCCTTAACCCCGGTCCCCTGAAGCTTGAAGTCCCTGTTGTGGACTGCACAACATTCAAGCTCCCCTCAAGTGCAGGCCACCAAGTGCCCGCCTTTATGTGCTGCGGTGAAACATGCTGGCGTGCTTACCCACTGACATGGACGGATAACCCAGCGGGAGTGGACGATTCTGGCGGGCTGGTCTGATAATGATACAATGAGGCTCCCGACATCCGATGGCGGGAAACGCGGCCCGCTGTTGGCACTCTGAGCGAATGATCGTGAACTGGTTTCCCGCTGTCGTAAAACTGATCACATCACATTGTCCGCTCACATCACCGATCGTGCCCGATGCCAGTGGGTACAGAAAATTCCGCCCAAAGCATCTGTTTGTGAGACGATTCCAAAGCGAGTTCTTGGAAAGTGGAAATGGAAACCCTCATGTGTAATACGGAGTTTAGTGAGACCAGTTGGTTTCTCCTTCAGGAATGCCCAGGTAAATGTGAATATTCCCCAACTTCCTGAAAACCCTGTTCCCAATCCACATTGACATCCTCTTTCTCACACCCAGGGTCCATGTTTGCCTCCTTGTCCCCATCAACCACCATCGCCGTCCCTTCTACCAGTACCAACATACCCTCACCCTTCCACCCTACCAGCTCTCCCTGCCCCCTCTCACACTCACCATTCCATCTTTCTACACCCACCCTGAGTTCGCTCCCCAGGAGGCAATCATTGATTCCACAGAGACCTTCCTTGCACATTTTCCTGGACATTCCATCCTTCCCCCCTTACTCATTCCTGCACCCTTACTCTTTCCCCTCTCTCTGCACTCTCTCCATGCCCCAGGCTCCTTCCTCCCCCCAGACACCTTCCCCCCTCTGAACTCTCTATTCCCCTGATACCTTCCCCCTTTCAAACTCCCTATTCCCCTGATGCCTTCCCCACTTCGAACTCCCTCCCTTATCCTTCCTCCCCCCTTACACCCTCCTCCCCACTTGCACCATTCTCCTCCCTTACACCCTCCTCCCTCTGTATTCCCCCCTGGACACCCTCCTCCCCCCATACTCCCTCCTCCCCTTGGACACCCTCCTTCCTTCTCCCAACCTCACCGCCCACTGACAGCTTCACCCCCCCCCCCAACAATCTCAACCCCTGACACCTATACCCTGCCTGCAAACTCAGCCCCCTGACACCTTCCCCCCAACCAAACCTCATTCCCGCCCCCGACACCTTTGCCTAACATTCCCAACCTCACCTTGCCCACCCGAGGTACACCTTTCTGTCCCACTCACACCTAGACCTTCCTCTCCCCCGCTTCAACTTCACCGATTATCCGTACCAGCCCATGGCGAGGTCCATGAAGTCCTGAAGCAGGTCTGAAGCTGAGTATGTGGAAGATGGTGCAAGCCCACTTTGAAGTTTGTGAAACTCTGAAGCCTCAGTGAAATCGTGGAGACCTCTCACCTTCTGAGAGCTGCTTTGCAGCAGAGCCATGTGCATGAGGATCCATCCACCGTGCAATGCATGTCTTCCTCCAGGCTCTGATAGCTGTAGGGCTGTAGCATCTTCTTCTCCACAGATATCCATGATCTGAGCAAGACACTAAAGGTAAGTCCTGACTTCTGCCTGTCACGCTTGTCCACACGTGTTCTGGATCAGCGTGTTTTCCCATCGGTGTAATGGTAAATCAGACATGGGGGAACAATTCCGGTTGGACCTTACTTTTCACCCCATTAATGGGTTGCAAATCAGGCTCACGATAACCTCTAGTAGGATTTACCATGGCAGTCACCATCAGATGAACCCGCTGTGATTTCACACCAGTGTGAAACTGATTTCTGCCCCTCTTGCCAAATTCTCCCCCCAGCCATGATGCCTCCCACCAACAGCACTGGACATTTCCAGCCCTTAAGACCATAAGACCATAAGACGTAGGAGCAAAAGTAGGCCATTCGGCTGATCGAGACTGCTCTGCCATTCAATGAGATTATGGCTGATCTGATAATCCTCAACTTTCCTGCCTTTTCCCCCAAACCCTTGATTCCCTTACTGATTAAAAATCTGTCTATCTCAGCCCTGAAGATACTTAATGACCCAGCCTCTATAGCCCTGTGAGGTAAAGAATTTCTCAGATTCATTACTCTCTGAGAGAAGAAATTCTTCCTTGTCTTTGTCTTAAATGGATTACCCCTCACTCTGAGATTATGCCCCCTGGTCCTAGACTCTCCCACAAGGGGAAACAACCTCTCAGCATCTACCCTGTCAAACCCCCTAAGAATCTTATATATTTCAATAAGGTCATCTCTCATTCTTCAAAACTCCAATGAATACAGGCCCAACCTACTCAACCTCTCCTCATAAGAAAATACCTCCATACCCAGGATCAACCTAGTGAACCTTCTCTGAACTGCCTCCAATTCCAACATATCTTTCCTTAGATAAGAGGACCAAATAGTATTCTATGTGCGGTCTAACTAGTGCCTTGTATAGTTTTAGAAAGGCTTCTCTATTTTTATACTCCATTCCCTTTGAAATAAAGGCCAACATTCCATTTGCCTTCCCTGTTACCTGTTGAATTTGTATGTTAGCTTTTTGGAATTCATGCACGAGGACTCCCAAATCCTGCTGTACTGTAGCTTTCTGCAGTCTTTCTCCATTCAAATAATAATCAGCTCCTCTATTCTTCCTTCCAAAATGCATAACCTCACATTTTCCCATATTATATTCCATCTACAAAGTTTTTGCCCACTCATTTAACCTGTCTATATCCCTCTGTAGACTCTGTGACATCCTCACCACTTACTTTCCCATCTATTTTTGTGCCATCCCATAAACCTGGCAATAGTACCTTCACTTCCCTCAGCTAAGTCATTAGTATATATTGCAAATAATTGTGGCCCCAGCACTGATCCCTGTGGCACTCCAATAGTTACAGGTTGCCATCCTGAAAATGGTCCACTTATCTCAACTTTCTGTCTTCTTTTAGTTAACCAATCCTCTATCCATGCTAACATACTGCCACCAACACCATTTGCTCTTATCTTATTAAGTAGCCTTATATGCGGTACCTTACTGAAAGCCTTTTGGAAACCCAAATATATTACATCTACTGGTTCCCCTCTATCTATCCTGCTTGTTACCTCCTCAAAGAATTCTAATAAATGTGTCATGCATGATTTTCCCCTTCATGAAGCCATGCTGATTCTGCTTGATTATATTATGATTTCTAAATGCTCTGCTATTACATCCTTTATAATATACTCTTAACATTTTTCCAATAACAGATGTTAAATTAACTGGCCTACAGTTACCTGTTTTTTTTTGTCTCCCTCCCTTTTTGAATAAGGGCATTACATTGGCAGTTTTCCAATTCTCTGGGATTTTTCTAGAATCTAAGGATTCTTGGAAAGTTACTGCCAGTGCATCCACTACTTCCTTTAATATGCTAGGATGCAACCCATCGTGTCCAGGGGACTTATTAGCCTTTAGTTTCCCTTGCACTTTTTCTCTCGTGATAGTTATTGTATTTATTTCCTCCCCCCCACCACTGCTTTTGACGCTTGATTGTTTATATTTTTGGAATGCTACTAGTGTCTTCTACCATGAAGACTGATGCAAAGTAGGTTCAACTCCTCTGCCATTTCCTGATGCCCTATTATTATTTCCACAGCCTCATTGTCTTAGAGGCCTATGTTCACTTTGGCCTCTCTTTCCTTTTTATACATTTAAAGAAACTCTTACTGTCCATTTTTATATTATTTGTTAGTTCACTCTCAAATTTTTTTTTGGTCATTTGTTGGTTTTTAAAACGTCCCCTATCCTCTGGCTTCCTGCTAATCTTTGCCACATTGTTATGCTTTTTGTTTCAATTTATTTCGATTTGATACTATCCTTAACTTCCTTCGTTAACCATAGTTGGTTTATCCTTTTCCTAGAATCCTTCTTTCTCATGAAGATATATCTTTGTTGTGAGTCATAAACTATTTTCTTAAATGTCAGACATTGTTCATCAACCATCTTTTCTGCTAAACTCCTTTCACAGTCCACTCCAGCCAACTCTGCCCTCACTGCTTTGTAACCACCCTTATTTAAGTTTAGCACAGTTGTTTGCGACCAAGTTTCTCACTCTCAAACTGAATGCTAAATTCTACCAAGTAATGGCCATTGTTTCCTAGGGAATCTTTTACTCTGAGATCATTTAGTAAACCTGCCTCATTACACATTACCAGATCCAAAATAATCTGATCCTTGGTTGGATCCACAACATATTGTTCTAGGAAATTGTCATGAATACATTCCATGAATTCTTGCTTGTGGTTACCTCTGCCAGTTTGATTTCCCCAATCTACATGAAGATTAAAGTCATCCATGATTAATGTACTGCCATTTTTACATGCCCTCATTATCTCCTGATTTATTTCCTGTCTTACAGTATAGCTACTGTTAGGGGACCTATAGGCTACTCCCGTCAGAGTCTTCTTCCCCTTGTTATTTCTTACCTCCACCTATATGGAGTCTACATCTTCCAATCCAAGATCATTTCTTGTTATCCTACTTATTCCATCTTGTACTAACAAAGCTACCCCACCACCCTTTCTCTCCTGCTTGTCCTTTTGAAAAGTCACATATCCCTGAATATTTAGTTCCCAGCTTCAATACACTTGTAACCTCGTCTCCATAATGGCTATAACTTCATACCTATTAACTTCTATTTATGCTGTTAATTCATTTACTTTGTTCCAAATACTATGTGCATTTAAATAAAGAGCCATTAATTTTGCATTTTTAAAATCATTTTCCCCCCTTTGACCCGATTTGCTTTTTTTTATGTTTGTACATTTTGTCCCTTTCTGTCACACTCTGGATATCATTACTAAATAGCTGCCCTGCAATGCTGCCATATCCTTTTGCTTTGTTAGCCTATGTATCCCGTCTCCAGAACCCTCCCCCATTTCTCTAGAGTATTTTGTTTTTTTGCAAAAATATACTTTATTCATAAATCTTCAAAAAAATTTCGAACTATTTCAATATCACCATTACAAAAATACAATCAGGTTCAACTTTTACAACATGAATCACAAGGTGTATCAGCACAAACAATGAATATTACAATCATTGGCAGACATTCATTTTAAGCTGTATAGCCTGAGGGGCTCTTTACAGTTCCCAGCCCCCCAGTGCACTGTGGCAGAAAGGTCTTAGGCAGCGACCCTTCCCCATTGCGCCTTTGTGGTGGCTGCCCCAAGCTTAACTGTGTCCCTCAGCACGTAGTCCTGGACCTTGGAATGTGCCAGTCTGCAACACTCGGTCGGGGACAACTCTTTGCGCTGGAAAACCAACAAGTTCCGGGCAGACCAAAGAGCGTCTTTCACCGAGTTGATGATCCTCCAGCTGCAGTTGATGTTTGTCTCAGTGTGTGTCCCTGGGAACAGCCTGCAGAGCAGAGTCCTCTGTCACAGAACTACTCGGGATGAACCTTGACAGAAACCACTGCATCTCTCTCCAGACCTTCTTCTCAAAGACACAATCTACAAGGAGGTGAACAATGGTCTCTTCCCCACCACAGCCACCTCGAGGGCAACGTGCAGAGGGGGTGAGACTCCTGGCATGTAGGAAGGATCTTACAGGGAGGGCCTTTCTCACCACCAGCCAAGCTACGTCTTGGTGCTTGTTGGAAAGTCCTGGCGATGAGGCATTCTGCCAAATGACTTTGTCAGTCTGCTCAGGGAATCATCCCACAGGATCCACCCTCTCCTTTTCCCTCAGGGCCTTTAAGACATTACGTGCCGACCACTGCCTGATGGACTTGTGGTCAAAGGTGTTTCTCTGCATAAATTTTCCCGCGAGGGACAGGTGGTACAGCAAGGTCCAACTACTTGGAGCGTTCCGCGGCATCGTGGCCAGACCCATCCTTCGTAACACTGGGGACAGGTAGAACATCAGCATGTAGTGACACTTGGTGTTTGCATACTGAGGGTCTACACACCGCTTGATGCAGCCGCACACAAAGGTGGCCATCAGTATGAGGGCGATGTTGGGCACGTTTTTTCCCCCTTTATCTAGAGGCTTGTACATCGTGTCCCTGCGGACACGATCCATTTTCGACCTCCAGATTAAGCGGAAGATGGCTCGGGTGATCGCCACCACACAGGAGTGTGGAATGGGCCAGACCTGCACCACGTACATCAACAGCGAGAGTGCCTCACACCTGATGACCAGGTTCTTACCCGCAATGGAGAGGGAGCGTCGCTCCCACATGCCCAGTTTCCTTTTCACCATAGACACTCGCTCCTTTCAGTTTCTAACGCGTGCCCTGGTCCCTCCGAACCATATCCCCAGCACCTTCAGGCCGTCAGCCCTGACAGTGAAGGGGACAAAGGATCGGTCAGCCCAGTTCCCAAAGAACATGGCCTCACTCTTCCCATGATTTACCTTGGCTCCTGAGGCCAGTTCGAACTGGTCGCAGATGTGGATAAGTCTGTGCACCGACAGCGGATCTGAGCAGAAGATGGCGACACAAAAAAGTTATGATGAAATCTTTATAAAATGCTAGTTCAGCCTGAACTGGAGTATGGCGTCCACTTCTGGACACCACACTTTTGTAAGGATGTGAAGATCTTAGAGCGAGTTCAGAAAAAAATTTGCTGGAATGGTTCCAGGAATGAGGAGTGAGTTAATGGATGGATTGGAAGCTGTGATTGTTCTCCTTAGAGTGGAGAATGTTGAAAGATTTGATAGAGATATTCAAAATTGTGAGCGGTTCCAGAAATAAGGAAGAATGAGGAATGAGTTAATGCATGGATTGGAGAAGCTGTGATTGTTCTCCTTAGAGTGGAGAAGGTTGAGAGATTTGATAGAGATATTCAAAATTTTGAGGGGTTGGGGCAGAGTATATAGAGAGAAACTGCTACCATTGGCAGAAGAGTCTAGAACCAGAGGGCACCAAAGTAAGGTGAATGGCAAAAGAACTGATAGTGACATGAGCAAAAGCCTTTTTACACAGCAAATAGTTAGGATCTGGAATGTACTGCCTGAAAGATTGGTGGAGTGAAGTACGATTGTGGTATTCAGAAGAGAATTAGGTAAGTACTTGAAGGAAAGCAATTTGCTGGACTAGGGTAAAGGGAGAGGGAGTGAGACTAGCTGAGCTGCTCTTCCAGAGAGCCGATTTGGGCACCAAGGCTGAATGGCCTCCTTCTGTGGTGTGATTGTTCTATGATTCTATGTTTCAATGAATTGGCAAAGTTTATACAAGTGGAGGAAGTTCATTTTGACCTTGCGCAACAGTGTAAAATGGATATTAATGAAATGATAGCCTATTTTACATCTCCCTTGATTTTTATTTCAATCAGGAGAGATGGAAATTGGGCTGCCGAGTCATTATCTATCACCTCTTTTATACTATCACAAAAGTCAAAATGACCCTGTAGTGTTTATAGTCAATCTGAAATGTTACTACGTTTAACTTGATGACATATCCTTCTTTAGCATCTTGACTGCTCTTATGGCCATGGGAGATAACATGAGACGACACAGTTAAAGACAAGCATCCACGCTATTATTGCAGAATTGCCTCATTCGAGCACAACACCGTCCAGGCATTAAAAAGCACTAGGGAACTGAACGAGAATTAAAATAACATTTGCAGTGAAATAAACATGGGAGACAAGAAAGCCAAATATCCTCACAAGTACAAGGAACAAATGATTTAACAAAATGAACTTTGGAATTAATAGGGGAGAGCCTGCAAGAGAGAAAAACAAGATATAGCTGAAGGATAAAAACAAAAAACTGCGGATGCTGGAAATCCAAAACAAAAACAGAATTACCTGAAAAAACTCAGCAGGTCAGGCAGCATCGGCGGAGAAGAAAAGAGTTAACTTTTCGAGTCCTCATGTTCTGCTGAAGGGTCATGAGGACTCGAAACGTCAACTCTTTTCTTCTCCGCTGATGCTGCCAGACCTGCTGAGTTTTTCCAGGTAATTCAGTTTTTGATATAGCTGAAGGATATTGTTTCATTGAATGGTTGAGGTCTAGACAAGAGTTTTGGAGTAAAACCAAAATATTGCAGCTGCTGGAAATCTGAAATAAAAACAAAAATTGCTGGAAAAACTCAGCAGGCCTGGCAGCATCTGTGGAGAGAAAAACGGAGATAATATTTTGAGTCCATATGACGCTCTTCAGAACTAAAAATAGTTTGGGGGATTGTCTTATCTCTCAAAGTATGCTGCTCAAGTTTGTAGTTTTTTAAAAAATCATTATGCTTTATTTGTAGCAAGTATTTACACATTTGGACCTCTACAAGAAGTTGGAGCTTCTCCACCTTCCAGATCTCTCTCACAGCCCAATGTGATCTGACATTATTATTGCATCAGTAATTGTTTCTGATGTCAACCCTTTACTCTACAAGTGTGATTCACTCTTTTTTTTTGTACATTTTAAAATACAATCAATGATGAATGCCTAGAGCTACAGGTGGGGCCTGGAGCCTCTTGATTTGCAACAGGACCTGCAGGTGGATACCCATGAGGCTGGAGCAGGAGCTGCAGGTGGAGCCTCGTGAGGCTGGAGCAGGAGCTGCAGGTGGAGCCTCGTGAGGCTGGAACAGGACCTGCAGGTGGAGCCTCGTGAGACTGGAGCAGAAGCTGCGGGTGGAGCCTCGTGAGGCTGGAGCAAGAGCTGCAGGTGGAGCCTCGTGAGGCTGGAGCAGAAGCTGCAGGTGGAGCCTCGTGAGGCTGGAATAGGAGCTGCAGGTGGAGCCTCGTAAGTCTGGAGCAAGAGCTGCAGGTGGAACCTCGTGAGGCTGGAGCAAGAGCTGCAGGTGGAGCCTCGTCACGCTGGAGCAGAAGCTGCAGGTGGACCCTTGTGAGGCTGGAGCAGAAGCTGCAGGTGGAGCCTCGTGAGGCTGGAATAGGAGCTGCAGGTGGAGCCTCGTTAGGCTGGAGCAAGAGCTGCAGGTGGAACCTCGTGAGGCTGGAGCAAGAGCTGCAGGTGGAGCCTCGTGAGGCTGGAGCAGAAGCTGCAGGTGGAGTCTCGTGAGGCTGGAGCAGAAGCTGCTGGTGGAGCCTCATGAGGCTGGAGCAGGAGCTGCAGGTTGCACCTCGTGAGGCTGGAGCAGGAACTGCAGGTGGAGGCTCTTGAGGCTGGAACAGGAGCTGCCGGTGGAGCTGCTCGATGTTGGAGCAAGAGCAGCAGGTGGAGCCTCGTGAGGCTAGAGTAAGAGCTGCAGGTGGAGCATCGTGAGGCTGGAGCAGGAGCTGCAGGTGGAGCCTCATGAGGCTGGAATAGGAGCTGCAAGTGGAGCCTCCTGAGGCTGGAACAGGAGCTGCAGGTGGAGCCTCATGAGGCTGGAGCAGGAGCTGCAGGTGGAGCCTCGTGAGGCTGGAGCAGGAGCTGCAGGTTGCACCTCGTGAGGCTGGAACAGGAGCTGCAGGTGGAGTCTCGTGAGGCTGGAGCAGAAGCTGCTGGTGGAGCCTCGTGAGGCTGGAGCAGGAGCTGCAGGTTGCACCTTGTGAGGCTGGAGCAGGAACTGCAGGTGGAGGCTCTTGAGGCTGGAACAGGAGCTGCCGGTGGAGCTGCTCGATGTTGGAGCAAGAGCAGCAGGTGGAGCCTCGTGAGGCTAGAGTAAGAGCTGCAGGTGGAGCATCGTGAGGCTGGAACAGGAGCTGCAGGTGGAGCCTCGTGAGGCTGGAGCAGGAGCTGCAGGTGTAGCCTCACGATGTTGGAGCAGGAGCTGCAGGTATAGCCTCGTGAGGCTGGAGCAGGAGCTGCTCGTGGAGTCTCATGAGGCTGGAGCAAGAGCTGCAGGTGGAGCCTTGCGATGTTGGAGCAGGAGCTGCAGGTGGACCCTCGTGAGGCTGGAACAGGAGCTGCAGGTGGAGCCTCGTGAGACTGGAACAGGAGCTGCAGGTGGAGCCTTGCGATGTTGGAGCAGAAGCTGCAAGTGGACCCTTGTGAGGCTGGAACAGGAGCTGCAGGTGGAGCCTCGTGAGGCTGGAGCAGGAGCTACAGGTGGAGCCTCGCGATGTTGGAGCAGAAGCTGCAGATGGAGCCTCGTGAGGCTGGAGCAGGAGCTGCTCGTGGAGTCTCATGAGGCTGGAGCAAGAGCTGCAGGTGGAGCCTCGCGATGTTGGAGCAGGAGCTGCAGGTGGACCCTTGTGAGGCTGGACCAGGAGCTGCAGGTGGAGCCTCGTGAGGCTGGAACAGGAGCTGCAGGTGGAGCCTCGCGATGTTGGAGCAGGAGCTGCAGGTGGACCCTCATGAGGCTGTAACAGGAGCTGCAGGTGGAGCCTCGTGAGGCTGGAGCAGGAGCTGCAGGTGGAGCCTCGTGAGGCTGGAGCAGGAGCTGCAGGTGGAGCCTCATGAGGCTGCAGCAAGAGCTGCAGGTGGAGCCTCGTGAGGCTGGAGCAGGAGCTGCAGGTGGAGCCTCGCGATGTTGGAGCAGGAGCTGCAGGTATAGCCTCGTGAGGCTGGAACAGGAGCTGCAGGTGGAGCCTTGCCGTGTTCGAGCTTTGCCAAGCCAGTGGATCCTCGACCAAGTGGAGCATCCAGCAGCAGGTGTAGAGCTGTGCAGCCTTTGGAAGAAGACGGGGAGGAGAGGCATAAAGCGATGAGGTAGTTTTGAATGCTAAAAGAGGGGGTGAAGATGAAACTCTTGTTAAGCTCTCGGATGTGTGCAGTTGGAACCCTATCAGGAGCAAAGGAAGAGCAGTGGGGGAGGAATGGAACCGTGAGCTGGGGGGAGCATTCAGAGGGAAGGGTCTGTGGTATCATTTGCAGAATTTGGGGGGGAAAATGAGGGAATTGGTGGTATGATGGAATAGTTGTGAAGGGGGGAAGGTGTGGGTAACACTGAGGGGTGGGGATGGGGGGGTAAAAGGTATTGAAGCAAGCGTCAAAATTAACATGTAGCATGGCTGCTCTATAACTACCCTGAGCCTCGAAGTCCAGATAGGGAAATGCTGGATTAGAGTAGGGTCATCGGGTAGGTGGAGCTGCAGGTCAGCTCAGCTGGACAACAAAAGGGGAACCCCACCATATAGTTCTAACTAGGCAAAGGCTGTGAAGAGCAAAGGAACAGTGTGTGGGAGAAAACAAAAACAGAATTACCTGGAAAAACTCAGCAGGTCTGGCAGCATCGGCGGAGAAGAAAAGAGTTGACGTTTCGAGTCCTCATGACCCTTCGACAGAACTTGAGTTCGAGTCCAAGAAAGAGTTGAAATATAAGCTGGTTTAAGGTGTGTGGGGGGGTGGGGGGCGGAGAGAGACAGAGAGAGAAGTGGAGGGGGGGTGTGGTTGTAGGGACAAACAAGCAGTGATAGAAGCAGATCATCAAAAGATGTCACCAGCAATAGAACAAAAGAACACATAGGTGTTAAAGTTGGTGATATTATCTAAACGAATGTGCTAATTAAGAATGGATGGTAGGGCACTCAAGGTATAGCTCTAGTGGGGATGGGGAGAGCATAAAAGATTTTAAAATATTTAAAAATAATGGAAATAGGTGGGAAAAGAAAAATCTATATAATTTATTGGAAAAAAAAGGAAGATGGAAACAGAAAGTGGGTGGGGATGGGGGAGGGAGCTCACGACCTAAAGTTGTTGAATTCAGTATTCAGTCCGGAAGGCGGTAAAGTGCCTCGTCGGAAGATGAGGTGTTGTTCCTCCAGTTTGCGTTGGGCTTCACTGGAACAATGCAGCAAGCCAAGGACAGACATGTGGGCAAGAGAGCAGGGTGGAGTGTTAAAATGGCAAGCGACAGGGAGGTTTGGGTCATTCTTGCGGACAGACCGCAGGTGTTCTGCAAAGTGGAAGTGAAGCCCAACGCAAACTGGAGGAACAACACCTCATCTTCCGACTAGGCACTTTACAGCCTTCCGGACTGAATATTGAATTCAACAACTTTAGGTCGTGAGCTCCCTCCCCCATCCCCACCCACTTTCTGTTTCCCCCTTCCTTTTTTTTCCAATAAATTATATAGATTTTTCTTTTCCCACCTATTTCCATTATTTTTAAATATTTTAAAATCTTTTATGCTCTCCCCATCCCCACTAGAGCTATACCTTGAGTGCCCTACCATCCATTCTTAATTAGCACATTCGTTTAGATAATATCACCAACTTTAACACCTATGTGTTCTTTTGTTCTATTGTGGTTGACATCTTTTGATGATCTGCTTCTATCACTGCTTGTTTGTCCCTACAACCACACACCCCCCTCCACTTCTCTCTCTCTCTCTCTCTCCGTGCCCCCCCCCCCGCCACACACCTTAAACCAGCTTATATTTCAACTCTTTCTTGGACTCGAACTCAAGTTCTGTCGAAGGGTCATGAGGACTCGAAACGTCAACTCTTTTCTTCTCCGCCGATGCTGCCAGACCTGCTGAGTTTTTCCAGGTAGTTCTGTTTTTGTTTTGGATTTCCAGCATCCGCAGTTTTTTTGTTTTTATATCAGTGTGTGTGAGAAGCTTGTCACACGTGGATTCATATGGGCCATGGCAAAGATCGATATCTCCCTGCAGACGCATGATTAAAGAGGGACATAGGCCCAGGCAGGTTCATCCCCTTGAATATAGGGGGTGCCCACAGGCATTAAAGTGAACAGACGCAATGAAAAGACAGGAAGACCTCCTTAAAGTGCTTACATTAACTAGTGTGCATCAAAAATCAGCAATGATGGTGCACCCATGTCACCAAAGTGAGATCAGCAGTTCTTTATTTTATGTTTCCTGCCACTGTGTCTGGCTGCATTGCCAACATCTGCAGCAGGAGTGGAGGCAGCCTCCTGACCAGTTTGCCCTCCTGCTTTGAATGACATTGGTGGCCGTCCTCTGGAAGGCTGACACCTGGAGGACCCAGCTTAGTTTGTGACTCCTGCTCAGGGGAAGCTGCACCCTCTATGGTCCCAGAGGCTGGAGCTGATGGGGTCCCAGCAACAGGGAATTGGAATGGCCAGACACTCTCAAAGAGTCCGAGGGGTGTTCGCTTGATGCTATTCTTCCCTTTGGGTGCCCTAGGGCCACATCTTGACCCCTTGGAAAGGGACACCTGAAAGGAGGTCGAGGTGATCTGCTCCCCCCCTTGCGAGGCTACTGCAAAGCTTGCTCATGGCAATGGAGTGCAGGTCTGCACGCATGTCTGGCAGAAACTGAGCATTCTGTTGGGATAGATTCTCCATGGCATCAGCCATCCTCCCCATGGAGACCTCAATGCGTGCAAATGTTGGTACCACTTCATCAACCAGCAGACAGACGGACTCCTCCATCTCACGTGATACTCTGTTGAGAGCCTGCAACATCTCTGCCTGATGTGCCCCCACTTTTCGCTGCATCCCCAGCATCATGTCTAGGACCATTCTCAGAGGTTCATCATCTGACTCAGACTTAGCTGAAGCCTCTTCCCCAGCAGTCCTCCAAGTGCTGGTGACCTTGGCTGTCCCTGCCTCCTCCTTCTGCAGGCAAATGTCAGTGAGGTGCCCACCAAAGTGTGAGACCTTGCCTGAACTCGATCAACTACCCACCGAGATATGTGTATCTGGGTTGGTGGAGGGTGAAGGTGATGGCTCTACAGATGCAAAATCTTCGTCGTCCTCATCCACCTCCGTCCTCTGAGCGCTGGAGCTGTTGCTTGACTTGGTTTCGTGGTCAGGCCTCACCCTCTTATTGCTGGCGCCTGTAATAAAAAGAGGAGAGAATGAGGGACTGCAGGAGCTGTCTCCAACATGGCACCGAGCATGACCCTTGGGTTTCTATGTAAAGACAGCAAGCATGGTTTCTTACTGGATGGAGACCAGACGCTGACCTCGCTGTCTGCATATGAGAGGTCCTGAACCTTCCCTGCCAGCGCGCTGCCATCCTCTCTCTCTCATGCTTGTTATGCATTAACCTGTCCCGCACAAGGAGAGAAGATGGTTTGAGAACAATTAGAATGCAGGTGCCATTGGCATGATGCCAGTCTTCACCAACTGCCCACTGGCTACTGTGAGCCATGTGAAAGCTGCACTGCATCTAGCCCACAAGGGTTCTTCAGCAGCGCCCTCCAGGATGGTGAGCTCATACAGAGGGAAGGATAAGACCGACAGAGGCACGGCATGAGCAACGAATGCTGCTGCCCTCTATGCCAATCGCCCGCTTCTCCCGCACACACAATAAGAGCTCTCTGTGTGGCACGGTAAAAGACCCACATTTGCCTTTCCACCTGCAGACTGTATGGACTGCAGTGGGGCTATGAGGCATCACCAAATCAGATTAGGATGCTCATTTATATATGGACAGCACAGATGGTTGTCTTGCCACTGAGGCCCATGTCCCAGTTCCCATTCAGTGAGGTGAGTATGGGGAGTAGAGGATTCACTTACCACCACCCCCGGTGATGCAAGTGAGGTCATTCATCCTTTTCCTGCACTGCGGGGCTGTCCTCTGGTGAATGCAGTTGGCACTCACCACCCTGGTGACTGCCTCCCATGCAGGGTTGGTGAATCGGGTGGGCTCCCTCCTTCCATCCCTCGGGTACAGGATGTCTCTCCTCTCCTCCAGGAAGCTCAGCAGTACTTCCAGCAAGGTATCAATGAATCTGGGTGCCGGTGCTCCTCGGGTTCTGCGTTCCGTGTTCTTGTTCATAGTTAAGAGCGTGATAAAGCTTTATCTGTCTGGGTGCCTTTTAAACTAGGTGCCTGGATATGATGGCAGGGCTTGTGACTTCCTGCCTGCTGACACACCGCACCCACCCCCCCCCCCCCACCCCCCACCCCTTCCCCGTGTACAACGTCAGGAAATCCATGGCTGCATATTTAATGAGCCTAGGATTGCGCGATTCAGCACAATTTCCCACTTGGCTCCATAGCCGACAACACACTTGCTTCCCACACCCATCACGGGACTTAGACCCGAAATGGTAAATCCTTTCTCTAGTTCTGCATTTACGTGATTGCTCGCATTAATCTTAGTCCTCTTTTGGTCTATCATATTGAAATAATATGTCAGCCAGATTCAGATTTATCCAAAAGCAAAATACTGCAGATGTTGGAAATCTGAAATAAAAACAGAAATGCTTGAAATACTCGGAAGGTCAGGCAGCATCTGTGGCAGGGGCCAAAATAATTTATTTCTCAAAGGCTTGTCTTGAAATTTTCTTGAGGGTTACTTTTTGATTTTCAGAATCACAAAAATTTTGCAGCGCAGAAAGAGGCCATTCTGCCCATCATCTCTACACCGGCTCTCCAAATGAGCAATTCACATACATGCATTCTCCTGTCTTCTCCCCGTAACCCTGCACATTCTTCCTTTTCAGATAACTGTCTAATTCCCTTTTGAATGCTTCACTTAAACCTGCCCTCTATCAGACTCTCAGGCTATGCATTCCAGACCTTAACCTCTCGCTGCTTGAAAAAGATTTTCCCCCCATGTTGCTTTTGCTTCTTTTACCAATTACTTTAAATCTGTGCCCTCTCATTCTCGATCCTTTCATAAGTGGGAACAGTTTCTCCCCATCTACTCTGCCCTGACCCCTCATGATTTTGATTCCCTCTATCAAATCTCCTTTCAGCCTTCTTATTTCCAAGGAAAGCAGTCCTAACTTCTCCAATCTATTCAGGGGCTACCTTCTGGTTTTCAGGGCTCCTTTTCCATTCTCACAAACTCCTTTATTAGGTGATGCAGTCATATCTATTGCACTTGTGTTGTTTTTTTCAGGGTTTCCTTCTTTAGATAGATGAGATAGCGCAAATACCAAAGATTTTATAAGATGTTTTTGTTTATTTATTATAAATAAATCTCCCATGCTCCATGTCCAAAATGAAGATTCTAACTACTTGGCACAAGGTAATTTATTGGGAATGTGTCTCACACCTGCCATCCCTTTAAAAAATTTATTGTAAGCAATTAGCACTCTCCAGCATTCTTTGTTTTCATTCTGCTAATTTCAAGTGTTTTTCCTCTCAATACTTAAATTTAAATTGAGTGCTGTCAAACACATTAGTACACTGACTTCCACAGGTAAAACTATGCAAAAAGGGAAAACACACAAATTAATTCGATAGCACTAAGTTAACCATCAGATAACATTTTCGGTCCAGTGACCACAATGTCATTAGTTTTAAGCTAATTATGGATAAGGATAGGTCTAGTCCTCGAGTTGAGATTCTAAATTGGAGAAAGACCAATTTTGTGGAAATGAGAAAGGATCTAGGAAGAGTGGATTGGCATAAGTTGTTTTCTGGCAAGGATGTGTTCAGTAAGTGGAAGGTATTCAAAGGCGAAATTTTGAGAGTGCAGAGTTTGCATGTTCCTGTCAGGATTAAAGGCAATGTTAACAGGCATAGGGAACCTTGGTTTTCAAGGGATATTGGCGATCTGGTTAAGAAGAAGAGAGAGGTGTATAGCAGGTATAGGCAACAAGAAGCAAATGAGGTACTTGTAGAGTATAGAAAATGTAAGAAAATACTAAAAAAGGAAATCAGGAAGGCAAAAAGAAGACGTGAGGTTGCTTTGGCAGATAATGTGAAGGGAAACCCGAAGGGTTTTTACAAGTATATTAGAGTAAAAGGATAGTAAGGGACACAATTGGTCCCCTTGAAGATCAGAGTGGTCTTCTATGTGTGGAGCCTCACGAGATGGGGGAGATCTTAAACAGTTTTTTTGCATCAGTATTTACTCAGGAAACTGGCATAGTGTATAAGGAAGGAAGGGAAACAAGCAGTAGTTTCATGAACATATAGAGATTAAAGAGGAAGAGGTGCTTGCTGCCTTACAGTGAATAAAGGTGGTTAAATCCCCCGGGCCTGACATGATATTCCCTCAGACCTTGAGGGAGACTAGTGTAGAAATTGCAGGGGCCCTGGCAGAAATATTTAAAATGTCCTTAGCCACGGGTGAGGTGCCGGAGGATTGGAGGGTAGCTCATGTTGTTCTGTTGTTTAAAAAAGGCTCCAAAAGTATACCAGGTAATTACAGGCCAGTGAGCCTGACGTCAGTAGTAGGTAAATTATTGGAAGGTGTTCTGAGAGATCGGATATATAATTATTTGGACAGCCAAGGGCTGATTAAGGATAGTCAGCATGGCTTTGTGCGTGATAGGTCGTGTTTAACGAACCTTGTAGAGTTTTTCGAGGAGGTTACCAAGAAAGTAGATGAAGGAAAGGCTGTGAATGTTGTCTACATGGACTTTAGTAAGGCCTTTGACAAGGTTCCACATGGGAGGTTAGTTCAAAGGGTTCAGACACTTGGTATCCATGGAGAGATTGAAAACTGGATTCGAAATTGGCTGTGTGGGAGAAGACAGAGAGTGGCAGTGGATGATTGCTTCTCAGACTGGAGGTCTGTGACTAGTGGTGTGCCTCAGGGATCTGTGCTGGGACCATTGTTGTTTGTTGTCTATATCAATGATTTGGATGATAATGTGGTGAATTGGATCAGCAAGTTTGCTGATGACACTAAGATTGGAGGCGTTGTGGACAGCAAGGAAGGCTTTCAAAACTTGCAGAGAGATCTGGACCAACTGGAAAAATGGGCCAGAAAATGGCAGATCGAAGATAATGCAGAAAAGTGTGAGGTGTTACATCTTGGAAGGACATACACAGTAAATGGTAGGGCACTGAGGAGTGCGGAGGAACAAAGGGATCTGGGAGTTCAGATACATTGTTCCCTGAAAGTGGCGACACAGGTAGACAAAGTTGTAAAGAAAGCTTTTGGCATACTGGCCTTCATAAATCAAAGTATAGGAGTTGGGATGTTATGGTGAGGTTGTATAAGACATTGGTGAGGCCAACTTTGGAGTATTATGTGCAGTTCTGGTCACCTAACTATAGGAAGGATATCAGTAAGATTGAGAGAGTGCAGAGAAGATTTACTAGGATGTTGCCGGCTCCTAAGGAGTTGAGTTACAGGGAAAGATTAAACAGGTTAGGACTTTATTCCATGGAGCGTAGAAGAATGAGGGGAGATATGATAGAAGTTTACAAAATTATGAGGGGTATAGACAGAGTAAATGCGAGTAGGCTCTTTCCACTTAGATTAGGAGAAATAAACATGAGAGGACATGGCTTTAGGGTGAAAGGGGAAAGGTTTAGGGGGAACATTAGGGGGAACTTCTTCACTCAGAGAGTGGTGAGAGTGCAGAATGAGCTACCATCTGACATGGTAAATGCGGGCTCACTCTTAAGTTTTAAGAATAAATTAGATAGATACATGGATGGGAGAGGTCTGGAGTGTTATGGACTAAGTGCAGGTCAATGGGAATAGTGGAATAATATTTTGGCACAGACTAGAAGGGCTGAATGGCCTGTTTTCTGTGCTGTAGTGTTCTATGGTTCTATGGTTCTATAATGAATGGTTTAATTCACTTATACTTCACATTTCAGTATTTTCTTTTCTAAGTTAACACACTCCTCACATGATCACCCGTGCATTAATAAGGCATAGATTGGAACCCCTTAGCACAGAAGCACCTGAGTTACATTAAAGGCAGCTACCACTTTATAGAGGTAGATAACTCACTAACTATATCCCCTAATGCCATACTTTTTACAATGGGCACTGCAAATTTGTACATAAATATAGAAACAGACAGAGGTATGGTGAAATTTTTAAAATACATTTCCCAGCCTGACATACCAGACTAAGTTATAATCTGTTACTGCACTTAGATTTAACAAAAAATTACTTTAAATTCAATAATTAATTTTATCTTCAAACCAAGCACAGCTATGGACAAGAATTTTGCCGCAGCCTATGTAAACATATTTCTGGCAAAGTGGAAAGAGTGTATTTAAAAAGTGTCCCAAGCTCCCTATGTTTTATTACATTTGGCTGACACATGGGGTATTTGGGCTGACACAGAGGCAAAATTAGAAGAATTCTCCAATCTCTTCAATAAGCATTATCCCTCCATTAAACTTAAAGCCACAAGATACAAGGAAAGTGTTTATTTCCTAGACACTACAGCATTTAAATTGACACCAGAAAACAACAGGCTTAAGCTGGCAATAATTTTTTTTTTCCAAAATAACTGACACACACTTCTACAAACAAAAAGCCAACACCCTAAACACACCTTCTGTGGATTAGTGAGGTGACAGTTAATGCATTTTCATTGCATATGGACAAAGCTAGAAGATTTCAATCAGGCAAATGTAGGATAAAGGGTTAATGGAATGGATATGCTAACATATAACATAGATGATGATGTGTCACTGACATCAGTCAGTCATGCACTAGTCTTTTTATCTCTCCCTTTGTCGAGAGAGGTTTGCAAGCCATGCTCAGCCACAACATGCCTACTCTGCAACCTGTTTATATATAATACTAAAAAACAAGTGTGAAGCAAGTACCAGAGTATGACTACAGTCTGTCCTGTAACCAATAACTATGCCTACTCCACAGATTAGAAGGACATCTCACAACATGGTGGCAGCAGTGGTGACATCAATGTAAAAAATTCAGTGGTGTTATTGACGGAACCACAGAATGAAAAAAAACTTGCTGGTAGATCGTACTTGTGAATTGATGAAAGGAGAAGGCAAACTGGAGAAAGGTAATGATGACCCTAACCGGTGAGTAATTCCTGCCCCTACCCCACCTGTTTGACTGTCTTGAGGGTCCGCATAGAGGCCAGAAATGGGAGTTACGGAAATGCCATTTATTTCGATATTGAGCAGCATTGGGCCTTCACACTAAGGGACAGAAAGTCATTCCTTTCTTTATGCTATTGGCCCAGTAGCAGATGAAATCCTCCTGAGGCAGGAAGTAAAAAAGTCCGCTGCTGACTTTGAGACCATTCTATTTTAGCCTGAAGCGAAACTTAGTTATAGAATGAGCACGTTTTAACCAAAGGACCCAATGACCTGAGGAATTGATTGAATTATTTCTCACCGACCTATATTACCTTGCTGGTTCTCGTCAATAAGGGGTGCTGAAGGTCATGATTGCATAGTTCTGCGTGTCTGAGATGAAAACTCTCAGACTTTCTGCAGACCAAAGATGACCTTACTTTAGGTGAAGCGGTGCAGTTTGTGAGGCAGGCCAAGCTTAGAGAGCTTACCAGAGTTATAATTTGGAGCAACTCCAAGGCTTCACATGACTCCATTGACTGAGTAGGCCCATGGGCAGCAACACCACTCATAAGAAAGCCTGGAAAACCAGGTGAAAGGGCAGGAAACTCCACACCGGCATCCATTTTGAGATGCTTATTATCTGGTGAAAAGTACCAATGTAGATGCCAGGACTGCCCAGCAGGGGTGTGGAATGCTTTCAGTGCAGGAAAACTGGACATTTCAAGCCTTTCTGCAAATCCAACAACTTTGATCGAGGCAGAAGACAAGAAAATATTTATGAAACATTCTCCACCCTAGAAATTGGAAATCAAGACAAAGACAAAAATACAGAGTTCCTAGAGGAAGTTAATGTTCTTAGTCCAGATTATTAGCCAGTTACATTGTAGGTTAAACGCTTCAATGCCACTTTTAAAATTGATACTGGAGCTGGCGTTAACATATTAGCAAATGATCTAGACTGGCTTCAGAGAATACCTCTTATTCCATAAGACCATCAAATTACAAAGTCCAGGCAGCACGGACTTTCCAATTACAGGTAAGATTATTGCTCCTCTTAGGTACAAGGGGCAACAGATCATTGATTCTCTTTATGTTTTCCACAATCAATGCACATCATTATTGAGTGGCAATGCTGGCATACTTCTAGGAATCCTGGAAAAAACAGATGATGCAAAGCATTTGAACAACTAGACATCATTCATGGAACAATCTTCAAACTTTATTTAGGACCAGTGGAGCTTCAGCCTATAGCAGCTGAGGAAGTTTATTCAGTCAGGAGCAAGTTCCCTTCTTTCGCAAATACACCATCCACTAGACCCTGGGCAGTGATTGAAGCTGTGATTCTCTCAGTTCTTCATGAAGTTAGGCTAGAGGTGGCGGATAGAGAAGGCACTGTGGCAGATAGTGACCATCCACATGAAGACCCGCTAGACCAAATTGGCCCTTTCCAGAAGAAAGTGATGAGGCAGAAGCCATTGCAGCACTGAATAATCTGTTGGAGGATGAGGTCCTGGAGGCTGATCCATCTTTACAATTGTTAGACGCATTACATGAAGTCACTGATGTTTTTTTGAGGAGTCAGCTGTCTTTCTTGCATCTGAGCAGCATTCAGACATTTGTTGTACTGAGCCTAGGTATGGTGTTGCTAGGTTATCTCCCATTGTCCATGAAGAGTCTTCCAGAGAGAATGTCTTGCCTGATTCCATTTTAGAGTCCATAGAGAATCACACTGCCAAAGAGCTGGTAGCTTACAGGGTTATAGTCAAGTGAAATCCATACTTCAGTCCCAGCTGAAAATCTTCTTCTCTCTGGAGCTGGATGTCAACACAGAAGCTGTGGCAGAATCTTTAGCACTTCTGAAGCTGCAGAATCCTGTACAGCAACCTTGTCCTGGAATTATTCGTCCACAGGACACCTGTATTAATTTTTTTGTTGAAATCGCCCCCTTACATAAGATGGTTCTGTCTTGCCTCCATATCCTCAGTGGAGCCTTGGTGGAGAAACTTCACGCAAAGAGAAGTGTGGGTCTCTTACCACTGCCTACAGAAAGCAGACAGTCCTTCCAAAACATCATTGAGAAGTCATCTCTTCTACTTTTCCTGAAAGGCTTACAGCAATGTTGTCGTTTTTTTTTTCCCCTTCATTGTCCAGATTCATTGAAATCTCAGATCTTGACCACCTTTTCAGTCTTCGATGCAGCAGTGAATGATATGGCAGTGACAGCCTTCCCTGAAATTGAAGATCATTCCTCTCATCAAAGTCTTTCCATGTGCTTCAAGAGAGCTAAAAGTTCCTCAGAGAGTCCTAATTTCTTCTCCTCTAGTCCGAGGGAGTTCAAAGGTTGATGCCCTTCAGTCTTCTCTCATGGATCTGTTTTTCATCGACAGGTTCTTGGATGGAATTTTCCATGTCTGTTGGTAGCGGTGTGTTTGGCAGCATGAGTAGACAATATGGTGAGAAAGCCAAAAATCGGTTTCACAATGTCTTGAAATCAGTTTGCAACTATCTGCTCTGTCCATCAATGGCGGACAGCGTTTCCTGCCGTCAGATGTCGGGAACTTTATTGTAATACATCTGCACAGTGTACGTTGGTGTGATTGCACACTGACGTGTTACACAACAGCATTTATAAGGCAGGCACCTGACGAGTTGCACTTCGAAGGGAACTCAGAGGTGAGAACACAGTGACATTGCGCAGCGCTCTGGGTTGCCTGTTGGACTTCAAGGAAGAGACGCCGTGCATTCAGGTGAGGGCGCAGGTAATTCACTTTTTGCTGGCTGATTGAGAGCGTTGTGCCTGGGCAAGGGCTGCCCTGCAATTACGGTAACATGGTGGGGTGAGGGGGAGGGGGTGGGGAGTGCGGCAAGGGTTGCACTGTGACTGATGGTAGTGCACAAGCATGTGCCGGGGCTGGGGGGGAGGGAACTGGCTACATATTGGGGAAGCCTTGCATAAAGTGACCATTCCTCTGCAGCTGAAACAGTTCAGGCGCAGCCACATTAACATGCGTGGAATTGGGTCCCTAGCTTATCTGTCCATTCAAGCAACGTAGAGGTATGAAAGTGCCTGCAAGTGCTCCAAAGCTTTTCACCCCTCGGGCACAGATTGCAAACTAATGAGTGTTTTAGTGGACTGCAGGACAGTTAGACAACTACACGCATTGTACAACCTCCTTACTAAAGCTGGCCGCGGAGCAGTCACTGGTGGAGGCTCTCACAGCCCATTGCAATATCATCCTGGTTCAGACCAGTCACCCCATGGTTCAAGCCAACAGTGCAGCCTTGCAGTGTGGGTTTTAGAATGCCTACACCTGAACTGAGGGCACAGTGTGCAGTCCAATGGGCAAAGCTGCAGCCAATCAGTCAGGTGGAGTGGGGCGGTGTTGTGACTTGTGAGTCCCTGTTGCACGCTTGTTGCGGGGTAACTGAGTTGGTACTTTAGATAGAGTAGTTCTGCAGACTCTTCTTAGGTGGAACACATTCTGTTTATTTACAAGGTACTCAGCAGCTACACATGTGTGCTTCTACACCAAACTCTATCGACATACTTCTGCTGCTCACTTGCAGACTACTGACTTCCAACTAACTACAGAGTTGGCCCGCGCTACTCCACTATTGGTTACACAAGATCACGTGATCTTCCATGTTAACATTCTATGTATATAATGTATAATGTATACTATACATTAGCTAAAACCATAGTTACCACAGGCAGAGTTGGATAGGGTCTCGGGCAGCCATGCAGCACAATAAACTCTGGCCATCCAAGTGGTTGGCAGCACTTTCCAGGATGCATTAAGGGGCATTCAGACTTAATCGAGAGCGTTGCTTAGAACATCCAAGCTAACCCAGACGTCTCTCTCATCCTGCAGGAGTACATCAGGCATATGGAGCCTGGTTGACTTATGTGTATGCCTTGTAGCATACAGAGAGCGGAGACAAAGGAGAAGAGAGCAACAGAGACACCTGGCTGGGCAGAGGGAGGAGCAGCAGCCTCAGGAATATGGGATGGCTGGAGCTCTCGCACACGCTGCTGAAGAATCACAGCGAGCCATTTCTGGTCAGCCCAGGGTCTATAGACACTGTCTTTAATTCCTGCATTTGACTGAGAACAAGTGCTGCCGAAGATTGCACATGTCTAGGGAACTGGTCAGTCACCTGGTGCAGGATTTGATGCCATGGGGACATGGAGGGCATCCACTACCTGTGGCCATGAAAATGACAGCAGCGATCAATTTTTATGCCAGTTGCTCCTTCCAAGGTTCCACAGGCAACCTCTGTGGGATGTCGCAAGCCTCCACCCACAAATGCACCCATGATGTCACAGGTGCCATCTTTGTGAAGACACTCAACTTTGCTCACTTTGCCCGAGACCAGGAGCATTGGGAAATGCCCATATCCCTGGTTTCCAACAGGTGCAGGGTGCGATCGACTACACGTGTGTGGTGTTCAGATCTCCGTAGCAGCAAGCGGTCAACTATGTCATCCACAAGGGCTTCCAGTCGCTGAATGTGCAGCTGGTGTGCGACCACCATAAACACATCCTACAGGTCTGCGTATGGTTCCCAGGGAGTGTTCAGGACTCCTACATTCTCAGATCCCTGCTGTCTTCCAGGGTCCACAGAGGCTGCGGGCATGTTTCCTTGGGGACATGGCTGATGACACCCATGTGGTGGCCTCAGACTGCAGCAGAGCGAAGGCACAATGAGGCTCATGCTGCAAACCATCAGAATGTTGAAAACGAGGTTCTGGTGCCTGGAGAAGTCTAGTGGAGCCCAGCAAAATCATCCTTCACAAACTGGCGCTGCAATGGGGAAAGAAGCTGACTGAGGAGGAGATGGAGGAGTTGGATGTCTCCTCCGATGAGGATGATGTTGATAGGGATGAGGGTGAGGAGGTCCTCAAAGGCAAGGATAATGGCAATGAGGCTATTGCAATTGGCCAGATGGGGAAGGCACGCTTGGGAGGCCCTCATAGCTGCTAGATTTGTGGAGGATGATGAAGACATGCAGTGAGGAGACACCATTGATCCTCACATTGTACCTATGAATGTTTGACTCCAGTCTGGCTGATGGCAGCTTATGTACCTTTTTATGTTCCTTGCAAGTTTTATTTTTATTTTCTATTTTTCCCCTTTTAATCAATCTCTTGGTCCTCCTTTGCTGAATTCTAAGCTGCTCCCAATCCTCCGGCTTGCTATTTTTTCAAGCTACTTTATGTGACTCCTCTTTGAATCTAATACGATCCTTAATTTCTTTTGTTAGCCACGGTTGGGCCATTTTACATGTTGTGTTTTTGCGCCAGAAAGGAATGTATAACTGTTGCAATGCATACATTAGTTTCTTAAATATTAGCCATTGTCTGTCCATCATACCTTTTAATGAAGTTCCCCATTCTCTCTTAGCCAACTCACGCCTCATACCTTCATAGTTTCCTTTGTTAAGATTTTGGACCGTAGTTTTAGATTTGACTATTTCACTTTCCATCCTAATGAAGAATTCTATCATGTTATGGTCACTGTTCCTTAAAGGATCCCGCACAACAAGATTATTAATTAACCCCTTCTCATTGTACAATACCAAGTCCAGGATAGCCTGTTCCCAAGTCAGTTCCTCAACATACTGGCCTAAAAAACCTACTTGTACACACTCCAGGAATTCATCTGCCACAGTATTATTGCTAATTAGGTTTGCCAAGTCTATTTGTAACTTCAATCACCCATGGTCACTGTAGCACCCTTGTTACATGCATCTCTAATTTCCTGTTTAATGCTGTCCCCCACCTTACCACTACTGTTTTGAGATCTATAGACAACTCCCACTAATATTTTCCATCCTTTGTTGCTTCTTAACTCCACCTAGACTGACCCTACGTCTAGATTTTCTGAGCCAATATAATCTCACTATCGCACTGATTTCATCCTTAACTAACAACGCTATGTCATCTTATTTTCCTTTATGCCTCTATGCCTATCTGTCCTAAATATTGAGTACCCTTGGATATTCAGTTCCCAGCCTTGGTCACCCTGCAGCCATGTCTCCGTAATCACAAACATATCGTACACGTTTACATCTATTTGCGCTGTTAATTCATCTATATTATTACGAATGTTCTGTGTATTCAGATACTGTGCCTTTAGACATGTCTTTTTAACATTTTTACACATTTTTTATACTATGGTCCTATTTGTTGCCAGCCCTTGTTTCCTCTGCCTTCCACTTTTGCATTTTACTTTTGTGTCTTTCATTCCTATCTTTGTTTCCCTCTCTTGCATCTCCCCACTCAGGTTCCAACCCCACCCCAAGCCCCCACCCTTTCATTAGAGTTTAAGCCCTTCCCCACAGTACTAGCAAATACCCCTGTGAGGATATTGGCCCCAGTCCTGCTGGGGTGCAGCCCATCCAGCTTGTACAGGTCCCATCTTCCCCAGAATTGGTCCCAATGCCTTAGAAATCTAAATCCCTCCCTCCCACACCATCTCTCCAACCGCACATTCATCTGGTCTATTCTCATATTCCTAATCTTGCTAGCACAGGGCACTGGGAGTAATCTTGCTTTGAGGTCCTGCTTTTTAATTTATTTCCTAGTTGCCTATATTATGCTTTCAGGGCCTCACCCCTCTTATTACCTATGTCGTTGGTACCGATATGGACCATGACCTCTGGCTGTTCACCCCGCCTTCAGAATGTCCTGCAGCTGCTCAGTGACATCCTTGACCCTGGCACCAGGGAGGCAACATACCATCCTGGTGTCATGTCTGCAGCCGCAGAAACGCCTATCTATTCCCCTTATATTATCCCCTAGGACAATTGCTCTCCCACTCTTTTGTCCCCCCCGCCCCCCATCAAGCAGCTGAGCCACTCATGGTGCCGTGGACTTGGCTCTTGCTGCATTCCCCTGAGAAACCAGCTCCCTCAGCAGTATCCAAAACGGAAAACCTATTGGAGAGGGAGATGGACCAAGGGGACTCCTGCAGTGCCTGCCTAGTACTTTTACTCTGTCTGGCAGTCACCCATTCCTTTTCTGCCTGTGCACCCTTTACCTGCGATGTGACCACCTCATTGTATGTGCCATCCATGAAGATCTCATCCTTGTGGAGGCTCCACAATGACTGTAGGTGCAGCTCTAGCTCCAAAACATGGATTTCAAGTAGCTGTAACTGTAGGCACATCCTGCATACATGGTCACCCTAGACACTGGAAGTGTCCCTGACTTCCCACATTGCACACAAGGAGCATTCCACTTGGCAGAACTGCCCTGCCATGACTTACCGTTAAATTACTCCCTTTACTTTTACTTCCTCTAGTTTAGAGAATACTAAGGACAGAAGAGACACTTCCCAGGTCCTACTTACCAAGGCCAAGGCTCCGTTTACTGAGGAAAGGCAGAAAATGAAAGGATCACCTCCTTCCCTCTTCACTGAACTCCCTCCTTAACAAAACCCAATTGAAGCACTCTAATGCAGCCCAAAGCAGCACTCCAGTGCAGACAAAAGCAGCCATGTAGATGGCTTGCTTTTATTCTGTCTGAATCTAGCTTCTGAAATCCTCTTTAAGCCATTTAACTAATTTATTAGCTGCAGTTGCAAGCAGAGCCTGTATAACACTTGTTTTAAAGCTGGACTAAAGCTCACCTTCTCCCAACCCAAAAAGCAACTTTTAGTTAGTGACTAAATTAAAGAAAGATTAGCCATAAGGCAGAAATTAACTGTTATAAATACCTCTCTCGCCAGACTCTAACTGAAGCACTCTAATGCAGCCCAAAGCAGCACTCCATTGCAGCTCCAGCAACTGAGACATGAACAAGTTCAGAGGCTTGTCATCTGACTCGGACTCAGCAGATTTCTGGCCTCCAGCAGTCCTCTGAGTGTCAGAAACCTGGGAATACCCTGTCGCTGACTGCTGTAGATCAGACAGTGTGATGTGCTCTCCAGATTGTGTTCCTGAGGCTACTCTAAAGTTAGGTCCCACCGAGGTGTGTGTCTCTACATTGGCGGGGGTGGGTGGGTGTGGGTGAGCTTTGTGATAGCTCTTCAATGAGGGCGCCTTCAGATTCCTCTTCTGAGGTTTCTATGGGGTTTGCTTGGAGGCCCTGGGTTGTGGACTCCGTCAGTCGCTTCCCAGATGTGCCTGTGAAAGCAAGGAGAGATAATTAGTGCATGGCAAGGGACTGCACAACAGGACACATCACTCACAGTTATCTGGTTATCTGATGCATGTTGCACTGCTGGATCCTCACTTGATAGAGCACCACTGACCTCACCATCAGCACAGGAATGGCCCAGATCCTCACGAGCCAGCTGGGCAGCTCTATTTTCAAAGTTCATGAGGAACTAGATTTCAGGCATTTATCCACCGGTCTTCAACCCTCCCTGTTGTTTTGTGCCAGTTTGTCCTGCATCTATAGAGATGGAGAAAGTGCAATCAGGATGCCTGCCAGACGAGGTGCTAAGTATGCCTGGCATGTGTGGGTGGTGAGTGGTGCCGTGGCTGGGAGAGGACATGATCTGCAGGGCAGATGAAGATGTGTGTGAGAGAGTGAATGGTGATCCCTTCAACTCGTAGTATGTGAGATCCCTGTGGATGTGTGGTGGGTTTGTGAGTGTGAGTTGAGAGTGATGAAAAGAGTGATTTACCCTGGTGGAATGTAGGAGATCATTCATCCCCTTTTGCCACTGGATGGCTGTCCTCTTTTGCAAGGCGTTGGCGCTGACCACTGCTGCCACTGCCCTCCATTCTGGATTGGTGACTTTCCTTGCAGGTCTTCGCCCAGAGCAGGGTTAGAGATCTTCATGGGGGTCTCCACTGCATCCAGCAGGTGGCTGAGGGAGGCGTCTCTAAGTTTGGAAGCAGCTTGTTTCCTCCCTTTGGCAGCCATGACTTTCCAGCACCTTTTGATCCCTTAGAGTGTGCTCGCTCTGTGCAGGAGCAGCATTGAAATATGGATTATTGAAAGCCTGAGGTGACGGCAGGGTGGGCGAATCAGAGGCCATCATCAAAGACACCAGCGATCCGGCATCTTTCCTGTGAATGCATTATTAATGAGGCAGGACGCGCCGAGAATGGGACGATACGGCGCAAAAACCCACAATTTTGGCCAGCGGGTAAAACGACTTTTTTCCCGCCCGCCACTGCACTTAGTTCAAGTCTGGGATAATTCTGCCAATAGTTTCATATTGTTGTTAAAAAATAGATAGTCTACTTGAAGGGAGGTGTAGTATAAAAGGGTTAACAGTATATGCTAATGTATGGCATAGATGATGATGTATCACTGACATCAGTCGGTCATCAGTCAGTCAGGAGGCACTTTTGGACCTGGTTCTTGGAAATGAGGTGGGCCAAGTAGATCAAGTGTCAGTGGGGTTACACTTAGGAGACAGTGATCATTGTATTGTATGTTTTAGGGTGATGATAGAAGTGGATGAAAGGCAATCCAGAATAAGAATAATTAAATTTGATGCGAGAAGAACAGAGCTGGGCCAGATAGACGGAATGAAAGATTGGCGGGAAGAACTGTAACTGAACAATGGGTTATTTTCAAAAAAGAAATGGTTTGGGCACAGTCAAGGTATATTCCATCGCAAGGGAAAGGGAGGGCAAACAAATCCAGAGCTCCCTAGATGAAAAAGGAGATAAAAATTAAGATAAAAGAAGTGTGCTCATGACAGGTGCCAGGTAGAAAATACAATTGAGAACCAATACAGAAGGTTCAGAGGGGAGGTGAAAAAACATATTAGAGAAGCGAAGAAGAATTAAGAGAAAAGACTCAACATAAGGGGAATGCCAGAGTCTTCTATAGGCACATAAATAATAAAAGGGTGGTAAAAGGAGGAGTAGGGCTGATTAGTGACCTAAAAGGGAATTTACACACGGATGACGGGGCCATGGTTGAGTTATTAAATGAAAACTTCGCATCTGTCTTGGCCATAGTGACAGATGAGGAAACTCTGTCACTAGAAGGATTCAAAATTGATAAGGAGAAAATGTTGAATAGACTGTCAGTACTTAAAGTTGACAAGACACCAGGACCAGGCGAGATGCATCCAAGGATATTGAAGGAAGTGAGAATAGAAATTGCAGGGGCAATGACCATAATTTTTCAGTCTTCCCACAACTCAGGGAAGGTGCCAGAGGACTGAAGAATTGCAAACATTACGCTCTCATTCAAAAAAGCTTTTAAGGATAAGCCCAACAATTACAGACTAGTCAGTTTAACTTCAGTGGTGGGCAAGATTCTAGAAACAATGATTTGGGATAGAATTAGTAGTCACATGGAAAAATATTGGTTGATAGGGAAGAGCCAGCAAGGATTTCTAAAGGGGAAATTGTGTTTAACTAACTTGCTGGAGCTTTTTGAAGAGGTAACAGAAAAGATTGATGAGGGTAATGCTGTTGATGTGGTATACATGGACTTTCAAAAGGCATTTGACACAATGCCACACAACAGACTTGTGAGAAAAGTTATTGTTCATGGAATAAAAAGGACAGTAGAAATGTGGATACAAAATTGGCTGAAAAATAGGAAGCAGACAGTGATGGTCAATGGCTATTTTTTGGGATAGAAGAAGGCTTGTAGTGGAGTTCCCCAGAGGCCACTATTGGGACCCTTGCATTTCCTGATATATATTAATGATCTAGATCTTGGTGTGCAGGGGACAATTTCAAAGGTTATCGGTGATACAAAGCTTGGGAGTGTTGTAAACTGAGAAAAGAACAGTGTAGAACTTTCAAAAGGACATAAACAAGTTGGTGGAGTGGGCAGATAGACGGTAGATGAAGTTCACCATGAAGAAGCTTTAGGTGATGCATTTTGGCAGAAAGAACATGGATAGACAATATAAATTAAGGGATGAAATTTTGAACGGGGCGCAGGAGCAGAAAGACCAGGGTGTATATGTGTAAAGGTCATTGAAGACAGCAGGACAGGTTGAGAGAGCAGCTAATAAAGCATATAGCATCCTGAGCTTTATTAATAGGGGCATAGTGTACAAGAGAAAGGAGGTTATGCTGAATTTATATAAGAACTCATTAGACCTCAGCTGGAGTATTTTGTACAGTTCTGGGTGCCACATTATAGGAAGGATGTGAACACATTGGAGAGAGAGCAGAAGAGGTTTACAAGAATGGTTCCAGGGATGAGAAACTTCAGTTACGAAGATAGATTGGAGAGGTTGGGGCTGTTCTCCTGGGAGAGAAGAGGGCTAAGAGGAGATTTGATGGAGATGTTCAAAATCATGAGGGGTCTGGACAGAGTAGATAGGGAGAAGCTATTCCTGCTCGAAAAGGATCAAGAATGATAGGACACAGATTTAGTGATTTACAAAAGAAGCAAATGTGATGTGAGAAAAAACATTTTCACTCAACGAGTGGTTCGGGTCTGGAGTGTACTGTCTGGAAGTGTGGTGGAGGCAGGTTGAATTGAACCATTCAAGAGGGCATTAGATAATTATTTGAATAGAAACAATGTGCAGGGTTATGGGGAAAAGGCAGGGTAATGGCAATAGGTCATAATGCCCATTTGGAGAACCAGTGCAGGCATGATGGGCTGAATGGCTTCCTTCTGTGCTGTTAAAATTCTGTGATCCTGTGATGTGTTAGACTCTCAAGAGAGAGGTTGCGACCCCATGCTCAGGAACAATATACCGATTCTGACCCCCGCAGTCTCTCTCTCTGTTCACTGACTCCAGCAGTCTCTCTCCCTCATTGACCCCCCGCAATCTCTCTCCCCGCTGAACCCCTCAGTCTCTCCCTCTCTCCCCCATTGAAGCCGGCTGTCGCTTTCTACCCTGCTAACCCCCAAGCCTCGCTTTCCCCCGCTGATGCCTGCATTCTCTCACTCTCCCCTGCTGAACCCCACAATTGCACTCTCCCTCATTGACCCCTGCAGCCTATCTCTCTCCCTCCCCGACTTTCACAATTTCTCCCTCATTGACCCCTGCAGTCTCTCTAAGCACTGCTGCACTGGTGCTCAGACTCGTGGCTGCCGTTCATTTTCCTGCTAATCCTCCAATCACAGGTTCTCTCCTGTGTTTGCTGCTGATTGGCTCAGCTGTGTCTCACTAGTAAGCCTATTAGCAGCAAGTGAGGGAAAGAAACAGCCCGTGTTTGGAGGAGCTGATCCTTACAGATTTTGTCATTCCACGAATGGGCGTAACTTTTCTCTCATTTGTCGCCCTGCCATTGATTGTTCACTGGCTTTTTCGGGGCTTACAAAGGCAAATTTGTCCACTAACCCCATTTATTTTGAACCCTGATCTGTGGAAAGAGAAACACAGCTAATGGGCAGAAATTGATCAATTGAGTGGGCAGTGGGCATTGGAGGAAATGCATGTCGCCGACTCGCATGGGCGGCCGGAGGAACATCCTGCCGAATTTTACAAGTGACAACCAATTAAGTAGCTGCTGCCCAATTAAGGATGGCAGCCCAATCCCAAGAACTGCTGTCCTAATCAAAGGGCCAGCAACTCAGTAGCCTCAGAAACACCACCAGGAGTGGAGGATACTGTTGAGGCAGGTAGAGTCATGGAGTCATTTATGGCACAGAAGGAGGCTATTTGGCCCACTGAGTCCATGCTGGTTCTCCGTGGAGCAACCCAGTCAATCTCACTCCCACTTTCGATCTGCATATCTCTGCAGGCTTATTTCTGTCATGTGCCCATCCAATGTCCTTTTGAAATCATTCACCTTCTCCACTGAATCGACACTTTTAAAAAGGGAGTCATACATGGGCATAGTGATTGATGGGGTGGAGAGCCATAAATTGCCTGAGACGGGAGAAATGAAAGACAGCATGACTAGGTGACAGAAAGTGGAGAAAAGAGGGAAGAAGGGCCAAGAGGGGCCAATGAAAAATGAGAAAGATAGAAATATTGGGCATAGGTTCAGAGCAGCAGCCAAATGTGGACGTGAATGAGCACGAAGGAAACCAGGGCTACATGTGCTTGTCAGAGATTAGATAAGATGGATCTTAATCGGAAATAGAGTAAATGGAGATGACAATATGAAAGCCTGAAGTTAAAGTCTGCGGCCCTGTTGTATGATGCTAGCGAGGTATTAAGCCATATTGTGTTAATTAATGCTTGTGAATTACATTATTCGAATTTTCTATTCATAGAGTTTTTCTGTTACCTTAATGTTTTCAGTAGTGATAATTGCATCTCTTTTCTCAATTTCTTTATTCATATTTACACATTGTAAACTTTGTGAATGGTATTCCCATTCCCATATGGTTTACATCAGTTATATTTTTTGATATGTTTAGCAGCTATACATTACAGTGTTATAGAAAGCATAAGCCATCCAGCATAATCTACCAGTTGAATATGTATATTACTAAAGATATCACATTAGAAACATTTTATTACTTCTCACAGTGGGTTGTAATAATAAATTCACTGACTATTGTACCAATAGTGGAGCTACAGAGAGACCCCAAAATTTCTCAGCCATTCTGAGTTTTGGAAGAAGTCCACTCAAACAGCTGCAAGCTTGTCTGGAACCTGGATACCCCAGGTCCTGGCCAGCGTTCTAAGCTTTGGGTTTGCCCTGTGGGGCTGGAGCTGTACGCACCCCCTAGAAGGCTAATAATGTAATGGGGTTATGGCAGGGTGAGGAGTCTTTAAGTTAGAAGCTCCCACATCTTGGCCTTCAGTTAAGTCCTGGCGTAGCACCAGCAGATGTGCTCTCATGGATGCTGCCTAACCTGCTGCGTGTTTTTATATCAGATTTGTCCTTTCCGATTAAAAGTGGCATCATTTCTCATATCTGCTTCCAAGTCCAATGATGTAACAACAACGTGCATTTAGATAACGCATTTAACACATAAAATGTCCCACAGTGCTTCACAAGAGCATAATCAGATGAGATTTGACACCAAGCCACATGAGGAGATAGTAAAAGAGTTGACCAAAAACTTGGTCAAAAAAGTAGTCTTTAAGGTGCTTTTTAAAGGATTAGAGAGAGGAAGCAAAGAGGTTTTTAAAGGGAATTCCAGAACTTAAGGTTTATGCAGTTGAAGGCACGGCCACCAATGATGAAAATTAGAAATGTGCAAGGGGCCAGAATTAGAGGACACAGTGTTCTGTCTGACCACCACCTTTTGCCTGCTTTGGTGCATTGCTATTATTTGGTGAGAATGCCATGTAGTGGCAATCAAGGCAAACTGCCTAACACCCGCCACAGCATGTTCACTTTGACACCATCAAACAGACTACATACGAAGAACCATTTTCTTCTATTTCCTCATGTGCTCTGTTTCATACCTGTACATTGCTGTGTCTGTCTTTTTGACATTGCCTGCTAATTATTCTCCTATCCCCAGACAACCTTCACGAAGACTGAAAATAGCTATGACCATTTCTGATCCCTAAGCAAAAAATGTCCAAATGGTTTCATCCCCCTATTTATAGCCTCTCATCTTCAATTTTGCAGAGCAGTCCTGAAAATGCTCTAGAATCAGCAGCTATCCTTCATTCCCCTCCCTGTGCAAATCTCAAGCTGCATAGGGGCTACGTGTAAATTACTGAAATAGCAACAGACAATGCTAGAAAAGTTCAGCAGGTCTGGCAGCATCTGCGGAGAGAAGCAGGGTTAATGGCCAAGACGTTCTGGTCCCTTTGAGGTCAGCCTTGGAGGAGCGAGGGGGAGGGAATGCCAAAAAGCCACTAGGGGTGGTGTCAACATGGACCTCCTACATCATCATGCTGGATTGAGGTTTTTGCCAGTGGCAGACAGCAAGTCAAATAGGAATGATGCTTGCTTTTTGATAAGTGGCAATTGACAGCTAATTAAGGTAATTAAACATATAATTGAATGGTATTTTACAGGCCTGCTTGAAGTTTGCAGCAAGTGCTTGGGTACCATGGGGTGTTGGAGCTTCGGCAGTTATATCAGGATGATAATAGAGCGGCAGCTGAGCTCATTGCTGCATTCAGGTGCCAGGGCTTTGGGATTGATCCTCCAAGGTGCCACCTAGCTGCTGGCATGTGGGCACATTGTGAGGGGGCTGAGAGATGATGGGGTGGGATGTTTAGAGGGAGCACCTGCCATGGGCATTGTCCACTCAGGAGGCGGATCCTTCAATGAGTATTAGAACCTGAGAGAGAAGGAGGTGCAGGCACAGGGATCCAGACAGCAGCAACCTTATGGCTAAGTGCAGGGTCAGCATCAGGATGAGAAAGCAGCAGAAGGCCAAAGAAGGGACTGTGAGAAGGCTCCAGCATGTAGATGAAGGCACCCTATAGCAAGGGTGTACAGGCAGAGGATGAGCTACCTCCAGATGTTGGAGTAGCATGTCATAGAAGCCAAGGTTGGTCTTTTGGTGACAAGGGCTATCCATTAAAGAGATAGATCCTAACTTCAGGGATAAACCCTAGAATGAAAGCAGAAGAGAAATACGACATCAGCCAAATGGCACCTGCACCAACATCGAGCAGACCATATGTCTCCTGAAGATGAGATTCAGGTGCCTCATCATTCCAGTGGAGTACTTCAATACACCCCAGCAATGGTCTCCTGGATCATGTTGACCTGCTGCACCTAGCTCAACCTGGAGCTGCAAAGGGTACAGGCCCTGGCCAATGAGAATTTATTGTAGTATGAGGCATCCTCTGACAAGAAGGCTGATGGGGAAACTGATAGTAGCATCCAGAAAGACATGAGGGACCACATGGAGTTTGCAATGACTTAGACGCAAGAGAGGCATAGGAGGTGCTTATACATACGCGAATCAGATGACCCTCCCCACCTTAATTCTTCCGGCCAAATAAAGATCCACCATCAACCTGCAACATTGCTGTTAACCTCTGTTGCAAGCATCTTGACCAATGCCCCCGATGCTCTGAATGGCCAAAAAGACTACCATGGTCCATCCCGAACAGCCCTTGGGGTGAGCCATTCATTACACTCCTGCATTTTCAGAGGTCCTCCAACAAAAAATTGAAATATCAAGAAAACAAATAACATCTTTATTAGAAATATTGTCACACACAAGCAATAGCCCTTAACTATCTATTCATCCGTGAAACCCAAGTGCCTCTAGTGTGTTTTCTTAATTCTTTTACGTTAGCTTCTGCATGGTGTTTCCACTTTGCTGCTAGATGTGGTGGAGGCAGGCTATTGACCTTGCTGCCTCATGGCCTGCAATGACCTTGGTGACAGTCTGCTGGCTCCCTGAGGCCAGGTGGGCCCTGACATGCTGAGGGGATCCTGCATAGGTATAGGAGCCTCCTCTGTTGCCGTGGCAACTTGAGGCACTGGCATCACTGGCAGAGAGGCTGGGGAAGCGTTTTCCACATCTCCAATTTCTCCCAAACTGTCAATAGAAGAGGCATGTGCACAGACAAAAGGGAAATAGTGGTACTCATGGCCTTGATGGACTCCTCCATGGCCAAGCCAGGATGTGCATCCATTCTGCAATCTCCGCCAGATCTTTACGTACCTCATGCTGAACTTCCAGCATCTGTACCTTGCTAATGACTCCAGAGGTACATCATGAGCCTGGGACTCAGTATGGGCCTGGCCTCACAGACACTTCTGAGAGTCAGTGACTTCGGCTGTCACAGTGTCCTACAGCTACGCAGGCAGGTGTGTGGTGTTCTCACCAGGTTTTGACCCCCAAATATACTCACAAACATATACCCACCACCCTGAAAATATCTGCAATGATGGATGGTGCAGGGGAACAATCTAACAATGCACCCTCTGAGGCCCCCTCATCCTCCTCAGAGCTGGCTGACTGTCCCTTGGAGACGACAGCTCACTGTTTTTCTAGTTGACCAGCGTGAGAGAAAAGAAAGATTAAAAGCTTTTTCTCTTCTAAATATGAGCCTCCAGAGTTGCTGCTATACAGTGGATGATACAGCGACACCGTCACTTGTGCTAGCCTAAGGCTCCGTCAAACCCATCATGAGGCTCCTCACCATCTTGTACTGCACTCTTGCCTCACAGTCCACAACAAAGCAGCTGATATGCAACCATGTCAGCTCAAGAACCTCCTCCTCCATAGGCATTAGAATAGTTGGCCAAGAGGTCTTCTACTTGCACAGCTGCACAGTTGACTGGAGTCTTGAGAGGATGACTGAAGTAGGTCTAGAGGGGATGATCAAACAGGTCTGGAGAGGATGGCTGGAGCAGGTCTGGAGGGAATGACTGAGGCAGCTCTGAAGGGGATGACTGAAGCAGGTCTGGAGGGAAAGGCTGAATATGTCTGGACGGGATGACTGGAGCAGGTCTGGAGGGGATGGCTGGAGCAGGTCTGAAGAGGATGGCTGAGGCAGGTCTGGAGGGGATGGCTGAATAGGTCTGGAGGGGATGGCTGAATAGGTCTGGAGGGGATAGCTGGAGCGGGTCTGAAGGGGATTACTGAGGCATGTCTGGAGGGGAAGGCTGATAGGTCTGGAGGGGATGGCTAGAGCAGGTCTGGAGGGGATGGCTGAAGAAGGACTGGAATGAAACCATTCTTACTGATGGGAAAACCAGTATTCTCTCTATATAGCAAATCATAATTGTTCAATTTCTTTTCCTGTCTTGATTGCAACAGGCTTATGTGAGTTAAAAGGCTCCAACTTTCATGAATTCATGTTTTTTGCTTGGGGACAAAGACATTCCAGAAGAGTCAAGTTTCATTGTTGTCATAATGAAATTGCACCTATGTAGTGCAATGTTTTTCAATGCAATTTACATCATTGCTTTGTGTTTCTTAGCAAATGAAAAATAGTTTTCCAATCACTTTTTGATGGAGTAAGTATGGTGAATTCTTATTCATAGGGCAGGTGGGAATGCAGTAGGGCAGACTTGGCAGTTCCGTGAATAAAGGGTGCTTAACCTCATTGAATCTTCTAGGATTAGACCTATTTACATATTTATAGTGAGCTTCTGACATTAATCATACCTGTCATTAGATACTTGCTATTTGGAGGATGAGATTTAAAAGCCTATCACGATAGTAAAAGGAAGGGGGTTTTCCTGGAAGCATACAGCACAGATGGCATTCATTCAGCTCATCCTACATTTACAGGCTCTTGAAAAAGCTATCCAATTATTCCCACATCCCCTTCTCTTTCCTCATAGCCCTGCAATTGCTTTTATTTTCAGGTATATCTCAAATTCCCTTTTGAAAGTTACTATTGAATCTGCTTCTACCATTCATTCAGGAAGTGCATTCCAAATCATATTGGCCAGGTCAAGCATTTCTCAACAAGCTGGAATATCAGCAGATGCCTGGTAAAACATTATAGTTGATTGATGCCTCTCTGCAGGCACTGCTAGGTAAAGTGCTTTCAAGTGCATGACCCTTTAAATACTCTTTCCATTTGCTGATAGGAAACCAATCCTGCTTAGCTTTATTTAGCAGGTTCTGCACTTGGTGGGACTTCTGTTTTTGAATGTTAAAATTGCTTTGTGGTCTGAAAGGTGTCATTGAACTTCTAATTACAGGTAGTAATGAGATTCTCACCTGTTTCAGGTAGGCATCTCAGATGTCTAAAACTCTGAAGTTAAGATGTTGGTGGGAAGAAATCAAATGCATAAGACCAGTAAGATCTCCAATGTGATTTTAACGCCACCTACCTCCCCATTCGCTCTGAGTGGGGTTGGGTCTGAATGGGAGGGTTGACGATTTAGAAGATAAGAGCATGGGAAATAGGAGAGAGTAGGCCACAAGCTCCTCAAACTTGATCTTCTATTCAGTAAGATCACAGCTGAACTTCGGCATCAACTCCACATTCCTATTCTATTCCCTTATGCCCTAATTCCCTTAGTGTCCAAGATTCTATCAACCTCACTTTTGAATATACCCAATGACTGAGCATCAACAACCCGCTAGGGTAGCAAACTCCAATGATTCACAACCATCTGAATGAAGAAATATCTCTTCATCTCAGTCCTAAGTGGGGCTATGACCTGAGTTCGAGACTCTTCAGCCAGATGCTGACAGCATCTACCCGGTCAATCCGTCTAAGAATATTTGATGTTTCAGTGAGATCACCTTTCATTCTTCGACGCTCCAGAGAGTTTAGGCCCATTCTACTCAATCTCTTCTCATGAGACCAGCGTTGTTGCACCTCCTTGAATTAAATTATATCATTCCTTAGTTAAAGAGACAAAAGCTGTGTACTATGTTCCAGGTGTAGTTTCACCAAAGTCCTATATAATTTTGGCAGAATTTCCTTACTCTTACACACCAATTCCCTTGCAATAAATATCTTTGTCATTGCTTGCTATACCGACATGATAACTTTCTGTAACTTGTGTGCAAGATGACCCAAATATCTCAGTATACAACATTTGCTAGTCTTTCAGCTTTTAAAAAAAATTCTGCTTTTCTATTCTTCCTACCAAAGTGGATCATCTTGCATTCCTTCACATTATACTCCACCTGCTGCCTTCTTGCGCAATCATTTAAATGGTCCACATCCCTTTGCAGCCTCTTTGCATCCTCTGCACAGCTTACTTTCCCATCTATCTTTGTATCAATAACAAAGTTGGATATATTGCATTTGGCATCTCCAATATTACACCATTCCAGCAGATCTGCACGGATGTATCAGCCTAGATTTGGTGCTCAAATCTCTGAATGTATTTGAAGATACTAACTGGCACATCATTGGGCCAGAAAGCATAGGGGAAATAAAAATAGGTGAAGTTGGGATTTCCCCCCTAGATCAGGGTGAACACCATCCTTTTTATTTTCTTTCCTTTCATCCTAAACAGTTTCTTCACATTTATTTAAAGGTTTTTTTCAGCCATTCTAACAGATGCTTCTCCTCATTTGTTATAGTGCTTTATAGTAAGAAATGGCTGGTGCCAGTGTCTCCCAGGAAGATAACTGTTCACAGGTTGCTGTGGTGTTCATTCCTTCAATTTAAAGCATCAGTACAGATGTACCCACACTTGGGGATTTAGACAGTGAGTTGTAGAAAGGTGTATTGCGGTATACATGGACCATGGATGAAAAGGAACAGTAATCAGTGGTAGTGGAACAGGAGAAATCTGCTGAATGGAGAAGAGGCTCACATCCTTTCTCATTTGCTAAACTCTTGGATAATGAATTACCTCAGGGACTGCATTTAAAAGAAGAACATTACCAAAGCACCACAATGATTATAGAATGTGCCAAGAAACATGCATGATCTATGGGCAAAGGGATTGGGGAGAAGGAGGCGTCATGAGTAATGATTTCTCATCATTGGAATCTACTGTAGTGCACCTAACAACTCCAATAATATCTGCAGTAGGATCCTCAGTGACAAAGGCCCTATCACCCATTGGAGTAAGTAATATGAATACTGCAATGTAGAGGGCTTGGCTCCAATTTACAAGAGACTGTATTGACCATCTTCAACATGCTGGGGAATTGGATAGATAAAACCATAAGATAGGTCTTCTTCCTCTGAATGCTAACTAGAAATTTACTCCTGTGCATATCAGTGATCAAACTGAAGATAATGGCAGTACTACTGGCATGGCTGGAATAAGCATGAATGAATCTGCTACCTCCTGGGCAATGCTACATGTTGCCCCTCCTGCCCTCTCCTCAAGTAATAGAAGGTGTAGTAGAAAATGGGCTTGACCAGTTACCCACTGCTGCAGCATTTTATCACTCAGCACATGGGGACAGAAGGCTAGTTTAACACCAGGTGCTTCCAGCTCACACCCAACAGCCAGTCACCTCACTTATTCCAACTAAAGAAGCAACATGGAGATGGAGAACAAACGTGGTGTCTGAAACACGTCAAATATACAGTCCTACAATGTTGGCAGCACTGGGTTAAAATATATTAAGTATACATTTGCTAAGATTTGACTGCTACATAATGCAGCAAAGATTTTTATTGCATTGGATGGATGGAGCCCCTGGGTGAAAGTCTCATCTATTAACATGAGCCATATGCTGCTTCACACAGGCTTGACCCCTGGCAGGAGCCCAAACCAATAACAGAGCAGATCAGTCTGCAGCTGTTCTCCAAGTACTTGTCTTGGGGCTTTCTAGATGCTGCTCTCACACAGCAGCCAGAAAGCCCTAAGACCTACAGATCAAGCTTGAGTAGAAAAGAAGCAAGATACCTGGTATCGCTGCCCTCTTAATTGGGCAGAAACAGAATGCTGCGGCTTAGCCCTGGACTCATTCCCGGAGGTATGATCACATGACACTTGCACGCTGTTTACAAGCTTTATTGCATTTGCCTTATAAAAGGTGGGTCCTCTATGATTGAGTGTTTTTGCTTCCCATGAGCCCATAAAAATGCTTTTACTGACTGGATATTGGGAAATTGGGAAAGTTGGAAGGGGCTGTGGGCAGTGGAAAAAAAAAACGGATTGGGATAACAAGGTTTATAATCAATACTTACCCAAAATGGTTACTAATGCAGCCAAAGTGCAAATATTAGTGTTAAAGGCAGTACAGCAAATGCTGGAAATCTGAAATAAAAACAGAAAATGCTGGAAATACTCAGCAGGTCTGGCAGAATCTGTGGAGGGACAAACAAGAGTTAACATCAGAACTGATGAAAGGTCATCAACCTGAAACGTTAACTCTATTTCTTTTTTCTCATTTGTTCATGGGATGTGGGCGTCACTGACTAGGCCAGCATTTGTTGCCCACTGCTAATTGTCCTTGAGAAGGTGGTGCTGAGCTACCTCCTTGAACTGCTGCAGTCCATCTGTTGTAGGAACATCCACAGTGCTGTTCAGTTTATCTCTTCATAGATGCTGCCAGACCTGCTGAGTAATTCCAGCATTTTCTGTTCTTTCTTGCAAGTATCTGTTATTTTGAAACTTTGCTGTCTACGGTTAGTCTAACCTGCTGATGGGAATCCATCTCCCCCCATACCTACTGACCTATACACCTGCCTCCTCTCATTGGTATACTGACCCTGCTAACTCTATTTTCTATTTAGTCCTGAATTTATCACAGCAGTGCCTGGGAGATCCATCCTCAAATCCATGAGACTCCTGGGCAATCTGGAATGTTGGCATCCCTACTCAGGCCTGATTGGCTTAAGCAGGCCTCTTAAAGGCAGGTGGACTTGTTAATGGTAGAAAAACTTTTTAAAAATCTGTAAGTTTATTTTATTTCACATGTCTGCTTGGAACAGTTTTTTGACTTGAATTTCTGGGAGTCTATTTTATTCCCAATTGCGTTGTATCATCTGGTGGAATTAGTTACTCACCCATTGTATAACATACCTAATTTTTATGTCATTGATTCAATGAGGTGAACATTAGGTGAATTCAAGTGTGGGCTGTTGACATGGGGCAGAATTTTATGTCCTGCGGGCAGGCGCATGCCTGACCGACTGGGAGTAAAAGAGCGCAATGATGTCAGGTAAGCGTCCCGACGTCATCGCACACTTGCACGCTATTTTGAGTCAGCGGGCACATGCGAGAGTCGGCAGCGCGCCAGCTGACAATTAAGAGACCTATTAAGGCCATTAAAGTATTCATTAAGATAGAATTTTTGCTGCCCATTCAACTTGATGGTTGGTGGGCAGGCGAATCGGCCAGGCAGCCTTTGTACTTTTGAGGAAACTTCATCCATGGGCAGGTTGAGGTTTCCAACATTAATTTTAATAAATGTTTTGACATAATTTTTATGAACTATATGTTCATGTGCATGAGTCATATGTGGGGACATATTTTTTGGATTTTCTACATCTTTATTTTTGATTTAATAATTCTTCAGCTCCCTGAGGCAGACCTCTGCCTTCAGGGAGCTATCATTGCGCGCTCCTCTGCATCTGTGCAGACTTCAGCCCTTGCCCCCCTCCCGCCCCCACCCCGGCAGTGCTGAGCCTTTCAGTGCGCTTTTCACGCTGGCTGGCCGTTAAATAACCAGCCATTGTGAAGTCGTGGCTGGGGGCCGATCGCGGGCAGTGGACCATTTCCTGAGAGCGGTCCCGCCCACTGACCCAAAAATCGTGCCCATGCAATTAGATTACCACCCAGGCAGTGAAGGTGAAAATTTACCTGCATTTTCTCAAGGGAAAGTAATCTTAGGGCAAAATCATCCACTCCCATTGGAGGTGGGCATCATGGCGGGCATGAGCAGACAAGATGGCGAGAAGACCAAAAATCGGTTTCATGCCATCGTGAAACCAGTTTGTGATCATCTGCTCCACCTGTCAATGGCGGACTGCATTTCCTGCCGCTGCCTGGCGGGAAGCTAATTTCAATACATTTGCTTCTCATTATAAGCCCTGCTCGTTGGAATCATCCCCCCATGTCAAATTTACTGCCCAGATTAGCATGACTTCAGAATGGTGTGTTTCATGCCTGCCTTTAAAAGACATGAACCTGGCAACCTCGAATTCGAGGGGGACTCTGAGGTTAGTGCACACAACCTTGCGAGCATCGCCAGTGGGACATCAAGGAAGAAGTGCTGCAAATTCACGGGGGGCACAGGCAGGTCACTTTTTCCTGTCTGGCTATCAGTGGCATGGGGTCGAGTGCAGGTCAGGCTGGGGGCCGGGGCTGGGTGGGCAAGGCAGCACAGACTGAAGGAAGTAAACAAGCACATGCTGGGGGTTGTGGGAGGGTGGGTGGCTGTAGGGGGAGACAAGGGAAGCACTTGGAAAAGTTTCTCAGAAGTGAACCTTCTTCCACAGCTGAGACGGTTCAGCAGCAGCTCCATTGACCTGCTTGGAGTTGGGCCTCTGAAGCTTTTCTGTCCACTCAAGCCATGCAAAAGCATGAAAGCGCCACCAAATGCTCCAAAACTTTTCACCCCTCAGGCGCAGACTGTAAATTAATGTGTGCTTTAGGGGCAGCAGAACAATTGGCCGACTGGGCAAGTTATACAATCCCCTTGTGAAAGGTGGTCATGGCACAATCACAGGTGGGGGTGCTCACAGCTCCTTGCAATGCCTTCATTAAGGTTTGGATCAGTATCCATTATGGTTCAAGCTAACAGTGCAGCCTTGCAGTGCGGGTTAGGAGAATGCCTGCACCTGCATGCATTCCAGTGGGCAAAGCTGCATCCAATCGGACAAGTGGAGCGGAGGTGGATGGGGTTTTGGACAGCCATGAAATGCACTACACATTGGCCATCCAAGTGTGGCCAGCATTCTCCTGCATGAGTAAAGGGGGCTTTAGGCTTAACCAATAGAGGCTCTTCGGATACATATGCTAACCCACGCAATGCTCTCTTTGATCCTGCAGGAGAAGAACATCAGGATCATGAAGCCTGGTGATTTAGCAGTATGCTTCATGGCATACAGGGAGCACAGAAGAAGAAGAAGAGAGCAATAGAGGCACTTGGCTTGGCAAAGGGAGGATCACCTCCCTCAAGATGAAGGGACGGCACGCAGCTGAAGACACATAGAGAGCCGTCGCTCTTTAGTGCTTCATTAGATCTATAAGCGGCGCTTGTCATTCCTGCAGATGACTGAGATCTAATGTCGCTGATGACTGTGCATGTCTAGGGAACTGGTTGGTCACATTTCCACCTGCTGCATGATTTGACACCACAGGGACATGGAGGGCATCCACTGCCAGTGGCCATGAAAGTGAAAGCGGTGCTCAAAAGTTAATGTCGGTGGCTTCTTCGAGGGCTCATGTGGGTGTTCATTGCTGACATCACTGTTGCCACAGGAACGGTTGACGGGATGAGGAGGCAGTGTCCAGAGGAGAAGAGGCCAGATGGAGGGTGTGTGCAAGAGAGTGAGTGGTGATGTCCCTTGAGCTGGAAGCGAGTGTGATGCCAGTGTGATGGGCTTGTGAGTGGATGAGTTCAGATGAATGAGATGGTTGACATACTCTGGCGGCACAGATGAGATCACTCATCCATTTCCTGCACTGGATGGCTGACCTCTTGTGTGCAACATTGGCACTGACCACCGCCACCCAAGATGGAGTGGTGAGTCTAATGGGCCTCCTGTCCAGAGCGGGGATAGAAGACATCCCGGCAGGCCTCCACAGTATCCAGAAGGTGTCCCAGGGATGCACCACTGAATTGAGATGCTGCAATCTTCCTGACTTTTGGGGCCATGTCTTCAGTGGAGCCGTCCTGGGCTGCAAGCATTGAGACTGTGCGCACGGCTGCATTTTAAATATAGCGCCCAGCGTGAGGAAATGGTGAGGTAATGGAATGGTGGGCCAATCGGAGGCCAGCCACCAGAGATCCAGCGTATTTCCTGTGACTGCTTAATTTATGAGGCAGGAAGGGGATGATATGACACAAAAACCCGCCATTGCAGCCAGCTATTTGCACACCCTCTACCACACTTGGTGCAAATCTGGGGCGATTGCGCCCTTAGTATTTTTCATAAATAGTTTATTGAGTACCTCATGTCTTTTCTCATTGATATTTCCATTCCATATTATTAAAGCTTTCGAAAATCATAGATTGTTAGCATTTTGAAATTAGGTGGAATATTTTGGATGTAAAAGTTTTTTCTCATAATATTTTTAAGTACTTGATCCAATGTCTGCCAAAATAGGAAGGGTTTCCTGGCCCTAATTATGTTTCCCTGTTTTTTGTCTCCTTTATCTTGTACTACAGAGTTGATATATTAAATATTATATTAAAAATATTAAAATTTTAATATTCAAAATATTAAATTGAATCACATTCATTAATAATGATTCTTCAGATTTTGCTACAGATATCTTCTATGTATTATTAAGTGTAAATGTACTAGATGAGATGCAGTAATGCATTATTGAGCACTTAGTGTAGTAACTTCAAACATATATTGATTACCCTGTTGAGAGTATTTGGTAACATGAGTTAAACTTACACAAATTAATTAGTTTTTTTTATTGTAAATGTATAAATTCATTAATTCAGTTTCACGTGAATTTATTGAAAGATCATATGTTATTATTATTTTGTATTATTTATATTATTTTGTGCATGATAATCATGACGAAAATGGAATGGTATCTGGCCAAGTAACTAAAATCTGTAAATTTAATTAAGGTGCCTGCAGAAGACTGATATCAAAGTATAGACAAAATAAATTGGCTGAATCTTGCATTACATAACTTCTGTTCTGCAGAAGAATCATACAAACTCGGAACGCTAACTCTGTTTCTCTCTCCACAGATGCTGCCAGACCCGCTGAGCTTTTCCAGCATTTTTTGATTTATTTCAGATTTCCAGCCTCTGCAGTATTTTGCTTTCATCCTAGGTTACATAGGTAGTTTTAAGGCATGCTTATTACTTTATGTGTTCTGTTGTATGTAAGACAAGGAGATTATGATTTAGTGTTATTATCCATTGCTCAATTACAATTTGCAGTGCCGCTGTTAGGTATACTGTGTGTAAAGTTTCAAATTCTTATCCATACATAGACAGAAATAAATGAATACTGCAATTGTCAACATGAAAGTTAGATTGGTGTGCGTTGAAGACTGATTGGACTGACTACCTGTGCTCAACAGCTAAACAACAAGGACAAGAACTATTGTCCTAAAGGAGTGATTAAACAAACCTGGAGAAAAGAGAGTTAAGTGAAAGCTGAAATTAAAGAGTGAAAAAATAAAATTCATACAGTGAAATGAATGAAATGATTAATGATAAAGAAGACAGTTCAAAAAAAAATTGGCTTTTTTAAAATTAACAACATTTCTAGTGTTCTTTTTTAAGATTTAGAAAGGGAATGTTTGTAGAGATAATAATAGCGTCAGTGGGAGCTAGCATTTAAAATGCTATACAGCATTATATATAAAGAAGTTGAATGCATTTACAGTACATATATGGTTCTGAGAGATATGATTTTTCCAATTCAAAACCTATTGTAGCATCAAAAATTGGAGCTCAATTGTGGGTTGATGGATCATCGATTGAAAAGTAGTTTTTTTAAACATTCTCTGTCCTCATTTACTCCTTGATAAAATTATTAAATTAGTGTAAATGGGTGAAAGATTTCAGGTCATCTTTATGTTCAAAATTGTGTTATTTGAAAAAGAAACTGATTCACTTACTTAAGGCCCTTAATGGTTATCAGAAAATAAAAGCCACTTTCCTACACTTAAAATCAAATAAAGCAATGTAAAGTTAAATGACAATGGTCTAGCAAACACTGTGGCATCTAGCTCACTGCAAATGTCAACATTAATTATCCAGGGCTACTGAATGTGAAATTATTTTCTCTCATGGCTCATCCATCCATTTAATATTTAAAGAACTGTTTTCTTTAACATATATATTTCAAAATTGATCTAAGAACTTCAATGAGAAATAATGCTGGAGGAAGAATAGAGATTTCTGAATTATTACAGCATCTTATCAGTCACAGACACAGATTGATCTAATCTAAATCATAATTTCATATCTATAAAGTGGCACTGAAACATAAATAAATATGTCAAACAGAGCTGCAAGTGTAACAGAGCATAATAAACTTGAAAAATTGATGAATTAAATCAACTCTAAGAAATCAACTGCAGAAAAAAAACTGAGAAAGAAAACAGTGAAATTCTAAGATCCCTGGTTGTCACTTTCCAGTTATTCACTTTAAGAAGAATATTGCTTTTACCTGATTAATAATGTGCATTTAACTAAGTAAGTAACCATTACATGTAAAAGTTAAGTATGTTACACAATATTTATACAAATACAATGAGGAGCTGTGCTCCTGAGATTACCAGTGAGTACGTTGGTGCTATTTTCCTGTTGCATAAAATGAAACAAAAGAAACCATTTCTGAAGGAGTTACTTCCACACGTTAATGTGCAGGGATTATGAAAATACTTCCTTTCAATAATTTGTCACTAGCTCTACTAAGTTGGTAATGGGGTATCAAACATTGCTGCAATTGAAATCCTTTCAGTGTAGCATTATGTTGCCTGTACCAGTGACTTTATCAAGTTTACCTTCAAATTTAGTGCCCACCTGTGCAAAAATGGCTGTTGCAATTGAAGAATTTGCAACTTGTCTCAATTTCTGAACTCTAGAGGATGCAATTTCACCTTATGTAAGTGGCTATGAAGGGTTTTTTATGGCACTACCTATGATACGTATAAGTTTATAATGCATTCTTTACCTATACAAGAATACTGGAATAATAAAAACAAAAACTCTAGTTACATTTTTAGATCCAAGATTTTGGAAAGAAAGCGAGATATCTAGAAGCCATTGAATTTCTGACCCTATAAGATTTGCGAACTTTAAGCTAAGCATAAAATGATTATAATAAGTATCTAGGGAATGGTTAAAGCAGAGACTGGCACTCTGTTCTTTTGCTAATGGTGCTTTCTTCAAATCCAGCACTGAAAGTTTCCATTCTCTGATTGCTGATGTTTTAAGTGAAATTAATTAAAACTGTTCTGATTCTAGTAACTGGGTGATCACCACCACAGAGACTAAAATAATAAATACTATGGGAAGTGGATTGATTATGCTGATGGAGCGGGACTGCTTTTCTGAGGTTGAGCCATGTCATTGGACAGTTTGTATGGAAACTCTGGCTTTTATCTGAGCTGTACTACCTCGGGTGAAAAGAGGAAAAATGTTCTGCTCCTTGAAAATTTAACCTCATACACTGATCTGCACAGAATGGTCCAGATATTGTGGTCGACCACAAAGACCTCCCCACAAAGATCTAGTGATCTCTATGGCTTGGGTTTATCTTTTCCAAACGTTAATTTGGATTTGGTGCCAAATCAAGGGGATCTCCACTGACTAGCAACAGGAATATCACCTTGCAGGCTAGACAGCCAATCACATTGAAGAATTCTCACAGACAGCAAGCCAGAAAGTATAAAGCACTTTACTTTCTAAAATTTTAGAGAGCAAAATAAAGATTGAAACACATATGTTAGAAGCTGAAATATTGTAAACAAATGTTAAACAAAATAATTTATATTCAGCAGCAGGAGTTATGACTTAGTATGCTGTTAAAAATTCAGTTACACCTTATTAACAAAGTGTAACTTTTTGGGGGAATTTTATCATCATAAAAGGAGAAGTTCTTATCAATTTGGTGATTTCTATTCGTAAGGCCTTCAGCAGTTCCTAGGAATCACCAATAGCAGCTTCTGTACTGCTGCCATAACTACAGATATGAGGACACCAAAAGTTGCTGTAAATTTCAGAGGAGTGAAAGCTAACAGTTTTGCTGTCATTACTATTGCAAAGTCTGGGACAACATGTCAAAGAAAGCTAGTAATATCAATGCTCATTCACAATTATACTTAGGACAAAACTGACAATTTCTTTGAATTAAAGATGAAGAAACCCATATCAAATTTTAAGTTTCATATCTTTTCAATGCTTGTTAGCTACAGCAATTGCCTTTGAAAAATAATTTAAAGGAAACTTTGCTATAAAGTTTTTTCAAATGTAAGTTTCACATTATCCTTTTTCCTCTGCTCCCAGATGAAGCTTTATTCATTTCTAGCAGTCCAAAAAGGGTTAAAAATGGTTGAATGTCCTTTAACAACAATAGGAATAATTGAATTTCCAGGGGTGGCAAAATTATTTCGAGTTCAATATTAAATGGCAACTCCTTAACATGCAGCAAGAGATGTGTCCTATTGTGTCTTGTGTACACTAGAACTCAAGAACTGGGAGCAGCAGAAGACCATTTGGCCCCTCGGCACTGCTCTGCCATTTGATAAGATCATGGCTGATATGGTTATGACCTCAACTCCACTTTCCTGCTTGCACCCCACCCACACCCACCATAATTCTTGACCCCCTTGTCAATCAAAATTCCATCGAACTCCGCCTTGACCCTGCCTCCATTGCTCCCTGGGAAACATAATTCCACAGAATAATGACCCTCTGAGAGAAAAAATTCTCCTCAACTCAGTTTTAAAAGGGACACTCCTTATTCTAAACTATGTCTCCTAGTTCTAGATGCTCTCAGCATGCCAAGGGAGTCAAGGCTTATCAGGATCTTATATGTTTCATTAAGGTCACCTCTTATTTTCCTGAACTTTAATGGGTACAGGCTCAACCTATTCAGCCTTTCCTCATAAACTAACCCCTTCATCCCAGGAATCAGTAAAGTGAAAAAACAAAAACTGAAATACCTGGAAAAACTCAGCAGGTCTGGCAGCATCTGCGGAGAGGAACACAGTTAATGTTTCGAGTCCGAATGACCCTTCAACAGAACCAAGTAAAAATAGAAGAGAGGTGAAATATAAGCTAGTTTAAGGGGGGTTGGGACAAGTAGAGCTGGATAGAGGACCAGTGATATGTGGAGATAACCAAAAGATGTCACAGACAAAAGGTCTGAAGATGTGTTGAAGATGGTGATATTATCTAAGGAATGTGCTAATTAAGGGTAGAAAGCAGGACAAGCAAGGTGCAGATAGCCCTAGTGGGGGTAGAGTGGGGTGAAGGAATCAAAAAAGGCTAAAAGGTAGAGATAAAACAATGGATGGAAATACATTTAAAAATAATGGAAGTGGGTGGGAAAAGAAAAATCTATATAAATTATTGGGAAAAAAGGGGGGTGGAATCAGAAAGGGGGTGGGGATGGAGGAGAGAGTTCATGATCTAAAATTGTTGAACTTAATATTCAGTCCGGAAGACTGTAAAGTGCCTAGTCGGAAGATGAGGTGCTGTTCCTCCAGTTTGCGTTGAGCTTCATTGGATCAATGCAGCAGGCCAAGGACGGAGATGTGGGCATGAGAGCAGGGTGGAGTGTTGAAATGGCAAGCGACAGGCAGGTCTGGGTAATGCTTGCAGACAGACTGAAGATGTTCTGCAAAATGGTCACCCAGTCTGCGTTTGGTCTCTCCAATGTTGAAGAAACTGCATTGGGAGCAACGAATGCAGTAGGCTAATTTGAGGGAAGTGCAAGTGAAATGCTGCTTCATTTGAAAGGAGTGTTTGGGCCCTTGGACGGTGAGGAGAGGGGAAGTAAAGGGGCAGGTGTTTAACCTTCTGTGGTTGCATGGGAAGGTGCTGTGAGAAAGGGTTGAGGTGTAGGGGGTGATGGAGGAATGGACCAGGGTGCCCTGGAGGGAAGGATCCCTGCGGAATGCCGCCGGGGGGTTGAAGGGAAGATGTGTTTGGTGGTGGCATCATGCTGGAGTTGGCGGAAATGGCAGAGGATGACCCTTTGAATGCGGAGGCTGGTGGAGTGATAAGTGAGGACAAGAGGGACCCTATCATGACAGGGCCCTCAGCCGTGTCCGGCCCATCTCCCGCACATCCACCATCACACCTTCTTCTCCCTCCAGAGACATGATAGGGTCCCCCTTGTCCTCACTTATCACCCCACCAGCCTCCGCATTCAAAGGATCATCCTCCGCTATTTCCGCCAACTCCAGCATGATGCCACCAACAAACACATCTTCCCTTCACCCACCCTGGTGGCATTCCACAGGGATCGTTCCCTCCGGGACACCTTGGTCCACTCCTCAGTCACCCCTTCCCTCTCAACCCCCTCCCACGGCACCTTCCCATGCAACCGCAGAAGGTGCAACACCTGCCCCTTTACTTCCCCTCTCCTCACCGTCCAGGGGCCCAAACACTCCTTTCAAGTGAAGCAGCATTTCACTTGCACTTCCCTCAAATTAGCCAACTGCATTCGTTGCTCCCAATGCGGTTTCCTCTACATTGAAGAGACCAAACGCAGACTGGGTGACCGCTTTGCAGGACACCTTTGATCTGTCCGCAAGAATTACCCAGACCTCACGTGCCATTTCAACACTCCACCCTGCTCTCATGCCCACATGTCTGTCCTTGGCTTGCTTCATTGTTCCAGTAAAGCTCAATGCAAACTGGAGGAACAGGACCTCATCTTCCGACTAGGCACTTTACAGCCTTCCGGACTGAATACTGAGTACAATTTTAGATCTTGAACTCTCTCCTCCATCCCCACCCTGTTTCCGATTCCACCCCCCTTTTTTTCCAATAATTTATTTAGATTTTTCTTTTCCCACCTACTTCCATTATTTTTAAATGTATTTCCATCCCTTGTTTTATCTCTACCTTTTAGCCTTTTTTGATTCCTTCACCCCACCCCACCCCCACTAGGGCTATCTGTACCTTGCTTGTCCTGCTTTCTACCCTTAATTAGCACATTCCTTAGATAATATCACCACCTTCAACATCTCTTTGTCCTTTTGTCTGTGACATCTTTTGGTTATCTTCACCTATCACTGGTCCTCTATCCAGCTCTACTTGTCACAACTCCCCGTAAACCAGCTTATATTTCACCTCTCTTCTATTTTTTCTTTGTTCTGTTGAAGGGTCATTCGGACTCGAAACGTTAACTATGCTCCTCTCCGCAGATGCTGCCAGATCTGCTGAGTTTTTCCAGGTATTTTTGTTTTTGTTTTGGATTTCCAGCATCCGCAGTTTTTTGCTTTTATATCAGTAAAGTGAACCTTCTCTGACCTGCTTCTATTGCAATTATATCCTTTTTTAAGTAGGGAGACTACTCCAGATGTATCCTCATTAAGGCCCTGTCCAACTATAGCAAAACTTCCCTACTTTTATATTTGATTCCCCTTGCAAGGAACACCAACATTCCATTTGCTTTCCTAATTATTTGCTGTACCTGCATGGTAACTTTTTGTGATCCCTGTGCCAGGACCACCCAGATCCCTCTGTACCTCAGAGTTCTGGAATCTCCCTTCATTTATACGCTTTTCCATCCTTCCTGCCAAAGTGGTCAAACTCATATTTTAGTTAATATTATCCTTCCAAATATAATTCCATAAACATTCCCAAGATGTGATTTGTAGACATGCATAATAATTGAAAAACAGGAGACTATAGGCTGAATTTACTAGCTGTAGCGGTGGCCCGTCCACTGCTTGGGATGCCAGAGGGAATCCTGTTGCAACCTTTCTTCAAAGCCCTGATGGAATCCAATGTCAATCAGGCAATTAACTGTCTGCCAAAGGGGCTTCTATGCCTTGGAGGGTGAAGGTCCCATTTCCAAGGGCCCCGGCCATTTGGAGGAGGAGCAGCTCGTCAGTCCCAGCAGCACCACCAAAAGCGTCGGCCAATGCTAGGAGTGCAGCATGCCTTGCAGCAACCATGATGGAGCATGCCTCAGAATGAGGTTAAGTTGATCAGGCTCACTATGCCAGTTATGAGGGTGGTTGCTGTGTAGGGCAGGGGGAGCTGTTCCATTGGTGGCAGCCCTTGCCACTCGGGGGGACCCTCTGTAGGCCAGATGATGCCCAAACAGGAAGGCCTGCCCGGTCCACAGGAAGCCACTAGCTTTTGTTGAGCAGCTTCCCCACGTGGTGTAATGCCCTCCGCTGCTGGTGGAATACCAGCTGTGGGGAGATGAAGTCCTTAAATGGCCATTAATTTAATGGTCTCAATTGGCCTTGAGGTGGGGAGGCCACCTTTGACCTTCCTCTTATTCAGGGGGAATTCCCCTGTTCAAAGGCATTCAGGGATTCAACAGAGGGAAGGGGGAGGGGGTGCTGCTGAGAGCTAACCCCCCGCCTTTGCTGCTGACCCACCCCCTGAGGGACCCCCACCCTGTATCCCCCCTCCCGCCATCACTGACCTGTGGTCTGGGATCCAGCAATGATATTATGCTTCAGAAGGGTGTCATACCAGCAATAGCTACTGCCTCCTCGGTAGCTATGCCATTCAACAGAGCTGCTGCCCAGTTAAGTGGCACTTAATATGGTGGGCCTTCCTGAAAAGAGTTGACGCTGGGCTCTTTCAGACTTTCTGGCTGGTGGGCGAGACCCCCATTGGCTTCATTAAAAACCGCCCGTGGAAACCTCAACCTATTACAGTTCTCGTGAAAAAATCAACAATGAGGAAAATCTGACCCCACTCACCTTAGGAAAATTTTCTGATAAACGGAATTATTTAATTAGTATCTTTCAAATTCAGATTCATGAAGTTTAATCATTTTGATTCATTTGCTGAAAGAACATTTTTAGTTTTGATCTTCCTTACTCTTCTGTGACATCATTAGGTGTTACAGCATTACTTGTTCCGAGTTGTAAAAAATCTTAACCTCATAATAGGTACTCGGCTCACACATCAAACATGTTCCTGAACCATATCTGGGATTTATCCCAATCTGAAGAAATGATGTCTGGCACCTGCTTAAACTGGAAAACTAGCAAACAGCCTGGGAAGTTTGATGCACTCAAAGCCCTCTCTAACCACCACCACTAAACTTAAACCATCTGCCAAGTGGATAAACAAAGGCTATCAATAAATGGTGTGGGGAATAACCTCAACAAAGGATAGCACTAGAAGGCAGGGTTCCTGGTTCCTAACTCAGCTGAATTCCAAAGGCTAAGAAAAACACATTGCTTCAGCTGAAAATCCCACAGGTACTGCAGGTACTTTCAAAGCAAGAGGAGTCCCTTCTACCTGTGGTGTAGACTCCAATGAGAATGTTTGGTGCACCTTTTCTTGTGGATCTGTTTCCCTTTTCCTGAGGTGATCTACATGTCTCCTGATTACTTAGCCTTCAACTGATATGTGGTGGGACGGGGTCCTGTCAATGCATTGACTTCACCTAATAGCCATTTAGGCCCATCTTCAAAATTCTTTCCAAAAACTGCTTCTCCTAGAGTGAAGTTTCTTTCATGACTGTGGTAATCATGCTCCTTTATCTGGACCCCCTGACTGATCACTACCCTCCACCTTAAGTTCAGCCTTATGACACTCAAATGTGTCCTGGGATATCTCTTCATTAATAACTCTGCGGGGGCTATACTGGTGGCCGTAAGTGGTGTATTCCTACAGCTGAGCAGGAAATGTGATAAGTTAGTTGCTATAGATTCTCCATCTAGTTTTTTTTCATTCCAGCCTTGAAGGTCTGGAACACCCTTTTGCTCAACCCATTGGATGCAGGATGGTTTGGCGAGGCCTTGACATGCGTTCTGCCATTGAGACTTGTAAATCTTTGGAATTCCCCCATTCCATTATCAGACACTATTATCTCTGGTGACACAATCTGTCTACGGTGGCGGCCATTGTGGATGACCTCACCTCGTATACATCCATCCATCTGGAATGAGCGTCGATAAGTAAGAGGAACATTGTGCCCAAAAAAGGCCTCATGTAGGTAACGTGGATGCAGACTCATGACCTTCCTGCCCATTCCCAGGGATGCAGTGGAGCAGAAGGAGGCAATTTCTGCACCTGTTGGCACTGCATGCAGTTGTTGGCCATGTTTTCGATTTCAGTGTCCATCCCTGGCCACCATAAGTAGCTGCATGCCAACATTTTCATTCTAGAAATGCTGGGATGAGCGCATTGCAATTCTATTAGTAATGGTTGTCTTCCTCTGGGAGGCACAATGACTCTCGCTCCCCACAGTAAGGTGCCATCCTGGTAGTTGAGCTTGTATCTCCTGTTAAAATAGGGCTTCATTTCATCTGACTTTGGCTTGTTAAACCATCCCTGCAAGGCTTGTTCCCTGACGTGAGACAAAATTGGATCACGGTCTGTCCATTCTCTGTTCTGTTTTGTATTCACTGGTTTAATAACAAGACAAGTCCTTGAGGGATGGGGACGTTCTTACTTCTGCCATTTAAAGGTAATTGGCTCAGTGCGTTGGCATTGGCAATCTGGCTTCCCGGCCAGTGGATAAAAGTATATTCGTAAGCAGCTAGAATCAGTGCCCACCTTTGGATGCGTGTCGAGGCAATTGGGGGTATTGCCTGATCTTCCCCAAACAAGTCTACTTAGCGGCTTGTGATCGGATACGATGGTGAAGTGGCAACCAATGATGTACTGGTGGAATTTCTTAGTGTCAAATAAAATGGATAAGCTTTCTTTCTCTATTTGTGAGTATCTCCGTTCTGCCACATTGAGTATTCTTGAGATGGAGCTAATGGGCCGTTCGGAGCCATCCACTACCCGATGGGAGAGTACTGCCCCGACCCCGTAAAAGGATGCATCGCAGGTTAAAATCAATTTTTTCTTTGGGTCGAAATGTACCAACAGGGCCGATAAATACAACAACTGCTTTACTGCCATAAAAGCCTGTTGCTGTGGAACTTGCCAAGTCCACCTGTGGTTTTTCTTGAATAACTGGTATAATGGAGCCAGAATTGTTGACAAATTAGGGAGAAAACGACCTTAGCAGTTAACCATTCCCAAGAAGGACTTGAGTTCTGTGGCATTTTTCGGGACAGGCACCTCACGAGTAGCTCTCACCTTGTCTTCTACTGGGTGAAGGCCCTGCGAGTCACCCCTATGACCCAGGTAAATTACTTCTTTTGCTTTGAAGATACATTTTTCCCTTTTCAAACTACTCCGGCTTGTGAGAACAGCTTCAATAGCTCTTCCAAGTTAGCCAGGTGTTCTTCATCAGTCAGTCCTGTTACTAGGACATCATTGAGATAAACCACCACATGAGGTGGACCTTGAAGTAAATTTTCCATAGTCCACTGGAAAATGGCACAAGCCGATGAGACTCCGAAGGGTAACTTGTCATACTGGTATAACCCCCTACATGTATTGATAGTCACAAAATCCCAAGAGGCCTTTTCTAACTCGACTTATGGTAAGCGTGACTCATGTTGAGTTTCGTATATGCGGTTCCCTCTGCCAGTTTGGAGTACAATTCATCAATTTTTCTTTGGGGTGTCTGTCAAGTCTGGCCACTTTGTTAATGCTCAACTTGCAGTCCTCGCATATTTGTATAGTCTGGTCAGGCTTTAGTGCTGGAACTGTGAGTGTTGCCCATTCGAAAAATTGTACAGGTTTTAAGACTCCCAACCTTTCCAGCCTGTCTGATACAATATCCACTTTTTCTCGTAATGCATAGGGGACTGGCCCAACCTTCAAGTATGTGTGGACCCTAGGGTCCACATGGATTTTAGCTTGCAGTCCCTGAATCTTCCCAAGCTCTTCCCTGAACACTGAGGCATATTTCTGTAAGAATTCTTGAGAATCTTTCATTCTGAGTTGAAAAATCTCAGTCCACTCCAACTTTATTTCCTTAAGCCAGTTCTGACCAAGTGGAATTGGACCCTCTCCTGCTACCACTATCAGAGGTAGGTTAGCAGACTGATTTCTATATTGTACTGGAATCTTGCATATACCTTTAACTCGTATGTCTTCGCCAGTATATGTCTTTAAACTAGCATCTGGGTTTTCCAGCTTTAATGAGTGGCCTCCTCCATTCACATACTTAAACGTGTGTTCCCTTATGACTGTCGTGGGTGCGCCTGTATCCACCTCCATTTGAATGGGTTTCCTGTTGACTTCTACTGTCATGTAGATTAGCTTTGCTTTACCCGTTTTTATGTTGTGTAGCGAGTAAATATGTGCCTCTTCTTCTGGTTCCTCCATTATATAAATTTCATGGCATCTGCCTTTTTGTTTGAAATTTTGTCTCAATCTGTCTTTGCAATATCACATAATGCACCCATTGCGATGGCAGTATAAACACTCGGTTCTTTTAACTTGTCGTTTGTTTGCAGGCTGTCTGGTTCTATTTTTGCCATTACTATTGTGGGTTTTCTCTGTTAAACCATTGCTTTTTGCAACTCTGTTAATGGTGGCTGTTTCCCGCATTTCTGCGGAGCCCAGCGCTTCTGTGCCATTTCTAACCAGTGCTTCCCTCCCAATGCGAGGGATGGCGCCATTTTGTGCTCCCTTGATTGATTGATTCTGAATCCCTGACTGTACTCTCCATTGCGAGGGCCAACTCCACTGCCTTGCTGAAGTCTAAATTTGTTTCTGACAACCTTTTTTGAATGTCACCTTCGTTAATCCCAAACACTAATCGATCTCTTAACGTGTCGTTAATCGATGTCCCGATCTCACTGCACTCTGTCAGTTGTTTTAAGGCTGCTACCTAGCAAGCGACTGTCTCTCCAGGGGCACAACACCTTGAATTGAATTTAAAATGCTGCATTGTTACTAAGGAACAATGAAAATGGCTTTTTACAAGATTCACCAACTCATCAAAGCTCTTGGAATCTGGGGCGTTGGGTGCCGTTAGACTATGAATTAGGCTGTATGTTTTACTGCCACATGTCAATAAGAGGATCACCTGCCTCTTCTTCTCCCCCGATATGCCATTGGTCAAAAAGAAAAACATGACTATAATGTGACTAGTCATCGGGTCATCTGATCAAATGGTTTGATGCGGCCAAATTGCAGCATACTGGAGGGAGATAACGTCGATGACTATGGTGAGGGCTGTACCTACAATCAGCCTGCAGTGCATGGCAGATTCACTTCCCTTGAGTTTTCACGGCTTTCCTTGTTGCCGCTGACTGGTCGTAGTTTATCCTCGTCACCAGTTGTTGTATTCTACTGCAGGGTCACTTTGCTTGCAAACCGGTCGCATGCTTATCTGTCGGCAGGTGGGTCAATAACAATATACTGCAGATGCAGAGACCAATATGAAATGAAGCCCATGCTATTTATTTACACAGACAACAGAGCACTAAGATGATGTGTGCTTCTCCAACCAGATCCTACTCTAGACTAATATTAACAATGTAGCCCGCACTACATTGCTACTGGGTCATACAGTCACTTGGTCAATCTGCTCACATTCTCTTAAAGGTGCATTGCAGCTCAGATTACCACAGCCTGTCAGATTTGATCATTAATTTCAGATGATTACCCATGAAGTACTATTTGCTTCCAGGCTTCTTCTTGGTATCAATCTTGTTATCTGACCAGCAGCAGTGGGACCAATGACCAATATGTTCAAAGCTTCCCTAAGATAAAATGCACTCAAAATAATTCAGTATGATTTCTGTCCTGTATATTTTAAGTAAGTAGGGGATAGAAGTTAGACCAATCCCCAACATGGACCAATTTCAGAGACCAATATCCTGTATCCAATATTGGGTTGCACTATTTTTCAGGTATCACTTGTATTCCATGTAACTCAGGCACTAGGCCTCTTGCGTATTTAAATGAAAAACCCTACTGCCTGTTTTAGACCCTCTTTACCTAATTGGGCATTGCAGTGTAGAGTGGGAGGTGGAGCTTCTCTGCTCAGGATGCTTCATCAATTGTCCTGGTCTAAGCAGTGCTTATAACAGAGGTTGGATTTCTAATTTTTAGAACATATTCCTGTGGAGCTAGGAGAGCAGGAGTGGTTCTCCAACTCTATAATATTTTTAACCATCCCCTCCCCCCACCACACATATTGCTGCTCCACTCCCCATCCATGAGTCTTCCTTGCAAGCAGCTGAAATTCATCCATTTAATATGACCAAGCTGCCTGTGGAGGTATGACAGAAACTGGCAGCTCACCCAAATAATGTTAATATAAGGCCCAACTTGGTTTGGGTTTCTTCATTGGGCACAGCACCACTTCAAGGGCTTGCTTTGTACTTACACCAGCTGCCATGTAACTGGAACCAGCATGAAGGCATACTTAAAACTGATTTTTGTTTAATTTAAGAAGTTCTCATGGTTAGTCTTCAGCGGTTTAATATTAGAAATGTTACTCTTTATTGATGCCTCACATTGGAAGCGGATATGTAAAGCACATCATACCAGTATCTGGAGTATAATAACACAATAGTTAGAATATAGCCCAAAACTGAGTTTATAGGTTAAGGAGATGATCTTACATGTAAATTTGGCGAGTCGTATTTTGTAGTATTCTTGGGCATATTTATGGAAATTCATCGAGTCAGATATGTCATGCTTTATGAACATATTCTCCTCTGGCTTTGTCATTATCTGTGCGAGAATGATCAAATACATTTCTCATATCCTGTTTATTTTGATGTAAAAGCTACCTAGAGCCTGTGCTTATCCTGGCAAAGGTTTAGTTTGTTTGCTGCTGATATATATATATATATATATATAAAATGTTTATACTCACTGTCCATTCCTCACAACCTCCAGCATTAATGCAGGACTCACTATGTAAAGCGACTGATCTGAGAAACATTTAAGACAACAAAGTGCCATTTAACAGTCTAGCCTTTCAGCCAGGCAGCTCTTCTTCCTGTCTTTGATGTTGAACAGTTTATTTAATCAATTATTAATCAAAGTTGTGGCATTCTTCTTATATTTTTTGCTGAATCTCAAAGACACTTTTCCTTCCCGCTTATTTTAAACAGACATCTTTATTGACATTCCAGATTGTGTTATTATTTCTGACCTGTTACTCATAAAGCACACTCGGAACTACAAAATCTATAATGCATACATTGATTTCAACTGGGAGGTAACAGTGAAAATGATTTATTACAAATTTTGCCTGTGGTGGTAGAATTGAATGAGAGAGCTTGCTGCAATGCTATCTGTAGCAGGTATTTCTGCATAATTAGAGTCAGAGAGGAGAAAGATGTATTTGCCCAGTGGATGTTTTTCTTCACAGGTGTTTAAAGATGACAGGAAGCAGCAAACAGACATGCTGTTATGGCGGGTGGTGGGCAGCTGGATACTTTGCGCTTGGTGAATCTGTAGCAGTTGGTAACATTTGGCAGCTCTGTGTAGAAATAATGACTGGTAGAAAAGTCCCAACTGCTACTAATTAGCAGCAATGAATTTTGGGTAAGACAGCACATATGTTTTAAGCTGAAACTGTTTTTTTTCAATGGTAACTGCACCACTGAAAACAGTTGACAGAGCTGACCCGCACGGTAATGTTTCCAATATAATTGTACCATAAATGAACACGTTTTCTAGTCTGCAATCCTGTGCCAACCAGTAATTTCTTAATATGTCTGCAATATAAAATGGCTCTTTATCACTTTGTGAGAGGGGCAAGGGTGATTTCTAAAGGAAAACTACTCATATGGACAATCTCGCAAGGGTAAGGAATAGTTGATCTTCAGCTGAAAGGTTCTCCAAATAATTTCAGGTAGAAATTACCAAATGGTCTGGCTAGATTTTGCATTTCATAGAGCATCTGAATTTGCTGCTGCATTGCAATTTTGAAAATATCTCAATTTTTAACTTCAATGGGTGAATAAGAGTTTTTTTTTTCATTTTTTATTGTTATCAAAAATGTGTTAAACAGTAACTTGAAAAATAAAGTGCTATTTAGCAGAAAAACAGAAACCAAATTCAATGAGTTCGGATTATTCTTCAGCTAATTCCTGTGGGTAATAATGATGTAAAACATTACGTGGGTTGGAATGAGGTGAGCATTATAGATATAAAATAATTGTATTTCCTCCAATATGCAAATAATGATAATGGGCTGCTATAGATTTCAGTTCCAATTTTCGAACATCAATTCAGAAACGTTCTCAAAATAATGCTAAGTTGAAATGGAATTCCTGACAAATCTTTTTAAATACTGAAATATGGTATTTTTTTTTCCTTTTTAACCTTTAGCGCCATCAGTAAACCCCATGAGTATGATGAAGACCACAGGTTGCTGCCTGACAGGAGCCTATCATCCTAGTCACACTCACATGCCTGACTGATCAGTTTCTAGGTAATAAAGATGATAAACTTTAAATTGCTGTCTTGAATCATTTAATTGGCAACTGCTTTCCAAGATAGAGCTGCTTTGGGGTGATACATTAGAAATTTAAAAAATGGGGCATTGTGCTTATATCATCCTTTCATTTTCTATATTTCCATAAGTTATGGTTAGCTGCTGGCAAACTATTTGAATACTCTGATTTGTTAAAACAAAATGGTGAGTACTGATGAGAACTCTCAGTGTTTATAAGATAGTGTTCTGTTATTTAAGTGATCCACTATCATAATTTCCACAGAAGTATATGACATACCCTGGTGAAAGCTGTACATTTTAACTGAAATTAATTGTCATTATATTTTTAAATCAGGCCAAAATATAAAATAAAAAGGAAAGATTTTACATCAATTCATTGGAATACGTACTGGTTCTTAAATACATGAAGGTATTTATGCTTTTTCCAATAAAAGGAATAATGTGACTTATGGACTGAACATCTGGAGGTTAACAAATTGTATTTAAAAACACCATGTCCCTAGAGAGCCCTCTGAGTGCTGTGACTCTGACCATTACAAACAGGCACAAAAAAAAACTTTTTGTAGCTCAATCTTCACATTCTATAAAAAATTCATCCATACTCTTAAAGGGATTTTTGCTTTTCTGTTTTCTCCCATTGTTAGAGAAATTGAAGTGTGTACTCTGAAAGAATATGTGGGTGAGCTGAGAATTTATTTACTCATTCGATTCTAAGATTGAGAAGGACTAGCCTCACTGTTCAAAGGGTAGAGACACAATGCAAGTGACATTGGGTCACCCTGGCACTTCACAGCCACCTGCAAGATAGAATTGTTCTCAGTGTTGATAGGAAGTGACTGAAGCTGTTTTTTGTCATCAGCATCTGTTATGATTGATGGCTTTATGGTCATACTGAATATGCCCTTTTTAAATAATTTATGATGTCATCACTGTAGACCACTAGTTTATAACTCAGCTGTTATTTTTACCTTTCTCACTGAATGACTATCAGCATGTTAGAAAGATTGTGCTGTTTAGGGTTTGCTCTGAGCTATAATTTAATCATAAATGTAGTTATCTAATTGCAAAGTACTATATATATGAAATAAATGCACCCTCTTTGCAAATTGATTTGCTTAATTCTTCCCTTCAGTTTCAACCCATCATGCCATTCTCATTACATGACTATAGCAATATATTTTCATTGACTTAATTGTTGTAGATATTAAAACTAAAACAAATAGAATTAATTTTCAGTATCTTTGTTTAGCAGGAAACAAGGACAATAGATTTTGAAGAGAGTTTTTTGAACCGGAGATAAAATATAATTATAACTGAAAATCTTAATAATTCATGACAAAAATGGTTCAGTAAATATACTGTGTTCCTTTACGCATCAGTTGTAGGTTCAGGTGCACAGATGTTTTGAATTTATTTATTCTGATGTTTAGCATACTGTAAAACTCCCACCTCCAGCTTAAATCTGCCTCTAAAATAAATGGATTGGAATCAGGCTTTTGTAAATGGTCCTGTCCAGCTGTAAAGCACAGCACATGAATCAAATTCTAATTTGATACAGTCCAGCAGACGCGCTGGTTTGAAGAAACAGAACTGTGATCTTCCAATGCAAGGGAGATCAAACCTAGTGTGCATTGGGAAAAGTTTAACCATTTTGTTTTTTAAATAGGGATAGTCAAGTTTTATTCCATCACCCATTTGCTCTCATCCCTTCGTCACCTCTGTTAAAGCAATGACTCTTTGACGGAAGTCATGATAAACTGCTTGACTGCTGGGGCATCACAGTCAGGTTTGATCTTATCTTTACCTACCATGCACGTATGCATATTTCCAGCAAGAGCCAACCAGGAACAATATCACCTCAATAGCCTTAAAATCACATCATGTTTGGTAAGGTCAATTGTAGTTCTCCTTCTGCCATCCATGCTGGGATCAGGTAACACAGTACAAACCGGGGATTGACTTTGGATCTCCTTGGTCTCGGACTCAGCTGCTGTTGGATATATTTGAGCACTGATGAAAATTCTCAATGTTGATAAGTTGTGCCTTGTTATTTGAATGATCTAGATATCAGTGTGAGGTGGTTAGCTCAGTTGACTGGATGGCTAGCATATGATTCCAAATAAAACCAACCAGGGATTGAACCCTATGCTGATTGAGGAAGTCTAGGGTGTCCATCCTTGCCCTGCCCTGTGGTAAAAATCATAGATAACCTATGGTTCAGCAACCTTCAAATAATTGAGGATGCTACCTGGCAAAGAAGACATTACTGGAGTACAGAAATGTGTAGTTTGTGTTGCAGTTCTTTTATTCTTAAATGTTCTCTACAACTTTTAATATGAGCATATTTCCTGTCAACTAATACAACAAGAAAAATTTGCAGAAAAGCATACTGCTGAATAATGCAACATTTCTTTACTTTTTCTTGTATTCACTGATTATAATAAATTGTATTCTTAGTTTGAAATGCTGCTGCAATAATTGTAATGTTAAAAAATATGCTCAACTAAGCGTAATCTTCATTTAACCATAACAGGGTAAATGTTCCTGATAACCTGGAGGTAATTTAATTGTGGTTCAAAAGATGATTAAGTGAATAAGTGGTGCTCATGCATTCAGTTTACTTCAACTAAATGTTAGGAAGGACCAGAACTCACAATTTTAAGCTGTATAAGGCCAGAGCTAGTTTAGATGTCAGCAGCTGGTCCTTTCCCTAGAGAATGCAGTGGGTGTTGATTCATTGAATACCATAGAGTAAGGGCTGGACCTGTTTCTGGCTGGGCCAGAAATCACCTTATACACATGGCAGGTATTGCATTCTATCAGTCAGAACCAGAGTTGCCCTGTGAAATAGATTCATCTAAGAGGGTTGGAGAGGAATTTTCCAAATGTCTTTTCCTAATTGGCTTGAATTTTTATCTGGTTTTACCTTTCTCCCATGGTTTTCAGTTTTCAGCAAGTGGACATGTTGGCCCAGATCTTCTGATTCCAATAGCAGTGAGGGTCGCAATCACTTCAGAAGTTCCAGGGAGCCGATTTATGCCCGAAACTGAAACTTGTGTATGTCAGAAATGGCTCCATGGTAGCCATCACTGATGGTCCCACCTGTAAAAACAGCTTAGGCTGTTTGTCCCATACTTATTCTGTTCTTGGCAGGCATAATGCCTAATCAAGAGCACAGCTCCAAGTAAATCAGGTGGAATGTCAAAGGACTCCAGCACCCATGGGCAACCCTGACACTGCCCAATTGCCCTGCACTCCCTGAAAATGCTCACTCCCCTCACCCCCGGCAATGCTCAACACCCCACCCCCTGATGATGCTCACCCCGCACAAACCCACAATGTTTCACCCACCCACATCCCCAACAATGCTCACAGCACTCCTCAACTTCCGACACTACTCACCCTTTCTCACTCCTGACACTGCTCATCTCCCCCCTGTCCTGTATCTCCCAGCCATGATCACCACCCTCCATGTGCACTCAACACCCCCCCCCCACCCCCCCCCCTCGGTCCTACCACACTGTCGTGTCTTCAATTCATGACGAAAATGGGAGCATAGCTTTGCTGCAGCTGTACTTCTCTATAGGCCTCCCAAGTCAACTCATTGCTGGATCCAAGCTGGAGCTAGTGTAGGAATGCCAGACTGGTCCTAAGGCTCCAGTGTAAAAAGGTAAGGGTGCCAATCTACATGAGGTCACTGGCTTGTGCTCCCACTCTGCTTCTGACTGGAAGGTCTGGGCATTGTGATGTACAAAGCATCATAGTTGTGTGGGATAGGCTGGATGGACAAGAAGGTCTTTTCCTGCTTGTCAGTGTTACATATTTGAATAGACCATCAACACTGGCATGGGCTGGTTGAGCTGAATAGCCTGTTGTTTATGCCATATATCTTATGTAAACCAGGTGATTGGGAGCTGAAACGTAAGGGGGAAAATTTGAACTTGCCAGAGTGGGTTGGTTACTGTGTGAGTGACAGGTTCAAAAAGCTGAAATCGCTGGCATGTTGCCAGCAAGAATCTACCAACTTCTGCCTTTAACCCGGGTGCAGGAAAACCCAGTGGACAGGCAGATCTGACACTTAAATGTGTTAAAGCTCATTGCCTGCAGTTTTAAAACATGATTCTGACTTTATCTCACTTCACGCAGGTTTCCCGGACTTACTGGAAGCCACCAGCTACAATGAAGTGAGAGGACAGCAGGAATTGATAGGGCTGAGCAATTGAAAGAAACGGTTTTGTCATACCCACTGAAGGCATGTCCTATTCATCACTTCAAAGATGAACTGCGCTCAGTGTATAATTTTCTGGAACTGTTTTTGATTTGAAAATGGACACTAACATGACTGTTGAGATGGCTGTCAGAGGTCAGGTGACTTTTGCAATTTCTGCACAAGGATTAACTCACAACTGAAAATGCCGCTGGAAAATTCTCAAATGAAAATGTGTTCCTCAGGTACAAAGGGACCATCCTTACCAGCTCAATGGAAGAGATCTGACGAACAATGGCTACCAGACAATTCAGAATGGTGAGGATGGAATATCAAATAAGGTCTTCCAGTGAGCTAATCGTAGCTGATATGTTGCTGGGTTATTAATCATTCCCCCGCATTGTGTATCATTCACTCTGGCTACCAACCCATTATGGAAGGCACTGAAACTTGCCATCATGTGACCTAAACTTGCTGCAGATAGCTAGTCTATTATTCCAAGAACCAGAGGAAGCTGGTCAGCCTACACAAGAACACTGCCTGCAGAGAACATCAGAGCAGCCAAAGTCAATAGGTTCCATGCCTTTTTAAAACTTGGAGACAATTACATTCCCAGCCTCTTTCTTTATTAGAGCCCACCAGAACTGGTAAGAAAACAATTCAGGAGCTGCTGAACATCCATCCCTTTAAGAGAATCCTGAAGTAATCCTGATATCGACTCCAGCTATTGAACCCACCTAAACTATCCTTTTGGAGTTAAAAGACGACCTTCAGTGGGCCCACAACTATTGTTTTCCTGCAATGAGCCAAACACGTGAACTGTGAACTATTCTTTTGTTTACAACTTGCAAAAGTGTACTATTCTCTTGAAATGTATCTTTCCGGAGTGTGTGTGCATGTGAGTGATGTAACATTTAGATTTTTAGGGTAAACACTTGAGTAAATTGGCCTCTTTATTTAAACCCATGAAAGCTTGATGCTGATTGGTTAAAAAATCACCACACACTCAGCGGTGGAGAAACACTGACATTTCTTTCCAAGAACACACTGATTACAGACAATAAGGGAAAAGGTTCAAGGGTTTCAGGTCTCTTTCAACCCTGCTCATAATACTTCAAATGCTGAGATCTAACACCTGCATCCTTGCCTAACTGAATAGTTTCTGTTCATACGACATTTTTGTGGATGCAATTTCCAAAACTTTGGAGGCCAATTTGACTAACCTTGAAGGTTTTGTTGCCTTCACAGCAGGGGTGCCACATATACTGCTCTACCTTAGCTCTCAAGTGAGGAACATGGGGAGTTGAGCAGCAACACCAACAGTAACAGTGAATCACCTGACTCCCTCATCTCTGATTTTCAACAGTGAAGCTCCCGGCTCTCTCTTTGCTCAAATTAAGCAGTAAAAGTGCTGACTCCCTCCTCAATGATATTTAATGGTGAAAACCCCCATTCCCACCATGCTGATTTTACAGGCTGAATATCCTGACTCCCTCCTCAGTGATTTTACAGACTGAATCTCCTGACTCCCCCCTCACTGATTTTAAACAGTGAAGCTCCCGACTCCCTCCTCGCTGATTCTGAACGATGAAGCTACTGATTCGCTCCTCACCGATTTTATACTGTGAACTTTCCGACTCCTTCCTTGCTTAATTTTAAAGAGTGAAGCTCCTGACTCTCTCCTAGCTGATTTTCAGCAGTGAAGCTCAGACGCCCTCTTTGCTCATGTTAAACAGTGAAACTCCCGACTCCCTCCTCACTGATTTTAAACAGTGAAGCTCCCAACTCCCTCCTGACTGAATTAAAACACTGAGGCTCCCGACTCCCTCTTCGCTGATTTTAAACAGTGAATCTACCGAAACCCTTCTCACTGATTTTAAACAGTAAAGGTCCCAACCCCGTCCTTGTTGATTTGGAGCAGTGAAGCTCCTGACTCCCTCCTCGATGATTTTAAACAGTGACGCTGCCATGTCCCTTCTCGTTGATTTTAAAAATGAAGCTATCGACTCCCATCTCGCTGGATTTAAACTGTGAAATTCCCAACTCCCTTCTCACTGGTTTTATACAGTGAAGCTCCGGAATGCCCCCTCTGATTTTAAACAGTGCAACTCCCAACTCCTTGATCACTGATTTTAAACAATGAAACCTGCAGCACCTTCCTCACCGATTTCTCAATGATTCTAAACATTGAAGCTCCTCACTCCCTCCTCAATGATTTTATAAAGTGAATCTCCCGGCTCCCATCTTGCTGATTTTAAACAGTGAAGAAATCGACTCCCTTCTCACTGGATTTAAACAATGAAGCTCCTAACTGCCTTCTCACTGGTTTTAAACAGTGAAGCTACTGACTCCCTCCTCGCTGATTTTAAATACTGAAGATCGCGACACTCTCCTTGCTGATTTTTACACTTGAATCTTCCAGTTCCCTTCTCATTGATTTCAACAGTGGAGCTCAGCTCCCTCCTAGCTTAATTTAAACAGTGAAGCTCCTGAATTCCACCTCACTGACTTAAACAGTGAAGCTCCCGGTTTAAAAAGTGGAGTTGCGCGCTCCAACATCGGTGATTTTAAAACAGAGAAGTTCACGATTCCCTCCTCACTGATTTAAACAGTGAAACTCCAGACACACTCCTGGCTGAAATTAAATTTGAAGATTGAATCTCCATTCTGCCAACTGACTGATTTTAAACAGTGAAACTCCCGACTCAAGCTTCATTGATTTTAACAAGTGAAGGTGCCAACCCCCTCGTCACTACTTAAAAATTGAAGCTGCATGATCCCGGATCACTGATATTAAACAGTGAATCTCCCGACTCCCTCCACAGTTATTTAAACAGTGAAACTCATGGCTCCCTCCTCAATGACTTTACAAAATAAATCTCACATATTCTCCCTCATTGTCTTAAACACTGAAGCTCCTGACTCCCTCCTCACTGATTTTAAGCAGTGAAGCTCCCGACTCTCTCCTCACTGATTTTAAGCAGTGAAGCTCCCGACCCCCTCCTTGCTGATTTTAAACAGTGAATCTCTCGACACCCTCCTTGCTGATTTTAAACAATGAAGCTCCAGAATCGCTTCTCGCTGATTTTACACAATGAAGCTCACGACTCTCTTCTCGCTGAATTTAAACAGTGAAGTTCGAGACTCCATTCTTGCTGATTTTATGCAGTGAAGATGCTGAATGCATGCAAAGCTGATTTCAAACATTGAATCTCCCGAGTCCCTCTTTGCTGATTTTAAACAGTGAAAACCCAGAATTGCTTCTTGCTGATTTTATACAGTGAAGCTCCCGACTCCCTCCTCGCTGATTTTAAACCATGAACTTCCAGACTCCCTCTTTGCTGAGTTTAAACAGTGAAGCTCCCGATTCCCTTTTCACTGGTTTTAAACAGTGAAGCTCCCGACTCCCCCATCACTGTCAAACAGGGAAGCTCGTGACTCCCTCCTCGCTGATTTTAAACCATGAAGCTCCTGACTGCCTCCTCTCTGAATCTAAACAGTGAAGCTCCCGACTCCCTCCTTACTGAGTTTGAGCAATGGAGCTTCTGAATCCCTCCTTGTTGATTTTAAATGGTGAAGATCTCGATTCCCTCCTCGCTAATTTTAAGACGTGAGCCTTCCCTCTCTGTCCTCACTAAAACAAGAATGAAGCTTTTGGCTCCCTCCTAGCTTAATTTAAACAGTGAAGCTCCTGAATTTCCCATCACTGACTTGAACAGTGAGGCTCACTAATCTCTGCTTGCTGGTTTTAAACAGTGAAACTCCGTCTCCCAACTCGGTGATTTTATGATGTGAATCTTCGAGCTCCCAACTCGTTGATTGTAAACAGTGAAGCTCACAACTTCCTTCTCGCTGATTTAAAATGGTGAAGATCCCAATTCCTTCCTCACTGATTTTAACACATGAGCCTTAACTGTCCTCACTGAATTCAAGAATGATGCTTTTGGCTCCCCCACTAGCTTAAACAGTGAAGCTCCCAACTCCATCCTCACTGATTTTAAAAGTGAAGCTCTCAACTCCCTCTTTGATGAGTTTGAGCAGTAAAGCTTCTGACTCCCTCCTCGCTGATTTTAAACCATGAAGTTCCCGACTCACTCCTCCCTGTTTTTGAACAGTTAAGCTCCCGACTCCCTTCTCACTAATTTTAAAAGAGTGAAGCTCCCAACTCCCTTCTCGCTGATTTAAAATGGTCAAGATCCCGATTCCCTCCTCGCTAATTTTAATACGTGAAGCTTCCCGCTCCATCCTCACTGAATTCAATAGTGAAGCTTTTGACTCACTGCTAGCTTAATATAAACAGTGAAGCTCCTGAATTCCCCATTACTGACTTGAACTATGATGCTCTCTGAAATTTTCTCACTGATTTTAAACAGTGAATCTCCCGACTCCCTCCTCACTGATTTTAAACAGTGAAGTTCCCGACTCCCTCCTCACTGATTTTAAACAGTGAATCTCCCGACTCCCTCCTCACTGATTTTAAACAGTGAAATTCCCGACTCCCTCCTCACTGATTTTAAACAGTGAATCTCCCGACTCCCTCCTCACTGATTTTAAACAGTGAATCTCCCAACTCCCTCCTCACTGATTTTAAACAGTGAAGTTCCCGACTCCCTCCTCACTGATTTTAAACAGTGAAGTTCCCGACTCCCTCCTCACTGATTTTAAACAGTGAAGTTCCCGACTCCCTCCTCACTGATTTTAAACAGTGAAGTTCCCGACTCCCTCCTCACTGATTTTAAACAGTGAAGTTCCCGACTCCCTCCTCACTGATTTTAAACAGTGAAGTTCCCGACTCCCTCCTCACTGATTTTAAACAGTGAAGCTCCCGACTCCCTCCTCACTGATTTTAAACAGTGAAGTTCCCGACTCCCTCCTCACTGATTTTAAACAGTGAATCTCCCGACTCCCTCCTCACTGATTTTAAACAGTGAAGCTCCCAAGTCCCTCCTCTCTGATTTTAAACAGTGAAGCTCCCGACTCCCTCCTCACTGATTTTAAGATGTGAGCATTCCCTCTCCGTCCTCACTGAATTCAAGAGTGAAGCTTTTGGCTCCCTGCCAGCTTAATTTAAACAGTAAAGCTCCTGAATTCCCCATCACTGAATTGACCAGTGATGCTCCCTAATCTCTTCACACAGATTTTAAACAGTGTATCTCCCGAATCCCTTCCCACTGATTTTAAACAGTGAACATGCCATCTCCCACTTCACTGATTTTAAGATGTTAAACTTTGTGCTCCCTCCTCGCAGATTTTAAACAGTGAAGCTCCTGAATCTCTCCTCACTGATTTTAAATAGTGAAGCTCCCGACTCCTTTCCCACTGATTTTAAACAGCGAAGCTCCTGTCTCCCACCTTGCTGATTTTAAGATGTGAATATTCAAGCTCCCTCCTTGGTAATTTTAAACAGTGAATCCCATTCTATCTCCTCACTGATTCTAAGCAGTGAAGCTCCCGACTCCCTCCAAACTGATTTTAATCAGTGAAGCTCCTGACTCCTGTCTCACTGATTTTAAAACGTGAAGCTCCCGACTCCCTCCTCACTGATTATAAACTGTAATGCTCCAAACTGCCTCCTCGCTGATTTTAAACAGTGAAGTTCCCGACTCCTTTCTCGCTGGTTTTAAACAGTGAAGCTCCTGACTCACTCCTCACTGATTTTAAATAGTAATGCTCCCAACTCCCTACTCACACATATTAAGCACTGAAGCTTCGGACTCCCTCCTCGCTGAATTTAAACAGTGAAGTTCCAGACTCCCTCCTCGCTGATTTTAAACAATGAAGATCCCAACTCCCTCCTCACATTTTTTAAACAGTGAAGCTCCCAGCGCACTGCTCACTGAATTTAAACAGTGAAGCTCCTGGCAACCCTCCTCACTGATTTTAAACAGTGAAGCTCCTCCCTCCCTCCTCACTGATTTTAAACAGTGAAGCTCCTCCCTCCCTCCTCACTGATTTTAAACAGTGAAGCTCCTCCCTCCCTCCTCACTGATTTTAAACAGTGAATCTCCCAACTCCCTCCATGCTGATTTTAAATATTGAAGCTTCCAACTCTCTTTTCTCTGATTTTAAACAGTGAAGCTCCTGACTCCCTCCTTACTGAGTTTGAGCAGTGAAGCTTCTGAGTCCTGCCTTACTGATTTTAAATGGTGAAGATACCGACTCACACCTTATTGATTTTAAGATGTGAGCCTTCCCCCATCCTCACTGAGTTCAAGAGTTGCTTTTGGCTCCCTGCTAGCTTAATTTAAACAGTGAACTCCTGAATTCCCCATCACTGACATGACCAGTGATGCTTCCTAATCTCTTCATGCAGATTTTAAACAATGAACCACCTGTCTCCCCACTCACTGATTTTAAGATGTTAATCTTCAAGCTCCCTCCTTGCTGATTTTAAACAACGAAGCTCCTGACTCCCTCCTCACTGATTTTAAATAGTGAAACTCCCGACTCCATTCCCACTGATTTTAAACAGTGAACCTCCCGTCTCTCCCCTCGATGATTTTAAACAGTGTATCCCATTCTCTCTCCTTGCTGATTCTAAGCAGTGAAGGTCCCGACACCCTCCACACTGATTTTAATCAGTGTAGCTCCTGACTCCCTTCTCACTGATTTTAAAAGTGAAGTTCCCAACTCCCTCCTCACTGAGTTTGAGCAGTGAAGCTTCTGATTCCCTCCTTGTTGATTTTAAATGTTGAAGATACCTTCTCCCTCCTCACTGATTTTAAGATGTTAGCCTTCCCTCTCCATCCTCACTGAATTCAAGAGGGAAGCTTTTGGCTCCCTGTTAATTTACTTTAAACAGTGAAGTTCCTGAATTCCCCATCACTGATTTGACCAGTGATGCTCCCTAATCTCTTCGTGCAGATTTTAAAAAGTGTTGCTCCCAAATCCCTTCCCACTGATTTTAAACAGTGAACCTCACGTCTCCTCCCCTGCTGATTTTAAACAGAGAAGTTCCTGACTCCCTTCTCACTGGTTTTAAACAGTGAAGCTCCTGATACCCTTCTCGTTGATCTTAAACAGTGAAACTCCCGACTCTCTCCTCACTGAGTTTGAGCAGTGAAGCTTCTGGCTCCTTCCTTGTTGATTTTAAATGTTGAAGGTACCTTCTCCCACCTCACTGATTTTAAGATGTTAGCCTTCCCTCTCCGTCCTCATTGAATTCAAGAGGGAAGCTTTTGGCTTCCTGTTAACTTATTTTAAACAATAAAGTTCCTGAATTCGCCATCACTGATTTGACCAGTGATGCTCCATAATGTCTTCATGTAGATTTTAAAAAGTGTAGCTCCCAAATCCCTTCCCACTGATTTTAAACAGTGAACCTCCCGTCTCCTCCCCTGCTGATTTTAAGATGGGAATCTTCGAGTTCCCTCATCACTGATCTTAAGCAGTGAATCCCATTCTTCCTCCTCACAGATTCTAAGCAGTGAAGCTCCTGACTCGCTCCACACTAATCTTAATCAGTGAAGCTCCTGATTCCCTCCTTGTTGATTTTAAACAGTGAAGTTTGCATCTTCTTTCTCGCTGGTTTTAAACAGTGAAGCTCCTGATTCCTTTCTCGCTGATTTTAAACAATGAATCTCCAAATTCACCTCTCACTGATTTGAAACAATGAATTTCATGACTCCCTTATCATGGAGTATAAACAGTTAAGCTGCCGACTCCCTCCTCACTGAACTCAAACAGTGAAGCACCAGAATCACCCATCCTGGATTCTAAACAGTGAAAATTGCTGATTTTATATATTAAAGCACTTGCTTCACATGTCGCTAAATTTCAGTGAAGATCCCAACTCCCTCATCGCTGACGTTAAACAGTGAAGCTTCCAACTCCCTGCTCACTGATTTTAAACAATGAAGCTCCCAGTGCACTGCTCATTGAGTTTAAACAGTGAAGCTCCTCACTCACTCCTCACTGATTTTAAACAGTGAAGCTCCTCACTCACTTCTTGCTAATTTTATACAGTGAAGTTCCCGACTACCTCCTTGCTGAGTTTAAACAGTGAATTTCCCAGTTCACCCCTCGCTGTTTTGAAAAAATGAATTTCACTCCTTCCTTATCATGGAGTATAAACAGTGAAGATGCCGACTTCCTCCTCGCTGAATTCAAATTGTGAAGCTCCAGAGTCAGCCCTCGTGGATTTGAAACAGTGAAGCTGCTGAATCCCGTCTCACTGATTTTAAACATTGAAGCTCCCAACACCCTCCTCGCTGAGTTTGAGCAGTGAAGCTTCTGACTCCCTCCTCGTTGATTTTAAACGGTGAAGATCCTGAATCCCTCCTCACTGAATTTTGAGCAGTGAAGCTTCTGACTCCCTCCTCGATAATTTTAAATGGTGAATGTCCCGACTCCCTCCTCACTGATTTCAATACCTGAACCTTCCCGCTCCATCGTCACTGAATTCAAAAGTGAACCTTTTGGCCCCCTCCTAGCTTAACTTAAACAGTGAATTTCCTGAATTCCCCATCACTGACTTGAACAGTGATGCTCCCTAATCTCATCTTGCTGAGTGAATCTCCCGAATCACTTCCCACTGATTTTAAAAAGTGAACCTCCCATCTCCCCCCTCACTGATTTTAAGATGTGAATCTTCGAGCTCCCACCTCACTGATTTTAAACAGTGAAGCAACCGATTCCCTCCTTGCCGTGTTTAAGCAGTGAATCTCCCAATTCACTATTCGCTGATTTGAAACAATGAATTTCATGACTTCATTATCATAGAGAAAAAACAGTGAAGATGCCGAATCCCTCCACGCTGAATTTAAATAGTGAAGCTCCATAGTAACCCCTGATGGAATTTAAACAGTGAAGATGCCGAATTGCTTCTCGCTGATTTTAAACAGTGAAGCTCCCAACTCCCTCCTCACTGAGTTTAAACAGTGAAGCTCCTGACACCTTCTCACTGATTTTAAACATTGAAGCCCTCGACACCCACCTCGCTGAGTTTGAGCAGTGAAGCTTCTGACTTCCTCCTCGTTGATTTTAAACGATGAATGTCCCGACTCCCTCCTCGCTGATTTTAATACGTGAACCTTCCCGCTCCATCGGCACTGAATTCAACAGTGAAGCTTTTGGCTCCCTCCTAGCTTAACTTAAACAATGAATTTCCTGAATTCTCCATCACTGACTTGAACAGTGATGCTCCCTCGTCTCATCTCACTGATTTTAAACAGTAAATCTCCCAAATCACTTCCTCACTGATTTTAGTCAGTGAAGTTTCCAACTCCCTCCTCACTGAGTTTAAACAATGAAGCTTCTGACTCCTTCCTTATTGATTTTAAATGGTGAAGATCCCGACTCCCTCCTCGCTAATTTTAAGATGTGAGTCTTCGTTCTCTGTCCTCACTGAATTCAAGAGTGAAGCTAAAAACAAAAAACTGCGGATGCTGGAAATCCTAAAAAAAAACAGAATTACCTGGAAAAACTCAGCAGGTCTGGCAGCATCGATGGAGAAGAAAAGAGTTGACGTTTCGAGTCCTCATGACCCTTCAACAGAACTAGGTGAATCCAAGGAAGGGGTGAAATATAAGCTGGTTTAAGATGTGTGTGTGTGGGGGGGGGGTGGGGGGATTTGGGTGGGGGGAGGGAAGTGGAGGGGGGTGGTGTCGTTGTAGGGACAAGCAAGCAGTGATAGAAAGCGGGTTTTAGTAAACACCTTGTCAAACACCTGGAGAGAAATGGAAAGCAATGAAGGTGAGCAAAGCAAAAGAGAGATATGGAAATATTGTTGCAGAGACGAACAGAACTTCTTCAAGGTAAGCACTTCTTGAAGAGCAGTGGCAGTCAATTAAACACAGAGATAAAAACAAAAAACTGCGGATGCTGGAAATCCAAAACAAAAATAGAATTACCTGGAAAAACTCAACAGGTCTGGCAGCATCGGCGGAGAAGAAAAGAGTTGACGTTTCGAGTCCTCATGACGCTTCAACAGAACTAGATGAATCCAAGGAAGGAGTGAAATATAAGCTGGTTTAAGGTGTGTGTGTGTGTGTGTGTGTGTGGGGTGGGGGGGTGGGGGTTGGGGGGGTGGGGGGAGAGAAGAGAAGTGGAGGGGGGTGGTGTGGTTGTAGGGCCAAGCAAGCAGTGAAAGAAAGCGGTTTTCAGTAAACACCTTGTCAAACACCAGGAGAGAAATGCCTTGCTCACCTTCATTGCTTTCCATTTCCCTCCTGGTGTTTGACAAGGTGTTTACTAAAACCCGCTTTCTATCACTGCTTCCTTGTCCCTACAACCACACCACCCCCCTCCATTTCTCTCCCCCTGCCCAACACCCCCCCCCCCAACAAACATACCTTAAACCAGCTTATATTTCACCCCTTCCTTGGATTCACCTAGTTCTGTTGAAGGGTCATGAGGACTCGAAACGTCAACTCTTTTCTTCTCTGCTGATGCTGCCAGACCTGCTGAGTTTTTCCAGGTAATTCTGTTTTTGTTCAAGAGTGAAGCTTTTGGCTCCCTGCTAGCTTAATTTAAACAGTGAAGTTCCTGAATTCCCCATCCCCCATCACTGACTTGAACAGTGATGTTCCCTAATCTCTTCAAGCAGATTTTAAACAGTGTTGCTCCTGTCTCCATTCCCACTGATTTTAAACAATGAACTTCCTGTCACCCACCTCAGTGATTTTAAGATGTGAGCTCCCTCCTTGCTAATTTGAAACATTGAGGCTCCCAACTCCCCCCTCGCTGAGGTTAACCAGTGAACCTTCTGACTCCCTCCTCGTTGATTTTAAATGGTGAAGATCTTGATTCCCTCCTCACTGATTTTAAGATATGAGGCTTCCCTCTCAATCCTCACTGAATCCAAGGGTGAAGCTTTTGGCTCCCCGCTAGCTTAATCTGAACAGTGAAGCTCCTGAAATCCCACCACTGACTTGAACAGTGATGCGCCGAAATCTGTTCACGCGGATTTGAAACAGTGATGCTCCCGACTCCATTCCCACTGATTTTAAGCAGTGAACTTCCTGTCTTCCCCCTTGCTGGTTTTAAGATGTGAAACTTCAAGCTCCCTCCTTGCTGATTTTAAATAGCGATGCTCCCAACTCCAGATCCCACTGATTTTAAACAGTGAAACTCCTGTCTCCTCTATTGCTGTTTTGAAGATGTGAATCCGTCATGCTCCCTCCTTGCTGACTATAAACAGTGAATCCCCTTCTCCGTCCTCGCTGATTTGAAGCAGTGAAGCTTCTGACTCGCTCCTCGTTGATTTTCATCGGTTAAGCTCCCGATTCCCCCTCACTGATTTGAAACAGTGAAGCTCCCAACTCCCTCCTCAGTGATTTTACTAAATGAAGATCCATACTCCCTCCTCAGTGATTTTACTAAATGAAGATCCATACTCCCTCCTCAGTGATTTTACTAAATGAAGATCCATACTCCCTCCTCACTGATTTGAAACAGTGAAGATCTGGGCCCCATCCTCACTGATTTTAAAAAGTGAAGCTCCAGACTTCCTCCTCTCTGAGTTTAAACAGTGAAGCTCCTGACTCGCTACTCACTGATTTTCATCAGTTAAGCTCCCGACTCCCTCGTCACTGATTTTAATCAGTGAAGTTTCCAACTCCCTCCTCACTGAATTTAAACATGAAGCTTCTGACTCCTTCCTCGTTGATTTTAAATGGTGAAGATCCTGACTCTCTCCTTGCTAATTTTAAGACTTGAGTCTTCCTTCTCTGTCCTCACTGAATTCAACAGTGAAGCTTTTGGCTCCCTGCTAGCTTAATTTAAACAGTGAAGTTCCTGAATTCCCCATCACTGACTTCAACAGTGATGCTCCCTAACCTCTTCATGCAGACTTTAAACAATGTTTTTCCTGTCTCCATTCCCACTGATTTTAAACAGTGAACCTCCCGTCACTCACCTCAGTGATTTTAAGATGTGAATCTTTGATCTCCCTCCTTGCTGATTTTAAACATTGAGGCTCCCAACTCCCCCCTCGCTGAGTTTGAGCAGTGAAGCTTCTGAATCACTCCTCATTGATTTTAAATGGTGAAGATCTTGATTCCCTCCTCGCTAATTTTAATCAGTGAAGATTCCAACTCCCTCCTCACTGAGTTTAAACAGTGAAGCTCCTGACACCTCCTCGCTGATTTTAAACATTGAAACTCCCAACACTCTCCTCGCTGAGTTTCAGCAGTGAAGCTTCTGACTTCCTCCTCGTTGATTTTAAATGGTGAAGCTCCCGACTCCCTCCTCACTGATTTTAATACGTGAACCTTCCCGCTCCATCGTCACTGAATTCAACAGTGATGCTTTTGGCTCCCTGCTAGCTTAATTTAAACAGTGAATTTCCTGAATTCCCCATCACTTGAACAGTGATGCTCCCTAATCTCATCTCGCTGATTCTGAACAGTGAATCTCCCAAATCCCTTCCCACTGATTTTAAACAGTAAACCTCCCATTACAAACCTCAGTGACTTTAAGATGTGAGTCTTTGAGCTCCCTCCGTGCTGATTTTAAACATTGAGGCTCCCAACTCCCCCCTCGCTGACTCGAAGCAGTGAAGCTTCTGAATCGCTCCTCACTGATTTTCATCAGTTAAGCTCCCGCGTCCCTCCTTACTGATTTTAATCAGTGAAGTTTCTGACTCCCTTCTCGCTGACTTTAAACTGTGAAGCTCCCGACTCCCCCTCAATGACTTGAAACAGTGAAGTTCCCAACTCCCTCCTCGCTGATTTTAATCCATAAAGCTCCTGACTCCCTCCTCGCTGATTTGAAACAGTGAAGCTCCAGGCTCTATCCTCACTGATTTTAAAAAGTGAAGCTCCGGACTCGCTCCTCTCTGATTTTAAACAGTGAAGTTCCTGAATCCCTCCTCACTGAGTTTGAGCAGTGAAGCTTCTGACTCCTTCCTCCCCCCTCCCAAATCTCCCATCTCCCCCCTCGCTGTTTTGAAGATGTGAATCCATCAAGCTCCCTTGTTGCTGATTTTAAACAGTGAATCACCTTCTCCCTCCTCGCTGATTTGAAGCAGTGAATCTCCTGACTCGCACCTCACTGATTTTTATCAGTTAAATTTCCGACTCAATTCTCGCTGATTTAAAACAGTAAAACAAACGACTCCCCCCTTCCGGATTTCAAACAGTGAAGCTCCCAACTCCCCCCCTTGATGATTTTATACAGTAAAGTTCCCGACTCCTTCCTCGATGATTTTATACCGTGAAGCTCCTGGCCCACACCTCGCTGATTTTCAACAGTCAAGCACCCGACTCTCTACTCACTGACTAAATACAATGAAGCTCCTGACTCCCTCCTCGCTGATCTTAAGTAGGGAAGATCCCGACTCACTTCTCACTGGTTTTAAACAGGGAAGGTCCTGACATCTACTGCACTGATTTTAAGCAGTGAAGCTCCTAACTCTCTCCTCACTGATTTTCAACAGTGAATCTCCCAAGGGCCTCCTCACTGATTTTTAACAGGGATGGTCCTGAGTCCCTCCTCCCTGATTTTAAACACTGAAGCTCCCGACTCCCTCCTCACTGACTTAAAACAGTGAAGCTCCCGACTCCCTTCTCGCTGATCTTAAGCAGGGAAGATCCTGACTCATTCCTCACTGGTTTTAAACAGGGAAGGAACCGACACCCACTGCATTAATTTAAGCCATGAAGCTCCTGTCTCTCACCTCACTGATTATAAACAGTGAAACTCCAGGCTCTTTCCTCGCTGATTTAAATTGAAGATCCCGAATCCTTCCTCGATGATTTTATGCAGTAAAGCTCCCGACTCACCCCTCACCAGATTTAAACAGTAAAGTTCCCGACTCCATTCTTGCTGATTTTGAACAGCGAAGCACGCGACTCCCTGCTCACTGACTAAATACAGTGAAGCTCCCAACTCCCTCCTCGTTGATCTTAAGTAGGGAAGATCCTGACTCCCTCCTCATTGATTTTAAACAATAAAGATTCCGAATCCCTCCTCGATGACTTTATGCAGTGAAGCTACCGACTCCCCTCTCACTGTATTTAAACAGTGAAGCTCCCAAACCCCTTCTCACTGATTTTAAACAGTGAAACTCCCGAATCCCTCCTCACTGATTTTAAACAGTGAAGCTCCTGACTCCTTCCTCGCTGATTTTAAGACGTGACTCTGCCAGTTCTCTCCTCACTAATTACAATAGTGAAGCTCTTGGCTCCCTCCTCGCTCAATTGGAACAGGTAAGCTCCTTGAATTCCCCCTGACTGACTTGAAGAGTGATGCTCCCTAATCTCTTCTCATTGATTTAAAAGGGTGAAACCCCCAACTCCCTCCTCACTGATTTGAAACAGTGAAGCTCCCAACTCCCTCAAAGCTGATTTTAAACTGTGAAGCTACCGACTCCCTTCTCATTGAGTTTAAACACTGAGGCTCAGAACCCCTCCTTACTGATTTTAAACAATGAAGCTCCTGACTCTTCCTCGCATATTTTAAAGAGTGAAGCTTCAGAATCCCTTCTCACTCATTATAAACAATGAAGCTCCTGACTCTCTGATGTTAATCAGTGAAGCTCCCGATGCCCTCCTCGCTGAATTTAAGAAATGAATCTTCCACCTCCCACGTCGCTGATTTCAAAAGTGAAGCTCTTGGATCCCTCCTCGCTCAATTGAACAGTTAAGCTCCTCGAATTCCCCTTCACTGACTTGAACAGTAATGCTCCCTAACCCCTTCTCGCTGATTTTAAACAATGAAGCTCCCAACTCCCTTGTCACTGATTTTAAACAGTGAAGCTCCCAACCCTCTCCTCACTGAGTTTAAACAGTGAAGATCCCGACTCGCTCCTCGCTGATTTTAAACAGTGAAGTTCCTGATTCCAGCTTTACTGATGATAAACTGCCAAACATTTGGCTCACCGCTCAGTGATTTTAAACAGTGAAGCTCCAAAAACCCTCGTTGCTGATATTAAATACCCCAGATCCCTCCTCAATGATTTTATATAGTGAGGCTTCCGGCTACTTTCCTTGATGATGTTATGCCGTGAAGATCCCGACTCCCCCCTCGCTGATTTTCAACAGTGAAGATCTCAATCACTCCTCGCTGATTATAAACAGTGAAGCTCTTGACTCCCTTCTCACTGATTATAAAAAGTGAAGGTCCGCTACCTATTCGCTGATTTTGAGCAGTGAAGTTTCCGACCTCCTCCTCGGTGATGTTATTCAGTGAAGATCCCAACTCCCTCCTCTCTGATGTTCAACAGTGAAGCTCCCGACTCCCTCCTCACCAATTTTCAACAGTGAAGCTCCTGGCCATCTCCTCGCTGACTTAATGCAGTCAAGGCTCCGACTCACTTCTCGCTGATTTTAAACAGTGAAGCTCCCAACTCACTTCTCGCTGATTTTAAACAGTGAAGCTCCCGACTCCCCCGTCACTAATTCTAATCAGTGAAGCTCCCATCTCACTTCTCGCTGATTTTATACAGTGAAGCTCCCAACTCACTTCTCGCTGATTTTAAACAGTGAAGCTCCCAACTCACTTCTCGCTGATTTTAAACAGTGAAGCTCCCGACTCCCCCGTCACTAATTCTAATCAGTGAAGCTCCCATCTCACTTCTCGCTGATTTTATACAGTGAAGCTCCCAACTCACTTCTCGCTGATTTTAAACAGTGAAGCTCCCAACTCACTTCTCGCTGATTTTAAACAGTGAAGCTCCCGACTCCCCCGTCACTAATTCTAATCAGTGAAGCTCCCATCTCACTTCTCGCTGATTTTATACAGTGAAGCTCCCAACTCACTTCTCGCTGATTTTAAACAGTGAAGCTCCCAACTCACTTCTCGCTGATTTTAAACAGTGAAGCTCCCGACTCCCCCGTCACTAATTCTAATCAGTGAAGCTCCCATCTCACTTCTCGCTGATTTTATACAGTGAAGCTCCCAACTCACTTCTCGCTGATTTTAAACAGTGAAGCTCCCAACTCACTTCTCGCTGATTTTATACAGTGAAGCTCCCATCTCACTTCTCGCTGATTTTATACAGTGAAGCTCCCAACTCACTTCTCGCTGATTTTAAACAGTGAAGCTCCCAACTCACTTCTCGCTGATTTTAAACAGTGAAGCTCCCGACTCCCCCGTCACTAATTCTAATCAGTGAAGCTCCCATCTCACTTCTCGCTGATTTTATACAGTGAAGCTCCCAACTCACTTCTCGCTGATTTTAAACAGTGAAGCTCCCAACTCACTTCTCGCTGATTTTAAACAGTGAAGCTCCCGACTCCCCCGTCACTAATTCTAATCAGTGAAGCTCCCATCTCACTTCTCGCTGATTTTATACAGTGAAGCTCCCAACTCACTTCTCGCTGATTTTAAACAGTGAAGCTCCCAACTCACTTCTCGCTGATTTTAAACAGTGAAGCTCCCGACTCCCCCGTCACTAATTCTAATCAGTGAAGCTCCCATCTCACTTCTCGCTGATTTTATACAGTGAAGCTCCCAACTCACTTCTCGCTGATTTTAAACAGTGAAGCTCCCAACTCACTTCTCGCTGATTTTATACAGTGAAGCTCCCGATTTCCTCCTCAGTGATTTTGTACAGTGAAACTCTCGTCTCCCTCCTTGTTGATTTTATACAGTGAAGCCCCCAAGTCCATCCTCGATGATTTTAAGCTATGAAAATTCCGAGTCCAACCTTGCCAGTTTTAAAAAGTGAAGCTCCTGACTCCATTCTTGCTGTTTTGAAACAATGAAGCTCCCGACTCCCTTTTCGCTGATTTGAAACAACGAAGTTCCCGACTCCCCGCTGGCTGATTTTAAAGAGTGAATCTCAAGGCAGCTGCCTCGCTGATTTTTAACAGTGAAGCTACTGACTCCCTCCTTGCAGATCATAAATAGTGAAGCACCTCACTCCCTTCTCACTGATTATAAACAGTGAAGCTCCCGACTCAAGCCGAGCTGATTTTAACAGTGAAGCTCCCGAATTGCTCCTCGCTGATTTTAAACAGTAAAGCACCCGACTCCTTCCTCACTGATTTTAAACACTGAAGCTCCCGACTCACTTCTCACTGTTTTTAAACAGTGAAGCTCCCAGCTCCCTCCTCACTGATTTCAATAGTGAAGCTCTTGGCTCCCTCCCAGCTCAATTTGAACAGTTAAGCTCCTTGAATTCCCCCTCACTGACTTGAACAGTGATGCTCCCTAACCCCTCCTTCCTGATTTTAAACAGTGAAGCTCCCGACTCCCTCCTCACTGATTTTAAACAGAGAAGCTTCCAGCTCCCACTGCGCTGATTTTAAACAGTAAAGCTCCCAGCTCCACCTTCACTGAAGTTAAATTGCCAAGCATTCAGCTCACCCCTCGCTAATGTTAAACAGTGAAGCCTCCGACTTCCTCTTCGATTATTTTACAAAGTGAAGCTCCCGAAAACCTCATTGCTGACATTAAAGAGTGAAGCTCCCGACTCCCTCCTCAATGATTTTATACAGTAAGGCTTCCTGTTACATCCTCAATGATTTTATGCAGCGAAGATCCCAACAACCCCCTCACTGATTTTCAACAGTGAAGCTCCCAACCCATTCCTTGCTGATTATAAATAGTGAGGCTCTTGACTCCCCTCTCACTGATTATAATAAGTGAAGGACTGGACTACCTATTCACTGATTTTAAGCTGTGAAGTTTCCAACTCCGTCCTCGGTGATTTTATACAGTGAAGCTCCCGACTCCATCATCGATGATTTTAAACAGTGAAACCTGCAGCACCCTCCTCCCCGGTTTTAAACAGTATTGCCCCGGACTGCCTCCTCGCTAATTTTAAATAGTGAAGCTCCCAAATCCTGCCTAACGGACTTGAACAGTGAAGATTCTGGCTCACTCCTCCTGGATGTTAATCAGTGAATCTCCTAAATCCCTCCTTGCTGAATTTATACAGTGAAGTTCCCGACTCAATCCTCGCTGATTTTATACAGTAAAGCTCCTGACTCCTTCCTTCCTGATTTTATACAGTGAAACTGCCGACACCCTCCTCGATGATTTTATGCAGTGAACCCCATAATTCCCTTCCTCCTGATTATAAAGAGTGAAACTCCTGACATCCTTCTCGATGGTTTTAATCTTTTAAGCTTCCGAGTCCTACCTCGCCAGTTTTAAACAGTGAAGGCCCTGACTCCATTTTTGCTGATTTTAAACAATGAAGCACCTGAATCCCTACTCACTGATTTTATACAGTGAAGCTCCCGACTCCCTACTCGTTGATTTTATACAGTGACGATCCCGACTCCTTTCTAGCTGATTTGAAACAGTGAAGATCCTGACTCTCTCCTCGATGATTTGAAACACCGAAGCTCCCAACTCCCCACTCACTGATTTTCAATAGTGAGGCTCCCGACTCCCACCTCGCAGATAATACATAGTGAAGCTCTTGACTCCCTTCTCGCAGATTATAAACAGTGAAGCATCCAACTCCCCCCTCACTGATTTTCAACAGTGAAGATCCAGACTCGCTCCCCGCTGATTTTTTAGTGTGAAGCTCGTGACACTCCTCGCTGATATTAAACATTCAAGCATCCGACAATCCCCTCACTGATTTTAATCAGAGAAGCCACCGACTCCCCCTTCCTGATTTCAAGCAGTGAAGGTCCCGAAACAGAATCACTAATTTACAACAGTGAAGTTTCCGATTCCCTGCTCGCTGATTTTAAACAGTTAAGCACCCGACTTGTTCATTGCTGAGTTAATACAGCGAAGCCTTGACCTATGCGCTCGCTGATTTTAAACAGTGAAAGCTCCCGATTCCCTTGTCACTGATATTAAACAGTGAAGCTCCCAACTCTCTCCTCACTGATTTTCAACAGTGAAGCTGCCGACTCCCAGCTCACTGACTTAATACTGTGAAGTCTCCGACTCCACCCTTGCACATTTTATACAGTGAAGCCCCCGACTCCCTCCTCGATGATTTTATACAGTGAAGCTCCCGACTCCCTTCTTACTGATTATAAAGAGTGAAGATCCTGACTCGCTCCTCGAAGATTTTAAGCTGTTAAGCTTCCCAGTCCCACCTCGCCAGTTTTAAACAGTGAAGATAATGACTCCATTCTTGCTGATTTTATACAATGGAGCACCTGAAGCCCTACATGCCGATTTTATACAGTGAAGCTCCCGATTCCCTCCTTGTTGATTTTATACAGTGAAGATCCCGACTCCATCCTCGCTGATTTTATACAGTGAAGCTCCCAACTCCTTCCTTCCTGATTTTATACAGTGAAGCTCCCGACTCCCTTCTTCCTCATTATGAAGAGTGAAACTCCTGACTCCCTCCTCGAAGATTTTAAGCTGTTAAGCTTCCAAGTCCCACCTCACCAGTTTTAAATAGTGACAATCCTGACTCCATTCTTGCTGATTTTAAACAATGAAGCTCCTGAATCCCTACTCACTGATTTTATACAGTGAAGCTCCTGACTCCCTGCTTGTTGATTTTGTACACTGAAGCACCCGGCTCCATTCTTGCTGATTTGAAACAGTGACATCCTGACTCTCTCCGCGATGATTTGAAACACCGAAGCTCCCAACTCTGCACTCACTGATTTTCAACAGTGAAGCTCCCGACTCCCACCTCGCAGATAATACCTAGTAAAGCTCTTGACTCCATTCTCACTGATTATAAACAGTGAAGCATCTGACTCCCTCCTCACTGATTTTCAACAGTGAAGCTCCAGACCCCTCCTCTGTGATTTTCAACAGTGGAGATCCAGACTCGCTCCCCGCTGACTTTATAGTGTGAAGCTCATGACCCGCCTTGCTGATATTAAACATTCAAGCATCCAACACACCCCTCGCTGATTTTCAACAGTGAAGCTGCCGACTCACTGCTCGCTGATTTTAAACAGTTAAGCGCCCGACTCACTCATCGATGACTTAATACTTATGCCCTCGCTGTTTTTAAACAGTGAAATCTCCCGATTCCCTTGTCACTGATATTAAACAGTGAAGCTCCCAATGCCCTCCTCACTGATTTTCAACAGTGAAGCTGCCGACTCCCAGCTCACTCACTTAATATTGTGAAGTCTCCGACTCCACTCTCGCAGATTTTTAACAGTGAAACTGCTGACACCCTTATTGCTAATTATAAACAGTGAAAGCCCTGACTAGATTATCGCTGACTTAATACAGTCAAGACTCCAAATCCCTCCTGGCTGATTTTAAACAGTGAACCTCCTGTTTCCATACTCACTTATTTTATACAGTGAAACTCCTGATTCCCTCCTTAATGATTTTATACAGTGAAGCTCCCAAATTCCTTATTGCTGATTATAAACAGTGAAGCTCCCGACTCCCTCCTTGCAGATTATAAATAGTGAAGATCTTGACTCCCTTCTAGATGATTATAAACAGTGAAGCTCCCAACTCATTCTTCGATGATTTTATACAGTGAAGCTCCTGACTTTGCCGAGCTGATTTTAAACAATGAAGCTCCCGAGTCCCTCCTCTCTGATTTCAAACAGTAAAGCTCCTGACTCCCTCCTCACTGATTTTCAAAAGTGAAGATCAACATTCCTCCTCACTGATTTTCAAAGTGAAGTTCCCAACTCCCTTCTCACTGACTTTAAGGAGTTAATATCAAGACTCCCACCTTGCCGATTTTTAACAGTGAAGCTCCTGACTCCCTCCTCACTGATTTTTAAACAGAGTAGCTCCCAACTCCCTGCTTGCTAATGTTAAACTGTGAAGCCACCGACTCCCTCCTCAATGATTTTAAACTGTGAAGCTCCCGAAACCCTCATTGCTGACATTAAAGGATGAAGCTCCTGACTTCCTCCTTGATGATTTTATACAGTAAGGCTTCAGGCTGCCTCCTCCATGATCTTATGCAGCGAAGATCCCAACGCCCCCCTCACTGATTTTCAATGGTGAAGCTCCCAACTCACTCCTTGCTGATTATAAAACGTGAGGCTTTTGACTCCCTTCTCACTGATTATAATAAGTGAAGGTCTGGACCACCTATTCACTGATTTTAAGCAGTGAAGTTTCTGATTCCGTCCTCAGTGATTTTATACAGTGTCACTTCCAAACCCCCACCTCGCTGATTTTCAACAGTGAAGCTCCCGACTCTAAGATTTGAAGCCGATAAGCTTCCGAGTGCAACCCCGCCAGTGAACAGTGAAGATCCTGATTCCATTCTTGCTGATTTTAAACAATGAAGCTCCTGAATCTCTGCTCACTGATTTCATACAGTGAAGCTCCTGACTCCCTGCTCATTGATTTGATACAGTGAAGCTCCCGGCTCCATTCTAGCTGATTTGAAACAGTAAAGATCCTGACTCTCTCCTCGATGATTTGAAACACCAAAGCTCCCAACTCCTCACTCACTGATTTTCAACAGTGAAGCTCCCGACTCCCACCTCGCAGATAATACATAGTGAAGCTCTTGACTCCATTCCCGCTGATTATAAACAGTGAAGCATCCGACTCCCACCACACTGATTTTCAACAGTGAAGCTCCAGACTCCCACCTCTGTGATTTTCAACAGTGAAGCTCCAGACTCATTCCCCGCTGACTTTATAGTGTGAATCTCATGACCCTCCTCGCTGATATTAAACATTCAAGCATCCGACACGCCCCTCGCTGATTTTCAACAGTGAAGCTCCAGACTCGCTGCTCGCTGACTTTAAACAGTTAAGCGCCCGACTCGCTCATCGATGACTTAATACAGCGAAGCCTCAGGCTATGCCCTCGCTAATTTTAAACAGTGAATCTCCCGATTCCCTCATCACTGATATTAAACAGTGAAGCTCCCAACGCCCTCCTCACTGATTTTCAACAGTGAACCTGCTGACTCCCAGCTCGCTGACTTAATACTGTGAAGTCTCCGACTCCACTCTCGCAGATTTTAACCAGTGAAACTCCCGACTCCCTTATCACTGATTAGAAGCAGTGAAGGTCCTGACTAGTTTATCGCTGACTTAATACAGTCAAGACTCCAACTCACCCCTGGCTGATTTTAAACAGTGAAGCTCCTGTTTCCATACTCACTTATTTTATACAGTGAAACTCCCAACTCCCTCCTCGCTGATTTTATAAAGTGAAGTTCCCGACTCACTTATCGCTGATTAAAAACAGTGCAGGTCCTGACTAGTTTGTCACTGACTTAATATAGTCAAGACTCCAACTCCCCTTTGGTTGATGTTAAACGGTGAAGCTCCTGTTTCCATACTCATTGATTTTAGACAGTGAAACTGCTGACTCCCTCCTCAATGATTTTATACAGTGATGCTCACAACTCCCATATTGCTGATTATAAACAGTGAAGCTCCTGACTCCATCCTCGCTGATTTTCAACAGTGGAGCTCCCAACTCACTCCTCGCTGATTGTAAAGAGTGAAGCTCTTGAATACCTTCTCATTTATTATAAAAAGTGAAGGTATGGACTAACTATTCGCTGATTTTAAGCAGTGCAGTTTCTGACTCCGTCCTTGGTGATTTTATACAGTGAAGCTCCTGACTCCCCTCCCGATGATTTTCAACAGTGAATCTCCCGTCTCCCTCCTAGCTGACTTGATACAGTTGAGGTTCCGACTCCCATTCGCTGATTTTATACAGTGAAGCTCCCAACTCATTCCTCACTGATTTTAAACATTCGAGCAGCCGACACAACCCTCACTGATTTTAATCAGAGAAGCCACCGACTCCCCCATTCATGATTTCAAACAGTGAAACTCCAGGCACCCCTCTCACTGATTTTCAACAGTGTAGCTCCCAAATCCCTGCTCGCTGATTTTAAACAGTTAAGCGCCCGACTCATTCATCGCTGACTTAATAAAGTGAAGCCTCAGGCTATGCCCTCGCTGATTTTAATCAGAGAAGCCACCGACTCCTCCTTCCTGATTTAAAACAGTGAAGCTCCCGAAACACACTCATTGATTTTCAACAGTGAAGCCTCCGATTCTCTGCTCGCTGATTATAAACAGTTAAGCGCCCGACTCGTTCATCGCTGACTTAATACAGCAAAGCCTCGGGCTCTGCCCTCACTGATTTTAAACAGTGAAGCTCCCGACTCCCTCGTCACAGATATTAAACGGTGAAGTTCCCAATGCCCTCCTCATTGATTTTCAACAGTGAAGCTCCCGGTTCCCTCCTCACTGATTTTCAACAGTGAAGTCTCCGACTCCACCCTCGTTGATGTTAAACAGTGAAACTTCCGACTCCCTCCTCGCTGATTTTATACAGTGAAGCTCCCGACTCCTTTATCGCTGATTAGAAACAGTGAAGGTCCTGACTAGTTTATCGCTGACTTAATACAGTCAAGGCTCCAACTCCCCCCAGCTGATTTTAAACGGTGAAACTCCTGTTTCCATTCTCATTGATTTTAGACAGTGAAACTCCTGACTCCCTCCTCGATGATTTTATACAGTGAATCTCCCAATGCCCTTATTGCTGATTATAAACAGTGAAGCTCCTGCCTCCCTCCTCGCTGATTTTCAACAATGAAGCTCCCAACTCACTCCTCGCTGATGGTAAAGAGTAAAGCACTTGAATACCTTCTCACTGATTATAAAAACTGAAGGTAGGAACTAACTACTCGCTGATTTTAAGCAGTAAAGTTTCTGACTCTGTCCTTGGTAATTTTATACAGCGAAGCACGTGACTCCCCTCTCGATGATTTTCAACAGTGAATCTCCCTACTCCCTCCTAGCTGACTTGTTACAGTTGAGTTTCCGACTCCCATTCGCTGAATTTATACAGTGAAGCTCCCAACTCACTCCTCACTAATTTTAAACATTCAAGCATCCGACACACCCCTCACTGATTTTAATCAGAGAAGCCTCTGACTCCCCCTTTCATGATTTCGAACGGTGAAACTCTTGGCACCCCTCTCGCTGATTCTCAACAGTGTAGCTCCCAAATCCCTGCTCGCTGATTTTAAACAGTGAAACTCCCAACTCCCTTCTCACTGACTTTAAGGAGTTAATATCAAGACTTCCACTTTGCCGATTTTTAACAGTGAAGCTCCTGACTCCCTCCTCACTGATTTTTAAACAGAGTAGCTCCCAACTCCCTGCTTGCTAATGTTAAACTGTGAAGCCACCGACTCCCTCCTCAATGATTTTAAACTGTGAAGCTCCCGAAACCCTCATTGCTGACATTAAAGGGTGAAGGTCCTGACTTCCTCCTTGATGATTTTATACAGTAAGGCTTCAGGCTGCCTCCTCCATGATTTTATGCAGCGAAGATCCTAACACCCCCTCACTGATTTTCAACAGTGAAGCTCCCAACTCACTCCTTGCTGATTATAAAACGTGAGGCTTTTGACTCCCTTCTCACTGATTATAATAAGTGAAGGTCCGGACCAACTATTCGCTGATTTTAAGCAGTGAAGTTTCCGACTCCGTCCTCAGTGATTTTATACAGTGTCACTTCCAAACCCCCACCTCGCTGATTTTCAACAGTGAAGCTCCCGACTCTCTCCTCGCTGATTTTGAACAGTGAAACCTGCAGCCCCCTCCTCACTAATTTTAAACAGTATTGCCCCGGACAGCCTCCTCGCTAATTTTAAATAGTGAAGCCCCCAAATGCTGCCTAACTGCCAAGAACAGTGAAGATTCCGGCTCACTCCTCCCGGCTGTTAATCAGTGAAGCTCCCAATTCCCTCCTCGCTGATTTTATACAGTGAAGCTCCTGACTCCTTCCTTGCTGATTTATACAGTGAAGCTCCCTATTCCCTTCTTACTGATTATAAAGAGTGAAGCTGCTGACCCCCTCCTTGAAAATTTTAAGCTGTTAAGCTTCCCAGTCCCACCTCGCCTGTTTTAAACAGTGAAGATCCTGACTCCATTCTTGCTGATTTTATACAATGGAGCTCCTGAATCCCTACTCGCTGATTTTATACAGTGAAGCTTCTGACTCCATCCTCGCTGATTTTATACAGTGAAGCTCCCAACTCCTTCCTTCCTGATTTTATGCCGTGAAGCTCCCTATTCCCTTCTTACTGATTATAAAGAGTGAAGCTCCTGACTCCCTCCTCGAAGATTTGAAGCTGTTAAGCTTCTGAGTGCCGCCTCGCCAGTTTTAAACAGTGAAGCATCTGACTCCCTTTGCACTGATTATCAACAGTGAAGATCCAGACTCCCTCCTCTGTAATTTTCAACAGTGAAGCTCCAGACTCACTCCCTGCTGACTTTATAGTGTGAAGCTCATGACCCTCCTCGCTGATATTGAACATTCAAGCATCCGACATGCTCCTCGCTGATTTTCAACAGTGAAGCTCCAGACTCGCTGCTCGCTGACTTTAAACAGTTAAGCGCCCGACTCGCTCATCGATGACTTAATACAGCGAAGCCTCAGGCACTGTCCTCGCTAATTTTAAACAGTGAATCTCCCGATTCCCTCGTCACTGATATTAAACAGTGAAGCTCCCAACACCCTCCTCACTGATTTTCAACAGTGACCCTGCTGACTCCCAGCTCACTGACTTAATACTGTGAAGTCTCCGACTCCACTCTCGCAGATTTTAAACAATGAAACTCCCGACTAACATATCACTGATTAGAAACAGTGAAGGACCTGACGAGTTTATCGCTGACTTAATACAGTCAAGACTCCAACTAACCACTGGCTGATTTTAAACAGTGAAGCTCCTGTTTTCATACACACTTATTTTATACAGTGAAACTCCCAACTCCCTCCTCGCTGATTTCATAAAGTGAAGCTCCCAACTCCTTTATCGCTGATTAGAAACAGTGCAGGTCCCAACTAGTTTGTCACTGACTTAATATACTCAAGACTCCAACTCCCCGTTGACTGATTTTAAACTGTGAATCTCCTGTTTCCATACTCGCTGATTTTAGACAGTGAAACTCCCGACTCCCTCCTCAATGATTTTATACAGTGATGCTCACAACTCCCATATTGCTGATTATAAACAGTGAAGCTCCTGACTCCATCCTCGCTGATTTGCAACAGTGAAGCTCCCAACTCACTCCTCGCTGATTGTAAAGAGTGAAGCTCTTGAATACCTTCTCACTGATTATAAAAAGTGAAGGTACGGACTAACTATTCGCTGATTTTAAGCAGTGCAGTTTCTGACTCCGTCCTTGGTAATTTTATACAGTGAAGCTCCTGACTCCCTTCTCGATGATTTTCAACAGTGAATCTCCCGACTCCCTCCTAGCTGACTTGATACAGTTGAGCTTCCGACTCCCATTCGCTGATTTTATACAGTGCAGCTCCGGACTCACTCCTCGCTAATTTTAAACATTCAAGCATCCGACACACCCCTCAACGATTTTAATCAGAGAAGCCACCGACTCCCCCATTCATGATTTCAAACGGTGAAACTCCTGGCACCCCTCTCACTGATTTTCAACAGTGTAGCTCCCAAATCCCTGCTCGCTGATTTTAAACAGTTAAGCGCCCGATTCATTCATCGCTGACTTAATAAAGTGAAGCCTCAGGCTATGCCCTCGCTGATTTTAAACAGTGAATCTCCCAACTCCAACCTTGCTGATTTTAAACAGTGAAGCTACCGACTTCTTCCTTGACGATATTAACCTGTGAAACTTCTGAGTCCAACTTCGCCAGTTTTAAGCAGTGAAGCTTTTGACTCCATTCTCGCTGTTTTTAAACAATGAAGCTGTTTACTTCCTTCTCGCTGATTTTCAACAGTGAATCTCCAGACTCACTCCTTGCTGATTTTAAGCTGTTAAGCTGCCGACTCCCACCTTGCACATAACACATAGTGAAGCTCTTGACTCCCTTTTCGCTGATTATAAACAGTGAAGCGTCTGACTCCCTCCTCACTGATTTTCAACAGTGAAGATCCAGACTCCCTTGTTGCTGATTTTCAACAGTGAAGCTCCAGACTTGCTCCTCGCTGATTTTATACTGTGAAGCTCATGACCCTCCTCACTGATATTAAACATTCAAGCACCCGACACACCGCTCGCTGATTTTAATCAGAGAAGCCACCGACTCCCCCTTCCTGATTTAAAACAGTGAAACTCCCGAAACACCCACATTGATTATCAACAGTGAAGCCTCCGATTCTCTGTTCGCTGATTTTAAACAGTTAAGTGCCCGACTCGCTCATCGCTGACTTAGTACAGCGAAGGCTCGGGCTCTGCCGTCGCTGATTTTAAACAATGAAGCTCCCGACTCCCTCGTCACTGATATTAAACAGTGAAGTTCCCAACGGCCTCCTCACTGATTTTCAACAGTGAAGCTCCCGGCTCCGTCCTCACTGATTTTCAACAGTGAAGTCTCTGATTCCACCCTTGTTGATTTTATACAGTGAAGCTCTCGACTCACTCCTCGCTAATTTTAAACATTCAAGCATCCGACACACCCCTCATTGATTTTAATCAGAGAAGCCAATGCCTCCCCGTTTCATGATTTCAAACGGTGAAACGCCTGGCACCCCTCTCACTGATTTTCAACAGTGTAGCTCCCAAATCCCTGCACGCTGATTTTAAACAGTTAAGCTCCCGACTCATTCATCGCTGACTTAATAGAGCGAAGCCTCAGGCTATGCCCTCACTGATTTTAAACAGTGAAGCTCCCGACTCCAAACTTGTTAATTTTAAACAGTGAAGATCCCTACTTCTTCCTTGATGATTTTAAACTGTGAAACTTCTGAGTCCAACCTCGCCAGTTTTAAGCAGTGAAGCTCTTGACTCCATTCTTGCTGTTTTTAAACAATGATGCTGCCGACTTCCTTCTCGCTGATTTTCAACAGTGAATCTCCAGACTCACTCCTCGCTGATTTTAAGCTATTAAGCTTCCGAGTCCCACCTTGCCAGTTTTAAATGGTGAAGATCCTGACTCCATTTCTGCTGAATTTAAACAATGAAGTTCCTGAATCCCTACTCGCTTACTTTATACACTAGAGCTCCCGATTCCCTCCTTGTTGATTTTATACAGTGAAGCTCCCAACTCCATTCTTGCTGATTTGATACAGTGAAGATTCCGACACTCTCCTCGATAATTTGAAACACTGAAGCTCCCGACTCCTCACTCACTGATTTTCAACAGTGAAGCTCCTGACTCCCACCCCGCAGATAATACATAATGAAGCTCTTGACTCCCTTCTCGCTGATTATAAACAGTGAAGCGTCCGACTCCCCCCTCACTGATTTTCAACAGTGAAGTTCCAGACTTGCTCCTCGCTGATTTTATACTGTGAATCTCATGACCCTCCTCGCTGATATTAAACATTCAAGCATGTGACACGCCGCTCGCTGATCTTAATCAGAGAAGCCACCGACTCCCCCTTTCATCATATCAAACGGTGAAACTCCTGGCACACCTCTCACTGATTTTCAACAGTGTAGCTAACAAATCCCTGCTCGCTGATTTTAAACAGTTAAGCGCCCAACTCATTCATCGCTGACTTAATATAGTGAAGCCTCAGGCTATGCCCTCGCTGATTTTAAACAGTGAAGCTCCCGACTTCTTCCTTGATGATTTTAAACTGTGAAATTTCTGAGTCCAACCTCGCCATTTTTAAGCAGTGAAGATCTTGACTCCATTCTTGCTGTTTTTAAACAATGAAGCTGCCGACTCCCTTCTCGCTGATTTTCAACAGTGAATCTCCAAACTCACTCCTTGCGGATTTTAAGCTATTAAGCTTCCAAGTCCCACCTCGCCAGTTTTAAACAGTGAAGATCCTGACTCCATTTTTGCTGAATTTAAACAATGAAGTTCCTGAATCCCTACTCGCTGATTTTATACAGTAAAGCTCCCGACTCCTTCCTTGTTGATTTAATACAGTGAAGCTACTGACTCCATTCTTGCTGATTTGATACAGTGAAAATACCAACTCCCACCTCGCAGATAATACATAGTGAAGCTCTTGACTCCCTCCTCGCTGATTATAAACAGTCAAGCATTCGACTCCCCCCTCAATGATTTTCAACAGTGAAGATCCAGACTCCCTCATTGCTGATTTTCAACAGTGAATCTCCAGACTTGCTCCTCACTGATTTTATACTGTGAAATTCATGACCCTCCTCGCTGATATTAAACATTCAAGCATCCGACACGCCGCTCGCTGATTTTAATCAGAGAAGCCACCAAATCCCCCTTCCTGATTTAAAACAGTGAAGCTCCCGAAACACACTCATTGATTTTCCACAGTGAAGCCTCCGATTCTCTGCTCGCTGATTTTAAACAGTTAAGCGCCTGACTCGCTCATCGCTGACTTAATACAGCGAAGCCTCGGGCTCTGCCCTCGTTGATTTTAAACAGTGAAGCTCCCGACTCCCTCGTCACAGAAATTAAACAATGAAGTTCCCAACGCCCTCCTTACTGATTTTCAACAGTGAAGCTCTCGGCTCTCCCCTCACTGATTTTCAACAGTGAAGTCTGCGACTCCACCCTCGTTGATTTTAAACAGTGAAACTTCCGAATCCCTTATCGCTGATTAGAAACAGTGAAGGTCCCGACTAGTTGATTGCAGACTTAATACAGTCAAGACTGCAACTCCCCTCTGGCTGATTTTAAGTGGTGAAGCTCCTGTTTCAATATTCACTGATTTTAGACAGTGAAACTCCTGACTCCCTCCTCGATGATTTTATACAGTGAAGCTCCCAATTCCCCTAATGCTGATTATAAACAGTGAAGCTCCTGCCTCCCTCCTCGCTGATTTTCAACAGTGAAGCTCCCAACACACTCCTTGCTGATGGTAAAGAGTGAGGCTCTTGAATACCTTCTCAATGATTATAAAAAGTGAAGGTAGGAACTAACTATTCGCTGATTGTAAGCAGTAAAGTTTCCGACTCCGTCCTTGGTGATTTTATACAGCGAAGCACGTGACTCCCCTCTCGATGCTTTTCAACAGTGAATCTCCTGACTCCCTCCTCGGTGACTTGATACTGTTGAGGTTCCGACTCCCATTCGCTGATTTTATACAGTGAAGCTCCCGACTCACTCCTCGCTAATTTTAAACATTCAAGCATCCGACACACCTCTCACTGATTTTAATCAGAGAAGTCACCGACTCCCCCTTTCATGATTCCAAATGGTGAAACTCCTGGCACCCCTCTCACTGATTTTCAACAGCGTAGCTCCCAAATCCCTGCTCGCTGATTTTAAACAGTTAAGCGCCCGACTCATTCATCACTGACTTAATGCAGCGAAGCCTCAGGCTATGCCCTCGCTGATTTTAAACAGTGAAGCTCCCGACTCCAACCTTGTTGATTTTAAACAGTGAAGCTCCCGACTTCTTCCTTGATGATTTTAAACTGTGAAATTTCTGAGTCCAACCTCGCCATTTTTAAGCAGTGAATATCTTGACTCCATTCTTGCTGTTTTTAAACAATGAAGAAGCCGACTCCCTTCTCACTGATTTTCAACAGTGAATCTCCAGACTCACTCCTCGCTGATTTTAAGCTATTAAGCTTCCGAGTCCCACCTTGCCAGTTTTAAACAGTGAAGATCCTGACTCCATTTTTGCTGAATTTAAACAATGAAGTTCCTGAATCCCTACTCGCTGATTTTATACAGTAAAGCTCCCGACTCCTTCCTTGTTGATTTTATACAGTGAAGCTACTGACTCCATTCTTGCTGATTTGATACAGTGAAAATCCAGACTCTCTCCTCGATAATTTGAAAGACCAAAGCTCCCGACTCCACACTCACTGATTTTCATCAGTGAAGCTCCCAACTCTCACCTCGCAGATAATACATAGTGAAGCTCTTGACTCCCTTCTCGCTGATTATAGACAATGAAGCATCTGACACCCCCCTCTCTGATTTTCAACAGTGAAAATCCAGACTTGCTCCTCGCAGATTTTATACTGTGAAGCTCATGACCCTCCTCGCTGATATTAAACATTCAAGCATGCGATATGCCGCTCGCTGATTTTAATCAGAGATGCCGCCGACTCCCCCTTCCTGATTTAAAACAGTGAAGCTCCCAAAACACCTGCATTGATTTTCAACAGTGAAGCTTCCGATTCTCTGCTCGCTGATTTTAAACAGTGGATTTCCCGACTCCCTCGTCACTGATATTGAACAGTGAAGTTCCCAACGCCCTCCTCACTGATTTTGAACAGTGAAGCTCCCGGCTCCCTCCTCACTGATTTTCAACAGTGTAGTCTCCGACTCCTCCTCGCTGATTTTATAAAGTGAAGCTCCCGACTCCCTTATCGCTGATTAGAAAAAGTGAAGGTCCTGACTACTTTTTCACTGACTTAATACAGTCAGGACAGCAATTCACCCCTGGCTGATTTTAAACGGTGAATCTCCTGTTTGCATACTCACTGATTTTTGACAGTGCAACTCCCGACTCCCTCCTCGATGATTTTATACAATTTCTTTATTGCTGATTATAAACAGTGAAGCTCCTGACTCCCTCCTCGCTGATTTGCAACAGTGGAGCTCCCAACTCACTCCTCGCTGATTGTAAAGAGTGATTATAAAAAGTGAAGGTATGGACTAACTATTCGCTGATTTTAAGCAGTGAAGTTTCCGACTCTGTCCTTGGTGATTTTATACAGCGAAGCACCTGACTCCCCTCTCGATGATTTTCAACAGTGAAGCTCCCAATTCCCTCCTCGCTGACTTGATACAGTTGAGGTTCCGACTCCCATTCGCTGATTTTATACTGTGAAGCTCCCGACTCACTCCTCGCAGATTTTAAACATTCAAGCATCCAACACAGCCCTCACTGATTTTAATCAGAGAAGCCACCGATTCCCCCTTTCATGATATCAAGTGGTGAAACTCCGGGCATCCCTCTCACTGATTTTCAACAGTGTAGCTAACAAATCCCTGCACGCTGATTTTAAACAGTTAAGCTCCCGATTCATTCATCGCTGACTTAATATAGCGAAGCCTCAGGCTATGACCTCGCTGATTTTAAACAGTGAAGCTCCCGACTCCAACCTTGTTGATTTTAAACAATGAAGCTTCCGACTCCTTCATCACTGATATTAAACAGTGAAGCTCTCGACTCCTTCCTTGATGATTTTATACTGAAACTTCTGAGTCCAACCTCGCCAGTTTTAAGCAGTGAAGCTCTTGACTCTATTCTTGCTGTTTTTAAACAATGATGCTGCCGACTTCCTTCTCGCTGATTTTCAACAGTGAAGCTCCAGACTTGCTCGTCGCTGACTTTAAGCTGTTAAGCTTCCGAGTCCCACCTCGCCAGTTTTAAACAGTGAAGATCCTGACTCCATTTTTGCTGATTTTAAACAATGAAGTTTCTGAATCCCTACATGCTGATTTTACACAGTAAAGCTCCCGAATCCCTCATTGTTGATTTTATACAGTGAAGCTCCCGACTGCATTCTTGCTGATTTGATACAGTGAAGATCCTAAGTCTCTCCTCGATGATTTGAAACACCGAAGCTCCCGACTCCCCACTTACTGATTGTCAACAGTGAAGCTCACGACTCCCAACTCGCAGATAATACAGTGAAGCTCTTGACTCCTTTCTCGCTGATTATAAACAGTGAAGCGTCCGACTCCCCCTCTCACTGATTTTCAACAATGATGCCCCAGACTCCCTCGTTGCTGATTTTCAATGGTGAAGCTCCAGACTTGCTCCTCGCAGATTTTATACTGTGCAGTTCATGACCCTCCTCGCTGATATTAAACATTCAAGCATCCGACACGCCGCTCGCTGATTTTAATCAGAGAAGCCACCGACTCCCCCTTCCTGATTTAAAACAGTGAAGCTCCCGAAATACCCGCATTGATTTTCAACAGTGAAGCTTCCGATTCTCTGCTTGCTGATTTTAAACAGTTAAGCGCCCGAATCGTTCATCGCTGACTTACTACAGTGAAGCCTCGGGCTCTGCCCTCACTAATTTTAAACAGTGGATCTCACGACTCCCTCGTCACTGATATTAAACAGTGAAGATCCCAACGCCCTCTTCATTGATTTTCAACAGTGAAGCTCCCAGCTCCCTCCTCACTGATTTTCAACAGTGAAGTCTCCGACTACACCCTCGCTGATTTTAAACAGTGAGGCTCCCGACTCCCTTATCGCTGATTAGAAAAAGTGAAGGTCCCGACTATATTTTCACTGACTTAATACAGTCAAGACTCCAATTCACCCCTGGCTGATTTAAAACAGTGAAGATCCCTTTTGCATACTCACTGATTTTTGACAGTGAAACTCCCGACTCCCTCCTTGATGATTTTATACAGTGAATCTCCCAATTCCCATATTGCTGATTATAAACAGTGAAGCTCCTGACTCCCTCCTCGGTGATTTTCAACAGTGAAGCTCCCAACTCACTCCTCCCTGATTGTAAAGAGTGAAGTTCTTGAATACCTACTCACTGATTATAAAAAGTGAAGGTACGGACTAACTATTCGCTGATTTTAAGCAGTGAAGTTTCCGACTCCGTCTTTGGTGATTTTATACAACGAAGCTCCTGACTCCCCTCTCGATGATTTTCAACAGTGAAGCTCCCAACTCCTCCCTCACTGACTGATACAGTTGAGGTTCCGACTCCCATTCGCTGATTTTATACAGTGAAGCTCCCGACTCACTCCTCACTGATTTTAAACATTCAAGCATCCGACACACCTCTCACTGATTTTAATCAGAGAAGCCACCGATTCCCCATTTCATGATTTCAAACGGTGAAACTCCGGGTACCCCTCTCACTGATTTTCAACAGTGTATCTAACAAAGCCCTGCTCGCTGATTTTAAACAGTTAAGCGCCCGACTCATTCATTGCTGACTTAATAAAGTGAAGCCTCAGGCTATGCCCTCACTGATTTTAAACAGTGAAGCTCCCGACTCCAACCTTGCTGATTTTAAACAGTGAAGCTTCCGACTCCTTCATCACTGATATTAAACAGTGAAGCTCCCGATTCCAACCTTGTTGAGTTTAAACAGTGAAGATCCCGACTCCAACCTTGTTGATTTTAAACAGTGAAGCTTCCGACTCCTTCATCACTGATATTAAACAGTGAAGCTCCCAATTCCAACCTTGTTGAGTTTAAACAGTGAAGCTCCCGACTCCTTTCTTGACGATTTTAAACTGAAACTTCTGAGTCTAACCTCGCCAGTTTTAAGTAGTGAAGCTCTTGACTCAATTCTTGCTGTTTTTAAACAATGAAGCTGCCGACTCCCTTCTCGCTGATTTTCAACAGTAAAGATCCAGACTTGCTCCTCGCTGATTTTAAGCTGTTAAGTTTCCGCTTTCCACCTCGCCAGTTTTAAACAGTGAAGATCCTGACTCCATTTTTGCTGATTTTAAACAATGAAGCTCCTGAATCCCTACACGCTGATTTTACACAGTAAAGCTCCCGAATCCCTCTTTGATGATTTTATACAGTGAAGCTCCCGACTGCATTCTTGCTGATTTGATACAGTGAAGATCCCGACCCTCTCCTCGATGATTTGAAATACCAAAGCTCCCGACTCCCCGCTCACTGATTTTCAACAGTGAAGCTCCCGACGCCCACCTTGCAGATAATACAGTGAAGCTCTTGACTCCCTTCGCGCTGATTATAAACAGTGAAGCATCTGACACCCCCCTCACTGATTTTCAGCAGTGAAGATCCAGACTCCCTCGTTGCTGATTTTCAATAGTGAAGATCCAGACTCCCTCATTGCTGATTTTCAATAGTGAAGCTCCAGACTCGCTCATCCCTGATTTTATACTGTGAAGCTCATGACCCTCCTCGCTGATAATAAACATTTAAGCATCCGACATGCCCCTCACTGATTTTAATCAGAGAAGCCACCTACTCCCCCTTCCTGATTTAAAACAGAGAAGCTCCCGAAACACCCTCATTGATTTTCAACAGTGAAGCCTCCGATTCTCTGCTCACTGATTTTAAACATTTAAGTGCCCGACTCGCTCATCGCTGACTTAATACAGCAGAGCCTTGTGCTCTGCCCTCGCTGATTTTAAACAGTGGATCTCCCGACTCCCTCGTCACAGATATTAAACAGTGAAGCCCCCGACTACCTCCTCACTGATTTTTAACAGTGAAGCCCCCGACTACCTCCTCACTGATTTTTAACAGTGAAGCTCCCGACTCACTTCTCGCTGATTTTAAAGAGTGAATCTCAAGACTCCCGACTCGCCAATTTTCCACAGTGAAGCTCCCAACTTATTCCTTGCTGATTATAGACAGTGAAGCTCTTGACTCCCTTCTCAGTGATTATAAAACGCGGAGGTCTGGACTACCTATTCGCTCATTTTAAGCAGTGAATTTCCTGACTCCATCCTCGGTGATTTTATACAATGAAGCTCCCAAATCTCTCCTCACTGATTTTCGACAGTGAAGCCTCCAACTCCACCCTCGCTGATTTTAAACAGTGAAGCTCCCAACTCCCCCTGAGCTGATTTTAAACAGTGAAGCTCCTGACTTCCCACTTGCTAATTTTCAACATGAAGCCCCCGACTCCCTCCTCACTGATTTTCAACAGTGAAGCTCCTGTCTCCCTCCTCACTGATTATAAACAGTGAAGATCCCGACTCCCTCCTCACTGATTTGAAACAGTGAAGCTCCTGACTCACTTCTTGCTGATTTGAAACAGTGAAGCTCCCGGCTCCACCTTCACTGATATTAAACTGCCAAGCATTCAGCACACCTCTCACTGATATTAAACTGTGAAGCCACAGACTCCCTCCTTGATGATTTTAAATGTGAAGCTCCAGAAACCCTGGTTGCTGATATTAAGGAGTGAAGCTCCTGACTCCCTCCTCGATAATTTTATACAGTGAGGCTTCCAGCTACATCATCGATGATTTTATGCAGTGAAGATCCCAACTCCCCCCTCGCTGATTTTCCACAGTGAAGCTCCCAACTCATTCCTCACTGATTATAAACAGTGAAGATCTTGACTCTCTTCTCACTGATTATAATAAGTGAAGGTCCGGACTCCATCCTCGGTGATTTTAAACAGTGACACTTCCAAATCACCCCTCGCTGATTTTCAACAGTGAAGCTCCCGACTCCCTCTTCGCTGATTTTAAACAGTGAAACCTGCAGCACCCTCCTCACCAATTTTAAACAGTATTGCCCCGGACTGCCTCCTCACTAATTTTAAATAGTGAAACTCCCTAATCCTGCCTAACTGACATGAACAGTGAAGATTCCGTCTCACTCCTCCCGGCTGTTATTCAGTGAAGCTCCCGATTCCCTCCTTGCTGATTTTATAGTGAAGCTCCCAACTCCCTCCTTGATGATTTTAGACAGTGAAGATCCCGACTCACTTCTTGCTGATTATAAAGAGTAAAGCTCCTGGCTCCCTCCTCGATGATTTTAAGCTGTTAAGCTTCCGAGTCCCAGCTCGCCTGTTTTAAACAGTGAAGATCCTGACTCCATTCTTGCTGAATTTAAACAATGAAGCTCCTGAATCCCTACTCGCTGATTTTATACAGTGAAGCTCCCGACTCCTTCCTTGTTGATTTTAAGCTGTGAAATGTCTGAGTCCAACCTCGCCAGTTTTAAACAGTGAAGTTCCTGACCGCATTCTTGCTGTTTTTAAATTATGATGTTCCCAACACCCTTCTCGCTGATTTGAAACAGTGAAGTTGCCAGCTCCCTCTGCGATGATTTGAAATACCAAAGTTCCCGACTCCCCGCTCACTGATTTTCAACAGTGAAACTCCCGACTCCCACCTCGCAGATAATAAACAGTGAAGCTCTTGACTCCCTTCTCATTGATTACAAACAGTGAAGCTCCCGACTCACTCGTCAATGATTTTATACATTGAAGCTCCCAACTCCCTGGAGGTGATTTTATACAGTGAAGCTCCATACTCCTTCCTGTCTGATTTTAAACAGTGAAGCTCCTGACTCCCTGCTTGATGATTTTATACATTGAAGCTCCCGACTCCCTAGAGCTGATTTTATACAGTGAAGCTCCCGACTCCCTGCTTGATGATTTTATGCATTGAAGTTCCTGGCTCCCTCCTCGCTGATTTTAAACCACGACACTCCCGAATCCATGATCACAGATTTTAAACAATGAAGCTCCCGACTCCCTCCTCGCTGATTTAAAACAGTGAAGCCCCCGACTCTCCCATCAATCATTTTAAGCAGTGAAGCCCCTGAGTCCATTCTCGCTGATTTTTAACAGTGAATCTCACGTCTCCCTCCTTGCTGAATTTAAAAAGTGTAGCTCGCGATTCCCACCTCGCTGATTTTAAACTGTGATGCTCCTGAATCCCGCCACCACTGATTTTAAATAGTGAAGCTCCCCACTCCCTCCTTGCTGATTTTAAACAGAGAAGCCTCTGACTCTCAACTTGCTCATTTTAAACAGTGAAGCTCCCGACTTCCTCCTAGCTGATTTTATACAGTGAAACTCCCGAAACACTCCTCGCTGATATTAAACAGTGAAGCTCCCGACTCCCTGCCTTCTCATTTTAAACAGCAAAGGTCCCGACTCCCTTTTCGCTACTTTTAAATAGTGAAGAACCAACACCATCCTCATTGATATTAATCAGAGAATCTTCCAACCCTCGCCTCACTGATTTTAAACGGTGAAGCTCCCACCTACGTCTTCGCTGATTTTAAACAGCAAAGCTCCCGACTCCCTCCTGGCTGATGCTAAACTGTGAAGCTCCAGACTCTCTCCTCGCTGATTTTAAACAGTGAAACTTGCAGCACCCGCCTCCCCGATTTTAAACAGTATTGCCCCGGACCGCCTCCTCGCTAATTTTAAATAGTGAAGCCCCCAAATCCTGCCTAACTGAATAGAACAGTAAGAATTCCGGCTCACTCCTCCCAGATGTTAATCAGTGAAGCTCCTGATTCCCTCCTCGCTGATTTTATACAGTAAAGCTCCCGACTCCCTCCTCGATGATTTTATACAGTGAAGCTCCCAACTCCCTTCTTGCTGATAATAAAGAGTGAAGCTCCTGACTCCCTCCTTGATGATTTTAAGCTGTTAAACTTCTGAGTCCAACCTCACAAGTCTTAAACAGTGAAGATCCTGACTCCATTCTTGCTGATTTTAAACAATGAAGCCCCTGAATCCCTACTTGCTGATTTTATACAGTAAAGATCCCGACTCCCTCTTCGATGAGCTTATACAGTGAAGCTCCCAACTCCCTTCTTGCTGATAATAAAGAGTGAAGCTCCCGACTCCTTCCCCGATGATTTTAAGCTGTGAAACGTCCGAGTCTAACCTCGCCAGTTTTAAACAGTGAAGCTCCCAACTCCATTCTTGCTGTTTTTAAACAATGATGTTCCCAACACCCTACTCGCTAATTTGCAACAGTGAAGATACCGACTCCCCCTGCGATGATTTGAAACACCGAAGCTCCTGACTTCCCGCTCACTGATTTTCAACAGTGAAACTCCCGACTCCTTCCTCGCGGATAATAAACAGTGAAGCTCTTGACTCCCTTCTCGTTGATTATAAACAGTGAAGCTCCCGACTCACTCGTTAATGATTTTATACATTGAATCTCCCGACTCCCTGGAGGTGATTTTATACAGTGAAGCTCCATACTCCTTCCTGTCTGATTTTAAACAGTGAAGCTCCTGACTCCCTCCTCCATGATTTTATGCACTGAAGTTCCCGGCTCCCTCCTCGCTGATTTTAAACAGCGAATCCCCCGAATCCCTTCTTGCTGATTTTGACCAGTGAATCTCTCATCTACCTCCTTGCTGATTTGAAAAATGAAGCTCCTAACTACCCCCTCGCTGATTTTAAATGATGAAGCTCCCGAATACCCCCTCGCTGATTTTAAACAGTGAAGCTCCCGACACCCTCCTCATTGATTTAAAACAGTGAAGCCCCCGACTCTCCCCTCGCTCATTTCAAGCAGCGAAGCCTACAAATCCATTCTTGCTGATTTAGAGCAGTGAATCTCATGTCTCCTTCCTTGCTGAATTTAAAAAGTGAAGCTCACGACTCCCGTCTCTTTGATTTTAAACAGTGAAGCTCCTGAATCCCTCCCCTGCTAATTATAAATAGTGAAGCTCCCTACTCCCTCCTCACTGATATTAAACAGAGAAGCCCCCGACTCTGAACTCACTCATTTTAAACAGTGAAGCTCCCGACTTCTTCCTCGCTGATTTTATACAGTGCAACTCCCGACACCCTCCTCGCTGATATTAAACAGTGAAGATCCCAACTCCCTCCTTGCTGATTTTATAAATTGAAGCTCCCAACTCCCTTCTTGCTGATAATAAAGAGTGAGGCTCCTGACTCCCTCCTTGATGATTTTAAACTGTTAAGCTTCTGAGTCCCACCTTGCCAGACTTAAACAGTGAAGGTCCCGACTCACTCCTTGCTGATTTTATACAGTGAAGCTCCCGACTCCCTCCTCAATGATTTTACACAGTGAAGCTCCCAACTCCATTGTTGCTGATTTTAAACAATGATGCTCCTGAATCCTTACTTGCTGATTTTATACAGTGAAGCTCCTGACTCCCTCCTTGTTGATTGTATACACTGAAGCTCCCGACTCGCTCCTCAGTGATTTTAAGCTGTGTAGTGTCTGAGTCCAACCTCGCCAGTTTTAAACAGTGAAGCTCCTGACTCCATTCTTGCTGTTTTTAAACAATGATGTTCCCAACACCCTTCTCGTTGATTTGAAACAGTGAAGATCCCGACTCCCTCTGCAATGATTTGAAACACTGAAGCTCCCGACTTCCTGCTCACTGATTTTCAACAGTGAAACTCCCGACTCCCACCTTGCAGATAATAAACAGTGAAGATCTTGACTCCCTTCTCATTGATTACAAACAGTGAAGCACCCGACTCACTCGTTAATGATTTTATACATTGAAGCTCCCAACTCCCTGGAGGTGATTTTATACAGTGAAGCTCCATACTCCTTCCTGTCTGATTTTAAACAGTGAAGCTCCCGACTCCCTGCTTGATGATTTTATGCATTGAAGTTCCTGACTCCCTCCTCGCTGCTTTTAAACAGTGAAGCTCCCGGCTCCCTCCTCGCTGCTTTAAACTGTGAAACTCCCAACTCTTTCCTCGCTGCTTTTAAACAGTGAAGCTCCCGCCTCCCTCAGCTATGCTTTTAAACAGTGAAGCTCCCGGCTCCCTCCTCGCTGATTTTTAGATGTGAATCACCCAGCACCCTCCTCACTGATTTGAACAGAGAAGCTGTTGGCTCCCTTCTAGCTTAATTTAAACAGTGAAGTTATAGAACCCATCCCCTCACTGACTTAAACGTTGAAGCTACCAGCTCCCTTCACACTGAATTTGAAGCGTGATTCCCCAGTTTGCCCCATCAGTGATTTTAATCGGTGAAACTCCCATCTCCTTGCTCGCTGATTTTAAACAGTGAAACCTGCAGCACCCTCCTCACTGATTTTAAACAGTATTGCCCCGGACTGCCTCCTCGCTAATTTTAAATAGTGAAGCTCCCAAATCCTGCCTAATTGACCTGAACAGTGAAGATTCTGGTTCACTCCTCCCGGATGTTAATCAGTGAATCTTCTGATTCCCTCCTCGCTGATTTTATACAGTGAAGTTCCTGACCCCCACCTCGCTGATTTTATACAGTGAATCTCCTGACTCCCTCCTCACAGCATTTAATCAGTATGATCCCAACTCCCTCCTCGCTGCTTTTAAACAGTGATGCTCCCGACTCCCTCCTCGCTGATTAAAACTGTGAAACTCCTGACTCCCACTTCTCTGCTTTTAAACAGTGAAGCTCCCGACTCCCCCCTCGCTGATTAAAACTGTGAAACTCCTGACTCCCACTTCGCTGCTTTTAAACAGTGAAGTTCCCGACTCCCTGCTCGCTGCTTTTAAACAGTGAAGCTCCTGACTCCCTCCTCGATGCTTTTAAACAGTGAAGATCCCGACTCCCACCTCGCTGCTTTTAAAAGGTGAAGCTCCCGACTCCCTCCTCGCTGCTTTTAAACAGTGAAGCTCCCGACTCCCTCCTCGCTGCTTTTAAACAGTGAAGCTCCCGACTCTCACCTCGCTGCTTTTAAACGGTGAAGTTCCTGACTCCCTCCTCACTGCTTATTAAGGGTGAAACTCCCAACTCCCAACTCGCTGCTTTTAAACGGTGAAACTCCTGAGTCCCTCCCCGCTGCTGTTAAACAGTGAAGCTCCTGACTCCCTCCTCGCAGCTTTTAAACAGTGAAGCTCCCGACTCCCTCCTCGCAGCTTTTTATCAGTGATACTCCCGACTCCCACCTCGCTGCTTTTAAACATTGAAGCTCCTGACTCCCTCCTCGCTGCTTTTAAACAGTGAAGCACCCAACTCCCTCCTCGATGCTTTTAAACAGTGAAGCACCCGACTCCCTCCTCGCTGATTAAAACTGTGAAACACCAGACTCCCACTACGCTGCTTTTAAACAGTGAAGCTCCTGACTCCCTCCTCGATGATTTTAAACAGTGAAGATCCCGACTCCCTCCTCGCTGCTTTTAAAAGGTGAAGGTCCCGACTCCCTCCTTGCTGCTTTTAAACAGTGAAGCTCCCGACTCCCTCCTCGCTGATTAAAACTGTGAAACTCCTGACTCCAACTTCGCTGCTTTTAAACAGTGAAGATCCCAACTCCCTGCTCGCTGCTTTTAAACAGTGAAGCTCCCGACTCCCTCCTCGATGCTTTTAAACAGTGAAGCTCCCAACTCCCTTCTTGCTGATAATAAAGAGTGAAGCTCCTGACTCCCTCCTTGATGATTTTAAACTGTTAAACTTCTGAGTCCAACCTCACAAGTCTTAAACAGTGAAGATCCTGACTCCATTCTTGCTGATTTTAAACAATGAAGCCCCTGAATCCCTACTTGCTGATTTTATACAGTAAAGATCCCGACTCCCTCTTCGATGAGCTTATACAGTGAAGCTCCCAACTCCCTTCTTGCTGATAATAAAGAGTGAAGCTCCCGACTCCTTCCCCGATGATTTTAAGCTGTGAAACGTCCGAGTCTAACCTCGCCAGTTTTAAACAGTGAAGCTCCCAACTCCATTCTTGCTGTTTTTAAACAATGATGTTCCCAACACCCTACTCGCTAATTTGCAACAGTGAAGATACCGACTCCCCCTGCGATGATTTGAAACACCGAAGCTCCTGACTTCCCGCTCACTGATTTTCAACAGTGAAACTCCCGACTCCTTCCTCGCGGATAATAAACAGTGAAGCTCTTGACTCCCTTCTCGTTGATTATAAACAGTGAAGCTCCCGACTCACTCGTTAATGATTTTATACATTGAATCTCCCGACTCCCTGGAGGTGATTTTATACAGTGAAGCTCCATACTCCTTCCTGTCTGATTTTAAACAGTGAAGCTCCTGACTCCCTCCTCCATGATTTTATGCACTGAAGTTCCCGGCTCCCTCCTCGCTGATTTTAAACAGCGAATCCCCCGAATCCCTTCTTGCTGATTTTGACCAGTGAATCTCTCATCTACCTCCTTGCTGATTTGAAAAATGAAGCTCCTAACTACCCCCTCGCTGATTTTAAATGATGAAGCTCCCGAATACCCCCTCGCTGATTTTAAACAGTGAAGCTCCCGACACCCTCCTCATTGATTTAAAACAGTGAAGCCCCCGACTCTCCCCTCGCTCATTTCAAGCAGCGAAGCCTACAAATCCATTCTTGCTGATTTAGAGCAGTGAATCTCATGTCTCCTTCCTTGCTGAATTTAAAAAGTGAAGCTCACGACTCCCGTCTCTTTGATTTTAAACAGTGAAGCTCCTGAATCCCTCCCCTGCTAATTATAAATAGTGAAGCTCCCTACTCCCTCCTCACTGATATTAAACAGAGAAGCCCCCGACTCTGAACTCACTCATTTTAAACAGTGAAGCTCCCGACTTCTTCCTCGCTGATTTTATACAGTGCAACTCCCGACACCCTCCTCGCTGATATTAAACAGTGAAGATCCCAACTCCCTCCTTGCTGATTTTATAAATTGAAGCTCCCAACTCCCTTCTTGCTGATAATAAAGAGTGAGGCTCCTGACTCCCTCCTTGATGATTTTAAACTGTTAAGCTTCTGAGTCCCACCTTGCCAGACTTAAACAGTGAAGGTCCCGACTCACTCCTTGCTGATTTTATACAGTGAAGCTCCCGACTCCCTCCTCAATGATTTTACACAGTGAAGCTCCCAACTCCATTGTTGCTGATTTTAAACAATGATGCTCCTGAATCCTTACTTGCTGATTTTATACAGTGAAGCTCCTGACTCCCTCCTTGTTGATTGTATACACTGAAGCTCCCGACTCGCTCCTCAGTGATTTTAAGCTGTGTAGTGTCTGAGTCCAACCTCGCCAGTTTTAAACAGTGAAGCTCCTGACTCCATTCTTGCTGTTTTTAAACAATGATGTTCCCAACACCCTTCTCGTTGATTTGAAACAGTGAAGATCCCGACTCCCTCTGCAATGATTTGAAACACTGAAGCTCCCGACTTCCTGCTCACTGATTTTCAACAGTGAAACTCCCGACTCCCACCTTGCAGATAATAAACAGTGAAGATCTTGACTCCCTTCTCATTGATTACAAACAGTGAAGCACCCGACTCACTCGTTAATGATTTTATACATTGAAGCTCCCAACTCCCTGGAGGTGATTTTATACAGTGAAGCTCCATACTCCTTCCTGTCTGATTTTAAACAGTGAAGCTCCCGACTCCCTGCTTGATGATTTTATGCATTGAAGTTCCTGACTCCCTCCTCGCTGCTTTTAAACAGTGAAGCTCCCGGCTCCCTCCTCGCTGCTTTAAACTGTGAAACTCCCAACTCTTTCCTCGCTGCTTTTAAACAGTGAAGCTCCCGCCTCCCTCAGCTATGCTTTTAAACAGTGAAGCTCCCGGCTCCCTCCTCGCTGATTTTTAGATGTGAATCACCCAGCACCCTCCTCACTGATTTGAACAGAGAAGCTGTTGGCTCCCTTCTAGCTTAATTTAAACAGTGAAGTTATAGGACCCACCCCCTCACTGACTTAAACGTTGAAGCTACCAGCTCCCTTCACACTGAATTTGAAGCGTGATTCCCCAGTTTGCCCCATCAGTGATTTTAATCGGTGAAACTCCCATCTCCTTGCTCGCTGATTTTAAAAAGTGAAACCTGCAGCCCCCTCCTCACTGATTTTAAACAGTATTGCCCCGGACTGCCTCCTCGCTAATTTTAAATAGTGAAGCTCCCAAATCCTGCCTAATTGACCTGAACAGTGAAGATTCTGGTTCACTCCTCCCGGATGTTAATCAGTGAATCTTCTGATTCCCTCCTCGCTGATTTTATACAGTGAAGTTCCTGACCCCCACCTCGCTGATTTTATACAGTGAATCTCCTGACTCCCTCCTCACAGCATTTAATCAGTATGATCCCAACTCCCTCCTCGCTGCTTTTAAACAGTGATGCTCCCGACTCCCTCCTCGCTGATTAAAACTGTGAAACTCCTGACTCCCACTTCTCTGCTTTTAAACAGTGAAGCTCCCGACTCCCCCCTCGCTGATTAAAACTGTGAAACTCCTGACTCCCACTTCGCTGCTTTTAAACAGTGAAGTTCCCGACTCCCTGCTCGCTGCTTTTAAACAGTGAAGCTCCTGACTCCCTCCTCGATGCTTTTAAACAGTGAAGATCCCGACTCCCACCTCGCTGCTTTTAAAAGGTGAAGCTCCCGACTCCCTCCTCGCTGCTTTTAAACAGTGAAGCTCCCGACTCCCTCCTCGCTGCTTTTAAACAGTGAAGCTCCCGACTCTCACCTCGCTGCTTTTAAACGGTGAAGTTCCTGACTCCCTCCTCACTGCTTATTAAGGGTGAAACTCCCAACTCCCAACTCGCTGCTTTTAAACGGTGAAACTCCTGAGTCCCTCCCCGCTGCTGTTAAACAGTGAAGCTCCTGACTCCCTCCTCGCAGCTTTTAAACAGTGAAGCTCCCGACTCCCTCCTCGCAGCTTTTTATCAGTGATACTCCCGACTCCCACCTCGCTGCTTTTAAACATTGAAGCTCCTGACTCCCTCCTCGCTGCTTTTAAACAGTGAAGCACCCAACTCCCTCCTCGATGCTTTTAAACAGTGAAGCACCCGACTCCCTCCTCGCTGATTAAAACTGTGAAACTCCTGACTCCCACTTCGCTGCTTTTAAACAGTGAAGCTCCTGACTCCCTCCTCGATGATTTTAAACAGTGAAGATCCCGACTCCCTCCTCGCTGCTTTTAAAAGGTGAAGGTCCCGACTCCCTCCTTGCTGCTTTTAAACAGTGAAGCTCCCGACTCCCTCCTCGCTGATTAAAACTGTGAAACTCCTGACTCCAACTTCGCTGCTTTTAAACAGTGAAGATCCCAACTCCCTGCTCGCTGCTTTTAAACAGTGAAGCTCCCGACTCCCTCCTCGATGCTTTTAAACTGTGAAACTCCCAACTCCCTGCTCGCTGCTTTTAAACAGTGAAGCTCCTGACTCTCTCATCGCTGCTTTTAAGCAGTGACGCTCCTGATTCTTGCCTTGCTGCTGTTAAACAGTGAAACTCCCGACTCCCTCTTCGCTGCTCTTATATGGTGAAGCTCCCGACTCCCTCCTCGCTGCTTTTAAACAGTGAAGCTCCCGACTCCCTCCTCGCTGCTTTTGAGCAGTGACGCTCCTGATTCTTGCCTCGCTGTTGTTAAACAGTGAAACTCCCGACTCCCTCTTCGCTGCTCTTATATGGTGAAGCTCCCGACTCCCTCCTCGCTGCTTTTAAACAGTGAAGCTCCCGACTCCCTCCTCGCTGCTTTTAAACAGTGAAACTCCCGACTCCCTCTTCGCTGCTCTTATATGGTGAAGCTCCCGACTCCCTCCTCGATGCTTTTAAACAGTGAAGCTCCCGACTCGCTACTCGCTGCTTTTAAACATTGAAGCTCCTGATTATCACTTCGCTGCTTTTAAACAGTGAAGCTCCTGACTCCCTCTTCGCTGCTTTTAAACAGTGAAGCTCCCATCTCCCTTCTCGCTGATTTAAACTGTGAAACTCCTGATTATCACTTCGCTGCTTTTAAACAGTGAAGCTCCCGACTCCCTCTTCGCTGCTTTTAAACAGTGAAGCTCCTGACTCTCTCCTCGCTGCTTTTAAACGGTCAAGCTCCCGACTCCCTCCTCGCTGCTTTTAAACAGTGAAGTTCCTGACTCGCTCCTCACTGCTTATTAATGGTGAAACTCCTAAATCCCAACTCGCTGCTTTTAAACGGTGAAACTCCTGAGTCCTTCCTCGATGCTGTTAAACAGTGAAGCTACCGACTCCCTGCTCGCTGCTTTTAAACAGTGAAGTTCCTGACTCCCTGATCTCTGCTGTTAAACAGTGATGATCCCGACTCCCTCCTCGCAGCTTTTACACAGTGAAGCTCCCGACTCCCTCCTCGCTGCTTTAAACTGTGAAACTCCCAACTCCTTCCTCGCTGCTTTTAAACAGTGAAGCTCCCGACTCCCTCCGCGATGCTTTTAAATAGTGAAGCTCCCGGTTAACTCCTCGCTGATTTTTAGATGTGAATCAAACAGCACCCTCCTCACTGATTTGAACAGAGAAGCTGTTGGCTCCCTTCTAGCTTAATTTAAACAGTGAAGTTATAGAACCCACCCTCTCACTGACTTAAACATTGAAGCTACCAGCTCCCTTCACAATGAATTTAAAGCATGATTCCCCAATTTGCCCCCTCAGAGATTTTAATCGGTGAAACTCCCATCTCCTTGCTCGCTGATTTTAAACAGTGAAACCTGCAGCCCCCTCCTCACTGATTTTAAACAGTATTGCCCCGGACTGCCTCCTCGCTAATTTTAAATAGTGAAGCTCCCAAATCCTGCCTAACGGACTTGAACAGTGAAGATTCTGGTTCACTCCTCCCGGATGTTAATCAGTGAATCTTCTGATTCCCCCCTCGCTGATTTTATACAGTGACGTTCCTGACCCCCACCTCGCTGATTTTATACAGTGAATCTCCTGACTCCCTTCTCGCAGCATTTAATAAGTATGAACCCGACTCCCTCATCGCTGCTTTTAAGCAGTGACGCTCCTGACTCCTGCCTCGCTGATGTTAAACAGTAAAACTCCCGACTCCCTCCTCGATGCTTTCGAACAGTTAAGCTACCGACTCTCTACTCGCTGCTTTTAAACAGTGAAGCTCCCGACACCCTTCTCGCTGATTAAACCTGTGAAACTCCTGACTCCCACTTTGCTGCTTTTAAACAGTGAAGCTCCCGACTCCCCCCTCGCTGCTTTTAAACAGTGAAGCTCCCGAATCTCACCTCGCTGCTTTTAAACAGTGAAGCTCCCGACTCCCCCCTCGCTGCTTTTAAACAGTGAAGCTCCCGACTCCCCCCTCGCTGCTTTTAAACAGTGAAGCTCCCGAATCTCACCTCGCTGCTTTTAAACAGTGAAGCTCCCGACTCCCACCTCGCTGCTTTTAAACAGTGAAGCTCCCGACTCCCTCCTCGCTGCTTTTAAACAGTGAAGTTCCCGACTCCCTCCTCGCTGCTTTTAAACAGTGAAGCTCCCGACTCCCTCCTCGCTGCTTTTAAACAGTGAAGTTCCTGACTCCCTCCTCACTGCTTATTAATGGTGAAACTCCCAACTCCTACCTCGCTGCTTTTAAACATTGAAGCTCCCGACTCCTTCCTCGCTGCTTTTAAACAGTGAAGCACCCGACTCCCTCCTCGCTGCTTTTAAACAGTGAAGCTCCCGACTCCCTCCTCGCTGCTTTTAAACAGTGAAGTTCCTGACTCCCTCCTCACTGCTTATTAATGGTGAAACTCCCAACTCCTACCTCGCTGCTTTTAAACATTGAAGCTCCCGACTCCTTCCTCGCTGCTTTTAAACAGTGAAGCACCCGACTCCCTCCTCGCTGATTAAAACTGTGAAACTCCTGACTCCCTCCTCGCTGCTTTTAAACAGTGAAGCTCCTGACTCCCTCCTCGATGATTTTAAACAGTGAAGATCCCGACTCCCTCTTCGCTGCTTTTAAACAGTGAAGCACCCGACTCCCTCCTCGCTGATTAAAATTGTGAAACTCCTGACTCCAACTTCGCTGCTTTTAAACAGTGAAGCTCCCAACTCCCTCATCGCTGCTTTTAAACGGTGAAGCTCCTGACTCCCTCCTCGCTGCTTTTAAACGGTGAAGCTCCCGACTCCCTCATCGCTGCTTTTAAGCAGTGAAGCTCCTGATTCTTGCCTCGCTGCTGTTAAACAGTGAAACTCCCGACTCCCTCTTCGCTGCTCTTATATGGTGAAGCTCCCGACTCCCTCCTCGCTGCTTTTAAACAGTGAAGCTCCCGACTCGCTACTCGCTGCTTTTAAACATTGAAGCTCCCGACTCCCTACTCGCTGTTTTTAAACAGTGAATCTCCCGACTCTCTCCTCGCTGCTTTTAAACAGTGAAGCTCCCGACTCGCTACTCGCTGCTTTTAAACATTGAAGCTCCCGACTCCCTACTCGCTGTTTTTAAACAGTGAATCTCCCGACTCTCTCCTCGCTGCTTTTAAACGGTCAAGCTCCCGACTCCCTCATCGCTGTTTTTAAACAGTGAATCTCCCGACTCTCTCCTCGCTGCTTTTAAACGGTCAAGCTCCCGACTCCCTCCTCAATGCTTATTAATGGCGAAAGTCCTAACTCCCAGCTCGCTGCTTTTAAACGGTGAAACTCCTGAGTCCTTCCTCGCTGCTGTTAAACAGTGAAGCTCCTGACTCCCTCCTCTCTGCTTTTAAACAGTGAAGCTCCTGACTCCCTCCTCGCAGCTTTTTATCAGTGATGCTCCCGACTCCCACCTCGCTGCTTTTAAACAGTGAAGTTACTGACTCCCTCCTCACTGCTTATTAATGGTGAAACTCCTAACTCCCAGCTCGCTGCTTTTAAACGGTGAAACACCTGAGTCCTTCCTCGCTGCTGTTAAACAGTGAAGCTCCTGACTCCCTCCTCTCTGCTTTTAAACAGTGAAGCTCCTGACTCCCTCCTCGCAGCTTTTTATCAGTGATGCTCCCGACTCCCTGCTCGCTGCTTTTAAACAGTGAAGCTCCTGACTCCCTCCTCGCTGATTAAAACTGTGAAACTACTGACTCCCACTTCGCTGCTTTTAAACAGTGAAGCTCCCGACTCCCTGCTCGCTGCGTTTAAACAGTGAAGCTCCTGACTCCCTCCTCCATGCTTTTAAACAGTGAAGATCCCGACTCCCTCCTCGCTGCTTTTAAAAAGTGAAGTTCCCGACTCTCTCCTCGCTGCTTTTAAACAGTGAAGCTCCCGACTCCTTCCTCGCTGCTTTTAAAAGGTGAAGTTCCCGACTCCCTCCTCGCTGATTTTAAACAGTGAAGTTCCTGACTCCCTCCTCGCTGTTCTTAAACAGTGAAACTCCCAACACCCTCCTCGATGCTTTTAAACGGTGAAACTCCTGAGTCCCTCCTCGATGCTTTTAAACAGTGAAGCTCCTGACTCCCTCCTCGCTGCTTTTAAACAGTGAAGATCCCGACTCCCTCCTCGCAGCTTTTAATCAGTGATGCTCCCGAATCCCACCTTGATGCTTTTAAACACTGAAGTTCCCGACTCCCTCCTCGCTGCTTTTAAACAGTGAAGCTCCCAACTCCCTCCTCGATGCTTTTAAACAGTGATGCTCCCGACTCCCCCCTCGCTGATTAAAACTGTGAAACTCCTGACTCCCACTTCGCTGCTTTTAAACAGTGATGCTCCCGACTCCCCCCTCGCTGATTAAAACTGTGAAACTCCTGAGTCCCACTTCTCTGCTTTTAAACAGTGAAGCTCCCGAATCCCTGCTCGCTACTTTTCAACAGTGAAGCTCCCGACTCCCTGCTCGCTGATTAAAACTGTGAAACTCCTGACTCCCACTTCGCTGCTTTTAAACAGTGAAGCTCCTGACTCCCTCCTCGATGCTTTTAAACAGTGAAGATCCCGACTCCCTCCTCGCTGCTTTTAAAAGGTGAAGCTCCCGACTCCCTCCTCGCTGCTTTTAAACACTGCTCCCAACTCCCTGCTCGCTGCTTTTAAATAGTGAAACTCCTGACTCCCTCCTCGCAGCTTTTAAACAGGGAAGTTCCTGACTCCCTCCTCACTGCTTATAAATAGTGAAACTCCCAAAACCCTCCTCGTTGCTTTTAAACGGTGAAATTCCTTAGTCCCTCCTCGCTGCTTTTAAACGGTGAATCTCCCAACTCCCTCCTCGCTGCTTTTAAACAGTGATGCTCCCGACTCCAACCTCGCTGATATTAAAGTGAGAATCTCTCGACACCCTCCTCGATGATATCAAACCGTCAAGCCTCCGCATCCCCCCTCACTGATTTGAAACAGAGCAGGTCACGACTCCCTCCATGCTGATTTTAAACAGTAAAGCTCCGGACTCGCTCCTTGCTAATTTATAACATATATGGTCCCAACTGCTTCCACACTGATTTTAGAAAGAGAAGCTCCCAGCTCCCCCCTCACGGATTTTAAATGGTGAAGCTCCTGGTTCCCTCCTCGCAGCTTTTAATCAGTGATGCTCCCGAATCCCACCTTGCTGCTTTTAAACATTGAAGTTCCCGACTCCCTCCTCGATGCTTTGAAACAGTGAAGCTCCCACCTCCCCGCTCGCTGATTAAAACTGTGAAACTCCCGACTCCCACCTCACTGCTTTAAAACAGTGAAGCTCCTGACTCCCTCCTCGCAGCTTTTAATCAGTGATGCTCCCGACTCCCACCTCGCTGCTTTTAAACAGGGAAGTTCCTGACTCCCTCCGCACTGCTTATAAATAGTGAAACTCCCAACTCCCTCCTCGTTGCTTTCATACGGTGAAATTCCTTAGTCCCTCCTCGCTGCTTTTAAACGGTGAATCTCCCCACTCCCTCCTCGCTGCTTTTAAACAGTGAAGCTCCTGACTCCCTCCTCGCTTCTTTTAAACAGTGAAGCTCCCGACTCCCACCTCGCTGATATTAAAGTGAGAATCTCTCGACACCCTCCTCGATGATATCAAACCGCTGCTTTTAAACAGTGAAGCTTCTGACTCTCTCCTCGCTGCTTTTAAACGGTGAAAATCCCGACTCCCTCCTCGCTGCTTTTAAACAGTGAAGCACACTTCTTCCTCCTCAATGCTTTTAAACAGTGAAACTCCTGACTCTCTCCTCGCTGCTTTTAAGCAGTGACGCTCCCGACTCCCTCCTCGCTGCTGTTAAACAGTGATGCTCCCGACTCCCTCCTCGCTGCTTTAAACAGTGAAGCTCCGACTCCCACTTCGCTGCTTTTAAACAGTGAAGCTCCTGACTCCCTCCTCGCTGATTAAAACTGTGAAACTCTTGACTCCCACCTTGCTGCTTTTAAACAGTGAAGCTCCCGACTCCCTCCTCGCTGCTTTAAACTGTGAAACTCCCAACTCCTTCCTCGCTGCTTTTAAACAGTGAAGCTCCTGACTCCCTCCGCGATGCTTTTAAACAGTGAAGCTCCCGGCTAACTCCTCGCTGATTTTTAGATGTGAATCACCCAGCACCCTCCTCACTGATTTGAACAGAGAAGCTGTTGGCTCCCATCTAGCTTAATTTAAACAGTGAAGTTATAGAACCCACCCCCTCACTGACTTAAACATTGAAGCTACCAGCTCCCTTCACACTGAATTTAAAGCGTGATTCCCCAATTTGCCCCCTCAGTGATTTTAATCGGTGAAACTCCCATCTCCTTGCTCGCTGATTTTAAAAAGTGAAACCTGCAGCCCCCTCCTCACTGATTTTAAACAGTATTGCCCCGGACTGCCTCCTCGCTAATTTTAAATAGTGAAACTCCCAAATCCTGCCTAACGGACTTGAACAGTGAAGATTCTGGTTCACTCCTCCTGGATGTTAATCAGTGAATCTTCTGATTCCCTCCTCGCTGATTTTATACAGTGAAGTTCCTGACCCCCACGTCGCTGCTTTTAAACAGTGAAGCTCCTGACTCCCTCTTTGCAGCTTTTAAAATGTGAAACTCCCGACTCCCACCTCGCTGATATTAAACTGAGAATCTCTCGACACCCTCCTCGATGATATCAAACTGTCAAACCTCCGCATCCCCCCTCACTGATTTGAAACAGAGAAGGTCCCGACTCCCTCCATGCTGATTTTAAGCAGTAAAGCTCCTGACTCGCTCCTCGCTAATTTATAACATATATGGTCCCAACTGCTTCCACATTGATTTTAGAAAGAGAAGCTCCCAGCTCCCCCCTCACGGATTTTAAATGGTGAAGCTACTGACTACCCCCTAGTTGATATTAAACAGTGAATCTCCTGGCTCACTCCTCGCTGATTTTTAGACGTGAATCACCCAGCACCCTCCTCACTAATTTGATCAGAGAAGCTGTTGGCTCCCTTCTAGCTTAATTTAAACAGTGAAGTTATAGAACCCACCCCCTCACTGACTTAAACATTGAAGCTCTCAGCTCCCTTCACACTGAATTTAAAGAGTGATTCCCCAGTTTGCACCCTCAGTGATTTCAATCGGTGAAACTCCCATCTCCTTGCTCGCTGATTTTAAACAGTATTGCCCCGGACTGCCTCCTCGCTAATTTTAAATAGTGAAGCTCCCAAATCCTGCCTAACTGACTTGAACAGTGAAGATTGTGGCTCACTCCTCCCGGATGTTAATCAGTGAATTCTCCGATTCCCACCTCGCTGATTTTATACTGTGAAGCTCCCGACTCCCTCCTCGCTGCGTTTAAACAATGAAGGTCCTGACTCCCTCCTCGCAGCATTTAATCAGTGAAGCTCCTGACTCCCTCCTCACTGCTTTTAATCAGTGAAGATTCTGACTCACTTCTCGCTGCTTTTAAACAGTGAATCTTCTGACACTCTCCTCGCTGCTTTTAAACGGTGAAACTCGCGATTCCCTCCTCACTGCTTTTAAACAGTGAAACTCCCGACTCCCTCCTCGTTGCTTTTAAACAGTGAAGCTCACTTCTCCCTCCTCGATGCTTTTAAACAGTGAAACTCCCGACTCCCTCCTCGCTGCTTTTAAACGGTGAAACTCCTGACTCCCTCTTCGCTCCTTTTAAGCAGTGACGCTCCCGACTCCCTCCTCGCTGCTGTTAAACAGTGAAGCTCCCGACTCCCTCCTCGCTGCTGTTAAACAGTGATGCTCCCGACTCCCTCCTCGCTGCTTTTAAGCAGTGACGCTCCCGACTCCCTCCTCGCTGCTGTTAAACAGTGAAGCTCCCGACTCCCTCCTCGCTGCTTTTAAGCAGTGACGCTCCCGACTCCCTCCTCGCTGCTGTTAAACAGTGATGCTCCCGACTCCCTCCTCGCTGCTGTTAAACAGTGATGCTCCCGACTCCCTCCTCGCTGCTGTTAAACAGTGATGCTCCCGACTCCCTCCTCGCTGCTGTTAAACAGTGATGCTCCCGACTCCCTCCTCGCTGCTGTTAAACAGTGATGCTCCCGACTCCCTCCTCGCTGCTGTTAAACAGTGAAGCTCCCGACTCCCTCCTCGCTGCTGTTAAACAGTGATGCTCCCGACTCCCTCCTCGCTGCTTTTAAACGGTGAAACTCCTGACTCCCTCTTCGCTCCTTTTAAACAGTGAAAAGCTCAACTCCCTCCTCGCTGCTTTTAAGCAGTGACGCTCCCGACTCCCTCCTCGCTGCTGTTAAACAGTGAAGCTCCCGACTCCCTGCTCGCTGCTTTAAACAGTGAAGCTCCCGACTGTTTCCTCGTTGCTTTTAAACATTGAAGCTCCCGACTCCCACTTCGCTGCTTTTAAACAGTGAAGATCCCGACTCCCTCCTCGCTGATTAAAACTGTGAAACTCCTGACTCCCACCTCGCTGCTTTTAAACAGTGAAGCTCCCGACTCCCTCCTCGCTGCTTTAAACTGTGAAACTCCCAACTCCTTCCTCGCTGCTTTTAAACAGTGAAGCTCCTGACTCCCTCCGCGATGCTTTTAAACAGTGAAGCTCCCGGCTAACTCCTCGCTGATTTTTAGATGTGAATCACCCAGCACCCTCCTCACTGATTTGAACAGAGAAGCTGTTGGCTCCCATCTAGCTTAATTTAAACAGTGAAGTTATAGGACCCACCCCCTCACTGACTTAAACGTTGAAGCTACCAGCTCCCTTCACAATGAATTTAAAGCGTGATTCCCCAATTTGCCCCCTCAGTGATTTTAATCGGTGAAACTCCCATCTCCTTGCTCGCTGATTTTTAAAAGTGAAACCTGCAGCCCCCTCCTCACTGATTTTAAACAGTATTGCCCCGGACTGCCTCCTCGCTAATTTTAAATAGGGAAGCTCCCAAATCCTGCCTAACTGACTTGAACAGTGAAGATTCTGGTTCACTCCTCCTGGATGTTAATCAGTGAATCTTCTGATTACCTCCTCGCTGATTTTATACAGTGAAGTTCCTGACCCCCACGTCGCTGATTTTATACAGTGAATCTCCTGACTCCCTCCTCGCAGCACTTAATAAATATGATCCCGACTCCCTCTTCGCTGCTTTTAAACAGTGAAGCTCCCGACTCCCTCCTTGCTGCTTTTAAACAGTGAAACTCCCGACTCCCTCTTCGCTGCTTTTAAACAGTGAAGCTCCCGACTCCCTCTTCGCTGCTTTTAAACAGTGAAGCTCCCAACTCCCTCATCGCTGCTTTTAAGCAGTGACACTCCTGACTCCTGCCTCGCTGCTGTTAAACAGTGAAACTCCCGACTCCCTCCTCGCTGCTTTTAAAAAGTGAAGCTCACTTCTCCCTCCTCGATGATTTTAAACAGTGATGCTCCTGACTCCCACCTCGCTGCTTTTAAACAGTGAAGCTCCTGACTCCCTCCTCTTCGCTCTTTTTAAACAGTGAAACGCCCAACTCCCTCCTCGCTGCTTTTAAGCTGTGACGCTCCCGACTCCCTCCTCGCTGCTGTTAAACAGTGAAGCTCCCGACTCCCTGCTCGCTGCTGTTAAACAGTGAAGCTCCTGACTCCCTCCTCGCTGCTGTTAAACAGTGAAGCTCCTGACTCCCTCCTCGCAGCTTTTTATCAGTGATGCTCCCGACTCCCACCTCGCTGTTTTTAAACAGTGAAGCTCCCGACTCCCTCCTTGCTGATTTTTAGATGTGAATCACCCAGCACCCTCCTCACTGATTTAAACTGTGAAACACCCAACTCTTTCCTCGCTGCTTTTAAACAGTGAAGCTCCCGGCTCCCTCCTCGCTGCTTTAAACTGTGAAACACCCAACTCCTTCCTCGCTGCTTTTAAACAGTGAAGCTCCCGACTCCCTCCGCGATGCTTTTAAATAGTGAAGCTCCCGGCTAACTCCTCGCTGATTTTTAGATGTGAATCAAACAGCACCCTCCTCACTGATTTGAACAGAGAAGCTGTTGGCTCCCATCTAGCTTAATTTAAACAGTGAAGTTATAGAACCTCCCCTCACTGACTTAAACATTGAAGCTACCAGCTCCCTTCACACTGAATTTAAAGCGTGATTCCCCAATTTGCCCCCTCAGTGATTTTAATCGGTGAAACTCCCATCTCCTTGCTCGCTGATTTTAAACAGTGAAACCTGCAGCCCCCTCCTCGCTAATTTTAAACAGTATTGCCCCGGACTGCCTCCTCGCTAATTTTAAATAGTGAAGCTCCCAAATCCTGCCTAACTGACCTGAACAGTGAAGATTGTGGCTCACTCCTCCCGGATGTTAATCAGTGAATCTTCTGATTCCCTCCTCGCTGATTTTATACAGTGAAGTTCCTGAACCCCACCTCGCTGATTTTATACAGTGAAGCTCCTGACTCCCTCCTCGCAGCATTTAATCAGTATGATCCCGAATCCCTCCTCGCTGCTTTTAAACAGTGATGCTCCCGACTCCCTCCTCGCTGATTAAAACAGTGAAACTCCTTACTCCCACTTCGCTGCTTTTAAACAGTGAAGCTCCCGACTCCCTCCTCGCTGCTTTTAAACAGTGATCATCGCGACTCCCTCCTCGCTGCTTTTAAATAGTGAAGCTCCTGACTCCCTCCTCGCTGCTTTTAAACAGTGAAGCTCCTGACTCCCTCCTTGCTGCTTTTAATCAGTGATGCTCCCGAATCCCACCTCGCTGATTAAAACAGTGAAACTCCTTACTCCCACTTCGCTGCTTTTAAACAGTGAAGCTCCCGACTCCCTCCTCGCTGCTTTTAAACAGTGATCATCGCGACTCCCTCCTCGTTGCTTTTAAACAGTGAAGCTCCCGACTCCCTGCTCGCTGCTTTTAAACGGTGAATCTCCTGACTCCCTCCTCGCTGCTTTTAAACAGGGAAGATCCTGACTCCCTCCCCTCTGCTTATAAATGGTGAAACTCCCAACTCCCTCCTCGCTGCTTTTAAACAGTGAAGCTCCCGACTCCCTCCTCGCTGATTAAAACTGTGAAACGCCTGACTGCCACTTCGCTGCTTTTAAACAGTGAAGCTCCCGACTCCCTGCTCGATGCTTTTAAACAGTGAAGTTCCCGACTCCCTCCTCGCTGCTTTTAAACGGTGAATCTCCCGACTCCCTCCTCGCTGCTTTTAAACAGGGAAGATCCTGACTCCCTCCCCTCTGCTTATAAATGGTGAAACTCCCAACTCCCTCCTCGTTGCTTTTAAACGGTGAAACTCCTGAGTCCCTCCTCGCTGCTTTAAAACAGTGAAGCTCCTGACTCCCTCCTCACAGCTTTTAATCAGTGATGCTCCCGAATCCCACCTTGCTGCTTTTAAACATTGAAGTTCCCGACTCCCTCCTCGCTGCTTTTAAACAGTGAAGCTCCCAACGCCCTCCTCGCTGCTTTTAAAAGGTGAAACTCCTGAGTCCCTCCTCGCTGCTTTTAAACGGTGAAGCTCCTGACTCCCTCCTCGCAGCTTTTAATCAGTGATGCTCCCAACACCAACCTCGCTGCTTTTAAACATTGAATCTCCCGACTCCCTCCTCGCTGCTTTTAAAAGGTGAAACTCCTGAGTCCCTCCTCGCTGCTTTTAAACGGTGAAGCTCCTGACTCCCTCCTCGCAGCTTTTAATCAGTGATGCTCCCAACACCAACCTCGCTGCTTTTAAACATTGAATCTCCCGACTCCCTCCTCGCTGCTTTTAAACAGTGAAGTTCCTGATTCCCTCCTCACTGCTTACAAATGGTGAAACTCCCAACTCCCTCCTCGCTGCTTTTAAACGGTGAAACTCCTGAGTCCCTCGCTGCTGCTTTTAAACAGTAAAGCTCCTGACTCCCTCCTCGCTGCTTTTAAACAGTGATGATCGCGACTCCCTCCTCGCTGCTTTTAAACAGTGAAGCTCCTGACTCCCTCCTTGCTGCTTTTAAACAGTGAAGCTCCTGACTCCCTCCTTGCTGCTTTTAAACAGTGAAGCTCCTGAATCCCTCCTTGCTGCTTTTAAATAGTGAATCTCCTGACTCCCTCCTCACTGCTTTTAAACAGTGAAGCTCCTGAATCCCTCCTTGCTGCTTTTAAATAGTGAAGCTCCTGACTCCCTCCTCACTGCTTTTAAACAGTGAAGCTCCTGAGTCCTTCCTCGCTGCTTTTAAACAGTGAAGCTCCTGACTCCCTCCTTGCTGCTTTTAAACAGTGAAGCTCCTGAATCCCTCCTCGCTGCTTTTAAACAGTGAAGCTCCTGAATCCCTCCTTGCTGCTTTTAAATAGTGAAGCTCCTGACTCCCTCCTCGCTGCTTTTAAACAGTGAAGCTCCTGAATCCCTCCTCGCTGCTTTTAAACAGTGAAGCTCCCAGCTCCCTCCTTGCTGATTTTTAGATGTGAATCACCCAGCACCCTCCTCACTAATTTGAAAAGAGAAGCTGTTGGCTCCCTTCTAGCTTAATTTAAACAGTGAAGTTATAGAACCCACCCCCTCACTGACTTAAACATTGAAGCTACAAGCTCCCTTCACACTGAATTTAAAGAGTGATTCCCCAGTTTGCACCCTCAGTGATTTCAATCGGTGAAACTCCCATCTCCTTGCTCGCTGATTTTAAACAGTGAAACCTGCAGCCCCCTCCTCACTGATTTTAAACAGTATTGCCCCGGACTGCCTCCTCGCTAATTTTAAATAGTGAAGCTCCCATATCCTGCCTAACTGACCTGAACAGTGAAGATTGTGGCTCACTCCTCCCGGATGTTAATCAGTGAATCTTCCGATTCCCTCCTCACTGATTTTATACAGTGAAGCTCCCGACTCCCTCCTCGCTGCGTTTAAACAATGAAGGTCCTGACTCCCTCCTCGCAGCATTTAATCAGTGAAGCTCCTGACTCCCTCCTCACTGCTTTTAATCAGTGAAGCTCCTGACTCACTCCTCGCTGCTTTTAAACAGTGAAGATTCTGACTCACTTCTCGCTGCTTTTAAACAGTGAATCTTCTGACACTCTCCTTGCTGCTTTTAAACAGTAAAGCTCCCGACTCTCTACTCGCTGCTTTTAAACAGTGAAGCTCACTTCTCCCTCCTCGATGCTTTTAAACAGTGAAACTCCCAACTCCCTCCTCGCTGCTTTTAAACGGTGAAACTCCTGACTCCCTCCTCGCTGCTTTAAACAGTGAAGCTCCCGACTGTTTCCTCGTTGCTTTTAAACATTGAAGCTCCCGACTCCCTGCTCGCTGCTGTTAAATAGTGATGCTCCCGACTCCCTCCTCGCTGCTTTTAAACAGTGAAACTCCCAACTCCCTCCGCGATGCTTTTAAATAGTGAAGCTCCCGGCTAACTCCTCGCTGATTTTTAGATGTGAATCACCCAGCACCCTCCTCACTGATTTGAACAGAGAAGCTGTTGGCTCCCATCTAGCTTAATTTAAACAGTGAAGTTATAGAACCCACCCTCTCACTGACTTAAACATTGAAGCTACAAGCTCCCTTCACACTGAATTTAAAGCGTGATTCCCCAGTTTGCCCCCTCAGTGATTTTAATCGGTGAAACTCCCATCTCCTTGCTCGATGATTTTAAACAGTGAAACCTGCAGCCCCCACCTCACTGATTTTAAACAGTATTGCCCCGGACTGCCTCCTCGCTAATTTTAAATAGTGAAGATCCCAAATCCTGCCTAACTGACTTGAACAGTGAAGATTCTGGTTCACTCCTCCCGGATGTTAATCAGTGAATCTTCTGATTCCCCCCTCGCTGATTTTATACAGTGACGTTCCTGACCCCCACGTCGCTGATTTTATACAGTGAAGCTCCTGACTCCCTCCTCGCAGCATTTAATCAGTATGATCCCGACTCCCTCCTCGCTGCTTTTAAACAGTGATGCTCCCGACTCCCTCCTCGCTGATTAAAACTGTGAAACTCCTTACTCCCACTTCGCTGCTTTTAAACAGTGAAGCTCCGGACTCCCACCTCACTGCTTTTAAACAGGGAAGTTCCTGACTCCCTCCTCACTGCTTATAAATGGTGAAACTCCCAACTCCCTCCTCGTTGCTTTTAACCGTAAAACTCCTGAGTCCCTCCTCGCTGCTTTTAAACAGTGAAGCTCCTGACTCCCTCCTCGCTGCTTTTAAACAGTGAAGCTCCTGACTCCCTCCTCGCTGCTTTTAAAAGGTGAATCTCCCAACTCCCTCCTCATTGCTTTTAAACGGTGAAACTCCTGAGTCCCTCCTCGCTGCTTTAAAACAGTGAAGCTCCTGACTCCCTCCTCGCAGCTTTTAATCAGTGATGCTCCTGACTCCCTCCTCGCTGCTTTTAAACAGTGAAGCTCCTGACTCCCTCCTCGCTGCTTTTAAAAGGTGAATCTCCCAACTCCCTCCTCATTGCTTTTAAACGGTGAAACTCCTGAGTCCCTCCTCGCTGCTTTAAAACAGTGAAGCTCCTGACTCCCTCCTCGCTGCTTTAAAACAGTGAAGCTCCTGACTCCCTCCTCGCAGCTTTTAATCAGTGATGCTCCCGAATCCCACCTTGCTGCTTTTAAACATTGAAGTTCCCGACTCCCTCCTCGCTGCTTTTAAACAGTGAAGCTCCCGACTCCCTGCTCGTTGCTTTTAAACGGTGAAGCTCCCGACTCCCTCCTCGCTGCTTTTAAACGGTGAATCTCCCGACTCCCTCCTCGCTGCTTTTAAACAGGGAAGATCCTGACTCCCTCCCCTCTGCTTATAAATGGTGAAACTCCCAACTCCCTCCTCGTTGCTTTTAAACGGTGAAACTCCTGAGTCCCTTCTCGCTGCTTTAAAACAGTGAAGCTCCTGACTCCCTCCTCGCAGCTTTTAATCAGTGATGCTCCCGAATCCCACCTTGATGCTTTTAAACATTGAAGTTGCCGACTCCCTCCTCGCTGCTTTTAAACAGTGAAGCTCCCAACGCCCTCCTCGCTGCTTTTAAAAGGTGAAACTCCTGAGTCCCTCCTCGCTGCTTTTAAAAGGTGAAACTCCTGAGTCCCACCTCGCTGCTTTTAAACGGTGAAGCTCCTGACTCCCTCCTCGCAGCTTTTAATCAGTGATGCTCCCAACACCAACCTCGCTGCTTTTAAACAGTGAAGCTCCTGACTCCCTGCTCGCTGCTTTTAAACAGTGATGATCCCGACTCCCTCCTCGCTGCTTTTAAACAGTGAAGCTCCTGACTCCCTGCTCGCTGCTTTTAAACAGTGAAGCTCCCGACTCCCTCCTCGCTGCTTTTAAACAGTGAAGTTCCTAATTCCCTCCTCACTGCTTATAAATGGTGAAACTCCCAACTCCCTCCTCGCTGCTTTTAAACGGCGAAGCTCCCGACTCCCTCCTCGCTGCTTTTAAACAGTGAAGCTCCTGACTCCCTCCTCGCTGCTTTTAAACAGTGAAGCTCCCGACTCCCTCCTCGATGCTTTTAAACAGTGAAGTTCCTAATTCCCTCCTCGCAGCTTATAAACGGCGAAGCTCCCGACTCCCTCCTCGCTGATATTAAACTGAGAAAATCTCGACACCCTCCTCGATGATATCAAACTGTCAAGCCTCCGCATCCCCCCTCACTGATTTGAAACAGAGAAGGTCCCGACTCCCTCCATGCTGATTTTAAGCAGTAAAGCTCCTGACTCGCTCCTCGCTAATTTATAACATATATGGTCCCAACTGCTTCCACACTGATTTTAGAAAGAGAAGCTCCCAGCTCCCCCCTCACGGATTTTAAACGGTGAAGCTACTGACTACCCCCTAGTTGATATTAAACAGTGAATCTCCTGGCTCACTCCTCGCTGATTTTTAGATGTGAATCACCCAGCACCCTCCTCACTAATTTGATCAGAGAAGCTGTTGGCTCCCTTCTAGCTTAATTTAAACAGTGAAGTTATAGAACCCACCCCCTCACTGACTTAAACATTGAAGCTCTCAGCTCCCTTCACACTGAATTTAAAGAGCGATTCCCCAGTTTGCACCCTCAGTGATTTCAATCGGTGAAACTCCCATCTCCTTGCTCGCTGATTTTAAACAGTATTGCCCCGGACTGCCTCCTCGCTAATTTTAAATAGTGAAGCTCCCAAATCCTGCCTAACTGACTTGAACAGTGAAGATTGTGGCTCACTCCTCCCGGATGTTAATCAGTGAATTCTCCGATTCCCACCTCGCTGATTTTATACTGTGAATCTCCCGATTCCCTCCTCAGTGCGTTTATACAATGAAGGTCCTGACTCCCTCCTCGCAGCATTTAATCAGTGAAGCTCCTGACTCCCTACTCGCAGCATTTAATCAGTGAAGCTCCTGACTCCCTCCGCGCTGCTTTTAAACAGTGAAGCTCACTTCTCCCTCCTCGCTGCTTTTAAACAGTGAAGCTCCCGACTCCCACCTCGCTGCTTTTAAACGGTGAAACTCCTGACTCCCTCCTCGCTGCTTTTAAACAGTGAAGCTCCCGACTCCCACCTCGCTGCTTTTAAACGGTGAAACTCCTGACTCCCTCTTCGCTCCTTTTAAACAGTGAAACTCCCAACTCCCTCCTCGCTGCTTTTAAACGGTGAAACTCCTGACTCCCTCTTCGCTCCTTTTAAACAGTGAAACTCCCAACTCCCTCCTCGCTGCTTTTAAGCAGTGACGCTCCCGACTCCCTCCTCGCTGCTGTTAAACAGTGATGCTCCCGACTCCCGCCTCGCTGCTTTAAACAGTGATGATCGCGACTCCCTCCTCGCTACTTTTAAACAGTGAAGCTCCTGACTCCCTCCTCGCTGCTTTTAAACATTGATGATCGCGATTCCCTCCTCGCTGCTTTTAAACAGTGAAGCTCCTGACTCCCGCCTCGCTGCTTTAAACAGTGATGATCGCGACTCCCTCCTCGCTGCTTTTAAACAGTGAAGTTCCTGACTCCCTCCTCACTGCTTATAAATAGTGAAACTCCCAACTCCCTCCTCGCTGCTTTTAAATGGTGAAACTCCTGACTCCCTCCTCGCTGCTTTTAAACAGTGAAGCTCCTGAATCCCTCCTCATTGCTTTTAAACAGTGAAGCTCCTGACTCCCTCCTTGCAGCTTTGAAAAAGTGAAGCTCCTGACTCCCACCTCGCTGATATTAAACTGAGAATCTCTCGACACCCTCCTCGATGATATCAAACTGTCAAACCTCCGCATCCCCCCTCACTGATTTGAAACAGAGAAGGTCACGACTCCCTCCATGCTGATTTTAAACAGTAAAGCTCCTGACTCGCTCCTCGCTAATTTATAACATATATGGTCCCAACTGCTTCCACATTGATTTTAGAAAGAGAAGCTCCCAGCTCCCCCCTCACGGATTTTAAATGGTGAAGCTACTGCCTACCCCCTTGTTGATATTAAACAGTGAATCTCCCGGCTCACTCCTCACTGATTTTTTGACGTGAATCACCCAGCACCCTCCTCACTAATTTGATCAGAGAAGCTGTTGGCTCCCTTCTAGCTTAATTTAAACAGTGACGCTCTAGAACCTCCCCTCACTGACTTAAACATTGAAGCTCTCAGCTCCCTTCACACTGAATTTAAAGAGTGATTCCCCAGTTTGCACCCTCAGTGATTTCAATCGGTGAAACTCCCATCTTCTTGCTCGCTGATTTTAAACAGTATTGCCCCGGACTGCCTCCTCGCTAATTTTAAATAGTGAAGCTCCCAAATCCTGCCTAACGGACTTGAACAGTGAAGATTGTGGCTCACTCCTCCCGGATGTTAATCAGTGAATCTTCCGATTCCCTCCTCGCTGATTTTATACAGTAAATCTCCCGACTCCCTCCTCGCTGATTTTATACTGTGAAGCTCGCGACTCCCTCCTCGCTGCGTTTAAACAATGAAGGTCCTGACTCCCTCCTCGCTTCTTTTAATCAGTGAAGCTCCTGACTCCCTCCTCGCTGCTTTTAATCAGTGAAGCTCCTGACTCCCTCCTCGCTGCTTTTAAACAGTGATGCTCCCGACTCCCTCCTCGCTGCTTTTAAACAGTGAAGCTCCCGACTCCCACCTCGCTGATTAAAACTGTGAAACTCCTGAATCCCACCTCGCTGATATTAAACTGAGAATCTCTCGACACCCTCCTAGATGATATCAAACCATCAAGCCACTGCATCCCCTCTCACTGATTTGAAATAGGGAAGGTCCGGACTCCCTCCCTGCTGATTTTAAGCAGTAAAGCTCCTGACTCGCTCCTCACTAATTTATAACATATATGGTCCCAACTGCTTCCACACTGATTTTAAAAAGAGAAGCTCCCAGCTCCCCCCTCACGGATTTTAAACGGTGAAGCTACTGACTACCCCCTAGTTGATATTAAACAGTGAATCTCCTGGCTCACTCCTCACTGATTTTTAGACTTGAATCACCCAGCACCCTCCTCACTAATTTGATCAGAGAAGCTGTTGGCTCCCTTCTAGTTTAATTTAAACAGTGAAGTTCTAGAACCTCCCCTCACTGACTTAAACATTGAAGCTCTCAGCTCCCTTCACATTGAATTTAAAGAGTGATTTCCCCAGTTTGCACCCTCAGTGATTTCAATCGGTGAAACTCCCATCCTTTGCTCGCTGATTTTAAACAGTGAAACCTGCAGCACCCTCCTCCCCGATTTTAAACAGTATTGCCCCGGACTGCCTCCTCGCTAATTTTAAACAGTGAAACGCTCGACTCCCTCCTCGTTGCTTTTAAACTGTGAAGATCCCGACTCCCACCTCGCTGCTTTTAATCAGTGAAGCTCCCGATCCCTCCTCGCTGCTTTTAAACAGTGAAACGCTCGACTCCCTCCTCGTTGCTTTTAAACTGTGAAGATCCCGACTCCCACCTCGCTGCTTTTAAACAGTGATGCACCCGACTCCCTCCTCGCTGCTTTTAAACAGTGAAGCTCCCGACTCTCACCTCGCTGCTTTTAAACAGTGATGCACCCGACTCCCTCCTGGCTGATTAAAACTGTGAACCACCTGACACACACCTCGCTGCTTTTAAACAGTGAAGCTCCCGACTCCCTCCTCGCTGCTTTAAAACTGTGAAACTCCTGACACCCACCTCGCTGCTTTTAAGCAGCGAATCTCCCGACTCAATCCTCGCTGATTTTATACAGTGAAGCTCCCGACTCCCTCCTCGCAGCTTTTAATCAGTGAAACTCCCGACTCCCTCATCGCAGCTTTTAATCAGCGATACTCCCCATTCCCTCCTCGCAGCTTTTAATCAGTGAAGCTCCCGACTCCCTCCTCGCAGCATTTAAACAGTGAAGCTCCCGACTCCCACCTGAATGCTTTTAAACAGTGAAATGCCCGAATCCCTCCTCGTTGCTTTTAAACAGTGATGCACCCGACTCCCTCCTGGCTGATTAAAACTGTGAAACTCCTGACACCCACCTCACTGCTTTTAAACAGTGAAGCTCCCGACTCCGTCCTCGCTGCTTTTAAACTGTGAAAATCCTGACTGCCTCCTCGCTGCTTTTAAACAGTGAAGCTTCTGACTCTCTCCTAGCTGCTTTTAAACAGTGAAGCTCACTTCTCCCTCCTCGCTGCTTTTAAACGGTGAAACTCCTGACTCCCACCTCGCTGCTATTAAACAGTGAAATTCCCAACTCATTCCTCGCTGCTTTTAAACTGTGAAACTCCTGACTCCCTCCTCGCTGCTTTTAAACAGTGAAGCTTCTGACTCTCTCCTCGCTGCTTTTAAACGGTGAAACTCCCGACTCCCTCCTCGCTGCTTTTAAACAGTGAAGCTCACTTCTCCCTCCTCGCTGCTTTTAAACGGTGAAACTCCTGACTCCCTCCTCGCTGCTTTTAAACAGTGAAATTCCCAACTCATTCCTCGCTGCTGTTAAACAGTGAAGCTCCCGACTCCCACCTCGCTGATATTAAACTGACAATCTCTTGACACCCTCCTCGATGATATCAAACCTTCAAGCCTCCGCATCCCCCCTCACTTATTTGAAATAGGGAAAGTCCCGACTCCCTCCATGCTGATTTTAAACAGTAAAGCTCCTGACTCGCTCCTCGCTAATTTATAACATATATGGTCCCAACTGCCTCCTCACTGATTTTAAAAAGAGAAGCTCCCAGCTCCCCCCTCACGGATTTTAAACGGTGAAGCTACTGACTACCCCCTAGTTGATAATAAACAGTGAATCTCCCGGCTCATTCCTCGCTGATTTTTAGACGTGAATCTCCCAGCACCCTCCTCACTAATTTGAACAGAGAAGCTGTTGGCTCCCTTCTAGCTTAATTTAAACAGTGAAGTTATAGGACCCACCCCCTCACTGACTTAAACGTTGAAGCTACCAGCTCCCTTCACACTGAATTTAAAGCGTGATTCCCCAGTTTGCCCCCTCAGTGATTTTAATCGGTGAAACTCCCATCTCCTTGCTCGCTGAATTTAAACAGTGAAACCTGCAGCCCCCTCCTCCCTGATTTTAAACAGTATTGCCCCGGACTGCCTCCTCGCTAATTTTAAATAGTGAAGCTCCCAAATCCTGCCTAATTGACCTGAACAGTGAAGATCCTGACTCACTCCTCCGGGATGTTAATCAGTGAATCTCCCGACTCCCTCCTCGCAGCTTTTAAATGGTGAATCTCCTTACTCCCACCTCGCTGCTTTTAATCAGTGAAGCTCCCGACTCCCTCCTTGCTGCTTTTAAACGGTGAAACACCCAATTCCCTCCTCGCTGCTTTTAATTAGCGAAACGCCCGACTCCCTCCTCGTTGCTTTTAAACTGAGAAGCTCCCGACTCCCACCTCGCTGCTTTTAAACAGTGATGCACCCGACTCCCTCCTCACTGCTTTTAAACTGTGAAACTCCTGACTCCCTCCTCACTGCTTTTAAATAGTGAAGCTCCCGGCTAACTCCTCGCTGATTTTAAACAGTGAAGCTCCCGGCTAACTCCTCGCTGATTTTAAACAGTGAAGCTCCCGGCTAACTCCTCGCTGATTTTTAGACGTGAATCACCCAGCACCCTCCTCACTGATTTGAACAGAGAAGCTGTTGGCTCCCTTCTAGCTTAATTTAAACAGTGAAGTTATAGAACCTCCCCTCACTGACTTAAACATTGAAGCTACCAGCTCCCTTCACACTGAATTTAAAGCGTGATTCCCCAATTTGCCCCCTCAGTGATTTTAATCGGTGAAACTCCCATCTCCTTGCTCGCTGATTTTAAACAGTGAAACCTGCAGCACCCTCCTCGCTGATTTTAAACAGTATTGCCCCGGACTGCCTCCTCGCTAATTTTAAATAGTGAAGATCCCAAATCCTGCCTAATTGACTTGAACAGTGAAGATTCTGGCACACGCCTCCCGGATGTTAATCAGTGAATCTTCTGATTCCCTCCTCGCTGATTTTATACAGTGAGGTTCCTGACCCCCACCTCGCTGATTTTATACAGTGAAGCTCCCGACTCCCACCTCGCAGCATTTAATCAGTATGAACCCGACTCCCTCCTCGCTGCTTTTAAACAGTGAAGCTCCCGACTCCCTCCTTGCTGCTTTTAAACAGTGAAACTCCTGACTCCCTCCTCGCTGCTTTTATACGGTGAAGCTCTCGAATGTCTCCTCGCAGCTTTTAAACGGTGAAGCTCCTGACTCCCTCCTCGCTGCTTTTAAACAGTGAAGCTCCCGACTCCCTCCTCGATGCTTTTAAACAGTGAAGCTCCCGACTCCCTCCTCGCTAATTAAAACTGTGAAACTCCTGACTCCCTTCTCCATGCTTTTAAACAGTGAAGTTCCTGACTCCCTCCTCGCTGCTTTTAAACAGTGAAGCTCCCGACTCCCTCCTCACTGCTTTTAAACGGTGAAGTTCCTGACTCCCTCCTCACTTCTTATAAATGGTGAAACTCCCAACTCCCTCCTCGCTGCTTTTAAACAGTGAAGCTCCTGACTCCCTCCTCCCTGCTTTTAAACAGTGAAGATCCCGACTACCTCCTTGCAGCTTTTAATCTGTGATGCTCCCGACTCCCTCCTCGCTGCTTTTAATCAGTGACGCTCCTGAGTCCCTCCTCGCTGCTTTTAAACGGTGAAGCTCCCGAATCCCTCCTCGCTGCTTTAAAACAGTGAAGCTCCCGACTCCCTCCTAGCTAATTTATAGCATATATGGTCCCAACTGCTTCCACACTGATTTTAGAAAGAGAAGCTCCCAGCTCCCTCCTCACGGATTTTAAGCGGTGAAGCTACCGACTGCCCCCTAGTTGATATTAAACAGTGAATCTCCTGGCTCCCTCCTCGCTGATTTTTAGATGTGAATCACCCAGCACCCTCCTCACTGATTTGATCAGAGAAGCTGTTGGCTCCCTTCTAGCTTAATTTAAAAAGTGAAGTTATAGAACCTCCCCTCACTGACTTAAACATTGAAGCTCTCAGCTCCCTTCACACTGAATTTAAAGAGTGATTCCACAGTTTGCCCCCTCAGTGATTTCAATCGGTGAAACTCCCATCTCCTTGCTCGCTGATTTTAAACAGTGAAACCTGCAGCATCCACCTCACTGATTTTAAACAGTATTGCCCCGGACTGCCTCCTCGCTAATTTTAAATAGTGAAGATCCCAAATCCTGCCTAATTGACTTGAACAGTGAAGATTCTGGCTCACTCCACCCGGATGTTAATCAGTGAATCTTCCGATTCCCTCCTCGCTGATTTTATACAGTGAAGCTCCCGACTCCCTCCTCGCTGCTGTTAAACAGTGATGCTCCTGACTCCCTCCTCGCTGCTTTTAAAAAGTGAAGCTCCCGACTCCCACCTCGCTGATATTAAACTGAGAATCTCTCGACACTCTCCTCGATGATATCAAACCGTCAAGCCTCCGCATCCCCCCTCACTGATTTGAAACAGAGAAGGTCCCGACTCCCTCCACGCTTATTTTAAGCAGTAAAGCTCCTGACTCCCTCCTCGCTAATTTATAACAGATATGGTCCCAACTGCTTGCACACTGATTTTAGAAAGAGAAGCTCCCAGCTCCCTCCTCACTGATTTTAAGCGGTGAAGCTACCGACTGCCCGCTAGTTGATATTAAACAGTGAATCTCCCGGCTCCCTCCTCGCTGATTTTTAGATGTGAATCACCCAGCACCCTCCTCACTGATTTGAACAGAGAAGCTGTTGGCTCCCTTCTAGCTTAATTTAAACAGTGAAGTTATAGAAACTCCCCTCACTGACTTAAACATTGAAACTCCCAGCTCCCTTCACACTGAATTTAAAGAGTGATTCCTCAGTTTGCCCTCTCAGTGATTTTAATCAGTGAAACTCCCAACTCCTTGCTGGCTGATTTTAATCAGTGAAACCTGCAGCCCCCACCTCACTGATTTTAAACAGTATTGCCCCGGACTGCCTCCTCGTTAATTTTAAATAGTGAAGATCCCAAATCCTGCTTAACTGACTTGAACAGTGAAGATTCTGGCTCACTCCTCCCGAATGTTTTTCAGTGACTCCCCCGATTCCCTCCTTGCTGATTTTATACTGTGAAGTTCCTGACCCCCAACACGCTGATTTTATACAGTGAAGCTCCCGACTCCCTCCTCGCAGCTTTTAAACAGTGATACTCCCGACTCCCTCCTCTCTGCTTTTAAACAGTGAAGATCCCGACTCCCTCCTCACTGATATTAAACTGAGAATCTCCTGATTCCCTCCTCGATGATATCAAACCATCAAGCCTCTCAATCCCCTCCCTCACTGATTTTAAACAGGCAAAGTCCCAACTCCCTCCTTGCTGATTTATAACAGATATGGTCCCAACACCCTCCTCACTGTTTTTAAGAAGAGAAGCTCCCGACTCCCCCTTCGCTGATATTAAACTGTCAAGTACTCGGCTCACCCCTCACTGATTTCGAACAGTGAAGCCGCCGACTTCCTCCTCGATGATTTTATACAGTGAGGATTCCGACTTCCTCCTCGATGATTTTATACAGTGAGGATTCCGACTCCCTGCTCGATGATTTTATGCAGTGAAAATCCCGACTTCCCTCTCACTGGTTTTCAACAATGAAGCTCCCAGCTCACTCCTCGCTGATTATAAATAGTGAAGCTCTTCACTCCTTTCTCGCTGATTATAAGAAGAGAAGGCCCGGATTCCCTATTCACTGATTTTAAACATTGAAGCTTCTGATTCTCTCCTCAATGATTTTCTACAGTGAAGCTCACGATGATATCAAATCGTCAAGCCTCTGCATCCCCACTTGCTGATTTGAAACAGTGAAGCTCCTGACTCACTTATCGCTGATTTTAAACAGTGTATCTCCCGACTCCTGCCCCCCTGATTTTTGAAAGTGAAGCTCCTGAATCCCTCCTCGATGATTTTATACAGTGAAGCTTGCAACACCCTCGCTGTGATATTAAACAGCCAAGCATCTGGCTCCCCTCTCATTGATTTTAAACAGTGAAACTCCCAACTCCCACCTCACTGATTTTAATAACTGAAGTTCCCATCTCCCTCCTCGGTGATTTTAAACAGTATAACTCCTGACTCCCACCTTGCTGATTTTAATAACTGAAATTCCAGTCTCCCTCCTTGCTGATTTTAAACAGTGAAGCTTCCGACTCCCTCCTCGCTGACTTAATACAGTGAAGCCTCGGACTCTGCCCTTGCTGATTTTAAACAGTAGAGTTCCTGACTCCCTATTCACTGATTATAAACAGTGAAGGTCCCGACTCATTTCTCGCTGACTTAATACAGTGAATCTCCCGACTCCCTCCTCGATGATATCAAACCATCAAGCCTCCGCATCCGCCCTCACTGATTTTAAACAGGGAAGATCCCAACTCCCTCCACGCTGTTTTATAACAGGGATGGTCCTGACTCCTTCCTTGCTGGTTTTTAACAGTGAAGCTCCTGGCACTCTCCTCGCTGATTTTAAACAGTGAAGCTCACAACTCCCTCCTCGCTGATTTTAAACAGTGAAGATACCGAATCTGTCCTCAATGATTTTATACAGTGAAGCTCCCAACTCCCTCCTCGATAATTTTAAACAGTGAAACTTCCAACTCCCTCCTTGATGATTTTAAAAAGCGAATCTCCTGACTCCCTGCTCACTGATTTTAAAAAATGAAGCTCCAGACTCCTGTCACCCTGATTTTAAACAGTGAAGCTCCCTGCTCCCTCCTCGCTGATTCTCAACTGTAGAGTTCCCGACTCCCTTTTTGATGATTTTAAACAGTGAAGGTCCAGACTCACTGATGTTAAACTGCAAAGCTCCTGACTCCTTCCTCACTGACTTTAACAAGTGAAGATGCCAAATCCGTCAACAGCTACTTTAAAAAGTGAAACTGCTGGCCCCAGCTGCTTGGATTTTAAACAGTGAAGCTCCCGATCACCTCCTCGCTGATTTTAAAGAGTGAATCTCCCAACACCCTCCTCACTGATCTTTAGATGTGAATCTACCAGCACCCTTCTCGCTGATTTGAAAAGTGAATCTGTTGGCTCCCTTCTAGATTAATTTAAACAGTGAGGCTCTAGAATCATTCTCACCCTCTCACTGACTTAAACTTTGAAGCTCCCAGATCCCTTCACACTGAATTTAAAGCGTGATTCCCCAGTTTGCCCCCTCACTGATTTTAATCGGTGAAACTCCCTTCTCCTTGCTTGCTGATTTTAAACAGTGAAACCTGCAGCCCCCACCTCCCCGGTTTTAAACAGTATTGCCCCGGACTGCCTCCTCGCTAATTTTAAATAGTGAAGCCCCCAAATCCTGCCTAACGGACTTGAACAGTGAAGATTGTGGCTCACTCCTCCCGGATGTTAATCAGTGAAGCTCCCGATTCCCTCCTCGATGATTATAAACAGTGAAGCTCCCAACTCTCTCCTCGATGATTTTAAGCTGTGAAGCTTCCAAGGCCCACCTCGCCAGTTTTAAACAGTGAAGCTCCCGATTCCCCCCTCACTGATTTAAACAGTGAAATTCTAAACTCCTTCCTCGCTGATTTTAAACAGTGGAGCTCCCAACTCTCTCCTCACTGATGTTAAACTGCAAAGCTCCTGACTCCTTCCTCACTGACTTTAACAAATGAAGAAGCCAAATCCATCATCAGCTACTTTAAAAAGTGAAACTGCCGGCTATGGCTTCTCTGATTTTAAACAGTTAAGCTCCTGACCCCCTCCTCGCTGACTGTAAACAGTTAATTTCCCGACACCCTCCTCACTGATATTTAGATGTGAATCTTCCAGCACCCTCCTCACTGATTTGAACAGTGAAGCTGTTGGCTCTCTTCTAGCTTAATTTAAACAGTGAAGCTCTAGATCGCCCCCTCACTGACTTAAACATTGAAGCTACCAGCTCCCTTCACACTGAATTTAAAGCGTGATTCCCCAGTTTGCCCCCTCACTGATTTTAATCGGTGAAACTCCCATCTCCTTGCTTGTTGATTTTAAACAGTGAATCCTGCAGCACCCTCCTCCCCGATTTTAAACAGTATTGCCCCGGACTGCCTCCTCACTAATTTTAAATAGTGAAGCTCCCAAGTCCTGCCTAACTGACCTGAACAGTGGAAATTCCGGCTCACTCCTCCATGATATTAATCAGTGAATGTCCCGATTCCCTGCTCGCTGATTTTATACAGTGAAGCTCCCGACTACCCCCATCACTGATTTTCAACAGTCAATCTCCCGACTCCCTCCGCACTGATTTTCAACTTCCTGACTCCATCCTCCCTTCTTGCTGTTTAGAAACAGTGAAGGCCTCGGCTTGCTTCTCGATGACTTAATACAGTCCAGACTCCAACTCCCCCCTCGCTAATTTTAAATAGCGAAGTTCCGGACTCGCTCCTCGCTGATTTTATACAGTGGACCTCCCGACTCCCTGCTCGATGATTTTAAGAAGTGAAGCTCCAGACTCTCCCCTCGCTGATTTTAAACAGTGAAGCTCCCGACTCCCTCCTTGATGATTTTAAGCTGTGAAGCTTCCGAGTCCCACATCACATGTTTTAAACAGTGAAGATCCTGACTCCATTCTTGCTGATTTTAAACAATGAAGCTCCTGAATCCTGACTCGCTAATTTGAAACAGCGAAGCTGCCGACTCCCGCCTCATTGATTTTAAGATGTGAATCATCCATCTGCCCCCTAACTGATTTCAACATTTGAAGCTCCCGACTCCCTCCTTGCTGATTTTAAGACGTGAATCTTCCAGTTCTATCCTCACTAATTTCAATAGTGAAGCTTTTGGCTCCCTCCTTGCTCAATTTGAACAGCTAAGCTCCTTGAATTCCACCTCACTGTCTTATACAGTGATGCTCCCTAATCTCTTATTGCTGATTTTAAACAGTGAAGCTCCTGACTCCCTTCTCACTGATTTTAAACAGTGAAACTCCCGACACCCCCCTCGCTGATTTTAAACAGTGAAGCTCCCGACCCCCTCCTCACTGATTTTAAACAGTGAAGCTTCTGACTCCCTGCTCGATGATTTTAATAAGTGAAGTTCCAGACTCCCCCCTCACTGATTTTAAACAGTGAAGCTCAGAATTCCTCTTTACTGATTGTAAATAATGAAGATCCTGACACCTCCTCACCCATTTCAAATAGTCCACTCCCGAATCCCTTCTCACTGCTTATAAACTATGAAGCTCCAAACTCCCTGAGGTTAATCAGTGAATCTACTGACTCCCTCCTTGCTGTATTTGTACAGTGAAGCTCCCAACTCTCTCCTCGCTGATTTTATACAGTGAAGCTCCCGATTCCCTCCTCGATGATTTTATACAATGAAGCTCGTGAAACCCTCCTCGCTGATATGAAACAGTCAAGAAATCGACTCCCCCCTCTATGATTTTTAACAGTGAAGTCACTGATGCCCCTTTTCCTGAATTGAAACATTGCAGCTCCCAATTCCCCCCTCGCTGATTTTAATAAGTGAATTTCATGTCTCCCTCCTCAGGGATTTTATACAGTGAAGATCCAGAGCCCCCTCTCACTGATTTTCAACAGTGAATCTCCCGAATCCCGGCTCACTGATTTTCAACTGTGAAGATCCCGACTCCATCCTCCATTCTTGCTGTTTAGAAACAGTGAAGGTCCTGGCTTGCTTCTCGTTGACTTAATACAGTCCAGACTCCAACTCCTCCCTCGCTGATTATAAACAGTGAAGCTCCCGACTCCCTCCTCGATGATTTTATACAGTGAAGCTCCAGATTCCAACCTCGCTGATTTTAAACAGTTAATCTCCAGAATCCCTCCTCAATGATTTTACACAGTGAAGCTCCTGACTCCCACCTCCATGATTTTATACAGTGAAGCTCCAGACATGCCCCTCGTTGATTTTAAACAGTGAAGCACCCGACTCCTTCCTGGATGATTTACACAGTGAAGCTCTAGATTCCCTCCTCTCTGATTTTAAACAATGAAGCCTGCGACTCCGTCCTTGATTTTATGCATTGAAGCTCCAGGCTCCACCCTCGCTGATTTTAAACAGTAAAGCTCCTGGCTCCATCCTTGCTATTATTAAAAAGTGAATCTCCCACCTCCCGCCTCCCTGATTTTTAACATTGAAGCTCCCGAATCCACCCTTGCTGATTATAAACAGTGAATCCCCCGACTCCCTACTCACTGACTTGAAACACCGAAGATCCATACTCCTTTCTCAATGAGTTTAAATAGTGAAGCATCCAACTCTCTCCCCACTGAGTTAATCAGTAAAGCTCCCGAATTACCCTTCGCCAATTTAAACAGTGAAGCTCCCAAATCCCTCGTCACTGATATTAAACAGTGAAGCTCCCAACACTGTTCTCGCTGATTTTAAACAGTGAATCTACCGACTCCTGCCTCTCTGACTTTTAACTGTGAAGCTCCCGAATCCCTCCTTGATGATTTTATACAGTGAAGCTCGTGACACCCTTCTGGCTGATATTAAACAGCCAAGCATCCGACTCCTCCCTCGCTGATTTTCAACAGTGAAGCCACTAACTCGTGCTTTCCTGAATTCAAACAGTGAAGCTCCCGACTGCCACCTCGCTGATTTTAATAAATGAAGTTCCCAACTCGCCCCTCACTGATTTTCAACAGTGAAGCTCCCAACTCCCATCCTCTCTCATTTTAAACAGTGAATTTCCCAACTCCCTTCTCGCTGATATTGATCAGAGAATCCCCACCCACTCCTCACTGATTTTAAACAGTGAAGCTCCTGATTCCCTCTTGGCTGATGTTGAATAGTGAAGCTCCCGACTGCCTTGTCATTGAGTTTTAACATTGAAGCTCCCGACACCCTCCACACTGACTTTAAACAGTGTATCTCCAGCCTCCCGGATTTTTAACAGTGAAGCTCCCGAATCCCTCCTCGATGATTATATGCAGTGAAACTCGCGATACCCTCCTCACTAATATTTATCATTCAAGCATCCGAATCCCTCCACGATGATTTTATACAGTGAAGCTCACGACACCCTCCTCGCTGATATTAAACAGCCAATGATTTTAAACAGTGAAGCTCCCAACTCCTTCTTAGTTGATTTTAAACAGTGAATCTCCTGACTCACTCGTCCCTGCGTTTTAACATTGAAGCTCCTGACACCCTCCACACTGACTTTAAACAGTGTATCTCCCGCTTCCCGCCTCCCTGATTTTTAACAGTGAATCTACCGAATCCCTCCTCGATGATTTTATGCAGTGAAAGTCGTGATACCCTCCGCGCTGATATTAAACAGCCAAGCATCCGACTCCCTCCTCAATGATTATAAACAGTGAAGTTCCCAACTCTCTCCTCGATGATTTTAAACTGTGAAGCTTCTGAGTCCCACCTCGCCCAGTTTTAAACATTGAAGCTCTCGACTCCCTCCTTACTGATTTTAAACAGTTAAGCTCCCAAGTCCCCTCTTGTGGATTTTAAACAGTAAAGCTCCTGACTCCACTCGAGCTGATTTTAAACAGTGAAGCACCTGACTCCCTCCTCACTGATTGTAAACAGTGAAGCTCCCGACACGCTCCTCACTAATATTTCAGCAAACATCCACACTGATTTGAACAGTGAAGCTGTTGGCTCTCTCCTAGCTTAATTTCAACAGTGAAGCTCTAGAACGCCCCTCACTGACTTAAACATTGAAGCTACCAGCTCCCTTCACACTGAATTTAAAGAGTGATGCCTCAGACTGCCCCCTCACTGATTTTAATCAGTGAAACTCCCATTTCCTTGCTCGCTGATTTTAAACAGTGAAACCTGCAGCACCCTCCTCCCCGATTTTAAACAGTATTGCCCCGGACTGCCTCCTCGCTAATTTTAAATAGTGAAGCCCCTAATCCTGCCTAACTGACTTGAACAATGAAGAGTCCGGCTCACTCCTCCTGGATGTTACTCAGTGAAGTTCTCGATTCCCTCCACGCTGAGTTTAAACAGTGCATTTCCCGACTCCATCCCAAGTGATTTGAAACAGAATAGCTCCCGACTCCCCCCTCGTTGATTTTAACATTGAAGCTCCCGACTCCTTCCTCACTGATTATAAACAGTGAAGATCTTTACTCTCTTTTCGCTAATTATCAACAGTGAAGTTTCCAAATCCCTCATCAATGATTTCATACGGTGAAGCTTGCAACACCCTCCTTGCTGATATTAAACATTCAAGCATCCAACACCCCCTCGCTGATTTTAAACAGCCAAGCTCCCGACTCCCTGTTCACTGATTTTAAGCAGTGCAGCTCCCGACTCCCGTGTCATTGACTTTTAACATTGAAGCTCCAGACACCCTCCATGCTGATGTTAAACAGCGTATTGCCTGCCTCCCGCCTCCCTGATTTTTAACAGTGAATCTCCCGAATCCCTCCTCTATGATTATATGCAGTGAAACCCACGACACTCGCCTCACTGTTATTAAACATCCAAGCATCCGAATCCCTCCTTAATGATATATACAGTGAAGCTCGTGATACCCTCCTCGCTGATATTAAACAGTCAAGTATCCGACTACCTCCTCGATGATTTTAAACAGTGAAGCTCATGAATCCCTTCTTCCTGATTTTAAACAGTGAAGCTCCCGACTCTCTCCTCGACGATTTTAAGCTGTGAAGCTTCCAAATCCCACCTCGCCAGTTTTAAACAGTGAAGCTCCAGAATCCCTCCTCGCTGATTTTAAACAGTGCAGCTCCCAACTCCCTCTCACAGATGTTAAACTGCAAAGCTCCTGACTCCTTCTTCACTGACTTTAACAAGTGAAGTTGCCAAATCCATCATCAGCTACTGTAAAAAGTGAAACTGCCGGCTCAGGCTTCTCTGATTTTAAACAGTTAAGCTCCTGACTCCTTCCTCGCTGATTGTAAACAGCGAAGTTCCTGACACACTCCTCACTGATATTTAGATGTGAATCTTCCAGCACCCTCCTCACTGATTTGAACAGTGAAGCTGTTGGCTCCATTCTAGCTTAATTTCAACTCGTGAAGCTCTAGAACCTCCCCTCACTGACTTACACATTGAAGTTCCCAGCTCCCTTCACACTGAATTTAAAGAGTGATGCCCCAGACTGCCCCCTCACTGATTTAAATCTGTGAAACTCCCATCTCCTTACTCGCTGATCTTAAACAGTGAAAACTGCAGCACCCTCCTCCCTGATTTTAAACAATATTGCCCCACACTGCCTCCTCGCTAATTTTAAATAGTGAAGCCCCCAAATCCTGCCTAACTGATTTGATCAGTGAAGATTCCAGCTCACTCTTCCTGGATGTTAATCAGTGAAGCTCCCGATTCCCTCCACGCTGAGTTTAAAAAGTGCAGCTCCTGACTCCATCCTAAGTTATTTGAAACAGAGCAGCTCCCCACTCCCTCCTCACTGATTTTAAACAATGAAGCTCCCAACTCCCCACCTCGTTGCTTTTAACAGTGAAGATCCCGACTCCCTCCTCACTGATTATAAACAGTGAAGATCTTTACTCCCTTTTTGCTGATTATAAACAGTGAAGCTCCCGATGCCCTACTTGCTGATATAAACAGTGAAGCTTCCAACTCCCTCGTCGATGACTTTATACAATGAAGCTTGTGACACCCTCGCTGATATTAAACATTCAAGCATCCGACACCCCCTCGCTGTAGCTTCCGACTCCCTGCTCGATGATTTTATTAAGTGAAGCACCAGGCCACCCCCTCCCTTATTTTAAAGAGTGAAACTCAGAATTCCTCTTTACTGATTTTAAATAATGAAGCTCACGACACCCCCTCGCCTATTTTAAAGAATGAAGGTCCCGAATCCCTTCTCACTGATTATAAACAATGAAGATCCCTACTGCCTGATGTTAATTAGTGAAGCACCCGATTCCCACCTCGCTGATTTTATACAGTGAAGCTCCCGGCTCTCTCCTCGCTGGTTTTATACGATGAAGATCCCGAATCCCTCCTCGATGATTTTATACAGGGAAGCTCGCGACACTCAACTCGCTGATATTAAACAGACTAGAATCTGACTCCAGCCTCGTTGATTTTAAACAGTGAAGCCACCGATGCCCCTTTTCCTGAATTTAAACAGAGCAGCTCCCAACTTCCCCCTCGCTGATTTTAATAAGTGAAGTTCATGTCTCCCTCCACGGTGATTATATACAGTGAGGCTCCCGACTCCCGCCTCACAGATTTTCAACAGTGGAACTCCCGACTCCCTCCTCACTAATTTTCAACTGTAAAGATCCCAAGACAATCCTCCCTTCTTGCTGTTTAGAAACAGTGAATGTCCCGGCTTGCTTCTCCATGACATAATACAGTCCAGACTCAAACTACCCCCTCGCTAATTTTAAATAGTGAAGGTCCGGACTTGCTCCTTGCTGATTTTATACAGTGGAGCTCCCGACACCCTGCTCAATGCTTTTAATAAGTGAAGCTCCAGACTCCCCCATCACTGATTATAAACAGTGAACCTCCCAACTCCCTACTCGCTGATTTTAAACAATGGAGCTCCCGACTCCCTTCTCACTCATTTGAAACACCGAAGCTCCTGACCCCAGCCTAGTTGATTTTAAGATGTGAATCTTCCAGATACCCCCTCACTGATTTCAACATTTGAAGCTCTCGACTCCCTCCTTGCTGATTTTAAAAAGTGAATTTCCCGATTCCCTTCTCGCTGATATTGATCAGTGAATCCCCCGATCCACTCCTCATTAATTTTAAACAGTGATGCTCCTGATTCCCTCCTGACTGATCTTAAACAGTGAAGCTCCCGACTCCCTCGTCACTGAGTTTTAACATTAAAGCTCCTGACACCCTCCACACTGACTTTAAACAGTGGATCCCCCACCTCCCTGGTTTTTAACAGTGAATTTCCCGAATCCCTCCTTGATGATTTTATGCAGTGAAACTCGTGACAGCCTCCTCGCTAATATTAAACAGCCAAGCATATGACTCCCTCCTCGATGATTTTGAACAGTGAAGCTCTCAATTCCCTCATCTCTGATTTTAAACAGTAAAGCTCCCGACTCGCCCCAAGCTGATTTTAAACAGTGAATCTGCACACTCCCTCTTCACTGATGTTAAACTGCAAAGCTCCTGACTCCTTCCTCACTGACTTTAACAAGTGAAGATGCCAAATCCGTCAAGAGCTACTGAAAAAAGTGAAACTGCCGGCTCCGGCTTCTCTGATTTTAAACAGCAAAGCTCCCGACACACTCCTCACTGATTTTTAGATGTGAATCTTCCAGCACCCTCCTTTGAATTTGAACAGTGAAGCTGTTGGCTCTCTCCTAGTTTAATTTAAACAGTGAAGCTCTAGAACTCCCCCTCACTGACTTAAACATTGAAGCTCCCAGCTCCCTTCACACTGAATTTAAAGAGTGATTCCCCAGTTTGCCCCTTCAGTGATTTAAATCGGTGAAACTCCTATCTCCTTGCTCGCTGATTTTAAACAGTGAAACCTACAGCACCCTCATCCCTGATTTTAAACAGTATTGCCCCGGACTGCCTCCTCGCTAATTTTAAATAGTGAAGCCCCCATATCCTGCCTAACGGACTTGATCAGTGAAAATTCCGGCTCACTCCTCCTGGATGTTAATCAGTGAAGCTCCCGATTCCCTCCACGCTGAGTTTAAACAGTGAAGCTCCTGACTCCATCCTAAGTGATTTGAAACGGAATAGCTCCCGACTCCCTCCTCACTGATTTTAAACAATGCAGCTCCCAACACCCACTTCGCTGATTTTAAACATTGAAGATCCCAACTCCCCACTCATTGATTGTAACATTGAAGCTCCCGACACCCTCCTCACTGATTACAAACAGTGAAGATCTTTACTCCCTTTTTGCTGATCATCAACAGTGAAGTTCCGACTCCCTCGTCAACGATTTTATACAGTGAAGCTCGCAACACCCTCCTCTCTGATATTAAGCATTCAAGCATCCGACGCCCCCCCTCGCTGATTTTAAACCTTGAAGCTCCCAACGCCATCATCGCTGTCTTTATACAGTGAAGCTCCCGACTCCATCATCACTGTCTTTATACAGTGAAGCGTCAGGCTCTGCCTTCACCGATTTTAAACAGTGAAGCTCATGACTCACTGTTCGCTGATTTTAAACAGTGAAGCTCACGACTCCCCCCAGTTGATTTTAAACAGTGAAGCTCCCGACTCCCTCGTCACTGTGTTTTAACATTGAAGCTCCCGACACCCTCCACTCTGATTTTAAACAGCGTATCGCCTGCCTCCCGCCTCCCTGATTTTTAACAGTGAATCTCCCGAATCCCTCCTCTATGATTATATGCAGTGAAACGCGTGACACCATCCTCACTGATAATAAACATTCAAGCATCCGAATCCCTCCTCGATGATATATACAGTGAAGCTCACGATACCCTCCTCACTGATATTAAACAGTCAAGCATCTGACTCCCTCCTCGATGATTTTAACAGTGAAGATCTTGAATCCCTTCTTCCTGATTATAAACAGTGAAGCTCCCGACTCTCTCCTCGATGATTTTAAGCTGTGAAGCTTCCAAGTCCCACCTCGGCAGTTTTAAACAGTAAATCTTCCGACTCCCTCCTCCTTTATTTTAAACAGTTAAGCTCCCAACTCCCCCCGTGCTGAATTTAAACAGTGAAGCTCCAAACTCCCTCCTCGCTGATGTTAAACAGTGAAGCTCCAGACTCCCTCCTCGCTGATGTTAAACTGTGAAGCTCCAAACTCCCTCCTCGCTGATGTTAAACTGTGAAGCTCCAGACTCCATCCTCGCTGATCTTAAACTGCAAAGCTCCTGACTCCTTCCTCATTGACTTTAACAAGTGAAGATGACAAATCCGTCATCAGCTACTTTAAAAAGTGAAACTGCCGGCTCCGGCTTCACTGATTTTAAACAGTGAAGCTCCCAACTCCCTTGTCATTGAGTTTTAACATTGAAGCTCCCGACACTCTCCATGCTGATTTTAAACAGCTTATCTCCCGCCTCCCGCCTCCCTGGTTTTTAACAGTGAAGCTCCTGATTCCTTCCTCGATGATTTTATGCAGTGAAACTCGTGACACCCTCCTCGCTGTTATTAAACATTCAAGAATCCGAATGCCTCCTTGATGATTTATACAGTGAATCTCGCAATACCCTCCTCACTGATATTAAACAGTCAAGCATCCGACTCCTTCCTCGATGATTTTAACAGTGAAGCTCATGAATCCCTTCTTCCTGATTATAAACAGTGAAGCTCCCGACTCACTCCTCAATGATTTTAAGCTGTGAAGCTTCCAAGTCCCACCTCGCCAGTTTTAAACAGTGAAGCTCCAGACTCCTTCCTCACTGATTTTAAACAGTTAAGCTCCCTTCTCCCCTCTTGTTGATTTTAAACATTGAAGTTTCCGACTCCCCCCGAGCTGATTTTAAACAGTGAAGATACCGACTCCCACCAAGCTGATTTTAAAAAGTGAAGCTCCCAAATCCCCTCGAGCTGATTTTAAACTGTGAATCTCCAGACTCCCTCTTCGCTGATCTTGAACAGTGAAGATCCTGACTCCACCCTAGTTGACCTTAAACAGTGAAACTCCCGACTCCCTCCTCGAGGATTTTATACAGTGAATCTCCAGACGCGATCCTTGCTGATTTTAAACAGTGTAGATTAAGACACTCCTCACTGATGTTAAACTGCAAAGCTCCTGACTCCTTCCTCATTGACTTTAAAAAGTGATGCTCGCAAATCTGTCATCAGCTACTTTAAAAAGTGAAACTGCTGGCTCCGGCTTCTCTGATTTTAAACAGTGAAGCTCCCAGCACCCTCCTCACTGATTTTTAGACTTGAGTTTCCCAGCACCCTTCTCACTGATTTGAACAGCGAAGCTGTTGGCTTCCTCTTAGTTTGATTTAAACAGTGAAGCTATTGAATCCCCCAGCTCTGTTTGCACTCAGCTCCCAGCTCCCTTCACGCTGAATTTAAAGAGTGATGCCCCAGACTGCCCCTTCAATAACTTTAATCAGTGAAACTCCCAGTTCCTTGCTTATTGATTTTAACCTGCAGCACCCTCCTCCCCGATTTTAAACAGTATTGCCCCGGACTGCCTCCTCGCTATTTGTAAATAGTGAAGCTCCGAAACCTTGCCTAACTGACTTGAACAGTGAAGATTGTGGCTCACTCCTCCCAGATGTTAATCAGTGAAGCTCCCAATTCCCTCCTCGCTGATTTTAACCAGTGAACCTCCCAACTTCCTCCTCGCTGATTTTAAACAGTGAAGCTCCTGACTCTTTCCTCAATGACTTTATACAGTGAAGCTCCAGCATTCCCCTCACAGATTTTAACATTGAAGCTCCCAACTCCCTCCCCCCAGATTATAAACAGTGAAGATCTTGATTCCCTTTTCGCTGATTATAAACAGCGAATCTCCCGATGCCCTACTTGCTGATGTTAAGACATGAAAATACCAGTTCTATCATCACTCATTTCAATAGTGAAGATCTTGGCTCCCTCCTCGCTAAATTTGAACAGCTAAGCTCCTTGAATTCCCCCTCACTGACTTGAACAGTAATGCTCCCTAATCTCTTCTCGCAGATTTTAAACAGTGAAGCTTCCAACTCCCTCGCCACTGATTTTAAACAGTGAAGCTTCCAACTACCTCGCCACTGATTTTAAACAGTGAAGCTTCCAACTCCCTCCTCACTGAATTCAAACAGTGATGCTCCCGACACTGTTCTCGCTGATTTTAAACACTGAAGCTCCCGGCTCAATCCTCACTGATTTTAAACAGTGAATCTCCTAACTCCCGGCTCCCAGATTTTTAACAGTGAAGATTCCCACTCCCTCCTCAATGATTTTATACATTGCAGCTCGCGACTCCCTCCTCGCTGGTTTTAAATAATGAAGCTCGTGACTCCCTCCTCGCTGATTTTAAACAGCGAAGCTCCTGACTCCCTCCTTGATGACTTTAAACTCCTTCCTCCCTGATTTTAAGATGTGAATCATCCAGCTTCCCCCTCACTGATTTCAACATTTGAAGATCTCGACACACTCCTTGCTGATTTTAAGATGTGAAACTTCCAGTTCTATCATCACTAATTTCAATAGTGAAGATCTTGGCTCCCTCCTCACTCAATTTGAACAGTTAAGCTCCTTGAATTCCCCCTCACTGACTTGAACACTAATGCTCCCTAACCTCTTCTCACAGATTTTAAACATTGAAGCTCCCAACTCCCTCGCCACTGATTTTAAACCTTGAAGCTCCCAACTCGCTCCTCACTGAATTTAAACAGTGAATCTCCCAGCTCAATCCTCAATGATTTTAAACAGTGAATCTCCTGACTCCCGACTCCCAGATTTTTAACACTGAAGCTTCCCACACCCTCCTCAATGATTTTATACAGTGAAGCTCGCGACACCCTCCTCGCTGATATTAAAAAGTGAAGCAACTGACTCCCACTTTCCTGAATTTAAACAGTGCAACTCCGGACTCCCAACTCGCTGATTTTAATAAATGAAGTTCCCGTCTCATTCCTCAGTGATTTTAAACTGTGAAGCTCCCAACTCCCTCCTCACTGATTTTCATCTGTGAAGATCCCGACTCCATTCTTGCTGACTTAATACAGTGAAGCCTCCAAATCCACCCTCGTTGATTTTAATCAGTTAAACTCCTGACTCCCTTCTTGCTGATTAGAAACAGTGAATGTCCCAACTCCCTTCTCGCTGACTTAATACAGTGAAGGTTCCAACTCCCCCCTCGCTGATTTTAAACAGTGAAGCTCCCGACTCCACCCTCAATGATTTTAAACAGTGAAGCTCCCGACTCCACCCTCAATGATTTTAAACAGTGAAGCTCCCGACTCCACCCTCAATGATTTTAAACAGTGAAGCTCCCGACTCCACCCTCACTGATTTTATACAGTGAAGATCCCGACTCCACCCTCATTGTGTTTAAACAGTGAAGATCCCGATTCCCTTCTCGCTGATTTGAAACAATGAAGCTCAGAATCCCTCCATACTGAGTTTAAACAATGGAGTTCCTGACTCCCCCTCGCCTATTTTAAACAGTGAAGCTCCCGAATCCTGCCTCACTCATTTTAAACAATGAAGCTCCTGACTCCCTCCACGCTGATTTTAAGATGTGAATCATCCAACTCCCCCCTCACTGATTTCAACATTCGAAGCGCTCGACTCCCTCCTTGCTGATTTTAAGATGTGAAACTTCTAGTTCTATCATCACTAATTTCAATAGTGAAGCTCTTGGCTCCCTCCTCGCTCACTCTGAACAGCTAAGCTTATTGAATTCCCCGTCACTGCCTTCAACAGTAATGCTCCCTAATCTCTTCTCACAGACTTTAAACAGTGAAACTCCTAACTCCTTCCTCGCTGATTTTATACAATGAAGATCCAGACTCCCCACTCACTGATTTTAAACAGTGAAGCTCTGAGTCCCTCCGCGCTGATTTTATACGTTGAAGCTCCCAACTCCATCGTCACTGATTTTAAACAGTAAAGCTCCCGACTCCCTCTTTGATGATTTTAAACAGTGAAGCTCCTTTCTCCCTCCTCACTGATTTTAAACCGTGAAGCTCTCAACTCCCTCCGCGCTGATTTTATACATTGAAGCTCGTGACTCCCTCCTCGCTGATTTTAAACAGTGAAGCTCCAGACTCCCCTCATGTTGATTTTATTCAGTGAAGCTCCCGAGTCCCTTCTCGCAAATTTGAAAAAATGAAGCTCAGAATCCCTCCTTACTGATTTTATTCAGTGAAGCTCCCGAATCCGGTCTCACTCATTTTAAACAATGAAGCTCCTGACTCCTTCCTCCCTGATTTTAAGATGTGAATCATCCAGCTGCCCCCTCACTGATTTCAACATTTGAAGCTCTCGACACACTCCTTGCTGATTTTAAGACGTGAAACTTCCAGTTCTTTCATCACTAATTTCAATAGTGAAGATCTTGGCTCCCTCCTCCCTCAATTTGAACAGTTAAGCTCCTTGAATTCCCCCTCACTGACTTGAACAGTAATGCTCCATAACCCCTCCTTCCTGATTTTAAACAGTGAAGCTCCCGACTCCCTCGCCACTGATTTTAAACAGTGATGCTCCCGACACCGCCCTCGCTGATTTAAAACACTGAAGCTCCCGGCTCAATCCTCACTGAGTTTAAACAGTGAATCTCCTAACTCCCGGCTCCCACATTTTTAACAGTGAAGCTTCCCACTCCCTCCTCAATGATTTTATTCAGTGAAGCTCCTGATTCCCTCCTTGCTGATTTAATACAGTGAAGATCCCGACTCACTCCTTTTTGAGTTTAAACAGTGAAGCTCCCGACTCCCTTCTCGCTGATTTGAAACAATGAAGCTCAGAATCCCGCCTTACTGAGTTTAAACAATGAAGCTCCCGACTCCCCCTCGCCTATTTTAAAGAGTCAAGCTCCCGAATCCAGTCTCACTGATTTCAGACAAATGAAGCTCCTGACTCCCTCCATGCTGATTTTAAGATGTGAATTATCTACCTCCCCCCTCACTGATTTCAACATTTGAAGCTCCCGACTCCTTCCTTGCTAGTTCTATCATCACCAATTTCAATACTAAAGCTCTTGGCTCCCTCCTCATTCACTTTGAACAGCTAAGCTCCTTGAATTCCCCCTCACTGACTTGAACACTAATGCTCCCTAATCTCTTCTCGCAGATTTTAAACAGTGAAGGTCCCAAGTCCCTCCTCACTGAATTTATACAGTGAATCTCCTGGCTCAATCCTCACTGATTTTAAACAGTGAATCTCCTGACTACCAACTCCCAGATTTTTAACAGTGATGCTTCCCGCACCCTTCTCGATGATTTTATACAGTGAAGCTCGCGACGCCCTCCTCGGTGGTATTAAAAAGTGAAGCAACCGACTCCCACTTTCCTGAATTTAAACAGTGCAGCTCCTGACTCCCAACTCACTGATTTTAATAAATGAAGTTCCCGTCTCATTTCTCAGTCATTTTAAACAGTGAAGCTCCCGACTCCCCCGTCACTGAATTTCAACTGTGAACATCCGAACTCCGTTTTCGCTGATTTTCATTTGTGAAGATCCCGACTCTATCCTCATTGATTTAATACATTGAAGCCTCCGAATCCAGCCTCACTGATTTTAATCAGTTAAACTCCTGACTACCTTCACGCTGGTTAGAAACAGAGAAGGTCCCGACTCCCTTCTTGCTGACTTAATACAGTCAAGGCTCCAACTCCCCCCTCACTGATTTTAAACAGTGAAGCTCCCGACTCCCTCCTTGCAGATTTTAAACAGTGAAGATCCTAACTCCCTCCTCGATGATTTTATGCAGTGAAGCTCCCAACTCCCTCCTCACTGATTTTATACAGTGGAGATCCAGAGTCCCACTCGCTGATTTTAAACAGTGAAGCACCTGGGTCCCTCCTCGCTGATTTTATATATTGAAGCTCCCGACTCCCTCCTTGATGATTTTAAACAGTGAAGCTCACTTTTCCCTCCTCACTGATTTTAAACAGTGAAGCTCCCGACTCCCTCCTTGCGGATTTTAAGACGTGAAACTTCCAGGTCTTTCATCACTAATTTCAATAGTGAAGCTCTTGGCTCCCTCCTCGCTCACTTTGAACAGCTAAGCTCCTTGAATTCTCCCTCACTGACTTGAACAGTAATGCTCCCTAATCTCTTCTTGCAGATTTTAAACATTGAAGCTCCCAACTCCCTCGCCACTGATTTTAAACATTGAAGCTCCCAACTCGCTCCTCACTGAATTTAAACAGTGAAGCTCCCAACTCGCTCCTCACTGAATTTAAACAGTGAAGCTCCCAACACCGTCCTCGCTGATTTTAAACATGAAGCTCCAGGCTCAATCTTCACTGATTTTGAACAGTGAATCTCCTTAATCTCGACTCCCAGATTTTTAACAGTGAAGCTTCCCACACCTTCCTCGATGATTTTATACAGTGAAGCTCATAACACCCTCCTGGCTGATACTAAAAAGTGAAGCAACCAACTCCCAACTCGCTGATTTTAATAAATAATATTCCTGTCTCATTCCGCAGTGATTTTAAACTGTGAAGCTCCCAACTCGCTCCTCACTGATTTTCATCTGTGAAAATCCCAACTCCATCCTCGCTGACTTAATACAGTGAAGCCTCCGGATCCACCCTCGCTGATTTTAATCAGTTAAACTCCGGACTCCCTTCTCGTTGATTTGAATCAGTGAAGGTCCCGACTCCCTTTTTGCTGACTTAATATAGTCAAGGCACCAACTCATCCCTTGCTGATTTTAAACAGTGAAGCTCCCAATTCCACCCTCACTGATTTTCAACTGTGAAGATCCTGACTCCATCCTCACTGACTTAATACAGTGAAGCCTCCGAATCCACCCTCGCTGAGTTTAAATAGTTAAGCACCTGACTCCCTTATCGATGATTAGAAACAGTGAAGGTCTCGACTCCCTTCTCGCTGACTTACTCCAGTCAAGGCTCCAACTCCCCCCTCGCTGATTTTAAACAGTGAAAATTCCGACTCCCTCCTCGATGATTTTATACAGTGAAGATCCCGCCTCACTACTCACTCATTTTATACAGTGAAGATCCTGACTCACTCCTCATTGAGTTTAAACAGTGAAGCTCCCGACACCCTTCTCGCTGATTTGAAACAATGAAGCTCAGAATCACTCATTACTGAGTTTAAACAATGGAGTTCTTGACTGCCCCTCGCCTATTTTAAACAGTGAAGCTCCCAAATCCCGTCTCACTGATTTTAAACAATGAAGCTCCTGACTCCTGCCTCGCTGATTTTGAGACGTGAAACTTCCAGTTCTATGCTCACAAATTTCAATAGTGAAGCTCCTGGCTCCCTCCTCGCTCAATTTGAACAGCTAAGCTCCTTGAATTCCCCCTCCCTGACTTGAACATTAATGCTCCCTAATCTCTTCTCGCAGATTTTAAACAGTGAAGCTCCCAACATCGTTCTCGCTGATTTTATACGGTGAAGATCCCGACTCACTCCTCATTGAGTTTAAACAGTGCAGCTCTGGACACCCTTCTCGCTGATTTTAAAAACTGAAGCTCCCGACTACCTCCTCGCTGGTTTTATACAGTGAAAATCACAACTCACTCCTCTTGAGTTTAAACAGTGATGCTTTTGACTCCCTTCTCGCTGATTTGAAACAATGAAGCTCAGAATACCTCCTTACTGAGTTTAAACAATGAAGCTCCCGACTCCCCCTCGCCTAAAATCCGGTCTCACTGATTTTAAACAATGAGGCTCCCTCCTCCCTCCTCCCTGATTTTAAGATGTGAATCATCCAGCTCCCCCCTCCCTGATTTCAACATTTGAAGCTCCCGACTCCCTCATTGCTGATTTTAAGACGTGAAACTTCCAGTTCCATCATCAGTAATTTCAATAGTGAAGCTCTTGGCTCTCTCCTCGCTCAATCTGAACAGCTAAGCTCCTTGAATTCCCCCTCACTGACTTGAACACTAATGCTCCCTAAACTCTTCTCGCAGACTTTAAACAGTGAAGCTCCCAACTCGCTCCTCACTGAATTTAAGCAGTGAAACTCCGACACCGCCCTCGCTGATTTTAAACAGTGAAGCTCCCGACTCAATCCTCACTGATATTAAACAGTGAATCTCCTGACTCACAACTCCCAGATTTTTAACACTGAAGCTTCCCACACCCTCCTCGATGATTTTATACAGTGAAGCTCGCGACACCCTCCTCGCTGATATTAAAATGTGAAGCAACCGACTCCCACTTTCCTTAATTTAAACAGTGCATCTCCCGACTCCGTCCTCACTGATTTTCATCTGTGACGATCCCGACTCCATCCTCACTGACTTAATACAGTGAAGCCTCCAAATCTACCCTCACTAATTTTAATTAGTTAAACTCCTGACTCCCTTCTCGCTGATTAGAAACAGTGAATGTCCCGACTCCCTTCTCACTGACTTAACAAAGTCAAGGCTCCAACTCCACCTTCGCTGATTTTAAACAGTGAAGCTGCCGACTTCCTCTTAGATGATTTTATGCAGTGAAGCTCCCATCTCCCTCCTTGCTGATTTTATACAGTGAAGATCCAGACTCCGCACTCGCTGATTTTAAACAGTGAATCTCCTTACTCCCGACTCCAAGATTTTTAACAGTGAAGATTCCCACTCCCTCCTCGATGATTTTGTACAGTGAAACTCGTAACACCCTCCTCGCTGATATTAAAAAGTGAAGCAACCGACTCCCACTTTCCTTAATTTAAACAGTGCAGCTCCTGACTCCCAGCTCGCTGATTTTAATAAATGAAGTTCCCGTCTCATTCCTCAGTGCTTTTAAACAGTGAAGCTCCCGACTCCCCCGTCACTGAAATTCAACTGTGAACATCCCGACTCCCTCCTCACTGATTTTAATCTATGAAGATCCCGGCTCTTTCCTCACTGGCTTAATACAGTGAAGCCTCCGTATCCACCCTTGCTGATTTTAATCAGTTAAACTCCTGACTCCCTTCTCGCTGATTAGGAACAGAGCAGATCTCGACTCACTTCTCGCTGACTTAATACAGTCAAGGTTCCAACTCACACCTCGCTGACTTTAAACAGTGAAGCTCCCAACTCCCTCCTCACTGATTTTATGCAGTGAAGATCCAGGCTCCCCATTCGCTGATTTTAAACAGTGAAGTTCCCGGGACCCTCCTCGCTGATTTTATACATTGAAGCTCCCAACTCGCTCCTCGCTGATTTTATTCAGTGAAGCTCCTGATTCCCTCCTTGCTGATTTTAGACAGTGAAGACCACGACTCACTCCTCATTGAGTTTAAACAGTGAAGCTCCTGACTCCCTTCTCGCTGATTTGAAACAATGAAGCTCAGAATCCCGCCTTACTGAGTTTAAACAATGAAGCTCCTGACTCCCCCTCACCTATTTTAAAGAGTCAAGCTCCTGAATCCGGTCTCACTGATTTTAAACAATGAAGCTCCTGACTCACTCCTCGCTGATTTTAAGATGTGAATCATCCAGCTCCCCCCTCACTGATTTCAACATTTGAATCTCCCAACTCCCTTCTTGCTGATTTTAAGACGTGAAACATCCAGTTCTATCATTGCTAATTTCAATAGTGAAGCTCTTTGCTCACTCCTCGCTCAATTTGAACAGCTAAGCTCCTTGAATACCCTCTCACTGACTTAAACAGTAATGCTCACTAATCTCTTCTCGTAGATTTTAAACAGTGACGCTCCCAACTCCCTCGCACCTGATTTTAAACGGTGAAGCTCCCGGCTCAATCCTCACTGATATTAAACAATGAATCTCCTGACTCCCGACTCCCAGATTTTTAACAGTGAAGCTTCCCACACCCTCCTCGATGATTTTATACAGTGAAGCGCGCGACACCCTCCTTGCTGATATTAAAATGTGAAGCAACCAACTCCCACTTTCCTTAATTTAAACAGTGCAGCTCCCAACTCCCTCCTCACTGATTTTCATCTGTGACGATCCCGACTCCATCCTCACTGACTTAATACAGTGAAGCATCCAAATCTACCCTCACTGATTTTAATCAGTTAAACTCCTGACTCCCTTCTCGCTGATTAGAAACAGTGAATAACCCAACTCCCTTCTAGCTGACTTAACAAAGTCAAGGCTCCAACTCCACCCTCGCTGATTTTAAACAGTGAAGCTGCCGACTTCCTCTTAGATGATTTTATGCAGTGAAGCTCCCATCTCCCTCCTTGCTGATTTTATACAGTGAAGATCCAGACTCCGCACTCGCTGATTTTAAACAGTGAATCTCCTTACTCCCGACTCCAAGATTTTTAATGGTGAAGCTTCCCACTCCCTCCTCGATGATTTTATACAGTGAAGCTCGCGACACCCTCCTCACTGATATTAAAAAGTGAAGCAACTGACTCCCACTTTCCTTAATTTAAACAGTGCAGCTCCTGACTCCCAGCTCGCTGATTTTAATAAATGAAGTTCCCGTCTCATTCCTCAGTGCTTTTAAACAGTGAAGCTCCCGACTCCCCCGTCACTGAAATTCAACTGTGAATATCCCGACTCCCTCCTCACTGATTTTAATCTATGAAGATCCCGGCTCTCTCCTCACTGACTTAATACAGTGAAGCCTCCTTATCCACCCTTGCTGGTTTTAATCAGTTAAACTCCCAACTCCCTTCTCGCTGATTAGGAACAGAGCAGATCTCGACTCACTTCTCGCTGACTTAATACAGTTAAGGCTCCAACTCACACCTCGCTGATTTTAAACAGTGAAGCTCCCAACTCCCGCCTCGATGATTTTATGCAGTGAAGCTCCCAACTCCCTCCTCACTGATTTTATACAGTGAAGATCCAGGCTCCCCATTCGCTGATTTTAAACAGTGAAGTTCCCGGGACCCTCCTCGCTGATTTTATACATTGAAGCTCCCGACTACCTCCTCGCTGATTTCATTCAGTGAAACTCCCGGTTCCCTCTATGCTGATTTTATACAGTGAAGACCCCGCCACACTCCTCATTGAGTTTAAACAGTGAAGCTCCTGACTCCCTTCTCGCTGTTTTGAAACAATGAATCTCAGAATCCCTCCTTACTGAATTTAAACAATGAAGCTCCTGACTCACTCCTCGCTGATCTTAAGATGTGCATCATCCAGCTGCCCCCTCACTGATTTCAACATTTGAATCTCCCAACTCCCTTCTTGCTGATTTTAAGATGTGAAACATCCAGTTCTATCATTGCTAATTTCAATAGTGAAGCTCTTTGCTCACTCCTCGCTCAATTTGAACAGCTAAGCTCCTTGAATTCCCTCTCACTGACTTAAACAGTAATGCTCACTAATCTCTTCTCGTAGATTTTAAACAGTGACGCTCCCAACTCCCTCGCACCTGATTTTAAACAGTGAAGCTCCCGGCTCAATCCTCACTGATATTAAACAATGAATCTCCTGACTCCCGACTCCCAGATTTTTAACAGTGAAGCTTCCCACACCCTCCTCGATGATTTTATACAGTGAAGCGCGCGACACCCTCCTTGCTGATATTAAAATGTGAAGCAACCAACTCCCACTTTCCTTAATTTAAACAGTGCAGCTCCCAACTCCCTCCTCACTGATATTCATCTGTGACGATCTCGACTCCATCCTCGCTGACTTAATACAGTGAAGACTCTGAATCCACCCTCACTGATTTTAATCACTTAAATTCCTGACTCCCTTCATGATAATTGGAAACAGTGAAGGTCCCGACTCCCTTCTCGCTGACTTAATACAGTCAAGACTCCAACTCCCTCCTCGCTGAGTTTAAACAGTGAAGATCCCGACTCACTCTTCATTGAGTTTAAACAGTGAAGCTCCTGATTCCCTCCTTGCTGATTTAATACAGTGAAGATCCCGACTCACTCCTTTTTGAGTTTAAACAGTGAAGCTCCCGACTCCCTTCTCGCTGATTTGAAACAATGAAGCTCAGAATCCCGCCTTACTGAGTTTAAACAATGAAGCTCCCGACTCCCCCTCGCCTATTTTAAAGAGTCAAGCTCCCGAATCCAGTCTCACTGATTTCAGACAAATGAAGCTCCTGATTCCCTCCACGCTGATTTTAAGATGTGAATTATCCACCTCCCCCTCACTGATTTCAACATTTGAAGCTCCTGACTCCTTCCTTGCTAGTTCTATCATCACCAATTTCAATACTAAAGCTCTTGGCTCCCTCCTCGTTCACTTTGAACAGCTAAGCTCCTTGAATTCCCCCTCACTGACTTGAACACTAATGCTCCCTAATCTCTTCTCGCAGATTTTAAACAGTGAAGGTCCCAAGTCCCTCCTCACTGAATTTATACAGTGAATCTCCTGGCTCAATCCTCACTGATTTTAAACAGTGAACCTCCTTAATCCTGACTCCGAAATTTTTAACAGTGATGCTTCCCACTCCCTTCTCGATGATTTTATACAGTGAAGCTCGCGACGCCCTCCTCGGTGGTATTAAAAAGTGAAGCAACTGACTCCCACTTTCCTGAATTTAAACAGTGCAGCTCCTGACTCCCAACTCACTGATTTTAATAAATGAAGTTCCCGTCTCATTTCTCAGTCATTTTAAACAGTGAAGCTCCCGACTCCCCCGTCACTGAATTTCAACTGTGAACATCCGAACTCCGTTTTCGCTGATTTTCATTTGTGAAGATCCCGACTCTATCCTCACTGACTTAATGCAATGAAGCCTCCGAATCCACCCTTGCCGAATTTAATCAGTTAAACACCCGAATCCCTTCTCACTGGTTAGAAACAGAGAAAGTCCCGGCTCCCTTCTCGCTGACTTAATACAGTCAAGGCTCCAACTCCCTCCTCGCTGCTTTTAAACAGTGAAGCTCCCGACTCCCTCCTTGCGGATTTTAAACAGTGAAGCTCCTAACTCCCTCCTCGATGATTTTATGCAGTGAAGATCCCAACTCCCTCCTCGCTGATTTTATACAGTGAAGATCCAGACTTCCCACTCGCTGATTTTAAAAAGTGAAGCTCCCGACTACCTCCTCGCTGATTTTATACAGTGAAAATCACAACTCACTCCTTGCTGAATTTATACAGTGAAAATCACAACTCACTCCTCATTGAGTTTAAACAGTGATCCTCCTGACTCTCTTCTCGATGATTTGAAACAATGAAGCTCAGAATCCCTCCTTACTGAGTTTAAACAATGGAGTTCCTGACTCCCCCTCGCCTATTTTAAACAGCGAAGCTCCCGAATCCGGTCTCACTGATTTTGAACAATGAGGCTCCTGACTCCCTCCTCCCTGATTTTAAGATGTGAATCATCCAGCTCCCCCCTCACTGATTTCAACATTTGAAGCTCCCGACTCCCTCATTGCTGATTTTAAGACGTGAAACTTCCAGTTCCATCATCACTAATTTCAATAGTGAAGCTCTTGGCTCCCTCTTCGCTCAACTTGAACAGCTAAGCTCCTTGAATTCCCCCTCGCTGACTTGAACACTAATGCTCCCTAATCTCTTCTCACAGATTTTAAACAGGGAAGTTCCTGAATCCCTCATCAATGAATTTAAACAGTGAAACTCCGACACCGCCCTCGCTGATATTAAACAGTGAAGCTCCCGACTCAATCCTCACTGATTTTAAACAGTGAATCTCCTGACTCCCGACTCCCAGATTTTTAACAGTGAAGCTTCCCACCCCTCCTCGATGATTTTATACAGTGAAACTCGCGACACCCGCCTCGCTGATATTAAAAAGTGAAGCAACCAACTCCCACTTCCCTGAATTTAAACAGTGCAGCTCCCAACTCCCGCCTCACTGATTTTCATCTGTGATGATCCCGACTCCATCCTCACTGACTTAATACAGTGAAGCCTGCAAATCCACCCTCACTGATTTTAATCACTTGAGCTCCTGACTCCCTTCTCGCTGAATCGAAACAGTGAATGTCCCGACTCTCTTCTCGCTGACTTAACAAAGTCAAGGTTGCAACTCACCCCTCGCTGATTTTAAACAATGAATCTCCCGACTCCCTCCTTGCTGATTTTAAACAGTGAAGCTGCCGACTCACTCTTAGATGATTTTATGCAGTGAAGCTCCCAACTCCCTTCTTGCTGATTTTATACAGTGAAGATCCAGACTCCCCACTCGCTGATTTTAAACAGTGAATCTCCTGACTCCCGACTCCCAGATTTTTAACAGTGAAACTTCCCACTCCCTCCTCAATGATTTTATACAGTGAAGCTCGCGACACCCTCCTCACTGATGTTAAAAAGTGAAGCAACCGGCTCCCACTATCCTGAATTTCAACTGTGAACATCCCGACTCCCTCCTCACTGATTTTAATCTATGAAGATCCCGGCTCTTTCCTCACTGGCTTAATACAGTGAAGCCTCCGAATCCACCCTTGCTGATTTTAATCAGTTAAACTCCTGACTCCCTTCTCGCTGATTAGAAAAAAAAAAGGTCCCAACTCGCTTCTCGCTGACTTAATACAGTCAAGGCTCCAACTCCCATCTCGCTGACTTTAAACAGTGAAGCTCCCAACTCCCGCCTCGATGATTTTATGCAGTGAAGTTCCCAACTCCCTCCTCACTGATTTTATACAGTGAAGATCCAGGCTCCCCATCCGCTGATTTTAAACAGTGAAGTTCCCTTTTCCCTCCTCACTGATTTTAAACAGTGAAGCTCCCGACTCCATCCTCGTTGATTTTATTCAGTGAAGCTCCCGATTCCCTCCATGCTGATTTTATACAGTGAAGATCCTGACTCACTCCTCATTGAGTCTAAACAGTGAAGATCCCGACTCCATCCTCGCTGATTTTAAACAGTGAAGCTCCCTTCTCCCTCCTCACTGTCTTTAAACAGTGAAGATCCAGACTCCCTTCTCACTGATTTTATACAGTGAAGCTCCCAATTCCCTCCTTGCTGATTTTAGACAGTGAAGATCCCGACTCACTCCTCTTTGAGTTTAAACAGTGAAGCTCCCGACTCCCTTCTCGCTGATTTGAAACAATGAAGCTCAGAATCCCGCCTTACTGAGTTTAAACAATGAAGCTCCTGACTCCCCCTCGCCTATTTTAAAGAGTCAAGCTCCTGAATCCGGTTTCACTGATTTTAAACAATGAATCTCCTGACTCACTCCGCGCTGATTTAAGATGTGAATCATCCAGCTGCCCCCTCACTGATTTCAACATTTGAAGCTCCCAACTCCCTCCTTGCTGATTTTAAGACGTGAAACTTCCAGTTCTATCATCAGTAATTTCAATAGTGACGCTCTTGGCTCCCTTCTCGCTCAATCTGAACAGCTAAGCTCCTTGAATACCCTCTCACTGACTTGAACAGTAATGCTCACTAATCTCTTCTCGCAGATTTTAAACAGTGAAGTTCCCAATTCCCTCGCCCCTGATTTTAAACAGTGAAGCTCCTGACTCCCTCTTCACTGAATTTAAACAATGAATCTCCTGACACCATCCTCGCTGATTTTAAACAGTGAAGCTCCCTGCTCAATCCTCACTGATTTTAAACAATGAATTTCCTGACTCCCGACTCCCAGATTTTTAATAGTGAAGCTTCCCACACCCTCCTTGATGATTTTATACAGTGAAGCGCGCGACACCCTCCTTGCTGATATTAAAAAGTGAAGCAACCAACTCCCACTTTCCTGAATTTAAACAGTGCAACTCCGGACTCCGTCCTCACTGATTTTCATCTGTGACGATCCCGACTCCATCCTCACTGACTTAATACAGTGAAGACTCCGAATCCACCCTCACTGATTTTAATCACTTAAACTCCTGACTGTCTTCATGATGATTAGAAACAGTGAAGCTCCCAATTCCCTCCTTGCTGATTTTATACAATGAAGCTCCAGACTCCCCCCTCGCTGATTATAAAGAGTGAATATCCCAGCACCCTCCTCATTGTTTTGAGCAGAGAAGCTGTTGGCTCCCTTCTAGCTTAATTTAAACAGTGAAGCTCTAGAATCCCCCCTAACTGACTTAAACATTGAAGCTCCCAGCTCCCTTCACACTGAATTTTAAATAGTGAAGCTCCCAAATCCTGCCTAACTGACTTGAACAGTGAAGGTTCTGGCTTACTCCTCCCTGATGTTAATCCGTGAAGCTCTCTATTCCCTCCTCACTGATTTTAAACAGTGAAACGCCCGAATCCCCCCTTGCTGCTTTTAAATAGCGAAGCTCCTGACTCCCCCCTCGCCGATTTTTCTCTCCTCACTAATTTCAGTAGTGAAGTTCTTGGCTCCCAACTCGCTCAATTTGAATACTTAAACTCCTTGAATATCTCCTCACTGACTTGAACAGTGTTGCTCATTAATCTCTTCTCGCTGATTTTAAAAAGTGAAGCTCCCAACTCCATCGTCGCTGATTTTAAACACTGAAGCTTCTAATTCCCTCCTTGCTGATTTTAAGCAGTGAAGCTCCGACTCCTTCTATGATTTTCTACAGTGAGGCTTCCGACTCCCTCCTCAATGACTTTATGCTGTGAAGCTCCGGATTCCCCCCTTATTGATTTTCAACCGTGAAGCTCCCAACTTCATTATCGCTGATTTTAAATAGTGAAGCTCCCGGCTCCCTCTTTAATGATTTTAAACGGAGAAGAACCTGACTCCTTCCTTACTGATTTTAAACAGAGAAGCTCCCAACTCCCTCCTCAATGATTTTCAACAGTGAAGATCATAACTCCCTCCTCGCTGATTATAAACAGTGAAGCTCCGGTCTCCCTATTCACTGATTTTAAACAGTGAATCTCCCGACTCCCTCCTCACTGATATTAAAAGGTCAAGCTCCCAACTACCTCTTCACTGATTTTAAACAATGAAAATTTGACTCCCTCTTGCTGATTTTAAGCTCTGAAGCTCCTGACTCCCTCCTCACTGATTTCAACAGTGAAGCTTCCCACTCACTCCTTGCTGATTTTAAACAGTGAATCTCCTGACTCCCTTCTCGCTGATGTTAACAGTGAAGCTCCCGACTCCTTTCTCGCTGATTAGAAACAGTGAAGCTCCCGACTTCCTCCTCACTGATTCTAAAGAGTGAAGCTCCCGACTCCCTCCTCGCTGATTTTAAACAGTGAATCTCCCGACTCCCTCCTCACTGATTCTAAACAGTGAAGCTCAGGACACCCTTCTCGCTGATTTTAAACAGTGAAGCTCCCGACTCCCTCTTCGCTGATTTTAAACAGTGAAGCCCCCGGCTCCCTTCTCATTGATTTTAAACAGTGAATCTCCCAATTTCCTCCTCACTGATTTTAAACATTGAAGCCCCTAAGTCTCTCCTTGCTGATTTTAAATGGTGAGACTCCTGTATCCCACCTCAGTGACTTAAACAGTGACGCTCCTGGCTCACTGCTCATTGAATTTAAAGAGTGAAGCTCCAGGCTGCCCCCTCACCTATTTTAATCAATGAATCTCCCGAATTCTTTGTCTCTGATTTAAAATAGTGAAGCTCCAAAATCCTGCCAAATTGACACAAACAGAGAGGCTCCTGGCTCACTCCTCGCTGAATTTAAACAGTGAAGCTCTCAGCTTCCCTCTAGCTTAATTTGAACAGTGAAGCTCCTGAATCCCACCTCACTGACTTAAACAGTGATGCTCCCTACTCCCTTCTCACTGATTTTAATCAGTGATGTCCCAGAGTCCCTTCTCACTGATTTTAATCAGTGATGTCCCAGAGTCACTTCTTGCTGATTTTAATCAGTGACGCCCCAGAGTCCCTTCTCGCTGATTTTAATCAGTGATGTCCCAGAGTCACTTCTTGCTGATTTTAATCAGTGACGCCCCAGAGTCCCTTCTCGCTGATTTTAATCAGTGATGTCCCAGAGTCCCTTCTCGCTGATTTTAATCAGTGACGCCCCAGAGTCCCTTCTCGCTGATTTTAATCAGTGATGCCTCAGAGTCCCTTCTCGCTGAATTTAAACAGTGAAGCTCTCAGCTTCCCTCTAGCTTAATTTGAACAGTGAAGCTCCTGAATCCCACCTCACTGACTTAAACAGTGATGCTCCCTACTCCCTTCTCACTGATTTTAATCAGTGATGTCCCAGAGTCCCTTCTCACTGATTTTAATCAGTGATGTCCCAGAGTCACTTCTTGCTGATTTTAATCAGTGACGCCCCAGAGTCCCTTCTCGCTGATTTTAATCAGTGATGTCCCAGGGTCCCTTCTCGCTGATTTTAATCAGTGACGCCCCAGAGTCCCTTCTCGCTGATTTTAATCAGTGATGCCTCAGAGTCCCTTCTCGCTGATTTTAAACACTGATGCTCCCAGCTCGCCCCTCGCTAAATTTCCAGAAGCTCCCAGCTCATTCCTCGCTGATTTTACTCAGTGTATCTCCTGGATGGGCCCTCACTAAATTTCCATAGTGACGGTCTCGGCTCCCAGCTCACTGATTTAAACAGTGAAGCTGCTGGCTCCCTCCTAGTTGATTTTAAACAGTGTAGATCCCAGCTCACCCCTCGTTAAATTTCCACAGTGATGTTTTTGGCTCCCTCTTCACCGATTTTAAACGGTGAAGCTGCTGAATCCGTCCTCGCTGGTTTTGCCAAGTGAACTTGCCGAATCCCTCATTGCTTACTTTAAAAAGTGAAGCTGCTGGTCTATTTACACTAATAACTATTTACAAGCCAAGTCTCTCAAGAGGCTTTTTTGGACATGTTGAGCGCCGCAGTTCAACAATCTTGGCTGGTTTTTCTGAGACCTCTTTTTCAGGGAGCAGTTGTCCACTGGGTTCCTCAGTGGAAATTGGCAGGTTTGTCTCCCTGACCCCCTCGGGTCCCACAGGCCCCACCGGTACTTCCAAATCATGTGATCTGTCCTCTACATGCGGCACAAACTTAAGCGTAGATGAAGACTGCCTTTCTTTTTGTGAGATTGCTGTTCCTTTGTAGAGATGATCCACTTGTTGTCTAATTATTCTGCCATTTACCGATACTTTATAGGAGAGGTGTCCAGTTACTGCACTCGCCTCGCTTAACAGCCAATTTAGACCATGTCCAAAGATCTTCGTGAGGGCCGCATCTCCCACCATGAAAGTTCTTTTGCAACAATGACCATCATGCCTGGTCTTCTGTGCCTCTTGGCTTTTCTCCACCCTCCCCTCTAAATTCAGCTGGATAAGGGTCAGGCAGGTGCAAAGCCTGTCATTGTGTGTGGCGTGGTCAGGTATGTAAACAAGAATCGGGACAATCTCATGCCGATGGAATCCCCTTCCATCTTTTTCATCCCAGATTTAAAGGTTTGGACTGCCTGCTCAGCCACACCATTCGATGTTGATAATAGGGAGATGTTTTAATATGAGTAATGCTGTTAAGGGTCGAGAACCTGTGGAACTCCCTGCTGGTAAAAGCAGTCTCGTTGTCAGACACGAGGACCTTCAGCAACCCATGCACTGCAAAACTCTGCCGCAAATGGTCTATGGTGGCAGCCAATGTGGGCGACTGGGCTTCAGAGATGTCCATCCATTTGGAGTGGGAGTCAATCAGTAAAAGGAACATTGTGCCCAAGAAGGGTTCCGTATAATTGATGTGGAAGCACACCCATGGCTGCCCCAGCCATTTCCACGGGTGCAATGGAGCTAAGGGGGGAGCTTTTGCACCTGCTTCATTGAGGACAGCTTTTGACCAGCATTTCTATATCCAAGTCCAAGCCACCACAAATAACTGCGCGCAATGTCTTCATTCTGGAGAGCGCTATGTAGCTCAGCTAATAATGGCCTTCATCCTCACGGGGCATGATTACACTTGCTCACCAGAATAATATGCCACCCTGGCAGGGGAGTTCATTTTTGTGGTCAGAATAGGGCTACCACTATCAAGGGCAACCTTTCAGATTGATCTCCATATGTCACTGAGACTTGACACAACCCTTTCAGTCTTATTTCTTCACCTGTGTATGCTCTCAGTTTAGTGTCCAAAACTTACAATCTTAAAGGGTGGGTTTGTCTATTCAAGTATCTGAACGTATGCTCTCCAATGACGGACATCGAAGCTCTAGTATCAACTTCCATCTTAATGGGCTGTCCGTTGACTATAATGGCTAACTGGATTAGCTCGGCTCTACCCACTTTCAGGTTATGTGACTTTATTTCTTCTGGTTCTTCCATGAGACATGTGCCACGATTTCTTCCTTTGTCTTTAAAATGCTGTCTCAGCCTATCTCTGCAGTGCTGCCTTATGTGACCATAGCAGTGGAAAAAGCATTTGACTTGTTTGAATTGTTGATCGTCCATTAGATGCATTCCTCTCATTCATTTTTTGGGTTTTTACTGTGGTACTGCTGTTTTTTACTGAGCTGTACATACGGGCCATTTCCTGCCTGTCTGTGGGGTCCAATGTTACTGGCCTGTTCCGCCCTGCCAGATGCGCTATTTTGTGCATCTCTTACAGCTTCTGAATTTCTAACAGCGCTCTCCAAAGCTATGGTTACTTCTATGCCTTACTGAAGTCTAGATTAGCTTCAGCTTGCAAATGTCTTTGAATAGTGTCATCTCCAATCCCGCATATCAGCCCATCTCTCAACCTATTGCTAATGGGCATTCCAAATTCGCAATGTTCCATTTAATGCCTTTAAAAGGGCAACATAGTCAGCTATTGTCTCCCTTGGAAGCCTATCCCTTGAACTGAACTTGAAGTGCTGCATAGTAACTGAAGGCTTTGCTCTCAGGTGGCTCTGTACAATTTTTATTAACTCATCGAAAGTCTTTGAGTCTGGGGCGCTAGGTGACATAAGGCTGCGGATCAGCCTATATGTTTTGTTCTTGTAGGGGGCCGCTTTGCTCGTGAACTGGTTGCACCCTTGTCTGTTGGCAGGAGAGTTGATTTCAATATATTGCAGAGGCAAAAATGAAATGAAGCACATGCTATTTATTTACACAGTCATGCAGTCAATCTGCTCACACTCTCTTAAAGGTGTATTGGATTCAAATTACCACATCCCCCCCTTTACTTGAAAGTACATTTTACAATATATTAACTATTTACACAAATAAACTATTTACAAATTCAGTCTCTCTGGAGGGTTTCTCAAACATGTTGACCGTCGTAGTTCTATTACTTTGGATGGTATATCTGAGGCCTCCCTCTCAGGAGTTATCTGTCCACTAGGTTCCCCAGTAAGAACATGTAATTTTACCTCTTGAACTCCCTCAGGCTCAACGGTCCTACATGTACTTCCAAAACAAGGGGAGTTCTTCTACCTGTGGTGTAGACTCCATGGGGAATGTTTGGCGCACCTTTTCTTGTGGATCTGTTTCCCTTTTCCTGAGGTGATGGACATGTCTCCTGATTATCCAGCCTTCAACTGATATGTGATAGGACAGGGGTCCTGTCACTGCACTGACTTCACCTGATAGCCATTTAGCCCATCTCCAAAGTTCTTTGCAAAAACTGCTTCTCCTACAGTGAAGTTTCTTTCATAACTATGGTAATCATGTTCCTTTTTTTGGGCCTCCTGACTTCTCTCTACCCACCCCACTAAATTCAGCCTCGTGAGGCTCAAATACATCCTGAGATGCCTCTTCAATAATAATTCTGTAGGGGCAATACTGGTGGTCGTATACGGCATGGTCTTTTAGCTGAGCAGAAAACATGATAATTTCATTGCTATGGAGTCCTTATCTAGTTTTTTCATTCCGGCTTTAAAGGTCTGGACTGTCCTCTCCACCAACCCATTGGATGCAGGGCGGTATGGCGAGGTTTTGACATGTATGATGCCAATGATACTTATAAGTCTTTGGAATTCCCCGCTGATGAATGCGGTTCCAGTAACAGGCATTATTATCTCTGGTAAACCGCGTATCGCAAAATACTGATGCAATCTGTCTATTGTGGTGGCAGATGTGGGTGATCTCACCTTGTATATGACCATCCATTTGGAATGAGGGTCGATAAGTAAGGGAAACATTGTGCCAAAAATAGACCACATAGAGTCAACATGGAGGTGGACCCATGGCCTTCCTGCCTATTCCCAGGGATGCAGTGGAGCAGAAGGAGGCAATTTCTGCACCTGTTGGCAATGCATGCAGCTGTTGACCATGTTTTCGATCTCAGTGTCCATCCCTGGCCATCATAAGTAGCTGCACACCAATATTTTAATTCTAGAAATGCTGGGGTGAGTGCTATGCAATTCAATCAATAATGGTTGTCTTCCTCTGGGAGGCATAATGATTCTTGCTCCTCAAAATAAGATGCCATCCTGCTCGTATCTCCTGTTAAAATAGGGCTTCATTTCATCCAACTTTGGCTCGTTAGACCATCCCTGCAAGACTTGTTCCCTGACGTGAGACAAAATTGGACCACGGTCTGTCCATTCTCTGTTCTGTTTGGCATTCAATGGTGATGAATCCAGAAAGTTTAATAACAAGACAAGTTCTTGAGTGATGGGGACTTTCACATTGCTGTCCTTAGAGGTAATCAGCTCAGCATGTCAGCATTGGCAATGTGGCTTCCCGGCCAGTGGATAAAAGTATATTCGTAAGCAGCTAAAATCAGTGCCCACCTTTGGGTGCCTACTGAGACGATTGGGGGTATTGCCTTATCTTCCCCAAACAAGCACTCACCCCAGCATTTCTAGAATTAAAATATTGGTGTGCAGCTACTTATGATGGCCAGGGATGGACACTGAGATCGAAAACATGGTCAACAGCTGCATGCATTGCCAACAGGTGCAGAAATTGCCTCCTTCTGCTCCACTGCATCCCTGGGAATAGGCAGGAAGGCCATGGGTCCACCTCCATGTTGACTCTATGTGGTCTATTTTTGGCACAATGTTTCCCTTACTTATCGACCCTCATTCCAAATGGATGGTCATATACAAGGTGAGATCACCCACATCTGCCACCACAATAGACAGATTGCATCAGTATTTTGCGATACGCGGTTTACCAGAGATAATAATGCCTGTTACTGGAACCGCATTCATCAGCGGGGAATTCCAAAGACTTATATCATGTTTTCTGCTCAGCTAAAAGACCATGCCGTATACGACGTAGCCAGTGGGCCATTCGGAGCCATCCACTACCCGGTGGGAGAGTACTGCCCCTATTTCGTAAGAGGGTGCATCGCAGTTTAAAATCAATTCTTTATTTGGGTCAAAATGTATCAACAGGGCCAATGAATATAGCAACTGCTTTACTACTGTAAAAGCTTGTTGTTGTGGGGATTGCCAAGCGTACCTGTGGTTTTTCTTGAGTAACCAGTATAATGGAGCCAGCACTGTTGACAAATTTGGGAGAAAACAACCTTAGCAGTTAACAATTTCCAAGAAGGACTTGAGTTCTGTGGCATTTTTTGGGCCTGGCACCTCACGAATAGCTCTCACCTTGTCTTCTACTGGACCCTATGATCCAAGTAAGCCTCTTCTTTTGCTTGGAAGATACATTTTTCTCTTTTCAAGCATACTCTGGTTTGCGAAAAATGCTTCAATACCTCTTCCAAGTTAGCCAGGTGTTCTTTATCAGTCAGTCCAGTTACTAGGACATCATTGAGATAAACCACCACATGAGGTAGGCCTTGGAGTAAATTTTCCATATTCCGTTGGAAAATGACACAAGCTGATGACACTCCGAAGGGTAACCTGTCATACTGGCATAACCCCCTATGTGTGTCGATAGTCACAAAATCCCATGAGGCCTTTTCTAACTTGACTTATGATAAGCGTGGCTCGTGTCGAGTTTGGTATATACAAGTCCCCCTGCTAGCTTGGAGTAGAATTCATCAATTTTTGGTATGGGATGCCTCCCAAATCTGGCCACTTTGTTAATGGTCAACTTGTAGTCTCCGTATATTCGCACACTCTGGTCAGGCTTTAGTACTGGAACTTTGGGTGCTGCCCATTCGTAAAATTGTACAGTTAGTAAGACTCCCAACCTTTCCAGCCTGTTTGATTTAATATCCACTTTTTCACGTAATGCATAGGGGATGGGTCCCACCTTCAAATATCTAGGGGTTGCCCCTGGATCCTCATGGATTTTAGCTTGCAGCCCCTGAATCTTCCCAAGCTCTTCTCTGCACACAGAGGCATATTTGTATAATAATTCTTGCAGGTTTTTCATTCTGTCCACTCCAACTTTATTTCCTTAAGCCAGTTCCGACTAAGTAGAGTTGGACCCACCTCTACCACCACAATCTGGGGTAGGTTAGCAGACTGGTTTCTATATTGTACTGGAACCTTGCATATATCTTTTACTCATATGTTTTCGCCAATATATGTCTTTAATCTAGCATCTGAGTTTTCCAGCTTTAATGAGTGGCCTCCTCCATTCACATACTTAAACGTGTGTTCCCTTATGACTGTCGTGGGTGCGCCTGTATCCACCTCCATTTGAATGGGTTTCCTGTTGACTTCAACTGTAATGTAGATTGGCTCTGTTTTACCCATTTTTAAGCTGTGTAGCGAATAAATATGTGACACTGTTTCTTCTGGTTCCTCCATTATATAAATTTCACAACTTCCGTTTGAAATTTTGCTTCAATCTTTCTTTACAATATCGCATAATGTGCCCATTGCAACGGCAGTAGAAACACTTGGTTCCTTTAAATTGTCGTTCATTTGTAGACTCTCTGGTTCCAATTCTGCTATTATTATTGTGATTTTTATCTGCTAAACCATAGGTTTTTGCTGGCCTATTAATGGTGGCTGTTACCCACCTTTCTGTGGAGCCCAGCACTTCCCTGCCATTTCTAACCAGTGCCTCCCTCTCAACGTGAAGAACGGTGCCAATTTGTGCTTCCTTGATTTCTTCTGAGTCCCTGGCCACGCTCTCCATTGCAAGCACCAGCTCCACCACCTTGCTGAAGTCTAAATTTGCTCCTGATGACAAACTCCTTCGAATGGCATCTTCGTTAACCCCACACACTAATTGGTTTCTTAACATGTCGTTATTCGGCGTCCCGAACTCACTGTGCTCTGTCAATTGTTTTAAAGCTGCTACATGCCCCTGTCTCTCCAGGGGCACGACACATTGGATTGAATTTAAAATGCTGCATTGTTACCGAGGGGGTTTCGGCTGAAAATGGCTTTTCACAAGATTCACCGGCTCGTCAAATCTCTTGGAATCTGGGGCATTGGGGACAATGGAGAGAATTTTCTCCTCGTCGTGCAGGCTGGGTGGGAACGGGCGCGGGAGAGCGCGCAGTTGATCGCCGTCCATGATTGGCTGCATATCCCCATTTTATGTCGGCGGGGAGGAGAGAGAGTCAAGGCCTGCGCTCTTTCACGTATGCACGTGAAAGAGCGCAGGAATCTCCCTGAGGCACGGAGCTGCCTCAGGGAGATAAATTTCATTATGAAAACTTGTAAAAAAAATAGAAAAAATTATTCAAACATGTCTCCTCATGTGACAGTGTCATAGGAGCTGGGACATGCCAATGAATTTTAATTTTTAAAAATTTATTTAATTTATAAGCCCTTCATGAAATCTCATCCCGCCTGTGGATGAGGTTTCATGAAAAATGCAAAGGCCGCCTGAGCTATTCGCCTGCCCACCAACCTTAAGGCTAGACAGGCAACCCAGGCAATCGGTTTAATTAGTTGTTAAATGGCCTTAATAGGCCTTTGACTGTTTGGCGGGTGCGCAGCCAATCCGGTGTGCACCCGCTGAATTGAAGATCAGAGTGATGCACGGTGCTGTTGAGACACTGCACTCCATATTACGAGTCAGCGAGCGGGGCCCGCCCCTGCGCACTGACCAGAAGATTCAGGCCTATAAATTAGGCCATATGTTTTACTGCTACATGTCAATAAGAGGACCGCAACCACCCCCACCCCCCCCCCACCACTCCCCCACCCCCTTCTCCACCCCCTGATATGTCGTTGGCTAAAAATAAAAACACGAGGTGTTCAATATAATGTGACTAGTCATCAGTGGTCTGATCAAACAGTTCGATGTGGTCAAATGGCAGCATACTGGAGGGAGATAACGCCAATGACTATATAGAGGGCTGTACTTATAATTGGCTTGCAGGGCATGGCTGATTCACTTCAGCTGAGTTTTTGTTGCTTTCCTTGGTGCCATTGACTGGCCGCAATTTGCCTCATCGCCAGTTGTTGTGTTCTAGTGTGGGGTCGCTTTGCTCATGAGCCGTTTGCACACTTATCTGTCGGCAGGCGAGTTAATTACAATATACTACTGACACAGAGACGAATATAAAATGAAGAACATGCTATTTATTTACAAAAAAAACAGAGCACTAAACGATGTGTGCTTTACCAACCAGGCCCTACTCTAGACTAACGTTAGCATGTAGCTCAAGCTACACAGCTATTGGGTCTCACAGACACAATCAATCTGCTCCCACTCTCTTAAAGGTGTATTACACCTCAGATTACCATGAGGGGTCGGGGGTGGGGTGGGGGTTGGGGGGTGGAGTCAGTGGCTTCACTTTTTAAAATCAGCGGGGAGGGAGTTGGGACCTTTACTGTTTTTAAATCAGCGAGGGCAGAGCTGGGAGTTTCACTGTTTAAAATCACCCAGGAGTGAGATGCAAGCTTCACTGTTAAAATCATTGAGGAGGGAGATGAGAACTTCACTGTTGAAATTTAGCGAGGGGCGAGCCAAGAGCTACACTGTTTAAATCCGTGAGGGTGAAGACAGGAGCTTCACCATGTAAAATCAGCAAGGAGGGTGCTGGGAGTTTCACTGTTTTAAAGCAGTTAGGAGGGAAGCAGGAGGTTAAGTGTTTAAAATCACTGAGGATGGTGCCAAGAGATTCACTGTTTAAAATAAGTTAGGGGGAGTCGGAACTTTTTGTTTTTAAGTTCAGCGATGAGAGGGCCGAGAGCTTCACTGTTTAAAAACAGCAAGGAGGGAGTCAGCAACTTCATTGTTTATAATCAATGTGGAGCGAGTTGGGACCTCCACTGTTAAGAGCAGCTAGGAGGGAGTCGGGAGCTTCACGGCTTAACATCAATGAGGAGGGAGCCGAGAACTTGACTATTTAAATCAGTGAGGAGGGAGTTGGAAGTTTCACTGTTGTGGTAATCTGAGGTGCAAAGCACTGTTAAGAGAATGTGAGCAGATTGACCGCGTGACTCTATTACCCAATTGCTATGTAGCGCGGGCTACAATGTTAATCAGTAGTTTAAAATACTCCTCAACCCCCTCCTATGGCACCACCACATGCCCATGCTAAAGATGCAATACCTGCCCCTTCACTTCCTCTCTCCTCACCGTCCAAGGACCCAAACACTCCTTTCAAGTGAAGCAGCATTTCACTTGCATTACCCCCAACTTAGTCTACTGCATTCGTTGCTCTCAATGTGGTCTCCTCTACATTGGAGAGACCAAACATAAACTGGGCGACCGCTTTGCAGAACACCTGCGGTCTGTCCGCAAGAGTGACCCAAACCTCCCTGTCGCTTGCCATTTTAACACTCCACCCTGCTCTCTTGCCCACATGTCTGTCCTTGGCTTGCTGCATTGTTCCAGTGAAGCCCAACGCAAACTGGAGGAACAACACCTCATCTTCCGACTAGGCACTTTACAGCCATCCGGACTGAATATTGAATTCAACAACTTTAGGTTGTGAGCTCCCTCCCCCATCCCCACCCCCTTTCTGTTTCCCCCTTCCTTTTCCTTTTTTTTCCAATAAATTATATAGATTTTCCTTTTCCCACCTATTTCCATTATAAAAAGAAAAAAAAAAAATATTTATTTATTTTATTTTTTTTTACATCTTTTATGCTCTTCCCACCCCCACTAGAGCTATACCTTGAGTGCCCTACCATCCATTCTTAATTAGCACATTCATTTAGATAATATCACCAACTTTAACTTTAACACCTATGTGTTCTTTTGTATTACTGGTGTTGACATCTTTTGATGATCTGCTTCTATCACTGCTTGTTTGTCCCTACAACCACACCCCCACTCCACCTCTCTCTCTCTCTCTCTCTCTCTCCGCCCCCCACACACACACCTTAAACCAGCTTATATTTCAACTCTTTCTTGTACTCGAACTCAAGTTCTGTCGAAGGGTCATGAAGACTCGAAACGTCAACTCTTTTCTTCTCCGTCGATGCTGCCAGACCTGCTGAGTTTTTCCAGGTAATTCTGTTTTTGTTTTTGTTTTGGATTTCCAGCATCCGCAGTATTTTTGTTTTTATATCTATAGTTTAAAATAGGTTCTGGTTGGAGAAGCACACATGTGTTCATGCTCTGTTACTTGTGTTAATGAACAGCTTCATCTTACAATGGTCTCAGTGTCTGCAGTATCTTGTTCACCAACTCACTCGTTAGTAGATTGGCATGCAACCAAGTTATCTCCCTCCAGTATGCCACAGTTTGGTCATATCGAACTCTTTGATCAGACCATCAATGACTGGTCACATTATATTGTTCTTCTTTTTGGCCAACGACATATCGGGGGATGAGAAGAGGTGAGTGATCTTCTTATCGACATGTGGCAGTAAAACGTATGGCCTAATTCGTAGTCGAATGGCACCTTACACCCCAGATTGCAAGAGCTTTGATGAATTGTTAAATCTTTTGAAAAGCCATTTGCAGCTGAAACCCTTGGGAGTACAGCATATAATAGGCAACTGAGTGTTTCAACCTAACCATGCTCCACCTAACGGTGTGTTTTAAACAAGAGCTGATAACCAATAGAGTAAACTTGCAATGAAGGCGACAAAATCAGGTTAAAGATAACATGTAAAGAAAATATGATAACGGCTTGTGCAAAACATCATGTGATGGTTTTATGTGGGCTGAAACTGGGAACAGAGATTGAAAGGAGTGGTCAAGCTTGGGAGACAAACGGGTCAAAGACAAAGGAACCAGATGTATGCGTCACATGTGAATCAAGTTTCTCTCTGAGCAGGGCAGCCAGAAATAACAATAAAAGGGGAGGTGGGTGGGCGAGCCTGGGGAACCAGCCAGTTGCCGTGGGGACGGCTACCCACAGCCCCTCCCAAAGGCCAGATGCCAGTCAGGGAGAACTGGTCACGTGAACACAAAGTTGCGATTGACAAGATAAAACCTGAAGCACAGGAGGCACAAGCTGGCGTGCTTGGAAGTGGTCTGATCCACTACTTGGAGACGGAGACATGGACTGATCATCCCTCTTGCTCTGTTCTCAGGCAAGGCTCCCGACAACCAGAATTAGTAACGATTGTAAGTATAAGGACTTGCTGGTGAGTCAGTAAAGTACAACGAGATTTTATTCAAACTTGCCTAGTGTGGTTGGGTGGGATTTGGCTTTGTGCTTTTAATATCAGGAGTAAACCTACGAACCTGGGAGGGTGCTGTCATAAGGGAAGGACAGCCTACATCCTCGGTAACAACACAGCATTTTAAGTTTAATTCAAGGTGTTGTGCCCCTGAAGAGACGGTCACTTGCTATGGAGCAGCCTTAAAACTACTGACAGAGCACTGAGTTTGGAATGACGATTAGCAACATGTTAAGAGACAGATTAGTATGTGGGATTAATGAAGACGACATTCAAAAAAAGTGTCGTCAGAAACGAATTTAGATTTCAGCAAAGTGGTGGAGTTGGTGCTCGCAATGGAGAGAACAGTCAGGGATTCAGATGTAATCAAGTGAGTACAAAATGGCGCCATCCTTCGGGTCAGGAGAGAGGCACCGGTAAGAAATGGCGCGGAAGCGCTGGGCTCTGCGGAAAGGTAGGAAACAGCCGCCATTAACAGACCAACCAGCAAAACGCAAAGGTTTAACAGAAAATCCCCACAATAATAATGGCACAAATGGAACCAGATGACCTGCAAGTGAACGACAATTTAAGAGAATCAAATGTTCCTTCCGCCATCGTAAAGGGCACATTATGTGATATTGTAAAGACAGATTAAGGCGAAACTTTAAGCAAAAAGCTAGAAATCATGAAATCCACATTATAGAGGAACCAGAAGAAACAGAATCAGATATCTACTTAATACACAACTTAAAAATGGGTAAAACAGAACCAATCTATGTGACAGTGAAATCAACAGAAAACCCAGCTGAATGGAGGTAGATACAGGGACATCCACGACAGTTATAGGGGATCATACGTTCAAATATCTGAATGGAGGAGACCACTCATTAAATCTGGAAAATTCAGATGTTAAAGATGTATATTGATTAAGACATACAAGTAAGAGATATATGAAAGGTTTCAATACATTATGGAAATTAGTCTGTTAATCTACCCTTAATAGTGATAGAGGACCGAGTCTCCTCGGTAGTAACTGGTTAAGAGAGATTAATCTTGAGAGACTACAGAGATCTCAATCAGAAGCAAGAAATGTTACTGTTTGGAAAAAGGAATATGTAAAGACTCAACAAAAGGAACTCACAGAGGTGATGCTTCAGGGCAGAGTTTGAGTTGAAGTCAGTAACCTCCAAAAAGAAAAAAAAAACTTGCTGAAGGGCTTTCACGTATTACAAGATTCCCTCAGATCCCAATTTGTACCACTAAGAAGGTAAGAGGAAGAACAGAAAGAATTCAGCATATCTCTGGCCGAGATGAAGAAAACAATTAGCCAAGAAAACACAGCAATGCTTAAGTCTCCAGGAAACAACTAACAAATATAAAAAAGAAATGGAAGAGCTGAAGAATCAGCTATGTGGAAGGCAAGAAGCTTTAAAAATAGAGACCCCTGAGTTTTCAAAAGAGTTGACAGATGCTGGAAGACTCAACCACTGAGTTCACTCCAGTTGAGTTCATACCTGAGCCTAGTTTGGCCAACAGGCAATTGAAGAGAAGGCCAAGGTTAAAGTCAGTGCTGCCAAGAAGAAAACCCATCAAAAGAAGACAAGCAGGAAGAAAAAGCTGGATCACTAACAAAGCCCCAATTTTTTATTATTTTTCTTTTACACAACAGGAAGCTGATCATAAGATAAAAGCAAAAAACTGCGGATGCTGGAAATCCAAAACAAAAATAAAAATAAAAATACCTAGAAAAACTCAGCAGGTCTGGCAGCATCTGTGGCGAGTAACACAGTTCATGTTTCGAGTCTGTATGACTCTTCAACAGAACTAAGTAAAAGTAGAAGAGAGGTGAAATATAAGCTGGTTTAAGGGGCGTGGGACAAGTAGAGCTGGATAGAGGGCCAGTGATAGGTGGAGATAGCCAAAAGATGTCATAGACAAAAGGACAAAGAGGTGTTGAAAGTGGTGATATTATCTAAGGAATGTGATAATTAAGGGTACCTTGATTTATCTACCCTTAATTAGCACATTCCTTAGATAATATCACCACCTTCGACACCTCTTTGTCCTCTTGTCTGTGACATCTTTTGGCTATCTCCACCTATCACTAGCTCTCTATCCAGCTCTACTTGTCCCACCCCGCCCCTTAAACCAGCTTATATTTCACCTCTCTTCTACTTTTACTTAGTTCTGTTGAAGAGTCATATGGACTCGAAACGTTAACTGTGTTCCTCTCTGTAGATGCTGCCAGACCTGCTGAGTTTTTCCAGGAAGCTGATCATACTCTGTTAAATTTAGCTTTGCCCAACATCCTGATTTTGAGAACCTTCATGACAGTTGACCTTCATTTTGTTGAACTTGGAGGGGAGGGGCATCAGGAGTGCATGTGATTGGGCCCGAAAGAGGGTGAAAGCATTCCCCTTGGGGTCTACACCACATGTGGAAGGAATTCCACTTCATTTGGAAGTGCCTATAGGATCTGTTGAGCCTAAGAAAATCGAAGAAATAAACCTGCGGTTTCCTACTGGAGAGCCTTGTGGACGGTTGACTCCTGAGAGGGAGGCTTTGGATGAAACATCTGAAGTCGTAGAACTATGACATTCGACATATTTGAAGAAGCCCCCAGAGAGACTGAATGTGTAAATAGTTTATTTATGCATATAGTTGATATACTTTAAAGATTGTAATTTGTGCTTTCGAGTAAAGGGGAGGGACGTGGTAATCTGAGGTGCAATATGCCTTTAAGAGAATGTGAGCAGATTGACCACTTGATTGCATTACCCAATTGCTGTGTAATGTAGAATGGGTCTGTTCTGTCGAAGGGTCATGAGGACTCGAAATGTCAACTCTTTTCTTCTTCGCCGATGCTGCCAGACCTGCTGAGTTTTTCCAGGTAATTCTGTTTTTGTAATGTAGAATGGGGTCTGGTTTGAGAAGCATACATGTTTTAGTGCTCTTTTACTTGTGTTAATAAACAGCATGTGTTTCATCTTACATTCGTTTCTACGTCTGCAGTATATTGTTTACTAACTCACTCACCGGTAGACAGGCATGCAACCGTGTTTGCTGAGCAAAGCAACTCAACAGAGATGGAACATAACAACTGTTTAAATCAGTGAGGAGGGACCTAGGAGCTTCACTCTTTAAAATCAGCCAGGAGGGAGTCAAGAACTTCACTGTTGAAAATCAGTGAGTGGTGAATCGGGAGTTTCATTGTTTAAATCAGAGATCTGGGAGTCAGGAGCTTCACTATTGAAATTCAGTGAGGGGCGAGCCCAGAGCTTCACTCTTTAAAATCAGTGAGAAGGGAGTGGAGAGATTCACTGTTTCAAATCAACAAGGAGAAAATCGGGAGATTTACTTTTTAAAATCAGCGAAGAGGGAGTGGGGTGCTTCATTGTTTAAAAGCAGTTTGAAGGGAAGCGAGAGGTTCAGTGTTTAAAATCAGTGAGGATGGTGCCAAAAGATTCACTGTTTAAAATAAGTGAGATGGGAATCGGAAGCTCCAATTTAAATTCAATGAGGAGAGAGTTGGGAGTTTCACTGTTTAAGTAAAGGGGGAGGGACGTGGTAAAGTGGAGTACCATGTACCTTTAAGAGAATGCAAGTGGACTAACCATGTGTCAGTACTGTCCAATCACTGTACTGTGCAGGCTACTGGTTAACTGAAAGTCGAGAGCTGGTGGTGGTTGTGGGAGCACACAACGATTTAGTGCTCTGCCTTCTGTTGCAATAAACAATCACCATTTGTGCTTATGTCAGTCTCTCCATTATTGATAGCGAGCATCGATTGTATATGAAGGCATACAATTCAAGTTTAATTGTCTAGCGAACTCATAGGCAAGAATATTGCCATCAACATGTGGGCGTGCGTTCCGACGTCATCGTGCATCATTTCGACATTGCTTTCAGTGGGTGTGCACCGGAGCTGGCTGCCCACCCGCCGGACTGTCAACGGCCTATTTAGACCATTAAAAAGCAATTAAAGTTGACAATGCTGCCCGTCCAACCTTAAGGTTGGTGGACAGGCGAAGAGGCCAAGCGGCCTTCGCATTTTTCAGGAATCCTCATCCACGGACGCGATGAGGTTTCCTGAAGGTTTAATAAAATAAATAAATAAATTTTGCTAAATTGACAAACATGTCCCAGCTCATGTGACACTGTCACTGCCAGCTCTGTGCCTTAGGGAGATTGCTGCGTGGGCCCTCCTCCTCCCACCCGCACAGGTAGCGCTGAGCACTACTGGCCGCACTTTACGCTGGGTGAGCCTTAATTGGCCCGCCCATGTAAAATGACGGCACACAGTTGAGCTCAGGCAGCAACCGGCTCTGGTCCCGCCCCCGCCCCCACCCCCGCCCGCTTCCACCCAGCCCACCTGACATGGGTAATATTCAGCCCATAGACTCAAGACATAAAAAAATTCCCTCATTGCTGATTTTAAACAGTGAAGCTCCCTCTCCTGCTCCCTCCTCACTGATTTTAGGTGAAACTCCCTACTTCACCCTTGCAGATTTAAACAGTGCAACTCCCTGCTCTCCCCTCATTGAATTTCAATGGTGAAGTTCTCGGTTCCCTCCTCACTGATTTTTAACAGTGAAGCTCCGGGTTCGCCCCTCACCTAATTTCAACAGTGAAGCTCCCGGCAACACCACCACCCCCCCTGCCATACCCCCCTCACTGGTTTAAAAAGTGAAGCTTCCAACTCCCTCTTCGCTGATTTTAAACAGTAAAGGTCACAGTTCCCTCCTAACTTATTTTAAACCATGAATTGCCCAGCACACTCCTCGCTGATTTTATACAGTGAAGCTCCTGCTTTCCTTCTCACTGATTTTAAACAGTGAAGATCCGAGCTCCCTCCTAACAAATTTTAAACCATGAATCTCCTGGCTCCCTCCTCACTGATTTTTGCTGTGAAGTTCCGGCTCCCTCCTTGCTGATTTTAAACAGTGAATTCCCGCTTCCCTCATCACTGATTTTAAAAATGTGTCATGAAGGTATATTAATGTCTTTAATGTCATTGTAAATTATTTTTAAAAAATAGAGTTCTAGTGGAGTCTGTCTATGTGTGTGACTTAATTGGATTAAAGCCAGCTGGTCTGGGTGCTTTGATGTATAGTAGTTTTGAGATGTTAATTAGGTAAACATAAGGAGTGTAGATGGTAAAGTGTAAATTTGCATTTGTTAAAAGAAACCACATGAGACTGTGGGTGAAATCTTACACCTAGTCAGAAGACGTCAAGTGATGTGTTTATTTTTTTCAGCTTACTAAAGAAATTGGCGGGATGAAAGGATGTTATTGTCAGAAGAGGTAATGTTTAAAGCCTAGTGATACAATGGAAACTTTACATTCAAAGAGAAAGATATTTATAAAGGAGAAAGGGGATTGTGTGTGAGGTAGAGGCATTTTAAGATCCAAGAATTGTGAAAAGACTCCAGGCTGTAAGCTTCAAGCCTGTCTGCAAGGACCCAGAGCTGAAAGAAACTCATTTTGAATGTGACTGTCCAAGGTGTGCTTTGCCAGGGGTCTGTTTGTGTTTTACTGCTGCCTTAGCGGGGATCTAATTGAGTCAGATTAATTAGGGGATTTTTGTAGTCATTATAGTTATAATTTTGCAGATATATGTATATTCTTAAAATCTTTCTTGCATTATTAAATGTTTAATTTAGTTTTATAAAAAAAACCTCTTGAGACTTGGCCAGTCTTATTACTATTGAATTCAAAACCTGCATCTCAAAACATACAAATTGCAAAAATGGGTTATGACAGTTGTTTCAAGTTTCTCTCCGGGACTTGAGCAACTCAAGCTTTACCATCAGCTGTGTCATAATAACTGGGGGCTCTTTGCAGGTAATATTTGTAATTTCTTGATTTTTTTTGGGTTGGTGAATATTAAGGATATGAGTAAAAGAAGCACTTTAAATTCAGGTTTTGGTGAGTTTTTTTTAAGTGTTGAGACTGTAAGATGGCTTTGGTAATTGCTAAGACTTGTCTGGGAGGAGAAGATATAATTCTGAATGGGTAACAAGAAGTGTCCAAGAGTAAGTTAACAGAGTTGGGTGATAAAATACAATTGGAGTTATCTGTGGGGGCTAGGAAATCAGGCATAATTGAAGTGATAGCACAGCATTTGAAATTGGAAGGAATACCTGAGAGACAGGGTTCTTCCAAGGGTGGTTCATTGGAATGGTCTCAAATTCAATTGCAAATGAAAACAATTGTATTGGAAGGAAATGAAAGATAAAGGGCATTCCAAAAGGACCAGGCACAAAGGCAGGAGAGAGAAAGAAAACAGGAAAGGGAGTTCGAAATTGTGAAGATAGAGAAGGAGGAAAGAGAAAATGTGTGAGAGAGAATTCCAAATGAAAATGTTGGCAGTTAAAAAAGAGATGCCAGGAGGTGAGAAAGGACTTATCTCCAGAGTAGAACCCAATGGGGAGATGTTTAAATTTGTACAAGCTCTTCCAAAGTCTGAGAAAAGGGATGTTAAAGCATTCTTTATTTCATTTGAGAAGATAGCTAAACAGATGAAATGGCCACAGGAGAACTGAACATGCTTGTTACAATCCAAGTTGGTGGGTAGAGCACATCTACCAGACAGCTTCGCTGTCTGAAGAAGTATTGGTGAATTATGGTATGGTGAAAAAGGCTATTTTGAGAGTATATGAGTTGGTTCCTGAGGCATACAGGCAGAAATTTAGGAATATTAAAAAACAGCCAGGACAAACTTATATCGAATTTGAGAGAGTAAAACAAAATAATTTTGAACAGTCGTTATGGGCATTAAAAATAGAGACAACTTTTGCAGCTCTAAAGAAGTAATTCTTTTGGAAGAATTTAAAGGTTCAATTCCTTCGGTAGTGAGAACTCATGTGGAGGAACAGAGGATTGATTCTGTAAGACAAGCAGCAGAGATAGCTGGTGAGTATGAGTTAGTGCATAGAGCCAAGCCTTTTTTTCCTCACGCTTTTAAATTCAAAAAGGATAAAATGTGGGAAAGTTAAAGGAAGGTGGGTAGTCAGGGAAGAGGAGTAGCTGGAAATTCCTAGGAAGTTTTTTTCCCAAAATAAAAAGGAAGGTGCTGAGGGTAGAAGTGAAATTCAAAAGTTGAGGTGTTTTCATTGTAATCAAGTTGGACACACAAAGTCACTTGAGCGTGACATTAAGCGCATTGACGTTGGCCAAGGGTGCCAACATCAATGCGGAGTTGTGCAATAGGTCAGTCTGCTGGAGCTGACAGCACACCAGCCGACATTTAAAAGGCCTGTTGTAAGGCCGTTAAGTAATCAATTAACTTAAATTTTTCACTGCCTATCCAACCAAACAGTTGGTGGGCAGGTGAAAAGGGCAAGTGGCTTTTGCATTTTTTGGAAACCTCATGCATGGGTGGGATGAGGTTTCCAAAAGCAAATAAAAATAAAATAAAAACTTTAATTTTTCAATACTAACAAGTACCTGCTCATATGACAGTCACATGAGGGGACATGTTTCATTACATTTGTTTTCGTATCTCTTCATCTTATTATGAGGCGCTCACCCGTGTGCATGCATGAAGTTCACATTCGGCCCACTTGCCCTCTTCTCCCACCCCGTACAGGCAGTGCTCAGCGCTGCCACTCGCACTTCACACTGGGCGGGCTTTAATTAGCCCACCAGCGTGAAATCGCGGTGCAGTGCCAATTGCGGGCAGCTGTCAGTGTGCTGACCGCCCCCGCCCGCCCCCACTGAGCCCACCTGTGGCAAAATTCTGCTCAGTGTGTTGCAATTTGCAGGGAAAATGTGTTGGAATTATTGGGGTGCAGAAACGTTCTCGAAGTAAAGGTACTGTTGGTTCTGAGGTTCAGGCACAGGGAAAACTAATGGCTTGTACACAGGTAAAACTGGGAGAATCAATGATTGGTAAAGAAGTGGAAATGTGTTCACATTCTACCCAAGAGGATTCTGAGGAGCAGGTTGCAGAAACGTTGAAAGATTTTGTGTGTGAAGGGAAAGTCTTTTCGTGTGTACAGGGTGCAATAAGTAAAGGTGTTAAAATTTTAAGAAACAGGAGCTAGTCAATCCTTAATCTTGTGGGATAGTGATATTTATTGTTCAGAGGGAATATTGCAGGAGCAGGTGATAATAAGTGGGGTTCATGGAGATGCTAAGCCTATTCCCTTGTGGAAGGTAAATTTAAAAAGTAGAAAACTGGCAAAGTGATTGTTGGAGTGGTGGAAAAATTGCCCATTGCAGGGGTTCAATTTAATCTGGGTAATGATGTAGCTGGATCACAAATGTGGGTGATGCCTATGGTAGTTGAGCAGCCCGTAGAAGTGTTTTTAACAGAGGTGTTACAAGAGGAGCATCCTAGATTGCTTCCAGATTGGGTGATAATGAGATCACAGGCACACAGGTTGAAGCAAGAAAAACAAGAATGAAAGGAAGTTCAAAAGCAGGAAGGAAGCATTGAATTCCAATTACTGTGTTTGATAACACTCTTCAGAAAGACACAGGAGAGGACCATTCAGCTGAAGTGTTTAACTCAAGGCGGTTAATTGAGTTGCAGCAAAATGATTTGCAGTTAAAACAATTATATCAAATAGCTGACTCAGAAACAGAAGCAAAATGTATTCCAGAATGTTATTACCTTAAGGGTAATGTTATTACCTTAAGGATATTTTAATGAGAAAATGGAGGCCAGATTGTGTTTCAGCAAATGAAAGCTGGAGGGAGGTACATCAGATTGTTATCCCATTAGGGTGTAGAAATGAAAAGCTGAGGATCACTCATGAACTTCCAATGGTGGGGGTGGGGGGGGAGGATATTTAGGAATTAGAAAAACACAGGAAATGATACAGAGGTTTTTTTTTGGCCAGGATTGGATAGAAATGTAGTCAAGTTCTGTAGAACATGTTATGCATGTCAGGTGACAGGGAACCACAAGCAGTGATTAAGCCGGCACCTTTAATCCCAATACCAGCATTTGAAGAACCTTTTCCTAGGCTCATGATTGATTGTGTAGGACCCTTCCCTAAGACTAAAAGTGGAAATTGATAATTACTGACAATAATGGATATGTCTACCAGGTTTCCTGAAGTGATACCTTTGAGAAATATTACAGCTAAGAAAATTGTGGAAGAATTAACTAAATTTTTTATAATATATGGTTTACCTAAGGAAATACAATCTGATCAGGGTTCAAATTTTATGTCACAACTGTTTAAGGAAATAATGAACAGTTTGGGGATAGAACAGTTTAAGTCACCAGCTTACCATCTGGAGTCACAAGGAGCTTTGGAAACATGGCATCGAACTTTACAAACTATAATGAGAGCATACTGTCAGGATTATCCACAGGATTGGATTCTTGTTACTTGCTATTAGGGATGCTCCGATTGCACCGGCTGGTTTTAGTCCTTTTGAACTAGTTTATGGTCATGAAGTAAGGGGACCAGTGAAATTGATTGATGAGAAATTGGTGGGTCAAAATTCAGAAACTACTCTCCTGGATTATGTATCAAACTTCGGAGAGAGATTAGACAGAACATGCAAGTTGGCTAGGGAACATTTAAAGATATCACAGCAAGCGAATGTGAAGGCAGATAAGAAAGCTAAAGCTTGCAGTTTTATTGCTGGAGAGAAAGCGTTACTTCTGTTACCACTACTGAATGACTCATTAAAGGCAAGGTTTAGTGGGCCTTACAGGATTTAAAAGAAATTGAGTGAAGTAAATTATTTAATAAATACTCCAGATAGAAGAAAGAAGCAGAGGATGTGTCATGTGAATTTGATTAAGTCCTTCGACAAGGAAGAGGAACAAAAAGAGGTATTAGTGATGGCAGATAATGAGAAAGAGGTAGAAATGCAGGATGCTGAAATTGATTTTCCTCTAATCAAATTTGATAATGAGGGGGTACTTGAAAACTTAAATGTAATTTTGAGTTACCTCCCAGACAAGTGTCAAAGTGATTTGGAAAAGCTGCCGGTCTTCAGCCAATTCGATTCACTCCACATGATATAATGAAATGGCTGAAGGCACTAGACACTGCAAAGGCTATGGGCCCTGACAATATTCCTGCAATAGTACTGAAGACGTATGCTTCAGAAATTGCTACGTCCCTAGCCAATCTGTTCCAGTACAGCTACAACCCTGGCATCTACCCGGCTATGTGGAAAATTGCCCAGGTATGTCCTGTACACAAAAAGCAGGACAAATCCAACCCAGCCAATTTTCGCCCCATCACTCTACTCTCCATCATCAGTAAAGCAATGGAAGGAGTCATCAACAGTGCTATCAAGCGGCACTTGCTTAGAAATAACCTGCTCACTGACACCCAGTTTGGGTTTCGCCAGGGCCACTGAGCTCCTGACCTCATTACAGCTTTGGTTCAAACAAGGACATAACAGCTGAACACCCAAGGTGAAATGAGAGTTACTGCCCTTGACATCAAGGCAGCATTTGACAGAGAGTGGCATCAAGATTCCTAGCAAAACTGGAGTCAATGGGAATCAGGGAGAAAACTCTCCACTGATTGGAGTTATGCTTAGCACAAAGGAAGATGGTTGCGTTGTTGGAGGTCAGTCATTTCAGCTCCAGGACATTGTTGCAGGAGTTCCTCAGGGTAGTGTCCTTGGCCCAACCATCTTCAGCTGCTTCATCAATGACCTTCCTTCCAACATAAGGTCAGAAGTGAGGATATTTGTTGATGATTGCACAATGTTTAGCACCATTCGCAACTCCTCAGATACTGAAGTAGTCTATGTCCAAATGCAGCAAGACCTGGACAATATCCAGGCTTGGGCTGACAAGTGGCAAGTAATATTTGCACCACATAAGCGTCAGGCAATAACCATCTCCAACAAGAGAGAATCCAACCATCACCCCTTGATGTTCAATGGCATTACCATCACTGAATCCCTCACTATCAACATCCTGGGCACTGATCTTAAACTGATCTGGACTAGCCATATAAATACTGTGGCTACAAAAGCAGATCAGAGGCTAGGACCTCTTGACTCCTCAACACCTGTTTACCATCTACAAGGCACAAATCAGGAGTGTGATGGAATACACCCCATTTGCCTGGATCAGTCCAGCTCCCACAACACTCACTAAGCTTGATACCATCCAGGACAAAGCAGCCAGCTTGATTGGCACCACATCCACAAACATTCACTCCCTCCATTACCGATGCACAGTAGCAGCAGTGTGTGCCATTTACAAGATGCACTGCAGGAATTCACCAAGGCTCCTTCGATGGCACCTTCCAAACCCATGACCACTATCATCTAGAAGGACAAGGGCAGCAGATAGGTGGGTACACTACCACCCAGAAATTCCCCTCTAAGTCACTCAGCATCCTGACTTGGAAATATATTGCTGTTCCTTCACTGTCGCTGGGTCAAAATCGTGGAGCTCCCTCCCTAACAGCACTGTGGGTGTACCCACACCACATGGACTGCAGCGGTTCAAAAAGGCAACTCACCACCACCTTCTCAAGGGCGACCAAGGATGAGCAATAAATGCTGGCCCAGCCAGTGAAGCACACATTCCATGAATGAATAAAAAAAATGTCACACAAAGCCATTTGTGGAAATAAGTTGGGGAAGATAGATTTAGCTATAGAAGATGTCTCTGTAGCAGTTTCACCTTCAATATTGCAATATCCTTATAGAGTAAATCTGGCAAAGTTATCACAAGTGCAGAAAGAATTTGACTTTATACTTCAAAATGATGCCATTGAGTCTAGTTGCAGTAACTGGAGCTCGCCTGTTGTACTGGTACCAAAGCCAGATGGAACACAAAGACTGTGGGCAGAATTTTGCCCTTGGTTAGCGGGCGGGCCCCATCGGCGGGCGGGCAGCTGAACTCCGCTGCTGAAACGGGGCCCGTCGCCATTTTGAGCGGGCAGGCCAATTAAGGCCCATCCAGCAGCCTGCCTGACAGGAAGCACTATGCACTTCCTATGTGAAAGAGCACACTGCTCCCTGAGACTAAGTGCTGTCTCAGGGAGATTACTGACAGTCTAAAAATCTTTAAAAATAGAAAAATTAAAAAATTATTAACATGGCCCCCTCATGTGACATGTCACACGAGATGGGACATGTTAATAAATATCACATGAAGTTTATTAAAGGTTTTAAAAATGGACATGAAACCTCATCCCGCCAGTGGATGAGGTTTCAAGTATTATCAGGAACCCACTGGGGCTCCTGGCCTGCCTGTCAGCCTTAAGGTTGGATGGGCAGGTCTTTAATGATCTTAATTACCCTGTCAATGGCCTCAATTGGCCATTGATGGGTCGGCAGTCAAACAGTCGCTTTCGATGCCCGCCCGCCCGCCTTCCTAAAGATTTAAATGGACCGGGATGATGTTGGGGGTTCGTCCCGACGTCATCCCGCGTCTTTTTCCTGTCGGCGAACGGGCCCTACCCCCAAATCACCGACAGGAAAATTCAGGCCTGTGTGTGGACTATCGAAAGGTGAATGCAGTGACAAAAGCAGATTTATATCCTATTTTACGGTTGGAGGATTGTATTGAGAAAGTGGGACAATCAAAATTTATCACAAAGATTGATCTGCTAAAAGAATATTGACAAGTTGCATTATCGAGGATATCGAGGATAGCAAAGGGGATATCAGCTTTTGTGGTGCCAAATGAACTCTATTGGTTTAAAGTCTTGCCATTTGGTATGAAGAATGCACCTGCAAAATTTCAAAGACTGACAAAGTAATTGTGGGTCTAAGCAATTGTGTGGTTTATATTTGATAACTTAATAGTTTTCAGTCAGATGTGGGAGGAGCATTTACAGCATCTGGAAGAATTATTTACTCGATTCCAAGAGTCGAATTTGGTGATGAACTTGGCTAAAAATGAATTTGCAAAAGTGCATGTCACGTATCTAGAGCATATCACTGGGCATGGTAAAGTGTTTCCAAGAGATGTGAAAGTCAAAGCTATTGTGGATTTCCCATGCCTACAACAAAAAGAGAAGTTTAAGATTTCTGGGCATGAATGGGATTTATCGGAAATTTATACCAAATTTTAGCAGTGTGGCTGCTCCACTGACTGAACTATTTAAAAAGAACAAGGAGTTTCAATGGACACAGGAGTGTCAGAAGGCATTTGATAGCTTGAAAACTGTATTAACTGTGACACCAGTTTTGGCAGTACCCAATTATGGCAAGCAATTTAAGTTGGCCATTGAGGCAAGAGAGATAGGCACTGGAGCCATACTGTTACAAGGAAATGACACTGGAATTGAAAAAAAACGATAGGGTATTTTTCACGGAAGTTGAATGCACAACAGAGAAGATATTCAATGAATAAAAATGAGGTGTTGGGTTTGGTGTTAGCATTGCAGCATTTTGAGTTCTATTTGGCAAATAATTCTGCAGAAGCAATTGTTTATACACTCCACAATCCACTAAAGTTTCTGGACAAATTTTGAGAAGAAGTGCAAGGCTAATCAGATGGAGTTTATTACTGCAACCATTTAATCTATAGGTAATACATGTCACTGGAAGAGAAAATCTGTTTGCAAATGTATTATCAAGAGTTTGAAGTTTAAAGGGAAAATTGGACATTTTAAAACCTGGACACAGAACTGGAATAACTTCTGCTGACACCAAGGATTTGTAGATATATTGTTATGTCAATGCATGTATCTGGTAATGTATTAGTGTAATAAGTATAGGGGAAAGTGTAAGATGTGTTAATAAAAAATGAAGCCATCTTTTAGAATTATGACAGCAGATTTTTTTGATAATGAGGAGGATGTCATGAAGAGATGGTAATGTCTATAATGTTATTGGATTTATTTTAAATAGAGGTCATGCGGGGTCTGTGTCTATGTGTGTATCTGTGTGTGTCTTAATTGGATTAAAGCAAGCTAGTCTGGGTGCTTTGATGTATAGCAGTTTTGAGATTTTAATTAGGTAAATGTAAGGAGGGTTGAAGGTAAATTGTAAATTTGCATTTGTTAAATGAAACCGTTCAAGACTGTGGGTGAAATCTTGCACCTAGCCAGAAGACATCAAGCAATGTGTTTGTTTTCAGCTTACTAATAAAATTGGTGTGAGGAACGGATGTTATTGTTAGAAGAGGTATTGTTTAAAGCCTAGTGATACAAGTGATGCCTTACATTCAAAGAGAAAGATATGTATAAAGGAGAAAGGAGATGGTGTGTATGGTGAAGGCATTTTAAGATTCAACAATTGTGAGAAGCCTCCAGCCTGTAAGCCTCATGTCTGCCTAACAAGGACCCAGAGCTGAAAGAAACTCATTTTGAATGCAGCTTTGTGAGGGGTCTGATTAAATCATGTGTTTTACTGTTGCCTTAGTGGGGGATCTAACTGAGATTCAGGTTAATTGGAGGATTTTTGCAGTTATCATAGAAGTAATTTTGTAGAAATATGTATGTGTTTACAATCTTTCTTGTCTTAATAAATGTTTACTTTAGTTTTTCTAAAAACCTCTCGAGACTCAGTGGTCTTATTACTGTTGAGTTCAAAGCCTGCATCTCAAAACACAAATTACAAAAATGGGTTTTGACAATTGTTTCAGGTTTTGCTTTGGGATTTGAACAACTCAGCAGTTACCATTGACTTTGTCATAATAAAGGGGAACCCTTGATTCCCTCCTCACTGATTTTAAACAGTGAAGCTCCCAACTGCCTCCTCACTGATTTTGCACAGTGAAGCTCCCGACTTCATTCCCATGGGTTTGAACAATGCAGATTCCTGCGCGCCCCTCGCTGAATTTCAACAATAAGCTTCTTGGCTCCCTCCTCACTGATTTTAAACAGTGGAGCTGCCACTCACTTCTCACTGTATTTAAACAGTGAAGCTCCTAACTCCCAGCTCGATGATTTTAAATAGCGATGCTCCAAACTCAATACTCACTGATTTTAAACACTGAAGTTCCTAATTCCCTCCTTGCTGATTTTAAACAGTAAAGCTCCCGGCTCCCTCCTAACTTACCTTAAACCATGAATCTCCCAGCATACTCCTCGCTGATTTTAAACAGTGGATCTCCCGGCTCCCTTCTCACTAATTTTAAACAGTGAATCCCTCAGCTTACTTCTTGCTGATTTTAAACAGTGATTCTCCTGGCTCCTTTTTGTTGGTTTTAAACTGTGAAGCTCCCAGCTCCTTCCTAACTTATTTTAAACTGTGAATCTTGCGGCACAGTCATCGCTGATTTTAAACAAAGAAGCTCCCAGCTCTACCCTAACTTACTTTAAACCGTGAATCTCCCCAGTCCCTCCTCGCTGCTTTTTGCAGTGAAGCTCCCTGCTCCATCCTCGCTGATTTTAAACAGTGAATTCCCGCTTCCCTCATCGCTGCTTTTATACAGTGAAACCTGCGGCTCCATCCTCTGATTTTAAAAAGGGAACCTTCCAATTCCCTCCTTGCTGATTTTGAGCAGAGAATCTCCCAGCTCACTCCTCGCTGATTTTAAAAGTGAAGCTCCCGATTGTCTCCTCAGTGATTTCAAACAATGAAGCTGCTGGCTCCCTCCTCCCCGCTCACTGATTTTATATAGTGAAGTTCCCGACTCCCTCCTTGCTGATTTTGAACTGTGAAGTTCCCAACTCCCTCCTCCCTGATTCTAAATAGTGAAGCTCCTGACTCCCTCCTGGCTGATTTTAAATGCAGCTCCCAGTTCCCTCCTAACTTACTTTAATCAGTGAAGCTTTCGGCTCCATCCTCACGGATTTTAAACAGTGAAGCTTTGTTGGATCCTGGTCAACAGTTTGTTGGGTGTTATGATTCCAGGTTGCATGCTTGTTTTGTAATGGCCGAGTTGGTACAATGGACGGAGTTGACCAGCAGACGGTTCTTAGGTGGAACATATTCTGTTTATTTACAAATGTATTCAGCAGCTACACTTGTGTGCTTTCAACTTAAACCCTGTTTTCATACTTCTGCCTCTTATCTCAGACTACTGACTCCAGAGGTAACCCGCGCTGCTCCTCTATTGGTTACAAAAGATTATATGACCTTCCTTTATAACGTCCTTCTTAAAGGTATAGTACACATTATATAAAACCATAGTTACCACAAGCTCCGGACTCCCTTCTCACTGATTTTAAACAGTGAAGCTCGCGAATCCCTCTTCACTGATTTTAAACAGTGTAGCTCCCAGCTCCCTCCTCACTGATTTTAAACAGTGTAGCTCCCAGCTCCCTCCTCACTGATTTTAAGTAGTGAAGCTCACGGCTCCCTCCTCGCAGATTTTAAACAGTGAAGATTCTGACTCCCCAGCACGCTAATTTTAAATAACTCCTGGCTATGTCCTAACTTATTTTAAACCATGAATCTCCTGGCACAACCCTTGCTGATTTTAAACAGTGAAGGTGTGGGATCCTAGTCAGGCGTTTGTTGGATCCTGTTCTCACATTTGTTGTAAGGGGTGGCTGATTTGGTACCAATGATGGGGACACATCATAGATGAAAACTCTATGGGGAGAATTTTTAATTTTTCCTATGGCACGCAGGCTGGGCAGGAGCAGGCGGGGGTGGGCGCAGAGCCGATCGCTGCCTGCGATTGGCTGCACGCAGCTATTGTACACGGGTGGGCCAATTAAGGCATACCAAGCATAACCCATGGCCAGTAGCATCAGCGCTACCTGTGCGGGTGGGGGAGGAGGGAGGGTCGGGGCCTGCGCTCTTTCGCGAATGCATGCGAAAGGGCGCAGCAAGCCCCCAATGTCACACGAGCTGGGACATGTTTGTGAAGTTTGGAAAAATTATTTAATTATTTTATAAAACCTTCAGGAAACCTCATCCCGCCCATGGATGAGGTTTCCTGAAAAACGCGAAGGCCACTTGGGCTCTTTGCCTGCCCGTCAACCTCAGGGTTGGACTTCTTAGTAAGTTTAATAGCCTTTTTTTCCTAAATAGGCCACTGACAGTTTAGCGGCCATGCAGCTGCCTCTGGCGCACACCTGCTGAACGAAATATCGAAATGACAGGCGATGACATCAGGACGCACACCCAACGTCACAGTGCATCATTTTACGCGTCAGTGTGTTGGGCCGGCCATCATACACCAATGGCAAAATTCTGCCCTATATTTATTTACAAAGATACTCAGCAGCAACTAAACATGTGCTCACACTTCAAACTCTATCTCTACACTACTCTCAACTACTAACTACAGAGGTAGCCCGCTCTGCTCTGCTATTGCTCACTAAGACCATATGATCTTCCTTAATAACATTCTTCTTAAAGGTATATTACACATCAGATTACCACAGAAGCTCCCGCTTACCTTCTCACTGACTTTAAACAGTGAAGCTTCCGACTCCCTCCTCATTGTTTTCATATAGTGAATCTCCTACCTCCCTCCTCACTGATTTTAAACACTGAAGCTCCCGTCTCCCCCTCACTGATTTAAACAGTGAAGCTCCTGACACCCTCCTCATTGATTTTATACAGTGAAGCTCCTAACTCCCCCTCACTGATTTTAAGCAGGGTCTGCTGGACCCTAGTCACTTGTTCAGTTGGGTTATTGGATCTGTGTTGCACAGCTGATTCGGGATCACTGAGTTGGTACCACAGGTGAGAATTTTCTCCCTGTCGGGGAGGTGCTGAGCAGGGACAGGCGAGGGAGGGCCCATCCAGTGTGACGCACACCCAGAAGTGCTGAACACTCCCTTTGCAGGCAGGTGGAGGAGGCTGAGTCGGGGCCTGTGCTTGTTCACGCATGAGCGCGAACGAGCGCTGAAATTTCCCTGAGGCACGAAGCTGCCTCAGGGAGTTTAATTACATTTTCAAAAATTTTTTTTAAAGAGGAAAAAACATTCAGATATGTCCCATCACATAAGTGTCACATGAGCTGGGACATGTCAATGAATTTTAATGAAGAAGTTAATTTCAATTATAAATCTTTCATGAAACCTGATCCCGCCCATGGATGAGGTTTCATGATAAATGCGAAGGCCGCCTGGGCTCTTCGCCTGCCCGCCAACCCTAAGGTTGGACGAGCAGCTCCGTCAATTATTTTAATTAGTGTTTAAATGGCCTTAGCAGGCCTATGACAGTTCGGCGGGCACGCACCGGATTTGGCTCCGTGCCCGCTGAGCTGAAGATCTGAATGACTTGCTGTAACATTGGGATGCACTCTTGACATCACCACATGTCATTTTACAGTGAATGGGGCCCGCAGATTCTGGCCACAGACAGAGTAGGTCAGCAGAATGTTCTTATGTAGAAAACATTCTATTTATTTACAAAGGAACTCAGCAGTTGCACTTGTGTGCTCACAATTCAATCCCTGTCCTTACATTACAGACTCTAACTCTAGACTATTCACTACTGATTATTAAGGTAGCCTTTGCTACTCTGCTAGATCAGCTTCCATTATAGCATTCTTCTTAGAGGTATGTTACATATCAGATTACAACAGGCTTTCTCCTCACTGATTTCAAAGATTGAAGCTCCCACTTTCCTTCTCACAGATTTAAACAGTGAAGCTCCTGTCTCCCTCCTCACTGATTTGAAACCTGACTCCTGACTCCATTCTTACTGAGTTTAAAAAGTGAACTCCCAGCACACTCCTCGTTGATTTTAAACAGAGAGTGTCCGGGCTCTCCCCGGCTAGCTTACCCTCGCTGAATTTCAGCAGTGAAGTTCTCAGTTCCCTCCTCGCTGATTTTAAACGCTGAAGCTCCTGACTCCCTTCTCGCTGATTTTAAACGCTGAAGCTCCTGACTCCCTCCTCACTGATATTCAACAGTGAATCTCCCAGCTCCCTCCTAACTTATTTTAAACAGTGAATCTCCCGGCACACTCCTCACTGATTTTAAACAGTGAAGCTTTTCTTTTGGTTCACTCTAATTGTCACAACATTTTTCACAAAGCAGACACTACTTTGTTGGCGGGAGGCAAATATGGAGCAGACGGGACAATGGTGTTTTGAAATAAATTTTATGTGCAGAAGATCTCTCCACCAGGGGTGCGGTGGAGGCAGGGTGGGGGGGGGGGGGGGGGGGGGGGGTGGAATTGTGCGGGGGTGGGCATGAACCTGATCAGCGCCCCTGATCAGGCCCGCGCCACCATTTTATGTGGGTGGGCCAATTAAGGCCCGCCCCGCGTAACGTGCACCCAGAAGTGCTGTGCGTTCCCTGTGCGGAAGGTGGGGGGGGATTCCCTGAGGCGGGGCCTGCACCAGTGCCTCATGGAGAATTGTTTAAAGTTTAAAAGTTTCACATGAGCTGGAACATGTCAATTAATTTTTTCAAAATTTTTTGTTTAATTAATAAACCCTTCATGAAACTTCATCCTGCCCTTGGATGAGGTTTTATGAAAAATGTGAAGGCCACCTGGGCTCTTCATCTGCCCGCTAACCTCAAGGTTAGATGGGCAGCATTCTTAATAACATTAATTACTTTCTTAATGGCCTTAATAGGCTTTTGACAGTTCAGCGAACTGACAATCTAAATAGGCCTTGCCCCTGCTCGCCGACCTGAAAATTCTTCTCAATTTGTTGTAAATTTTAAACAGGAATGTCGCCATTGAACCCAATGTTAAACATCCAAACACATATCTTTGTGAAACAACAAATCCTTTATTCGCCTTTTTCTATTATCCTTACTTGTTTTGACTCCTGGGGCAGAATTTTCTGGGTGATGGGGGTTGCGGAACGGGAGCAGGCACAGGCGGGGGCGGACCTGATCGCCACTCGCGATCGGGTCCGCGCCGCTACTTTACGTGGGTGGGCCAATTAAGGCCCACCCAACGTGCTTCACCACAACCATGCGCAGCAGGAGTGGGCAGGCGGCAGTGGGTGCACTCAGCCCAATGGGTCCAATGGTGATCCGGCAGCCTGTATAACGGGTGGCCTGGCAGTCTTGGAAAGGCTGCTCACAATGGCTGGGCAAAGGTCTCTGCAGAGTGGCAATGGAGTTTATGCAAGCCTGGAGGGTAGGCCATCAGGGCAGGCCAGGCCAGAGGGTAGGGCGGGGAGTCAGTGTGCCCCTCGTTTTTCCGATGACTGCCTTGCTGCCCTCCTCGAGAGGGTGGCAGCATGGTGGGAGGTGCTGGTTCCCCAAGACGGGAGGAGGAGTCCCCCCACCCCGACATGACGAAACATGCCTGGGAGGTGGCGGGGAGCTCCCGCGACATGGTGTAGCGCATCTGGATCCAGTGTCACAAGCGCTTCAATGACTTATTTCACTCTGGAAGGGTGAGGATAATGTTGGCATTGATCACTCAACCCAGCAGGTCGGCTTTCCTCCCTGCTGGCCCCCACCCTTCAAGTCTGAATGCAGTGACGACATTGAATCATTGACGGCATGTGTCCTTTGCTGGGTGGGTCAGCAGATATTGCCCATGCTGAGGTCTGCCTGAGGGGGTGGTGAAGAGATGGGTTCTGCACCCACAGCAGGTGTTACACTGAGACCCACATGACTGGCTTAGGGAGCTGCACCTAGGTGCTGTGCTTGAACTGCAAGACATGTCCATGTCAGGGTGATGACATGCTGGGAAGGGAGCTTCAAGGTGGCATGGCAACAAACCATCTGCTGCCCTCTTTTCTCCATGTGCTTGCGCCTCCTTGCTATGGAAGGATATACTATGTGATTCCTAATGTGTTGTAGGCAGCATGTGGCCAAATGCGGGGTGGGGGTGGGTAGTAAGGAACAGGCCTAGTATCTTTGTGTGAGTGCTCAGCAGCAGCAGGTTGAGGAGGCACTGGAGATCTGCAATGTCCCTTTCTGGTTGGGGTGGGCCGTGCGTGAAGTGAGCCCAGGTACAATTAACTAATCAATGCTCTTCTCTCCTTTTCAGGAGAAGAATGCACATAATGGTGCAGAGCGTGCGAGCAGTGAGTCATTCTCATCTGGTTTGAACAGGAGACCCTGCATATGGAGAGGAGCCATACGCCCAGGTCCACTGGTGTTGGTGAGGCTGGGATGTCACGGGCAGGTATGCTTGCCCAGCAGTGAGGTCAGCATTGTCCTCCCAACAGTCATGGCAGTGCTGAATGTTAAGTGATTTAATTTTACAACATGGCTTGACCATTGGTAACGGAAGGATGAGCGCATAATGATCCGGGGGACAGGGATGCGCATTGTCATTGTCTCCACACTAACTGATCCAATGTCCTTGTTCTTTCTTTCAGCATCATTGGAGCAGGGCCGGGAGGAGGAGCAGCAAAGGCCCCGTCTCACACCTGAGGGCCCTGAAGTCTCACCAGCGTCACACCATCTCCATCAGGCAGGTACCAGAGCTGATGCTAGAACCTCAGTGGGAATTAGAACTTGGGCTAGTATCCCGAGGCACAGTGGTGAGGGCACTTCACAGTCACTGGAGGAGCTGGCAGAGACAGAGAGTGCCCATTACGCCAGCAGTCGGAGAACTGTAGGGGACCAAGCACATGCTCAGTTGGTGCCTGATGATGTGCCTCTGTGGTCATCCGCAACGTAGCAAGTGCAGGAAATGCAGCCGAGTGTGCGGGAGCATCTGGCGGAGGATACATGAGGCTATGCTTGGCTTGGTCTCCGTGGTGGAAGAATCTACGCAGACGATCGCTGAAGCAATGAGCCACATGTCCATGTGCCATGCTTCCTCCATGAAGAAAATGGCGACTCTCGTGGACAGCCTCCTCCAAGAGACCCATCAGGTCTTCCTGGGGATGCGCTCAGACCAGCAAGCCCTCACATCGGCATTGACCCCAGCTGGTCAGTGCCAGTGTGGGAGATGGTGAGGGCACCAAGTTTCCCAGCTCAGTGCCCATCCATCCACGGTGAGCAGTGAGGTCTTAGTGACCTCATGCCAGCGCAGCAGATGCCTGTCGTCTCTGCGGGCACCTCTCGGGGCGCTCCGGATGAGGGCGGCAGCTCCTCCTCCCTTCTCCCAGTGACCATAGCATTCAGCAAGGCTGCGACGACTGGACAGATGCCAGCTGTGGAACTGGCAGATCCCTCCCAGGTAGGGTCAGCACAGGCTCTACCAGCCAGAGGACAACCGCCAAGGTCATCAAGGCCAACAGGACAGCATAGTTAGCAGGCTGGCTCAGATGTCACTCCCAGCGAGGAGGCAGCACCAAGACATAGCACTCGGAAACGTAAACAGAAGGCAACTTAGGAACACTATGGGTTTATCACTGGTGGTTTTGTATTGGCCTGGGATGAGGACTTTATGATTTGCTTTGAATTGAAACACCCTTGTCATATTGTTTCACGGTGATATTAAATTCAGGCATGTGCCTGTGGCTGAGGGTGCCTCTTTTCTTCTGCATGTGTATGGTTTCCAAAAATGTTAGGAGTGCTTTGTGGGACATTCAGCTTTATTAACAAGGGCCTTAGTTACTGTTCCTAGCCTGGCAGATTTTGCACTTAGGTATCGAGTATGGAGCCTACAGCCCAGGCTTGTCCTGGAGGTCCATATGTGGCATGCTAGCTGAAGGTTCATTGGATTGAAGCCTCCCGGGTATCCCTGCCTCTCTGGTGTATGCCCGGGTCAGCGTCTACCCCCTCAGCATTTCCCTGTGCGTGCTCATCCTCGGACTCACTGCTGGATTCATCGTGTGCAGCCACAGCCACTGTGTCTACATCTTCATCGTCCACTGCATCCTCCCTTTCCAGCACAAGATTGTGAGAGCGCAGCATGCAACCACTATCACAGAGACGCGATGTGGGGGGTACTGGAGTGCGCCCCTCAAGCAGTCCAAGCAGCAGAAGCATCAGAATGGCTCTCTCCACCACAGCCCTTGTGGTGCCGTGGATCCTATTGTACCGCTGCTCAGCTTCTGTTCTTGGATGGTGGAGAGGCATCATGAGTCACCTTCTGAGGGGATAGCCCCTGTCACCCAGCAGCCATCCATCCAGCCAGGCTGGAGCACTGAAGAGGCCCGGCATCTGGGAGTGTCTGAGGATGTAGGCGTCGTGGGAGCTGCCTGGGTACCTTGCACAGACTTGTAGAAACAGCATCCTGTGATCACACACTATCTGCACGTTCATGGAGTTAAAGCCCTTCCTGTTGACAAAGGCACCGGGCTCACCTGCTGGCGCCTTGATGGCCACATGTGTACAGTCTTTCGCACCCTGGACGCGGGGGAAGCCAGCAATGGCCACGAAGCCTCTGGCTTGCTCTGTCTGGCTTGCCTGGTCGCAGCGGAAGTGGATGAAGGTCAGTGCACACCTGAACAGAGCATCTGTAACCTGCTTGACCAAAGTGTGGACAGCTGATTGGGAGACACTGCAAAGATCACCCACTGAGCCCTGAAAGGAGCCAGAGGCATAGAGGTTGAGGTCAGCTGTGGCCTTCAGAGCCGCTGGCATGAGGTGTCCACCCACACAGTTTGCGGAGATCTCAGGCCCAATCATCTGACAGATATAGTTGACTGTCTCCCTTGAGAGACAGAACCTCCTTCGGCACCGCACCTCAGACGTAGTGAGGTAGCTGCTTCACTGCATGTATACCCTGGTAGCAGGATGGTGGCAGCTTCTGCGGCCCCTTCTGCCTTGGTCTACCTCTTGGCCCTGTGACTGTCCTCCCAAGGGTGGCTTCTCTGGAGGCGAATGTGCACTCCTGGCCTCCTCCCCCTTCAAGCCCTCCTTTCCTCCTCAGAGGAGGTGCCTTCAGTGGAGAGTTCAGCTCCCATTCCCAAGCTATGGGAAGGTTTCCGGAAACCTGCAGGCCCAAAAAAGATTCCTCACTGCAGGGTGCTGACCTGAGGGTTAGGAGTCCAGACAAAGCAGCTGGTATGCATTTTGAAGTATTGCAGATCGCAAAGGCAAGTTGCGAAAACTTTCAAAAATCAATATTTGACTGAGCACACTTGCGCACCCACTGAGCCCTCTTATCCTGTCCTTGGATGAGGTTTACACAAATGTGTCCTACCTGCCTGCCCATTGCACCCATGCGCCGACTCGAAGGTTGCGTGGGCATCAAAAAATTGGTGTCGATTGGTGAGTCAAGGGCCTTAAGTGGCCTGTTAATTGATGGCGGGCGCACAGTGGATATCATTGCGCACCCGCCCAACGAAATATTGCGATGGCGCATGGTGAGGTCAGGACGCTCGCCCAATGTCCCCTCGCGTTATTTAATGCGCAGACATGTGGGGCCCACCTCTGCACACCAACGGGAAAATTCTGCCCCCAGGGTTTCAGCAGAAATTGAGACAAGCTGTTCGTTTCCCTGCTCTGACTGTTCAGATCTTTGTAGCCAATATCCGTTGCATTTTGTAGTCTTTGAGGACCCACCTGCACCTATGTAGGGGCAAAATCAGTCATCTGGACAGGAGGTTGCATGTGTGGCTCTGACCAGGGGATGTGGGGACTGTGGGGTGGTGGGGGTGGAGGATGGGGGCAGTATAAGCAAGTAGACAGGAAGCACTTTGAGCAGAGTCCCCATTTTAATATGCCCTTGTTCCATCTTCCTTCTCATAGCCCATCCACACAGCCCTGCTATCCAAAAGCTTTGCTGCACTTCAGAGAGGTTCTGAGTAACCAAGGTGATGCTTTCCTCCATCCCATTGTCATTAGCAGAGTGAATGTGCAGGCCATTTACGGGGGCCAGCAAGCACTCAGTGGCCTGACATGTCCCATACTCCATATAGATGGCATGGATGGAAACATCAGCATGAAGACCTGAGACGTCATGACACTCATCTTAGAGGTTGACTCTTCCAGTCATGCACAATGCCTCTGGAAAGGCTGACAGAAACTCACATTTTCTGTTGCTGTTTCAGAATAGCCCACGTTGTTGACTACACACCAAGGTTCAGTTGAGCAGAGATCGAAATACCCTGCATCGCCTAATTGGGATTCTACACTGCTACCCCTGTCTCCACCACCCCCTTCTGCTCAATTGTGATGTGTGGGATGTGTGGAACCAACAACCTTTGAGTGGCTGAAATATGTAGGGTATCTGAATTGGTGGGCAATATGCATGAGTCCTGTGATGATGCATCCTCAGAGTGAGTGGCCTCCATAGTTTTAGTCTAAGGGGTAGTAGATTTAAATCAGAGATGAGGAGGAATTACTTTTCTCAAAGGGTCATGAATCTGTGGAATTCACTACCTCATAGTGCAGTGGATGCCGGGGCGCTGAAAAAATTTAAGGAGGAGATAGACAGGTTTTTAATTGGTAATGGGTTGAAAGGTTATGAGGTGATGGTGGGAAATTGGAGTTGAGGCTGAAATGAGATCAGCCATGATCGTATTGAATGGCGGGGCAGGGTCGTGGGGCTGAATTGCCTACTCCTGCTCCTAGTTCTTACGTTCTTATGCCCTCTGATGAGTCTTCGTCCTCCTTCAGCACCACCTCCTGAGGGATTCTCGTGGGAGATGAAAGAGATAAATTAGAACTGACAAGCTGAGAGGATCCTAAGTCATCATTGTGCAGATCGTCATATTTCAGTGGTTGGTGATATTAAATCAATATGAGTGAATGGTGTCTGTCAAATGTCCAAGTGATATTTAATTCTGTCACTAGGTACCTGGGAGATTTCCATCTCTCCATCACCAATAGCCAAGCATTTTGAAATCCAGCTTAGCTTCAGTGCCTCCTCCACAGCAGCCATCAGTGTAGAGATGACTGGAGATCCACAGCGGTTTTCTGCCTCTCTGTAATATTTTGTGCTCCTTTCACCTTTTAGGAAAAAAAGTAAAGGGCTATAAGGATGAACTTAGAATGTCTTGAGAAGTTGAAAGGAGAACGTTTGTGGAGGATTATAGCGATAGCGAGAGATTGGTGTAACATTGTTATAAGATCAGGGTGCCTATCAATGGTGTCTGTCAGATGGACATGTGAGGAGGTGCCACGTCAGAGGTTTCTAAGTCTGAGGACTGATGTGTAGGGGAAGGCTGGGAAGACAGAGGGTGTGGGTCTGGACTTGAGTGTGGCGTGCTGCTTAACTTCCCTACACTTGAACAGGTCATTCAACTCCTTGTCACACTGTATCAGGGAACAAGGTACCACACTCCTGCTGCACTCCTCCAAGCACCTCCAGCCATCCCTCTGTTCGCTGTCCTCCATTCAATGTGAAACAGAATCGCCTGGCAGGCCCTTACAGCCAGCAGAATCATGTCCAGGGCCACATCTGAGAAGCAAAATACTGCTTTCCCATGGTGAGCCTCCATCTGTGACGTTCCTGGCTCTGTCATAAGACTTCTATAATGCATCAATTCTGACCCTCTCAGGACACCTGTAAATAATGGAGGTGGAAAAGACTGCTGTGGATCATCATCATTCCTGCCCATTCTAATCAGTCAGAAAACTTGCAAGTCAAATGTAAATGCAGTGGCTGGGTTAAAAAATGGTGCTGAAACTTTCAGGTTCCTGACATGCAGCCGGTCTCCATTTGCTGTGAGTGGGTTTGAAATTTAAAATTCAGTACAATGAGTTTGCAAGCTAGCCAGATCCCAGCACAATTTTCACATTGCACAACTTCTCAAACCAGCCACATTGCTTGCTGTCACACAGCATGTTCAACAATTATATTACATACTGAAATATTATTCAACTGAGGGCATAATGAAGCTGTCCTGTTCACACCCAGCATCAAAATATCCCTTAAAAATCAGTAAATGGGATCTTTGAGATGTACAAGATGTTTTTCTATAGACGGGAGAACTACTTATAACACAAGCCCTCTCACAGGATCATATCTAAGGCACAATGAAATTCAAGGAAGGACTTCCAGAAATTTCAGATGACATCAAAGACAGATATCCCATATCCACTGATAATCCTAAACTATAGTTACATGCCTAGGCACACCCACCTGGCACTGCTTTGTGAGAAGTGCCAGAACTGTTTAAAGTTATGGAGATGGACAATTGCAGACCTGTGGCATTTTCTGAACTGGGGTACAGTACTAATGCTATTAGTCTAGTAATCCAGAAATGCGAGTTTAAATCCCACCATGGCAGTTTGACGAATTGAATTGAGTTCTTTTTGAAAAGCTGGAAGTGAGAATCTTGCACCAATAAAAGTGACCATGGGCTGCATCATAAGCTGTCCAGCCAGCGGGTTTGAAGGTGGGGGTGCACATAGGATCTACTGGATGGCCTTCCTGCTACATACCCACCTGTCCCCAACCAATTAATGGGCAATTAAGGGCCTCATCCCGCCATTGTTGTTGTTTTACCCTTGGCAGGGGAAGCCCACACCATGTGGGCAGCCTGGCAGCTTTTGTTTGGCAGGCTGTTTCAGGCAAGGGAGGGGGCCTCCTTTGCAGGCACTCTGAGCTGATCAGAAGCACTGCCACAAAAGGTCATTTCCCCCTTCAACCCTTCACCCGGTCTCTTGAACCTGGCCCCATAGCCCACTCACTCCTCATCTTGCTGAGACCCCTGATCCTAGACTTACTTGAGCTCCTTGGCATGGTCGGTCTGCCTGAAGTCCCAGCAGTGTAAAATCTCAACTCATTCATTAATGTTTTTTACAGAAGGAAACCTCCCATGCCTACCTAGTCTAACATCTTTGTGACTTCATCAATGTGATCACACTCAACTGTTCTCTGAAGTAGCCTAGCAAACCATTTGGTGGCATCAAACTTTTAATACGTGGACGGCAGTGGTTGAAGGAGAAAGCTGTTCTCAGGGCAACTTGCCAGCGATGCCCATGTCCGAAGAATAAATAAAAATAAATCATATTTGTAACCCATCACCATCAGAAGAGAAATACCAAAGGAAATCCACCTCACTGCTGCCCTTAACTTTTGTCACACTTAGTGCACTGTGTGCAGTTGTGGTCTCCCTACCTAAGGAAATATATATTTATCCTAGAGGGAGTGCAATGAAGGCTCACTTGACTAGTTCCTGGGATGAGGGCATTGTCCTATGTGGAGAGATTCCCTGAAGTTTAGAAGAATGAAAAGTGGTCCAATTGAACTATATGAAATTCTTAAGGGGCTTGACACGTAAATGTGGAGAAAATGTTGAGGAATCTTGAACATGGGGTCACAGTGTGACTAACCATTAGGACTGAGATGAGGAGAAATTTATTCACTCAAAGGGCTGTGAATCTTTGGAATTCTCTGCTCCAGTGTTGCTCAATAATATATACAAAACAGTGATCAATAGATTTTTGAGTACTAAAGGAATTAAGGGATATGGGGATAGTGTGGGAAGGTGGAATTGAGGTAGAAGATCATCCATAATCTTGCTGAATGCCAGAACTGGCTTGAACGACCAAATTGCCTACATCTGCTCCTATTTCTTATTTTCTTCTCTCCTGTTCTCACACATTTGCCTCCTGCCAGGTTAGCATGATCAAGATCTTTAACATTAACTAATCTGGTGTCAAAAACAACTGAACAAGTAATTGGACCAAGAACATTACTTTCATTTCTCATCCACTCAATCGCATCAAGAACATGACACAGTTGCCCAGATTCCTAAAGAACTTAAGATAATTGATGCCATGTGCCCACCCAAGCAAGTCAAAAGTGGTTCCTCTGGCATCACTTTGTGTTGCACTTGATGTTACCTCCTCAAGCTCATTCCCCACATCCTGTGGGGAGAGTGTTGATGTCATTGTGCTTGTGAATGTTTAGAAGAATGATACAGGGTGCTGTGAAATGGCGGCTTGTTCACAGCACTGGCGTGGCTGACTAGAAATAAACAACAGCAGAGGAACATACATTATCAGAGTTGGTAGCATTGCCCCTTTTGATACAGAAGGTCATGGTTTCAAGCCCTCACTTAGGTACAGAGTATCAGCTGACACTTCTGTGTAGCACTGAGGGAGTGCTGTATTGTTGGGAGTACTGTCTATCTAAGGCCCGCTTCAGGTGGATGTTAAAGAACCAAAACAATATTTAAAGGAGAGATAGCAGGTTCTCTTGGCGTCCTGCCCTCCAAAATCTTTCCAATGATTGTATGCTCCTATTTTTCCTCTTAAAATGCAATACCTCACACTTCTACACAATAATTGCATCTGCCACCTGTATCTTTCTAATGGCTATTATTATTTGCCTTGCTCAGACCCCCTACTTCACCACAGACATGAAGGGGCTGATGCAAAGCAGGAATATTAAAACTGGCCATTAAATTTGCAGGGAATGCCATCTTTATTCATTCCTGAACCGATTAGTGTCACCAAACAAGGTGGGCCCTGTTCTGGGGATATTTAAAGGGCCAGTCAACAAGTTGCTGCTGAGGTGCTTTTGACTTACTGGTGCTCAGGCAAAGTTGGTGGATCACTGTAGTGAGATGCTGGAAGTGGTTGGAGGTTGCTACAGACCACAGAAAGGCAGAGAATTACATTGCCTTCATAGAGATGGGAGCAGTAGCTGTTGTGCCACTTGTCTGGCAAAATGTATAGGACAGTCATTGGAGGAGGCAAAGAAGGGAACCTCTCTGAGGAAGGAGGGGAAAGAGGGTTCTCCTTCGAAGCTCTTATCCCATGCGGGTCTCCAAGGAGCTTTAATCTTCCACTGGAAACACCCAAGAGGACTGCCTCAGGAGGTTTTGCTTTACTGAAGAGGTAGCGAGAGTGTTGTGTCACGTCCATCATGAAGACCAGAGCAAGGGGAGCCCTCCTAGTCAATGTGAAAATCAGTTTTCTTTCTTTTCTTTTCTTTCTTCACATCCAGTCCATTCCAGACAGGAACTGATGACATTAGCAATGGCAATCCACAGAGGCATCTGGGAGGTAATAGAGGTGGCCCAAAGGAGAAGAGAGCAATTCAGCATCTCATGTCTGAGGACATAAGACCAGGATGAGAGGGCATGTGTGTTTGCCAGGATAGCAGGCTTCTCATTGATGCCATAACTGCAAAGGCTACCACCCATTCAATGTGCAGTTGGCGTGTGATCACATCAAGAAATTCATCTTGGTGAATTCCCAATATCCTGGCAGCATTCATAATGCCATTATCCTTTGACAGTTTGCAAAGTGGACCAGCTTTGGTTATCCAAGACAGTTAACAGTTTGGCTGCTCATGACAAAGGCTATCCCTCGAACACATGGCTCATGTCCCTTTCCGTCAATCCACCATGAAAAGTTAGAGGGCCTTCAAGGAAAGCCATGGAGATACTCATGACACCATAGTGAAAGCCATTAGCCTCCCAAAGCTGGTATTTTGCTGATTAGCTTGCTCGAAGTGGGGCTTGGGTGTCAGTGGATGGGAGGTGGCGGGGGGCGCGAGTCTCTGCAGTGCTGGTGTGCTGCATCCTCCACAGCCTTGTAACTATGAAAGCCTATCTCCTGGGATCAGGAGGTCACCTCAAGGGCAGGAGCAGGAGAAGGAGGAAGAAGTGAAGGAGGAGAAAGGGAGAAGATGACATGCATCAAGTGCAACTGAACAAATTGAGAAGACCCTCATAGTGAGACTCTGCTGCAGTTGAAAGGGGCACTTCAACACCCCAACATGAACCCACCATTTCGCCTACACATTGCTGAAAAGAGTGACATGTTGCTGAAGCTTTTCATCTTGCACTCATCAAGCCAAATGCAAGAATGCCAAAGTTCAAACAATCCACAACAATTTATTCCACAGGAGGAAAAGGTGCTGATTGATTGATAAGTCAACTTTGGTTGGCTGAGACATTGCCATGGAGAAAGCAATAGGGAGCTATAGGCTTCCCAAGCTCCCTGGTAATTCAAAAAAGGCGCAAGCCTCAGACATATTCCTTTTGTTTGCAAAGCATGGTTCCCTGCTGATGAATGTATGTCACTTCTAGCAAGTATAAATGAGCCACATTAAGAGCTTGACTGATTATCTTAAACTGGTTGTTAATGTAGCTATTGACTCACTCAGAATTGTTCAGCAAGTGCTGCCCAATCACAGAATCACATCTAATGGCTGACATTTTGTTTTGAGTTTTACAAACGTGGGCTGATTGAGTATGGTCTGTACTCTGCTTATTATTAACAATTGTAGGAACATACTGTTTGATTCGATCAACCAATCGCTGAGATGTACCTTAGCCCTGGCTCACTTTTGCTGGTCCCGAGCCTCTACACAAGCTGCCATTTTTCTACACCCATCCCTTGTGCCACAGAGTTCAACAAAGGAAACCATGGACCTTAGACAACTGCACAAAGTCGACCTTTGCTCGTTTCCTTCAAACGAATATGAATCGGGTGCCATGAGATTCTCATGTGCGATTAACTTTATCTTGAAGGCCGGATGGTAATTTTTAAAAAATATGCTAATGAGCTTTTGTAGCATAATATATTACAAGTGGGAATCTACCACAGGCCAACATGAGACCCAACATGCCACAAACTGATTTAACCTCTGCATCTCAACCCGTTGTCGGGAAATCGAAAATTTCAGCTCCCGCCTAATTCAGTCACCTCGCATGTCACCTTTAAACAAATGTAAACCAGGTGTCATGAGATTCTTGAGTGCAGCTGACTTTATCTTATAGGCAAGATGTAATTAAAAAATTTAATACATTCATAAGTATTCATTGCATACAAATGTATTACAAGTGGGAACCCGTCATGGGGCTGTGTAAGGCCCAACATGCCACAAAGATGCTGCTGCTTTAATCTCTGCATCTCAATGCACTGTCAGGAAATCACTCCAGCATGCCATGTACCCCACTCTTGCAGGCTCCATAAAATTGCCCTCAAATCTGTCATATTGCCAGGCCCTAGCTGCAGTCCACTCATGTCTTGTTATTCACCACATAAAAATGGAGACTCTAATCCAGCCTCTAATGTTTGTGTTGTGCCAATACCTGAGCTGCCACCACAATGGGACATCTCAGAGAGCTTGGAAGCTTGGAACCCATACTTTCCAGCATAGAAATGGTGGGCAACTCCATGGAAGCATTGCCAAACGAGCCCATGATGGTGTCTGCTGGCTGCTGACTTAGCTTCCACTGCTGCACAGGCAGAGTCCTGCCGATGCATCAGTACTGCAGACGTGGTGCAGACAGGGGTTATGTTGATTGATGAAAGTAATCTTCCTCCTGTTATACATTCACATGCTTCTGCCAGAGCTGCCCAGGTGGCAGTTCTTGACTATCTAAAAGCACAAAGGAACAAGGGGAGGGTAAGAGTGAGGGAAGAAAATCAGGAGGTCCAAGGTAACTCCATCCACAGTTTCTAATTCATGGCACCTTTCAGAATAAGGTTGGGGAGTTCGTGGAGAAAGTGCATAAAGCAACAACTTACCATCATCAGGATGACCTCAGCTGCACTAGATGCTGCTAGCTCCAAAGACCTGCTATCCCGATCAACAAGACCATTTCTTCCAGGGCACTGAGGGGATGCATGTGTGTTGGTCCTCTGGCTTTCCCACCTGTTGTTTGCTACCTTGTTCTGCAAGAGACACAAATGTCAATGATTGTACATCAGTGTGTTTGGGTGATAACTGTCATAATTAAAAGCTGAAAGTATGTGGAGGCAGTGAGGGGAAAGTGTCTGGTCAGTAAACTTCAAAGGTGTGTGAGTATGAAGATGAGCTGCTGGGTGAGTATTGGGGCATGGTGCATTAAACAGTGTGAGAGGTGGGTCGTGTGGTGGCTGTGAGATGTGATGTGCAGATACATTCACTCATCTTGATCAAAAACAGAATTACCTGGAAAAACTCAGCAGGTCTGGCAGCATCGGCGGAGAAGAAAAGAGTTGACGTTTCGAGTCCTCATGACCCTTCGACAGAACTTGCAAGTTCTGTCGAAGGGTCATGAGGACTCGAAACGTCAACTCTTCTCCGCCGATGCTGCCAGACCTGCTGAGTTTTTCCAGGTAATTCTGTTTTTGTTTTGGATTTCCAGCATCCTCAGTTTTTTTGTTTTTATCACTCATCTTGATCACCCAGTTGAGGTCATTAAAATTTTTTGCAACTCTGGTACTAGGTCTGTGGTCCCACACTCTGGGCACTCACTACACTCACCACACACTCCAACAACCTTCTCATGGTCGCTCTGGAGGGCTTCTTGTTGCCACTAGAAACATGGCCACCTAGGTTTCAAACTCTCAGCAGAGTGAGTCCAGGGTAGTGTCACTGAATCTGAGACTCTCCTTCTCTTGGCATGACATGGCTTCTCTGCCAGTGACCAAAAGCAATGATCCATTAGTCTTCGTTGCTGCCATTTCCCTTTAATAGGTACTGTGCCTTTAATAAGGGAAGGCTGTCTAGAGCATGTGGCTTCTAAAGAATGCTGCTCAGCCCTCTGCAGTGTGCCAGGGATGTCTGCACTGAGCTGGAGACCAAGACTGCATGGGAGCTGCATCTTGCCACACCACAACTGTGGAAATGACATGGGTAGACACACATGACTTACCCACCTTGTTTCCAGTAGACAGTGGTGGGGGGAGGAGTACTGAAAACTGTGGCCCCATGCCAAGAAGATCAGGGTGAACAAATTTTGGTCTGAAATTGGCAGCTGGTACTGTAGCCACTATGAAAATAAAGCAATTTTGTAGCTGTTGTAATAACTCAAGTTCTTGTAAATCATGGAGATTACTGTGAAGTGAGAGTTAAACTCAAGTACTTGAAAGAAAATGCAAAGAATTATGAAATATGCCTTAATGCTTCAGGTCATTTGTTATCTGTCAAGTGTGTGCACTGGACAATGACTAATTGCTAACTAACAAGCAAAATAAAATATCATCCAATTCATACCTGGATCATGTAAGGAAGCTCACAATGTCCCCTTTATTCTGAAGTGTTTGACTGAGAATCTGAATCAGCTTTGTGAAGGAAAAGATGTGAAGGATGTGAAGAACTGAGATGGGATTCCTAAAGTGAGAAGCTCCTTCTTCCTGTTCTATAGCCAGGGAAGTAGCATAAATTTTAATCTACTAGATTACATTTTATCCTTAAAGTGAATCTAGAAGGGGAATGACGAGCTGACATTTTAATCTTTGGGAACTGCTTTTGTAAACTGGTAGCAAAATCATACTGCTGTATAAGTCTGTACCAAAATAAATGGCAAGTTTCAAATATTCCGCCAGAGACTGGCACCAGTTAAAATGTGGAAAACATTGTATGCAAGAAAATAGTCCGAGCCTAATATACCGCCAACTTCTTGAGGATCTCAAATTATGGGTTTTCTTTCTCACAATTCTGTCTATAATCTGAGCGAAAACAAAGGGAGAATGGGACAGGCAGTAAGAGAGTCACAGATTGTGAGTCACTGAGTACCTCCAACCAACCAGGAAGGACTCACGACAGACAACCTTCACCACTTAGCATCTCCTAAATGAATAGAAGTAACAAGAATCCTTCTCACATCATCATTTCAAAGATAACAGCAAAGCGAATTCTCCCAAGATTCTTAAAAGGAGGCCGACTAAAGATATTAAAGTATCAGTATTATTACATACTATTACAGTATTATTATGAGATATAAATACAAGGTTCTTTTTGTTTGCTCATAGTTTTGGATGGTCGCACCAAATTCTGTGACAGGAGGACTTTCCTCAGTCTGAATAGGCAACTGGCACATTTCCAGGGAACTTAGCCTGGAGTGCAAAATCTGATATGGCTGCAACTACTAAAAGAAAAGCTCAAGTATTTGATGAAAAATGGATTCATTGTTCCATAATCACACCGTGATGTTTAAGAGTTGATGGTACACTAAAGGTGGATAGCCCAATTTGGGGCTGAATGTTACCATTCAGCAAAACAAGGGTGTAAACTGCATTGGATCCAGAGATTTGAAATTCAGTGTGGGGCTTTTTAAATAGTTAAAAGGGGCTATGCATACTGATAATGCAGGCTCAGTCTTTTGCCTCCATAATGTCCATCAGAAAATCAGGTGGCATTTACAGGGTTTCACAAAATTGGACTAGTGTAGAGTAGGAATGTGGCATTCCACACTTGCTCTCAGAATCTGCCAAATTAAGAGTGAGACCTGGTGGCTGATTTTTAGATTAGATTCCAAAGTAAGTTGTACAGTGGACTATTATTACTATTATGTCGACTCAATGTATGTTTCCATGGTCAATGTGATTTGCATGCTGTGTTCTAACTCCACATATGAATAATACCTCTCATTGGGAGCTTTCCTACATTACTGCAGTGACTACACTTCAAATGTACTTCATTGGCTGTAAAGCACTTTGGGATGTCCTGAAGTTGTGAAAGGTCCTAAATAAATGGAAGTCACTTCATGCTCATTGGGGTAGGGGGGAGAACTCATGTGCTGCTGTAGATTTTAATCCTTTAATCTACTGCAACTGCTTGGTCATGTAATTACACTTTCAGTTTATTGCTGATCCATGGTTATCCCTATTTGTCCACCTGTCAATTTCAATCTAACCACCTCTTCACTCTGTTTGTTGGAGAAGACTGTACATAGCAAGGGGGAAAACACCACAGAAGAATCCCTACTCTAGAGAGCTTGGGCTTCACTGTGGAATGGGCTGTTTTCTCCTCGTTGGAGAAATTTGGTAATTGCATAAAAGAGCCAGAGGTAGAGACTTCAACAAAACATCTCTACCATTGGGTGTTCTACCTTGCGTATCAGTGGGAATGATAAGACTTGCCCAATAGCAAGGCAGGTGTGGGGTGAGGACTGATAGCTTTGCTGTTGCTCAGGATGATAACACAGTCACACCTTTCCCTCCTGCAATGATTGCACATGGCATTGCCAAGATATCCCCTCAGCTCCTGAGGTTGTGCAACCTGCAAGTGGACAATCTCAGGTCTCTGTTCATGGAGATATGTATGAATCCGTGGAGGGTGAAATTAGCTTTTGTTGGTAGTGCAGAATGAATGATAACGAATTGCTAGGCTGTTTTACATGTGCCAGACTCCAAAGGTGTCTGTATTGGATACATTGGGGAAAAAAATAGTTTTGTCATGTTTAATTTCCATTCAGTTCCTCTCGTGCAGATCAAATAGCAGTGGCCTCTCGCCTACATTTATTATAAATTGAATTTTCAGTTATACCACCATAAAACTCTGATCTGGGAAGGGTGATTCTCCTGAGACGTATATTTTGGCAGACTTTGCATAGCTTTAATTAAGAAAATAAAACTTACATAAATTCACCCCAGAATTAAACTCATTGTGTAAACATTTATTTAGATTTAATTATTAAACTCTACCAATGTCACAGAATTGACAAGGTAAAGAAAAAATAGTTAAGTGCATCATTTAGAGATTGAAGTGGTGCATTTTCTATGAAGACAGTTGCATGGATCTTATTGTGGAGTTATGAATAAAAAAGAATCGAGTTACTAAAAGTCAAGTAAAGATTATTTGCCGCCCTTGGGGGCAAAACTCATCTATATGGAAGATGACAAGAGGAAAGCAAGTGGTGTATTGTTCTGGTAGAATGTTTGGAACATGTTGCTAAACATAAATAGTAATAGATTTTCGATTGCAAATGATTGTATTTGTTCATGATTATCTACTTGTAAAGTTTAAAAAGTGTAGAGCGTGGGAAGATAATGTTTTTGATGAATTACTATTTCCATTTGTTTGCCATTACAGTTCAATAAAGCCATCTATATAATCACTCATGTTGTAAATGCATGTTGTAGATCATCATTATATTTTTATGTGCATGTAAAGTGTTGAAGATGGAAAGATTTCAAAAATTAATACATTTCTAGTGTCATATGTCAAAACATTGCTTGCTTGATACAATTTTGGTTTCCACTTTTAAGTTAATTTTAATTTTATAAGTGAATGAATGTCAAATTTCCCATGTGATTATTTAAGTATTTGTTACATATCCAAGTAATACATCGATGCAATTGGTCAAACTAATGAAGTACATTTTAAGAAAAAGTACACTTCATTATTCAAAAAAGTGATGATCAGTTGTCCTTGTAATTAATTGTCTTGAGTTTTCATAATTAGTTTCAAGAACACAAACAATGCCAATGTGGTATTAGTAATTCATTAACTAGTGCCAAATAATCTAAGAGGAGTAGTATCATTTTATCAATTTGTCTCTTTATGTTATTGCATGAGGGCACAAATACTGCAAAGATTTATTTCATGGAGTGTTTTTATGGTCTTGCAGCAAAAATATGGCAGCACTTGATCTTAAAATAAAAGCATTCTTGAATTAGGTATCAAAAAAAATCTTTGGGGATGATTTTAACCCATACATTTCAGTGAAAACTGGGTGTTGGCAGTTGAAAGTATCTCAGTTATTTACCTGCCCTGGGGCCTCCAGGTGAGCAGTTGGGATTTTAGCCTGCTCAATTGAACAGATGGCAAGGACACCTGCCCAAAGACCGTGGGGCCCTTTTTCACATATGCATTTTGGTCTCAATGGTGTCAGCCAGACTAGACTACAATGTTAACTTGCTGGCTTGAACAGTAAACTGCAATAAGCTTCTCACTAGAATAGATCAACCTAATGAGGAAAAGGATCAGGGCTACAAAAGCCACCCAAAAGCATGCATTTAAATTTCTTTTTTGTCTTGTGTTGTGAGGGTGGCCGAGTTGCTACTATTGATAAGAGTTGATCTGCAGACACTTCTTTGGTGGAAACATTAAGTTTATTTACAACATACTCAGCAGCAACTACAGTGTGCTTTCAACTCTGGCTATATCTCTACACACTCTGCTGAGGTAGCCTGCGCTACTCTCCTATTGGTTACTATGGATCATGTGATCTTCTTTAACAAGTATTATTCTTAAAGGTGCACCACACTAAATAAAACCATAATTACTACACTCCTCCCCCTTTAACTCAGCTATACATATTATATTTACAAGTACAGATTTTTCAAGACAACATCATATTTACAGTGGGTAAGGAATTTACAAGTTCAGTCTTTCAGGTGGCGTCCTGATATGTGTGGAATGTCGTAGCTCCACAACTTCAGATTCTTTGTCAGGAACCTCCTTTTCCAGAGATGCCTGAACATCAGGTGTTTTGGTGGGCACTTGCAGTTCTGTATCTTCACCCCTTATAGGAACATCAGGTATGTCTGTCCTGGGTTGACTATTCTCAACAGGAAACACAGACCCGGTCCTCATCATTGTTGGAACCAAATCTTGGTGATTTTCTTCTCTCTTCCTTAAATGGTCCACATGTTTCCAGATGATCTGGCCTTCCACCTCCACATGGTAAGATGGAGATCCAGCCACTGCACCTATTTCACCCGGTAACCACTTTGGTCCTTCCCCGAGTTCTTCATGTATGCCATATCTCCCATGGTAAATTTCCTCTCATGACTTCGCCAGTCATGTCTAGTTTTCTGGCTTCCCTGACTCCTTTCCACCTTCTCCTCTAAATTCAGCTCAATCTCGTCCTGAGACAGCATTTCAACAATAACTCTGCAGGTGTGACACGTGTTCTTGTGTGAGGGTTAGTCCTGTAATGAAAAAGAAAGCATGCTAGTTTGGTTGCTAAGGAATCGCCAGTTAGCATTTCATGCCTGCCTTGAAAGCTTGAACTGCCCTTTTGGCCAGTCCATTCAAGGAAGGGTGGTATGGTGCAGTTTTTACATGAGCGATACCGTTGAGGCTGATAAACCATTGAAACTCAACACTTGTAAATGCTATGCTGTTATCGGAAATGACTGCTTCTGGTAGTTTGTGAATGGCAAAAATTTGACGTAGTTTCTCAATTGTAGCAGCCAACGCTGGTGATTTCATCTCATATATGTCCAACCATTTTGAATGGGCATCGACAATAAGCAGAAACATAGTTCCCAGGAAAGGTTCAATGTAGTAAGTATGTAAGCACACCCAGGGTCTACCTGACCACTCCCAAGGGTGTAACAGAGCTTTCACTGGCAAATTTTGTAGTTGCTGACATTGCACACAGTGCTTTATTAAACTCTCTATTTCACCATCCATCCCAGGGCACCACAGATAACTACATCCTATGGTCTTCATTCTGGAAATTCCTGGATGGGCACCGTGTAGTTCAATTAAAAGTGGCCCTCTTCCCTTTGAAGCAACTATCACTCGTGCTCCCCACAATAAGATGCCATCCTGGCTGGTTATTTCATGTCTTCTGTTGAAGTACAGTTTCATTTCATCAGATACAGGCTCCTGTGACCAACCGTGTGGCACTTGTTCTCGTACTTGAGATAGAATTGGGTCCCAGCTGGTGCAGTCTCTGATCTGTCGAGGGCAGGAATCTAAGAAATTTAACAGTAAAACATGTTCCTGTGGAATTGGGATGTGCTCATCATTTTCTTCTAAAGGCAAACGGCATTTGCGGTTTGATTGCCAAGCCTATGTATGAAAGTGTATTCGTATTCTGCCAGGATTAAAGCCCATCGTTCAATTCTTGCTGAGGCTATGGGTGGCAAAGCTATAGCCTTGTCCTCACTAAACAATCCTAGCAATGGTTTGTGGTCTGAAACGATTGTAAAATGGCGGCCGTTTACATACTGGTGAAATTTCTTGACACCAAAGATGATAGACTTCTTTTTCTATCTACGGCAAGTGTTTTCCACTGTAGTGAGCATTCTTGATACATAACCCATTGGCTGTTCCATACCTTCGTCCATCCAATGAGATAGCACTGCTCCCACTCCATAGGGAGATGCGTCACATGTCGGCACCAATTCTTTCGGCTGGCCATAACGCACTAATCGACTGGACGAGTGCAACAATTGTTTCACCTTTATGAAAGCTTCTTTCTGGGGCACCTCCCAAGACCAACGTTGGTTCTTTTTGAGCAGAGAATGTTGGGGCGGGGGGGGGGCGGGGTCAGCACCGTAGAGAAGTTGGGTAAAAACCACCCATAATAGTTGATCATTCCAAGAAATGATTTGTGCTCTGAGGTGTTCTTTAGTGCAAGTGACTTTCATATGGCTCTCACTTCCTCCTCAATCAGGTGGAGGCACTGGGAGTCTACCCAGTGATCCAAATAGATTATTTTCCTTGCTTGGAACGTGCAACTTTCTTTTTTTAAGCGCGCCCCAGCTTGCAAGAAACATTTTAAAGACTTCTTCTAAGCTTGCCAAATGCTCTTTTTCAGTGAATCCTGTCACCAATACATCGTCTAAATAGACTACGACCTGGAGCAGTCCCTGCAGTAAACTTCTCATTGTTCCCTGAAAGATGGTGCAAGCTGAGGTGATGCCAAAAGGTAATCGTGTATATTGATACAACCCTTTGTGGGTATTATTTGTGACAAATTCCTGAGAGGCATTATCCAACTCTAGTTGTTGATTAGCATGACTCTTATCAAGCTTCGTGTAGGTAGTCCCTCCTGTCAATCTGGCATACAGGTCTTCGATTTTTGGGATAGGGTACCTGTCTAGCTTAGCTATTTTATTAACTGTCAATTTGTAGTCTCCACGAGTTCAGACACTTTGGTTGGGCTTAAGGATGGAGACTATGGGTGCTGCCCATTCTGAGAACTGAACAGGTTGTTTATTGCCCAGTTTCTCTAGTCTGTCCAGTTCAGAGTCAACTTTTTATCATAGTGCATATGGCACAGGTCTCGCCTTCATGAAACGAGGGGTTGCCTCCAGATCCAAATGGATTTTTGCCTGCAGCCCCTGGATTTTCCCAAGTTCACCCTTGAAGATGGTGGCATACTTTCGAAGTAGGTCTGGTAGCCCACTTGCTCTCAACTGGAAAATTTATGCCCATTCTAACTTAATCTCCTTAACCAACTTCACTCCAGGAGGCTTGGCCTCTCACCTGGTACCACCATCAAAGGTAGCTTTGTCGATTGGCTTCCATAATGGACAATTTCTCTGCTTATACCTTTTACTTGACTATTTTCACCCGAATATGTTTTTTGTTTGGCAGCTATTTCTTATAAACTTAATTGATGTTCGCCATTATTCAGGCAGCTGAAGGTATGTTCCCCAATTACTGTAGCGGAAGCTGCCATGTCCACTTCCATTCTAACAGGTTTGCAATTTACTTTCACTGTGGCCAATATTGGTTCTGACTTTCGAACTTTCAGATTAAACAACAAGTTAATGTCTGAATTTGTTGTTTCAGGCTCTTCTACATTGTAGATTTCATTGGGCTTCTCCTTTTGCTCACAAGCCTGCTTGAAACTTTCCTTGCACTGCTTCATTCTATGTCCAATTCTGTGACAATAATAGCACTTGATTTTGTTAAACTGCCAATTGTTAAAAGACATTTTCACCTCTATTGAAATTATTCTTCAATTTCACTGCTAAGTTATTTTTCTTTATTCTTCAGCTAGCAGAGGCTATTTCCTACTTCTTGCATTTCTGCGCCCTGTTTGTCTGAGGTTTCCTACCCATTGTGGAGGATAGTGCCATTTTGTGTGCTTTGTATGGAGTTTGAATCTCTTACTGTGCTTCCATAGCCAGTACTGTCTCTAGCACCTTATAATCCAAATTCACTTTGGACAATAATCTTTTTTGAATAGTGTCCTCATTTACACGACACACTAAATGACCTCTGAATATGTCATTTAGAGACATACCAAACTCACACTGTTCCGCTAGCTACTTCAAATTTGTCACGTTGCTTGCAATTTTCTCACCTGGGGCTCTATTTTGTAAATTAAACTGAACCTCTGCACCGTGACTGAGGGCTTTGATTGATAATGACCCTTCACAATGTCCACCAATTCATCGAAATTTTTCGAATCCAGGGCACTGGGTGTCATCAAACTTCGAATTAAATGGTAGGTTTTGCTCCTACAAATACTTAGAAGGATCATTCGCCTCTTCCCCCATAATCTAATTCGCTTGAAAAAAGAACTTGAGGCACTTTATATAATGAGACCAATTGTCTGTGGCTGGTTCAAAAGGATCAATTCTCCCAAATTGTGGGATTTTGAGAGAGGATAACTTCTTCAATTATAAAGGAGCTTGCTTACAATCACTGGGTGTGGTACAGTGCTGATTTCTTCCTAACTAGATTTCTTTTGTTCAATCCTGTTTTATCCTTGTAACCAATTTGTTGAGAGGGTGGTTGAGTTGCTACTGTTGATAGAGTTGATCTGCAGGCACTCCTTGCATGGAAAAATTAAGTTTATTTACAATATACTCTGCAGCAACTACATGTGTGCTTTCAACTACAACTCTATCGCTACATACTCTACTGCTCTCCTATTGGCTACTACAGACCATGTGATCGTCCTTAACAAGCATTATTCTTAAAGGTGCATCACACATTAAATAAAACCATAATTACTACACCTTGTTAGGGCATAATTGCTTCTCTGGACTTCATAAAAAAAAGTTTTGACTTCTGCTGTGGACTTGCTGCTTCCAGTCCTGATCTTGAGACATTCATTGAATCTGCCCAAAAACTGATCCTGCCACTAACTTGGTCTTTGGGCTCTATAATTCTCTACAAATCCTGTTGATTTTTGGTCTTGAAGGGACAGGAAATCAGCCTGAGAAATTTAAATGAGACTTAAGAGATAAAGCCACAGGTCTCATTTCTAAAGCAGTGTGTGAGTTTCTAACTCACATCATTATTTGCCCACTGAAAACTTGATAAATGTTGATCGTTCCTCAGCCATAATTAGTTCTTTAATTATAGCATATTGAGTTCTTGGCTCTGTATCAATTGCAGTAGCAATTAACAATAAAAACACAACTTGGTTATTTGGAGAGGAATGCAATGCTGCTTGCATGGTTGTAGCAACACATTATATGAAGTTTGAGTTATGCCTTTGCTTATTGGCTAATAATTAATGACAATAGTGGCAGTTTCCTCAAGTGCAATCAAGCAATTTCTTGCTTTTATGATTACTTTTTAATATACATTACCTAGTAAAGGAAAAATAGTTTTGAGAAATGCAGTGACCTAAGTTGACTGCTCTTGATGGTTAGGGTGAAGTTTTTTGCGACATTAGCTGCATCCTACTGTTTACGGTCTATAAAGTTGCTAGTTGTAAGTGTAATGCCATTGCTGTTTTGTTCATCTATTTTAGTTGTTTGGCTCCCCCCCTCTCTCTCTCTCTTTTCTCTCTTTTGCCTCTTATTCACCTCTTTCCTTCCCCTCTCTCTTTTGATGTGATTCCTTTGTGCAATTCCAACATTTTGAATGCCGATTTCTAAATCCACCCACATTTTTGATATCTCTGGAAATTTGTAAATATGATAATAGAATGTAGACTCTTATGAGAATCACAGAGGAGTAGAAATGTTCAAGTTTAGAAGGCCAAAGCTCTAGCGAATCAACAAAAATATCACAAAGGCCCATTATCAATATACAAGAACCAATGTAAAATTTAACAGGATCAAATACTTCTTTGGGTGCAGATTAGATAATTTTATAACAATTTATTTAAGATGTTTCCTGTTGGGAGCATGATACAAGCCTGAAGTGCTAAATAATACAATGTTACTACTCAACAGATGGCGTGAAGTATAAGTTAGCTCATGGGATTCTATGCAAGATTTTTGTAAATGCAGGCGAAAATGAGGTGGGGTTAGAAAATAAGTTTTCTGTTATATTGACTTGCAAGCTATTAACAATGCCAATTTTCATCAGGCTCTGATAGTCAGAATATTTTGTCTTCAAAACTAAGGGTAGAGTGGGTAGGCTGAAGCCATTGAATTCAAAGATCTGCCTTCAGAGAAAACCATCAGCAGCTCAGTGACCTTCATAGGCTTTATCATGTCAGATACAGGATGCGCTTTTGCATAGAGTAAGTCCCGTCCTTCTTACCATTATGTGTAAAGCATAAGTATTACAGAGTATTATACCTACCTTTCTTTTGTTCAGCTATCATCTCTATTGTGTTCATTCAATGAATTTTAAAGCTAATTTTTCAATTAAAAATAGAGATGTCAATTTATATTGTATTTCAGGTTGCTAATGGGTTTGCTGTTGCTATCATAGAATAAGTTACTTTGTGATAGAAGCTTATGTTTTGTTTTAAATTTACAAAACCTTGTCAAATCCCATGAGACAACCTTGTAATTAATTTGCTAATTGCTAAAGAGATGTCAAGTAGTTTCTCAGTGCTCTATTATTCCCCAGCACCAGTTTTTGCTTTCAGCTATCATTGGTGCATATCAGCAGATAAAGAAGTAGAATTAAACACAAAACGGCAATTTGCGTTGCCTCTAGACACAACTGTGTTAATCACTTGGTTCCTTTTGGGTTATTTTTGGCTCTTGCTTAAACTCAGATTTGCTGCCCAGTTCGTCAAGAACTCTAATTTGCGGAACAGAACGCTGAAATGTAGAAAACCTGTTCTTTAAAGCTCCAGAGAAATACAATACATTTATCAGTTTGGAGTGGATATCATTGTGTTTATAACTGAGTGGAGGCACCATGCAATTTTACTCTTGAAATTGGTTTATATAGATGACTGGTTGCTGTGAAGTGTATGTCAGAGTTCCATGAGCCTGTTATGAAGTAGTACAATTGTCATTGCCTCTTACACGGTTGTTGAGAAGAGCTAGAGAGCCAGACTCAGTCAGCTGTTGAATAGATAACCCTACACATTTAATGCAGCATACATTGTAAAGAATTACATGCCTGCTACAATGAGCTCTGGGCCTTTGGTCTAGATAATAACCCTGGTGGGTATACTGCATGTAGCGGCTGTCTGAACACTTGGATACAAGTGGTGAAACTGAATGAAAAATGACAATTGACTCAAATGCTTTGCAGCAAAAGTTTTGTTTAAGGCTCAGACAGATGACTGAGATTTTCTTTAACCCTATGGTTACACACACACACACAGGTCTATGTATCACACTGCATGGCATTCAGTTACAGATTGCTCCTCTGTTACAGTTTACTTAGGTACATCTGCTTTGACAAATATGATGGAAATCTCCAGATGTGACACCATTGTTCCCTTGTTTTGTCTTGTTTCTGATGACAATATCTTTTGTGTCAGTTGAGATTTGACAAGGATGAAAGAGAAAAGCAGTTCAATGATAAATGTTCATGACTTCCTCAGTCTTGTCAGAATAGACTTCTCCCTTGATGGTCACCTTGCTACACCGTGATTAGAATTTTAAACCATATTGTGCATCTGCCATGAATGGGAAAGAAAGAAGAAATCTATTATAAAGCTATGACCCAGAAGTTGTCAGCCTTCAGAACTACTGTTTTGCTTTGGATTATATGTTTATAAAGCATTTTAAACGGATTCCTGGTGATTGTAGTGACAATGTGAAGAGTCCAAGAGTGGAACATGCTACAAACTCCAAACCAGCTTTACAACATAACTCTGAACACTGAGGACTATAACCAGTAAGAAGAACAATTTAAAAGAAAGTGAACAGCATTGTATAAATAGTACTGCCATTCAACAGATAATTTGTGATATGTTTCGTTTGACTTTTGTAAACGTTAACAAATTGACTTCATTCCTTTCTGCACTTGCCCCTTGGATGAGATATATAAATTATATCAGGTGCTTCTTAATTTGGAATGCATTAACCTGATAAGCAAGTCACACATTCTGATTTATAATCACAAAAAGATGCCTGCCAGATTTGCTGAGCTCCTTATCATTTTTAGTATTGTCAATAATAATACAATGAGCTCTATCTGAAAGATGTCAAAGTGAATTATTAAAAATCAGATAGTTTTAAAAATGCAAAAGCTTTTAAGTGATTGCATTGAAGATACAAATTTTCTACAATTTTTAAGTTTTGAGTTAATTAAGCTCATTTATTTTCTTGCTCATTTACTGCAAAGGTAATCCTAGTGTAACCAGATTTCTTGTGGAATTTAAAAAAAAATTCTCAACCTCTATGTGAAGCACTAGGAATATACTTCAGTTTCAAAGACAACTTTATATACTCATAGATAAAAGCAAAATACTGTGGATGCTGGAAATCTGAAACAAAAATAAAAATAGCTAGAAAAACTCAGGTCTGACAGCATCTGTGGAGAGAAATACAGTTAATGTTTCGATACGGATTTGAAAATTAATTGTATTCCTCTCTGCAGAGGCTGTCAGACCTGCTGAGTTTTTCCAGCTATTTTTATTTTTGTTTTATATACTCATAGGTTTTTTTTAATGCTAATACATACTTTCTGATGGAGCTATTGAGCTGCCAGAAGTAAAGTGGGGTGCAACTTACTTGCCTGGCACCCCAACCTTGACCCTGTCCTAAATTGCAGAGTCAGGTAATTAAAAAATGAAGAGGCATACATGGTACATAAATGCAGCCTGCAAAACCTCAGTTGTGTTTGTGTGTGTGTGTGTGTGTGTGTGTGTGTGTGTGTGTGCTATGGGGTGGGGAATTGATGGGGAGAAGGAGGGCAAAATAATGTTGGGCAGCAATTGGCCTGTAAAATGCTGGAATGGGGGGGGACATGGGAAATGGAGATGGAAAAAGCAAAGATTTCACAGTGGGGTGTAAAATCTACCACTGCTTAAAGGGGAAATGGTATCACGGGAGGAGCCATAAAAGTTGGCATAGCTGAGAAAATATTTGCCCACTCCTGACATTTCTAATAACCTTTGTGAATGCTCAAAATCTGAACTAACAAATTTCTGATCTAAGAAATTCTGCAGGTAGCCTACTTCATCTTTTCTTTATTGAACCAAGAGCGCAAGCATCCCAGATTTGCATTAAGTGCGGTAGTGGGTGGGTAAAACGGCATTTTACCTGTCGGCTGCAATGGCAGCTTCTCACGCCGCATCATCCCAAAAATGCCACACTAATTATGCATTCCCGGGAAACACACCGTTTCCATGACGGGCAGGCTCTCATTGGCCCACCATGCAATCACCTCGCTCCTTCATCACACTGAGCACCATATTTAAAGTGCAGCTGTGCACACACGTCTTAGTGCTTCCAGCCCACAACTCCTGCAGGAAGTCATGGCCCCTAAATGCAAGAAGGCTGTAGTCATCAGGTTCAATGGCCGTGTCCCTTGAGCATTTTTGGATGCAATGGAGACCCACCATGATGTCCCCTACCCCTGCTCTGGCTGCAGGATGGGCAGCAACATCACTAACCCGGCTTGGGAGACAGTGGCGGCGGTGGTCAGTGTCAACGCCCTGCAAAAGAGGACAGCATCCCAGTGCTTCAAGAGGATGAATGACGTCCTCAGTTCTACCAGGGTAAGTCACTCTTCTCAGCACTCTCAACTCACACACTCACAAACCCATCATACATCCACAAGGCCCTCACTTACTGCCAGTTGAAGGGGCATCATCATTCATGTTCTCACACACACCTTCATTGTCCTCATCCCACCCACTCACCACCCACAATGGCCAGGCATCTGACCTGACAGGCATCCTACCTACACTCTCTCCATCTCTATTCATGCAGGACAAGCTGGCACACAACAAGAGGGGGAGGTGGGGAAATGCCTGAAATCAAGGTCTTTGTGGACTTTGAAAATGGAGCCATCCAGCTGGCCAGTGAGGATCTGGGCCATTCCAGTTAGGTCGGTGGTGCTCTACCAATTGAGGATCCAGCAGTGTAACATACAACAGACAACCATGCCATGAGTGATATTTCCTGTTTCACAGGCCACTGCCAAGCATTAATTATCTCTCCTTGCTTTCACAGGCACATCTGGGAAACTGCAAAGAGAGTCCATGACCCCGGGCCTCCAATCAAGCCCCGAGGGAAGCTCTGAAGAAGAATCCACTGAAACCCTTCCTGAAGACTCATCATAGCGCTCACCCACACCCCCACCAATGCAGAGACTCACATCTATATGGGACCTAGCTTTAGAATAGCCTTGGGAACACAATCTGGTGAGCACATCATTCTGTCTGATCCACAGCAGGTGACAGGGACTTCCCAGGTGTCCGGCACTCAGAGGCCTGCTGGAGGCTAGAAATTTGCTGAGTCCGAGTCAGATGATGAGCCTCTGGACTCCGTCATGTCACAGTTGCTGGAGCTGCAAAGGCAAACTTGGGAACATCAGGAAGCGATGTCTGCTGCACTCCTCAGATTGCAAAGCAAGATGGAGGAGTACATCTGCCTTAAGGCTAAGGTGATAGCGCCAGCATGCCATGCATATGGGAAGACAGTGACGCCGTGGTATTGTCACTGGACTAGTAATCCAGAGACCCAGGGTAATGCTCCGGGGGTTCAAATCTGACCATGGCAGATGGTGGAATTTGAATTCAATAAAAATCTGGAATTAATAGTCTAATGATGACCATGAAACCATTGTCGATTGTTGTAAAAACTCCATCTGGTTCACTAATGCCCTTCAGGGAAGGAAGTCTGCTCTCCTTACCTAGATGCAATGTGGTTGACTCTTAAATGCTGGCCTAGCCAGCAATGCCCACACCCCATGAATGAATTTTAAAAAATGCCAATAGGATAGCAGCCACCACGGAGACGTCGCTGCTGTACTGCTGCCATAGTCTCCACGAGAGGGATCTGGGGTGCCCGATCTCACTCCAGGTACCCCTTCTCCTCAAGGAGTCAGACAGGGGCCCTTGGGCACTAATAGGGAGGATGATCAGCAGGTGTATCCCCTGTGGCCATACATCCAGGTGACTCCATGAGTGTCCGACCCATCCAAATCCCCTCTTATGTGACCTCAGCAGCTCCAGCTCCACAGGCCGAGGAGAGTGCACTGCCACACGTCAGGACCCCAAAATCAAACCTGGGCCCTCCAAGCCTCAGCCCTCCAGAGGACGCTCACCAAGGTCACCACAGACAAGGCGTAGCAAGCAGCAGGCTGCTGTGGATGGTGGGGGAGCACTGAGGCGTAGTGGCACGTAAGGTAAGTTAAAAAGATATGGTTGCACAGCCTGGGCAAGGGTGTTAACCGCTTGTAAATAATCTTCACTATTGTAAATAAACTCTGAAGCATGTCTCTGAGCAGTGTTCGTGTCACTCAGATGTGAAGCTTATCTACACATGATAAAGGTAGGTGTCTCATTCCAGGGCCTCTTCCTTGTGCTTTGTGCAGCCTTCAGACCAAAGTGATTGTCCAGCCTCGCACTCCCTGGACATGTTACTGATGCCTGCACCTCGATGGTGCTTGTCATTGTTGCCAGAATGTCATGGGCAGGCATCACAGTGTTCCATCATTCTCTCTGTGTGCTCTCAGCACCTTTAAGGTGGGGCTGCCCCCAGCTCTTTAGCATCTGTGGCCAGTGATGCTGTGCTCCTGAAGGGCTCAGATGCTGAAGGCGGACAAAGGATCAAGTGCATTTAAAGCTTCATGGCTGTGACTCTATGATATGACCCTGATCACAGAGCACAAGCAAGCTGCCCTCAGCCAGACAGGAGACAAACATTCACAGAGGCTATGTGAAGATCTATAGCATCTCCTCACTGCATGTCACCATCATCCTCCACAAATCTAGCAGCTACAAGGGCCTCAGAAGCATGCAAGCCTCATCCGGCCTGGGCGAGGGCCTTGTTGACTTCATCGTTGCCTTCAAAGGCCTCCTACTCTCATCACTGTTGTCGTCCTTCTCATTAGAGGAGACCTCCAGCTCCTGCATCTCCCCCTCAGCCAGCTTCTCTCCCCGTTGTAGCACCAAGTTGTAAAGGGTGCTGCAAGTGACGATGATGTGTGACACCCTCTGTGGACTATATTTCAGGGCTCCACTAGAGTGGCTCGGGCACCAGAACCTCATTTTCAGCAATTCAATGGTCTGCTCCACCAAGTTGCATGTTGCAGAATGAGCCTTGTCATAACTTGACTCTGCTGCACTCTGTGGCTGCCGCACGGGCATCATCAGCCACGTCCTCAGTGGATATCCCTTGTCCACCAGAAGCCAACCCTGCAGCCTCTGTGGATGATGGAAGATGTCAGGGATCTGTGACCAACTGAGAATGTAGAAGTCATGCACACTCCCTGGAAACCGTGCACAGACCTGCAGGATGCATTTGTGGTGGTTGCACACCAGCTGCACATTCAGTGAATGGAAGCCTTTGCAGCTGACATAGTTCACCCCTTATTGTGATGGAGATCTGAACACCACATGAATGCAGTTGATCACACCCTGCATCTATGGGAAATCCGAGATCTAGGCAAATCCAAACGTTCTTGCATCCTGGTTGTCCTGGTCCTGGGTGAAATGCACAAAGTTGTGTGCCCTCGTGAAGATGGCATCTGTGACCTCATGGATGCAATTGTGGGTGGAGACTTGCGATATCCCAGAAAGTCACCTGTGGAGCCCTGAACGGAGCCACTGGCATAGAAATTGAGTGCCGTGGTCACTTTCACAGCCACGGGCCAGTGGATGCCCTCCATGTTCCCGTGGCGATAAATCCTGCAGTAGCTGGCAGATGTGACTGACCAGTTCCCTAGACTTGCGCAGTCTTCAGCGACACTGGTTCTCGATCATCTGTAGAAATGAAAGGCGGCCTCTATAGACACTGGTTCTAGATAGGCACCGACCAATGACGGCTTGATGTGGCTCTTCAGCATTGTGTGCGAGAGCCCGAGCCACCCCTTCTTCCAGAGGGTGCTGCTCTTCCCTCTGCCTGGTCAAGCACCTCAGTTGCTCTCTTCTCCATCGTCTCCGCAGTCTATACGCCACGAGGCGTACAACTAGTTCACCAGACTCCATGCTCCTGATGTACTCCTCCTGCAGGGTGAAAGAGATGTGTGGGTTAGCTTGGGTATACTAAGAACCTATCCTGGTTAAATCTGAAGGCCCTTTAACGCATTCCAGAGAGTGCTGGCCACAACTTGAATGGCCAGAGTTTAGTGCACTGCATGGCTGCCCAAAACCCCAACCACCTCCGCCCCACTCCACCTGACTGATTGGCTGCAGTTTTGACCATTGGACTGCATGCTGTGCTCTCAGCTCAGGCACAGGCATTCTCCTAACCCGCAATTTAAGGCTGCACTGTTAGCTTGAATCATAGGGGAGACTGGTCCAAACCGGGCAGATGAAGTGCATGAGGCTGTGAGGGCCTCCATGGCCAGCTTTAGCAAGGAGGTTATACAATGTGTCCAGTTATCCAACTGTTCTGTAGCCCACTAAAATGCTCATTAGTTTGCAGTCTGTGCCCAAGAGGTGAAAAGCTCTGGTGCATGGTGGCACTTGCATGCCTCTGCATTGCTTGAGTGGACAGATAAGCTAGAGGTCTGACTCCATGCGTTTCAATGTGGCTGCATCTGACCTCTGTCAGCTTTAGAGGAATTTTCACTTTATACAAGGTTTCCCTAATGCGTGGTCACTTCCCTCCCCACCACCCGGCACGTGCTTGTGCACTATCTTCAACAGCAGGGCAGCCCTTGCACCTACCACACCCCCCCCCCCCCACCCCACCCCACCCCCCCCACCCCCAATGTGCCTGAACTAAAGGATAGCTTTTGTCTCCACCCCCAAGGGACTTCAACCTTGAAGTCCAACAGGCGACCCAGGCGAGCACTGCGCAATGATACTCTGTACTCACTTCCGAGTTCCCCTCTAAGTGCAGCCCGCCAAGTGCATGCCTTATATATGCCGTTCTGAAATACATCGATGTGGGCGGGCGATCCAGAGTTGGGGGGGATTCCAGTGGGCTGGCCTTATAATGATATGCAGATGTATTACAATGAGGTTCCCAATGTCTAATGGTGTGAAACACAGCCCACCATTGACGGGCTGAGGGATGATCGCAAACTGTTTCCACAATGTCATGAAACCGATTTTTGGCCTTCTCGCCATATTGTCTGCTCATGCCACCGAACACACCTGACGCCAGCGGGTGCAGGCAATTCTGCCCCTAATGTCATCTGCTAAAACTGCTTTCTATTCCAGGAAAATAAAGATAATTCCCAGCTTTTTTTACGCCACCATGCACCTTCTCATTAAACTGTCTTCTTGTCCCTCCATCATTACATCAAACAAGTACAAGAAGCCCATGTCGTGACTATTAAGGCAATTTATTCAGCTGCCTCTGCTGCTTATCCCCTGTTCTTGCTGACCTTTGTTAAATGGGCCTTTTGTTAATTGAGTTTAGGCTATTTCAATCCAGTTTTCAGACATGTGTCCATAGTTCAAAGTTCCCCTTAATTCAACTTTAATTTTAGACAAACCTCATTTTGTAATTTTACTGCTATTCATATATCTGTTATTTAATTCCACAATGATATCCTTCTATTGCTACTTATGGGCCAGTTTCATACATAGTTGGGCTTGTAGGTATCCCTCAAGTTTGAACTCCTTTGCTGTTGTATTAAGTTATCTTGCTCCTCCAAAGTGTTTTCTTGTGAGGTTTTCTGAGAACTGGAATGGTTTCTTTGGAATGTGAATGAGGTATTGATGTACCCTTGCCCATATGAGTGGGACCAAATGCTGGAGCTATTATGTTGATTGACTGTGACACAAGTTAGGTTAGTTTACCTAAAGCCCTGTGAAAAATATTCCAGATATAAGGCTCAATATTATTGTTGGCAATAATACTAGATAAACACGTGCTTATATGACATGCCTCTATTTGGTGGTTTAGCCGAGAAGCTAACACCTTTACAATATACCAATAATAATTTGTAGCCTTTTGTGTTTATTTGGTTTTAGCTTTATATGGCAGGCAAAATTCAGACATAGTTTTGACCAGCAGTCTTATAAATCGTTGCACATTGCTCAATTATTTAACCCTACACTTTATTTTACAGATTTCAAACCTCTTATCCTGGATTTTGTAGTTGCGTTGCTCATTGCCAACTGGAAGTTAGCTTTGTGAGTATTAATTTAATTATTCCTTTTTGGCTGAGATTAATCGATCTCTAGAAACTGCTCAGCATACTTTCCAATACTGTTGCTGTACCAATCTGAATGAATTGTGTATGCACACTCATATCTGTTGGATTAAATACAGTACATCTGTCTAAACTGGTGAATTTCTACCATGTGTAGTGTTAAAGCTCAATGTGATTGATCTAATCTTGTTTAACTCTAGTGCATAACAAGCCCAGGACTATTAAGTTGCAATAAATACAAGAAAAACACTCTATATATTGGCACTTTTAATTTACTGAAAAATAGCTTTGGTTAACATTAAATTATTTGGGCACTCCTAAGGGGTAGTGGAAAATAAGATGTATAGATACAGGTTTTCTCATTTTCCACATAATCATGCCATCCAGCCAACTACATGAACCAGATATAAGTTTGAAAAGGGTTGAATTTATAAATTTAGATCTGATTTAATTTAGCTGTGCATGGCTTAATTACTGGGTGAATTTAACCCTTTAAACTGTTTTAGTTTGAGAGATTTAACCATCAGGCAAAGATTCAGACAGTGAAGTCGCATTACTTATCAACAATAAACTACAGACTTCATGACATCAAATGGATGGCTAATCCAGAAGTAGAAAGTGACCTCAATCCTTTTCATCGACAGGAATTCTGTCTCGGTCTCAAAAGGAAACTCCACTATCTGGGGCCCACACCAACAGGAATTCTGTCTCTGTCCCTGTGCCAGTGCTACACTATCCATTCTCTCACTGACAGAAATTCTACCTTTGTTCCCGAGAAAACACAATACAATCTGTTTCGCTTCACTCGGTGTTGACAAACAAGATGGTTCCCAAAACGCTCTCTTACACTGAATTCTGGCATCACTCCTTGCTCCAAACTTGATCCAAAGTTGTTGTTAATAGCCAATAATGTTGTAAGGGTTAATTTCATTGGCATTGTCCATTGCAAACATTGCCTTAAACCCAAGACAATGGATTATTTCAAGGTGCATTCTTTATCTTCATACTGCACAAGGGCCTTATTCATTAGGCCCAGTACTAGACTAGTCAAGAACAGCTTGTCTTAATAGCGGCCTCTACTGGATAGTGTAGATCCCTTTCTCACAACATGCTGTGACAGGGTGTTCAAACCTAAGACTTTGATTCTAACATAGGAATGTTCCTAGAAAATGCAGAAATAGATGTAATTTGACTTTCATTAACTACTTGAGCAATTACTTCTTCAAGTAATTGAGGTACTTCTAATAATCATCCGATGCTGGTTGGTTGCTACTTTATAATAATAGTGGTTAGTGTAACTAAAATGTTGCATCTTTTGGCAGCAGGCGTTCAAAGTACTAAAATGGCTTCTTTTAGATAAGGTTATTAGCACAAAATGAAGGCTTGACCTTGTTAGCCTGTTGCAGAATACAGCCTCTAAAAATGGCCAAGTTAAGCAGGCAAACTAAATCCCATTAAAATAAAATCTAAAACACAAGTCTGCTTACAAAGCTGTTCCTGATTTTTCTGACTGAGTCTCATGTGTGTGGATTCCTCATTTCACTAAGGAGGGGGGCTATTCAAAACTCCTGTATATGGCCAATGTAGCAAGCATTGCATTCTACTTCTGACAAGCAAAACTTTACTCCTTTGAACATGGGTCCAGGTTTTTCTGAATGCTTTGGTGCTAGTGGAAACTTAGATCTGTTAGACTAAAAGGCTTGAATTTTACCCAGAGGCAGTGGTCTCATCCTTTCCAACCCGGCTGAAAAATCAGGGATGAGTTTACCTCCACATGATCAGGAAGGCCCGATCTGATTTCACAGTTACCGGCCTTTTAATTGGCTCGGATCTAGACTTCTGCCCAAGAGTTTGCCCTCTTTACCTCTTTAAGTGCATTTGCCCTCCCTATCTCTTTTTTCTTCTTTCTGAATCCATTATTTTCTAAGACCTTCTGAACTCTATATTGAAATATTGAGGTCCATTGTATCAACCACTTTGGACGAGCAATGCACATATGCTTTATAATGCAAGAAATATTCAAAAGCATTATGTAATGAATATTTACTAATTCTGCATATCTAACAATTACTGTGACCCAAATAGGAGTTTTTCCCAGGTTTTTCACATGCATCATATATTAAGTTGTGTGGCAAATATATATGAATACTATAGAAAATCCTTCAATATATACTATAGGACCTGCAGTGATATAACTGAGAAAATGTATATTATTTGCAAAGTAAAGTTTTGCTGAATGGTAGAATGAATTGATTATATTAATCTGATTAATCTAATAAAGTCTTTTGCACACAATTGCTTATCAATGTTTATATTTTCATATAAGGATTTCAATGTAGCCACTTTCTATGTATATACATGAAAATACACTGGGAAAGGACTTTGGCTAATATAATGTATTCTGTTATCTTGGGAACTGCTCTTGTTTAGACACACAGCATGACAATGTGTGCCTTTAGCAGCTCATTAGTGGAGACCGCAGTGACGGGAAAATGTATTACAAGGGATAGAAAGGTGGGTTCATTTATGGTCTGGATTTGTCATTCAGGGTGAAGACTGCAGTGATGTTGTACTTTATGTAGAATCTCATGCGATTCTTTTCAGACTATTCAGGTTGCAAAGTTTGCAGGTATCTATACTTCAATTATCCTTTAGGAGATTCCTTTAGAAGAAGTAATACTTTTAATCTCATGTAGTTGAAGATAAACTATTTCAGTCTGCATTTACATTTTAACTTAGATGCCAAAAACAGTTCCATAACTATTACGCATGTACTTTTACATTGCAAATTCAAGTGAATATCCATTCCAAATTTAATATTTCTTCAGTATGAAGAAACAGAAACATCATTGTAGATAATTTCCCCACTTAAAGAAAAACAAAACAAAGTGAATATATCTCAATCAGGCCATATCAAAGCACTCACATTACATTATCTAGAAAATGGAGTTCGATTTGATACTGAAGCCTGAATTTTCACGCAGCCGGAGAGCCTCCCTGTCTGCACGAAAATGCCAGCAGAGGCCCGATTCCAGAAGTTCCGCCCCTGAACCTGGCCTCCACCCTTTCCACAGCAGGGGTTTGAATGGGGGCAGCTTATACATTGCACATCCATGGTTCCTGAAGACAACTGCGTATATAAATCTGCAGCTGCCTCTACTCTTGTGTGATTTTGGTGAGGTAGGTGCTTGAAACCCTAAGTGTGCAGATTAGACCTAGTAGGAGCAAGACTGAGCTCTGTGGCCGCATTTGTATAGCCAAGGTACCCTTTTCGAGAGGTAAGATGCCCTTTGGATATGGTCCTGGGACACCTTTGGGAAAGGTAAGGCACCCTTTGGGAGGGGGAAGACACGCTTTGGGGTAGGTCAAGTGCCCTTTGAGATTGTTAAAAGTTCGCATGAGTATACATGAAAAGTACATAAATTCTTTAGAACTGTAAAGCTGCCAGAGCTGATAAAGTTGTTAACGAACTGCTAAAGTTGTAAGAGAACTGTTAAACTCATTGGAACTCTCAAAGCTGTCAAGGGATTTAACTCTGCTGGTCTTTAAATTTAAAAGAAGTGTGGCCTTTAAAAAACAACAGTGCTTGATATTTTACTCTGTTTGTTGACATAAGGATTTATGCTGCATGGCTGATTTTACAACTAACATTATCACAGTGGAGTGCCTGTTAAATGAGTAGTTTGACTGACAGCTCCAAGTAGTTATAGAATAGAAATGTTTCTTTTCATAAGAGTTTAGTTGAAGGAATTTAAATGCATTGAATGTTTTTTTTTAATAGTAACATCATCAATAGGCACATCATTTTTTAATGCCAGTATGGCTCATGAAGTTTACCCATAGTGGGTCCTAGGTGTGTTGGCTTGAGTGCGTAAGGGCAAAGGGTGGTGGGTGGGGGACATGGGTTGGCATGAGTTGTCACTTTGTTGGCATAGGGACTATAAAGGGCCATGGGGATGAGTGGGGGGCATGGGTTGACATAGGGGGTATGAGGGCGATTGGGAATGCATAGATGGGCATAGGGTAGCATAGGGGTATGAGGGGCCATAGGGGTGTGTAGAGGGGCATGGGATATGATAGGGCCATAAGGGTGGGTGGGGGGCATGGGCTGACATGCATGGGGCATGGGGAATGTGTTGGCAGTTGAGGGAGTGTTGGGGGGATGAAAGGGCTGAAGGGCTGCTTTTTGTTTTGTTAATTTTTTCAGTAACTTCATCAGAGTGCCAGTGCACAGAGGCAAGCCTTCTCCAGCCCACTTCCACACCCGGAAGCTTCTGCACACATTCCGGGAGTGGTGGGCCCGACTTCTAATCCATCCCACCTCCCCCCATCCCCCCAGAAAGAAAATATAACCTCCTGGGTCCCTTTGTCCTGGATCAGGTTCACGGAGCAGGGAAATGTCCAATCTCTGCATTCCCAACCTGGCAGCAAAAATTTGGGCTTGAGTTTAGTTTAATGTATACCCCAGCAGAATAGACAGTCTTTTGTAACAGGAAATTTAGGTGGAATTTTATGGCCCTGTTGTGGCGGTGGCAGGTCCATAAAATGCAGCAAGCTGTTCAAAAGCCCATTGACTCTAGCTGGACCATAAAATCCCGCTGGTGGGAGGGGCCAAAAATTCTGCCTCTTATCTTTCCCTGCGCAGAGATACATTTTCAATTAATTCTTTATTTGATAGACAAGATATTAGATAGCCACAGTGAGCAAATGACAGGCAAATGAAGACAGGTTAGGTGATGAAGTACGAGCAAAATAAAAATAGTTCCTGGTTATTCCAGGATTGGGTACAAATTTATTACCTATCCTGAAGTAGTAGTGCCGAATGAGCCTGTTAAGGTAACCCCATTACAGAAACATTTGCTCAGGCACGAGATGAATCCCTGTAAATTTTGCAGTGTTTCCTCACCACTGCAGCTACATTTTGACAAATTGATATTTTAATGCCATTAGTCTTTCTTTTTCATTTGTTTGTCAGAAAAACGCAGAAGCAGCCAGTAAAGTAAAAATGGAAATATTCCATAATTACCTTGATTTCCTGTTAATTACTTATAGCTATTTAATAATGTTACTAAAATGTCCTGTTTAGTTTAATCATCTTTATGTTATCTTCATTGATAAAATATCAACATTGTGTGATGCCATATAGGTTTAGGCCAAAATATTAAAACAAAAATGCATGTCATTTATTAGTTATACCATTTGGCATGCACTTTTAATACCCAATATTCTTTAACATTCCTATTTTTCAAGACACTCTCTTTTAAAAAAAATTGAGGCACAGTTTACCACATTCTAACCATACTCTATGCAAAGAATGCTTTCCCAACCTCTCCTAACAGGGTACAGGGTAACAAGCTTCTGCACTTTATGCTCTGAACTAGTTAGCTACTGTTATGGTTAACATTATTTTAGTTTTTTTATATTTATTTGCAGAGATTTGAAATTGACCAAGAATTCAATATGTTGTTTTTCACTTGCAGAAACTAAAACTATATCATAAAAGTTTCCATGCACATTGGACAATGAATAGTCAGAAAATGGTTCCTGAGCCACCCTGCTGAGGCATTATTTTCAATATCTTATTAGTTATGTTTCAATCATTGAACCTGCTTTTCAACTTTGCCGAGTGTCCCAAGTTTTCTTAGTTGATCTTTCCCCGTTTTAAAAAAAAATCACTTTCCTGTACATAGGAATGGAAATGCAAAGTACAATTGTCCACTTTCTGAAATCAGACACTTTATGAAATGAGGAAACATGCCAAAAGAGAAGAAGGAAAATATAAGTATAGGATATGCAAAATCAAAATTATTGTTTTTAAATTAATATTATAATTTTATGAGATAGGCATTGATGGGCAGAGTTGTTTATCTAATGAAGATAGACCCACAATTTTGCCAAAATACTGTTATCTTTGCATAACCTGATTTCCCTCCTTTGTTTTTTGGAGCAACTTGCATTTTCCACAGCATGTGTTATTGCAGATATTTCCATTCCTTTTTCTCATTGCTGCTAGTGAATTTAGCACCAGTTAATACATTAATTAGGGGAGGATTCAATATTATTTATGCTGCATGTGTTGTTGAGCCTTAAGGAAAACCTTTTTAAAAAGTTATGCCAAATAGCATAAAACCAAGCTGACACAATTATTACAGAGGATGGCTGAGGAATATATGGTCATGCATGTGGCAGGTCCTGTCAAGGAAAGAAGACAGAGTAGGAGGACATGTCCTTTACTACATGTATATCAGCCTATTGCTGCCGGCTTTTCTTAGACTCCTGCAGGTGATCTTGTAACAGCCAATTTGTCATGTGTAGGTGTATTAGTCAGGTTATTATATCTTCTAGTCTCACACAGTGAATCCATTTTCTTGTAGAGCTAGGCTGACAAAAGAAGCCACAGCTAATTTTGTTGCAACTTTCAGATGGATTCAGAATCTACAGTTAATAAGGATTTTGCTGATACCAAAAAGTGTGACTACTACTGGTAGAGTTTCCAGTTTGGTGGATACAAGAGAAAGATATCTGGATGTTGAGTAGATGAGCTAGACCTTCTTCAGTTATTTATTTCTCCTTTGGATAGGTTTGACAAGGTTCAGTGAAGGCTTGACCAAAACATTCGGCAGATTCCGTAACCTGAGTCATAATGAACATGTAAGACTTTTATGGGTACGTAAGGGACTAGTGTCATATAAAGTAACCTATAGGAAGAAATATGTAAAGTACTACAGGTGTGCTTTTAAATGCATAAAATTATATAGGGAGGAGGTTAATGTTGAAGGATAGTGATGGGTTTTGCTTAGTTTTACTTTGATCGAAGTTAGGGCTGATTAACACTGATTTTGTAATAGCACCTGTTAATAAAATGCAATCCTCCCACTTAACCTTAATGCTACTTTCATCACTGACTAGACAGAGCTATTCAGTTACTGAAATCTGTGCTAACTACAAATTCATAGCTAGTTTAGATAAAATCCCACAATGTATCCTGTCAGTCTGGATGGCAATCTGAGATTTTTCCATCCAAGACTCTGTTCTTTTGTGTGCTTCTGTGCCAAACAATTTAATTGTCAACTCCTGCTTCTGGAAGAAAGTAGGATAAATGTTTTAGTCTATGGAAAAAAGATATGTTCTTGTATAAATCTTCAGAACATGCAGCTATGAAGATTGAAATAAATATGTAAAGAATATTAACTGTTAAAGGTGAAACTTTTCAGGAACAAACTCCTCTAAACCTATTCAGGTCCAAGCAGCTCATTCTATGAGGGTGAAATTTGACTATGCTAGCAGCATGGAGCAGTCTCACAGTTGATTTTTCAAAACACCCGATCTTCTTTCCACTGATGTTCACAGAACTGTAGCACAAAGTCTTTTTAAAGACAACTTTCCCATTCTCAATGTCACTTTTGCCTAGTTTGAAATTAAAATATATTCCAAGCAAATGAAAAATAAAAACTGGGGCAGAGGGAAATCAGCTTCCAATTCACCATGAACACGTTTTGTACTGCTGGCATAGACCAATTTTACCCCTTGTGTATTTTAAGCTCTGCAATCAGATTAAGGGACTCTCATTAATTGCTGAATTTAGAATTAACTTCCTGAGTAGAAAGTAAATTAGCTGATGGTGCCTTGAATGCAATCTTTCTGGAAATAATAAAGATCATTCAGCCAAATAATTGTGAATTTGATGTTGTAAGTTGCAAGTGCTTCTTTTTTCATTAAGGCTTTTCCTATCAAGAAATTAGTTCCCCAATCAAGCTGTAATTTAACCACCAACTTCCACGCTAATATAGATCTTGAAAGTGACCAATGTGCTTCGTCACAGAGCCCAAAGATGCTGGTTCATTCCTGATCACAACCATTATTCTGTGAGATGCTACTGAGCCAATGACCTTCCTGAATTGAGGGAACAGCAGAGGGAATGATGTATCAGTCCAATCTTTCATGCCTCCTAGTGGCCAGTTTCTTATTATTGACACAAGCCCAGCAGCAAACGAATATGTCTTTCTGTAGAAGCAGTAATGTAGATGTTTCCCTTTAGATATAGACATCTATGTGATTCAAGCCATTGTTTTCTAAGCCACGACCATATTCAAAGCCAAAATAAAGGTGAAAGTTAGTGTGTAAATGACATATTTTAAAAACATATTCTCTTGTTCTTTCTCTCAGTATAACAATACCTGCAATCCAAATATTCATTGAGACCACAATGCATATGATTTTCTTTTGCGGTTGAGTCCGCTTAACTGTTTCCTTACTTATTTGATTTACCAACCTGTTCTTCATACCTTTGATGTGGTCTTAGTAGAGATTAGGTTCCAAAAGAAAGCTATAATTTACGGTACAATTCTAATAATATCTCCATTCAGTGGACATTCATATTTGCTCTAATCAGTAACTATAACACAGATTCTACAATAATATCATATCTGGTCCTGAGTATTTTAAAAAGCAGAGTGTTAGTTTGAAATATGCTGAATAAATGTCAAGCAAATTTTATCAAAAAAGCTCCAGCCCAAAGGCAAAATTCTCTGTTTTTCAAGGAAAACTTCCTACCCCCTACATCAAGCCATTATCCAATCCTCACTATGACTTTGACTCCCTTCAAGATTGACTTCTATAGCTACCACTTCCAATCTAACCTCCGAACACACTTCCAGCATTAACTCACTTCTAGTTCCTCCTTCAAATCAAAGGAATAGAAGATCAGAACACAGTTGCCATGGTAGCCCAGCCATAATGCCTGCATAGGTTTTCCTGGGACCTTTCTAAATCAGAAGATCTGATCTTGTTGACACCGTTAGCCTCTTGCTGTCACGATATTATTAAAGAAATGTAGAGAAGAAAATAATTATCTAAGTACAGATAGATTTAGTTAAATATGCTAATCTGTTTGGAGTAACAACTTAGTTTGTGCGATATATAAATCAGAACCATGTTCCTTATCACATTTCGCACAGCTTGTACTTTCTCATCCTGTTTATACAAACGTTACTTGTCACTTATGTTCCAATACATATTTGATCTCACAACTATTCATCTAAATGAATGTTCAAAATATCTTTCAAGATATCAAAGCAATACCACAAATGGCTAACATTTTACTGCTTTCAAATATTCCTCAACAGAGGTGGTTACATAGGGCAGAATTTTCCCGTTGTCATGTGGGGGCAGGCCCCGCACGTCTGCACGTAAAATGATGCGCTGTGACGTCGGGCGATCATCCTGATGTCATCACACACCATCGCGATATTTTGCTGGGCAGCCGCACGATGATGTTCGACCCACTCCCGTTATTAATTAAAAGGCCACTTAAGACCATTGAGTGTTCAATCGATGCTGATTTTTTTGGCATCCATGCAATCTCTGGGTCGGCACACGGGTGCAACGGGCAAGCGGGTAGGACACATTTGTATTAACCTCATCCACAGGTGGGATAAGAGGGTTCACCGGGGTCGTGAAGTATTTATTGTTGAAAGTTTTTCAAACTTGCCTGTGTGATCTGCAGTACTTCAAAACACATACCAGCTGCTTTTTCTGGACTCTTAACCTTCAGGTCAGCACCCTGCGGTGAGGAATCTTTTCCGGGCCTGCAGGTCTCAGGAAGCCTTCCCTTAGCCTGGAAATGGGAGCTGAGCTGTCCACTGGAGGCAGATCCTCTGAGAAGGAAGGGAGGGCTAGACGTGGGAGGAGGCCAGGAGTGTACATTCAGCCTCCAGGGGAGCCACCTTTGGGAGTCCAGGCGCAGGCACAAGGGGTGTAGGGCCAACAGGAAGTCCAAGGCAAAAGGGGCCGCAGAAGACGCCACTATCCTGCTGCCAAGGTATACAGGCGGTGAAGCAGCTACCTCAATATGTCTGAGGTGCAGTGCTGAAGGAGGCCCTGTCTCTCAAGGGAGACAGTCAACTATATCTGTCAGATGATTGGCTCTGAGATCTCCGCTAACTGTGTGGGCGGACATCCCATGCCAGTGGCTCTGAAGGTCACAGCTGCCCTCAACTTCTGTGCCTCTGGCTCCTTCCAGGGTTCGGTGGGTGATCTTTGCGGTGTCTCCCAATCAGCTGTGCATGGTTGTGTCAAGCAGGTTACAGACTCTCTGTTCAGGTGTGCATTGACCTTCATCCACCTCAATTGGGACCAGGCAAGCCTGACACAGTGAGCCAGAGTCTTCACGGCCATTGCTGGCTTCTCCCGCGTGCAGGGTGCAGTAGACTGTACGCATGTGGCCATCACGGCGCCAGCAGGTGAGCCCAGTGCCTTCGTCAACAGGAAGGGCTTCCACTCCATGAACGTGCAGATAGTGTGTGATCACAGGATGCAGATTCTACAGGTCTGTGCAAGGTACCCAGGCAGCTCCCACAATTCTTACATCCTCAGACACTCCCAGGTGCTGGGACTCTTCAGTGCTCCAGCCCGGCTTGATGGATGGCTGCTGGGTGACAAGGGCTATCCCCTCAGAAGGTGGCTCATGACGTCTTTCCACCATCCAAGAACAGAAACTGATCAGGGGTAGAATAGGAGCCACGGCACCACAAGGGCTGTGGTGGAGAGAACCATCAGTCTTCTCAAGATGCGCTTCCGATGCCTCGACTGCTCAGGGATCGCACTGCAGTAACCCCCCGATAGTGTTCCGGTGATAGTGGTTGCATGCTGCGCTTTGCACAATCTTACGCTGGAAAGGGGGGATGCTGTGGATGATGAAGATGTGGACACAGTGGCTGTGGCTGCACACGATGAATCCAGCAGTGAGTCCGAGGATAAGCATGCACAGGGAATTGCTGAGGGGGTGGACGCTGACCCAGGCATACTCCAGGGAGGCAGGGTCACCCGGAAGGCTTTAATCCAATGAATCTTCAGCTAGCACACCACAGATGGACCTCCAGGAAAAGCCTGGGCTGTAGGCTCCATACTCGATACCTAAGTGTAAAATCTGCCAGGCTAGCAACAGTAACTAAGGGCCTTGTTAATAAAAGTTGAATGTCCAACAAAGCATTCATTGCAGTTTTGGAAACCATACACATGCAGAAGAAAAGAGGCACCCTCAGCCATGGCAACATAGCTGAATTTAATATGTCAAGCAAACCAACTTATTGCAAAAAAAAGACAATAGTGTTATAAATCAAATAAAATTATAAGGGCCTCATCTCGGGCTAACACAAAAGCACCAGTGAGAAACCCGTGGAGTGCCTAAGGTGTCTTATGTTTATGTTTCCGGGTGCTACGTATTGGTGCTGTCCCATTGCTCAGCGTGGCATCTGAGACAGCCTGCTAACTCTGCTATCCTGTTGGCCTTGATGACCTTGGTGGTCATGCTCTGGCCCATGGAGCCTGTGCCAGTTCCACAGCTGGCATCTCCCAGTCGTTGCAGCCTCACCGGATGCTACGGTCACTGGGAGAGCGACGGAGGAGCTGCCGCCCTCATCTGGAGCGCCCTGAGAGGTGCCCACAGAGATGCGCTGACGTGAGGTCAATGCCGATGTGAGGGCTTGCTGGTCAGAGCACATCCCCAGGAAGCCCTGACAGGTCTTCTGGAACAGGTTGTCCATGAGTCGCCACCCTCTCCTTGGCGGACGTATGGCGCTCAGACATGTGGCTCATTGCTTCAGCGAGTGTCCGTGTAGACTACTCCACCATGGAGACCAAGCCAAGCATAGCCTCATGTGTCTCCCCCAGATACTACCGCACACTCGGCTGCATTTCCTGCACCTGCTGCGTCACAGACGACTCCAGCGGCACATCATCCAGAGGCACCGACTGAGCATGTGCCTGGTCCTCTGCAATCCTCCAACTGCTGGTGCCATGGGCACTCTCTGTCTTTGCCAGCTCCTCCAGTGACTGTGAAATGCCCTCAGCTGTGCCTTGGGACACTAGCCGATGTTCTAATTCCCACCGAGGTGCTAGTATCTGCGCTGGTGCCTGCCTGATGGAGATGGTGTGACGCTGGTGAGGCTTCAGGCCCCTCAGGTGTGAGAGGGAGCCTCTGCTGCTCCTCCTCCTGGCCTTGCTCCGATAATGCTGAAAGGAAGAAGGACAGTGGATCACTTAGCGTGGAGACAATGATAAATTTCATCCCTGTCCCCCGGATCATTATGTGCTCATCCCTCCATAACCAATGGTCAGGCCATGTTGCAAAATCAAATCATTTAATATTCAGCAGTGCTATGGCTGTTGGGAGAACAATGCTGACCTCATTGTTGGGCATAAATACCTGACCATGGCACCCCAGCTTCACAGACACCATTGGACCTGTGTGCATGGTGCCTCTCCAGATTCAGTGCCTCCTGCTCGAAATAGCTTAGAATGGCGATCTGCACCTGGCCGTTGCCAGTCCTCGCACGCTCTGCCATGTTATGAGCATCCTTCTCCTGAAAATGAGAGAAGGGTGTTGATTCATGCAAATTGTGCATGGCCCACCCCAACCAGAGCGGGACATTGCAGGGCTCCAGTGCCTCCTCACCCCACTTCTGCTCACACAAAGATGCTGGACCTGCTCCCCAACTCCCCACCGCCCCCTTGGACACATGCTGCCTACAACCCATTCGGCACCACACGGTATATCCTTCCGTAGCAAGGAGGCGCAAGCACATGGAGTGCAGAGCACAGTGGATGGTTTGTTGCCACACCACCTTGAAGCTCCCCTCCCAGCATGTCATCACCCTGACTTGGACATGTACTGGAGTTCTAACACAACGCCTAGGTATAGCTCCTCCAGGTTGCCCCCAAACCAGTCATGTGGGACTCAGTGTAACACATGCTACGGGGGAAAAACACATCTCCTCATCACCCCCTCGGGCTGACCTCAGTACGGGCAGCAACTACTGGCCCATTCAGCAAAGGACAAATGCCATCAATGATTCAGTGCAGTCACGGCACTGACTTTGAGGGAGGGGAGGGGGGCAGCAGGGGCAAAAGCCGACCTGCTGGGTTAAATGACCAATACCAACATGGTACTCACCCTGCCAGAGCGCAACAAGTTGTTGAAGTGCTTGCAGCACTGGATCCAGGTGTGCCGCACTACGCCGTGGGAGCTCACCACCTCTGCCACCTCCTCCAAGGTACGTTTTGTCATGTGGGGGGCCTCCTCCTCCCCATCCTGGGGGACTAGCACCTCCTTCCGTGCTGCCACCCCCTCGAGGAGGGCAGCAAGGCAATCATTGGAAAAACGAGAGGCACACTGGCCCCCCTACCCTGCCCTCCGGCCTGGCCTGTCCCGCTGCTCTACCCTCCAGACTGGCCTGTTCCGCTGGCCTACCAGACTGGCCTGCTCACCAGACGCCCTCTGTTGTGGCCTTGCACTTGCCATTGTGAGCAACCTTTCCAAGGCTGCCAGGCCTTCATTTAGATAGGCTGCCAGGTCACCACTGGACCTGGTGGTCTGTGCATGCCCGCCGTCTGCACACTCGCACTATCCTCGGGAGTCGAAAAATACGCTGGGCAGGCCTTAATTGGCCCGCCCTTGTAAAACGGCGGCGCGGACCCAATCACAGGCAGCAATCGGGTCTGCATCCATCTGTGCCTGCTCCCACTCCTGCTCCGCCTCCCACCCCCTCCGCACCCCCTCCCCACCGCCCCCCCCCACCCCCACCCTGCCAACCAGAAAATTCAGGTCATAGTGTTTCAGGACTTTATTGTTTTATCAGATTTATTGGTATGTTGTAAAATTGCAGATGTTTCTTCATTGCAGAAAGATTTTCAGGTATCAGCATGTGCCATTCTACTTGTTTACATTACCTTGTTACTGAGCAGGATTATATATTAAGACACATATGCAAGTGATGGAAAATTAAACTGCATGTTTGTGTGCATAGAAAAACACAAAACATTTGTCTTTTAGCTGGGTTCCCATTAAGTAGGCACGTAAAAATATGTTGTATATTCATTGTGCTAATGTTTAAAGAAGTGTGTTTTGAAGGCTCTAAGTGCCTACTTAATGATTAAATTACTGTAAACTTTTCTTTGTGATTTTGATATGTAAGTCTCTAATTGATCTTCAAATAAACAAGCACAAAGGAATCTCTTTAGTGTCTCAGGTGAATAAGTTGTGCGCCTAATCTTTGAAGCATTTTGTGCAAATATTACTGGTTGAAATTCAGCAAAGCAAATTTTTGTAATTGTTGCCATTAGATTCCTAAAGAAAAACACAATTTTTCTTGAATATTTAGTAAAGATAGTGTGGTGATGGTACCTAGGCATGGTTGAAAATGAAGTAATTTTCAAAATGAAAAATACAAATTTGTCTCTAAACCAATATACGATGTCCCTAAAAATAATTTGTAGTGAAAAGAGCAAGTGAAGCACACTGGTGGCCTGGATAATTTATTACATCCCTAGTGTTTTGTTCCTTGGCAACCAAGCTTGATAACTGAGTGCCCTGGGATGATTACTTGCCAATCTCGGGTGTCTGCCATGTGCAAATAATGCTGCTCAAAGATCCACATGAAGCACTTGACGAATTAAAACTTGGACATAGCCCTTTGCTTTGTCTGTTTCAAATTCTTTACTCTCATTTTAATGCACACCCTGATGCCAACTTCTACTAATCCACAGAATAAAGGCAGAGGTCAAATAGTAGTTTATACATCTACAGAGATATTTCTTCCAAAATACTTGCTCCCATTGTGAAATATTCCACTGGACCAGAAGTTGTATTGCCTTGTCAAGTTGCTACTTATTATATCAAGAATATAAAAGTATGTTTTGGAACTCTAGCAGGTTACCCTGAAAGAGCTCAGAATATCTACAAATATGTACTTTTGTTCATTTTACAGTTTTAAATCTCCTTTGATTTATGTCAGAACCTAAGAAAACCAAAAGCTCAACCCTCTAAACAAAACAAATGTCAGAATTTCCTTCATGCTGTTTGTATTCAACATTTACAACATTAGCCACAAACTCATCCAGGCAACCAAGCTAAATGTCTGCCTGAACATTTTTTTTATCAAATTAAAAAACCACATCACTCAATACAGATAATCAAGGATATCTGACATTTTCAGTGATTATATTTGTGCTGTAGAGGAGGGCAGGGCATTTATTTTTAATGGGAGCCAGTATAAAAGATGGACTGTTATGGGTAAACATCAAGAGAAGCAAATGTCCCATTTTGTTTTCTAATACCAATCCATAATTTGCTTGGAGACTTGGGTTTACTTGAATAATTGCAATGTAGTCCTAATTTTATTTTGATATCCTCAATATCTCTATGGGTGAAAAATTTGAAAGCATATCAATATCTTAGTGAATTACATTTTGTCCTAGAATTTATACATTGGGCTTGCAGTAGAAGTAATGGTGAGACTAACAGCTCTCATTAGTAATAAATTGCAAATTGGCAGCAACCTCCCCTGACTGCTCATGCCCAGATAAACGTGAAAACCTGGAAGCTGCTGTCCGAGTTGCTTTGCTTCTTCAGTAACTGTGCAATAAAGATATCTCACCGAAAGATTCATCACTGAAATTTGTGAAGTTGCTGTACTTGCATAAAATATACCCACTAAACTCACCAGATAAAATTATATATTGAGCCTTCCAGTTTAAGTGCCCCTTTAGTGACATGGTAAGACTTAATTACTATCGAGCAAGGTGGAGAATTTTAACCCCAAAAGATAAATTGGTTTGGGTTAGGTGCAGGGTTAAAGAATTAAACGTTTGAATCCTGACCCCATTCCGATCCTAGCCCACTTCCAACCCCAACCTCTGGTTTTAACAGAAGTGAGCATCCAACCCACTCCCACGAGGTAGGTTGCCAATATAAATATTATAATATGAGTATGTCCATCATTTTTGTTCATCTTTTGGGTTTTCTGGGCATTGGGACATTTGCCAGCTAACCTGAGTCGAGAGACTGCTGGATCCAGAGGTAGGTGTCTTTCAACTTACCTGCTGCATCCAGTGTGTCTCCTTACCGATCCTTCTTGATCGTTCACCTCTCCCAAACCTTCAAATCTCCATCACATCCTCACAAGACCTCCTAGGCCTTTGACTCCTCCCTCTCCCTGGCCTCTGATCTCCCATTTCCCAAGCCTCCAATCTTCCCCCCCAGGTCTCCAATCTCCCAACTCATGTGGTCTGAGATCTTACCCTAAGGCTTCCAAACTCCTTCCAAGCCTCTGAACTCCCTGTCACATTTCTCTGACCTCCCCACACCATAGGCCTTCTAACCCCCTCCCAGCCCCTGATCCCTCAGGGTTTCAATCTGTGTCCTCCTCTCCAGTGGGATCGCCCCTTGCACCCCTGAACATCCTCCTGGTGATTGAGGAGCAGAGCTACCAGGTCCTGTGGCCTCATTTGGACTGCTCCCATCCCAATAGTGGCCGAACCTGTCAAACAGATTAGCTACTGGATTTGGAACCTGTTGGCAATGTCACGTGCATGAGGCATAAAACTTTGAAGTGTGCACTGGAACCGATGACCTTTGCTTTCTCGCATTATGCTGGTCTCTTGGTTCTCAGTAAGACAATAAAGTTAAAATTCCTCCCAACTTCTCTGGTACTGAAAATTCATTTTAACAAGTGTGGGCTCTCATTCCTTTAGATTTTAATTATTATTGGAGATCTAAAGTTAAAAAAAGTATTATTTAAACATTTTCCTTCTTTCCCATTTATTGCTTCCCTGTTGTAACCCAATCTTTCTTTCCCTCATTTTCTTTCACTTTTTCTGCCTGATGTGATGTTGAATTCACTATTCAAATTGACACTTCTAACTGAAGAACTTCAACCTGATTGGTTAAGGTGACGCAGACAGTTGTTTTCCCTGTTCACAAAGGAGCCAGATGCTCCAAAGAGGGCACTGCACTGTTTTGATGTTAGGCTGACATGAACTTCCAGTGCAAAAGCCCATAAAATGGTAATGATCAAGTATAAGTGTAACAAACGGCTGGTGATGTTTGTTTGCTGCTAACTGCAAAATCCAGAACAACGGTGGGATTTTCCAGCCCCACCCGCCACTGGGATCATCCAGTCCTGCTGAAAGTCAATGAAATTTTGGCTGGGCTACCGAATCTCCTGCAGCAGGTCCCACCACGATGGGCTAGAAAATCCCAGCCCAAATAACATTTCATCAATGTATATCCTGAGTGCTGCAATTTAGTAAGAAAGAGTTTGCATCTATATAGCACCTTTCATGCTTTCATGACTTGAACCCTTCCCACCTTAGATAAGAATGCCACCCCTCAGCCACAAATGCAGTGAAAGCAATCATCGGGCGCTTTCTATTATTCAGTGATCACAGGGCTTTTCCCTCATCAGGCAGGCTTGGCGGGGATGGGCGGGAGAGGATGGGAAGCCGACCGCCACCCATGATCAGGGCCGGACCGCGATTTCATAATGGTGAGCCAATTAAAACCCGCCCAGCTTGAAACACGTGCTGCAATGCTCACCATTGTGGGGAGCGGGGGAGGGGGGGTGGGGTGGTGGTGCAGGGGAGGTCCGTGTTGGAAGAGCTCCCTGAGGCACAAAGCTGCCTCAGGGAGAGGGAGAGCTTAAGAATTAAATTGTTAAAAAAACATGTCCCCCCCATGTGAATCTGCGCTGGGGCATGTTATTCATGAAATGTTTTAATTTTCATTTAATTTTTAATAGCTTTTGTTAACCTCATCTCGCCCGTGGATGAGGTTTCCTAAAAAGTGAAAATGCCGCCTGGCCTTTTCACCTACCCACCAACTGTAAAGTTGGACGAGCAATGAAAAATTTAATTCAATTAGCTTTTTAATGGCCTTAATAGGCTTTTTAATTGTTGGCGGGCACAGTGCGCCCACCCACCAAAATATTGCGCGATGACGTCGGGATGCTCAACTGACGTCACTGCGCCTCATTTTACACTCAAGCGGGTCGGGCGCATTCCCACCTGCTCAGCAGCTGCCCACTATCTGAGCCGTTCATTCAAAGTAAGACTAGAATTTTTAACCCAAGGAAACTTATACTCTTTTTTGTGATACTAAGGGATTTACAAGTTTGATCACTTTGTGCTAACCCACATATCTAAAATGTGATATATGTATCATTGTCAAAGAGTGCTTTTTCCCTATCAGCATGCTGCTAATCCTCAGCCAAACTGGTAATTTTGCTGCCAAACACAGATCAGCTTTTCCGATCTGTACGCTTTCTTACAGCCGTTTGTCAATTCACAAACACAGCAGCCTGTTCACTCATATCATCACTAAACATGATAATCTCTCAGTCATAAACCTTTCTGACCCTCACTAACAGCAGGCCATAAAAAACATAGTTTAAAATAAATATCAAATTATAAGTTGATCTCATGTCACACTTGTAATGTGAAAGAATATGTGATAACCCATTGACTATAGAATCTATCCCACACAAGAGCAAGATTCACATAACTCTTAAGGGAGGTACTCCTGAAATTGTCAGGACCATTCACTCATGGAATAAATGCTGTATCAAATGGCTTGCCAGTGCTTATCCTTTATGGACGTTTCAACAGATGAAATGTTAATTTATGATTCCACCTAAATAGCCTGAATAATTCAGCATGGCACCTCTTGCTTTTCTGACCCCATCACTTAGTTTACAATTTAAAAAGTTTTGACAGTTCTGTTGAATACCAGGTTTGCAGACATCAATGCCTGTTGGGATTTGCCATTTAGAGATGTTGTTGGGTTTGTTATAAGGATTCTGTGTGCACTCTACAAGGCCCCATTGCCTCCCTAATCGAACAATAACTTTTATGTTTTATTGAATATTTAAATTTATAATACTTCATAATGAATTTGAATAACTTCTATTGTGCATTATTTAACAACAATGCACATCTTCCCATTTATTATAGTGCAAATAGTATAGCTCTGATAAAGCATATTAAGCTGAAATGTGTTCTCTCCCAAGGGAAGTAAATTAAGATTGTGCAAGTTACCTTTTCATTGCCCTTTTTAATTGTCTTTTAAAATGCTTAACCCTTGCTGCACTGATTAATTTCAGTTCCTCTGTATGAAGTAATTCGAAACATTTTGTAATTCTGAAATGTTTCCCAAAACTCAAAATCATCCATTATTCCTGTTGTGTTGAAGTAATTTATTCTATTGCATTTACAGTTGCTTGATGCATTAAAAGATAATTTACCATGTAATGTTATTAAACCTGAGACTGCAGCAGACTTTTATAATGCTATTAATATATCAAGAGTAAATAAAATGTTTAGTGTTAGGCACATTAATTATCACTTTCATCTGAAACTGTTTAAAACTACCAAATAATTAAATGCGCTTTAATAAGATATTGTACTGAGAGAGGAAGGCCATTTATGAATTGCTAGAGGTATGTGGAGCTGGTTTTCCCTTGAGATGCTGAATTTATGCCAAACACCCTGCTGATTGTTCAGGAGGTAAAGAACCAATAGCAGCATGTTCAGAGGTTTAATTTAAAGTGTGTTTCTCACTAGGCTGCTCACAACACTTAATTAAACTCTGCTGTTTTGGCAATGACAAATGCTGTAGTGGAAAGGAAACCGAGTAGCAGTGACAGAGATGCTTTTGCTATTTCTTTCATGTAAGTTTGCAGCCGCATTTGAGCCAAAAGTAGGGAAATGCAAATATTGAAATAGAATATGGGATAATTTTTAACAGCAGCTTCTTTTATTTTTGTTTTAAATTTTAATTCAAAATGTTCGAACATTTTTCCATTGATTGGGAAAGAGTTTTTTGAAAGAAATGTTTTATAGTTCCTCAATCAGTTCATGATGAGTAGTGCTTTATGAATTATTGCTTTCAGTGCTATCTAATACTGTGGGCACATCTGTTGTAATTATCATTATTATGTTACTATTAGGCACTTCCTGGATAATTACAATTTACGCGATTACAGGTATTTAAGACTCATGACCTGTAATAATTAGGCTATTTAATAAAAAGTCATCAATGAAAATAGCAAGAATTCAAATTCAAATCCACACCAGTGGTAACTGGAAACTAAGAAATTAAAAAAAAGTAATAATTTGTGGCAGTCAGTCAAACAAGTGAAAGGATTTATTCTAGCTGATACTACCTTGCATTCAAGCACTGTCAGTATCCAAGTATATGATGAATGGTATTATATTAAAGCTCATCCAGTAAATACTTTACATTTGTGTACACTTTCCAGTGCCAGCAGATAGATAATATTTTTTATATTTCATTTTGATTAATATATTTATCCAGCACAGCTCATTTAGCAATAAGAGCAGCTAACATGGGCTCTCTATGTAGAATACTAAAATGAATAAAGTGAATAAAATAAAATGAATACATTTTTAAATAAAACCTAAAGTTAGGAAACAAGATAAAGTACATGTAGTAAAGTTTTACAGATGTAGGTTTGTACTTTTCCTCTACATTTCTCACAGTTTATAAAAATGAGATAATTTTACATTAGGATTTACAAACTTTCAGACTGAGGAAAGATTAGCTGAGCATTATTGTAACACAAATTAACATGTAGCTGACAATAAACAGGATAATCTAACAGAGAAATAGGAGGAAATGGTTATGCATTTGATTTATTGGGGCTAAATTTAAACTAACCATGTTCAACCAGTGGATCAAAGTGGTAAGTTTTCACCTTGCGGCTCATGTGCAAAACTGGCATTGCAACTCAGCCACAGACTTATGGAAATCCCTCACTAACACTTCCATTGATTGCAATGGAAATGAAAAATAGATAGCTGATCCACAATGCCATTGTTGCACACAAGCAGGAAGTTGAAAATATACCTTAAAGTTTCTCTCAATCTCTGCAGCCATCAAGGAAAGCTGTAGGTAATACTATCTTCAAGATTACATGATGCAATGTATGTTTGGTTTAAAGTAGACAGATCAGCTTCTTACCCTAAAAAGAATTAATTACAAAAAAACACATGCGACAGAACTACTAACTTTGATAACTTAGTTGAACCAAATATACTGGCCCTAAAATTCCACAGGTTACAATTCTGGCACTTACACTGGGATTACACCTACTGGTACCCTTCAATGCTAATCCAGTCAGTAAATGTGGGGTCGGGGAGGGGATCTAATTAGCCTGTAGCCAGGGAGTGCCTCTCAATATACTGGGATATCTGGCCTCTGCTGCCAAGTTCAGGTCAGCTGTGGGGTGGGTGGGTGATGCGATTGGGGGGGTGGGGCAGGGGTGAGAGGTGGGTCTGGAGGGGAGGACTGCAGTTATCAGAACACTGCCTCTAGGAAACACAGTAAAAACTAAATATTTTAGGATCTATCTTTGGGGATGTCCAAGACACTTCTCTGGACTAGATTTTCATGTCATGACTTGTGCTATTGAAGAGTCTGGTACTTTCACACAGTGTCATGACACCCAAAGTTACACCTGACCCCTATGAGACAGAAGATGCAGAATCTTGCAGCGTGCATGTCTCCAATCCCTCTGACAAATTTTAAAAGGCTCTGTATATATGGAAATGCAGGCATAGACAGGCTTCTTATTGCTCCTGCCATACTTTCACTGGAATATGACTTCCAGAAAGGCTATTGAATATTGGGTCTGCTCTGATTTTTTGTATATTGTTTTGTACAAGAAAAATTACTTTCAAGTTAAAAATCTGTATTCCATGTATAAAACACTGCATTAGGTACCAAGACTCTGAGGAGAGTGGGAATGTGATTGTACTATCTGCTAGTTGTTTAACACAACGTCATGATTGCATTTTCGTGGTGAAATGGTGACTTGGGGCTGGCAAAATTGGTGATTAGCTGTTGAGGCTTGCCAGTAGACAAGGAAATGGAGCAGGAGAGTATACTTCTTAGAATGCCTGACAGTGCCTTTTTAAAAAAAATTGTTATTGGGATGTGAGCATCACTGGCAAGGCCAGCAGTTATTTCCCATCTCTAATTGCCCTTGAGCAGATGGTGATGCACTACTTACAACTGAATGGTTGGCTAGGACATTTCAGAGGGCAGTTAAGAGTCAGTATTGTTGTGAGTCTGGAGACACATGTAGGCCAGACCAGGTAAGGACAGCAGATTTCCTCCCCTGAAGAGTATCAGTTTTTGCAATAACCCAATATGCAACGAGTCTAACGTTTTATTGCAGATCTCAGCTGCTGTGATGAGATTAGAATGGAATTTTTTGCTCTTCCTGTGATGTTTGGTGGTGGAGGAACATTTAATTGGGCAGGAGCGTGGCCTGCTGCTTTCCTGCCTCCAACCCAATTAAGTCAGTGCAGGAAGGCTTGTGAATGGTAAATGATGCTCACTTCAGGGCCTTATCCTGCCGCTGTTGGTATTTCACCAAGCAGTGGGTGGGGACTCGCCATGTAGGAAGCCCAGGGAACAAACAGCGTCGGAGTTGCATACAGGCATCTGGGGTGGGGGGGCTCCCTCATTTAAAGGCACTCAGTGATGACTGGGAGCCAACTCACTCCCCTTGCTACCGACCCTCTTTTCTCGCCTCCCCAACAACCCCAACATCTGCCGTCAATCACCTGTGGTGTGGTCCCTGTGATCCTGGGACTCAGGTTACTGCATTAATGGCAGTAGCCACTGCCTTCCCGGTGGCACTGCAGAGCAATGAAGCGCTGCTGGCCTCTAATTGGCTGGCAACTCTTGGCAGATGGGACCTTTGCCCCCGGGTCCTTGATCCTGGGGAAGATCTATCGCTGCCCAGTTAAGGTTTGCACTTAATATGGCAGGTCTTCCCAAGAAGAGGCAATGCAGAGATCTTGCTAACTCCTCTCACCTACAATAAACTCTGCTCCATTTCTCCATGGCATTTGTCTAGGCCTTAGGATTACTAGTCCAGTAATATTATAACGATGCTACCATTCCCCTTAAGCCATTCACCACAATAAGTTGCATATTTGATAGCCACTTTATCTGAGCTTCCAAATAGTCATTTATGATTTTAAGGGGTTTTGCCATGTGCCTGGTCAAACCCAGGCTCTTGGGGATATTTTCCCCTTGTCTTTACATAGTCAGGGACATTCCCAATGCAGAACAAACCCTGAACAGAGTCTAGCAGGAGAACAGTCAGGGTATGTAAGCAGCTTGCAGATATATTTTGGATCTCTGAGACTGGGTCCTTCTGGTCACTATATTGTGAGCCACATGTCCTGAATATGATGTATTTCAAAATCAGGGTGGTGAGTGACTTGGAAGGGGACTTGCAGGTGGTGGTGTCCCCATCTATCTGCTACCCTTGTCCTTCTGGATAGTAGCAGTTGTGGGTTTGGAAAGTGCTGACTAAGGAGCCTTGATGAGTTTCTACAGTGCATCTTGTAAATGGTAAACACTGTTGCCACTGGGCATCGGTGGTGGGGGGAGTGAATGTTTGTGGATGGGATGCCAGTCAAGGGGTTGCTTTGTCCTGGATGGTGTCAACTTCTTGAGTGTTGTGGGAGCTGCACTCATCCAGGCAAATGAAGAGCATTCCATCACACTCCTGACTTGTGCCTTGTGGACAAGCTCTGGATAGTCAGGAGGTGAGTTACTTGCCACAGAATCCCTAGCCTCTCATCTGCTCTCATAGCCACAGTACTTATATAACTGGTTAGTCCAGCTCATTTTCTGATCAATGGTAACCCCCAAGATGTTGATAGTGGGGGATCAATTGTAATTCCATTGAATGTCATGGGGCAATGATTGGATTCTCTCTTGCTGGAGATGGCCATCGCCAGGCACTTGTGTGGCACAAATGTTACTTGCTACTTGTCAGCCCAAGTCTGGATATTGTCCAGGTCTTGCTGCATTTGGACATGGACTGCTTCAGTATCTGAGGAGTCGCTCATCAGCGAACATCCCCATTTCTGACCTTATGATGGAAGGAAGGTCATTGATGAAGCAGCTGAAGATGATTGGGCCTAGGGCACTATCCTGAGTGACTCCTGCAGTGATGTACTGGAACTGAGATGATTGACCTCCAACAACCATAACCATTATCTTTTGTGCTAAGTATGACTCCAACCATCAGAGAATTTTCCCCTGAATCCCATTGACTCCGGTTTTGCTAGGGCTTCTTGATGCCACAGTTGATCAAATGTTGCCTTGATTTCAAGGGCAGTCACTCTCACCTACCCTCTGGAGTTCAGCTCTTTTGTCCATGTTTGAACCAAGGCTGTACTGATGTCAGGAGCTGAGTGACCCTTGCGGATTCCAAACTGAGTGTTAGTGAGCAGGCTATTGCTAAGCAAGTGCCATTTGATAACACTGTTGATGATCCCTTCCATCACTTTATTGATTATCGAGAGTAGACTGATGGGGTGGTAATTGGCTGCTTTAGATTTGTCCTGCTTTTTGTGTACAGAACATACCTTGACAATTTTCCACATTGCCAGGTAGATGCCAGTGTTGTGGCTGTACTGGAACAGCTTGACTAGGGGCACGGCAAGTTCTGGAGTACAAGTCTTTCATACTATTGCCGGAATATTGTCAGGGCCCATAGCCTTTGCAGTATCCAGTGCCTTCAGTTTCTTGATAACATAGAGTACATTGGATTGGCTGAAGATGGGCACCTGTGATGCTGGGGACCTTCAGAGGAGGCTGAGATGGATCATCCACTCAGCACTTCTGGCTGAAGATTGTAACAAATGCTTCAGCCTTATCTTTTGCACTGCTGCGTTGGGCTCCTCGATCATTGACAATGGGGATATTTGTGGAGCCTCCTCCTCCAGTGAGTTGTTTAATTGCCCGCTACCATTCATGACTGGATGTGGCAGGACTGCAAAGCTTAGTTCTAATCCGTTATTTGTGGAATCACTTAGCTCTATTGCCTACTGCTTATACTGGTTGGCACGCAACTAATCCTATGCTGTAGCTTCACCAGGTTGACACCTCATTTTTAGGTATGCCTGTTGCTGCTTCCAGCAAGGCCTCCTGGCCGACTGAAAGAGCATGCTTGCCATCTATTCAGCAGTGCAATGAGAGGTGCTGTCTTTTTTGAGAGTTGGCTGCTATTAACTGCTGGTAGCCCACATTATTTTTGCGGGATCCAGAGAAGCAGTCCTGCTCCTCATGGTCTCCTAAAAATAATTGAAAACTTTCTTTTCTGGCTCCCCTTTTACTAACCCATCAAGTGAAACTAGGCAGAGCATGTCTTGTTCATGCTTTTTATGCCCTTTGCATAGTAACCGGGCCTACTGGGTGAATCAGTTGTGCAATCTGGCTGCATAGAGGTTGTTATAGCATAAGGGCCTGGCACACATAGGGTTAGTGTGGGACTGAGTACAGTAACACCCACACAATGATGTAAGAGAACACGTGATCCACACCTAGGGGTCAGTCTAATGTTGGACAGAACTGTGTGCACAAGCAAGCATGGAGACAGGTCCTAGCTTGAACTCTTTAGTGCATATGTGTACATCGTTCTTGTTGTTAATAAATACATACAGTTAATTCATTTAAGACTATGAGGACTTAATTAGGACCTACCAAACAGTACCCACAACATGGCAGCAGTGAATGGAGAAACCCAAAACTTAGAAAAAATTGCAGAGAAAATCTAAAATCCTGCAAGCCTAAAGAAAAATTCAACGAAGCATTTTGACCTGAAGAAAATCTTGAGAAACAGATGCGCAGAGGAAAGTTGCCAAAAAAAAGCTCCAATGTAAGGCTTGGAAGCTGAAGGCAGAGATTTAAAATTTCTCACAGCATCAGATGACTCCATAGGGTCTCATGGAAGGCCAGCTTCAATTCCCAGAGCGCAGAGTCAGCAGACCTGGCGCCGGTGAGCTAAAACTTATAAATTTCAGGATAAAGCAAGTAATGGAAAACTTAAATAGCTCAGTGGTCAGAAATTGCCATTTAAAAACTCAATCAGAAAGACCAGATTCCCAAACTGACACCTGAACATGTGGCATCTGAGCTCGGACCAAAAAAAAATAATTAATTCGGAAGGATTATGGCTAAAGAATCATCTTAAAAGGCCAACAAAGGCCAGGATTCGACGCTTTCATGACCCTAAAGCATAACGCTGAAATAGGGAAGTCTGCTGCCAGTCAATCCGGGCATCCATTTTTAAAGAATTTTCTCAAGGCTGAGCATGAATGCCATTACAGTGGGAGCTGGCCAAAACCAGCAAGTCCAGGAAAACCCTTTGGGTGGAATTTGCCATGCCCACTGGCTTCTGGTGTGCTAGGTGGAGTGAATGGACAATATGGGGAGAAGACCAAAAATAAGATTCATGATGCTGTGAAACCAGCTTGGAATTGTCTGCTCTGCCTGTCAATGGCGGGCTGGGTTTCCTATCATCGGACGTCAGGACTGCACTCCGACGTGTTTCACAACTGTACATAAGTGACGTGCACCTGGCGAGCTGCACTTCGCTCGGGTCTTTGAGGTTTGTTTGCCTTGCTTTGGGCAGCACTCACGGTCATCAGCGCCAGACTTTATAGGCAGCACACATCACTTTTAGGGAGGCTGATGGGCAAGCCTCTATCTACCAGGCAGCCAAAAGGCAGGGGTGGCTTTTCAATGGCTGCAGGGCTAGGGCTTGGTTGGGAAGGGGGAGAAGTGGCCTCAGGCAAGGGAAGAGGCTTCAGGATGAGAGCTGTATTGGGGATGGAGGGTATCCCAGGGTGTGTGTGGGGGCACAGATTGATCTGTGCAAGTGGCCTCAAGGTGGTGAAGGCTGAGGAGGCAGTCTCCAGAGAAGGCGAGGCCTGTTGGTGATGTGAGGGTGTGTGTGAGAGAGTGAGTGATAATGTCCCTTGAGCTGTCAGTGAGTGAGATGCCAGTGAATGTGTGATGGGCTTGTGTGTGTGAGTTTAGAGTGATGAGATGGTTGCTTTACCCTGATGGCACGGATGAGATCATTCATCCTCTACCTGCATTGGATGGCCAACCTTTTCTGTGCAGCATTGACACTGCCATTGCCTACCAAGCCCGATGTTCATGGCGAGTCTGGTTTCTAACTGAAGCTTGGCAGGAACCCATTTTTTATCACATGCATGCTCATTAAAATTCCAGCAGACTGGAATTGTGCATCCCTGTCAAATCTTCTGCCCCACCAATGGGAATTTATGCTATTCTGTTACATGACTGCACCGGGCAAGGGAGAATTTTAAAACACTTACCTTATGGTTGAAGCTGGCTGCACCACAGAAGCTGGCCGCAGTTATGATGCGCACAAAGACATGAAGCAGGGGAGGTCTGGAGGATATGAGGGGGATGGGTTAGGTGGAAGACACGAAGGCTGGGTTGTTAAATACAAAGCTGGGGGGAAGGGTGGTGCTCAGAGGAGGGGGTCCAGATGCGAAGAAGTTGGGGTCATGTGGATGAGAAGAAAGAAGGGGCATGGGTAGAATGAGGGGGAATGAAGACATGAAGGAAAGGGGGGAAAGAGCAGGGGGTGGGGTGGGGCCAGAGTGTTTCAGGGGGAGGTGTTGGTTGAGTCAACTTTGGAACCCCCAGGGAGAAATGGGGACGCTGGCGATATGAGGGGATGGTGACTGGGAGAGGGGAAAGTGAGATGTGCTACGGTGGGAGGGTCAGGGTCTGGCGAGTATTGTTCTCATCCAGGGAGTCAATGAGGGGACAAGGGTGGTGGCACATATTACAGGAGTGGGAAGGATCAGCGTGGGCATAGGAAATGTGGCTGGGGTGGGCTTAGCAGGGAGGGAAGGCATGTCCAAATTGACTGTGATAGGGTCCAGTGTGATGTTGGGGGTGCTGCTCAATGGTCATCAAGGGGAGAGTGGAGTTGACATTGGGGGGGTGTTGATGGTGATGGGGGAAGTTGGTGGGTGAAAGGGGGAGGGTAAATATGGTGGTGACAGTCGAATATGAGATATACCCCATCATAGTCATAGAGTCATTGAGGTCTACAGCACAGGAAAAGGCCCTTCGGCCCATTGAGTCTACACTGGTCAAACAAGTACTTAACTATTCTAATCCCATTTTCCAGCAATAGGCCATAGCCTTGTATGCCATGGCATCGCAAGTGCACATCCAAATACTTCTTAAAGGTTATGAGGGTTTCTGCCTCCACCACCCTTTCAGGCAGTGAGTTCCAGATTCCCACCACCCTTTGGGTGAAAAAATTCTTCCTCACATTCCCTCTAAATCTCCTGCCATTTACCTTAAATCTATGAGCCCTGGTTATTGATCCCTCCACCAAGGGAAAAGTTCCTTCCTGTGTACCCTATCTATGCCCCTCAAAAATTTATATACCTCAATCATGTTCCCCCTCAATCTCTCTGGTCCAGGGAAAATAATCCCAGTCTATCCAATCTCTCCTCAAAACTAAAACTCTCCAGCCCAGGCAACATCCTGGTAAATCTCCTCTGCATTCTCTCTAGGACAATCGCATCCTTCCAATAATGCAGATTCCAGAACTGCACGCAATATTCTAGCTGTGGCCTATCCAGTGTTTTATACAGTTCCAGCATAACCTGCCTGCTCTTATAGACTATGCCTCGGCTAATAAAGGTAAGTATCCCTTATGCCTTCTTAACCACCTTATCTACCTGTCCCGCTACCTTAAGGGACTGATGGACATGCACACCAAGGTCCCTCTGATCCTAGGTACTTCCCAGGGTCCTACCATTCATCATGTATTCCCATGCCTTGTTTGTCCTGCCCAAGCGCATCACCTCACACTTATCCCAATTAAATTCCATTTGCCACTGATCAGCCCATCTGACCAGCCCGTCTATGTCCTCCTATAATCTAAGGCTATACTCCTGACTATTTACCATGCCACCAATTTTCGTGTCATCCACTGATCAACCCTCCTACATTCAAGTCTAAATCATTTATAAATACCACAAACAGCAAGGGACCAACACCAATCCCTGTGGAATCCCACTGGACACAGGCATCCAGACACAAAAACACCCCTTGACCATCACCCTCTGCTTCCTGCCACTCATCCAATTCTGAATCCAATTTGCCAAATTGCCTTGGATCCCATGGGCTCTTACCTTCATTCTCAGTCTCCCATGCGGGACGTTATCAAAAGCCTTGCTGAAGTCTAAGTAGATTATGTCAAATGCATTGCCCTCATCTACACACCTGGCCACCTCTTCGAAAAATTTAATCATATTGGTCAGACATGACTTCCCCTTAAGCAAACTATGCTGACTGTCCTTGATTAATCCCTCGCCAATTGTAAATTAATTCTGTCTCTCAGAATTGCTTCCAACAGTTTCCCCACCACTGAGATTAGACTAACTAGCCTGTAGTTCCCTGGTTTATCCCTTCCTCCCTTCTTGAATAACGGTACCACATTGGCTGGCCTCCAGTCCCCTGGCACCTCTCCTGTGGCCAGAGAGGTATTGAAAATTATTTCCAGTGGCCTTGCTATCCCCTCCCTTGCCTCAATCAACAGCCTGGAATACATTTCATCTGGGCCTGGAGATTTATCTGCTTTTAAGCCTGCCAGACCACTTAGAACCTCCTCCCTCTCTATGATAATTTCTTTAATTATATCACAATCCTACTGCCTGATTTCCATACCGAAGTTGTCCCTCTCACTTGTGAACACTGACACAAAGTATTCATTTAGAACCCTACCTACGTCTTCTGGCTCCACACACAATTACCAGTATGGTCCTTAATGGGCCCTACTCTTTCCCCAGTTATCCTCTTACTCTTAACGTACTTGTAAAATAACTTTGGATTTTCCTTTATTTTACCTATCAATATTTTTCATGCCCCCTTTTTGTTCTCCTAATTTCCTTTTTAAGTTCCCCGCTACACATTCTATACTCCTCTAGAGCTTCTGCTGTTTTGAACCCTCGGTATCTGCCATAAGCCTCCCCTTTTCTCTTAATCCAATCCTGTATATCCCTCGGCATCCAGGGTTCCCTGGATTTGTTGGTCCCACCCTTTGTCTTTACTGGAATATGTTGGCCTTGTACTCTCCCTATTTCCTTCTTGAATGAGTCCCACTGCTCTGACGCAGATTTACCTAAAAGTAGCTGCTCCCAGGCAAGTCTGGTCAAAGCGTATCTGATCTTATTAAAGTCGACCTTCCCCCTAGTTAGAACTCTGATTTCTGGCCCATGCATGTCCTTTTCCACAACAACCTTGAATCTAACGGAGTTATGATCACTATTTGCAAAATGCTCCCCTGGCTTCATTCCCTAAAATCCTGAGATGGAGGCAGCCACAGGCTAAGGCAATGCCCTCAAAGTCCAACTGCAAAACATCGAGGTGGGAGGAGGGTCTTCTCAGGCGTGTGGAGCTGGCCAGCAAAACTGGGCAACTAAAGGGAAACTGTAACAATCATGTGGAGAATGTAAGTGAGCTTTTTGCTTTCAAATCCCCACTGTCTGGTGAAGGCCACACAGCCGCAGGTCTGGCCCACAGGGTTCTCACTACAATGAGATCCCAGCAGGATGTAGAGCTGCCATTCACTCTGAGCCATTTTCCATCAGTTCCAGGCAGAGTTAGGGAAGAAGTGGGAGAGGAATGGTGGGGCATGCAGATGAATGGCAGCCAAGTCACAATTGCAAACCTCCAACATCCCGGGGAATGGACCTGCCTGACAAGGGCACATGGTTAGTCTTTCCATTGTGACTCAGTCCCTCCATACAATCTCAAGGGCAGTGGACGCAAGTGGAATAGTATGATTGGAAGACTCCTCGCACATGGCAGTCATCACCCTTGTCAAAGAGCAATGGGTCCATGTGCAGCCATGTATTAGGGAGAGGAAGATCCATCTTTGGTCCCCAACCTGGAAGGCGTGGAGTGCATGTGACCATTAAAACAATGAGCAGCATGAATGAATCCAGGAGACTTCCAATCAGTGCAAGATAATATATATTTAGAAGTGCAAAAACTATATGAATGAATTGTACACTCGTGTCACCAGTGTTAATTCTATACTTCTTAATATTCCTAACTCAACCGCTATCTCTAGGTACATCCCTGACATCAACAGCAGAGGTGGAGGCAGCCCCCTGACTACCAAGTCCTGTTGTCTGTGATAACTTCGGTGGGCGTTCTCTGGAGGTCCGAGGCCTGGTGGCCCACGGCCTACTTTGGGTCTCCTGCTCGGGCGGCAGGTGCACCCTCCTTGGCCTGAGCAGCTGGAGCTGATGGGGTCACAGGCAGAGGGGATTGGCAATACCTGGAGTCCTTTGGAGTACCCTGAGTGGATGCTGCAGGGTGTCCCCCTGACAGTCCTCCCTTTAGGTTGCCAAAGGGCCCTTTCTTGCCTCCAGGAGAAGAGGCATCTGGAGGAAGATTGAGGTGCTTAGTCCCCCTCTCGTGTACCCACTGCTTGAGTGATGGAGTGCAGGCCAGATGAGCATCTCCAGCAGAAACTTGGTGTTCTGCTGAACCAATTTCTCCATGGCATCCGCCATCCTCTCCACGAAAACTTTGATGCACTCGTATGTTGGAGCCATGACATCAGAGAGCACGTGGACTGACTCCTCCACCTCTCATGATTATCTGGTGAGGGCCTCTGATGTCTCAACCTGATGCTCTCCTGCATCTCTTTGGTACTCCAGGACCTTCTCTGTGACTGCTTCCAAAGGCTCGTCATCTGAACAGATTTAACAAGAGCCTCTTCTCCAGCAGTCCTCTGAGTATCAGGGACCTTGGCTGTCACTACCTCTGCCTGCTGTGGACACGTGTTCGTGAGGTGACCACCAGAGCGTGAGCCTGGGCCTAAGCTAGATATATGATCCACTAGGTTGAGTGTCTCTTGGCTGGTGGAGGGTGCAGGTGAATTCTGTAGTGGCTCTACAGGTGTGAAGTTGTCCTCATCCTCCTCCGAGGTATCCCGGGAGCTGGGGCTGAGTTCAAGTGTGGGGGCTGGCCTCACCCACTCTCTGCTGGCACCTCGAATGGAGAGAAGAGGGAGGCTTGTTCAAAGGTGGCAGTCATCAATCACTTTGATTTGACAAGGTTGTCTGGGTTATGCATGCTTCCTCCATTGTGGGAGGCTGACCTTGCAGTTGGCATAGGCGCAGGCATGATCCTCACCTGACCGCTCAGCAGCCTGCTGCTTGAATTCAGTGAATGGCCTAAGCTCAGGCACCTCCCCTCCTGTCTTCTCTCTCTACCTCCTGTTGTGGGCCGCCTTCTTCTGCATCAAGACATATGAGTAGTTTGTGAGCATGAATGATGAAAGAGCTGATTGCAGGCTGCTAATTCTGTGGCTAATAACTGACCTCTTGACTCCCCAAAACCCGACCCAAAACCCGATCTAGTGAATGGCACAAGTGAGGAGTGAGATAGAATAGTCTCCAGTTGCCTGGCTGACTGCAGCTCCAACAACACTCAGGAAGCTGTACACCATCCAGGCCAAAGCAGCCAGCTTGATAAAAGCTCATCTAGCATCCTCAACATTCAGTCCCTCCACCACCTGTGCACAGTGGCAGCAGTGTGTACCATGTACATGATGGGCTGTCACAAGTCACCAAGGCTCCTTCAACAGCATCCTCCTACCCCAGAAGCTCCATCAGCTAGAAGGACAAGGGCAGCAGATACATGGGGACACCATCATCTGCAAGTTACCCTGCACTCTACCCCATGGCTGTGCTTGCACTGCGGCTGGGTGAAAATCCTGCAATAGCCCTGCTAACAGAACAGCACATGGACTGCATTAGTTCAATAAAGCAGCAGCCCATCACCTTCTCAAGGGCATTTATGGATGAGCAACATAAATGCTGGCCTTACTAGTGACGCCAAGGTCTCTTGAGAGAAACGCAAATGAGTGGCAATGTAGGTTGGGAGAGTAGAATATTCACTTACTCTTGTGGCACAGATTAGATCATTGACCAGTTTCCTGCACCGCAGGTCAGTCATCATCTGCACCCCACCAGTGCTGACCAACTGACCACCTTCTCCCAGGCCGGAGTAGTCAGTCAGGTGCGCCTCCTGCAGCTGTCCTGCGGGAAAAGGATATCTTGCCTTTTCTGTACTGCTTCGAGGAGATGCTTCAGGGATGCATTGCTGAAGCGGGGATCCACAGGCTTCTGCTGCTTATCCTTCCCCCAGGGTCCAGGCACCCTTAGTGAAAGCCTCTCTGGGTGCCTTTTAAATATGGCACCCAAACATGATGGCGGGGCCCGACTTTCTGCCTGTCCCACCACAAGACTCGACGTGAACCATGCACATGCACAACTAATAAGACGGGAAGTGGAGCCTGCCACGTAAAAGCCTGCCCTGCTCCTTGGCGGGAATCACTCTGACTTTCTGATCCTGCCATGGAACTTGTCGGGACCAAGTCAAACAGCACAGAAACAGGGACACTCCAGGCCAAGGGAAGCAATACCCTTAATGTCCAATAGAGCGTCCACACCAACAGAGCAAAGCACCCCCACAGGCGAGGGCAAAGTTCTGCAATTTCAGCCCAATGCTTTCAAAGTAACAGGATTGGACACTTCGGCAAACTGTGCAAGGCCAAAACATCTAAACACACAGAAGACCCAAATGTGATTCATGTTTCTGAGACTGCACACCAAGGGGACATAAGCCATACTTTTTGGGTGAGGTCAAAGGTCCTGGATTTTCATATTGGAATGCGAACATTTTGGTCAATGACCATCTCACAAGCTTTAAATTGGACATGGGGGCCAGTGTTATGGTCCTGTCAGGCAGAGAACCATGGCTGGTGACCCAACAGCTGATGCCACCCATGATACACCCACACGGAGCAGGAGGCATAAATCTCCTGGTGAAAAGCAGCCTGCAGGCGACACTGAGGTACAAAGATAAAAGAATCCAAGACCCTGTTCGAGGTCCACAATATGGACTGTTCACTGCTAAGCCGCAAAGCCTGTTTTGAACTTAACCTTCTACTAAAGGTTGATGAGGTCAACCAACAAGGGCCTGGTTCTAACAATGAAAGTGAGATCCTGAAGCTGTTTTCAGAGCTGGGGCGACTGAAAACTGCATACAAGATCACATTGAGGGAGGATGCCATGCCCGTGTCCCTATATTTATGCCACAAACGATTCCCCACCCATTCAGGAAACAAGTCCAACAGCAGCTGGACAAGATGACAAATATGGGGGTCAACTCACCAGTCACACAATCAACCTCATGGTGTTCCAGGATGGCCCCAGTCCCAAAGCTGCTCAATAAAGCTGCTGCCACAGAAGTACACCCCATGTCCTCAGCGGACAAAAGCCTGACTAAACTCTCAAACACTGTATTTTCAAAGCTGGATGCCAACAGCAGCTTTTGACAACTTCCCCTTGACAAAGAATTCAGGTTGCTGACCACAATCATTAGCCCCTTCGACAGATTCTGCTTTAACCGCCTGCTGTTTGGAATTACTTCAGTTCCAGAAATATTTCAATGTATGATGTCGGCCATTTTGCAGGCCTATGGGGTGTCATTTTCCAAATGGATGATTCACAGCACAATGGTGAAGGAACATGACAAGAGACTCAGAGCAGCCTTAGAGTGCCTTCAGGGCTGATGCTGAATGAGAAACGTGAGTTCCCCAAAACATCAATTCAGTCCCTGGGCCACATCATCAGCAGTAAAGGCATCACTACAGGCCTACAGGAAACTAAAGCTCTGAGCAAGTTCCCAACCCCATCCTCGAATCCAGACCTCCAGTGATTCTTGGGGCCTATGAACCAGCTGGCAAACTTTTTACAAAATTTGGCACAGGTCACAGAATCTTTGAGGTATCTGCTTAAGATAACCAGGCATGGTGCTGGGACACTCTTCAAGAGTAAACATTCACACACATAAAGGCAATACTGCTCTCCCCTGACATTCTGGCTCACTACGGCCAATCCCTGCCCATCATCATAGCAGCAGATACTTCCTCCACAGGCCTTGAAGCAGTCCTATTCCAGGAACGACTGGATGGAAGTCGCCGACCCATGTAGTGCTTTTCCAGAGGGCTGTCAGACATCGAGATTAGATACACGGTCATACAAAAGGAAGCCCCCACAGTTACATGGGCATGCTGGAAATTTTCAGACTATATCATCGGCCTCAAGGGTGTCATAATCGAAACAGACTATAAACCATTAGTCTCATTACTGGATTAGAAGGAGCTAGTTAAGATGTCTCCCAGAACCTAGACGTCCCACCTAAGCCTCATGAGGTTTGCCTGTGAGACAGTATATTTCCAAGGTAAAAACAAAGTAAAGGCAGAAACACTTTCCAGGGCCACAGTAGGCCTTCTGACAAAACAGAAAGTCAGTCTGATCGAAAAGCTGGAAACACACACCCAGCTGACAAGGAGACACCTGCCAGTGAACAAAAGTAAACTCCAACAGATTCAGTTCCTGGGCCACATAATCAGCAGCATCGACATCATGGCGGACCCACAGAAAACTAAAACTGTTAGCAAGCAAATGTGTGATGAGCAGTGTACCCACATCTGCTGTTACTGCCAAAAAAAGGGTGGCCACAACAGAGACCATGCAGTGGCACCATGGAAGCTACAACACTGGCATCCACCTGGCTATGTGGAAAATTGCCCAAGTATGTCCTGTACACAAAGAACAGGACAAATCCAACCCAGCCAATTACCGCCCCATCAATCTATTCTCAATCATCAGTAAAGTAATGGAAGGGGCCATCAACAGCACTTTCAAGCAGTACTTGTTTAGCAATAACCTGCTCACTGACGCCCAGTTTGGGTTCTGCCAGGGCCACTCAGCTCCTGGCCTCATTACAGCCTAGGTTCAAACATGGACAAAAGAGCTGAACTCCCAAGGTGAGGTGAGAGTGACTGCCCTTAACATCAAAGCAGCATTTGACAGAGTCTAGCAAAACTGGAGTCAATGGGAATCGGGGGAAAACTTTCCACTGGCTGGAGTCCTATCAAGCACAAAGGAAGATAGTTGTGGCTGTTGGAGGTCAATCATATCAGTCTTAGGACATCACTGCAGGAGTTCCTCAGGGTAGTGTCCCCAGACTAGCCATCTTCAGCTATCTTCCGCTGCTTCATCAATGACTTTCCTTCCATCATAAGGTCAGAGATGGGGATGTTCGCTGATGAGTACTCAATGTTCAGCACCATTTGAGACTCCACAGATACTGAAGCAGTCCATGTCCAAATGCAATAAGACCAGACTTGGGCTGACAAGTGGCAAGTAACATTCATGCCACACAAGTGCCAGGCAATGGCCATCTCCAAGAAGAGTGAATCTAACCATCACCCCTTGATGTTCAATGACATTACCATCACTGAATTCCCCACTATCAACATCTAAAGACTTACCATTGACCAGAAACTAAACTGGACTAGCTATATAAATACTGTGGCTACAAGATCAGGTCAGAGGCTAGGAATCCTGTGACAAATAACTCACCTCCTGACTCCCCAAAGTCTGCCCACCATCTACAAGGCATAAGTCAGGAGTATGATAGAATATTCTCCATTTGGTGGATGAGTGCAGCTCCCACAACACTCAAGAAGCTTGACATCCTCCAGGTCAAAGCAGCCCACTTGATTGGCACCCCACACACAAACATTCACTCCCTCCACCACCGACGCACAATAGCAGCAGTGTGTCCAATCTACAAGATACACTGCAGCAATTCACCAAGGCTTCTTCGACAGCACCTTCCAAACCCCAAACCACTACCATCTGGAAGGACAAGGGCAGCAAATAGATGGGAACACCACCACCACCTGGAAGTTCCCATCCAAGTCACTCACCACCCTGACTTGGAAATATATTGCTGTTCCTCCACTGCCGTTGAGTCAAAATCCTGGAACTCCTTCCCTAACATCACTGTGGGTGTACCCTCAACACATGGAATGCAGCGGTTCAAGAAGGTAGCTCACAACCACCATTGTGAGGGCAATTAGGGATGGGCAATAAATGCTGGCCCAGCCAGCGAAGCCCACATCCCGTGAATGAATTTAAAAAAAACAACAATAAAAACACTTTGCTGTCATAGATGATCTCCTGGTCTGCAATGAATGGCTGGTCATCCCAGTTTCTCTTTGGCCGGAGATCTTTCAAAAAATATGCAAGTGTAAGGCATGGGCCCAATCCGCTGTCCATTGGCAAGGCCTTTCCAGGGCAACTGAGGACACAATAGCAAACTGTCAGTTGTATATGCTGCACAGGCAGGGCCAAAGAGAGCCCTTCATCCTCACATAATTCCCTACCAGTTTCCAGAAGGCATTCGATAAGGTGCCACATCAAAGGATATTGCAGAAAATAAAAGCTCATGATATAGGGGGTAACACATTAGTGTGGATATAAGATTGGCTGGCTGGCAGAATACAGAGTATGTATAAATGAGTCATTTTCTGATTGGTAAGATGTGATGAGTGGAGTCCACAGGGGTCTGCCCTGGGACCTCAACTTTTTACAATTTATATCAATGTTTTAGATGAGGAGAGCGAAGGCATGGTAGCTAAATTTTCAAATGACAAAAAGATAGGCAGAAAAGTATGTTGCAAAGAGGACGTTAGGAAGTTGCAAACAGATGAGTAAGTGGGAAAAAATCTGGCAGATGGAGTACAATGTGGGAAAATGTGAAGTTATTCAATTTGGCAGGAAGTTAATTAAATGGAGAATGACTGTAGAATTCCGAGATGCAGAGGGATCTAGCTGTTCTATTACATGAATCACAAAATGTTAGGATGCAGGTAAAGCAAGTAATGGAATGCTTTCTTTTATTATGAGAGGAATTGAGCAGAAAAGTAAGGATGTAATACTTCAGTTATACAGGGCATTGGTGAGACCACATCTCGAATACTGTGTGCAGTTTTGGCCTCCTTATTTAAGAAAGGCTGTAAGTGCAGTGGAGGCGGTTCTTGGAGGAGGTTTACTAGACTGATGCTTGGAATAAGTGGGTTGTCTTATGAGGAAAGGTTGGGCAGACTGGGCTTGTTTCCAATGGAGTTTAGAAGAGTGAGCAGTGACTTGATTGAAGTATGTAAGATCCTGAATGTTCTTGACAAGGTGGACATAGAAAGAATGTTTCCTATTGTGGATGAGTCCAGAACTAGGGGATACTGTTTTAAAATTAGGGGTCGCCTTTTTAGGACAGAGATGAGGAGAAACTTTTTGTGTGACTTTGGAACTCTCTGCTTTAGAAGTCAGTGGAGGCGGGGTGATTGAATATTTTTAAGGCGGAGGTATATAGCTTTTTGTTAGGCAAGGGAATCAAAGGTTATCGGGGTTAGATGAGAAGGTGGAAATCGAAACTTAAGAAGATCAACCATGATCTTATTCAATGGTGGAGCAGGCTCGAGGGACCGAATGGCCTATTTCTGCTCCTATTTCATGGCCTCAATTTTTCAGTCGGCTTACAGGGGCGGGCCTGACACGACGGTGCGTAAAATGACACACAATGACATTGGGCATGCGTCCCAACATCATCGTGCTGTCTTGCGGTGTTTCATTCAGTAGGCCCGCCGGAGCTGGCTGCGCGCCCACCGATAACTGATAGGCCTATTGAGGCCATTAACAAATTAAATAAACATTGTTTATGCTGCTCGTTTAAACATAAGGTTGGCGGGCAGGTGAAAAGGCCAATCGGCCTTCATGTTTTTTCGGAAACTTCATCCATGAGCAGAATGAGATTTCCTAAATAAAAACTTTTTCTAAAATATAAAAACATATCCCATCTCATGTGACACAGTCACATGAAGGGACATGTTTAATTACATTTTCAAACCATTTATTTATTTCAAAAGCGCTTCAATCTCTCTAAAGCAGCTCCGTGCCTCAGGGAGATTGAAGTGCTCTTTTGCATGCATACATGAAAGAGCGCTGACCCTGACTCTCCCTCCTCCCACCGCCCACACAGGTAGCACAGAGCGTTACAGCTTGTGCCTTACGCTGGGCGGGCCTTAATTGGCCCGCCTGCATGAAATGGCAGCACGGAAGCGATCGCAGGCGGCGGGCGGCTCCCCACCTGCCCCCACCCACTCCCACCGGCTGAAAAATTCAGGCCCATATGTTCGTACGTGCCAGGCCATGGGACCAGCTGGATATTGACCTATTTGTCTCCACAGCAAATCGTTCCTTATAGCGGTGGATTATGTTTCCAGATGGGTTGAGATGAAACAACTATATACAACTACACAGAGATAGTAATTAAGGCACTGAAAGAGATGTTCACGAGCCAAGACATCCCTGACAACATTGTGTCCAATAACAGCCCATAGTTTTCAAATGAGTACTTTGTACATTTTACCACCATGCCGGCTTTCATCCCTGTACCCTAAGATACCCATAGTCAAATGGGGAGGCTGAAAGGGGGGTCTACACTGTGAAAACCCTTCTAAAAAAAGAACGAGGACTGTCCCACTGCACCGCTAACCTACAGGTCTGCCTCATTACAATGCAGCCTGGCCCCATCCTGATGGGCAAGAAACTCCCTACACAGCTTCCAATCCTGCCGAAAAAACTAATTAACTGAGTTAGTAACCAAGGATTACCAGGAGATCCAAGCAAGAGAGCAATCAGACAGGAACAGTCTATTTTATTCATTCATGGGATGTGTGTGCCACTGACTAGGCCAGCATTTATTACCCATCCCTAATTGCTCTTGTTCAGAGGGCATTTAAGAGACACCACATTGCTGTTGGTCTGAAGTCAAATGTAGGCCAGACTAGATAAGGACAGCAGATTCCCTTCGCTAAAGGGCATTAAAGAACCAGATGGGTTTTACGACAATGGTTTTGTGGTCATCATCATTATAATTTTTATTGAATTCAAATTTCACCATCTGCCCTGGTGGGATTCTAACCCTGGTCCCCAGAGCATTAGCCTGGGTCTGAGGATGACTAGTCAGTGACAATATCACTATGCCACCACCTCCGCACCAGACACTCGCCACAACCCCGAAAGGATGACAAGGTCTGGATTAAAGACTAGAGAGGGGGTACTATCATCAGGAAGGATGATAATCAACGTCGGTCCTACCTGGTTAGAACCCCAGAGGGTACTGTTAGGAGAAACAGGATGAGTTTCCTCCTTATCCTTGGACCACCCATTCCCACAGTACAGTGGAGAGACATCAAGGAAGATACCCAGAAACTAGAACAACCTCCAAATCAATAGATTTTACTTGCAATGACAGAGCCTACCACTCCTCCGACAGTAGGATGAACAAAGTGTTATAAGACCTCCAGTCTGCCTGAATATGGACTCAGATACTTGAAGGTGGAAGATGGGGTAGTAATAATGATGTAAATACGTGGGGTAAACTAGAATACATTGATATGCTTGAATACATTGAATAAAAACTTGGGGGGAGGTAATGTAAAAGGGTCTGGCATATAAAGGGTTAACATGGGACTGAGTACAGTACCACCCAGACAGTGATGTAAGAGAACACATGGCCTGCACCTAGAGGTCAGCCTAGTGTTGGATAGAGCCACGTGCACAAGCAAGCATGGAGACAGCCCCAAGCTTGAACCCTTTGCTATATATTTGTACATAATTCTTGTAGTTGATAAATACATACAGTTAACCTACTTAAGACTATGAGGACTTCATTAAGACCTACCAAATGTTATCTGACATCTTAAAACAGTCGGCTATTCCCGAGATTGCATCAGCTAGATTCAGAACAGGAACAGGGTGGTAAGCTTTACACCACCATTTTAGAGGCAGTGCCACCATGGGGCTGCATCTTCTGGTCAGTGAGCAAGGGGCGGGGCCCACTCGCTGACGTGTAAAATGACGCAGGGTAACGTTGGGCAGGCATGTTATTTACGTTCTCAGGCGCACCCGCCGACCTGTCAACGGCCTATTAAGGCCATTGAAAAAGTAATTAAAAGCATTAATGGATCCGCCCGTCCAAGGTTGGCGGGCAGGCCGGGAGCCCTGGCGGGCTTCTGAAAACATGAAACCTCATCCACTGGTGGGATGAGGTTTCATGAGGGATTTTAAAATTTCAGAATGTTTTATAATAAAAGTTATGGACATGCCCCAACTCATGTGACAGTGTCACATGAGGGGACATGGCAATGAAATTTTTTTCTCATCTTCATTTAATGTTTCAAACCTGAGCTGATCTCCAGAAGGCAGTGCTTTGCCCCAGGAAGATCTTTCATACACATATGAAAAAGAGCGCACTCCCGGCTCAAGGAATCCCCCCCCGCCACCTGCACAGGGAGCACATAGCGCTTCCTAGCGGATGTCACGCTGGGTGGGCCTTAACTGGCCTGCCCACGTAAAATGGCGGCATGCCCCCGACTCGGGGCACCGACCGGGAACCCGCCTGCCTGCATCTGCTCCCGCACTTCCCCCGCAACAGGGGAAAATGTTGCCCCATGTTTCCACCCAATGGCACCTGTAAAATAATTGCCCTGATACTGGATTTAGGCAGTTTGGAGCTCACTCTAAGTTGCATCCATTAGATTATTTCGACTGATATCAATACAGATAGTGTCTCAAAAGTGGCTGTCCAAAAACCAGAGTTGTCTGGAAACTGGACACTTTTATAATATTCCATATATCAATTTCAATTGAGTAAAATTTTAAAAAAAATCTTACCCGGACAATTTGGCTAGGCACTGCATTGACACAGTGTAGCTCCAGGTTAGTTGTAATCTTCGTCGCTTTGTGCGCCACTCTCTCCCACGCTCTAAGTAACCCTTAATTCCACCCGATCCAGCTTAAACCGAACTGCCCATGGCCCGAACTACCCAACTCAAAACCTGGCAGTATCCGGAATCTGACAAGGCTTCAGCACCGAGGTTGCCAGGTTTAAGGTACTGTATCTGTAATCTTAAAGAATTCTCCAAATAAAGTTCTGAAGGGGAGAAATAGCATTCAAGTAATTTAATGAATATTCAGCTGTAAATAATAATCCTACTGTTAGGCCTTTGAACAGACAATGATACTTACAGGATGGTAGATTCTTAAAAGTTTGTCGCAGCCAAAGGAACATGAAGAAATTCACATGAAGAACTAAAGATGAAATGGTTGATCCATGAAGTATGAGGTTAGAGAAAATTCCATCTGTCACTTTGTACTTTTATTGTCATTTATTTAGAGGTAGTAAAATTGTTTATATATGTCATTCTTTCTAGTGTCTAAATTTATATGCAGCTGATTTCATCTAAAATGTCACAACAAATGCATTATACTGAAATACATAAATTCTTTTGCATTTTTAGGGTACATATGGTTTCTAATAATTAACCTCTTCAGAACTGATCTGTAAATTTGTAAGATTGAATATTATAAATTAGCATTAGAGAACCAAATGATTTCTAAGTAGCAATATTTCTTGGACTGATAAAGCAGCATCTTACTCTGTTTTAGACTATGCAACTTAATACTGTAGATCTTGATGCACTTATATTTTCTAGAAATTGAGACCGAGAAAGTCAGAAATTAATATTAATACAGATTGTTTTTATTTACACAAATCATTCTGGTGACATTCCTCTTCGTATTTGTCACTCACGAGCTGAAATACAATAACAGCTTTATGATAACCAATGACCCATCATATTATAGACAAGCCTTTCATTTACATTTGGCAGCCTCTAAAGATTTTGAACAGATATATTTGTGTCTGTCATAGTAAAAGTGGAGATAGTTATTTTTGCCTTCAGACTGAACCATTAAATATGATTGAATTACACCAATCATGTGAGGTAACATTTTCACTTTATCAATTGACATCAAAAGGCAATAGAAGATCAATTATTGCGCTCTCGCATCACAAAGCAAGGGCTGCTGTTCTCACAAAATGGATGGAAAGATTTTCTAGGTTTTTATCTTCTTTTTGCTATGAATTTTCTTCACTTTTTCCTCTCCTGTTTTATTGGTTCCTTATGGTTGTCCTCCAGAACATTGCAGAAGTGGTTATTCCCCATGTGAGGTCCTGCAAACTGAGGGCCATATGAGGTCATTTTCACTTTTACCACAGCTGATAAACAGACAGTATTGCTTCTGCCTCACTTATTTCAATGAAATGGAAATCAAGTGGGACATATATTGGGCATCTTATTTACACCCATCAGTTTATCATCTGTGTCAAAAGTAAAAATCAGCCCCAGAAAGTCAATGGGACATTTCACCATGGGTCACATGCCAGCTGAGCCTGGTCTTGTCCTCAGCATGCATTTCCAGTAGAGAGCAGGGGTAAAAACATTGAAGGCCTCCTGATCTTTAACTCAAAATTTGCAGATGATACAAAACTTGAAAGCGTTATATACTATGAGGAGAATAGTACAGAACTTCAAAAGGACGTGGACAAGTTGGTGGAGTGGGTGGACAGGTGACAGATGAGGTTCATTCTGGGGAAATATGAGGTGATACATTTTGGTAGGAAGAACATGGAGAAAAAGGGTAAAACTCTAAAGGGGGTGCAGGAGCAGGAGGACTTGAGTATATATGTGCATAAGTCATTGAAGGTGGCAGGGCAGTTTGAGAGAGCAATTGATAATGCATACATTATACTAAGCTTTATTAATAGGGGCATAGAGTACAACAGCAAGGAGGTTATTGTTGAACTTGTATAAGACAATAGTTCAGCCTCAGCTGGAGTATTGCGGATAGTTCAGGGTGCTCCACTTTATGAAGAATCTTAAGGCAGTGGAGAGAGTGCAGAAAAGTTTGTGGGAATGGTTCCAGGGATGAGAAACTAAAATAATGACGATAGATTATTGGGAATTGCTGAGCAATCAAGGGATTTGTTTAGACTATGACCAAAATGTGACAAAAACAAGATTTTAGGAATATGAACTGAGGTAATGCTGACCAGGTTTACATACTTGGAGAAGAGAAGGTTGCGAGGAATTCTGATAGGAGTATTCAAAATCTTTTTTTTTACTCATTCATGGATGTGGGCTTCACTGGCTGGGCCGGCATTTATTGCCCATCCCTAGTTGCCCTTGAGAAGGTGGTGATGAGCTGCCTTCTTGAACAGCTACAGCCCATGTAGTGCAGGTACACCCACAGTGTTGTTAGGAAGGGAATTCCAGGATTTTGACCCAGCGACAATGAAGGAACAGTGATAAACATCCAAGTCAGGATGGGAGGGGAGCTTCCAGGTGGTAGTGTTTCCATCTATCTGCTGCCCTTGTCCTTCTAGATGGCAGTGATTGTGGGTTTGGAAAATGTTGTCGAAGGAGCCTTTGGTGAATTCCTGCAGTGCATCCTGTAGATGGTACATACTGCTGCCACTGTGCATCAGTGGTGGAGAGAGTGAATGTTTGTGAATATGGTGCTAATCAAGTGGGCTGCTTTGTCCTGTCTGGTGTCAAGCTTCTTGAGTGTTGTGGGAGCTGCACTCATCCAGGCAGATGAGGAGTATTCCATCACACCCCTGACCTGTGCTTTGTAGATGGTGGCCACGCTTTGGGGAGTCAGGAGATGAATTAGTCATTGCAGGGTTCGTAGCCTCTGACCTGTTGTTGTAGCCACAGTATTTATATGGCTAGCCCAGTTCAATTTCTGGTCAATGGTAACCCCCAGGATGTTGATAGTGGGGGAATTCAGTGATGGTCTGGGTCTGGACAGAGTAAGTAGGGAGAAACTGAATCCATTTATAAAATGATCAAGAAGAGAAGTCACAGATTTAAAGTAATTGGTGAAAGAAGAAAAAGCAATATGAGAAGAGCTTTTTCAAATAGACAATGGTTAGGGTCTGGTGTGGTGTGGTGGAGGCATGCTCAATCGAGGCATTCAGAAGAGAATTAGAAGTTTATCTGAAAAGAAACAATGTTCAAGATTATGGGAAAAAGGCAGGAGAATGGTACCAGGTGAAATACTCATCCAGAGAGTCAGTGCAGAATCAATGGGCCAAATGGCCGCCTCCGGCTCTGTAATGATTCTGTGATCCTGCGATTCTGAACAGTTCAAAGACCCATTACAGGATCAGGCATGGCCCTGGCTGAGTTCAATTAGCACAGACTGGGAACTGAGCGTAAGACTCCCCTGATCTGTATAGTGCAGTTATCAACTGTCTTAACCAGCTCAGCAATCAGGGGATTTGTTTAGCCTAAGACCAAAACGTGACAAAAACAAGATTTATCAATAGTTTTAAGAATATGAACTGAGATAATGCTGACCAGGTTTACATACTTTCTGTTTCTTGATCATTTCTCCAACAACTTTCTTTCATTCCTCTCATAATAATAATGACTGCTTGCTGGGATGAAGTTTCACAGATGCCAGTCATCTATTTTTTATTCTTTCACAGGGTGTGGGCGTGGCTGGCCAGGCCAGCATTGTCCATCCAACTGTTGTAGGCCATGTGGTGTAGTTATACCCACAGTGTTGTTAGGAAGGGAGTTTCAGAATTTTGACCCGGTGACAGTGAAGGAACATCGATATAGTTTGAAGTCAGGATAATGTGTGGCTTGGAGGGGAACTTGCAGCTGGTGGTGTTCCCATGCATCTGCTGTCCTTGTCCTCCTAGGTGGTAGAAGTCATGGGTTTGGAAGCTGCTGTCGAAGGAGCTTTGGTGAGCTGGTGCAGTGCATTTGTAGATGGTACACACTGTTGTCACTGTGCATTGGTGGTGGAGGGAGTGGATGTTGACAAACAAGCAAGCTGCTTTGTCCTGCATGATGCCAAGCTTCTTGAGTGTTGTTGGAGCTGCAACCATCCAGGCAAGTGGAGAATATTCCATCACATCACACTCCTGACTTGTGCCTTGTAGATGGTGGACAAACTTAGGGACGCAGGATTCCTAGCCTCTGGCCTGCTTTTGTAGCCACAGTATTTATATGGTTGGTCCAGTTCAATTTCTGGCCAGTGGTAACGCCCAGGATTATGATAGAGGGGTTTCAGCAATGGTAATGCCATTGAATGTCAAAGGGAGATGGTTGAATTCTCTCCTGTTGGAGATGAATATTACTTGGCAGTTGTGCGAAGCAAATGTTACTTGCCTCAATGTTATCCAGGTGTTGCTGCATTTGGGCCTGGACTGCTTCAGTCGCAAATGGTGCTGAACATTGTGCAATCATCAGTGAACATCCCCACTTCTGACCTTATGATGGAGTGAAGGTCATTGGTGAAGCAACTGAAGATGGTTGGGCCAAAGGCACTTCCTTGAGTAACTCCTGCAGTGATGCCTTGGAGCTCAGATGATTGACCTCCAACAACCATAACCATCTTTCTCTGTCCTAGGTATGAATCCAACCAGTGGAGAACTTCCCCCGATTCCCATTGACTCCAGTTTTGCTAGGGCTCCTTGCTGCCACACTCGGTCAAATGCTGCCTTGATGTCAAGGGCAGTCACTCTCACCTCAAGATCAGCTCATTTGTCCATGTTTGGACCAAGGTTGTAATGAGGTCAGAAGCTGAGTGGCCCTGGCGAAACCTAAACTGAACATCAGTGTGCAGGTTATTGCTGTGTAAGTGCACTTGATAGCACTGTTGACAACCCCCTCCATCACTTCACTGATGATTGAGAGTTGGCTGATGGATCAGTAATTCACCAGGTTGGATTTGTCCTGCTTTTTGTGGACAGGATATTCATGGGCAATTTTCCACATTTCTGGGCAGATGCCAGTGTTGTAGCTGTATCAGAACAGTTTGGCTATGGATGCAGTTAGTTCTGGAGCACAAGTCTTCAATACTAGTGTCATAATGTTTTCAGGACCCATAGCGTTTGCAGTACCCAGTGCCTTCAGCTATTTCTTGATAACATGTGGAGTGAATCAAATTGGCTTAAGACTAGCATCTGTGATGCTGGGGCACTCAGGAGGAGGCTGAGATGGACCACCCACTCAGCAGTTCTGGCTGAAGATGATTGCAGGTGCTTCAGACTTGTCTTTTGCAATGATGTGCTGCACTCTTCCATCTTTGAGGACGAGTTTATTTGTGGAGTCTCCTCCTCCAGTGAGTTTTTTAAATGTTCACCACCATTCATGACTGGATGTGGCAGGACTGGAGAGCATAGATCTGACCTGTTGGTTGTGGAATCACTTAGCTCTGTCTATTGCATGCTGCTTCGCTGTTTTCCACAAGTAATCCTGTGTTGTAGCTTCACCAGGTTGCAAGGAACATTTTTTTTTTCTGTTGGGCTGTTGTAAATAACATTTTTTATTTCCTGTTGGACTATGGATTACAATGGCTGCAGGTTAAAAGACATGTCCACTGGAACAGGATGAGAGAGATATATACAATGTTGCAGTCCTGGAACAGAGTGTGCCATTAAAGACAGGATGGTGCCAGGAAGGAGTCCTGGACCAAGAGAGCCACCTGGCAACAATGTTTTAATTGGCTCCTGACCAGGTGACCAGGTGACCAGGTTCTGTGTGAGAAGCAGTACACAGAATAGCTTCTAGCCTGAAAGGAACAAGACCTAAAACCTCTTTCTCCTGTGTGTGGAAGTTTCCAGTAATTCCACAATAATAGCTAGCTGGCTTTTCTTCTCATATCTCTATAACCTGCTCTCTCTCTCTCTCTGAAAATCCCTATCAAGAGGCAAAGGAAAAAATCACTGTTTGAGACATTAACAGGTGAGTGCTCAACCAATGAACTAAGTACTGGGAGTGCTGTAAGACCACATCAACAAGAACTGAAAGGAATTTGGATCGATCAAAGTCAACCCATCGAATCCTGTGCTCCGGAATTGGTGCTATTGAACTGTTTTATCCCACCCTTAAAATCCATGTCTTTGTGTGTATCTTATGTGTCTTGTATGTGTGTGCATAGGGATTTAGGAAGGGGTAGAGTTTGGGTTAGAAATTAGCAGTTCATATTTCTTTCTTTTGCCATTGATTAACAATAGTTTGTTCAATAAACAGTTATTTACTTATTACGTTTACAAACCTGGTGCTCATATTCTATTAACCTATATTAAACAGTTAGGTAAAATTGGGGCAGTCTGGTGGTATGATCAAACTTTTTCACATTTGTCATGGCTCAGGGAACAGTGGGGCTTCATATTACAATGCACTATCGCTAGTGAGTCGTGACAAGGTTGACATCTCACTTTTAGGTATGTCTGGTGCTGGTCCTGGAATGCCCTCCTGCACTCTTCACTGAACCAGTATTGATCCCCTGGCTTGATGGTAATGTGGAGTGGGGGATATGTCGAACCATGAGGTTACAGATTGTGATTGAATACAATTCTGCTGTTTGCCAAGGAACAGCTGATGGCCCACAATGCCTCATGGATGCCCAATTTTGCTTTGCTAGATCATTTAGCATGGTGGTAATGTCACAGAGCTCGATGGAGGTTATTTTACTGTGAAGACGGGACTTCATCTCCACAAGGACTGTATGGTGGTCAATCCTACCAATACTGTCATGGACAGATGCACCTGCGGCAGACAGGTTGGCGAGGATAAGGTCAAGTATGTTTTACCCTCGTGTTGGTTCCCTCACCATGGTCGTCGACCTAGCCTGGCAGCCATGTCCTTTAGGACTCAGCCAGCTTGATCAATAGTACTGCTACTGAGCCACTCTTGGTGATGTACATTGAAGTCCCTCACCCAGTATACATTCTGTGCCCTTGCCACCCTCAGTACTTCCTCTGGTAGGTGGTAATCAGCAGGAGGTTTCCTTTCCCATATTTGACCTGATGTCATGAGACTTCATGGGGCCCAGAATCAGCGGTGAGAGCTCTCAGGGCTGCTCCCTCCCGACTGTATACCACTGTGCCACCACCTCTGCTGAGCCTGAGGGATAGATCATACCCAAGGAGGTGGTGTCTGGAACATTATCTATAAGGTATGATTCCGTGCATATGACCAAGTCTGGCTGTTCTTTGACTGGTCTATGGGACAGCTCTCCCAATTTTGGCACAAGCCCCCCAGATGTTAGTAAGGAGGATTTTGTAGGGTCGACAGGGCTTGTTGTGCCATTTTATTTCCCCAGTGGTGCAGAATGCTAATGACTGCACATACTTGGCTCTAAAAGCCTCCTATGTCAATAGGGAGAGGTAAAGGAGCACTTTAACAACAGTTGGTGTGCGACCATGCACAACACAGCATGTTGGTGAATGCCAATGTGGAACGGATGGGTACCAAGTTCTGCAGGATGCCCTATGCCATGTTGGAAACAGACTCATCCATGCTCCTTGACAGTGACCAGTGACTGTCTGTCAAGCCTGCCAATGCATCAACAATTTAAGTGTTCATCCTCATCAGCATTCTCCCCATTAAGGTCCTCATCTGAGTCCCCTGTAGCAGAATTTATTTGAAACTTCACCTTTGGTGAGTTGGCAGCTGAACTATCCTTTCCCCGTTGCCTGGCTGCAGCCCACTTGTGCTCAGTGACTTAGCACATGCACCTCCCAACTCTAGATTAGCCTCTTAAGTTTAGTGCTGTTTCATCTGTGAGTGTCGGATCAAGCGATGCTGCTTCTTCCTCAGAAGTATGGTGCAGCTCTTCTCCTGGGACTGCCGTGGCCAGGCAGGGTGCAGTTCTTGCAGTTCTTGGGTACCTAAAAGCATAAAATCAGAAGTGGAGGAATGGGGTGGGGGAAAGGTGGGTATTGTGTAAAATAAAAGTTTCATGGTCACACCATCTGTTGCTTCCATTTCATGACACATGGCAGGATGAGGGTGAGGTGCCAGCTGAGAAGGGGCATGAGGCATTAGGCATACCATCATTCTGAGTGCTCTCATTGCCATAGTTTCTGTCACAGCCAGCTCCACGATGCGGAACACCATTCCCACCAGTGATGAAACCATGCCTGCCCCCATCTGTTCTCTGCTGCAGCATTATATTTCTTGCCATCTTCTTCTTAAGAGGGAGGGCAGAATGTCAGTGACTATGTTGCACTTTGTTTGAGTGATATGTCTGTCTATCTGAATAGTTGGAGATAAATGCAGGCAGAGAAAAGTGGGTGCGAAGTTGGCATCATTGAAAGGCATATGAGAGTGAGGTGTTTTATCTGAATGTTAGGCATGGGTGCTAAGTGCTTCAAACTGCTGATGGGTGTATGGTGCATTGAACAGCATGAAATGTTGATGGTGTGTGTATCAGATCTCATGTGAAGGTGCATTCACTGATCTTGACCACCCATATGAGCTAATTAAACTTCTTCTGCTGTTGCTGCCAGGTCCTCGGAATTAGACCCTGAGAGTTGACCTCCTTGGCCACTTGCTCCTATCCCCTTTGCAGGGTGTTCCTTGAGGGCTTCCTGGCTCTATAAGCATGGCATTTTGCTTCCTCATCACCTCTATGACTAAGGCCTCTATGCTGCATCCATGAACTCCTCTAATTCTCCATTTCCTTTCTCTCCAATTGTAGCAGTGACAGCCAGCAGCAGCCTCCTTTGATTCAGTGCAGCTTGACTGTAAGAGAAACAGACTGCTTTTAAGAGCTGAAGGCTGTCTGGAACAAATGCTAGCCTTGCACATTGTTAGGCACCCCTGTTGAGCTCACAGCTAGCCAGTAGTACAAGTCGCGCTGGGCTGCGCACAGAAATCATGGAAATGAGGAAGCAACACAAAGTTTGTGTGCTTCCTGCCTGAATGGGAATGGGCATAAGTGAATTGTGACCCCCTGCACCTGTAAATGGGTCTTCAACAATTTTTAGCCAATGGAATTTACCCTTATAGTCTACTTTACCAGAATGACCATGATTAGAGGCTAGCTATGAGTTCAAAATAATGTCAGAAAATGAGGGTCATCCCCAATAAATAGGTATTTTCCTGTATTCATTTGAGAGAGAGAGAAAGAGAGAGAGAACTGGAGGTTGAATTAATTTGCAGAGACAATAATCTTTCTATCCTTTCCATCTTTAAGCATGCAAAAATAACTTGAATGTCTGAATACTATAACCCAGACTTAGTGTTATATCAATATCCTAGCAAAGCTTGTTGCTGTAGACCTCAGTTGCGTTAAAAACAGAGTTTCGAGAAAACAACCAATTAAAATCATTGGTCTTATCCTCATGTATATAATGTTAGGCAGGAATCCCTCTTAAAGCCAATCAAATTATATTAATATTATTAAGTCATGTGTCAGTGCACTAACTGTCAATTTTCAAATCTAAAAGACTAATTGCTCAACTCACACATGCAAATGCATCTTTTTGGATAAAGCTACCTAAGAAAACTCTTAGATACCAAGTCCAACAATGCATTAATTAACTTTTATCATCTGAATTTTTGATTATGATAAGCTAAAAGCCAAAGAGGGGCAAAAAGAATTGTCTTATTATTGTTTAATGTAGATTCTACACTGCATATGATTTCAAACTAAAAATGAGGTGTTGTGTTAGAAGGAAAAAAATGCTGTTTATTCAACAAAGTAAAGATTAATTCCTATAAAGATTTGAATTTTAAAATAATTCCAAAAATTTTCAATCAATCTGGGATTAAGATTTCCTCCCCTTTACATAAATGTAACATGTATCATTTTATACGGTAAATGGTTCCTTAGGCCTTTGAGATATAAAAACAAAAACAATCATTTTCTCAAAGGAATTTCTGTGAAATTGCAACAAGTTATTTTTAATAAATAGTTAAAAATAGGCACAATTGACTGATGGTCTCTAATACTGAAATCTGTCATTGGCTGTTATTCTATATTTATCTCAGCATCACAGCAAGGAGATTGTAACAGGAAAAAAAAAGACACTTCCCTAGAGAACTGTATTTATCACTTACAAAAGTGAGATTAGATACTGTACATGTTAGGTCTTTGAACACAAAAATGTATGTACTTCACTGTTTTGTAAATGCCAAGGAAATGCTGCATCCGTTAGAGTTAACCGTGCGGCACTTTTGTGTTCAGTAGCATGAATCATTAATCATGAGACTGGCCATATTCTTGTACTGCTTCTGCTTTCATTACTTGGCCTAATTAAACAGTTCTCTGAACTGGAATCTCAGATTCCTCTGTTACAGATTATCATTAATTATGGTGAAAGTGCTCAGAGATGTTGGACTCAATTATATTCTGCTCAACTCTGGCACTTTGTGATTCATTGCATTGCCTGCTTGTAGATGTTCTGTCTTTCTTTATCTCATGCTTCCACTTTTTTAAATTGGGCTCTACCAGCCAACAAACTAAGAATTATGTGCAGATTTTTCATTAAAACATGTTGCCAAAGCACAGACCAATTAAGGATTGTGTATGTTATGTGAAACTATGAGATGGGCCATAGTGACTATTGAATCAACTCATTGAAGACACATTTGCGGGTAGCACCATTATGCAGCAGGTCATACCCTTTTACTGCATGCTCTTTTGTATTATTTAAAGTTGTCACAAACACCAATCATCTCAAGCTCAAGGATCAATGTTCTTCAGCTAGCTGAATGGCTCCTGTACTGTGTGTGTTGTCTATTTGATAATGTTGTGATTACAAGACCCAATGCCTGTCATTTTGAACAGGCCAACGTTCAGTCTATTGTGGCATGACAAGAAGTTACTTTCATCATACAACTCCCGGGGATGCTTTCACACCTTCAAAAGGTGATTACAATAGCGAAAATAAAACAATGTCGAACTTGAGTTGCTTCTAGAATGCTTCATGTGCTGCTGGTCATTAGAAATGCAAATCAAATGAATTTTATATAATCGGTTCTTATGCTATAGTTGATGTAATATAGGAGTTCTCTCACTCATTCAAAAGAGCTTCATAAGCTACTCATGCCTGTGGTGCTTATGACTTATGGGTCTTTGCTACTTCTGAAAGAACCCCCGCAATGCACTGTCACTGGAGTGGTATCCTATATTTATTACATTTGCATTAGATGGATTGAATGGACTTGTAAATTTGTTTAATTTTGTACCATGCTGATTTTGCCTGCAAAATTAATTTAAAAATACCATAGTGGACCTTGAAGTAGTGCAGCATACTTGAGAATCCCAATAGTCTACATTTCTTACTCCTGCCAGTTCTGTCAACATCAGTTGGCTGGTTTATAGCGGATCCTGTACTTCGATGTATGTTAATGAGCTGACCTCAGAAAATTGGGTGGAAACAGTGCACTTCCAGTTCAGTCTATCTAAAATCCATTTTTAACCATCCAGGTATAAACTGTACCATGTCAGAAAATTCTAAGATTATGAATAGAGGGATGCTTGTTTAAGCATTGAATTTGAATAGATTGAATTTGGAATCCCACCTATGCTGTGGTGAGAAGGTGCCAAGCAGATCCAAGACAACTTCCACAAGTGATGCAGAAATGTTGACAGAGGATGCTGATCAGGCCTTTCTGGGGCACATTCTCTATTGACTGGCTCAGTATCCTTAGTGCCAGAAACCTTTCAGCCAGAAAATGTGTGTGGCACAGAGATACCCGAAGGGAACAAAAATAGAAGGGAAAATGAGAGGGTAATAAACCTAAAGAAATAATAAATTCCCAGCACTAAGATTTCACTTAATCCATTCATTTTTGTAAAGAAAAAGAGTAAAATTACTTGTAGTGAAAAATGAGAGAATGTCTGGATTTTATCTCTGACTAATGACCCACAGACAAAATTACATTCTTAGAATCTGCATGTTTCAAAGCACTGAATTCCTATGATTCAGTTAGTGGGTCGTTAATTATAGGGCAAAACAGGCATTCTCCTGTTTTTCTTTAATAGAGAAATGTCAGTCACAAAGAAGACCGTGCTAATACTTAAAATTGTTGTACCTGATCAATGGATTCTAATTATAATTAGGTGAAGAAATTGCTTTACTGAACACCAAGCCAACAAATATGTTTATATTTATATACATTTAATTTGACTATTTAGAACCTAAGAGAATATCATTCAGTCACAATATTGCCATGACAGTAAAATAAATACATCGAGGCATTTTTGGTCTTTAGTTGTCAGTTGGACAACTGATGTCTATATTGGCTGAGAAATGTAAATTGTTCATTCAGCATGAGGTGTACACATTCCTGTCCTGCTGCATGCTTAACACACATTTAATTAGGAAGTTAGAACATTTTTATGGTGGTTTACTGTATTTGAATATTTAATAAATTTTACTTCAATAATTAATGGAATGTTTGATCCTTGAATAAGGGATATTCCTAGAGATAGGCTGGGTAAAATTTGTTATAGTGTGTCACCAGAAAATCTATAGGCAGCCCATTTGAAATTCATTTTAAAAATTTGACTTTTCTTATTGATTATTAGATTCAAAAAATATTTTTTTACTGTGAAGGACTGTAGTATTTCAAAATAGATTGTCAATTCTGACCAAAGCAACATTTACTTTTATGATAGATTGAAAATGACAGTGATATTTTATGCTTTATAAGTTGTACATAGCATTAAGTTTGGCTTATTTTCAGCGAATATCATAAATAGAACAAGAATACAGTTGCTTCTGATGTTTATGTTTTTCCTGGAAAGTGAGGAAATATTATGGTGGCAAGCAATTAAATGGTCAGATGCATTTAGCAGTTTTATTTTACTGACAGATAAACCTTTTTGTGTGCCTAATTTGTGATACTACCCTTCTCTATATTAATGCCTTTCTCATGTGTAAAACTCAATGTTGTACTGAAGTAGAAGTTTCAGATATAAGCCTCTACTTCAACATTTTGCATGACTTCATATATTGAAAGTGTAGCTTTTAATATATATGAAAATCAGTCACCTTATATCCATACATATATGGGTTTGGTATAATTCTGACAGATGGAAAGCTACACAGAGCTTTTCTGACTATGCAGACTGTTAGCTTAAACAGCACAATATCAAAATTGTCAAAATATGCCATTATATTTATGGTTTTAAGAGACAAATCTCTGCGGCAGCTGTTTCCTGCAGTACTATAACATTCATTCACTTGCTCTGCTAATGTCCTTCATTTTTTACTGATTGCTCTTTGTTAATTTTTACTTAATTTCATATGAAGATGCAGACCAACTTTCATCACAGCTTTCTGCCTCATCCAATAAAGCAGGCACAGATACAGACAGACAGACACAAACACACACAGACACAAACACACTTCCATTGCCATATGCAGGTTCACATCCAGGAATCTGAGAACCGTAGCTGAGTAAAAACCCAGAAGCAGTTTCCTCATCTACCAGTTCCAGACAGGCACCTCATTGAAAATGTAATACACTGCTGCCATGTCACAGGTCAGCTGGCAATCTGAATTTTAAAAGGATTATGAATAATATTCTGTTTTATTTTGAAAATGAACTTTGTGCCCTCCATCATGAATCCAATATATGTCTTAATCTTCTATGCTCTTGAAGCCTGCGGCTCATGGCTGAGTCCTTTGACTCTTGGACCCAATAAGGAAATAGGTTGTTTTCTCATCCTAGTCTCATTTTTAGAGAGGTTGAAACAAACAGTCCCAATTTCAAGTGTAATTGGCAAAGCACAAGAAAACATGTATGTTATATAATTTTCTTTTACAAGAAAGTTGAACACAAAGGTGATTTATTTAAAAACTGGATTAAAAATCTTTACCATGAACACTAACATCAAGTTGCCAAGTAAAAATGTACCCAATTTCTACATATTTATGGCTATATACACAGAAGTAAATGGCATTTAACCAGTTAATGACATCATGTATGACTGAAATAAATTGGAACCTTTTTGTCCATTATGTATTTCTCTTGCAGTATTTAATGATTCATTAATATTAAATATTTAAGGCACTTCATATATCTGAATAAACATGTATTATATTTCCAAATACTTTCAACTACCTGTAGTCTTATTTTTTTTCACCCAGCTATTTGTAACTGCAAAACTCTCTTTTCAACTAAAGAGATTCCATTGTATGTTTGAAAAACTTGTGGAACAGAAATAATAAATGGATGATCCTTGTATATATTATGAATTTTCAGAATGAAAGATGAGTTGATAATCTTTTAGATATAATTATAAAATATGTTTCTGCAATTGCTCTGAGTTGTCCCTGTAGTTGAGAGGTAACCTCTTGTTTGGTGCAGCAGAGTATGCTTTCTGCTAACCAAGTGCTATCAGCTTCCCTGTGCTTTCTGCCCTTTTAACTCAAACCTTTATCTGTGCAGCTTCGTATTTTGGTTGCAGTGTTCCGGCAAATTGCTTTTGGCATTTGCTTGTGGTAGTAAGATGTTTAACTTCTTTGAGTCACCAGTCTGATTCTGAGTTTATTGTAGTGGCAGGCAACATATGATTTTATCAGCAATAGGCTTCCTCTGGGAGAAGGCAGCACTGAACTGAACTTTCATATTCAATATTATATGGTTTTAGTAAGGTAATAAATGATGTAAGAAAATATATAAAATTCACAGGTGTCCTTAAAGATTCAAATTCTAAAATACTGTAATTATGTTCCTAAACTAGCTACTGATAATATGCCTTTTATATTTCAATTAATAAAATATAGAAATAGCAAGAATCATCATCAAAATTAAACACTTAAAGATAAATTAATGGAACATTTGTACAGCATTCTGTACCACAATGATGGAGGAGCCCTGAGGTATTATAGTTAGCGCCAGTTTTACCTAACATTCCAAATTAGTTGATGCAAGGCAAACGTTCACTATCAAATGTGATTTTTTTTAAACAGCTGAAAATGTCAACAATTTGGATAACTTCTACTCTATGATAGTTCAGTCCAGTTAGAGACAAAAATGTAACTTCACCCTACAGGACAAATTGAGGAACAAAGGCTTCTCCTTCAGCAGTTCCATTTATTAAAGGGTCCCACAGACTTTCTTCCACATGTAGAACAATCAAATAAGCCAATTTCGCACCTACAAAGGTAGTGGAGGGTCATTTATACCCTGTCTACTGCACCATGCCGTGCCTCTCCAATTACAAGGGGGTGAGGTACCAAATGGTGTCAGCCTTGGCTTAGCATTAGCGCTCTTGTCTCTATGAATACGCATCTCTCTGGGCACAAATGTACAGGAAGCTTCATGCCATTATTCGAAATTTAAGATGAAGTTCATGATATAATGTATTATGCAATGTTATTTTTCTATTATAGATTATCACAGAAATAAATCAATGGTTTTTTTGTGTTTTCATATTTTTCACACTGCTAACATTTAATGGAAATCTTGTCGGCACAATTACATCACTGCAGTGCTGTAAACAGTCATTTTTGAAAAATGTGCATGTAGATTTTGATGGATGTGATAAATTATTTATATTCGTGAAATGCTACAATCCAAGCCACCTGCCACATAGTATGTTAATTAAGGGAAGACCCAACTATAAAATGGGGAATATATGACCAATGATTGCAGAAAATATTTAAATGGCAATCTTCATGTTATACTAGGAAAGTGTGGCTAATCTAATACATTTCCATGGAATCTAAAAAAAACCCATCATGTTGAAGGAAAAGACTCATTGTACAAAGAAATCTCAGATCCATTTCTTCAGCTCCACAGTAAACATTAGAGGTAATTTTTAAAAATCTATTCTCCACTTTCTCAAAGCCTCAACGTAAAGATTACATGGTATCAGATTCCATTCCTAATCTGAGTTGAGTTATGTAATCTGAAACACTGAAATCGGTTTAATTATTTTATCTTGGTGGCTGTAAGGCCTTTGGCCTCAGTGAGCTAGGGAGAGGAAATCTTAGACAGGGCAGTTCTCAGCTGTGATGTCTCCACAGTTTAATAGGCACATAATACATGCACACATTGACTAAACCAGAACATGTAGAATGGTTATTTGGGAACTCTATAAAATACTAACTGGCACACATGGTACAGTATCACAACAGAAGTCAGCACTTGCAAGGGAACCATGAGAAAATAATAGAAAGATTCCGTGCTGTGAGCTAATTAACAGTTAACTGAAATTGTTTTTAGCCTTGAACGACATTTAAAATCATCAACAAATCTTGCATGGAGTAACTATTTTAAAATGAAGAGGAGCTACTAAACAGAACAATTGCACCACGAAAGATGTAGCAGATTGTAATGCACAAGGTAAATAACTGGAAATTTTCTCAAATTTGCCTAAAGCTGTATCTTAATTTCCCCTATTTAGATAAAAATTAGCTGTATCTCTGTCAAGCTTTGGAAGAATCAGTGATACTAATACCCTCAGGATGGATCAGTCACAGTGCAATATTCCCTCAATGTTCATCTGGCTGTCAAGTGGTCCAAACAGTCTCTTCCCTTTGCAATGAGGATGCAGTCTATTGATTTCACACAAGTGAGTCCAGCAAACCAACCAGAAAGACGACTGCTGAGGCCACTGTGCCATTTCCTATTGCAAAACATTTTGCAACGTACACCAATTTCTTTCCACATAATAATTCCAAAACTTCATCAAACCTCTGCTGTTCAAGCTTTGGGATTCTGACAGGAGAAGTAAAGAGCTAGGACCTATACACTCTAATGATAGATTTCTCTATGCTGCAGTAATCTTGTGGAGGATCGTTCCTGTATTAGAGATGGGCTCCTGTCATCCATCAGTACCTAAAGTGAAATAGGAATTACAATATGGAAACAGGCCATTTGGTCCAACCAGTCCATGGTGACATTTAGCCTCCACGTGAGCAGTGGTGCTAAACCAATGTGCCTGCTCTGCTCCCATATCCCTTTAATCCCCTTTTCCTTCAACTACCTATCGAACTTATTCTTAAACTTAAATGGTCTCTGCCTCAATCACCAACTCCATTGAGGCATTCACAGCCTCACAACTATCCATGTAAAAAGGTTTCTGTTGCTCTCTGTCTTAAACCACTTACATTTAATAGACATGTTCCCTTGTTTTAGATTCCACAACAACTGGAAATAATGAGGGTAATTGTAATCTTTGGTTATTGAGCAAATTGGGTGCTATTTGTTTGACAACCCGTCCAAATTTCCTTCCGAATGACTTCAATGGACAGAAAATCAGACGTGTATAATAGATGAGTAATATGATACTGCCCATTTTACATTATTGCCGAAATTTAACTTTACTCCCAGCTGGCTTTTATCAACTCTGTCCATTCCTTTATCATTTAGATGGCCTCTTTCAGTTATCCAGCCATCAAATGAAAGCAGGCCCAATTTTCAAGTTTTTGGTTGTACTTGCAATTCTTCCAGGCAGTGTTCTAATGAATATACACTGTACCTTTTTTATTTCTTCAATATCCTATAGTGTGCAACCAATACTGCAGACATTAATCCAGCTGTGGTTTTACCATGGTTTTATATAGATTCATCATTGTACCTTGATTCTTTTTGTTCCTTGGTGTAGAAATTTGCCTTCGGCAGTGGTGCAGAATTGGATCTTCCATCTATTATACATACAATCGTACAAATTAAGAGCAGGAGTAGGCTATTTGGCTCTTCAAGCTTACTCTGCCAATTCAATAAGATTATGGCTGATCTGATTTCAACTTCAACTCCACATTCCCGCCTACCCTCAATAACCTTTCACCCCTTTGCTTATCAAGAATCTATCTACCTCTGCCATAAAAATATTCAAGGGCTCTGCTTCCACTGCCTTTTGAGGAAGAGAGTTCCAAAGACTCAAGACCCTCTGATTTCCCTTTCACAAAACTATGTTGACTCTGCCTGATGAATTTTTCTAAGTGCCCTGCTATAACATCTTTAATAATGCTTCTAACATTTTCCCTATGACAAGTTAAGCTACCTGGCCTGTAGTTTCCTGCTTTCTGCCTCCTCCCCCTTTTGAATAAAGGAGTTACAGTCACTATTTTCCAACCCAATGGAACCTTCCCTGAATCTAGGGAATTTTGGAAAATTAAAGCCAACACATCAACTATCTCACTAGCCACTTCTTTTAAGACCATAGGATGAAGTCCACCAGAACCCGAGGAATTGTCAGCCCTGTAGCTCCAACAATTTGCTCAGTACCACTCCCTTGGTGATTGTAATTTTCCTGAGTTTCTCCCTCCCATTTTCTGATCTACAGCTCATTCTGGGATGTTACTTGTATCCTCTATAGTGAAGACCAATTCATCTGCCATCCCCTTACATTCCATTATTAGTTCCCCAGACTCACTTTCTGTAGGACCAATGCTCACTTTCTTAACTCTTTTCTCTTTTAAATAACTGTAGAAACTCTTACTATCTGACTTCATATTTCTAGCTGGCTTTCTCTCGTACTCTAATTTCTCCTTCCTTATCAGCACCTGATCTTCAGTTCCAATAACTGCAATAATCAGATGCCGTGTATAACTGGCTGTAAATCCGATATCACCCATTTTGCACCATTGCCAAGAGCATTCCTGCCCCTTCATCTCTTATCAAGAACCCAGCATTCCAATAATTATCCACTTGAGGTGCTGCTTTTAATATCTTGAGAGCTTGAACCTCCAAAGTATGTTGCTTTTGTGCACCATCGGCAAACACAGCATCAATATCCACACGTATGCTGATGGCACCCTGCTCTAACACCACGCTCAAGGCCCCCTACCCCCATGGCCTCTAAATTCTCAGACTGCTTGTCCGACATCCAGCATTGAAGGAACAGAAATTTCCTCTAATTAGATATTGGGAAGACCAAAGCCATTGTCTTCAGACCCTGTTCCAAACTCTGTTCCCTAGTTACCAATCCTACCCTCCCCCTGGCTATTGTCTGTGAAGCTGAAACAGACATTAGCCTTTTTGGCATATTTGACTCCAAGATGAACTTCTGACTACATATTCGCACCATGACTAAGCTTGGCTATTTCCATCTTCATAACATTGCCCAACACTGCCCCTGCCTCAGCTCATCTGCGATTGAAGCCCTCACCCATTCCTTTGTTACCTCTGGGCTTGACTATTTTAGTGCACTTCTGGACATCCTCCCATATTCTAGCCTCCACTCACCCAAAACTCTGCTGCCTGTATCCAAAATCACATCAAGTCCCATTCACCCATCACCCTTGTGCCTGTTCACCTACATTAATTGGCTCCTCTTCCAGTTGCACATACCTCTGAGATACCTGTGTTTCTCTAAATCTGGCCTCTTGTTTATCCCTGATATTAATCACTTCACCACTGATGGCTGCGCCTTCAGTTGCCTAGGCTCTAAGCTCAGTAATTCCCCCTCTAAACCTTTGACCCTCTCTACCTCTTTCTTCATATAAGATGACTCTTAAAGTCAATCTCTTTGAACAATCTCAAATTTTGTGCCTCAGTGTCAAGTTTTGCTTTATAGCACTCTCACAAAGTACCTCGTGATGTTTTGCTATGCTAAAGGTGTGAAATAAATACAAGTTGTTGTGGACAAACTATAAATTTCAAACATTGATCATGATTGTGTTGAACATATGACAGAACAAGTAATTTTAGACCAACAAACTAGATATCTTCAAAGAATGTTGAAGCAATTTTTTGTTATTTTTAGTAGTCTATTAGGGCAGGTCGGAAGAACAGTTGGCCCCACGCTTTTCTGATGAATGTCTTGCTGCCCTCCAGGAAGAGGTGATGGCACGGAGAGAGATCCTTGTCCCCAGGGATGGGAGGAGGAGGCCCCCTCAACCACACCAAAAACGCCTGGGAGGAAGTGGCATTCAGGGTGAGCTCCCATGATGTGGTGAGGCGCACCTAGGTGCAATGCTGTAAGCGGTTCAATGATTTTCTGCAATCGGGAAGGGTGAGTACTGTATTGGCATGGGTCACTTAGCACAGCAGTTAGGAGTTGCCCCCCACCCCTCCTTTGGACCTCAGAATTCTTAGCATGTGAGTGGTAAATGTCAATGAGACAGCATCTGGGCAAAGGGGTGAGCCCTGTCTGCTTGGAATGAGTGTCTTGCGGCCTCAGGGTCACGAATCGGCTGAACCCTGCGAGGTGTTCCTCAGGTGGGATTGGCAAGATTGCAATGGCACTGCAGGTACAGGGTGGACTAATCAACGCTCCCCTGTTCAGGAGAAGGCATCCCATAACAATGCCAAGAGGTTGCAGACTGCCCCACCTTCTAATCCTAACTAGATATGAGCAGGAGGCCCCGAAGCTGGAGAGGCACCATGCGCTTAGGTCAACTGGCCGCGGTGAGGTTGGGGTGCCACTGGGAGGTAAGAGTGCCGTGCACTGAGGTCAGAATGTCTATAATAGCAGCCTGTCCACTGCAGTCTCTTTTTTGATGTGAGCCTTGAAAATGGAATCCGCATTGATAATGGAAAGACGAGGGCACTCTGATCCATGTGCCAGGCATACACAGTAACAGTGTAACGACTTCAACTAATGACATGTCCTTGATCTTCCTTTCAGGCTCACCAGCAGCCCATCGGGGTCAGGAGCCTGAAGGTCCATCACTGACCCCAGAGGACAGCAACCATGGAAACGCACCTGTGTCACGCCCTCTCAGCCAAGCAGGCACCAGCGCAGATACCAGCACCTCGGTGGGCATTAGATCAGTGGCTAGTATCTCGGTGCACAGTGGTGAGGGCACTTCATACTCTCTTGAGGTACAGGCAGAGGTAGAGAGTGCCTAGGGCGCTGGCAGTCAGAGAACTTCTGGGGACCAGGAACATGCTCGGTTGGTGCCTGATGATGAGATACTGCATGCCCAAACCATCTCCCACACTGACAGTGACTACCTGAGGTCATTGCCGGTGTGAGGGCTTGCAGGTCCGAATGCATCAGTCGTCCCTAAGGCAGCAGATACTGGAAGTCCAGCAGGGTGTGTGGGAGGATCTGGCGGAGATACATGAGGGAATGTGTGCCATGGTCTCCGTTGTGGAGGAGTCCTTACGGAGCATGAGCAACGCAAGAACTCTCATGGCCGGGTGCACTGCCTCTTCCATAGAGAGAGTGGCGACTCTCATGGAGAGGCTGCTCCAGGAGCTGAATCAGGGGTTCCTGGCGATGACCTCAGCTGGTCACTGTGGGAGATGGATTGGGCACCCAGTAATCCATCTAGGTGCCCATCCATCAATGGTGAGCAGGGAGGTCCAAAGCAACCTCACATTGGCACATAAGCTGCTTGTTGTCTCTGCGGACTTCTCTCAGGGCGCTCCAGATGACGGCAGCAGCTCTTCCGCCCCTCTGCCAGTGACCATGGCATCCAATGAAGGTGTGGCGACTGGGGAGATGCCAGCTGTGGCACTGGCCACTCCCTCCCAGATGGGGCCAGCACAGGCTCCACGAGCCAGAGGATGCCCGCCATGGTCAACAAGGCCAACAGGACAGCAGAGTGAGCAGGCTGTCTCCTTTGCCAGTCCGGTGAGGGGGGAGCACATAGACTTGGCACCCACAAGCAATAACTTAAAGCACCTTAAGCACAACACGGGCTTATCACTGGTGACATTTTTTCCACCCGGTTTTACGTTAAATATTATTTTGTGTGATGGATAACACCTTTCAATTTAATTTGTATTATGTATGCCAGGCACCACAGTATTAAATGTGTTTCTGTTCAGCAAGCCTCTTGGTGCTTCATTAGTTCTGCAGGTGCAGGGAAACCCATGATGTTATGAGTGACTCGTTTGTCATTGAACTTTATTGAAATGGCACATGGTGCATGATGTTCACCAAGCAAATGTTCCTGTCAGATATTGAGCATGGAGCCTGCAGCCCTGGCAGGTGGTGGTGGTTCAGCTTTGGTAGGCTAGCTGAAGGAGCATTGAATCAAAGCCTCCTGGATGTTCCTGCCTCCCTGGAGGTTACCCAGCATCTATCCCCTCCTGACCGTCCTCGTCCTCGGACTCACTACTGAGTTCACCATCTGTTGCCAGAGCAACTACATCAACACCATCTTCCACCACTGTGTCCCCCCTTTCCAGCACCAGATTGTGGAGAGCGCAGCATGCAACCACTATCAGTGATACATGATCTGGGGGGTATTGCAATGCGGCCCCTCAATGGTCCAGGCATCGGAAGTGCATCTTGAGAAGACCTATAGCTCTCTCTACAACAGCCCTTGTGGAGGCGTGGCTCCTATTGCACCGTTGCTCAGCCTCTGTTCTTGGATGGTGGAGAGGTGTCATAAGCCACCTTTTGAGTGGATAACCCTTGTCGCCCAGCAGCCATCCATCCAGCCGGGCTGAAGCACTGAAGAGCCTTGGCACCTGGGAGTGTCTCAGGATGTAAGTGCCATGGGAGCTGCCTGGGTACCTTGCACAGACTTGCAGAATCTGCATCCTATGGTCACACACCAACTGCTCATTCATGAAGTGGAATCCCTTCGTGTTGACGAAGGCACCCAGCTCACCCACTGGCAACTTGATGGCCACATATGTGCAGTTGATTGCACCCTGGATGCAGGGAACTCAGCAATCACTGTAAAGTCTCTGGCTCGCTCAGCTAGCTGGCCTCGTCCGTATGGTAGTGAATGAAAGTCAATGCACACCTGAACAGAGCGTCTGTCACCAGCCTGACACAGCTGTGGACAGCTGATTGGGAGACTCCACAAAGATCACTCACCAACTCCTGGAAAGAGCCGGAATCATAAAAATTGGGGGCCACTGTAACCTACAGTGCCACTGACATGGGATGTCCACCCACACAGTCAGTGCTGATCTCAGGGCCGATCATTTGACAGATGGAGATCACTATGTCCCTCTAGAGGCAGAGCCTCCTTCAGAATTGCACCTCAGACATATTGAGGTAGCTGCTTCGTCGCCTATAAATCCTGGCAGCAGGATAGAGGCTTCTTCTGCGACCTCTTCCGCCTTGCACTTTCTTTTGGCTCTGGGCCCCTTGTGCCTGTGCCTGTCCTCCCGCAGATCGCTCCCCTGGAGGCTGAATAGGGACACCTGATCTCCACCCTTCCACTTCTAGCCCTCTCTTCCTCCTCAGAGGAGGCACCTCCAGCGGAGACCACAATCCCCACTACCAGGGTAAGGGAAGGCTTGCTGATACCTGGAAGGCTCCAAGTAATATAACTCCTTCAGAGTCTTGAATTGAAGCCTGTTATTTCTGACAAAGCAGCTCTGAAGCAAAATGAAGTTGCCCTGTTCACACAAGCAAGTAGCAGTAAGTTATAATCTCAAATACAAACAACTCACATCAGCGAGCCCACTCACCCCCTCTTATCCTGCCCGTGGTTGAGATTTTTGAAAAGGTGGCCTATCTGCTTGCCAATTGTGCACATGCGACGCCCTGAAAATTGCACGGGCTGTACAAAATCGATTTCAATTGGTGCTTCAAGGGCCTTAACTGGCCGATTAATTAATGGCAGATGTTCTTACGCTTACATCATGTGCCCGCCTAGAGAAATATTGCAAGGTTGCGTGGCGATGTCAGGACGCATGCCGACGTCATCTCACGATCTATTATGTTCGGGTGTGTCGGGCGCATGCCTGCATGCTGAAGGTAAAATTCTGGCTGAGGTTTCCAAAAGCAAATACAAATAAAATAAAAACCTTATTTCTTAATTAAAAACATGTCCCTACTCATGTGACAGAGTCACATGAGGGGACATGTTTCATTACATTTTCTGCTCTCTTTTTTTTCAATTCATCATCCCCCTGAGGCAGCTCTGTGCCTCAGAGAGATTATTCTGCACTCTCTCTCGCACGAATGCGCATGCGTGAAGTTTGCACTAGGCCTGCTCATACTCCCCCCTCCATCACCCCTCCTCGCCACCTGCACAGGCAACGCTCAGCACTGCTGTTTGCATATCATGCTGGGCAGGCCTTAATTAGCCTGCCTAAAATCATGTGATATAGCTTTTTTTTGCCTGAAATGTATCTTGTTGCAATTTGCTGAACTATAGCAACAGAAACGGTGACGTATATAGAACTTGTTTTCTCCTATAAGCCTCACTGTTTTCCTCTGTTTGCCAGAAGCACAGAGTGAAAAAAGAATACTGACCCCGGAGTTCTGATCTCCAGGTGGGTTGTACCCAGGAGGTACCCCAGAAGATGCTCTGGGGGCCCCCTCCCGCTCTGGAAGTCCCCATGTGAGGACTGCACGGGAATTGCCCAGGAAATTCAAACTTCCAACGGGCAATTACCCTGCACTGGGAAACATTCAATACTCTGATTTAAAACAGAGACTTTGAATGGTTCTAACTCTCTTACCAGAATTGTTACCCAGAAAAATTAGAAGAATTAGAACCACTTCTAACCCCTGGGTAATTATGGCTGAACAACCTGACTCCCCACTGGACCCCTCAACTATCCCCTGTACCACCCAATTAACCTCCAAACCCCCAGCTACCAACTACCGCCCACCATCAGGCTATCCTCCTGAATCCCTCCCGACTACCCCCGACCTGCCCGATTGACCGCCCGACCTCCAGTATCCATCATATCCCCTGACTGACCACCTGACCCCTCAATCCAGCCTACTCCCTCCCTTAACACCCCATCCTACTCCTCTATCATCCTTGTCCCTCTCCCATCCTTCCCCCCCCATCCTACCTCCCCCTTTGATCCTACCACACCCCCTGCCCCCATCTGACCCACTTATTTTACACACATACCTTATCCTTCACTTTTCAAAATGGCTGGGACCTTTAAACTTACCGTTTTACAGAAGCTAGTGCTGTAAAAAGGGGGCATGGCTTCATTTTCCACTGACATTGCTACTGTGCACTGAAGGCCTTGGGAACCTGCTGCGCTATATATTTCTCACCAGGCCCGGGTTGGAAGGCCGGGCGAGAAATGTGCAGCTCCTGACTAAGATAAGTAAAAAGGAGCGGATTGCCAATCTAACTGTGGTTGCCATTCCTCGGAGGTTCTGGCCCATTATTTGCATGAGTCAGCTGCTGTATTTCTAATAGGTGAGGTGATTGAATGAATGAATAAATGACTGAATATCAAGCTTTGATTGTTATGTGTTTACTTGTTGCCAAGAAAATTTAAGGAAAATGCTGGTAGATTATTTTTCCTCTGAAAGCAATTCAAATCCATCCTCAGTGCCTTCTACCCAGCAACTAGAAAATACCCCCCTCCAGGTGTTTAAATGATGGCAAAAGTCTATATTGATGGCTGCAATACTAAACATTAAGCTTTGTGAATTTCCATGAACATTGGGTAGAGTACGTTCTGGCCCTCTGTGGCTCCAGTTTCATTATTGAATGATTTAATAGATGAACTTTCCATAATTTTCTGGTTGAATAACACTGCTTGCAAAAAAAAAATCAGTGCATTTTCGAAAATGGTGCATACTATGAATGCAAAGGCTAGATTTTTTATTTGCTGAGTGATATAAACAGTTAGTGATAGTTATAGAGAAAATCTACAAAGTTTTTGCAGTGCAATGTTACAATCCTTGAAATGGTTACAGATTTAGCTACCCAACCTGCATTCAAAAGATGTAGTGGTCTTATTAAAGCTAAGAATTGGTTTAAAACTATGGCCGAGATTTTCCGGCTCCTTCATGATGGGACCCACAGTGGGAGATTTAGCAGCCCACCAAAAGTCTATTGACTTTCAGCAGGACCAGATAATCCCGATGGCAGGCAGGGCTGGAAAATCCCATAATATGTCCTATGCCCTTATCAATGAACCCAATATAAGCAAGAGAAGAACAGCACAGAATAGTTGCAAGAAGACTGTGAGCAAATGATATTTGGAGTAGCTAATTGTTAATTCAAAGAATTAAGGCTCTAATGCCTCAAGCATCCTAGTCAGAAATAGACAATCTGACTAAAGTTATGCCAAAACGTAAAAAGAGATATTCTGGCAACAACCAAATTATGTGAAAAGATTTGTAGGAGATCGCAACGACTCTGATCTTGGTGAAGAACAGGTGGAACTGATCTTTTCCATGGATGCTACAGGAGGTATATCTGAAGTGTTCTACTAGCTTTGCAGAGCCTGGCCAGTCCTGAAAGACATATCTGCAGGGCTGGCTCTGCAGCAGGTGGTGACCACCAAGAGGGAGAAGCCTATTTGACCTTTCCCTCACCATTCTACTTTCAGCAGATACATCTGTCCATGACATTATTGGTAGGAGTCACCACTGGACAGTTGTTGTGCAGATGAAGTGCTGTCTACAGAGTGTAAGGGTATCTTTGTTCACGTTGAGTGGCACTACCACTGGGCTAAATGGGATAGATTCAAACCAGATCCAGCAGCTTAAAACTGGGCATGCATGAGATGCTGTAGGTCATTAGCAGCAGAATTATAAGCAACCACAATCTATAACATCATGGCCTGGCTAATCACTCACTCTACCATTACTATTGTTATGTCACTGCCAATGGTAAATACTGAGCTGTTCAAATCCCAGAGGGAAACTTGAAACAACTGTCAACCAATTTTTACAATTTGTATGTTTCCAGATGCAGGCTTTTAATTCAGTAGCAATAAGACCACGAAGTCTTAACAGGTTTTGTATAAAACTAAATTAAACATTTATTGATACAAGAAAGATTGTAAGTACATGCATATATCTGCAAAATTACTACTATAATAACTACAAAAATCCCCTCATTAATCTGACTCCTAGTTACACCTCCATTAAGGCAACAGTAAAACACAGATTTAAACAGACCCCTGGCAAAGCTCACTCTGGACAGTAGCATTCAAAATGAGTTTCTTTCAGCTCTGGATCCTTGCAGATAGCAGTTTGAGGTTTACAGGCTGGAGGCTTTAGATCTTAAAATCCGCCTCCTTTTTACCAACAGCCTTCTCTTCCTTTATATATATTTTCCTCTTTGAATGCAAATGTTTGTTGCATCATTATGTCTTTTGAACTTTACCCTTTCTAATAATAAGACCTTTCATAATACCTACATTATTAGTAATCCTTGGAAAAAGTAAACAAATGTTGTTTCTGAGCTTTACCTGATTAGGTGTAACATTTCACTCCCTCTCGCTGAATCCAAGCTATACTAGTTTGTTTAAAGAAAAAATGCAAATTGCCCCTATGTTTACCTGATTAACATTTCAGACCTACTTCTCTTCTATACATCAAAGCCTCTAGACCAGCTGGCTTTAATCCAATTAAGACACAAACATGCGCATGTGCACACATGCACACACACACCACTAAACTCTATTTTAAAATAATTTCCAATGACATTATTATATCTTCTTGACACCATCAAACCAGGGGGTTAACCATGCTTCAATAAGGAATATGGGAGAACAAGTCAGACAAACCTAAAAATGAGGGGACAACTTGATGAAACTACAACACAGCATAAGATGCATACAAAAAAGCAAAAGCAGCATGTGCTAGAGCTGAACAATCCCACAACCAATGGATCAGATCAAAGCTCTGCAATCCTGCCACATTCAGTCGTGAATGGTGGTGGACGTTTAAACAATTACTGAAGGAGGAGGCACCAGAAATATCCCCATCTCAAAGATTTGAGAGCAGGGCGGGCCAACATACCAGCGCAAAAGACAAGACTGAAGCATTTGCACCTATCTTCAGCCCAAGGTGCCCAGTGGATGATTCAACTCGATTTCTTCCTAAGGTCCCCAGCATTACAAATGTCAACCTTGAGCCAATTTGATTCACTCCACATGACATCAGGAAATGGCTGAAGGCAGGGCCCGAGCAAGGTGGATGCAGACGGTGCCAATCATCAGGGCCTGTGGTCTATGGGGGCCAGGGCTCATTGGCCAAGTTGCTTGTCATTCTGTATGATCAGTGTCCAAAACAGCCAGTCTGGTGCTTACACATCCCAATTGACAGGCTACCCAGCCAGTGATTGCTGTTGTTCTGAACAGCAGCAAACATTGGCCCAATAAGCTGCACCAGGCCCCCTTTTTCTTGCCTACTTCCTCGTGGATTTCTGTTTGGGTGTTGTTGGACTTGTGTGTTGTTTTCTTTTTTTTTTAACCCATTCATGGGATGTGGGTGTTGTTGGCTAGACCGACATTCATTGCCCATCCCTTGTTGCCCTTGAGGAGGTGGTGGTGAGCTGCCTTCTTGAACCGTTGCAGTCTGTGTTGGTTGGAACCTGGAGATTTCTGGAATGCAAGGTAAGTGTCTCTACATTTACTTATAATCATAGAATCATAGAAATCATAACACAGAAAAAGGCTCATTGTGTCTATGCTGGCTGAAAAACGAGCCATCTAGCCTAATCCCACTTCCCAGCGTTTGGTCCATAGCCCTCCAGGTTACGGCACTTGAGATGCATATCCAGACACCTTCTAAATGAGCTGAGGATTTCTGCCTCTACTACCCTTTCAAGCAGTGAGTTCCAGGTGCCCACAATCCACTGGATGAGAAACCTTTTCCTCACCTCCCCTCTAACCTTTCTACCAATCACTTTAAATCTATGCCCCATAGTCAATGACCCCTCTGCTAAAGCAAATAGGCCCTTCATACCCACTCTATCCAGGCCCCTCACAATTTTGTACATTTCAATCAAAATTCCCCTCAGCCTCCTCTGTCCAAGGAGAACATCTCCAGCCTATCCAATCTTTCCTCATAGCTGCAATTCTCCAATCCTGGCAACATCCTTGTAAATCTCCTTTCTGGCCTCACTAATGCAATTACTACCTTTCTGTAATGAAGTGACCAGAACTGCACAGTACTCAAGTTGTGGCCTACATAGTGTTTTATATAGTTGCAACATAACCTCCTTGCTCTTATATTCTATGCCTCGGCTAATAAAGGAAAAAATTCTATATGCCTTCTTAACCACCTTATCAGTCTGTCCTGCCACCTTCAGAGATCTGTGGACATTCACTCCAAAGTCTCGCACTTCTTCTACACCTCTCAATATCCTCCCATTTATTTTATAATGCTTTTACTTGCTTAACATTCCCAAATGCATCACCTCAAACTTCTCTGGGTTGAATTCCATTTGCCACAATTCTGCTCACTTGACCAGTCCATTAATATCTTCCTGCAATCTACAGCATTGACTTTGGTGGGAACAGAAGATTGCACTGGTGGGAGGGGCCATAAAATTCCACCCACTGAGCCAATTTTGTATCCAGCTTGCTACATTCCCCTGTGTCGCATGGGCTTTTATTTTTTAACCAGACTGCCATGTGGGACAATGTCAATAGCCTTGCTAAAAGCCATGTAAACCACATCAACTGCAATACTGTCATTAATCCTCCTTGTTACTTCCTCAAAAAATTTAAATTAGACGGACATGACCTTCCCTTAACAAATCCATGCTGACCGTCCTTGATTAATCTATGCCTTTCTCGTGATAATTTGTCCTGTCCCTCTGAATTGATTCTAGTAATTTGCCCACTACTGAGGTCAGATTGATTGGCCTGTAATTATTCAGACTATCCCTTGCTCCCTTTTTAAACAAAGGAACAATGTTAGCAGATCTCCAATCCTCCAGCACTTCACCTGTATCCAGACCCTTTCTAATTTCCTCCAGCACAGTTCATCCGGCCCTGGTGATTTATCCATTTTCAAGGATGCTAATCCCCTTAAAGCTTCCTCTCTCCCTATGTTTATCACATACAATACATCACATTCCTCTACCTTAACTACAATGACTGTATTGTTCACCTCCTTTGTGAAGGCAGATGCTAAGTATTCATTAAGAACCATGCCCACATCCTCTGCCTCCACACATAGGGCAGGAGTTTACTGTCAGCGAGCAGGGGTGGGGTCCACTCCCCGACGCGTAAAATGACGTGGGATGAAGTTGGGCAGAACTTCTAACGTCACCCCACCCCATTTAAATTTTCAGGAAGGCGGGCGCACAGCAAAATCAGCTGCGTGCCTGCCGACCTGTCATTGGCCAATTCAGGCTATTGACAGATCAATTAAAGTAATTAGTGGACCTGCCCGTCCAACCTTAAGGCTGGTGGGCAGGCCAAGAGCCCTGGCGGGAAGTAGAAAAAACATGAAACCTCACCCACAGGCAGGATGAGGTTTCATTGTCACATGAGGGGACATGGAAGGGATTTTTTTTTTTTCTATTTTTAAAATTTTGGAAAGTAGAGGCGATCTCCCTGAGGCTGCACTTAGCCTCAGGGAGATGAGTGCACTCTTCCATGCGCATGCGCGAAAGAGCACACTCTCGATTTTAGGCATTCCCCTCTGCCCGCACAGGAAGTGCATAGCTTTAATTGGGCTGCCCACGTAAAATGGCGCCACACTTCCGATAGGGGGTGCCGATCGGAAGCGCGTCTGTATGCGCCCGTCCATTAACTTCCCCCTTCGACAGGGGGAAAATTCAGCCCATAAGTTGCCTTTTTGTCATTTACGGGCCCTACTCTTACCCTAGTTATCCCCTTACTCTTAATACATTGGTAAAACAGCTTTGCATTCTCCTTGATTGGCTTGCCAATATTCTTCCATGCTCTCTTCTTGCTTGTATAATTTCCTTTTTGATTTCACCCCTCCACTTTCTACACTCCTCTTGGCTTTCTGAGTATTGAGTTCTCAGTATCTAACATAAGCTTTCCTTTTCTGCCTTACCTTACACTGTAATTTCTTTGACTAGCTTGGACCGTTCCAATCTTTTTCTTTGTAGGAACATATTTGAACCCCTTGATTCCCCCCCCCCACCTACTTTGAATGCCTTCCACTGCTCTGACACTGATTTACCTTGAAGTAGCTGTTTCTTTTTGCTAAATTACTCCTCAGCTTTGTAAAATTGGCCTTGCCCCAATTTAGAACTTTAAATCCTGTTTTATCTTTGTCCTTTTCCATAATTATGTTAAAACTAACTGAATTATGATTACTACCACCAAAATGCTCTCCCACTGTCACACCTTCCACCTGCCCAGCTTCATTACCTAAACCTAAGTCCAGAATTGCGAACTCTTGTTGAACTTGCTACAGACTGGCCAAAAAGCTTCTCCTGAATGCACCTTAAGAGTTCTGTTCTCTCCATTCCTTTCGCACTAAAATTATCCCAGTTAATATTGGGGTAATTAAAATCCCTATTATTACTGCCCTATTGTTTATGTGCTTCACAGAGATTTTCCTACATAATTGCTCTCCTATCTGTCTTTGACTGTTTAGGGGTCTATAGAGCACCCACAGCAGTGTGACTATTCCTTTTTTGTTCTTAAAATCAATCCAAATGGTCTCAACTGATGATCCTTCAAATGTATCATCCCTCCTCACAGCTGTAATTGCTTCTCTAATCACAATTGCCACCACTCTCTCCCTTTTTACCCCCCTCTCCACCTTATTTGAAAACCCTATAACCAGAAATGTTGAGGAGCCATTTCTGTCCCTCTTTAAGCCATGTTTCTGTTATAGCTATGATATCATACTGCCTCATTTCTATTTGTGCCCTCAGCTTTATTTGCTATACTCCTTACATTGAAGTATATACCCTTGAGCACTGCCAAACTCTTTTTTATTTTCTATCTTTTGTTTCCTCTCTCTTCCAGACGCACTCACTGATTTCCTGCCTTCTATTACCATTTCTGTTTTTGCCCAACCTGAACCTACCCTCAGGTTTCCACCCCCTGCCAAATTAGCTTAAACTCTCCCCAGCAGCATTAGTGAACTTCCCAGCAAGGATATTGGTCCCAACCTCACTGAGGTGCAAACCATCTTGCACTGGTCTCACCTCCCCCAGAAACAGCCCCAGTGCCCCAGCAATCTGAATCCCTCCCTCTTGCACCATCTCTCCAGCATTCGTTCATCAGGTCTAATCTCCTGTTACTAGGCTCACCAGCACATGGCATTGGTAGTAATCTGGAGATTACTACCTCTGAGGTCCTGTCTTTAATATCTTTCCTAGCTCCCTAAAATCTGCTTTCAGGACCTCATCCCCCTTTCTACCTATGTTGTTGGTAGAAATGTGAACCATAACCTCTGGCTATTCACACTCCTACCTCAAGAATGTCTTGCAGACACTCTGTGATATCCTTGACCCTGACACCAGGGAGATAACATACCATCCTGGAGTCACATCTACAGCTGCAGAAACATTAGTTTGTTCCCCTAACTTCCAAATCCCCTACCACTATTCCTCCTCCACTCTTCTTCCTTCCTGCCCATGCAGATGAGCCACCCATAGTGCCCTCAACTTGGCTCTTGCTGCACTCCCCTGAGGAACTATCAGGTTCACCAGTGTCCAGAATGGAAAACTGATTGGTGAGCTGGATAGACTCAGAACTTCTGCACTACCTGCCTGGTCCTCCTAAACTTTCTGGTTGTCACCCATTCCCTCTCTGCCTGCACACTCCTAACCTGTGGTGCAACTACCGCCTTAAATGTGTTATCCACATAGTTGTCAGTGTTGTGGAGTGCCACAGTGATTCCAGCCACCACTCAAGTTCCAAAACCCCGAGTTCAAGTTTCTGCAGCTGGAGACATCTCATGTACATGTGTTCGTCTAGGCCAGGGGAAGCATCCACGACTCCCCAAATGCCACAGGATGGGCATTCCAGGTGACCAAGCTGCCCTGCCATACCCATAGCTTATTTTGACTATTTACTGTAAACTAGAAAGTGAAGTAGACTTGCTCACCAATCAGCTCCTCTTGTTCGTGTAAGTCAGGTTCTTAAGGGTTATGTAAAACGTTTATGTTTTTCTATTTTTCTAAGATAATAGAACCTTACACTTTCCTAGCTTACAGACAAGGAAAGAAAAACTCAGCAACTACTGGAGACCAATAAAAAAAGGTATCAAATGAAACACCTCTTTTGCCTGTGCACCAAATTCCCATGTGAACTAAATTTCCAACTCCACACTCTGTCTACGACTCCCTCAGACATGATCGCCTATCTGCGCATGCACCCCTTATATTCTGTGCAGTTTCCGGAACCTATCTCCTATAAAGAGCTTTGGATGAATTACTACCTAGTTTAGTTTCCTGCTATAGTAATTAACGGCAATTGAACCAACTCCTTTCAGCTGGTTGAACGATAACTGTCACTACCAGCAACCCCCTGTTTAACAAGATTATTAACTCATTTGAAGGTTGTTAGCACTATGTAAGAACCTGACTCTTAATCTATATTTAAACTTTAGAGAAACTTACCAGAAATTCCTATGCGAATCAACTTCCCGACTCCACACTCTATGTCTCTCTCAGGCATAGTCTCCTGTCTCCTTATGCACCCCTTGCTTAACCTTCCCACTGAAGGCCATTCCATCCTGACACTTTCTGAGTCCTAAAGTCCTTCCCCAGTCCAGTCCCACTATGTTGTCAATGATGGTGCATTTGACCCAGGGTCTTTCCCCTCCTGAACTCTTCTCAAGGTCTGGAGGCGAAAGGTCCTGAGTCATGTCATGTTAATATAATGGCATAATACCTTGGGCTTATTTACTATACAAGACACAATGCATCAATTGCTCATAAGGGATTTGGTAAACAAGTTGTTGGTTCACTTATTAACACTAGGCACATGAGAACAGTTATAAATAGGTATAAAGCTTGATAGAATCAGAACTGTGTGTGTGCTTTGCTCAAAACAAAAGCGAAACTAAGACTGATCACATGAAATATTTCCCTTCTAGTGATGACATGCTGATATCCATTAATGGAGTATTACAGCAACCCCCTTTCTTTTTAAAGATATGTTCCTCCCTTTCCAAAGATGTATAATGATTACAATACATATTCATGTTTAGTTACTATTACTTAAGTGCACAGAACTGATGAATCTATGAGTCTCTATAGAGTAAAGATAATCTGCTGGTACACCCAGATCTTCTCATGCTAACCTTTTTCCATTGCTCACAGTGATCTATGAGGTTGCCATTCCTGGATGTTGTTCCTGGTTGCATTTGGGATCTTGTCCTAGATGCAATAGGACTGTACGGTGGTTGAGGAGATGGAATGGATCTGATTTGTCCTCAGTTATGTTTCACAGTTGTGCCTTTGTGTATAATGACTTCCTAGGACCTTGGTTCTGAACAAATCCTTGTATCCTCAGCTGGTCGCCATATACCTTCTGTGAGATCCTGGATGCAAACTTGTCCCAACTATAAACATGTTAGTTCTGTACTTGCACCTTACATGTTGTTTGTCTTCTCTTCTCGCTTTAAAAGTTGCTCTTTAGTTTCAGAGAGAGTAGAATGGAAAAGAGTAGGTAAATTGGTACGCACCGGTCTGCCAAACATGAGCTCTGCCGGTAATGGAATAGTTGCGCTTAAAGGTGTTGATCTCAGATGTAACATTGTAATGTGTAGACCTTGCTTGGTTCATCTACATTTGGAGAACATCTTTAAGTTCAATGTCAATGAAGTCAACTTGTAGATTCAAGGAGATATCTTCTGCTGGGTTAGGCAATCTGTTAAGCGTATCCAATGTGAACATCAAGTTACTTGGCTCGTACCTAAACTCACAGTCATAACTCTAAATCTTTATCGCGAGATGCTGCAACCTTGGTTGTGCTCTGGTCAATGGTTTTCACCAAATCATCTCCAGTGGCTTGTGGCCGGTCTCTATCACAAGTCTTTTGCCAAATAGCTAGGTAATAAAAGTATAATTCCAAACTCTAAATAAAATGTTTCCCATTTGTTGTTGGAAAAGTTAGATTGTGTTACAGAGATTTTGAAGCAAATGCAATTGGTTTGCCTTTTTGTAGTATGCATGCTCCCAGGCCTTTCTGTGAGGCACCTCAGGAGTTATGTCTCTAAGATAGTAAAATTGCAATGTTGATGCTCCTGATAATGACCTTTTTCTGGGCTTCGAAGAGGTAATGGTGGTTTTTGTGCCACAGGAAAGGCGCATCCTTTTTCAACAATTCCGTTGGTGATGCAAATTTTTGTACAAAATTGGGAATATATGGAGACAAGAAATTAAGGAGGCCTAGACATCTTCCAGGATTGTCCTTATCTTGAGCAGTTAGCATGGCTTTAATATCCTCTATTTTACTTGGATCCATACATATGCCAGCACTGGAATAAATAGAACTGAAGAAATCGATCTGCTGCGTGTTGGGGCAGAAAATTGTGCTTGGCGTGCCGGATCGTGAAATAAAGCATGTTGACATCAGCTGAGCGTGCCAACGTAAACGCGCACTCTTGCAACAATTAAGTCAGCGGGCATGCACCGGATCCGGAAGCGCACCCGCTGACAATTAAAAAGCCGATTAAGGCCATTAAGTTAACAATTGCACTGAATTTTTCACTGCCTGTTCAACCTAACGGTTAACGGGCAGGAGAAAAGGCCCAGCAGCCTTTACATCTTTAGGAAACCTCATCCACGTGTGGGGTGAGGTTTCCAAAATCAAATACAAATAAAATAAAAATTTACCACTTGAATTAAAAATACATCCCTGCTCATGTGACAGTCACATGAGCAGGGACATGTTTTACGACATTTTTATTTCCTTTATTATTATTTTTTTAAACAGCGCTTCATCTCCCTGAGGCAGCTCTGTGCTTCAGGGAGATTGAAGCGCTCTTTCTCTCGCATGCATGAATTGCACATTAGGCCTGCTCACCCTCCTGCCCCCACCTGCATAGGCAGCGCTCAATGCTGCCCCTCACGCTCCACGTTGATCGGGCCTTAATTGGCCCACCCATGTAAAATCACGGTGTGGAGCTGATCGAGGGCAGTGGCTGGCTTCCTGATCCCCTCCACCCGCCCCTGCCGAGCACCCCCACCAAGGGCAAAATCCTGCCCCTGATGTCACATTTCAGACTGTTGAACATGAACCCTTCATTAAATGCTGCTTCCATCACTAAATGCAGACTGTGGTCATATTCTTGCTTTTTTCTTCCCACAACAGCTGTGTCATCTGCAATCCAAGATGCATCCTAGTACAAAGCATATAATGAGATCCATGTGAGCTTTAAAGAGATCCTGGCTCATAGATAGCCCAAAGGGAAGTCCTTGAATACTGTGTTGTCCGAATGGGGCACGAAATGTAGTAAGCTCTTGGACCTTCTCCGCGAGATGTACTAACCAGTAACTATGCTTGACAACAAGCTTCGAGAAGAACTTTGCGCCAGTAAATCACAGATTTAACTCTCCTAGCACGGGTATCTTGTAAGGACAAAGTGTCAAAGCTGCGTTTATACATTGTGAATTGAGGCATTCTTGCAATGATCCATCCTTCTTTATGACACGTGATTGAGCTGCACCAATCTGTGTACTCTTATACTCTTCTAATGATTCAGTCTTTCTCCACTTTGTCTAATCCGATCCTCATTTTGTCTTGTATGTGGATGCTGTCCTTGTTCAAATGTAATCTTGAGCTCACATGCAGGTGAAGGCTGCAAGTAAGGAGGCAATGGGCAAGTTACCCTTGACTGCAAGAGGGATTGATTGTAGGTTTAAAGAGGTTGTGTACAGTTGACTGCAGCCTTTGTGAGACCTCACAAGGAGAATTGTTTGGCCTGCTTGTCTCCTTATCCAGGGTAGGAATAGACCTCGCATAAAGGGATGGTAATTAAAGTGCACCAGTCTTCATTGAAGGACCACAGTGCCATCTCATGGACCAGGATTTTCACCTTGTCGGGCTGGCGCGCTGTGCTGGCCCGGGAGCAATCACGAAGCTGATTGCCGCCCGCTATCCGGCCCTTACATCGATTTCATGCTGACTGGCCAATTAATGGCAAACCAGTGTGAAACGCATGCTGCAGTGCTCAGTGCTGCTGGAGTGGGGGTGGGAGGGCGAGCACGGAAGTCTGCGAATGCGCGCAGGTACACGTGATGAAAGCTCCCTGGGGCACAGCGCTGCCTCAGGGAGATGACGATTCATAAAGTCAAAAATTAAAAAGTTAAGCAATGTTAAAAACATGTCCCCTCATATGACTCTGTCACATGAGCTGGGACATGTTACGAATAAAATTTCAAAATTTTTAATTAATCCTCCCCTCCCCATGAGGTTTTCTAAAAATTCAAAGGCCACTTGGCCTTTTCAGCTGCCTGCCAACCATAAGGTTGGACGGGCAGCAAAACACTTGATTTAATTATTACTTTAATGGCTTTAATAGGTCCGTTTAATAGGTCGGTGGGCGCGCTGCTGACAAGTGAATGTGCGATGACTTCAGGACACTCGCCCAACATTATCACACATCATTTTACGCTCAAGCGGGTCGGGCGGGCACCCACTCACTCAGCGCAAATTTCAGCCCATGGGTTGAGAGAGTAGAGAGGGCTTGTGAGCTGGACCATATGAAGGACTGAGAGACTATCTATGTAAACATCAAGAGGCCTTACAGGTCTCTGCATGTCCTCAGGAAAGATGTTTAACTTGACTGGAGTGTCCAGAATGATGGGACCCAGTCTTGGAGTAATACTAAGGCCATCTAGGACCGCAGTCAAACGCGTGCTGCAATTGGAGGGTTGGGAGCAGTTGGACCTCCTCACCCCATAATGTAGTTAAAGAACTGTCAATTGAGTGGACTCCAAAGTTACTTCAATACTTCTTGGGTGATAAAGATGTCAAGAGATATGGGGTTACTTGAGGGCGTTTGGCAATCAAGGGTCAGTCACAAGAACTTCCCTGATCAAGATACATGGAGGAACAATCTTGAGTTGCCACATGGTCCACCCATGCTGTTCTTCCCTGGGCTCCCATTTTCTGGTTCCGCTTGGAAGAGCTCTCTGCAAAGTTGATTCCCCATTGGGAGAGGTGTGAGGATGACATGAGTGCATCCCTGTCAATATGAAATCATGTTGCTTTCAATGTGCCATGCATGTGGACTTTATGAGGGTAAGGGAACATTTTCATTTCTACTTAAACGTGCCCAAGGTCATGGGAGAATGGAGTGCTGTGCAGGTTCTGTTGTGTGGATTTGGTGCAAGTGGCCTGTATGTCGGCACAGTTTGGCATATGCAAAGGATCACACCACCGGCAGGGCCAGTGTTAAGTAATGCAGTTCAATTCAGCTGTCAAAATTAAGGTACATGAGAGTAAATGATAATCTGTATTACAAATAAGGAGGCATGGCCTGCCAGCCCACAGGGGATTGAAAACAAAATAATGAAGAATAAGCGTCGGCAGCTTACTCTGCCTGGAATCTGTTAGCTATTAGATTGTCACGTGCCAGTCTGCCACGTCATACCCATGCAATGGTCTCTGCATGTACCTCTGCGACATCCTGGCCATTGTTACCACCATCACCTCCCCCACCCTCAATGTCAGAGGAGACATCTCACTTCTCAATGCCTCCCTCTGCAAAGCCATCCCTCCTTTGTTGCACAAGGTTATGCAGGGCACAGGAGAAAACGATGATCTGGGACACTCTCTGTGAGGAATATTGGAGACCCCTGCTTGACGAGTCCAAACATCTGAACCTCATCTTTAGGAGGCCTATCATCTGCTCAATGGTGGCCCTTGTGAAGGCATATGTGTGGCATTGTTCCTCTCCTCGTTGGGAATCTGCGGACTGTGAACTAGTGTCATCAGCCAGGCTTTCTGAGGATATCCCTTGTCCCCAAGGACCTAGCTCTGCAATTGCTAAGGTCCTTCAAAAACTTGTGACACCTGGCAGTGGTTCAGAATGTAGGTATCATGAGAGCTCCCTGGGAACTGAGCACAAAGATGCAGGATTTGCCTTCTCTGATCACATATCAGTTGCTTATTGAAAGAGTGGAACCTTTCTTGTTGATGAATGTGACTGGCTGATGCCAGGGAACTCTCAACACCACGTTGCATCTCAGGGAATCCCGTGATTACTGCAAAACCCAATGCTCTGGCTACCAGGCTCTCAGGATCCAAGAGTAATCTGACAAATTGGTGTGCTCTCCTGAGAGGGCATCTGTCACCTCCTGGGCGCATTCATGTGTCACCGACTGGAAAATTCTGCACAGGTCCCCAGTGGAGCCCTGGAAGAAGCCACTGGCAAAGAGGTTTAGGGCAGAGGTCATCTTTATTGCCACTGGCAGGGGATTTCCTCCAAGTCCTTGCGGACGCAGGTCTTCAATAAGCAGCTGGCATATGTGATCAACTACACTCCAGGATATCCTAAGGCACCTCTGGTGTTGGCTTTCCCTCATCTGCAAGTAGCTGCACCACCTGCAATAAACCTAAGTTCAGGCCAATGCTCGCTGTCACACTGGCCCCTGGTCGCCAGCATCCTGACTTTCTTGAAGCTCTGCTGCCTCTTGTTGCTCTGGTCATTGCTCCTCCTGGTGCTGGGCTAACCTGTGCAAGCTGCTCCTCACCTGGAACAGAGCCAGTAAATAAGCAGGGTTACCTGGAGCCAGCATCATCTATACATCATCTATCAACAATTGCAGTGACCCATCTAGTCAGCACATTCTTTGTAAATTTGTCTCCATATCTGAGCCTTTCAGCCTTTCAACCCTGTGCCTAGCATCCATCTAGACATGGCCTCCACACCCCCACCCCTTCACGGTGAAGGATATCCTGGAGGAACACAGCTGAGTGCTCTTCCTGCTTATACCTGAATGTGCATGGAGACATTACACTGACTGGGGTAATGGCAGCCATGTGTGAGAACCCTCCCTCAGGCACTATTCAGCTTGCCTCCATTATCCTCCACACTCTATATAGAGACCATTGCCTCAGCAGCATAGAAAGACTTACCACATTAGCTCTTGTCAGCCCTGGCCATTTCCCAAGGAGAACGGAGGTTTGGAGTTGGGACTTTACTGCTGTCCAACATCTGTGCCCCTTGGAAGCATTCACCTCTCTCCCTCCATCCCTCCCTTCATTGCTGCCCCTGGTAGCAGCTGATACCAATAAGAACTCGATGTACAGCAGCTCTGGACCTTGATGGGTTCTCACTGGAATCCAATCCGTTAGTCATGGAGCAACACTGGTTTATTGGGCATTGGCACATTGAGAGCAGAACTCACCTGAGCCTGGTTCTCCATGGAGTGGGACTAATAATTAATAGGGTGCCCCTTTACTCAGCTCAAAATACAAAGCATTAACTCCTCTCACCCAGAAAGGAATCCCTCCCATATCAGCCGCGCAACAACCTTGAGAGTTTCAGCATGTTGCATGAGGTTTGTGAGCACAACAAGCAACTTCTCCCTTTCCTCTGTTACTCACCAAGTTCCATCCATCATCCTACATCATCACTGTTTTGTCATTCCTCTCCCTCCTGCGACCCTTCAATCTCCCTCTCCCACCAACCACACCCCCCTTCCCCCCACCGATTGCCCTGGCCCCTATTGCTACCTATGTTGACATTCCTGCTCTCCCCTTTGAGTCCATCCTGACCCTGATGCCCCCATTCTCAAGGCCAGCTGTACCCTGAATTTATGTGATCACCGCCCCCCCCATGAAACCATCCACTACCAGCCCATGGCCCTAGCACTTCCACCCTATCTGACCCAACTCTTCCCTCTGACTGTGATAACACCCCATGTCTCCAAGTACCCTCATTGAATTCCTTAGGACCCAACTCTGGACATCACTGACCTCAGTTTTTAGACCCATTTCCCTACAATGCTCACTGCCCAGAAAGCCCACCCACCAATCTGAAATGGGACCAAGGCAAACATGACATGCCTATCCTCCTAACAAGTCCCGGACTGTCTGGCTTCCTTTCCCAGGCATCCTCCTAACAAGCCCCAGACAGTCTGGATTCTTGAACTGGACATCCTCCTAACATGCCCAGGATATTCTGGCTTCCTTCCCAGCAAACCCTCCTAAACAGTCCTGGACAGCCTGGTTCCTTCTCTGGACACACTCGGGCCCTTCCCCTCTGACCCTCCCTTCCTTGACCAACCTCTGCTCCACCCTTCCACGCTGACCCTGCATCCTTTGCCCAGCCTCTGAGCAGCTTGGCCTACCAGCACCCGATCTCAGTCAAGAGGCTGACATTTATGAGCCATCCCCAAGAAGGTCAAAGCAGTGGCAAGTCACTCCAAAGTGCAGGAAGAAGTCTACCTCGCTAGGTGCCTGTGATTTATATGCAGTCATGAAACTGGACCCACAAATTTCTCACCCATGGAGAACTTAATTTGGAGGAAGCACTTAATTCTGGTGAGCTGGCCTCTTAATGAGCATACTTGACATTCACATGCATGCAAAAGGGCTTCCTGACACTGTTCATTGGGAAGCTTGGCCTGCCTTTAACGTTCCGAGAACTTAATAGCAAAATTTCATCACGCCGTCTGGAAACTGATTTTTTACTTATGTTTCCCCACTCATCAAGTTTCCTGCTTGAGACAGGCCTAGAAGATTCTATCCTTCATCTTCTTTCAGGCCTAAAGACAACCGTACCCTACTACTCTCGATTTCCCATCACTCAGCCACTATCCTTGCCATCACTGTCTCTTCTATCTCATGGGCTTCATTTTAGCTGACAAGCCTGTGTATAGAACTTTATCAAATGCATTTTGGGAGTCCATGTGTGCCTAATCAAATTCATGGCCCTAATCAATCCTTGCTGTTGCCTCATTAAAAACTCAAGCAAGTGAGCTGAACACAATTTTCCCTTAAATCCATTCAGGCTTTACTGAAATAATGCAAATTCGTCTAAGTGATTGTTAATTTTGTCCCAAATTATCATATCCAAAATCTTTCCCATTGATGAGGTCACATTGGAAAGTAGTTTGGGAAGCACTGATTTAGAACTTGGTTGGAATTTTAATTCAGACCGGATTTTTTAAAAATTCTTTCACTGTTTGGGAAGTTGTTGGCTAGGCCAGCATTTATTGCTCATCCTTAATTGCCCTTGAGAAGGTGGTGGTGAGCTGCCTTCTTGAAGAGCTGCTGTAGGTATATCCACAGTGCTGTTAGGGAGGGAGTTATAGTATTTTGACCCAGCGACTGTGAAGGAGCAACAATGTAGTTCCAGGTCAGGTTGGTATGTGGCCTGGAGGGGAACTTTCAGGTGGTGGTGCTTCAATGCATTTCCTTCCCTCGTCCTTCTACATGGTAGAGGTTGCGGGTTTGGAAGGTGCTGTTGAAGGAGCCTTGGTGAGTTGTTGCAACACATCTTGTAGGTAGTACACATTATTGCCTCTGTGTGTCAGTGGTGGAGGGACTGGATGTTGAAGGTGGCAGATGAGATACCAGTCAAGTGGGTTGCTTTGTCTTGGATGGTGTCAAGCTTCTTCAGTGTTGTGGGAGATGCACTCATCCAGGCAAGTGGAAAGTATTCCACCACACTCTTGATTGTGCCTTATAGATGGTGGATGAGCTTTTGGGAGTCAGGGAGTGAGTTCACAGAATTCATAGCCTCTAACCTGCTCTTGTAGCCACAGTGTTTATATTGCTCATCCAGTTCACTTGCTGGTCAATGGTAACCCCCAAGGTGATGTTAGAGGGGGATTCAGCAATGGTAATGTCATTGAATGAAAAAGGGAGATGGTTGGATTCTCTCTTGTTGGAGATCGTCATTACCTGGCACTTGTGTGGCAAGAATGTTACTTGCCATTTATCAGCCCAAGCATGAATGTTGTCCACACCTTGCTGCATATGGGCACAGACTGGTTCAGTATCTGAGGAGTCACAAATGAAGTTGAACATTGTGCAATTATCAGTGGACATACCCACTTCAGGTCTTTTGATGGAGGGAAGGTCATTGTTGAAGCAGCTGAAGATGGTTGGGCCTAGGACACTACCCTGAGGAACCCCTGCCATGATGTCCTGGAACTGAGATGATTGACCTTCAAACACCACAACCATCTTCCTTTGTGCTATGTATGACTCAAACCAGCAGAGATTCTTCCACCTTATTCTAATTGACTCCAGTTTTGCTCGGGTACCTTGATACCACACTTGGTCAAATGGTGCCTTGATGCTAAGGTCATTCACTCTCACCTCACCTCTTGAGTTCATTTTAATCATGCTTGGACTAAGGCGGTAATGAAGTGAGTGGACCTGGCAGATTAAAGATTATTATTAAAGAAGTTATAGCAGGGCATTTGGATAAGCTCAAAGTCATCAGGCAAAGTCAATATGGTTTTGTGAAAGGGAAATCGTGTTTAACCAACTTATTGGAGTTCTTTGATGAAGTAACATGTGCTATGGATAAAGGAAAGCAGTGGATGTACTGTACTTAGATTTCCAGAAGGCATTTGATAAAATGCCACATCAAAGGTTATTGCAGAAAATAAAAGCTCATGGTATAGGGGGTAATATATTGGCATGGATAGAAGATTGGCTGGCTGACAGGAAGCAGAGAGTAGGCATAAATGGGTCTTTTTCAAGTTGGTAAGATGTAACGAGTGTTGTGCCATAGAAATTAGTGCTGGGACCTCAACTGTTTACAATTTATAGAAATGACTTGGATGAAGAGATAGAAGTGATGGTTGGCAAATTTGCTGATGACACAAAGATAGGTAGGAAAATAAGTTGTAAAGAGGACATTAGGAAGCTACAAACAGATATTGATTGGTTAAGTGAGTGGGCAAAGATTTGGCGGATGGAGTATAATGTGGGAAAATGTAAAATTGTCCAGCTTGACAGGAAGAATAAAAAAGAAACATATGATCTAAATGGTGAGAGATTGCAGAGCTCTGAGGTGCAGAGGGATCTGGGTGTCCTAGTGCATGAATCACAAAAGGCTAGTATGCAAGTACAGCAAGTAATTAGGAAAGCTAATAGAATGTTATAATTTATTGCGAAGGGAATTGAATACAAAAGGAGGGAGGTTATGCTTCAGTTGTACAGGGCATGAGTGAGACCATGTTTGGAGCACTGTAATGGTGTACAATATTGGTCACCTTATTTAAGGAAGGATGTTAATGTATTGGGAGCAGTTCAGAGAAGGTGTACCAGACTAATACCTGGAATGGATGGGTTGTCTTATGAGGTAAGGTTGGACAGACAAGGCTTGTATCTGCTGGAGTTTAGAAGAATAAGAGGTGACTTGATCGAAATATGTAAGACCTTGAGGGGTCTTGGCAGGGTAGGTATAGGGAGGATGTTCTCTCTTGTGGAAAAATCTAGAATTAGGTGTCACTGTTTAAAAACAAGAGGTCGCCCATTTAAAACAGAGATGAGACGAAATATTTTCACTTAGTGGGTCATGAGTCTTTGAAACTCTCTTCCTGAAAAGGTTGTGGAAGCAGAGTCTTTGAATATTTTTAAGGCAGAAGTGGATAGATTATTGGTAAACAAGGCGTTGATAGGTTATTGGCGGTAGGTGGGATGCAGATTTCAGGTTACTATCAGTTCAGCCTTGATCTTATTAAATGGTAGAGCAGGCTTGAGGGGCTAAATGGCCTACTCCTGCTCCTTGTTTGTATCTAGAACCCAAATTGAGTGTCAGTGGAATATGGAAATCGTGCCCAGGAACACAGGACCTACCATTTTTACGGGGGTGGGAATGGGCCTAGTTCAGGACTTGTGCATGTGAGTTTCACAGAGGCAGTTGCCATATAAAACATCACCTGCCTCCAGCCATGTCTGATTTTCATCAGCCAGAAGTGGGAAACATGTGTGCAGATTAGACAGGTAGGAATAGGTCTAAACTTTGCGGAGTCCTTTGGAGAGATGGGGTATCCTTTCAGAGAGGTAGGGTACTCCTTTGGATAAGGTCCAAGGACACTTTTTTGAGAGGTAAGGTGCCCTTTGAGATTGTTAAAATTGGACATGAATGTGTGTAAAAAAATGCATAAACTGATTGGAACTGTCAATGGACCTGCCACATGGAACTGTCAAAACTGTCAAAAGCAACTGTCAAGCTGTCAATACATTTAAAACTCCTGCCCTTTGAACCTTTCAAGAAACCTCTGTGGAGTGTTAAAAATATTCATTGTTTGCTATTTCATTCTGTCTACTGACATAAGGCTGAGGGTTATGATTACTGGATTTATGCTGCATGAGTTCACAGGCTTCCATTATCACAGTGGAGTGCCTTGTATTTCACAGATTGATTGACAGATCCAAGTGATTATAGTCCCTTTGAAGTGGGATTGTGAATTCCAATGCTTGTTTTTATGAGGATTAAACACTTGAATTAAATGTTTGTTCTTATTGGGATTATGTAGTTGAATGAATGCAAATGTAGTAAATGGGTTTTTATAAATGAGTATTTTTAAAAATAAATTCTTCAATAGACACTGAAAACTTTATTTTATTTAATCTCAGCATGGCTCCTGAGATTTGCCCCTGATGGATACTAGGTGAGTTGGCATGGTAAGTGCAAGTGAAAAGGGTGGTGGTGGTGCAGGGCATGGGTTGGCACTAAGTTGGCATGGTGATATAAATAGCCATAGTGGTTGGGTAGAGGGGCATAGGTTGGCTGGAGGGTATTGGAGTTATGGATGAGTGGAGGGACATAGGTTGGGGTGAATGGTTATGGGGGGTGGGTGGAGGGGCATAGGTTGGCATAAGGGAATTGAGGGGTTATGAGCAGTATATAGAGAGCATGATGTGGCATGGATTGTCATGGATGGGGCATGGAGAGTGTATGGGGTGAGGGGGGTGAAGGCTGGAGAGCTGTTTTTAATGTTTTTAAAAAATCTTTGAAAAAGTACTGGTGCACCGAGGTAGACCTTCTGCCTAGCCCGCTGGGTTGATGCAGATACAATTCAGGTGACTGGACAGATCTGCACAGAATGGGTGCTCTCCAGTGTGCACCAGAAAGAGTGTCAAGAAAGGTTGAGGTCTGTCATGTATTATACAATAGCACAATGCAAAGAGGAATAAAGCTGCACTTTTCATGGAGGTGCCTGAGACATCATGACATTCGTGCTAGAAATAGACTCTTCCAATCTCTCTCTGAGGGCGTGCACTGCCTCTGTAACTGCAGGCAAAAACACACACATTTTCAGTTGCTCTTGCAGAGTTTCCCATTTCATGGGTGTCCCTCAAGGCTCAGCATCTATGTCCAGCTGCAGGGAGTGACCTGCACTCTCCAATGCATTCTCCAGCGGTCCCTGTCTGTGCTGGTGTAGGGTGCAGGGAAGTCATGTGGCAGTGCATCCTTGGAATGAGATCCATCCTCTGAGGCCTCCTTGGCCTCCTCTTGCTGCTGCTCCAGCGTCGATTAAAGGACCTGTGGGATGAAAGATATGTATTAGAACTGACAATTGGAAAGGCTCAAATTCCACATAATGTATCTCTCGACATTTCACTTAATGCTGACAGCAAATCAAAATGAGTGAACGTTATATCCAAGAGGCAGTATAATATCTAGTCCTGTCACTGTGGGAGAACCCCAATCTCTCCATCGCTTATGCCCAATGATTGTATAACTCTGCTGATGTCCAAAGTGTACTCCTCTGCTGTGACCAAAGTTGCAGGCTCACCCCTGATTCTCTGCTCACTCCATGTAGCTGTGCACTTGCTCCTGCATTGAGAGAAAGCAGGAAGTAGTGAGCGTGTTAAGTGCAATATGTACAGAAGAATAAATGACAACATTTATGGATGGCAGCTTCAATTATAGGTATGAGATGGCAATGGGATGAAGGTGAGTATCAGTGTTGGCTGATCAGATGGTGAGGTGAGGAAGTGCCTCGAGAAAAAGGAATGAATAGAGCTGCAAGGTTTTTCTGAGGCATGCTATGCAGGAAAATGCTGAGGAAGTCAGAATGGTGGTTGGCACCTGAAAGTCAGATGTCACTCACCTTTCTTGACCTAACAATGTCATGAAATGTTTTGGAACATTTGATCCATGTCCTCAGGGTCACACTGCTGTTGGGAACAGCCTCTGAAATCTATGCCTGTTTAGTCTGCGTGCTTGGCCTTTTCCTCCTGTCTTTGAGAAACAGCATGCCCCTTCTGGCACTCACTGCCTCCAGCATGCCATGGGGAAAGAGTCAGAGGACCAAGAAGTAGCCCTCCAACCCCTTCCTTCTTCCAGCTTTCAATAGCAATGTTGAATCCAGCCAATCTGATTCCTGCTGGGGTCCCTTTGAATAGAAAGATTTTCATTGACAGGTCTGGGCTGTCATACGCCAGTACTGTGAGATGCATCAAGAAACCTGGGAGCTGGACGCTAATACCATGGCTGAGTTAAACAGCTCAATGCTAAAACAAATGGCTTCCTGACCCACTGCTGCCACTACCCCCCACCCCCCACTTCCCTCTTCCCCCCTTCCCCCATCCATTGTTATCAGGTCTGTTTCAATGAAATTCCACTCACGGTGTCAGAAACCCCCCCTTGATATCAGTCAAAAGTGAGGACAAAGCTTTTGTAAAAAGAGACATTTAGAAAAAGGATGCATTACAGGCAATCAGAGAAAGGCTATGATGGTTGAATCTGATTATTACTCTGCCTCTTTCTATTCAGTTACTGTGCAGTGAAGCAACATAATAATTTCCATCAAGCCTCATCTCACCAAGTGTTCACTTCGTTTGAACTCAGAAAATTTGGAGAGGCCCCTGAGCATGTATGAGAAAGACACAAATGCTTGATTAAGGTCATACAAGGGTGTTAATGTTTCATCTCTTGGATTAACTATCAGACAAATAAATATAGGTTCTTCTTCTTTCTCAGCTGCCTGAAGGCTGGTCCTTGGTGATTATTCACTAACTCACAGCAAAGTGCTATGATCTTACTACGGCAGGATGAGGAGGCAGGCCACAAGTCTACCTAAGCTGCAATGGGATTCAACCCTGTGCTGTTGATATTAACCTGATCCACATACTAGGCACCCAGTCAACTGAGCCAACCATCCTCCCAAATATTGGGTAGTGATAAGACAAATCCCATAGAAATAATTCTTTCAGTCCACATATTGGAATGGTTGACACCACTTAACCTGAGAAGGTTAAGCAGACCGAAACTTGTAACAAAGATACAAAGGCCTAGAAATAGATTGGGACAGAATTTTCCTTGCCTACTGGCATTGGGCATCATGGTGAGCATGAGCAGGCAAGATGGCTGGAAAGCCAAAAATCGGTTTGACAACATTGTGAAACCAATTTGCAATCATCCGCTCTTCCCGTAAATGGCAGGCTGCTTTTCCCACCACCGACATCAGGAACTTCATTGTAATATACCTGCATTATAAGCCGAGCTCGCAGGAATCATCCCCTCATGCTGGATCATCTGAGCATGTTGACGTGTATTCACAACTGAACATAAGTGACATGCATTTGGTGAGCTGCACTTCACTCAGGACTTTGAGGCTTGTTTGCCTACCTTGCTTTGGGCAGCACTCGCCGTCATCAACATCAGGCTTCGTAGGCAGCACCACATCACTTTTAGCAGGGGATCACAGGCAGGTCTCTACCTACCAGACCAGTTGTAAGGTAGGGGTGGCTTTTCAATGACTGCAGGGCTATGGCTTGCTTGGGAAAGGGGGAGAAGTAGCCTCAGGCAAGGGAAGATGCTGCAGGGCAAGGGCATTACTGGGGAAGGAGGATATCCCAGGATGTGTGTGGGGATACATATTGATCTGTGCAAGGAGCCTCAAAAGGGTGAGGGCTGAGGAGGCAGTCTCCAGAGGAGATGAGGCCAGATAGAGTTATGAGGGCATGTCTGAGAGAGTGATGGTGATGTCCCTTGAGCTGGCAGTGAGTGAGATGAATATGTGATGGGCTTGTGAGTGTGTGAGTTTAGAGTGATGAGATGGTTGCCTTACCCTGGCGGCACAATGAGATCATTCATCCTTTCTGCACTGGATGGAGAACGTCTCCTATGCAGCATTGGAAGCGACCACCTCTGCCACCTCCTCCCAAGCTGGAGTGGTGACACTGACAGATCTCCTCTGGCCAAAGCGTAGGTAGAGGGCATTGTGGTGGGCTCCAACAGTGTCCAGAATTCCTCCCAGAAATGCGTCACTGTTTCGGTGGTCTGCAGTTCTCTTGTCTTTTGGGACCATATCTTCTGTGCAGCAGTCCTGGGCTGGTAGCACTGAGAGGTGTACGTGCAGCTGCATTATACATATGGCGCTCAGTGTGAGGAAGAGCAAGGTAACGGTGTGATGGGCAAATCAGAGCCCACCTGCCAGTGAAATGCCATGTTTCCCAGGATTGCATGATTAATGAGGCAGGATTAGGATGATACGGCGTGAAAACCCCCCTTTGCGGCCAGCAGGTAAAATGTTCTTTTTCCTGCACGCTACTGTGCTTAGTGCAAATCTGGGATAATTCTGTGCTGTGCGGTACCAATATTTGAATGCTACTTGGTCTATTAATTTCCCAGTATTGGAGGCAGAAAACAGTGCACATTTCCACCTGGAAGTGCACTGCCAGCTGTATTGGGTAAAAACAAATGTCCTTTACCTACACCTGAAGCAGGAGTTAGGCTCTGTATACATGTAAATGAGGGGCTCTGTGCCTATTAGAGGCCCCTTGTCAATGATTAGCTTGCCTTGAGATAGCCGCCACCAGCAGTACTCCATCTGACCCCACATTAATGGAGCTGATTGTCATCTCTAACCCCAGCTCCCCACCCCTCCATGGCCACTACTGCTCCCTGAGATGACACCTGTTCTCAGCTCTGACCCCTGAATTTCTTCCACCAGCTCCCAAACACCTTGATTGGCCCCACAAAATTCACAACCTATATTAACCTGGGCCCCTTGATTCCTTGTCACAAGCCTGACATTGACTCCCAATTCTGGTACTAATTCTCTGATTCTGGTCTAGATCCATTACCTTGATCTTTGATATCAAATCCAACACGTGCATGGATCCTGGTCCCGACCCCTGGACCTACTTACCAAAGTGAGAATGTAACCTGGGCCCATGTGTGCCCAAAAATGGGTGCAATCACATTTCTGGGCTACATACTTGTTCATAACATGGAGAAAATAAAATAATAAATATATCTTTCTTCTTAATGTCCTATATATGATTTTCAGAATCCGCTTTGCCTTTGTCATTCTTTTATAAATTAATTCCAAAACATTAAGTTATGGAGTTTTAAATGATGCTCTGTATTTCTATTTTAATTTGAGAGTCATGCAATTATGAGACACCTTTTCAAGTATTAAGGGATCCTCCTGTTATATGCTCCTTTATATGCTTCTGTTTTTACTCTGCATACTCATCAACTAACTAATGCCATGAAAATTAAATTAAATTTTAGTAGTAGCTTAAATGCCGAGATGGTTTTCCTTTTATCCGTTTATTTTCAATCGCTGAGTGAATAATTCCTGTATTAAATTAACCTGAAAGGTCTTGAAAATATTAACATAACTCGTTAGATTCCAAAAAGACCCCTTTGCAATGAAATAATAACTGCCACAGACCAAGTAACATGTAACAAACATTTTGCAAACCATCCATAGGTCACTGATGGCCTCTAGCTGACCTGCCTTGGCAAATAAAATACATCTTTCATTTACCCAAGTTAAGTGAATCTGCCTTAGTTTTATCTTCAATCAGAACAATTGGCAGGGTTAAATAAGGAAGCCATTTAGCCTGACTTGAGACCATATCCATAGTCACAAATAAGCCAACCAAAAAGCCTTTCATCTATTCCTTTCAGGAGACAAGAAAGTGATGTAGAATGATTGAGTCATGCCTGAACCCAGGTGGAGCTTCATCTAGGAGATTAGTATCATCCTGAATTGGATATTCATGGGAGCAGCTTCTTTCTTTGTGGTAGTGAATAGTGTATGAGATTAAAATTGGCCCTTGGTGATAGTGCAAAACAGACTATAGCAAGTTGGCAGCTTGTTTAATGCCCAAGTTAATGCCAATTTCTTCCACTGAAGTCAATGGAAAAGAAAACCAGGCAGGGTTGCAATGGGCTGCTGAATGGTTAATGCCCATTTTGTGTTATCGTCAAAAAACAGTTTCACCCCCATGAATCTGATGAACACATGCAGAATCAATGTATAAAGGCCAAAGATCACCAGTCAGAAAATTTCCCCTAAATAGCAGTTTCCATTACCAGTGTGTAATATATAAATTGGTACGTGTCTATATTACTTCCAAAGATATCACGCTAAAATGTATTAGTACTACAAACTTGCTTGTGCAATCATTGATGTCTTAGGAAAATCTCAGCCCTGAAATGTCTGTTAATGGTCAGTGACTGTGTGTAAACTTCATGCAGATAAATTTTCTGGATAGGATTTAATAGCAGTATCTTTTTGCAGTTTTAACAGTACCAAGGAATGCAAACAATCAGGTTAACATCCCAAGTATAATTTAAACAGTTAGCCTGGTAAATAAAAATTAATAGCCCCTGTCATGCCAATTATCCCACAGGCAATCAGCTCTGGAGCCTTTTTGAGGAACCATTCTTTGCATTCTTGAGCAGAGAACCAGAGGAAATATCTGTACTCGGGGCAATGGAGGGTTTCTCCAATGTAAAATCTTATGCCTGCCAAACGTCTTCAATTATTTGTTGATCATAGTCTCCTCTCAATTCATCACAAAAAGATACCTCATGAAATGTGACTGAGATAATAGTACTAGAGTGTATCGCCATGCACACAGTTAGATTGAGAAGGTACTGCTTGAAATAGATTTTTGTTTTCACTGCCTGGGCATTAAGCTTTGTATTAGCGGAGTGCAGGAAGGAAAATGTGATAGGGAGGACTGATGGGAACCAACAAGAGGGAAAAACATACTTGACCATGTCCTCACCAACCTGCCTCTCGGCAGGTACGTCTGTCCATGACAATATTTATAGGAGTGACCACTGCACATCCTTGTGTAGACAAAGTCCCGTCTTCACAATGAGGATACCATCCATCATGTTGTTTGGCGCTACCACTGTGCTAAATGGGATAAATTTCTAACAGATCTAGCAACTCAAGACAGGGTATCCAGGAGGTGCTGTGGGCCATCAGCAACAGCAAAATTGTACTAAACCACAATTTGTAAGCTCATGACCCAACATATCCCCCCACTCTATCATTACCACCAAGCAAGGGGATTAACCCTGGATCAGTGAAGATTGCAGGAGGGCATGCCAGGAGCAGCACCAGGCATACCTAAAAATAAGGTGTCAGCCTGGTGAAGCTATAATACAGGACTACTTGTGTGCTAAACAGCATAAGCAGCAAGTGATAGACAGAGCTAAGCGATTCCACAACCAACGGATTAGATCTAAGCTCAGGAGTCCTGCCACATCCAGTCGTGAATGGTGGTGGATAATTAAACAACTCACTGGAGGAGGCGACTCCACAATTATCCCCATTCTCAATGATGAGGAAGCCCAGCACATCAGTGCAAAAGGTAAGATTGAAGCATTTGTAACAACCTTCAGCCAGGAGTGCAGAGACGATGGTCCATCTTGGCCTCCTCCAGAGGTCCCGAGCATCACAGTTGCCAGTGTTCATCCAATTCGATACACTTCATGTGATATCAAGGAATGGCTGAAGGCACTGGGTACTGCATAAGCTATGGGTCCTGACAGTATTCCGGCAATAGTACTGAAGACTTGTGCTCCGGAACTTGCCGTGCCCCCAGCCAAGCTGTTCCAGCACAGCAACAACACTGGCATCTTCCTGGCAATGTGCAAAATTGCCCAATGTGGAAAATGTCCTGTACTCAAAAAGGCAAGACAAATCCAACCTGGCCAATTACTACCCCATCAGTCTACTCTTGATCATAAATAAAGTGATGAAAGGGGCATCAACAGTGCGACCAAGCAGCACTTGCTTAGCAATAACCTGCTCACTGACACCTCGTTTGGGTCCCGGCAGGGCCACTCAGCTCCTGGCCTCATTACAGCCTTGGTTCAAATGTAGTCAAAAGAACTGAACCCTAAAGGTGAGGTGAGAATGACTGCCCTTGACATCAAGAAATCACTTGACTGAGTGTGGCATCAAAGAGTCCTAGCAAAACTGCAGTCAATGGGAATCAGGGGAAAATTCTCTGCTGGTTGGAGTCATACCTGGCACAATGGAAGATGGTTGTGGCAGTTGGAGGTCAATCATCTCAGTTCCAAGACATCACTGCAGAAGTTCCTCAGGGTGGTGTCCTAGGACCAACCGCCTTCAGCTGCTTCATCAATGACCTTCCTCCCATCATAAGGGCAGAATGTTCGCTGATGATTGCACAATGTTCAGCACCATTCGCGACTCCTCAGATACAGGAGTCCACGTCCAAATGCAACAAGACCTGGACAATATCCAGGCTTGGGCTGGACAAGTGGCAAGTAACATTTGCGCCACACAAGTGTCAGGCAATGACCATCCCCAACAAGAGTGAATCTAACCATTGCCCCTTGACATTCAATGACTTTACCATTGCTGAATCCCCCACTATCAATATCCTGGGGATTACCATTGACCAGAAATTGAACTGGACTAGCCATATAAATATGTGGCTACAAGAGCATGTCAGAGGCTAGGAATCCTGCGGCAAGTTGTTTACTTCTTAACACCCCCCCCCACCCCCAGCTGTGTGCCAACTACATGGAGCAATTCAGGAGTGCGATGGAATGCTCCCTACTTGCCTCCACAAAGCAGCCTGCTTGACTGGCACCCTTTCCACAAACATTCACTCCCTCTCCCACCAATGCACAGTAGCAGCAGAGTGTACCATCTACAAGATGCACTGCAGAAGCTCAGCAAGGCTCCTTAAGCAGCACCTTCCAAACCAATGACCACTACCATCTAGAAGGACAAGGGCAGCAGCTAGATGGAAACACCATCACCTGGAAGTTCCCCTCCAAGCCATTCACCATCCTAACTTGGAAATATATCGCCGTTCCTTCACTGCCGCTGAGTCAAAACCCTGGAACTCTCTCCCTAACAGTGCCATTGGTGTACCTACAGCACACATGGACTGCAGCGGTTCAAGAAGGCAGCTCACCACCACCTTCTCAAGAGCAATTAGAGATGAGCATAAATGCTGGCCCAGCCAGTGACACCAATCCTGTAAATGAATATTAAAAAAATCCAGCAGATTGTTTACAAGCGACATGCGATCCTGCTTGTCAGTTTTTCTTTTCTGCAGTCCACTCAGATGAAGGTTGATACAATGAAAATCTATGTCCATTTGCTGAGACTGTTTTGAGTTACTGTAGAATTCTTTGTTGATCTTTTACTAGATCCTGGAATTTGTATTAAACTTCTTTAAACACATCCAGGGTAGTAACTATACCAGAACAGTAAGTTCTGGGCATACATAAGTATTTGTGATTTTTCAAGATGAAATACTGATCAGTGCAAACTTGTGTTTTAATCCCAGAATATAGAACATGGCAATTACATGGTTTCATGTTAGATTGTTCTTGTTTGCAATTCAGTACAACCCTGTCTCTGGGATTCCTGAGGAGCCTGGTAAAGTTGTCAAACATTTCAATCAGGGTTAATCTGGCAGATATTTTGTATTTCATGTCATGATTTGGATGAAGGCACATCAAATGATGTTGTGCTTCATAGAAACAATCTGGAGGACAAGATCACCCAGCACTTGTGCTAAATAAAATGGCTGATTTCCATCTTCTGGTGTAAAACTGTCTAATTTGATTTGCAGTTCTTTAAGACTCGCCTGAATTCCAAAGGCTAATAGCATTCAGTTTTCTGGTCTAGGGTAATTTGTGTAATTACTCACAGCTTGAGGTGCACTCTCAACTGGGCCTGGAGTTGCCATGATCAGTGGGGGAGGAAAATTGTGAAAGTCAAATTAAAAAGAATGGGGATGACTAAAAGAGAATGTCACAAGGAGCGGGATAGAATTTTAGAAAGCTCCTGAAGGACATTAGGAGTCATCTCAACCCAACATACTGAAGGGCATTGGACTAAAAAATGGCAGGCCTTGATGAAGGGAACAGGGTCCACTGGTGCAAGCATAAGTTTGCAGATGAGTGATTGTGTAGCACAGCACTTGGCTTCCTAACCTGTGGTTGCTGAAGTTGAAGTGGCACTGAATGAAGTATTTGTAAGAGAATTGCCATTCTACCATCCATGGGGTGAGATGGTGGCAGAGTGGTAATATCAGTGGTCTAGTAATCAGAAAGCCCAGCCTGATGCACTAGGCATGTGAGTTCAAATCCTGCCATGGCAGCTGGTGGAATTTAAATTCAGTTAATATAAATCTGGAATTATAAAGCTAGTCTGATGGTAACCATGAAACTGTCATCAATTGTTATTAAAGCCCACCTGGTCACAAATGTCCTTTAGGGAAGGAAATCTGCCATCCTTACCTGGTCTGGCCTACATGTGACTATAGACCCACAGACATGTGGTTGACTCAGTTCAAGGGCAATAAGGAATGGGCAACAAAAGTGACACCCACATCCCATGTAAGAATGAAGGAAAAAACAAGTTATCCTTGATTTATTCAGAAGTGGAACATAAATGTTCTATGAGGTTTAACTGAGAAATGTATGCTTCTATTTACAGTTTTGAGTTCCAGTGGAACAGCCAACTTAGCCATCTATGTCACTGCAAACAGGAGATCAGTGCCTAGTGAAAGGCAGGCAATATTATGTCAGGTAATATTTCCCACAGGTAAGATTGTGACCACTCAATCATGGCAATTAACATCAGCTGGGATAGTGTTCACCACTCGCAAGAATTTTTAGGAATAATTTTGTGACTATTGGGCTTAAATTGAGTAGTCCAGCCATCAGGATGAAACTTGATTCAGAAGAGCTATTCTATCTCTGGAGAAAGTATTGTTTGACAAATAGGGAATCATTCTATTAGAGGAGACTAGAAGTGAATGAGTGAGAAAGATGATTCACTGGAGGTGTTTAAATTCATGAAAGGTTTAAAATCATATAACAAAGTGGGTTACAATGGTTGAAAGGCTCATAACCAGAGAATGCAGGCATAAGGATATGTTTTTTATGCAACAGTGGTTGAGGGTTGAAATACACTGTCTGATATGATGGTGGATGTAGTTTCAATAGTAGTCTTCAAAAGGGAATTGGATAAATACTTGAAGAAGAAAAAAATACAGATATGTGGGGAAAGAGCAGGGGATTCAAATTTTTCTATAATCATCTTGAACTCGCTGCTCTCGAGGATGGTGGAAGCAGAAACAATCAATGGTTTGAAAAGGAAATTTGTAAAGGAAATTTCATTTTTTCATAATATTACTGTGGGATACTGAAGCAGGCTTGTGGGTGCTGTGTGTGTGTGTTATGTGTGTGTGATTAATTTACTTGAACTGAAGACAGTCAGATTGCAAGGTTTAAATCATCAAAGGGTTGAAGTCCCAGTAGATACATTATGAATGGGAATTTGCATTAGGAGATAAGTGAGGAGTGAAGTGTTAGCTGTTTGAATTTCAAAGATGCATGAACGGATGTTTTACAACTGGCAAAATCATAAATAAATAAGGCAAAATTATTAAGTTTATTTTTCCAGAATGTGCTGGCCATAATGACGATGTAAAAGATTTTTATATTCTGTGAAAGGTAACTTCCAAAGAAATTTTAAAACAATGGGTTTTAAAGATCAAAAGGGAGAACATACATTTAAGCAAAGATTGAAAGCTACATAGTGAGTGGCCATGTGAAATCATAGAAGGTGGGCTGTGCAAAGACAGATTTATGAAAAGCAGCCATTAGCTAACCTGAGAAGTGCTTGCTTGTTCAGAAAGCAAGGTTTTGTTTTAGCCTTGAATTTCCATTGTCGAGTGGGAGGGAGAGGGAAGCCCTGTGAAATACCTCCCTTATAGCAACAGTGGGTACCTTACAGTAATGGTATTAGATGTTTTATAGATTAAGAATCTATTCGGGCTGTTGCCTGGAAAAGGGTGTATACTTGGGAGACTAGTTAAGTGGGCAATGTTATAAGGCTAAATTTAACCGTGTAACTATAATCTTGTGTGCTTAAGTTTTCTTTTCTTTCATTAATAAAGGTTTTAAATTAATATTTAAAATCTCCAAAAGTGGTAGTGGACTCTTTACTTCTGACTTCAGTGCACACACCTTTCCATAATAAAAATACAATTTGTAAATTGTTGTGATAGCTTGGCCAAGTTTCCCTTTGGCACTTGGTAAGCCCAGCAATTACCACCCTCCATATCATAACAAAATAAATGGGCAATTAAAGGAAAAAAGGTTGCAGGGCTACAGGAATAGATTTGGCAAATGGAACTAACTGGATTGCTACATGGATAGCCAGCATAGAATTTATTGGCTGAATGGCCTCCTTCTGTGCCATAGATAACTCTATGAAGTGACAGGCTTGATTTATTACTGGTGATGGGGATGGGAAATGCATATTGCTCCCGTGGCAGAGGCCTGACCAAATTAAGTGCCTGTCAGGCATTTAACTGGCCAGAATGGGCCTTCCTCAAGACTTTGAACCTCAATGGTGGAAATTTTGTCCTCTAAGAGCTGCCAGCCATTAGAGACATTGCTGGCACCTCCACCTGGAGCTGTGGCTGCTGCTGGCAGTGCTACATGGACCCACAAAGGATTGTCGTTGGATCCCTGGACTCAGGTGAGTTAGAGCGGGATGAAGGTCATGGGAAGATGGGGCAGGGCATCAGAGACAAGGGGCGGCATCGTCCCATATTTGCACCAAGTGCAGCAATAGGCTTGTAAAATGACATTTTAGCCACTGGCCGCAATGGCAGGTTTTCCCGCTGTATCGTCCCAAACCCACTGCATCCTCAGGAAACAGGCCATTTCTTATGGCTTCTCTGGTAGGTAAAGACCTACTGTGAGCCCCCCAAAAGTGATGTGATGCTTTCTGTGAAGCCTGGCGCTGATGACTGCAAGTGGTGACCAAAGCAAGGTAGACAAACAAACCTTGAAGTCCCTAGTGAAGTGCAGCCCGCCAGGTGCACATCGCTTATGTGCTGTTGTGAAACACGTCGGCGTGTTTTCCCGCCGTCATGAGCAGATGATCCAGTGGGGTGGGGTGGGGGGGGTGGGTGGTGGGGGGCGGGGGGGGGAGGGGACAATTCTGGCTGGTTGGCCTTATATGCAGAGTTTCCGGATGTCCGATGGCGGGAAACACGCCCCACCATCAGTGGGCTGAGCAGATGATCGTAAACTGGTTTCAAGCCGTCGTGAAATTGATCGCGCCATATCGTCCACTCATGCCACTGAACATGCCCAATGCTAGCAGGCATGAAAAATCCCAGCCAAGGGCAGGGTTGTGGCTTGCAGCGCCCCCTCTCCCCCAACCTTTCTGATGTTGGGTATCTCAACCGGACACTGAGTGCCTGACAACAAGGGATTCCCTTTGCAGGACACTGACAAATCTGACAGGATGGAGAAAGACTCATAAACACCAGAGGAAGTCACCCAGCATTATATGGCATAAGTTTCTGAAGCATTATTTGATGACTTCAAACGTCTGCTTGATGAGGAGCCTCTTTTGCCCATGCAGCTTATTTTAACTGTTCCCTGCTACGATATGGGACATTGGTTGCAGAGAGATGTAATAGTTGCACCAGGTAACATATCTTTTGAAAGCCAGACTTCATCTTTGAAGGGTTGTGTGATATTTAGTTGCCTCAAAATAAAAGCATTAAAAGCAATGTAAGAGCATTTACATGTTGATGGGATAATAACACTTTCCACTGAATTAATAGAGGCTATCCAACCAGTTTCCCCATTCCTTTCAATGTTTCGAAAAGAGTGGACTGTCTTAAAATGAAGGCATGAGTCCTCCCAGGATATTGCCATTAACTTGAATAATAAGGTTAATCTTATCTGATGGCACCTGAACTTTAATGGAATGAAAGTTGTGGGAGAGACCCAGAGAGGCATGTGGGTGTCATCAATGACCTGCTTCAGTCTCTGAAATCCTATCACCTACAAAACTTTTTGCGTCCTGTCAAAATTTAGGTCTTTTTCAAAATGTGTCTCTTTTTTCCCACATTCAAATCTTGAAGTACTATTGGAACTCCCAAAGGAATTTCATCCTGACCACTTTCCTGAAGACACAAGACTATTGTAAGATGTTTGTTTTGAAATACAAGACTTTCATTTACAATTGTTAGGCCTAAATAGCAACTGAGAGTAATGCATCAATGAAAATCCTAGATAAACCTAAACAATAGCCAAAAAACAACTTTCAAATTATCACTGAAAAGTCCTACACTCCTTTAAGATACTAGCTCCTAACAGTCAGACATATAAACAGTCAAGCATTTGTTTATATTTTTAAATTATTTTATGAGATATGGGCTTTGCTGGCAAGGTCAGCATTTGTTGTGCATTCCTAATTGCCCTTGAGAAGGTGAGTGAGCTGCCATCTTGAATTGCTACAGTCCATCTTGTGTAGGCACACCCACAGTGCTGTTAGGAAGGGCGTGAAGGAATATGTGATGAAACAAAAATGAAAAAAAAACTAACCTTAAGTTTAAGTCTGGATTTGGAGTTCAAGTTCCCAATGGGCCTCAGGCCTTCTGTGCATGTGCTGGCCAGGAAATGGCTGCACATGCGCAGTCTGTGTTTTGTTACATTTTCGGGTCTTCTGTACATGCACCAGCCAGAGAATGGCCGCGCATGCACCATTTGTTGGTTTCACCATTTTTAGGCTGTGAATCAGCCCTGGGCACATGTTCAGAAGAAAAGTGAAACAGTGCGAAACTGCAGGTGAGGTGATCTGAAGAGGAGTCTCATTCAAAAGAAGGTGTCCTAGGGAGCAGAACATGTGGAAAGGGACAGGGAGAGAGCCCCAAGCAAAGAAGAAGATCCAAAACCAGTGAGTGGGCAGAAACAGGCTCCAGAAGGCAGTACCAGGTAAGGGACAAGGACAAAGAGCAGAAACAGATCCTGTTAAGCAATGTTGATAAAAAGGAGCAGAGCAATAAGTTCTGAATTAAAAAGTGAGAGCTGTGAGGGGCAAACCTGAAGATAAGTGGGCTCAAGAGAAGCCCTGAAGGTCTGAGAGGGCAGCCAAAGGTTGGTGACTCCATGCTGCAGGCTGTAAGGGCAAAGTTACCCTTTTGGAGCAGTGGTGTTCTGCTTGGCATGGCGAAGACCTGAAATTGTGCTTGGAAGGTGAAGCTTGACTGTACACAGGGATCCAGGGGAAAGGAATCTCAGAAGGCGAGATTGAAACCCTGGATGTGGATTCTTGTTAAAGCTGTCTGTTTAAGAGCTTGTTAAAGCTGTTTAGAGAGAATTCCAAGCAGATTCTTCAAGCATGGAGATTGGAAACCCTCATGAGAAAGGCAGGGTTTCTGGAAGAGCAGTTGGCTCAGTTGGCTGTGACAACCCTCTTGGTGGATTGTTGAGGAATCCATAGAATCTGCTTAGGTCGCATCTGTCATTTACTTTGGAGTGTGGTGTGCCTGACCATGGTTCGCCAATTGGTTCAAATGTACTGCATACTTACCCTGAATATTAGACTATAAGATGGACAAGGTAAATTGTTTGATCTTTCTGAGTTTGTGTGTGTCTGTAAAGAGAGAGCTGGGGTGAAGGAATGGTGAATATTTGAATCATTTCCTTGTGTTTGTATTGAGATCTTTCCAACCTTTTTTTAATATAGTTCATTTTTCTTGTTCAATAAATGTTTTATTCTTTGTGTTAAAAGTTCATCAGCAGACTCCTGTGAATTTGTTCAGTAACTTACCTCCACAGTTTCTAAAAAAAAATAAAAGTTAGGATCTCGCAAGCCAGATTTACCTCTGGGATCTGACTGGCCTAGTATTAATATCAGCTGGGATCTTAACAAATGGCAACATCATTCCATGTCAGGATGTTGTGTGGCTTTGAGGGGAACTTGCAAGTGGTTGTATTCCCATGTGTCTGCTGCCCTTGTCCTCTAGCTGGCGAAGGTGCTGTCAAAGCTGTGGAGTGTTGTGAGAACAGGGCTTTCAAAATTTGTGAGACTTGGCATAGAATTAATCTCATGCATCTGAAAGTGTTGCATGGCAGTGCAGTCTCTAGAAACTTATTTGGGTGTACAAGGTGCTTTTTTCAATTGTTAGCAAAGGTAACTTAGGTGTTTGGTAAAGGAGCATGACAGAAGTAGTAGTTGTAGCCATGAAAAGGTATTAGGAAGGAGCCTGTTAAAGAAACACTGCTGGCTTACTTAACATATGTTATCCTAGACACAGGGCACGGCAAAAACTAGCCCAGACTAGCCCATGGTAGGTGTGAATCCAGTGATCATCAGTAGATAGGTGCCAGTCATTAGAATGCTAAGTAAGAAGAGACAAGGGAAAACACTTAGCACTCATTGTGACAGCAATTACAGGTAACAAGGTGACAGTCACTGGAATGCCAAGATACACACAAAACAAGACAGTTGGTCTAAGGCATTTAACACATATTGTGATAGATTGCGAGCCTACGTGACTGAGAACACATCTTCAGTCACGAAAAGGCAGGGACCAAATGTATAAAAGACAAGGTAACAACTCAGAAGACAGAGTACTGTCTTGGATTGGATTGACTAAGACAGGCTGTCTCTGCATTTGCTTGAATAAATGATCAAAAACTGCATCTGAGTCTCCAAGGTGACAATTTCACCAACAACAAACTTTAAAAAAATATTCTCTATCTGTAGCACTCTGAATCAGTGCTGCTCCCAATCAGTTAGACATTATGCTAGGCCTCAAACTCTTAGGGCAGGATTTCCTGGCTCCGTCCACTGCTGGGATCATTCGGTCCCACTGAAAAGCAATGGGCTTTTGGCTGGACTGCCCGATCTCCTGCTGTGGGTCCTGCCACAACAGGTCAGAAAATCCCAGCCTTAGAATCGGCCCTTTTATTTATCTAACAAGTGAGTTATGTATCGATATAAACATAGTTTGTTATGCCAAAATCAATAGGCCAAAATTTATTGTAAAACTAATGATGTGGCTAAAGGTGCTCACTTTTGTTTATGTGCAGATCAAACAGCAAGTTTGAACAAATACAAATGCATGATTATACATGAAAATCTGGATGTTGTTGTCATTCTTCCATCAGCTCTACAAATGCAGCATCTCACCATCTTTCTCCTCATTTAAAATTAATCGAACTCTGTAAAGTCCTTGTGTTTAACACACAACCATGGACTAAACTCATCACAGAAAGTCAGGGCTTATCTGTTTCTGTGTAAGTACCTTTTTAACGGTGTGATATGCCTTGATTACTTTCAAACAATGTCTCTGGCACTGAAAATTAGATTTTTCAAATTTGGCGATTCATTCCTTCAGCTTTTAATTTTTGGAGTTTAAAAAGATGTTTTTAATTAAACATTTAAAAAAATTCTTCCAATCTCTTCTTTCTTTCTCTTTTAATCCATTCTTTCTTTTCCTACATTGTTTAGTTTTATCTAGCCTATTTGACATTGAATTAAATATTCTAACAGACACTTTGTGGTTAAAATTATTCTGTTCATTAACAATTCTTCAATTTTATTAATTAAGGAGATACACAGTTGGTTTCCCTGTTTTCACAGTCCCAGATCCCCTGTGCAGGGTGCTGTGCCATTTTGATGTCCTTCATTCAGCAGCTTGCTGTGCCAAAGTGCATTTAAATGAACTGGGCAAGGACTTATTCAGTTGTGGTGGGCCACTGATATCCACAAGGAAGCTTCAGTAGGTTGAGCACTGCACAGCTGCTCTGTCTGACATTCCCAGAGGACTTCAGGCTTTAGTGAAAATAAGTAACAACATTTTTCAGCTTGAAGGGGAGACTTCCTGCTTCTTGCAAAGGGTAACTGATTCCTTTTACAACTTTCTTAGTCAGGGTAAGGCCTTGGGCCTTTCTGAAGGTTTCAGTGGTACTCCTGCCAGCTCTCAGCTGACAAGAATTCCAACAAAACTTTGTAAGAGTATAATGAGTGGAATTTCCAGGTTAGCTTGAAAATGTTCCCCAGACATGTTCCCTTGATGTAAGGGGCAAGCAGAGCATTTGCCATCTTCTCCTCAACTGGAAATTGGGAACTTAAAGAAATCAGGGAAATGGGTTCCACTGCAACTTGTGCCACTGGCAGGTGATCTCCCTGCTATCCACCTGTTACCCCAGCCACAATTTTGAACAGCAGCAAAGTAGTGGAAAGGGCCTGGTTTTTATAATATACAACTGTTGTATATAAGCCTATAGGACCATGATTAGATATTTGACCTGAAAAATAGTGAAAATTTTACAGACTGAAGATCAAGCTGAAATTTAGAAAACTCTATCAGCATGCATGTTAATATCTGTATATCACTGGTATCCTTGCTCAGTGTTAGTGGCAGCAGAATAATGATCCTACACTTTCATCAAATCACCCCATAAAGTTTACATACATTTGGAACTGACTGCTGTCCACCTTTTCCTATCCGCTAACTGGTCTGTGGCAATTAGGTGACCTCTAAATCTGAGTGCTGATTACCTGAGATTACTATTTCCCAATTAGCAGCAACTTGCTGTTGTTTCACTCCCAGTTTCATGGTTCCTTTCTCCAAAATCTGGCTCCAAACCTTGGCCACCTGGCTCTCTCCATCCTTAGGCACCCCACCCAGTTCAGTCCTGGGTGAAGGCTGCTTCCTGCTGTCTCCCACACTGTGCCCTATGTCCCACTTTGCCCCTAAGGACCTCAAGCTCCTGCCTTGTGCCAGACCTCCCACTCACTCCTGGGGCTTGGTGCCAGGATTCCTGCTGACTTCTGAGTCTTCATGCCAAGCCTCTTGCTGTTCCAACCTTGGCACGAGGTCTGCCACTCATTCAGACCTTGCCACTGGGCCTCCTGCTTGCACCGGGCCTCCGCGTCAGACCTCCTGTTTGCATCAGTGCTAACTCCTGAGTCTTGGAATCAGGCCTCCCATTTGCCTTCCGGGGTTCTATGAAACAACAGGCCTCCTGCTGTCAGCATCACTGTGCCAAATCTTTACTCTCTCAGCCTCGATCTGGAACTTCCATTTGTTGCCAGGTTTCCCACTTTCCCGGCCTCAATACAGAATCTGCCACTCTCCGGTGTCCAATACAGACTTAATATGGAAGACTAAAGGGAAAACCGAGTCATGAACTGTTGAGTGAATCGATTTGTTTCAGTAGACATAGATGTGGTTCACAAATAAATCACTGAGTTGAAGTGCAGCTGGACATAAATAACTGATTTAACAGAATCTATAATGTATTTTCCTTTACACAAACCTCGTTTTGCATCCTCTGAGCTTTCAGTTTTATATCTTCCGTATATTTGTGCAGGTAATTTAAAAATTGAAAAAAATAAATTTTCCATACTTAAGCATTAAATACTTATATTAAATGGGTTTTGGTCACGTTATTAAATTGGGTCAAAAACAGAAAATGTTGGAAAAACTCAGCAGGTCTGGCAGCATCTGTGGAGAGAGAAAAATAAAGTTAACACTTAGAGTCTGTATGACCCAAGGCTTGGCAGCAAGGCAAAGAACAGCCAACAGGGCAATGGCTTTCCCTTTCTTGCATGGTTTTGAGGATTTCAGGACTTGAGTCTGTCAGCCAATGCTGCAGACGTAGCCCCTCAGGCCTGCTGCAGAGCTTTCTGGTGCAATACGGGGGCATTGTTTTCAGATAAGTAGGGGGCTTATGTTTTTTTCCTGGGACCTTATCAAGATTCATGATTGTTCCACAGGTGTCTGTTGTTGGTACTCTTACTTCTGAGTCAGAACATTTTGAGTTTGAGAGTCAACCCAGAGGCTTGTGCACAGAATTTAGGCTGACGCTTCAGTGCAGTACTGAGGGAGTGCTGCATTGCCAGAGGTTCCATCTGTCATAAGAGATTTTAAACTGAGACCCCAACTGCCCCTTCAACCTTGAGTGAAGTAAATTATTCCATAGCACTAACTTGAAGAAGAATACAAGAGTTCCACATGATGTCTTGGGCAATATTTATCCTCAAATAACATCACTAAAAAAGACAGATTATCTGGTCATCATCACATTGCTGTTTGTGTGAGCTTGCTATGCGTGCATTGGTTGCCCTGATTCCTATATTACAGTAGAGAAGTTATATATGGTACCAAAAGTGCTTAGTTGACTTTAAAGCACTTTGGGACATCCTGAGGCCATAAAAAGTGCTATATAAATGCAAGTATTTCTTTGAAGACCACTTTCAATCGATGAAAGTGCCATTGAGATCTTACATGAGTGGGATTGTTGGGATGACCTGGAACATGTGGCAGAATCACCTTCTCCACCTCTCACTCTGGAATTTCAGACAGCAATGTAAACAAAGCAGAATTCTAGTGGACTCAGGTTCCACCTCAAATTCCTGGTTTTCACTGCCCTTCTCCAACCCAGATATTTCAGGCCCATTGCTTTGTTCTTGGTTTAACAGTAATAATGAAATGTTACAAAGTAGTTACAGCACAGATGCAGATTCCATATGGGTCTTCTCCCGTTGCTCTTTGTCTAACCTCATCAAGTATTTTTCTGTTCCTTCACAAAAGCAAAATATTGTGGATTCTAGGGGCTGAATTTACCCCCCATAGGGGAGGGAGTTGATGGGCAGGTGTGTACAGGTGCGCTTCTGATCACGCCCCTGATCGGAGACGCAGCGCCATTTTATGTGGGCGGGCCAATTAAGGCCCGGCCAGCGTGACATCCGCACAGAAGCGCTATGCGCTCCTTGTGCAGGTGGGGGGTCGGGGGGAATCCCTAAAATCAAGAGTGTGCTCTTTCACGTATACGCACGAAAGAGCGCACTCATCTCCCTGAGGCTAAGTGCTGCCTCAGGGAGATCAGCTCTAAATGTTAAAAACCTAAAAATAGAAAAGTAAAATTTCCCTAACAGGTCCCCTCATGTGACAATGTCACATGAGTTGGGATATGTCCATAATTTTTACAAAAGCTTTATTAAACTTTTTTAAAACCTACATGAAACCTCATCCCGCCCGTGGATGAGGTTTCATGTTTTTTCTAGTTCCCGCCGGGGCTCCTGGCCTGCCTGCCAGCCTTAAGGTTGGACGGGCAGGTCCTTTAATTACTCAATTGATCCCGTCAATGTCCTCAATTGGTCATTGACAGATCAGTGGGCCCGCAGCTGATTTTGCTGCGCCCCCGCCTTCCTGAAAACTTAAATCGGGTGTGATTAGGTCAGGAGCTCCCCCCGATGTCACCGCACGTCATTTTATGCGTCGGCGAGTGGGCCCCGGCCCCGCTTGCCGACTCGTAAAATTCTGCCCGTAGGAGAAAAAATTAAATAAAATGCTGGAAGATGCTAGGCAGAGCAGGCAGCATCTGTGGAGAGAGAAGCAGGTGTAATGAACAGAATTTTAACTGGCAAATGCAGGTGGATTCCAATAGAGACACAGGGTTAAATCCCCCCAAAATGCTGGAATGTCAGAACCTGACATCACTATGCCCACTTACAGTTTTTATCGGGGTAAGTTTGAAGGTGTGCAGGAAACCCCCATGAGGCTGTCAGATCTGTAATTTAAATAAGTAAAGAGCCAATTAATGCTGACTTTACCTCAGCATTCTTGCTTTAACAGCCAACATACAGGCTTCCCAAATTGACATTCGCCAAGTCAACAAGCAGAGAGCTCAGCAGGATTCATTACTCTGTGAAGCTGACAGGTTGGAAATCCTTTGAACACTGAAATTTCATAGCCATTCCTTTGCCTAAGAAAGGCAAAGTACAAGACTTGCGCTCCCAAGCCGTTTTCTGAGAGTGTAATTTCCACATTTTTGGCAGTAATTTCACCAATCTTCGGCTTCACTCTGCTTAAGCTGCACTTTGCTGCAATCAAGTTTCATTGCAGCACCGAAGCAGGTTATGTGAATGAGGAACAAGAGGAGCAGCAAAACCAGCAGCACCAGATGTGACCAAACCCGATTCCATGGACTTCTTAACAACCCACGCAGACGCTTGTCGCATTGTGAACCAACCAATCTCACTGAAATTTCATCTTTCTCACCAACCTCTACATTTGAAGATCTGATCTTGGAATTCTCCGGGATGGTTTCAACAATGGCCCACCTGGCAGGGTTTCAATCTCGCCTTCCAAGATTCTTTTCCCCTGGATCTCTGAGTATACTCAAGCTTCACCTCCCAAGCACAATTTCGCATCTTTGGCCGTGCTAAGCTGCTTCAAAGGGGTACTTTGCCCTAGTGGCCCACTTAGCTGAAAGTCTGTTCCCTGCAGATTGCAGAGCCTACTTCTCTGCTCCATTCTTTTACCTTACCTTAACAGGACTGATTTCTGTCCCCTGGCTTTGTCCCTTGCCTCTCTGTATGCATCCCTTGTTCTACACCCTGGGACACCTACTAGATAATAACTTCCGTATCAGGTCATCTGACCTGCCTTTTCGGTCTGCTCTCACTTTCTTTCTTCTGTGCAGGTGTGCAGAATCAGTCCTTGGTCTGGAGAAAATAAAATGGTAATTGTAACCAGTTCCTGGGCATTGCATGCATGAAAAGGCCAAATATTGCTGGGAATCGGAGTTCCTGACCTCCAAACTAAAGAGGGTAAGTTGAGGTTGCATTACAATAGCGCAAGTAGAGATAAATGGGTCTGATATGATAGTCATTACAGAGACATGGTTGCAAAGTGACTAGGACTCGTACCTGAATGTTCAAGGGAATTTGACAATTAGGAAGAATAGGAAGAAAGGAAAAGAAGGTGAGGTGGTCTCAATAAAGGATGAGATCAGTACAGTGGTGAGAAACGATCTTCATTCAGGAGATCAAGATATAGAGTCAGTTTGAGTGGAGATACGAAATAGCAAGGGAAAGAACACACTGGTGGGAGTAGTTTATAGGCACCTGAACAGTAGCTACACTGTAGGACAGAGCATAAATCAAGAGCTAATGAGGGTTTGTAAGGAATAATAATCGTGGGAGATTTTTACCTCCATATAGATTATCCAAATCAAATTGGCAAAGGTAGTTTTTGGGGATGAGTTCACAGAGTGTATTTTGGACACTTCCTTAGAACAATACATTCTCAGGCCAATCAGGGAAGATGCTATTCTAGACCTTGTGTGTGCCGCAGACAGCGAAGATGGAAATTGTTGAGCTGCTTTTCTTGGTAGCTGTACATTTTGATAGCTCCACCACTGGCAGTTTCAGATTGAAGAATGGAGTGAAACAAGACAGCGCCCTAGCCCCCCCCATTCTTTATGACATGAACACAAAACACCCTGAAAGTGATCTTCTGTGCCAATACTGTGCACCATGGCCCCACTTCGACCTATCGCAAAGTGAAGCTAGACCACAAGGTAAACTTCCACAATCACCTGAAGAAGGTAGCAACCAAGACAAAGGCAAGAGTTAACTTAGTCTAGAAACTGGCAAGCACAAGCTGCGGGTATTAGCATTAGTACTTTGGAGATCAGCAATGGCTCAAGTGTACACAGTCGCTGAGTACTGCGTACCAGCATGGGCAAGAAGTAGCCATATGTGACCTGTTGATGTTCAAATGTATAGTGCAAAGCAGTGCACCATTGAAACCCTCAACAGACCCTAACAACCTGGCTGCTCATGCTGTTGCGGCATCGCTCCTCATTCATGGGCCATTTATGAATACCCATGCTTAACCGTTGACAATATAATTTCAACCCTGATGAAGTTTGGAAAGCCAAATGGCATTCACAAGAAGTCACATACGAATGCCTTGTTAAAGACTTGATGCAGAAGATCCATGACTTTGAGCTTCTGCGAAGCTCATGGGCAACCCTAAACTACATCTGTGCAAACCATGGCACGTGCGGAAGCTTGGTGAGCAAATGGAAAATTAACAAACTCTCCAGTGTGTGACTATGGTAACCAGGCCATAGACCATTTAACAACTCAATGCCTGATTCACAAATACAATGGAGGCTTACAGTGATACACTCACTACTCTTGATGCAATTATTTGCTTAGCCACCCGAATGTAACACCATTGTTGTTACTCTATATCTACAGCCGCCATAAGAAATAAAGGCTGTAACTTCCAATCTCCAGGGCATTTTAACTGGGGGCTACCCTAAGGTGTGCTGGGGAACCCCCATCCATCCCCCCCAACATCGGAGGTCCCCAGGTAAGGATTGCATGGCAATTATCCGGGAAGTTCAAACTTCCATTGGGCAATTGTCCTGCGCTGGAAACCATCTGAAAGTATAATATAAATCGTAAACTTTGGATGGTTCCAACTGTCTAACCACAATAGTTACCCATGAAAAGTTAGAAGAATTAAAACAACTTCTACCACCCCCATAGCACTCCCCCCACCACACTGACCCTACCACAGGCCCCCACTGACCACCTGAACCCCCCCAACTGACAACTCAACTCCCCCACCCACTAACCACCTTTCTCCCCAGGACACTTGACCCACCCCCCCACTGACCACCCAACACATCCCCAAACACCCTACCCAGCCCCTTAACTACCTGACCCACCCCCAACCAAAAGAACCCCCCCCCCCCCAACTAACGCCCCCAATGACCACCCAATTCTCCTGACAACCCGACCCTCCATCACTAACCAGTCGACATCCTTGGCCGCTCGAACCCCATACCCCCAGTGACTAGCCATGTCATGAAGATGGAATGCAATGAAAGTGGAGGTTTGGCTTGAACTTCTAGTTCTGCAAATGTTCTTCCATGGTATTAGATCCTTGTTCAAGATGGACTTGATGATCATTGCAGCTGGCTGCTTACATTGCCAGGACAAGGTAATCCGCATTTGCAAATTTATGTTACTTTGTTGGTGGCATGTCACTCATGTAGACGTTTAAGAGCACCCGGGCAGTACTGAGCCAGGTGGCAGTTTTTTATTGGAAAGCCTCAGAGCAAGCTGCTTTTATCACTCAAATAGGGTGGAATCCTCCCATATTGGCACAAAGAGCGGTAGCGAGCGCGAAAAAAGACATTTTACCCACCGGCCGCAATGGCGTCTTTTCACGCAGTATCATTCCATTCCCTCATTAATTATGCATTAGTGGGGAACACACTGGTTCACTAGTGGGCGGGCTCAGATTTGCCCACCAGCACTTCCTTGCTGCAGGCGCCATATTTAAAATGCGCCAGAGCTCATGCCTACTTGATGTCTCCAGGCTAGGACTGCTACTGGTGACAGATGGCTCCGAAAGCAAAGAAAACAACAGCCCTAAAATTTAGTGACACCTCTCTGATGTGCCTGCTGGGCACAGTGGAAGGCCGCTGCGATGTCCTCTACCACCGCTCTGGCCGCAGGAAGTCCGCCAGAAACACCAATCTGGCTGGGGAGGTAGTGGCAGCGGTGGTCAGCACCAGTGGAGCACAGAGGAGGTCAGCCATCCTGTACAGGAAGAGGGTGAATGCTCTCATCTGTTCTGCCAGGGTAAGTCACTTTTCTCATCGCTCTCAACTCACACACTCACAAACCCATCACACACCCAAAGGGATCTCACACCTCAAGGAACAACACAACTATCTCTCACACACACCCTCACATCTCCATCAGGCTCATATCTTCTTCAGCCTGTGTCCTCATCCCATCCATGGCTCTGCTCACCACACAAACATTCCATGCAGAGCCATGTGTCCTGCTCACATTCTCTCCATCTATTTTCATGCAGGAGAAACTGGCTCACAACAGCAGGGAGAAGTCACAGACTTCTGTGGCCCACATTAGGCCCCTCACTCACTTTGAGTGCGCTGACTGGTGAGGACATGGACCGTACCTGTGGTGATGCTAGTGTCAGCGGACCCAGCACCACAGCATCCCTCCCTCAATGCAAATGTGAGTGCTCTCTCTCCTGCTTTTGACTCAGCTGACACACACTAATTGTCTCTACTTTGGTTTACAGGGAGCTCTGCCAAGCAACTGACACCCGTAGCCAGCCAATCCCTCAGCTCTATCCATGTCCTCACCTCCAGCCAAGAGGACACCTCCACCATTGAAGAGCTGGAAATAAGCAGCTTGAAAGACCTATGAAAGTGCTTACCAACATCCTGCATCAGCACAGAAACACACATCTCAGTGGGACCAAAATCTAGAGCAGGCTTGGATTCAAAATCTGGCGGTCACTGCACGACCATGTGTCCTCAGCAGGAGGAGGCAGGTTCAGCTGAGCTCCCAGGCACTCGGGGGACTGCTGGGGATGAGGCATCTGCGATGTCCAAGCCAGAGGACAAGCCTCTGGCTATGGCTTTCCAATTCATTGTGGAGAGTTGGCAGATGGTGGGTGAGCATCACACAGAGCTGTTGGAAACCCTCAACAGAGTGGTGCACAAGTTGGAGGAGTGCATCTGCCTGTTCTCTGGTAAAGTGGTGCCCACATATGCGCGCATGGAGGTGTCCATGGGAAAAATGGCAAACGCCATAGAGACCTTGGTCCAGCAGAATAGGGCACCTCGATATCCCTCTAGCTGCTCCTTCACTTCAAGGAATCAGGCCAGGGCCCTCAGGCACCTGAAGGGAGGTGAAGCAACACCCCTGGGTTATCCACTCAGGAATCTCAAGGGTTGTCCTCTCCCTCTACAACCTCTTTGCCTGTGACCCCCTCAAGCTCATTCTCTGTCACTGCAGAGGGAGCAGCTGGACCACAGGAGGACAGCCAAAGCAAGCTGGGGTTCTCAAAGCCTCAGCTCTCCAGAGGACGCACACTGGAGTCATCAGAGGCAACAGGGCCAACCATTGCACAGGCTGTCTCCATCCGTGCTGCAGATGTCAGGGCAGCACATGGAAGAAGTGGTAGGCCTAGAAAAGTTAAGAAATTCTGATCACAAGCTATTGCAGGGTGAACACATTTTGTCACTTTATAACCTGAAAATATCTCCACTTTCACTGAGTAATGTATAATGGTACCTTTCAGCTTCATTTACAGCTTAGCAAGTCCTCCACCTGCATCCCCCTGCCACTATCAGTTCAATTGTATGCAGTCGGACCACGAGTGATTCTGGAGGGAGAAGTGGGTGTGGCAGGGCTTTCAGTGCCTCATGCAAGCAATCTCCCATGCACGTGGAGCCTTCCTCCATCACGCTCATTTCCATGTCCTGAGCATTTTCAATGCTGCCTGCTGGGGTTCTCTTTCAGTTGTCCATCTGAGCTGACCTGCATCTCTACCCATCCACTGATCACACTCCCATGCAGCATCTGTTCCTGTCCAACGCAAAGCTCCGCTTACTTTTGATTTGAGAAAAATAATAGTCTTCAAGTTTCTGCTCAACTCCCCCATCCTTTCCCCTCCCCCAGTCACCCATGCCCTTTCTCCCATCACCATTGGCCTCTCCTGGCACCACCTTCCATCTTTTCACTGTCACCTGCCAACCAGAACACTTTTCTTTCCAGAATCTCCAGGTGAACATGTGCGTTCCCTACCTTCCTGAGAATCCCATCCTCATCCATATTGACCTCCCCAACTTCCTGCTTCCCACCACCCCCCGCCGGGCCTCCAACTTGCCACAGCCACCCTTGCCGTCCATTCTACTGCAACCATTGTACCCTCACCCTCCCACTCCTCCGGCTCACTCTGCCCCCTCTCATACTCACCATCCCTCCTACCAGTCCTTCCTTCAGTTTGCTGCCGAGGAGGCAGTTTCCAACTCCACAGACCCCTCCTTTGCATGTTCGCCTGGACACCCCCTCCCCTTACTCCCTCCTCCACCCTTACTCCCTCCTCCACCATTATGCCTCCCTCTACCCTTACTCCATCCTCCTCCCAGATACCTCCCTCCCTCTGAACTCCTTCCTCAACCCAGACTCCTTCCTCCCCCTATAATCCTTCCCCCCGAACTCCTTTCCCCCCCCAAACTCCTTCCCCCCTCTGAACTTCTTCCACCCCTAAACTCCTTCAGCCCCCTTCTTCCCCCAAACTCTTTTGCTTCTCTGAACTCCTTCTTCTCCCCGAACTCCTTCCACATCCCCCAACCTCACGCCCCCGACACCTTTGCTCCCCCCCTTCCAGCCTCACCCCCGACAACTTCGCCTCCACCCACCAACCTCACCACCACCCCTCACCCCACCCCAGCTCTCCCAGTCCCACCTCAACTTTCATCTCACACTCCCACCCTGATACACCTTCATTTCCCACTCACAGCTGGACCTTCCTTACCCCCACTGACCGATCTTCTATAGTAGCCCATGGCCAAGACTGTAATGTTTTGAAGCAGACCCAAGATATCGAAGGACACCTCCCACCTTCCGAGAGCTGCTTCACAGAGGAGCCATGTCTAGAAGAATCCACTCAGCACGCAATACATGTGTTCCTCTGGGGTCCAGTAGCTGTAGGGCTCCAGCATCTTCTGCCCCTTGGATATCCACGATCTGTGCAAGGCCCTAATGGTAAGTCCCGACTTCGGCACGTCACACTTGTCCAGACATGGGACAGGTGTGTTTTCCTGCCGGTGTAACAGAAAATTTAGTGTGGGGGATGATTCTGGTTGGCCGTTACTTTGCATCCCATTAGCGGGATGCAAAGTGGGTTCACGCCGGCCTCCAGTGGGATTGGCGTTCCACCATGATGGACAGCATCGGATGATCCCGCTGTGCTTTCATGCCAGCGCAAAACTGCTTTCTGGCCTTCTCGCCATATTGCATCCCCCCCCCCCACCAGCCATGATGCCTGATGCCAATTGGGCCGGAAAATTCCGACCATAGCCTCCTATTATCCAGTGTCAACCATAGCACACAGCATTTTGAGGCAGGGATGACCCTAGTGAGCATCAGCATCATCTTTCAATGCAAACAGTGTTGTATGCTGATGACAGGTCTATAAAGGCTGCACCAGTCTTTGGTTTCTTTGGCAACCTGACCTCAATGTGCATTGTAAAGACACCTGGTTGCAATAGATGTAATTAAACTGGAAACCCGCTTATACTTTGGAAATCACCAAGGAGAGGGTTAATTCTCCAGTGGACAATACATTCAAGGAGTTTATAGGTTGACACACAGGAGTGATGTTGACCTACAGCTTCCTGGGTTGTCAGTTGACTTGCTCAGTTTGAGTATGACAATGACAATTGTCTCCTGCCATGTTTTGGGATGCATTTGGATTCCATAATATGATGTACAGTTTTATTAGCTGTGCCTTGGGGCCTACTTAATGAAGAAATTCCAGAGAAACATGTACTCTGCCATCTCCCTTCCCTTTGTTGTGGCTCAACTGCACTTCACTTTATCTGTGCTGATGACGGTGGGTTCTTGTGGAGTAGTTGAAGTGATGGCTTCCATCTTGGAGTGGCAGTGACAGTTAGGGGGAAAAACTTCGAAATTTGTGATGGTGTCCTTTTCATTTACGGCTAGGGTATATTTTGGGTGGTAGTGGCTAATTATGAATTTGCATCCATGGATTCAATACTGGCTGTCTTGTTGTTCATTGTAACCATGTGTTATTGGAGGGTGAGGGCATTAATGTTCTACGTCTTCAACTTTTTTGCATGATACTGGCACTTTATTCGGAAAAGTCCCTCAATATTCCATTAGATAATCCTTGTTCCTCGAGCCTAAAGAGGGATGTTATAGTGGTTTGAATGGTTGCTCTGAAGACAAAGAGATTGTTGACCAATTTTTGGTTGCTTGGTTGATGGCAATAGCTGTGATTTTTCACTTAAAGGATTGGGAGACCATGGAGGTTGCCATCGTCTACTTCCTTGCAAATTGAAGGAAGTTGTTCTCAAAGTGATAGCTAAATATGCATTTGATCTCCCCAATGTAGTGGAGTTGCTGGTAATAATTCTGCTTTTGTCACTTAAAGCTCCTGTAGACCGATCTTTTGTTTCTTTAATTGTCCTGTTAATAACCTCTTCTGCCTTGCACCACCATCCCTTCCGCCATTTAATCACTGCTGTTTTTCACCCTATTGCAGGTCTTTCCTTTTGTTCCTTCTTCCCCTCTCCTAATTTGAAAATTAGAATTAGACCTTTTAGGGGAGAAATTATTAAACATATATACACAGTTTGGAAGAGTAATAAATGCACATTAATGAGTTGTATTTGCAATTTATCAATTGTAATTTTTAAATCTGAGATGGACAGGTATTTGTTATCCACAGTGTACTATGGGATAGGGGGTACAGGTGGATATATAGAGCCAGGTGGCAGATCAGCCATAACCTTGTTGAATGAACGAACAGGCTTGAGAGACAAAATGTCCTGTCACTGTTCCTACGTTTCCCTAAATGTTCTCCGACTGACAGCTGATCCACTTAACCCACCTTATTCCCCAGAACCAGGTTCAGCAATGTCTCCTTTGTCATTGGCCTAAGAATATAGTGCTAAAGAAAATATTCCTGAAGACATGTCAGAAGGTCTTCTCGCTCTCTGCGCCTAACACTATTACTATCCCAATCTCATCATTATTATCATGTGTGCTCTGCCTGAGGCCAGTCCTTTGCTCATAGTCTTTCTGTTCTTTGTCAGTCTTTTCATTTTCCAATAACCTCTTTTAATTTTCAAGCTATCCAGCATTGATATTCTTTTTCTTCTATTTCTTCCTTTTCCTTGAACTCTTCCCTCCATAACATCCCATACTAGTCTGTTTCCTCTTATGATGTGCCCTGCCCAGTCTCGCTGCCTTTTCCTAATTACATTCAGCAAATTTATATGTTCATTCGCTCTCCTCAACACTTCATTCTTTGCTACTTTTTCAGTATAACCAATCTTTTCCATTCTCCTCCAAACCAATGTTTCAAAGCTATGTAGCAAGTTGGTCTCCTCTTTCTGTAAGGTCCATGTCTTGCTTCCATTCAAAACAACACTCCAAATTAAGATCTTTACAAAGTCATTTTTTGAGTTGTTCATTCAGCTTTCTGGATAGCAGCTGTCTCCTCTTACTGAATACAACCTTTCCCATTGCTTTCCTTTTTCTTATTTCTTTGCTGCATTTTCCATCTGCAGTTACTATTCTTCCCAAATAGTTGATTTTTTGCACCTGTGCTAGTTCTTTACCTTCTATGAATATATGAATATTTCTTTGTGATTTTGAGATTTGCATCACTTTGGTTTTGCTGATATTCTCTTTCATTCCAAAGTTCATACCTGCTGTTACTAGTCTATCTACTAGTTTTTGTAATCCTTCTGTGCTTGCTGGAAGTGCTTAGTCATCTGCAAATCTAACTGATGTTATCATTTGTCCCCCAATCATAACGCTAAATTCTGCATCTTCAAACATTTCTTTCATCATTGCCTCTGCATAGATATTGAAGAGGACTGATGATAAACAACACCCTTGTTGAGCTATCTTTCCAGTCTCTTCCAATGGTTTTCAGCACTGTCAAGAGCTTAACCCAATCAACCCGGTTGAATGCTTTTCAAAATCTATGAAACAAACATATAATTGCTTTCCAAACTCTAAACTGCATTCACTCAATAATCTTGTCGATTGCTTCTCTCATCCCTTTCCCTCCTTGGAATCCAAACTGGTTATCTACGATGTAGTTCCGTACCTTCCCATCCACTCTCTTTGTTACAATTGTCAACACAACCTTTGATGCATTGACAATCAGACTAATTGTACCAAAGTCATAACATGGAGTCTTTGGCTTCCCAGAAGGAAAAAAACAGTAAAAACTGGGAAATAAAAATACTGGTCTGAACTGGTCTTGCATAACTTAAAATGGAACACCAGTAAAAACTGACAAGTATAAGTACTGGTCTGAACTGTTTTTTCCTCTTGGCTTCTTTCTTAGGGTGATCATTTTTTGTCGTCATGAAGTCCTCTGGCTATTCCCTAAGTAAATATCTTTACACATCTTAGTAAACTTTAATATTACATTCTTTCTGATGTTTTAAAGGCACTTTTCAGGTTTTTTTGTCAATTGAAGCCAATTTTCTAGTTTATATCTCATTTGTTGCTGCTTTTATCTAATTCTCTAGCATTTCTGGAATGAAATTGATGTCACCAGTACTCTTCTTCTAACTGAATCAATGCAGGTTTTTCAAATTTGCATATGTTCTTCAATATGTTCCTTCCATCTTTTTCTTACTCCATCAGGGTTTGTTGTTAAAACACCTTCCTTCCTCTCTATTGCTAATTCAGGTCAATTGTGTGAGGTCTTCTACTGATATCATTGTATCCCATTAGTACCTGTCACAATGGTTAAGTTGTTGGTAACTAAACTGGCATCACAGTGGAAGGCAATGGAGAACCACCGCTGAAAACAGCTAAGTAAACATCTCAGAATGGCATTAGAACAAATAAACACCAACAGCGTAGAGAGGAGCCCCTATCAAAGGATGGGTACTGTCATGCTCGGCAAGGGAGCAATTGAGGCTTCCCAAGTCACCATCCAGCGAAATCTTCAGATATACAAGCTTGTCAGTATCAAAAGAACAGGAACGTGAAATGTACAAATAAGAACGGGAAAAGAAAGCAGAGAACCCAAAGCAAGCAATGGAAAAGGAAAAAGTAAACATCCTATGGTTATGTGAAGTATGGTAGACATAAGAAGATCACTTCATGAACAGTGCAATAACAGAAAAACAGCTTCAATTTTTCGTGGCCTGTCCAACCTTGCAGTTGGTGGATGGGCGAATCAGCCAAGCAGCGTTTGCATTTTTCATCAAACCTCATCCAAGGGTGGGATAAAATTTATGTTATGAAATAAAATAAAAATAAATACCTGTGGACAGCATTTTTATCAGTTATGTTTTCAGGTGATTGTGATGCATGAACATTTCTTTTGCAGCTTTTTAAACCTTTATTTTAGCTTTTTCAGGTCTGCAACTCCCTGAGGCAGCTCCTACCTTCAGGGAGCTTTCTTGCAGTGCTCATCTATGCCTGCAGAAGCATCATCGCCTGCCCTCTTCCCCCCCCTATCCTAGCAGTGCTGAGGTTTTCAGTGTGCCTTTCATGCTGGCTGGCCATTAATTGGCCAGCCTGGGTGAAATCGCGGTTGGGGGCAATTGCAGTTGGGGGCTCGTTTCCCGACCACTCCCGGGCCCACTGATCACACATGCTCACCAAAGGTAAAATTCAGGCCCGTGAGTGATGAGATGAGAATGATATACACCAGAGAAGAGAAGGAATGTGAGTTAGATAAGGAAACTGTTAACTGCAGGAGTGATGCCAGTGCAAGTCAAATTGACTGATACTAGTGAAAATAAAGGGCAACCATCAAACAGTCTGGCCTCAACTGGCAGAGTATTGACAACACGTTCTCAGAATAAGTTCAAGGTGAGGGGCAGAAGGTTTAGAGGGGGATGTGAGGAAAAACTTTTTTACCCAGAGGGTGGTGACGGTCTGAAATGCGCTACCTGGGAGGGTGGTGGGGGTGGGTTGCCTCACAGTCTTTAAAACGTCCCCGGATAAGCACTTGGCACATTCAAGGCTATGGGCCAAGTGCTGGTAAATGGGAGGTAGGTCTGGTGTTTCTCACGAGTCGGTGCAGACTCGATGGGCCGAAGGGCCTCTTCTGCACTGTGTGATTCTATGATTCTGTGAAAACAGTGGATATCATATCAATATCATTAAAATATATATGCCTACAAGTGAACTTCCAGATGTGAAAGTTGATGAAATCGATGATAGAATTGAAGGACTAATCAAACAGGAGAGTAGAAAGAGCTATGTGATTGTTATGGGAGATTGGAACAGTTTTGTTGGAAAAGGAAGAGATGGCAAAGAAGTAGGGCCACATGGACCTGGAAAAAGAAATGTGCGAGACAAAAATTTGCTAATTTTTTGCAGAAGAACAGGATTCATGGGAAAGCTCAACCTGGAGCTGATACAGATTCAGATCATAATTTTATGAAAATGGTAACAGTATTCCGACTGAAGAAGATCCAACTGAAATATGTAGAAAATGGTGGAACACAAGCTGAAAGATGTAAATAAAGAATTTGTAAATGAAGTAAACGAAGCACTAGCCAAAAAAGATAAGGATACTACCAACACAAAAGAGTAATGGAAACAGATTAAAGAATCTCTCAAGGAAGAAGCGGCTAATAGTGTAGGGTTTTTAGGAAGAAAAGAGATCAAGAAACCATGGGTTACAATTGCAATTTTGTAAAAGACGAAAGGACAGAGAAAATGGAAGAATATTAAAGCAAGCTGAAATACAGATACTTAAAAACAAGTTAAGAAGAGAAACAGAAGAGGCACGAGAACAATGGTTAAGAGAGCAGTGTGATATATTCGAAAAATTGGATCGGCTTGATGGATGGACCTTATATATCCCAGTCTATATTAGGATAAATATAGCCCCAAAAACAAATGTAGTTTTTGCACAGATCTGTAATTTCTACACAGATTTGCTTCTCTATATCCTTCCCACCAGTTGGTGACCTACAAACGTAGCAATGTAGCAGCAGCTCTATTATTTCTTACCTCTAACCAAAGAGATTCTCTCCTTGACTCCATCATGACACTTCTCTCTCCATTACTGTAATATTCTTCTTAATTAATGCTGCCACCTCTCCTCCTTTCTTTCTTTCCCTATTTTTCCTGAACACCTTGCATTCTGGAATATTTAATACCCAATCCTGTCCTTTTTGAGCCACATCTCTGTTATCACCACAGCATCATCTTCCTATGTGACTTTTCGCACCTGCAGCTTACCAACTTTATTTACCACCATTTGTGTAAATGTGCTGAAAACTTAATTTCAATTTTATTTCTACTACTCTTTGCTTGACCCAACCTTACTTTTTCTTACTGTCAAGCTATTTGGCTCTCCCAATCCTTTGTGCACCCTGCTCCTGCTTTCTGATGCTACATCCTGATTCTCATCCCCCTACCAATTTAGTTAAACGCCCCACAGCGCTATCCTACAACCTTCTCCTTTCTAGAGAAAAGAAGCCTACTCCATTCAATCTTTCCTGATAGGTATAACCTCTCAGCTTTGGAATCATTCGACAGAATCCTTATTGCACCTTCTCACAGTGTCTCTATATCCTTTATATGTTATGGAGGTCAGACTGTTCACAGTACTTCAAATGTGATTTATCAATTCTATCCCTCCAGAAATCAAATTCAGGTCTTTGTTTGCTTTTATTATTGTCTTGTTAACCTGTATCGCTACTTTTAGTGAACTCTGTATCTGTAACCCCACTATTCATTTCATGTCCCAAACCACTTCAGAACAAGCTGGAGCATAAACTTTGGGACTTTTCTGAATTAAATTTCACTAGAGAACTATTTTCAATGGCTATCTTTACTTGATAGGGAGAAATATTGAGAGAGACAGAGAGGAGAGAGAGAGATAAATAGATTGAAGTGGTGACTAGAGTGACTGCTTTTTTACAAATACAGTGAACGCATTATTTACCTGACAGGAGAGTGACCAGGATTGTTCTCCCAGGACGGGTATGAGCTGTGATTCTTTGGGTTTTATTTTATTTTTTGGGATATTCTCAGTGGTAGCTTTGGCCTTTTACCCTTTTGGTGTTGGAGTTCATCTATGATTGTTGTTTTTGTGCTGGATCAGGCCTTGGTGCCTGTCCTGTGATGACTTTAAGTGATAGCTGCAATCAACACCCGAGTTCCAAACCAAGGGGTACATAACTCTATTAGGGTGGTGGTGAAAAGCAGTGTGCCCAAGGACTGCACCCGCTTCATAAAGCAAGTCCTTTTTTAATTCTAGGGATTTGATGCTGCATATATCTAATGCCTGCAAGATTTTCTCAGCAGTGCATAATTCAACACGATGTTTAAAAATGTCACGGAATACGTGAAATTTCTGAAGGTGTTCAAAGAGAGAGGAAACCAGGAGCTGTAATTGATCCTCATGGTGGAGTTTCTCTTTATGCTGCTTTTGCAAAAGAACTGTGTTGTGACCATCCATCTCTATAACCTCCATATTCCGGTGATGGATGTGTTCTCTTGCCTCACCAGAGATGTCAAAGTGGTTGGGAAGAGCACTGAGGTCAAGAAACTGTTTCAGGATCTGGACTGGCAAACGGCAGGTCAAGATGAGCTTGAAAGTGGACACCAAGGCAGCAATTCCCCACCCTCTCTCCATCTTTGTTATTGAGGGAAAACAGGGCTGCTTGACCTATGCAGGCAGCCCGGATTTTGTCACACTTGTGACAAATCTGATCATGTGGTAGCCAAATGCAGCTCAGTCATCTGCAAGAACTGCAAGCAGGGAGGCCCGACAAAAACACACAGCCTTTGAGGCGATTGTGGTGGGGAAGGGACCATCCCCCACCTCTTTCTGGAGTATACTTGTGCAAAGCAGGTCTGGAAAGAGATGCAGTGGTGGGACTCTGCGCTATGGGCTGTTCCCAGAGGTGCACATGGAGATATTCATCAACTGTTGCTGGAGGACCATCCACTTGGTGAAAGATGCCCTTTGGCCTGTCCAAAACATTCTGATCTTAAGGACAAAGAGCTCCCAACAATCATTTCCATGCTCCAGGACTAACTGCTGAGGGACGCGCTAAATCTTGGAGCAATCATCGCAAAGACTCAATAGGGAAAGTCCACTGTCTAAAGCCCTCTTGTCATAGCATACTGAGGGCCTAAAAACTGTGTAGAGCCCCTCAGGCCATATGCATCAGGGAATGTTTGAAATGAACCATAAATGTACATTGTAAATACAACCTATGGCAGCAAGTGTAGTAAGGCACCTCATTTATTGAAAGAAACTGATCTGTATTGCACATTATTTAATATCAAATTTGAATTATTGTGCAATGTGCTTTTCCAAATTTTATGAATAAAGTATATTTTTGGTAGGAAAAATATTGTGAATACATTTGATTATGCAACTGGGCTTTCCAGTTCTTTTTTCTTCAGCTACAGTTTATAAAGAAATCATTCTTCATTGTTTTCCCAGAATGAATCACTCACTCTGGTTAGAAGCATTGGAAACCTATCTCCAAATTAGCTGTGATTTCTCACTTTGAGGGGGGTACTTGAGCAGTTGCCTTTCTATCAGTGATGCTAGGTCAACCCAGCATTGTCCTATTGGTTTATATAAAATAAGCATATTGTCATGCCCATTGAAAGCATGACCTTTTCATAACTTTAAACATGGGCCGTATTCAGTAAATAATTTTCTGGAACTGTCTTTTTAAAAATTGGACACTAAACAGGCTACTAAGGTGGTTGCCAAGGTTCAGGTGACTTCTGCAATTTCTACACAGAGGATTAACTCAATTCTGAAAATGCCTTTGGAAAGTTCTCGAATGAAAACGTGCAAAGGGACCATCCTTAGCAGCTCAATGGAAAAGATCTAACAAACAATGTCTGCCAGGCGTGTCAGAGCCGTGAGGACGGAATATTAATAAGGTCTTCCAGGAGGTAATCGTAGCTGATATATTGATGGGTTATCAATCATTCCCCAGTTACTCTGGCTCCAACATATTATGTGGACAATGGAAAGCACTGGAGCTTGCCAAAGTGACCAAAACTGGCTGCAGATAACAAATCTATTATCCCAAGAACCAGATCAGTCTGCAAAGGGCATTACAGAATTGTACCACTGCAGCTGGTGGAATTTGGATTCAATTAATAAAACCTGGAATGTAAAGCTAGTCTTTGTAACAGTGATCATGAAGCTATTATCAATTGCCGTATAAACTCATCTGGTTCACTGATGTCATTTAGAGAAGGAAATCTGCCATCCTTACCTGGTCTGGCCTATAAAAGGTTATCAGGTGTGGATGGGAATGTAAAACTTGAAACACAAACAGATCAGCCATGATCTCGTTGAATGGCAGAGCAGAGTCGAGGGGCCAACTGGCTTACTTCTGCTCCTATTTCGTATGTTCATATGTAACACCAGCAGAAGACCAAGGCAGTAGCACCAATGCTTTTTTAAAAACATGGAGACTGTTATATCTTAAAAGTCTCCCAGCCTAATTCCTTTTCCAAGTCCATCTCTAAAATAACTTGACCACCTGGCAAGAAAGACTACAAGTGACTAATTCGCAATCTGCTTAACGTCCATCTCTCCTAGGGAATCCTGATATATTACTCTGGTTATTGAACCTGCCAAAACTTCCATTTTTGGAGTGAAAACACTGCCTTCAAAGGACCCGCAATTCTTCCTATGATCTGCCAAACACATGAACTAAGAACAATTCTTTTCTTTACAGCATGTAAAAGTATACTATCCTCTTGAACTGTATCTTTTTCATTTGTGTGAATGAGAGAGAGAGCCCTTTGAATTTCAGGGTGAATGCATGAATAAACAGTCCTCTTTATTTATACCCATGAAAGTTTGCTGCTGATTGTATTAAAAATTGACCACACACTCAGTGGGCTAAGAAACACACACATCTTCCTTTTCAAAAAATACACCAATTATGGACAGTAAGGGAAAGGGTACAAGGGTTTCAGTAGATTGTTGCAGCAACATGATTTTTTCAACCTTTGTGCAACTTGTAGTCACATGGTAAATTAAAAATATGCACCTGGAATTTGCATGGGGCTACTTCAGCAGAAGATTGTTGTAAATCCCAGCCAAATGTAACCACTTACAACATTTCTGCAAGGTTTAAAGTGATTTTTCATTAAAACAAAAGTGGTAATTCTAGACCGGTAATACTCAAATTATGTGATCTGAGGGACTGTGTGATAAAGCGATACCCACATAAGCCTTTCACCCGTGGGAGCTGAGTTTGAATTCATCCCAGGCTATTAGAACAATAACATCTGTCTTTTGGCTGCCAAAGTTGAATCTGAAATTGTAACCTCTTGCACATCCCAAATTTCCTTTGCCTCATCATTGGTGGCTACGTCTTCAGCTGCCTAGGCCCTAAGCTCTCGAATTCCCTTCCTTAAAGCTTTCCACACTGCTGCTACTCTCCCGTCCTCTAAGCCACTTCTTAAAACCTACCCCTTTGACCAAAATGTAGATCACCTGTCCTAATACCTTTTTATGCAGTCAAATTTGTGTCAAATTTTTTCTGATAATGCTCTTTTGAAGTACCGTGGGGCATTTTACTGCGTTAAGGGAACCCTTTAAAGGTAAGCATTTGTTGCTTTTGTTATTGCAATGGATTTCAATTCAGTTTCCAACAGGCCAAGGCTCACAGTGCATAAATACTTTTTAATAAATGCTAATCTGACAATTCACCTCAGCAAAGCCGTAGGATGTCATACTCTTGGAGTAGAGAGTACTCTGCCTCATCTCCATACTCTTCTTGGGGCTTAAGCTTTACTGTACATTTAATAGTGTTATGTGTGACCTGGAAGTGTTTGATGCAGCCTAGTCACACATTATTCTCTTACAGCTTCACTCTCTGCCATGTCACATAAGCATTAAGTAAATCCTACACTGCACGGTAAATATTTATGTAGCTCTATCAAAACTCTACTTAATTTTCCCTCCTCCAATGAAAACCCCCTAGCTTCTCCAATCTATCCACGTAACTGAAGTTCCTCAATCCTGGAAGCACCCTCATGAATCTTAAAAAAATAATAATTCACTTATGGGATGTAGGCATCCCTGGCTAGGCCAGCATTTATTGCCTACCCCCAATTGGCCTTGAGAAGGTGGTGGTGGTACATCCACATTGCTGTTAGGGAGAGAGTTCCAGGATTTTGACCCAGCGACAGTGAAGCAACAGCAATGTATTTCCAAATCAGGATAGTGAGTGGCTTGGTGGGGAAATTCCAGGTGATGGTGTTCACATTTATTTGCTGCCTTTGTCCTTCTAGGTGGTAGTGGTCATAGGTTTGGAAGGTGCTGCCTAAGGAGCCTTGGTGACTTTCTACTATGCACCTTGTAGATGGTACACACTGCTTCCACTGTTCGTCTGTGGTGGAGGGAGTGAATGTTTGTGGATGTGGTGCTAATCAAGCGGGCTGCTTTGTCTTGGATGGTGTCAAGCTTCTTGAGTGTTGTTGGAGCTGCACTCATCCAGGCACATGGAAAGTATTCCAACACACTCCTGACTTGTTTCTTGTAGATGGTGGGCAGGCTTTGGGGAGTCAGGGGGTGAGTTACTTGACACAGGATTCCTAGCTTCTGACATGCTCTTGTAGCCACAGTATTTATATGGCTAGTCCAGTTCAGTTTCCGGTCAATGGTAACCCCCTGGATGTTGATAGTGGGGAATTCAGTGATGGTAATGCCATTGAATGTCAAGGGCCGATGGTTAGCTTCTCTCTTGTTGGAGATGGTCATTTCCTGACACTTGTGTGGCACGAATGTAACTGCCATTTGTCAGCCCAAGCCTGGATATTGTCCAGGTCTTGCTGTATTTGGACATGGTGCAGAATTGTCCCAGGTTTGCACTAAGTGTAGTACTGGGCGGGTAAAACAATGTTTTACCCGCCGGTCGCGATAGTGGCTTTTCATGCCGTATCGTCCCAAGCCCACCACTTTACTTATGCATTCTTGGGGAACAGGCCATTTCCATGGCAGGTGGGCTGCAATTTGCCTGCCATGCCATCACCTCACTACTTCATCATGACTGGATCCACATTTAAAGTACAGCTGTGCTCAGTGCTTCCAGCCCAGGACTACAGCAAACAAGAAATGGTCCTGAAAGGCAAGAAGACTTCAGCCCTCGAGCTCCTTTTAGACACCATGGAGGCCTGCTGTGATGTCCTCTACCCCAACCCTGACTGCAGGAGGGGCAGCAACATTACCACTCCAGCTTGGTGGGCAATGGCAGTGGTGATCAGTGCCAATGCTGCACAGAAGAGGTTGGCCATGCAATTCCAGATAGAGGATGGATGATCTCATCCATGCAGTCAGAGTAAGGCAACCATCTCATCACTCTAAACGCTCACACTCAAGCCCATCACACATTCACTGACATCTCATTCACTGCCAACTCAAGGGACATCACCACCCATTCTCACACACATACCCTCACACGTCCATATGGCCTCCTCAGCCCTCACCATTTTGAGGCCACATGCACAGATCAACATGTGTCCCTCAACATGTGTCACCCCGATATACCTTCCTTCCCCAGTACAGCTCTCATCCTGCAGCCACTTCCCTTGCCTGAGGCCATTCTCCCCCTTCCCCAAGTTAATCTTTGCCCTGCAGCCATTGAAAAGCCACCCACATATGACTGATCTGTTAGGTGGAGATCTACCCATGAGCTCCACTAAAAATGACGTGGAGCCCTTTGCTGATGACAGCAAGTGCTGACCGAAGAAAGGTAGGCAAACAAATCTTGAAGTCCCAAGCAAAGTGCAGCCCACCAAATGCATGCCTTATATGTGCTGCTGTGAAACATGTTAGTGATGTGGATGGATGATTTAGCACGGGGAAAGGATGAGTCCAGTAGGCTGGCCCGATAATGATGTATTACAATGGGATCCTCAACGTCCGGTGGCAGGGAACTTGGTCTGCCATCAGCGGGCAAAGTGGACGATAGTAAACTAGTTTCCCAACGCAAAACCAATTTTTGGCCTTCCCACCATATTGTCCACTCACATCACTGATCACACCCGAGCCGTTGGGTACAGAATACCCCGGCTATGGACTGCTTCAGTATCTGAGGAGTGCGAAAGGTGCTGAACGTTACGCACTCATCAGCGAACATCCCCACTTCTGACCTTATGTTGGAAGGAAGGTCATTGATGAAACAGCTGAAGATGGTTGGGCTTAGGGCACTACCTTCTCTAATGCCTTCATATCTTAAAATATGGTACCTAGAACAGGATCCAATACTCCAGTTAAGGTCGAACCAGTATTTTATACAGGCTTATCATAACTTCCTTGCTTTTGCACTCTATGCCTCCATTTATAAAGCCCAGGGTCCCACATGCTTTATTAACCACTTTCTCAACCTGCCCTCCCACCTTCAATGACTTGTTATGGCACAGTCGATGGTAAATGCTGAGCTGCTCAAATCCCAAAGGGAAACTTGAAACAACTGCCACAACTGTTTTGCAATTTGTATAAATTTTGAGGTGTGTGCTATGAATTCAGTAGTAGTTAGACTTATAGGTTTCTTACAAAACTAAATTAAATTTTATTAATAGAAGAAATTATTTTAAGTGCACACATAGATCTACAAATTACTGCTATGACAACTTCTAAATCCCCTACTTAATCTAACTCTCAGTTACACTTTCGTTAAGGCAACAGTAAGACACATGAGTTTACAAGGCCCAGGCAAAGAAACACGATAACCTGAACAATCCAATTCAAAGCGAGTTTTCTCTTAACTTCAGTTCTTTGTAGTCAGCAGCTTGAGGCTTAGATGCTGGAGGCTTTTCACACTTGTTAGATCTTAGACCTCCTGCACTTACGTACAGCCTTCGTTGGTTATCCATATTTTCCCCTTTGAATGCAAATTCCCATTGGGTTCACTATGGGCAGATTTTATGTCCCGTGGGCGGGTACATGCCCGACCTGATTGGGCATAAAATTGTGCGCGATGATGTCAGGTGAGCGTCCCGATATCATTGTGCACTCGTGAGATATTTCGCTTGGCGGACACGCGGGGGTGCCAGAGCAGCACCTGCCAATTATTAAGCGGCCACCCAAGGCCCTTAACAGCTCAACTGACTGTGATTTTTCCTTGCCATGCGATTTTCTGCTCGTCGCATGGGCAAAACGAGTATGTGGCCAGCCAACATTTTCACAAACTTTATCCAAGGGCGGGATAAAAAGGGTCAGCAGCATTGCCAGTGTGAGCAGTGAGGAGTTTTGGAGATAGTTAGCAGCTGGTTGCTTATTGGTACTTGGCAGCTTCATCTCTGTTCATGGGTTCATTCTTAACATTTCAGACTTCATTTCAAGACTCATTGCTGTCTGTCAGGCCCCCTGAGGGTTCAGACCATGTAGACCCTTCCAGGTATCAGAACAGCCTTTCCTTACCCTGGTAATGGGGATTGTCTCCACTGGTAGCAACTTCTCTGAGGAGGAAGAGAGGGGTAGAATGGAAAGGAGGCCAGGTGTCCCAATGCAGCTTCCAGGGGAGGGACCTGTGGGAGGAGAGGCGCAGGCACAAGAGGCGCAGGGCCAGCAGGTAGTCCAAGGTGGAAGGGGCCACAGAAGACACCACTATCCTGCTGCCAAGGTTTACAGGCGGTGATGTAGCTACCTCAATATGCCCAAGGTGCAATACTGAAGGAGGCTCTGCGTCTCAAGGGAGACCATGGCCTCCATTTTCCAGATGATTGGGTCTGAGGTCAGCTCTGTCTGTATGGGTGGAAACCCCATGCCCAGTGGCTCTGAAGGCCCTCAACTTCTATGCCTCCGGCTCTTTCCAGGGGTCAGTGGGGGATCTATGTGGACTTTCCCGATCAGCTGTCTACAGTTGCTTCAAGCTGATGACAGAAGCTCTGTTTAGGTGGGTAATAACCTTTATTCTTTACCATAAGAAGGAGGCCAGTCAGACTGAGTGAGCCAGAGGCTCTGCAGCAGTTGCTGGGTTCCTCTGTGCCCATGGTGCTATAGACTGCACATATGTGGCCATCAAGGTGCTAGCGGGTCAGCCAGGTGCCTTCATCACTCCTTGAACGTGCAGATAGTGTGTGACCACAGGATGCAGATTCTGCAAGTCTGTGCAAGGTACACTGGTAGCTCCCATGACGCTTATATCCTGAGATACTCCCAGGTGCCGAGGCTCTTCAGTGCTCCAGCCTGACTGGATGGATGGCTGCTGGGTGACAAGGGCTATCCTTTGAAGCGGTGGCTCATGGTGCCTCTCCACCACTCAAGAATAGAGACAGAGAAGCATTACAACAGGAGCCATGCCTCCACAAGGACAGTGGTAGAGAGGACCGTAGGTCTTCTCAAGATGTGCTCCGGATGCTGGACTGTTCAGGGGGAGTATTACAATGCCCCCCATAGTGGGTATCACTGCATGCTGCGCTCTCCATAATCTGACTTTGGCAAGTGGGGGGACCCACTGGAGGAAATGGACCTTAATGCAGCTCTATGGGCCACAGATGATAAGTCCAGTAGTGAGTCCGAAGAGCAATGTAATAGGGAGAATGCTAAGGGCATGGAGCCATGCCTTGGTAACCTGCAGGGAGGCAGGGATGCCTTGATCTAACGCTCCTTCACCTAGGCTGCCAAACATCAGCTTGAAATGCATGCCAGGGCTACTACCTCTATCCCGGATATCTGAAAGGGCCCTTTCATTTGAACCCAAAGTACACTCTGCGCCTCTGCAATAAGGTCTCCGACACCCAGCATTAAAAACTGGTGTTCCCTGCATCAATTAAATAAAAATGTGAAGCATACTCAAGCCATGATGAGAAAAACACAATTTACGTCATTCTAACTGTTCAAAAATCTTAACAGAAACATTTTTAGTATTCAACATCAGATCAGTATACATAAAGTAAACAAATATGAACATAAAATCACTGTGACCTGTCCCACTTTTGCCTTTAACTTATGTTTGCTAGTGCTACGTCTAGGTGCTCTCAATGCACTGGCATTGGAGACAGCCTGCTGACTCTGCTGTCTTGTTGGCCTTGATGACCTTGACGAGCATCCTCTGGCCAGTGGAGCCTGTGCTGGCCTCGCCTGCGAGGGAGCGACCACTGCCACAGCTGGCATCTCCCCATTCGCTGCAGCCTCATCGGATGCCACGGTCACTGGCAGAGGGGCGGAAGAGCTGCTGCCGTCATCCAGAGCGCCCTGAGAGGAGCCCGCAGAGATGACAGGCAGCTCTTGGGCCAATGTGAGGTCGCTTTGGATCTCCCTGCACAGCAGTAATGGATAAGCACCTAGCTGGGATACTGGAGGCAGAATTTTCTGCCTGTCAGTCAGGCCATGTGGGAACAGGTGGGTGCGGACCTGATCGCTGCCCGTGGTCGGGTCCGCGCCGCCATTTTACGCGGTCGGGCCAACTAAGGCCTGCCCAGCATGAATTGCGGCTCCCGAGGACAGCGGGGGTGGGTGGGCGGTGACGCCAGTCCAATGGCAACCCAATGGCCTGTTTTAAAAAGTTGCTGCAGCCTTTCGAAGGCTGTGAATCACGGCCAGTGGAAGGGCTCCCCAGAGCGCTGCTGGTGAGCAGGCCAGACAGGAGAATAGGGCAGGGAGGCTCTGTGCCCCTCGTTTCTGTGATGATTGCCATGCTGCCCTCCTCAAGGAGGTGGCAGCATAGCAGGAGGCCCTGGTACCCCTGGACAGGAGGAGGATGCCCCTCCCCCCACATGACCAAATGTGCCTGGGAGGAGGTGGCGGAGGTGGTGAGCTCCCACGACATGGTGCGGTGCACCTGGGTCCAGTGTTGCAAGTGCTTCAATGATTTGTTGCACTCGGGAAGGGTGAGTACCATGCTGGCATTGGTTACTTAACCCATCAGGCAGGCTTTCCCCCCTGGCACTGCACCCCTCTCCACCCTCCCTCAATTCTGAGTGCAGTGACTGCATTGAATCATTGACAGCATGTGTCCTTCGCTGGGTGGGCCAGCAGATATTGCCCATGCCGAGGTCAAGCTGAGAGGGTGGTGAAGAGATGGGTTCTGCGCCCACAGCATTTGGTACACTGTGACCCACATTACTGTTTTTGGGGAAACCTGGAGGAGCTGCACCCAGACGCAATGCTGGAACTGCAGGACATGTCAAAGTCAGGGTGATGACATGCTGGGAGGGGAGCTTCAAGGTGGCGTGGCACCGATCGATCTGCTGCACCCTGTGCTCCACGTGCTTGCGCCTCCTTGCTATGGAAGGTTAGACCGTGTGGTGCCTGATGTGATGTGTGCAGCATTCGGCCAAGGGAGTGGGGGAGTAGGGACAGGCCTAGCATCTTTGTGTGAGTGTTTGGCAGCTGCGGGGTGAGGAGGCACTGGAGACCCGCAATGTCCCACTCTGGTTGGGGTGGGCCGTGCGCGAAGAGAATCCAGGTACAATTAGCACTAATCAATGCTCTTCCCTCCTTTTCAGGAGAAGAATGTACATAATGCTGCTGGGCGGATGAGGACTGGTGGAGGGTTGGCCCAGTTGACGATTCTCAGCCGTTTCGAGCAGGAGGCTCTAGATTTGGAAGGGCGCCATGTGCCCAGATTCACCAGTGACAGTGAGGCTGGGGTGCCACGGGCAGGCATGTACACTCAGCAGTGAGGTCACCATTGTTCTCCCAGCAGCCATGGCAGTGCTGAATGTTCAGTGATTGAAGTTTGAAACATGGGTTGGCCATTGCTTATGGAAGGATGAGCGCATAATGATCCGGGGACAGGGATGCACATTAATGAAGTCTCCACATTAACTGATCCAATGTCCTTGTTCTTCCTTTCAGCATCAGCAGAGCAGGGCCAGGAGGAGGAACAGCAGAGGCCCCCTCTCACATCTGAGGGCCCTGAAGTCTCGGGCTCACCAGCGTTACACCACCTCTGTCAGACAGGCACTAGCACATATAATAGCTGCTCAGTGGGAAGTAGAACATTGGCTAGTGTCCCTGAGCACAGCGGTAAAGGCACTTCACAGTCGCTGGAGGAGCTGGTAGAGACAGAGAGTGCCCATGGCGCCATCAGTCGGAGGACTGCAGGGGACCAGGCACATGCTCAGTTTGTGACAGATGATGTGTCAGGAGTCGTCTGCGATGCAGCAAATGCAGGAAATGCAGCAGTGTGCAGGAGCATCTGGGGGAGATACATGAGGCTATGCTTGGATTAGTGTCCGTGGTGGAGGAGCAGACAATTGCCGATGCAATGAGCCTCATGACCAAGTGCCATGTGTCCTCCATGGAGAGAGTGGCGACTCTCATGGAGAGGCTCCTTCAGGAGACCAATAAGGGCTTCCTGGGGTTGCTCTCTGACCAGCAAGTCCTCACATCAGCATTGACCTCAGCTGGCCAGTGCCAGTGTTGGAGATGGCCTGGGCACCAAGTTTCCCAGCTCAGTGTCCATCCATTCACAGTGAGCAGGGAGGTCTGAAGTGACCTCTCGTCGGTACAGCAGCTGCCTGTCGTCTCTGCGGGCTCCTGTCCGGGCGCTCCGGATGAGGGTGGCAGGTCCTCCGCCCCTCTGCCAGTGACCGTTGCATCCGATGAGGTTGCGACAACTGGGGAGATGCCAGCTGTGGAACTGGCAGCTCCCTCCAAGGTGGGGCCAGCACAGGCTCCACAGGCCAGAGGGCCACTGCCAAGGTCATCAAGGCCAACAGGACAGCAGAGTCAGCAGGCTGTCTCAGATGTCACTCCGAGCGATGGGGTAGCACCAAGGCGTAGCACCTGAAAATGTAAACATAAGGCACCTTAGACACACCACATGTTTATCACTGGTGCTTTTGTTTTGGCCTGCAATGAGGTCTTTATGAGTTGGTGTGTTGTTTAACACCTTTGTCATTTTGTTTTCTTAAGTTCCTTTTGTTATAATATTAAATTCAGACATGTCACCATGGCTGAGGGTGCCCCTTTTCTTCTGCAGGTGGATGGTTGCCAATAATGTTATGGGCGATTTGTGGGACATCCAGCTTTATTAACAAGGACCTTAGTTAATGTTCCTATCCAGGCAGATTTTGCACTCAGGTATCGAGTATGGAGCCTACAGCCCAGGCTTGTCCTGGAGGTCCATATGTGGTGTGCTAGCTGAAAGTTCATTGCATTAAAGCCTCCCAGGTGTCTCTGCCTCCCTGGAGTATTCCTGGGTCAGTGTCTACCCCCTCAGCATTTCCCTGTGCATGCTTATCCTCAGACTCACTGCTGGACTCATCGTTGGCAGCCGCAGCCTCTGTGTCTACATCTTCATTGTCCACTGCATCCCACCTTTCCAGCACAAGATTGTGGAGAACGCAGCATGCAATCACTATCACCGACACACGATCTGGGTAGTCCAGGCACCGGAAGTGCATTTTGAGAAGACCGATGGCTCTCTCCACCACAGCCCTTGTGGAGGCGTGGCTCCTAATGTATCACTGCTCAGCTTCTGTTCTTGAATGGCAGGGAGGTGTTCTTCTGAGGGGATAGCCTTTGTCACCCAGCAGGCATCCATCCAGCCAGGCTGGAGCACTGAAGAGGCCTGACACCTGGGAGTGTCTGAGGATGTAGGTGTCACGGGAGCTGCTTGGATACCTTGCACAGACTTGAAGAATCAGCATCCTGTGATCACACATTATCTGCACGATCATGGAGTCGGGCTCACCTGCTGGTGCCTTGACAGCCACATGTCAATAGCACCCTGGACACGGGGGAAGCCAGCAATGGCCACGAAGCCTCTGGTTCGCTCTGTCTGTCTTGCCTGGTCCCAGCACTAGAGGATGAAGGTCAATGCATGCCTGAACAGAGCGTCTGTAACCTGCTTGACACAAGTGTGGACAGTTGGTTGGGAGACACTGCAAAGATTACCCATCGACCCCTGGAAGGAGACAGAGGCATAGAAGTTGCGGGCAGCTGTGATCTTTACAGCCATTGGCATGAGGTGTCCACCCACACAGTTAGCGGAGATCTCAGGGCCAATCATCTGACGGATATAGTTGACTGTCTCCCTTGAGAGAGATGGAGCCTCCTTCGGCACTGCACCTCAGATGTAGTGAGGTAGCTGCTTCGCGCCTGTGTACCCTGGCAGCAGGATAGTGACATCTTCTGTAGCCCCTTCCACCTTGGACTACCTCTTGGCCCTGCACCGCTTGACCCTGTACCTGTCCTCCCAAAGGTGGCTCCCCTGGAGGCTGAATGTGCACTCCTGGCCTCCTCCCCCTTCTAGCCCTCCCTTCCTCCTCAGAGGAGCTACCTCCAGTGGAGAATTTAGTTCCCATACCCAGGCTAAGGGAAGGCTTCCTGAAAAATGCAGGCCCAAAAAAGATTCTTCCCTGCAGAGTGCTGAACTGAAGGTTGTTGGTATGCGTTTTGAAATATTGCAGATCACACCGGGAAGTATCAGTAACTTTGAAAAATCAATACTTGACAGAGCACACTCGCGACCCCTCTAACCCCTCTTATCCCGCCCGTTGGTGAGGTTTATACAAATGTGTCCTATCCGCCTGCCCATTGCATCCATGCGAGGACCCGAAGATCGCACGGGTGCTGAAAACCACCATCAATTGGCACCTCAAGGGCCTTAAGTGGCCCATTAATTAATGGTGGACGTGCATTAGATATCATCATGCACCTGTCCAACAAAATATCGCGATGGCGCAGTGATGTCGTCTCGCTCACCTGACGTCACAGCACGTCATTTTACATGTTGGCATGCAGGTCCCACCCCCTGCACGCCAACGGGAAAATTCTATCCTGGGAGTCTCATCCATCTCCCACTCTGACACTGACCACCTGAGATTAATGTCTGTGTGAGGGCTTGTAGGTCCGAGCACACCCCCAGGAACCCCTGATTCTGTCCCTGGAGCTACCTCTCTATGATAGTCACCACTCCCTCAATGGAGGAGGCAGTGTGCTCGGCCATGAGGATCAATGCAGTATTCACACTTCGCATGGACTCCTCCATCATGGAGACCTCAGCACGCAGACCCTCATGGATCTCCGCCAGATCCTCCTGTACATCTTGCTGGACATCCAGCATCTGCCGCTGAATTGACGACTCCAGTGCCTCATCATCAGCCTTCGACTCAGCATCGTCCTGGTCTCCCAGCAGTCCATCCAATTGCCGGCACCCTGGGCACTGCCTCGGTCTGCACCTCAAGCGATTGTGAAGTGCCCTTACCAATGTGCACCGAGATACTAGCCATCGCTCTAATTCCCACCGAGGTGCTGGTATCTGCGCTGGTGCCTGCTTCAGAGAGCAGGTGTGACGCAGGTGCAAATGATGCCTGGTGGTCCTCCGATGTCAGGGGTGGCCCTTTAGGCCTCGGAGAGCGAGTGCCTGCTGGCGAACCTAAAAGGGAGAAGAAGAACATGTCATTAGTTCAAATCATCACGCTGTCATTGTGCATGCCAGGCACCCTGGTGAGACAATGGAGATCTGCATCACGGTGCCCTCATCTTCCAATGATCAATGGGACTCCAGGTTCGAGGCTCACATCAATAAAGAGACTACACTAGAATGGTTGCACAATCTGAAACTCTCACCTCTGTGCACTGCACTCTTACCTACGTCTGGCACCCCCGCCGCTCCACGCCCAGTTGCACCTGGGGTGTGCTGGCTCTCGAGCTCCAGGGCATCTTGTTCGTATCTCGATAGGATTAGGACTCTGCTGGTCTGCGGCCTTTCTATATTGTTGTGGGCTGTCTTCTCCTGAAACAACATAGGAGCATTGAATGGTGCCCACTCTGTACCTGCAGCACCATTGCAGCCTGGCCAGCCCCAACTGAGGAGCACTTGGCAGGGCACATCCAAGTCGTGGCCCTCGAACTGCAAGGCACTCAATCCAAGTAGCCAGGGCTCACCCCTTTGGCCAGCTCTGGCATGATTGACAGTTGGCACTCAGACTCCAGTGCCCCTGAGGTCCACAGGCGGGGGATGCCACACCTTAACACATCTGCCCACTGACCCATGCCAACATGGCACTCACCCTTCCTAAGCGCAACTGGTCATTGAAGTGCTTCCGCCCCTGCATCCATGTACGCCATACCACGTCAAGGTTGCTGACCAGCGCTGCACCTCCTTCCATGCCTTCTTGGTGAGGTGCGATGGCCTCTTCCTCCCATCCCTGGGGATAAGGGTATCCCTCATGGCAACCACCTTCTCCAGGAGGATGGTGAGGCACTCATCAGAGAAGCGGGGTCCGAATGCCTATTCAGCCTGCTCTCCTGCCTGCTGTGTCCAGCTGCACGTGGCAGCCTTCCACACTGCCTGAGCTGCTTTTAAACTGGCTGCCGGGTTGACCCCACCCCCACTTGGCCCTTCCCATCCAGTGCGAAGCTGCGTTTCACATTGGGCGGGCCTTAATTGGCCTACGAGCGTGAAATCGCAGTCAGGGGCTGATCGCGGGTGGTGGTCCATTTCACAGCCATTCCCAGGCCCACCTGCCCGACATCCAGCAAATCCTGCCCTGTGTCTTTGGATTTTACCTCTCTAATACTAAAAAATTCTCATAGTACCAATTTTACCAGTAATCTTTGGGAAAAATAAACACATTGTTTCTTAATTTCTTCTGGCTAGTTGAAACATTTCACCCCACCTTTTGAATTCAAGCTAGTCTGGTTTAGTTAAAATGCAAATGTTCCCTTTACATGCTAGAACTTCCCTCATGTTTACCTACGTAACATTTCAAACCTAGCTTATCTTCTGATACATCAAAGCCTTCAGACCAGCTGCCCTTAATTTAATTAAGTCATACACATACACACACTCACATAGACACAGACCCCACGATTACTCTACATTAAATTCCAATAACATTATGAAAATTATATCTTCCTGACAGATTTGTCAACGTATAGCCCAAGTTCCTTTGCTCCTGCTCCACTTTAGAATTATAACCTTTTTTTTACATTGCCTGTCCTTGCTTTTCCTACCAAAATGAATCACCTCACACTTCTCTGCATTAAATTTCATCTGCCACTTGTCTCCCCATTCCACCTATCTCAGCCCTTTTGAGGTCTATCCTCCTCACAGTTCAAAATGCTTCCAAGCTTTCAGTCATCCACAAATTATGAAATTGTGTCTTGTAAACCCAAGTCTAGGTCATTATTGTATATTGAGAAAAGCAGCGATCCTAGTACTAAACTCTGGGGAACCCCAGTGTGCTCCTTCCTCCAATCTGCGAAACAACCATACACCACTATTTTCTGTAAACTGAGCCAATTTTGTTTCCTACAACTGTCTGTTTAATCATGGGCTCTACTTTGACTGACAAGCCTGTTATGTGACACTATATCAAAAGCCTTTTGGAAGTCCTTGTACACTACACCACCCGCATTTCTCTCATCAACCTTTTCTGTTACCTCATCAATAAACTCAAGCAAGTTAGTTAAACATGATTTGCCATTAACAAATCTCTACTGGCTTTTCTTAATTACTCCACATTTATCCAAGTGACTGTTAATTTTGTTCTGAATTATTTTGCGGAATTTTCCACTTATGAGACTAAGGCTGGGATTTTCTGGTCCTGTCACGGGTGGGACCCACTGTGGGCGAGGAGGCACCCCAGCCAGAAGTCCATTGACATGCGGCGGGACTGGGAGATCCCAGCAGCGGGCAGCTGCTGAAAATCCTGCCCTAGGTGTGGTGGTGGGCGGTTTCAGCAGCACCCACCTCGCTGCTCGGAATGGTGGGAACTCTCACCTAATTCTGCCCTTGGGAGCACATTAATAATGCACAGCCAAATGACCTGGCGGGTTGGGAGATGATTTGTCTGCCTCCCCCACCATCAGCTGACAGGGTTGAAGGTCCAGGTGCCATATTTAAATGCTAGTCAAACTCTCACTCTCACTCTCTGCAGCCCACTGTCCCCAGAAGGCCATTATAGATGTCTTCCACGGACAACAAGAAGGCTGCACTCCACTTCAGATGTGACGCCCTCCTTGCCTTGATCAGAGGAATGCTGGTGCATTGGGATGTGCTCTATCTCAGGGATGGTTCCAGGAAGCACATCAGCCTCACCTCTCAGGCCTGAAAGACCTCTACCAAGAAGGTCAGCGTGGCTGCCAGCCATGCCCGGAATGAGATCTGGTGCAGGAAGAGGATGAATTATCTTATCCCTTCCACGAGGCTAAATCATCTTTCAACACTCTCTAATATCAAACTCTTATCATGGCATCATGTGCTCAAATGGCTACTCTCTTCAGGGATCTCACACAACCATTACCAGTGGACACCTATAAGCGCTGATAGGCTAATGGAAACTTTTACCTCACCACCACACCATCTATCATGCTGCACATTCTCCATCCTCAGGCCTGCTGAGGAGGGATCACCACACACAAGGACCGGGAATCCTGGCTAACCTCTGCTCCGTCCCTTCTCATTCCATGCCTTTCTTGTGTCTTCACCCAGGCCAATCTTGCCCACAACAGGCTGGAAAGTTCCCAGATGTTGGGTGGTGGGGGGCATGGCTGGCATCACAGTTTGAGGGGACTGCAGCCCAGGTCACTGAGGAGGACAGTGATCACTCCTGTGGGGAAGGGGAGATCAGAATGTCTCAACAACCCAGTATGGATCATTCCTCCATGAGTTCATCACATCCTGACAATCACAGTGAGTGACATGCATTCTTATATTCCTCATGCTCAACTACTAAAACTCCAATCTCTACCTTATAGGCACCGCAGATCAAGGCCCACAAGAGACACCACCAGAAGCCCCAGCCCCCAGAACAGATGCAAGGAGGAAGATGATGAAGAAAGAACACAGCAGTCACCCATATGTTGCAGCAGCACAATGACACACACCTTGGTGGGGCACATCTCTATGTAAGGCTCAGGCTCACTTTCTGGAGAATACTTCATTGACAAATCCCCACAGCAGTTGGAGGCAGGGACAGACCAGGTCTCTGGCACTCCAAGTGCCACTGGTGAAGAGCCATCCGCTCAGAATGAGTCAGCATGGTTTCCAGGGAATGTATATGACACCTCTATCCTCAGTCGGTCACAGGTCCCTGGAGTCTTCCAGGGTCCACAGAAGCTGCAGAGATGGTTCAAGGGCTACCCGCAGGGGCCGTGGCTGATGACACCCGTGCGACAGCCTCAGACTGCAGCAGAGCGATGGCATAATGAGGCTATGCTGCAGCTCATAACTTGGTGGAGCAAACTATTGGGATGCTGAAGATGAGGTTCTGGTAGCTGGTGGAGCCCTGCAATACTGCTTGCAGAGAGTGTCACACATCATCATCCTCTGCTGTGCACTTTGCAACCTGGCGATGCAATGGGGAGATGAGCTGGCTGAGGAGGAGATGGTGGAGATGGAGGTCTCCTTCGATGAGTAGGATACTGATGGGGATGATGGTGAAGAGGTCCTTGGAGGCGAAGATGATGGGGCTGAGACCCTTGCACTGGTTAGACGAGGCAGGCATGCTCAGGAGGCCCTCATAGCTGCTAGATTTGTAGAGGATGATGGCGACATGCAGTGAGGTGACCTCGTAGATCCTTATCTTGCATCTGTGAACATTTGACTCCAGTCTGGCTTATGGCAGCTCGAATACCCTCTGTGAGAATGCTTCTGTCATGGAGGTGCAGTGGAGGCTCTACTAGTCACTTGATTGCAGGAAGATGATGACGACATACAGTGAGGACACTCCATAGATCTTCATAATGCCTCTGAGAATGTCTGACTCCTGTCTGGCCAAGGGCAGACTGTTTGTCCTCTGTGATCAGGATCATATCATAGAGACGCAGCCATGAAACTTTAGAAGCATCTGATCCTTTGCCCGCCTTCAGTACCTGAGCCCCACAGGAGCACATTATCAGTGGTCACAGATGCTGAAGAGATGGGGGCCAGCGAGAGAGAATGAGGGAACTCTGTGGAACCTGTCAACTACATTCTGGTAGTAATGAACAACACTGCCGAGGTGCAGGCATCAGTAATGTTTCCATGACGTGTGAGGCGGGGCCATCATTTTGGTCTGAAGGCTGCACAGAAATCAGGGAAGAGGCCCTGGATTGAGGCAACTGCCTTTATCTTGTGCAGAAAGGTTTCACATCCGAGTGACACAAACACTGCTCATCAGAACAAGGAGCCATAGCAGGAAGACATTCTTGGGACCTTATTGACAATAGTGAACAATATGTACAAGTGAGTAACACCCATGCCTAGGCTGTGCAACTAATTCTCCTTAACTTCCCTAACCCTGATCTTGGTGCTCCCCTGACATCTACAATGGAGGTAGAGACAGCCTGCTGATTGTGACGCCCTGTCTGTGATTACCTTGTGGGCTTCCTCTGGAAGTCTGAGAATTGGAGGTCCCCGGCCTGCTTTCAGTGTCCTGCTGTATAGCAGTGGCACCCTCCTCGGCCTGTGGAGCTAAAGCTCTGAGGTCATAGGAAGAGGGGAGTCAGATGGGCCAGACAATCTTGGAACCACCTGGATGGATGGGCCTAGAGTGTGCACCTGCTGATCTTCCTCCCTTTGGGTGCCCAGCGACTCCGGGCTGACTCCTTCAGGAGCAGGGGTAGCTGGAGTTAGATCGAGCTGTCCAGCATCCCTCTCACGCACACACTGTTGTAAGCCAACAATGGCATCAGTGATGGAGTTGAGTCCACGTGGCAATGCAGTAGCAACCTCCTGGAACAAGATCTCCAACGCGGCCATCATCCTAGTGTTGACCTTGGTGCGTTGACATGCCAGTGCTATCACCTTAGATTGAAGGCGGATGGACTCTTCTATTGTGCCTTGCAATCTGAGGAGTGCAGTGGACATCCCTTCCTAATGTTCCTGAGCTAGCCTTTGCAGCTCCAGCAACTGTGGCATGACTGAGCCCATAGGCTCGTCATCTGACTTGAACTCATTAAATTTCTGGCCTCCAGCAGTAATCCAGGTGTCGGATGCCAGGGAAGTCCCTGCCTTCGCCTGGTGTGGATCAGACAGTGCGATATGCTCACCAGATTGTGATCCCGAGGCTATTCTAAAGCTAGGTCCCACTGACCTGTGTATCTCTGCGCTGGTGGAGGGTGTGGGTGAACGCTGTGATGGGACTTTAAGGAGGGTGCTTCCATCTTCCTCTTCAGAGGCTTAATCTGGGCTTGCTTTGAGGCCTTGGGCCATGGGTTCCATTGGCTTTTTCCCAGATGTGCCTGTGGAAGCAATGGGAGATAATTAATGCATGGCAGTGGCTGATGAAACAGGGCACATCACTCACAGCATGGTTGTCTTATGGATGTGGCACTGCTGGATCCTCATTGGTAGAGCAACATCGACATCACCATCAGCACATCAGGAATGGTCCAGATCCTTGCCGGCCAGCTGGATGGATCTGTTTCCTAAGTCTGTGAGTATCTTGATTTCAGGCATTCCATCACCAGTCTGTGACCTCTCCCTTTTGTCGTGCGTTAGCTTGTCCTGCATGAATAGAGATGGTGAAAGTATAAGCAAGATGCCTGCCAGGCCAGATGATAAGTATGCCTGGCCTGTGTGGGTGGTGAGTGGTCCCATGGATGGGAAGAGGACAAAGATACTGAGTGTGAGAGAGTAAATGGTGATGTCCCTTGAACTGGCAGTGACTGATTTCATTGTGGATGTCTGATGGGTTTGTGAGTGTGTGCAATGAGATGAGTGACTTACCCTGGTGGAATGGAGGAGATCATTCTTCCTCTTGCGGCACTGGGTGGCTGTCCTCTTTTGTAGGGCATTGGCACTGACTACCGCTGCCACCACCTCCCAAGCTGGGTTAGTGCAGTTGCTGCCCATCAAGTGGCCGGGGTGTGGGGTAGAGGACATCCCGACAGGCCTCTACATCACCAAAAAGGTGCTCAAGGAATGCGTCGCTGGACCTGGGGTCTGCAGTCTTCTTCAGTTTCAGGGTCACGTCTTCTGTGCAGCAGTGGTGGTCTGGAAGCACTGAGATGTGGCTGGAATTTAAATATGGTGCCCAGTGTGATGCAGCAATGGGGTGATGGCGGGCGGGCGAATGAGACCCTTCTTGCCATGGAAACAGTTTGTTTCCCAGGAGTGCATAAATAATGTGGCCAGTTTAGGATGATACAGCGTGAAAACACGCCATCGTGACCGATGGGTAAAATGTTGTTTTACCAGCTCGCTACCGCATTTAGTGCAAATCTAGGAAAATTCTGCCCAAAAAGTTTACAGAGGGATATAGATAAGTTAAGTGAGTGGGCAAAAACTCGGCAGATGGAATATAATGTGGGAAAATGTGAGGTTATGCACTTTGGCAGGAAGAATAGAGGAGCTGAATATTATTTAAATAGAGAAAGACTGCAGAAAGCTACAGTACAGAGAGATTTGGGGGTTCTCATGCATGAATCACAAAAAGCTAACATACCAGTTCAGCAGGTAATAGGAAAGGCAAATAGAATGTTCACCTTTATTTCAAAGGGGATGGAGTATAAAAATAGGGAAGTCTTGCTAAAACTATACAAGGCATTAGTTAGGCCACATCTAGAATACTGTGAACAGTTTTGGTCCCCTTATCTAAAGAGAGGTCTACTGCCAATGGAGGCAGTCCGGAGAAGGTTCACTAGGTTGATCCCAGGGATGGAGGGATTTTCTTATGAGGAGAGGTTGAGTAGGTTGAGCCTGCACTCTTTGGAGTTTAGAAGAATGAGAAGCACTTATTTGAGACATATAAGATTCTTAGGAGGCTTGACAGGCTAGATGCTGAGAGGTTGTTTCCCCTTGTGGAAGAGTCTAGGACCAGAGGACATAATCTCAGAGTAAGGGGGTACCCACATAAAACAGAGATGAGGAGGAATATTCTCTCAGAGGGTTCTGAATCTGTGGAATTCTTTACCACAGAGGGCTACAGAGATTGTGTCATTAAGTATATTCAAGATGGAGATAGACAGATAAGTAAGGGAATCAAGGGTTATGGGGAAAAGGCAAGAAAGTGGAATTGAGGATTATCAGATCAATCATGATCTCATTGAATGGTAGAGCACACTCGGTGGGCTGACTGGCCTACTTCTGCCCCTACATCTTATGGTCTTATGGTCTGGCTGAGATGACCTGCATCTCCACCACACACTGACCCAATTGCCATGCAGCACCTGTGGCCTTCCAGCACGAGGCTCTGCTCACTTTAAATTTGAGAACTGTGGTTGTGGTGACTTTCTTCATGAGCTACCCAACCATTTCCCCTTCTCCAATCACCCATGTCCTTTCCCCATCACCACTGATCCTCCGGCATCACATTTGACCTCCCCATCATCACCCTCCGGCCTGAACCCTTCTTGTTCCAAGGTGTCGAGGTGAACGTGCACATTCTATTCCTTCCAGAGTATCCCACCCCTATTCACAGTGACCTCCCCAACCTCCTCCTTCCCACCTCACCATCTATCTCCATGTCCCAACTAACAACCCTCACCGCCCATTCACCTGACACCATTGAACCCTCACCTTCCCACCCTACCAGCTACCTCTGTCCCCTGTTACCTTAACCATCCCCTCCTATCATATCCTGAGGTTGCATCCCAAGAATCAGGAGTAGACTCCACCAACTGCTCCCTGTGAGGATGTTCACTTGGAGATCTACCGTCACCTTTAGACCTAGACAACTCCCCCCAACCTTTGCCGCCCATCAGTACATCCTGCTGCCTTCTATCCCGCAACTCGAGTCTCCTATTCCCCATGCCGAAGTCCCTGGTGGAAAAATGGAGCCCATGCTGAAGTCCCTGGAAGAAAGTCCAAAGCCTCAGCGAATTTGAAGTTGCAGCATGGAGACCTCCCACCTTCCGAAAGTTGTTTTGCGGAGGAGCCATGTGGGTGAGGCTCCACCCACCATGCAAAGCATGTGTTCCTCTAGGGTCTAACAGCTGTAAGCCTCCATCATCTCCCTTTTGTGATGTCTGCAAGCTGAGCAAGGTAAGTTCCGACTTGTACACATCACCCATTTTCAAACGGGTTTGAGGCCGACGTAATTTCCGGATGGCGTGATGCAAGATTGGAAGGTGTGAGGAAGTTCCGGAGAGCAGCTGTTTTAATGAACATTTATGAGATGTTAATGAATGCTAATGGTGTTCATGCCACTAGTCGGCGGCATAGCTGATCCACCATTAACCTGCCATCGGGAGAATTGCAAAACATTTTTACACAAGTTAGTTTCCAACTTTTTGGCTCCCACTGGATTCTCTGTTCCCACCCACTTTGAAACCGGCCACGGGAGGAATGGAAAAATTCTGCTCATTGTTTCTAAAAGCTTTCCCACCACTGAGGTTAGACTGGCCTGTAGTTGCTAGGCTTATCCTTACACACTTCTTTGAACAAGGGTGTAACGTTTGCAATTCAACACACTGAACAAGAGTCGTTGGACACAAGTTTCCCTTGTATTTCCCATGACACTGACTTCTTAGGCTCTTCCCATATAGGGAAACAGAAAGGGATAATTGAAGAGCAATTCACAGCATTCAAATGCCATACCTGACATAAGGGACAATTGTTAAATTCCGTAGTATGTTCTTCATTGTTGTTTACACCCATGAAGAATGAATGGGCTGTTAGTAAACAGTCTGTTCTTCACAGAAGTTTCTGCCAGATGCTCATCAATAACAAAGGGAAGTGAAATGATACGTAGCTTGTTGTATTGATAACACTTCATTTTAAAGAGGGAGTCCCACTATCAACAATACTTTTACAAATCAAACAGTTGTAAAGCCACTTTAGCATGGTTTCTTTTTCTCTCTACGCGTTTCTATTGATTTATCAAACGAGATTTGTTTCAGCAATAAAAGCCTGTAATCTAATCAAGAGGCTGACTGGGTGGAGGTAACAGGACCAATTGTGCTATATTTTATACAGTTGTCTGAGGTCAACCATGTTCACAATTATTTACAGCACTCAGTGCTGCATGAGTGCAGACTGCATAATGGTGGCTGGAGCAGAAAATCCCATGTAGGTAAAGATTGAAATGCTGCAGATAATTAAAGGGAAGTTGCAGAATAAAGGATGACAAAAATTACAATCTTCTCATTAGCTCAAAAAGCATCTCAACCTATTGGCAGCATTTGCCAATGTTGAAAGGGCAAAGAAGTGACAGGTAAACTATGAGGGGACAGAACATCCAATCTGCAGGCAACTGACAGAACAGCCCAGCTGCCAAACCCCTACTTCATGGCTACTAAAGTGCTGCATGATGAATGAGATGGTTGCAATGGGGGTGGACTTCATTGGCACTCTACAGCACATCCCAAAAGGTCATCATACAACATGTTTAGAAGGAGTTGAAGCTGCAGCTGACTGGTGCTGTCATTTGCTGCTAGAGGCAGCTGTCTTTGCAATAACTGGCACAACTCTGCAACTGGCTGTTTACTGACCCAGGCCCTGTGAAAATGGTTTTACCGCAATTACTGCTAGGTAGATGCAATAATGCCGACAAATATGCTTGGTGGCACCTTGACAGTAGGTACTGATAGCTGTTGATTACCCTGGCATGTCTTCTTTTGTGCAGCAGCAGTTACTGTGACTTGGATGTTTCTGAGGAGCCTTTCAACAGAAAGATTAGTCGGATATTCATATATCTTTTTTGTGCCCATTGGCTCTGCTGTCCCTGGCTCCCTCATGAACAAAAGCCTCTGCATTCATTGATTATCTGTCAAAGTGATTATGTGGTCTTCTCTCTGCAGATGTGGATGTGTACAGACTGCTAGGCCTGCACAGGTCACCTTTCATGAAACAGGACTTGTTTAGCATCCACCTGTTCACCCTCCACTGCTTCCTTCAGAAAGCTGAGATTATCACTATTGGAGCTGGAAGAAATTTTGGAACCATGAAACCTAAGAGGAAGCAGAAAAAACAACAAAGAATAAAACAAATGGTGTAAAAAAGGGCTTATAACTGTTAATTTAATCTCCTTCCTATCCAATTTAAATGAATGTTTGTCTGCAGCTGATCCTTTAGAATATTTGGACACTCATTGCTTAAGTGTATGAATTTAATTTGATGCTACACAAGTGTGATAGGCACTAAAAACTGTCTTAATTTTAATGCTGTCTTAAACCCCGTCAGAAACTCATACGGGATGGTAGAATAACCACTGCTCATTTTGTCACCTTTTGCAGTGGATTTGGCATGGGAGGATCACCAAAGTCAAGGAATGAGGAAAATGATTTGCCTCTGCCTACGTCTCATTTTCATGGTGGGTTCCTCTATTTTGGCTCTTTCTGAGCAATTACTTACTTAGTCTTCATGGATTCTTCCCCTTTACTGCTGGCTCTATTCTCTTCTAGTGCTGCATTGCTAAATTTGCCTCACAAGCAGTGACAGGTGTTTTTCGTAAAGCAGAGACACCACTGGGAGTCTAACCTGCATCTGATGGTGATCCTTGAACTAAGTAAGTGACGGAGTTGTGCCTGTGGACAGAATTATTGGGCTGGATTTTATGGTGACGATCAGGTGGCTGTCCCTCCCACCTCTCTGTAAAATTGGGCATCATGGCATTTGGTCAGAAACCCAGTGTCATGACACCCGTGTGCAATAATAGAGAAGGCAAGCAGGGCGCAAAATTGGAAGCCTGTCTGCTTGCCAAAAATGGTAAATTATCTGATTGTTAAGGCCATTAAAGTGGCAAATAACAGAAATTTTATATGACTTGTGCAATTTGATATAATGCCATTAGGTCAAATGGGGGGAGTGAATTTTGACAGGCAAGCATGGGCAGTACATGGGTGCAGAATAAGGGATGGAAAAGAGGGACTCACTCTGAGTATGTGAAGCTGCTGCCAGAGGTGAGGAGCTTTTGGATTTTGGATCATGGGGTGCTTTCCAAGGTCTTACATTGGAAAGGAGGCTCAGAAGGAAGTCATTGTTCAGGGGGGCTTAAAAGGGAAGATGCAGATTAGGGTATTAAAGGTCACTGTCCCCATAGACATTGTGTACTCTGGTGGAGGTTCCTACGGTGAGGAGGGGAACAGGAGGAATAGCGAAAGAAGGGCAGCAGGACAGGGTTAGATGTGCCCTGCTGACCATACGCGTGTGGCACCTGGTGTTATTGAAGGGGCAGAAGTCTGCAGAGACCACTGTAACCAAATCCATCCAAGGAGAAGAACGTACTCGTGGGAAGAATGTATCGGCCATGAACAAGCTACCTGCAGCTGGGAGAGCATCAGTGTCTTCACTAGCTGTGTCTGGCCTGGGAAAGAGTGACATCTCTGTGTGAGAGACTGGCAGCTGGAGTTAAGTTCAAATTGTGATGGCAGCCACCGATGCCTGTTGCTCTGAAGGTGACTGTAGCCTTGAGCTTTTATGCCTTGGGCTCCTTCCAGGCAGCTGCCTGAGATCTGTGCTATATCTTGCAGGTGACAGCGCATCACTGCATCAAGGTTGCAACTGATGTGTTTTATAGGAGAGCAGGTTACTTCATCAACTATACAATTGATGAGGTCAATCAGGTTGAGAGAGCCAGAGGGTTTGGTGCTATTTTGGGATTCTCCAAAGTACAGGGAGTCATCGACTATGCACATCACAGGAAAACCACAAGCTGGTTGGGTCACAGGAAAGCTGTAAGTTGATTGGCTGGCGATTATCCTGCTTAGGGACTGAATCCTAACAACTGGTATTTTAAAAATGTTAAAAATATTAAGTATTAATATCAAGAAACAAATGAGTAGCTGGTGAGTCTGTTTTGTATTTTTACTAGTATGGTATATTAAGTATTAGTAGAGTTTATCAGTATTAGGAGGGCTTATTGGTAGTGGGAAGGCTTATTAGCATTGGTAAAATTTTATTGGTATTGGTAAAGTTTATTAGAGATAATAAGGCTTATTAGCAGTAACAAGGTTATTAATTAATAAGTAGAGGAATGGCAGGGTTGCTCCAACCTCTCGGGTGCATATTCTGTGCAATGTGGGAACTCAAGGACACTTTGCGTGTATTGGATAACCACTTGTGCAAGAAGGGTCGTCAGTTGGAGCAGCTTGAGCTCTGGTTCCAGAACTTGAACTGGCATCACTGAGGTGCATCTGTGAGGTTGCAAAATTCAAGTATAGCACATTTATAGATGTGGTCACCCTACAGCTTAAGGGCATGCAAGGAGAGAGGGAATGGGTGGCTACCAGAAAGTCAAAAAGAAAAAAACAAGTAGTGCAGGAGCCCTCTGAGTGCATTCCACTCTCCAACCAGTATTCAGTTCTAAATACTGATGAGAATGATAGTTCATCTGTGGAGTGCCAGCAGAGACAAGTGGATGGCTCAGCTGTACAGGGAGATACAAGGAAGACTGGAAGAGCAACAGTGATAGGTGATTTCATAGGGGAATAGAAAGGTGTTTCTGCAGTCACAGAAGTGAATCCAAGATGGTGTGTTGCCTTCTTGGTGACAGGGTCAAGGATGTCACTGAGTGACTTCAGAGTACTCTGAGGGGAACAGACAGCAGTCATGGTCCACATTGATATGAATGAATAGGCGAAAAGAGGGATGTGGTCCTGCAGTCACAATTTAGGGAGCTAGGTAGGAAATTAATAAGCAGGACCCCAAAAGGAGTAATCTCTGGATTACTCCCAGTAATTGTTGTAAAATGCCATCTGGATCACTAATGTCCTTTAGGGAAAGAAATTTGTCTTCCTTACCTGGTCTGGCCTACACATGATTCCAGACACACTGCAGTGTGGTTGACTTTTAAATGATGACTGAAATGGCCTAGCAAGCCATTCAGTTGTTAAAAAGAAACCACTGCAATGTCACAAAAAAGGAAAGAATCCAGACAGGCAACCTTATCATCGATCTAGGCACCGGAAATGACAATAGCATCTCAGCCCTGTCGATCTTGCAAAGTCCTCCTTCATAACATCTCGGTCATGTGCCAATATTGGGAAAGCTGCCTCATAGACTAGTCAAGCAACAGCCTGACATAGTCATTCTCATGGAATCATACCTTACAGATAGTGCCCAAGGCACTACCATCACCATCTACAGGTAAGCTCTGTCCCAGCGGCAGGACAGGCCCAGCAGAGTTGGTGGAACAGTACTATAGAGTCAGAAGGGATTTGCCTGGGAGTCCTCAACATCGACTCCAGACTCCAGATGAAGTCTCATGCCATCAGGTCAAACATAAGCAAGGAAATATCCTGCTGATTGCCACATTCCATCCTCCCTCAGCTGATGAATCAGTACAGCTCCATGTTAAAAATCACTTGGAGGAAGCAAAGAGGGTGGCAAAGACACAGAATGTGCTCTGGGTGGGGTACTTCAATGTCCATCACCAAGAGTGGCTCAGCAGCACCACTACTGACTGAGCTGGCCGGGTCCTAAATGACATAGCTGCCAGATTGGGTCAGTGGTGAATGGTGAGGGAACACATAAGAGGGAAAAACAACCTTGATCACATCATCACCACTCGACCTGCCGCAGATGAATTTGGCCTTTACAGTATCGGTATGCGTGAAAACCATACAGTCGTTGTGGAGATGAAGCCCGCCCTCACATTGAGGATACCCTTCATCGTGTTGTGTGGCATGACCACCATGCTAAATGGGATAGATTTGGAACAGATCTATAAACTCAAGACTGGGCATCCATGAGGCACTGTGGGCCACCGGTATCAGGAGAATTCTACTGGAACACAAACTGTAACCTCATGGCCCGGCATATCTCCCTCTCTACCAATACTGTCAAGCCAGGGGATCAACACTGGTTCAAAGAAGAATGCAGGAAGGCATGCCAGGAGCAGCACCAGGCATACATAAAAATGAGGTGTCATTCTGGTGAAGCTATAAGATAGAACTTATTGCGTGATGAAAGCATAAGCAGCAAATAATAGACAGAGCTAAGCAATCCCACAACCAACGGATCAGATCAAAGCTCTGTAGTCCTGCTACACCCAGTCATGAATGGTGGTGGTCAATTAAAGAACTCACTGGAGACGGAGGCCCCACAAACATCCCCGCCATCAATGATGGAGGAGCCCAGAACATCAGTGCAAATGATAAGGCTGCAGCATTTTCTGCAATCTTCAGTCAGAAGTGCCGAGTGGTTGATGCAGCTTGGCCCCCTCTGGAGGTCCCCCGAGTCATAGATGCCAGTATTCAGCCAACTCAATTCACTGCGTGATATCAAGAAACTGCTGAATGCACTGGGTACCGCAAAGGTTATGGGCCCTGACAATACTTGAACTATAGCACTGAAGACTTGTGCACCAGGACTTGCTGCACTCCTAGCCAAGCTGTTCCTGTACAGCTAATAAACTGGCATCTATGTGGAATATTGCCCAGGTGTGTCATGTACACACACAAAAAACAGGACAAATCCAACCCGTCCAATTACCGCCCCATCAGACTACTCTCCATCATCAGTAAAATAATGGAAGGGGTCATCAACAGTGCTATCAAGTGGCACTTGCTTAACAATGACCTTCTTAACACCCACCCCGACTAGAGCTATACCTTGAGTGCCCTACCATCCATTCTTAATTAGCACATTTGTTTAGATAATATCACTAACTTCAACACCTATGTGTTCCTTTATTCTTTTGTCTGTGACAGCTTTTGATGATCTGCTTCTATCACTGCTTGCTTGTCCCTACAACCACACCAGCCCCCTCCACTTCTATCCCCCACCCAACCACTCCCCCCCACCCCCCAACACACACACCTTAAACCAGCTTATATTTCACCCCTTCCTTGGACTAACCTAGTTCTGTTGAAGGGTCATGAGGACTTGAAACGTCAACTCTTTTCTTCTCCACCGATGCTGCCAGACCTGCTGAGTTTTTCCAGGTAATTCTGTTTTTGTTTTGGATTTCCAGCATCCGCAGTTTTTTGTTTTTATCTCTGTGTTTAATTGACTGCCACTGCTCTTCGAAATGCCTACCTTGAAGAAGTTCTGTTCGTCTCTGCGACAAAATTTCCATGTCTCTCTTTTGTCTTGTTCACCTTTATTGCTTTCCATTTCCCTCTTGGTGTTTGACAAGGTGTTTACTAAAACCCGTTTTCACAGCCATATCTCCTTTCTCAGTGACTGTCTCCATCTCCGACTTACCCCACGTGGAGTTCAACTGAAATTCCACCCCTCATGTTTCGAACCCACCCAGGATTACAGGTATCTCCGGGACATAAAACGTTTCTTGGACTGCTGTTCCCGTCACATTCTGAGATCCACATTCAGTGCCATACTCCGCCATATGAACACACTCGACCTCTCCCTCCAGCAGCACCGCCGTACCCTTTTTCAAAGCTGCGCGTGCCCCCAGTTTCATTTTATTCTTCGTCTCATCCGACGCCTCAACAAGAAACTTTTTCTCTTTCTCTCCAGTGCTAAGGGATGCAAGCTCCAACAACTCATCGACACCAACACCCATCTAGGACCGTCTACCCCTGCCTGTCCCTCCGTCCCCACCCCATCTTCCAATCCCAGCCCCAGCTGTGTATTCACTATACCCTCTGAAATTCCTCACCGATGCTGAATGTTCAGTGCTCAGCAAAGGACTTAGTTTCATACCCTTACGCTCTCACCTCAATGAATTTCGGGCTCGGCACGATGCTGAACTCTTCTTCCGCCGTCTTCGTCTCCGGGCTCACTTCTTTTGGCAGGAGTCCTCTCCCTGTTCAACGGATCCTTTCACCCACCTCCAATATTCTCCCTCCAGCTGGACCCCTCCCTCTGGATTCTTACCTTCTCTTGATCTTTTCATTGAAAACTGTCGGCACGACATTAGTCATCTCAATTTCTCTGCTCCTCTCACCCATTCTAATCTGCCTCTCTCTGAACTTACTGCACTCCATTCTCTCAGGTCCAACCCTGACATTGTCATCAAACCCGCTGACAAGGGTGGTGCTGTTGTTGTCTGGCGCACTGACCTCTACCTCGCGGAGGCTGAGCGTCAACTCGCAGACACTTCCTCCTACCTCCCCCTGGACCATGACCCCACCACTGAACATCAAGCCATTGTTTCCAGGACTGTCACTGACCTCATCTCCTCTGGAGATCTTCCTCCCACAGCTTCCAACCTGATAGTCGCCCAACCTCGGACGGCCCATTTCTACCTCCTACCGAAATCCACAAACAGAACTGTCCCGGTAGACCGATCGTGTCAACTTGTTCCTGCCCCACGGAACTCATTTCTCGTTATCTTGACTCCCTTCTCTCTCCCCTTGTCCAGTCCCTTCCCACTTACATCCATGATTCCTCTGACACCTTACGTCACATCAACAATTTCCAGTTCCCTGGCTCCAACCGCTTCTTCTTCACCATGGACATCCAATCCCTCTACACCTCCATCCCCCACCAGGATGGTCTGAGGGCCCTTAGCTTCTTCCTCGAACAGAGGCCCGAACAATCCCCATCCACCACTACTCTCCTCTATCTGGCTGAACTTGTTCTCACACTGAACAATTTCTCCTTCAATTCCTCTCACTTCCTCCAAATAAAAGGTGTGGCTATGGATACCCGCATGGGCCCCAGCTATGCCTGTCTCTTTATGGGGTATGTGGAACATTCTTTGTTCCAGTCCTACTCCGGCCCCCTTCCACAACTCTTTCTCCGGTACATCGATGATTACTTCGGTGCTGCTTCATGCTCTCGTCGGAACTTGGAAAAATTTATTAATTTTGCTCCAATCTCCAACCCTCCATCATTTTCACGTGGTCCATCTCTGACACTTCCCTTCCCTTCCTTGACCTCTCTGTCTCAATCTCTGGTGATAGACTGTCCACCAATATCCATTACAAGCCTACCGACTCCCACACTACCTCGACAACAGCTCCTCACACCCCGCTTCCTGTAAGGACTCCATCCCATTCTCTCAGTTCCTTCGCCTCCGTCGCATCTGTTCCGATGATGCTACTTTCAAAAACAGTTCCTCTGACATGTCCTCCTTCTTCCTTAACCGAGGTTTTCCACCCACGGTCGATGACAGGGCCCTCAAATGTGTCCGGCCCATCTCCCGCGCATCCGCCCTCATGCCTTCTCCTCCCTCTCAGAAACATGATAGGGTCCCCCTTGTCCACACTTATCACCCCACCAGCCTCCGCATTCAAAAGATCATCCTCCGCCATTTCCGCCAACTCCAGCATGATGCCACCACCAAACACATCTTCCCTTCACCCCCCCCCCTGTCGGCATTCCATAGGGATCGTTCCCTCCGGGACACCCTGGTCCACTCCTCCATCACCCCCTACTCCTCAACCCCCACCTATGGCACCTCGCCATGCCCACGCAAAAGATGTAACACCTGCCCCTTCACTTCCTCTCTCCTCACCGTCCAAGGGCCCAAACACTCCTTTCAAGTGAAGCAGCATTTCACTTGCATTTCCCCCAACTTAGTCTACTGTATTCGTTGCTCCCAATGCGGTCTCCTCTACATTGGAGAGACCTAAAGTAAACTGGGTGACCGCTTTGCAGAACACCTGCGGTCTGTCCGCAAGAATGACCCAAACCTCCCTGACGCTTGCCATTTTAACAATCCACCCTGCTCTCTTGCCCACATGTCTGTCCTTGGCTTGCTGCATTGTTCCAGTGAAGCCCAACGCAAACTGGAGGAACAGCACCTCATCTTCCGACAAGGCACTTTACAGCCTTCGGACTGAATATTGAATTCAACAACTTTAGGTCTTGAACTCCATCCTCACCCCCTTTCTGTTTCTTCCCCCTTCCTTTTGTTTTTCTAATAAATAATATAGATTTTTCTTTTCCCACCTATTTCCAGTATTTTTAAATATTTTTAAATCTTTTACGCTCCCCCCACCCCCACTAGAGCTATACCTTGAGTGCACTACCATCCATTCTTAATTAGCACATTCGTTTAGATAATATCACCACCTTCAACACCTATGTGTTCTTTTGTTCTTTTGTCTGTGACATCTTTTGATGATCTGCTTCTATCACTGCTTGCTTGTCCCTACAACCACACCCCCCCTCCACTTCTCTCCCCCCACCCCCCGCAACCCCCAACTCCCCCCCTCCCCCACACATACACACACACACACACACACACCTTAAACCAGCTTATATTTCACCCCTTCCTTGGATTCACCTAGTTCTGTTGAAGCGTCATGAGGTCTCAAAATGTCAACTCTTTTCTTCTCCGCCGATGCTTCTAGACCTGCTGAGTTTTTCCAGGTAATTCTGTTTTTGTTTTTTACCTTCTTACTGAGACCAGTTTGGGCATCAGTAAGCAATGATCTGCTTTCTGACGTCCATTTTGGGTTCGGACAGGGCCACTCAACTCCTGATGACATTACTGCCTTGGTTCAAACATGGACAAAAGGGCCGAACACCCCAGGTGAAGTGACAGTGACAGCCCTTGACATCAAAGCAGCATTAGACAGACTGTGGCATCAACGAACCCTAGCGAAACTGGAGTCAATGGGAAACAGGGGGAAAATTCTCCACCGGTTGAAGTCATAGTTAGCACAATTTAAGATGGCTGTGATTGTTGGAAGTCAGTCATCTCAGCTCCAGGACATCACTGTAGGTGTTACTCAGGGTAATGTCTTACGTTCAACCATAATCAGCCGCTTCATCAATGACCTTCCTTCCATCATAAGGTCAGAAGTGGGGATGTTCGCTGATGATTGCATAATGTTCAACACCATTCGAGACTGCTCAGATACTGAAGCAGTCTATATCCAAATGCAGCAAGACCAGGCTTGGGCTGACAAGCGGCAAGTAACATTCACACCACACAAGTGTCAGGCAACGACTGTCTCGAACAAAGATAATCCAGCCATCGCGCCTTGATGTTCAATGGCATTAACCAATAAGCAGGTCAGGGGCTAAGAGCGAAAAGTAACCCACCTCCTTACTTCCCAAATCCTGTCCACCATCAACAATACACAAGTCAGGAGTGTGGTGGAATGTTCCCCAATTGCCTGGATGAGAGCAGCTCCCACAACACTCAAGAAGCTTGACACCAACCAGGACAAAGCACCCCACTTGATTGGCACCACATCCACAAACATTCACTTCCTCTACCACTGATGCACTTTGGCAGCAGTTGTACCATCTACATGATGCACTGCAAGAGTTCAGCAAGGCTCCTTAGAGAGCATCTTCCAAACCCATGACCATCTCAAAAGACAAGGGCAGCAGATATTTGGGAACATCAGCACCTAGAAATTCCCCGCCAAGCCACTCACCATCCTGACTTGGAAATATATTGCCGTGCATTCAATGTAGCTGGGTCAAAAATGTGGAACTCCCTCCCTAAAAGCACTATGTATGTACCGATACCACCCATGGACTGCAGCGATTCAGGGAGGAAGTTCACCACCGCCTTTTCGAGGCAACTACAGATGGGCAATAAATGCTGGTCTAGCCAACAAAGTCCATATGCCATGAATTAATTATATATAAAAACACAGGGGGAAATTGAGGAGCAAATATGTGCACAATTTACGGAGATGTGTAAAAACAATAACAATAGGGTAATTATATTAGGTGATTTCAACTTTCCCAACATTACTTGGATTAGACATAATGTTAAGGGCTTGGATGGAGTGGATTTCTTGAAATGTGTACAGGAGAACTTTTATGGTCAATACGTAAAGGGTCCAACAAGGGACGGTGCAGTGCTGGGCCTTGTTCTGGGGAATGAAGCTGGACAGGTGGCTGAGTGGTGGTGGGGGAGCATTTTAGTGATAGTGACCACAACGTGGTACAATTTAAGCTTGTTATGGATGAATAAACAGATAATTGCAAAAAAACTTTTGGATTGGGGGAGAGCAGATTTTAGTAAAATAAGGCAGGATCTGGCCAAGGTAGACTGGGAACAGCTACTTGTGAGGAACTCTAGAGGAGCAGTAGGGGGCATTCAAAAAGGAAATGGGGAGGGGACAGGCTCAACATGATCCCTCTAGGGTGATAGGAAGGAGTAACAAGCCCAGAGAACCATGGATAACCAGAGATATTCAGGATACGATGAGAAGGAAAAAAGAGGCTTTTAGCAGGTACAAGGGGAGCAAATCAGTGAAGGCATGAGTGGAGTACAGAAAGTGCAGGGTGGAGCTTAAGAAAGCAATTAGGAGAGCAAAGAGGAGATATGAGAAAAGTAGAGAAAATCCCAAGATATTCTATAAGTATATCAATGGGAAGAGGATAACAAGGGAAAGAGTATGGCCCACTAGGGACCAAGGGGGCAATCTATGGGTGGAGTCAGAGGACATTGGTAGAGTGTTGAACGAATACTTCACATATGTCTTCACCCAAGAGAATGAGGATGAAGGTATCGAAGGCAGGGAGAGAAACGGCGAAGTTCTTGAGTAAGTTGAGAAAGGGAGTGACAAGATATTGGAGATAAAAACAGAATTACCCGGAAAAACTCAGCAGGTCTGGCAGCATCAGTGAAGAAGAACAAAGTTGATGTTTCAAGTCCTCATGACCCGTCAACAGAACTGAGTAAAAATAGGAGAGGGGTGAAATATAAGCTGGTTTAAGTTGGGGGGGTTGGGGGGGTGGGGGTAGAGAGGTGGGGAGGGTGGTTGTAGGGACAAGCAAGCAGTGATAGGAGCAGATAATCAAAAGATGTCACAGACAAAAGAACAAAGAGGTGTTGAAGGTGGTGATATTATCTAAAATAATGTGCTAATTAAGAATGGATGGCAGGACAGGCAAGGTACAGCTCTAGTGGGCGTGGGGTGAAATAAGACTAACAGGGCATAAAAGGTATAGATTTAAAAATAATGGAAATAGGTGGGAAAAGAAAAATCTATATAAATTATTGGAAAAAACAAAAGGGAGGGGGAAGAAATGGAAAAGGGGTGGGGATGGGGGAGGGAGTTCAAGATCTAAAGTTGTTGAATTCAATATTCAGTTCGGAAGGCTGTTAAGTGCCTGGTCAGAAGATGAGGTGCTGTTCCTCCAGTTTGCGTTGAGCTTCACTGGACCGCGGTCTCCTCTACATTGGAGAGACCAAACACAGACTGGGTGACCGCTTTGCAGAACACCTTCGGCCTCTCTGCAAGAATGACCCAAACCTCCCTGTTGCTTGCCATTTTAACACTCCACCTTGCTCTCTTGCCCACATGTGTGTCCTTGGCTTGCTGCATTGTTCCAGTGAACAATGAACACTTTGGAAGGAGTACTTTGACAAGGAAGTATTCAATGATTGGCATGACTAGGAAGTTCTGAGGAACAAAGGTACCTTGGCATCTGTGTTCATAGATCTCTGAAGGCGGAGGGGCATGTTAGTGGTGTGGTGAAAAAGGCATATGGGACACTTGCCTTTATCAATCGAAGCATAGGTTACAAAAGTAGGGAGGTCATGTTGGAGTTGTATAGAACCTTAGTGAGGCCACAGCTGTAGTAATGTGTGCAGTTCTGGTCACCACATTATAGGAAGGATGTGATTGCAGTGGAGGCGGTGCAGAGGAGATTCACCAGGATGTTGCCTGGGATGAAACATTTAAGTTATGGCGAGAGGTTGGATAGACTTGGGTTGTTTTCGTTGGAGCAGAGAAGACTGAGGGGCGACCTGATCGAGGTATATAAGATTATGAGGGGCATGGACAGGGTGGATGGGGAGCAGCTGTTCTCCTTAGCTGAAGGGTCAGTCACGAGGGGATATAAGTTCAAGGTGAGGGGCAGGAAGTTTAGGGGAGATGTGAGGAAAAACTTTTTTACCCAGAGGGTGGTGATGGTCTGGAATGCGCTGCCTGGGAGGGTGGTGGAGGTGGGTTGCCTCACATCCTTTAAAAAGTACCTGGATGAGCACTTGGCACGTCACAACATTCAAGGCTATGGGCCAAGTTCTGGTAAATGGGATTAGATAGGTAGGTCAGGTGTTTTTCATGTGTTGGTGCAGACTCGATGGGCCTCTTCTGCACTGTGTGATTCTGCCACGAGTAAGCGAGTATAGAAATAGGAGGTTAAAGCAAATGAACCATGTCTGGAAAGATTTTTGGGACTTTGAGACCAGCTCTGGGGGAGATGGGGCCTGTACAGGTTGGACAGGTTGCACCTAAACAGAGCTGGGACTGAGTTCCTTGCAGGGTATTTTGCTAGTACTATCAGTTGGGGGATTGTGGGGTGTGGGGGGGGTGGTCGGTGAAGTTTAAGCTAACTCGGCAGGTGAGTGGGAACCAGGAGATAATATCAGAGAGGAATACCAAGGTGCACAAAATACTGGGAGAGATGGATAGCACTAGAATAAGGAATGGTAAGTTAATAGGTGGGGTCAGAGTATGGGAGAAAGTAATAAAATCTAAATCAGCGTTACAGTGCAAATGCATGGAGTGTGGTCAATAAGATTGGTGAGTTGCAGGTGCATATTGCCATGTGGAATTACAGTGTTGTGGCCATAACAGAGACCAGGCTTAAAGAAGGGCAGGACTTTTTTGATAGAAAGAATATGGAGGGACAATATAAAATGAAGGATACAACTCTAAAGTGGAAGCAGTAGCAGAAGGACATGGGTTCATATGTGTATAGTCATTAAAGGTTGCAGGACAGGTTTAGATAGGGTTAAATACAGCACTACTTAACCCTATGCTTTACTAATAGGGGCAAAGAGTACAAGAGCAAGGTGGTTAACTTGAATTTGTATAAGACACTAGTTCGACCTCAGCTGGAGTTTTGTGTCCAGTTCTGGGCACCGCTCTTTAGGGGGGATGTGGAGGCATTGGAGAGAATACAGAAAAGATTCAGCAGGATGCTTCCAAGAATGAGGAACTTCAGTTATGAAGATAGATTGGAGAAGTTAGGACGGTTTTTCTTGGTGAAGAGAAGGCCAAGAGCAGGTTTGATAGAGGTATTCAAAATTAGGAAGGATCTGAACAGAGTAGATAGGGAAAAACTGTTCCCACTCATGTAAAGACAAAATAGGAGGGCACAACCTTACCATAATTGACAAAAGAAGCAAAAGCATTATGAGAAAAAGCTTTTTCACACAGTGAGTGGCTAAGGTCTGGAATGCCACTTCCTGGAGTGTGGTAGGGGCAGTTCGATTGAAGCATTCAAAAGGGAATTAGACTGTTATTTGAAAAAAATGAACGTGCACCGTTATGGGTAGAAGGCAGGAGAATGAAACTAAGTGAAATGCTATTTGACGAGCCAATCCAGACACTATGGGTCGAATGACTTTCTTCTATGCTGTAACAATTCTGTGATTGCATGATCCTATGTGGACATCAAGGCTCCCATGTGCCAACCTGGGACATTTGTGAACTGCAAGGTCTTTGACTTTCTTAATGTGCAACTACTGTGTGGCCAACATCAGAGGATCATGCGGGTCTGTGCATGGTACCCTGGAAGTTGTCACACTGTCTATATCCTCAGGCACTCCCAGGTGCCAGATAATCTCCCCAGCACTGCTATTGGAAGGGTGGATACTTGGTGACAAGGGCTATCGAATGGGCTAAGAAATGGCTCATGACCTCAGTAAGGAATTTACGCACAGAGGCTAAGCACCAATGCATCCATAAGGGCCACAACTGATCAGACCCAATGAGATTCTGATGCCTGGACCAAGCTGTTTCACTCCAGTATGCTCCAGCTTGGGTCTCCTTGTTTGTTGTGGTCTGCTGCACCCTTCATGACCTTGCACCCCAGGGGAGACAATGGAGGCCCTGGCAGAAAAGGATTTAGTTGACCAGCCCACATCTTCAGATGATGAAGCAGAACAGGATTTGGGGGAGGATCAGTAGGATCCAGGCTGGCCTGTCCTTCCACTCTTAGGGCCAACAATGAATGGGTGCCAGGGAGACTCGTAAGTCTCCAATACTGAGGCATCTCTCATGAAGCTCTGAAGTTTTTCAGCACCACGTTCTGCAATCTTCTGGCCTGCCACCTTGCATAAGCATGCCAACCCAACAGCACCAAGGCTAGCATTGCATATTGGAACTGTGAGAACCCTCACTGCCGCAGGCATTACCAAACAGCCATGGGCTAGTCACCCTTTGCACCAGCATCTAACTGCGAGATCCCTCACAAAAATGACACATCCATCTTTGTCACAAACATTTAATAAAGACCCTCAAGACAATCTCTCACACAGAAATCCAAAGTAAAGGAACTCCTGTGATGACTCAATTGTGTCTATTGCAAGTTCTTAATTCCTTTATGGTGCTGCACAGTGGTGGTCCCCCTTAGCTCCCATCCTCTGGTCACCTGAGGTTATGAGGGCCCTGACATTGTGAGGGTCTCCTAAACAGTGACAGGAGCCTCCTTTGTTGTTGCAGCACCCTGAAGTGCTGATATCACTGGCAGGTGGACAGAGATGTCGTTATCACCATCTGGAGCTCCCTGAGATGAGACCCCAGATGCAGATTACTAATGCTCATCAATTATTGTGAGTTCTACTGTACCTCCCTCCTGACCTGATTGGAATGAGGACCTGGTGGAGACTCCAGGTGCCTTGTCTTCCTCTCACATTGGCACCGCCTGATTGAACTCAGTGTCAAAGTGATAGGCTTGCAGGCCTGCATGTAAGCCCAGCACCTCCTGACTGTGCTGCTGGTTCTGGTTCTCCATGAGAATCACCAATCTCTCAATGGAGGAAGCCACACGTGTAGATGAAAGGGAGGTTGCAGTGCAGATGGCCTGGATGGACTCCTCCATTTTCTGAGTACACACCCGCAAGATCTTCACACACCTGCTGTAAGTCTAATATTCTCTGCCTTACAGATGACTCCAGACATTTGTCATCAGCCTGGGCTCAACATCAACCTGGCTTCCCACTCTCCTCCAAGTGTCAGAAGCCTGGACTATCACAGCCTCGGAAGGCTGATCATGCATTTGTGTGGTGCTCAACACAGTTGTGCTTCCCTTTCGGTTGACCCGTGCATACCCACTGACGTGCGAGTATCTGAACTGGTGGAAGGTGCAAAGCGAGGATGGGATGGTGTACCTCGAAGCTCCCTCCTCTTCCTCAGAGGTTGACATCTGTCCCTAAGGGATGGTGGCTGCACTGATGACTGGACTTGCTGGAGAAGACAGAAAGATTGCACTGCTTAATAATATAGATGATGTTCAAAAATGGATGACCATATCTTGAACACTCACTTTCACCATTGAAATCATGACAGAGCGATGTCCTCCCATTCTTTATATGAGACAACTCATTCCTTCCACTGTCACACCAACAATGCTGAGTTTCACATCTGGAGAGATCGAGCTTTCAGGATTAGGCCCACAAACTTCATTAGCAGATTCTCCATAGCCAGGTCCTCCAGATGACCCCACAGATACTGACCTCTGCTACCACCTCCATCCAGGCTTGCCAGATCTGACAGGGAGGCCTCCTCTTCCCATCCTATGGAATGAGAACCTCCTGCCCTTCAGCCACATACTGGAGGAGGAGTCAACATCAAACTATGGGGCTGCCTGGCTTTTTGCCTCCTCCATTGCTCCTGGCTGACGATGCTATGGGAGTGGGCCACTCTGATCTGGGGTGGGGGGAGTAATCTGGAGAAGCTGTTGTTATTTCCCCCTTTCTTATCCAGGGATGGCAGCGATTTCAACTGCCAAAGGAGTTCTAAACCAATACCAGATGTTGTACCCAAGATCTTCAGGCTCTTCCTCACCTCTTTCCATGCAGTTTTGTCTTTCCTTGGAGCTGACAGACAGCCAAATGTCAGAAGCTGCCCCTCAGTGTGTCAGCAGCACTTTAAAATCTAGCGCCGAAATCTCCTTCTGGTTCAGTTTGAACTACCATTGCAGGACATTCTGCCCTTGGCCACCAATTGGCCAAGAGTCTTGCCAGCCAGCCTCTACTTGGTTGGCTGGTGCTTAATAGTGGCAGGAACATAGAAATGGGTGGGCATTGGGCCTGGCGCTTGCTTCGGCTTTTGTCTTCATAACAACTTGTAAAATCCAGCCCCCTGCTTTTGACCTGATCAACTACTGCTGGTGAAAATCTGGCCTCTGGATTTAACGATTTTTGGATCTAGATTACAAACAATCAAAGGGGATACAGATAAAATCTTCAGGATAAATTATAGGATCCAGGAGATACAGAAACTAAGGGAACTGCTACAAATTCAGGTCTGCCAATAGATATCTTATTAGGTTCACAAACAAGCATTGTGAGCAACTTGCCTTTATGAAAGCTATAACAAAAACAGAATTACCTGGAAAAACTAAGCAGGTCTGGCAGCATCGGCGGAGAAGAAAAGAGTTGACGTTTCGAGTCCTCATGACCCTTCAACAGAACTTGAGTTCGAGTCCAAGAAAGAGTTGAAATATAAGCTGGTTTAAGGTGTGTGGTGGTGGTGGGGGAGGGCGGAGAGAGAGAGAGAGAAGTGGAGGGGGTTGGTGTGGTTGTAGGGACAAACAAGCAGTGATAGAAGCAGATCATCAAAAGATGTCACCAACAATAGAACAAAAGAACACATAGATGTTAAAGTTGGTGATATTATCTAAACGAATGTGCTAATTAAGAATGGATGGTAGGGCACTCAAGGTATAGCTCTAGTGGGGGTGGGGAGAGCATAAAAGATTTTAAAATATTTAAAAATAATGGAAATAGGTGGGAAAAGAAAAATCTATATAATTTATTGGAAAAAAAACAAAAGGAAGGGGGAAGCAGAAAGGGGGTGGGGATGGGGGAGGGAGCACAAAACCTAAAGTTGTTGAATTCCATATTCAGTCCGGAAGGCTGTAAAGTGCCTCGTCGGAAGATGAGGTGTTGTTCCTCCAGTTTGCGTTGGGCTTCACTGGAACAATGCAGCAAGCCAAGGACAGACATGTGGGCAAGAGAGCAGGGTGGAGTGTTAAAATGGCAAGCGACAGGGAGGTTTGGGTCATTCTTGCGGACAGACCGCAGGTGTTCTGCAAAGCGGTCGCCCAGTTTACGTTTGGTCTCTCCAATGTAGAGGAGACCATATTGGGAGCAACGAATGCAGTAGACTAAGTTGGGGGAAATGCAAGTGAAATGCTGCTTCACTTGAAAGGAGTGTTTGGGCCCTTGGACGGTGAGGAGAGAGGAAGTGAAGGGGCAGGTGTTGCATCTTTTGCGTGGGCATGGGGTGGTGCCATAGGAGGGGTTTGAGGAGTAGGGGCTGATGGAGGAGTGGACCAGGGTGTCCCGGAGGGAGCAATCCCTACGGAATGCCGATGGGGGGGGTGAAGGGAAGATGTGTTTGGTGGTGGCATCATGCTGGAGTTGGCAGAAATGGCGGAGGATGATCCTTTGAATGCGGAGGCTGGTGGGGTGATAAGTGAGGGCAAGGGGGACCCTATCATGTTTCTGGGAGGGAGGAGAAGGCGTGAGGGCGGATGCACGAGACATGGGCCGGACACGGTTGAGGGCCCTGTCAACGACCGTGGGTGGAAAACCTCGGTTAAGGAAGAAGGAGGACATGTCAGAGGAACTGTTTTTGAAGATAGCATCATCGGAACAGATGCGACGGAGGCGAAGGAACTGAGAGAATGGGATGGAGTCCTTACAGGAAGCGGGGTGTGAGGAGCTGTAGTCGAGGTAGCTGTGGGAGTCGGTGGGTTTGTAATGGATATTGGTGGACAGTCTATCACCAGAGATTGAGACAGAGACGTCAAGGAAGGGAAGGGAAGTGTCAGAGATGGACCACGTGAAAATGATAGAGGGGTGGAGATTGAAAGCAAAATTAATAAATTTTTCCAAGTCCCAACGAGAGCATGAAGCAGCATCGAAGTAGTCATCGACGTACCGGAGAAAGAGTTGTGGAAGGGGGCCAGAGTAGGACTGGAACAAGGAATGTTCCACATACCCCATAAAGAGACAGGCATAGCTGGGGCCCATGTGGGTACCCATAGCCACACCTTTTATTTGGAGGAAGTGAGAGGAGTTAAAGGAGAAATTGTTCAGCGTGAGAACAAGTTCAGCCAGACGGAGGAGAGCAGTGGTGGATGGGGATTGTTCGGGCCTCTGTTCGAGGAAGAAGCTAAGGGCCCTCAGACCATCCTGGTGGAGGATGGAGGTGTAGAGGGATTGGACGTCCATGGTGAAGAGGAAGCGGTTGGGGCCAGGGAACTGGAAATTGTTGATGTGACGTAAGGTGTCAGAGGAATCACGGATGTAGGTGGGAAGGGACTGGACAAGGGGAGAGAGAAGAGAGTCAAGATAAAAAGCAATGAGTTCTGTGGGGCAGGAGCAAGCTGAGACTATTGGTCTACCGGGGCAGTTCTGTTTGTGGATTTTGGGTAGGAGATAGAAGCGGGCCATCCGAGGTTGGGCGACTGTCAGGTTGGAAGCTGTGGGAGGAAGATCTCCAGAGGAGATGAGGTCAGTGACAGTCCTGGAAACAATGGCTTGATGTTCAGTGGTGGGGTCATGGTCCAGGGAGAGGTCGGAGGAAGTGTCTGCGAGTTGACGCTCAGCCTCCGCGAGGTAGAGGTCAATGCGCCAGACAACAACAGCACCACCCTTGTCAGCAGGTTTGATGATGATGTCAGGGTTGGACATTAGAGAATTGAGTGCATTAAGTTCAGAGAGAGACAGGTTAGAATGGGTGAGAGGAGCAGAGAAATTGAGACGACTAATGTCGCGCCGACAGTTCTCAATGAAAAGATCAAGAGAAGGTAAGAATCCAGACGGAGGGGTCCAGGTGGAGGGAGAATATTGGAGGTGGGTGAAAGGATCCGTTGAATAGGGAGAGGACTCCTGCCCAAAGAAGTGAACCCGGAGACGAAGACGGCGGAAGAAGAGGTCAGCATCATGCCGAGCCCAAAATTCATTGAGGTGAGGGCGTAAGGGTATGAAACTAAGTCCTTTGCTGAGCACTGAACGTTCAGCATCGGAGAGGGGAAGGTCAGGGGGTATAGTGAATACACGGCTGGGGCTGGGATTGGAAGATGGGGTGGGGACAGAGGGACAGGCAGGGGTGGAGGGTCCTAGATGGGTGTTAGTGTCGATGAGTTGTTGGAACTTGCGTTCCTCAGCGCTTGAGAGAAAGAGAAAAAGTTTCTTGTTGAGGTGTCGGATGAGCTGAAGTATAAAATGAAACTGGGGGCACGCGCAGCTTTGAAAAAGGGTACGGCGGTGCTGCTGGAGGGAGAGGTCGAGTGTGTTCATATGGCGGCGCATGGCACTGAGTGTGGATCTCAGAATGTGACGGGAACAGCAGTCTGAGAAACGTTTTATGTCCCGGAGATACCTGTAATCCTGGGTGGGTTCGAAACATGAGGGGTGGAATTTCAGTTGAAATCCACGTGGGGTAATTCGGAGACAGAGACAGTCACTGAGAAAGGAGATATGGCTGTGAAAGCGGGCTTTAGTAAACACCTTGTCAAACACCAGGAGGGAAATGGAAAGCAGTGAATTTGAGCAAGGCAAAAGAGAGGTACGGATATCTTGTCGCAGAGAAGAACAGAACTTCTTCAAGGTAGGCATTTCTTGAAGAGCAGTGGCAGTCAATTAAACACAGAGATAAAAACAAAAAACTGCGGATGCTGGAAATCCAAAACAAAAGCAGAATTACCTGGAAAAACTCAGCAGGTCTGGCAGCATCGGCAGAGAAGAAAAGAGTTGACGTTTCGAGTCCTCATGACTCTTCGACAGAACTTGAGTTCAAGTCCAAGAAAGTGTTGAAATATAAGCTGGTTTAAGGTGTGTTGGGGGGGGGGGGGTGCGGAGAGAGAGAGAGAGAGAAGTGGAGGGGGTTGGTGTGGTTGTAGGGACAAACAAGCAGTGATAGAAGCAGATCATCAAAAGATGTCACCAACAATAGAACAAAAGAACACATAGGTGTTAAAGTTGGTGATATTATCTAAAAGAATGTGCTCATTATGAAAGCTATGTCTATTTATATGATTGCATTAACTTTAGACATAACAGTAGTATCTCCTCATGATATGGGCATTTCACACATTTGTTTTTTCAATCGTTCTGAAGGCAGACCAAGCAAACATGACAAGGCTTATATAAATCACTAAGCTGTTTTATTGCACAATAAGGGGAACATGAAGAACAACCATTATGACCAGACTCACTTAATTCAATCAATTCAACTTATCATCATAACAATACAAAGTAAAGTACACTCCATGTCTTACCAGACAAACTGACTCCCGCCTATACCTCTCCACATCTGAACAAAATCTCCCAGTTTCCTCTTTAACACATTTGAATGGCAGAAGGCTAACATATTACCTGTATTTAAGAAGACGGCTAGGTAACTGTAAGGATGAGGTATGTTAGCAGGGAGGCGGAGGGGGGTTTGCACAGGGATGATGGAACAATTACCTGGAAAAACTCAGCAGGTCTGGCAGCATCGGCGGAGAAGAAAAGAGTTGACGTTTCGAGTCCTCATGACCCTTCGACAGAACTGTCGAAGGGTCATGAGGACTCGAAACGTCAACTCTTTTCTTCTCCGCCGATGCTGCCAGACCTGCTGAGTTTTTCCAGGTAATTCTGTTTTTGTTTTGGATTTCCAGCATCCGCAGTTTTTTTGTTTTTATCTCTGTGTTTAATTGACTGCCACTGCTCTTCAAGAAATGCCTACCTCCTTGAAGAAGTTCTGTTCCTCTCTGCGACAAGATTTCCGGATTTCTCTGTTGCCTTGTTCACCTTCATTGCTTTCCATTTCTCTCTCCAAGTTCTGTCGAAGGGTCATGAGGACTCGAAACGTCAACTCTTTTCTTCTCCGCCGATGCTGCCAGACCTGCTGAGTTTTTCCAGGTAATTCTGTTTTTGTTTTATGATGGAACAATTGCTATGCTGCTCATAAGATGCGCTTGTAAGATTGGTGTGTGTGAGGAATGAGGTTCTGGAGTTGGATTGACAGGCCAGAGGGAGATAGATGACGTGCACAATAGGATGTGGGTGAATTCTTAACGGCACCCATCTTTCCTGATCTGGTTAGGCTCTTGAAGTGTTTTCTGCACTAAATCCAAGAGCATGGTACAACGTTCCTGCTACAGGCCTTGGCCATCTTCAGCCATGCTGTGGCAGCAGTGGCTTTCTTTCCCCCATTGCTGGGGAACAGTATCTGTCTCCAACTCCTTATGGCTCTCAGCAATACACCAAGGGAGACGATGTTAAAGTGGGCCACAGCCATTGAGCACCCTCAGTCAACCTTCTAGGACTGTTGTCTGTGTTCCCAATCTGCCCACATTTTATCTTTGAACAGGCCTTTTAAATACTCCAGTTGATACTGGAGTACATGCATTTGCACCGCACCAACTGCTGTATATTAAATGCTGAACCTGAAAGTAAACTTATTATGAGGTGCCTGCATTAAAATTTCACAGACAGGCTTGCTGAAATTTCTTCCAGGTTTCCACATGATATTGTAGTCCCACTGCTCCCAACACAATCTGCAGTTAATATCGGGCCACAGTGTCTGAGGTGAACATCCGGCTATCGACTGGATGTACTAACAGTTGTGGATTAATGTTCATGGAAGCAATATTACTGAAGTAATTGCAATTATTTCTGTAACCCTATAATAAACCACAATTCAAGTAACTTGTAAATGATTGCTGGTTATGAAATATTTAGAAAATTGTTAGTTATACATTTGAATTCATGGCCTTGAGTCATTGGGGTAATTTTTGTCTGCCAATTGCCCATTTTCACTGAAATATAGGACTATAGATGGATTTTTTTTAAAAAAAAACAGCCATTGGTCACCAAATTCCTGCCTGACTCATTGTTTGAACAGACTTCAAAATGGGTAGCCTGCACCAGTTGAAGGAATTTGATGGAAATTCGGGTATCAATGGGTGGACTGTGCACCAAATGTGCTCTTTCCATTGTTACAGGACAAAGAGCATCCAAACCAGTTGTCCTTTAAAGATGCTGTTACAAAAATACTTCAAAATAATCTGTGACACCACTCCTACTGAATCCCCAAGTGTCTTTCAGCTGCTGCTGGTGTCTCCTCATGTTCTTCCACAGGATTGCTCCCTCCACAAAGTGACAACTTCCAGTTCAACTCCACAGAGGCACCATTTGTTTTCCCTCCCCCAATTGGTGAACTTCTTGACAGCATTAATTGCACACTGGCCATGTGCCAATGCTATGGGTGAATAGTTCACCCATAGCAATAGCACTAAGCCAGTGTGCTTGATTAACTCACTCACCTCCAGTCCGATCCATGCTACATCTAAAAATCAACCCAATCTCTTTATCCTGAACCATTTATAATCAATTTAGATGTATTTGTTTGAAAAAGTGAAACATCAAAAGATGAGTTACTACACTGGAGCAATATTAACTAATATGTCACTTCAAATCATTTCAAAAGGACAATACTTCTTTTTAAGTGCTGAACATATAATGATAATCAGTCTATAATTTATTAAATCTAAATGTATTACATACAAAACAAAGTGCTTAGAATAATGTATTGGACACCAAAAGATACAGCAACACATCTGTAAGTGATTCCCAATAGATATTTATTACTTACATGTTAACAAATTGTTGACATTTTTGTAATTGCAAGACCGTAATTCAATTGAACAATTCTGATGACATCACTAGTGTCTGTGAGCGTGAGAAGAAGCTTGAAATTGAATTATCGCTTTTAATTCATTGCCAGTAACTTATTGTTCTTTGTAAGATATGCTGGATATCTCAGCCATTTTTTATATAGTGTTTTCAGCTTTTCTTACCATTATGCAGCAAGCAAAGTGAGGGTGAAAAGACACAGTACTGAGATTGCTAGTGTCCTCCTCTAAAAAATTGAAGCTGAATGAGCATCACAGGCAAGGTATTAAGGATCATTTCAACAGATTTTATGGCAGAGTCACGGGAATGTCCAATGCCATCTGAGAAGGGTTCAACACAAAGCAACACAATCTGAAATGAGCAGTGATGCCAGAAACATATATTTCAATTTCCTCTGGCATAGAGACCTTAGCAGCATTCAGTGTATCCCTAATGGATGTTTTGATCACTGACCATGAGGCCATTAGGACCATTTGGAGTGAATGATGGTGGTTTCTGAGAATTTTGAGGTGAGAGCCTTCAGTGTCTGCAGGTTTTTGTTGATTTCCATGTTGTCTGCTAAACAATGGGCATTCATTTACAGAACCAGGCAAAAATTATATAACCAGAATCTGCCTTCATAATTCTGTCCTTGCCCATTGATAACTTTGTGGCTTCTTTACTGGCCCCTCTGATGAATGCAGCTGTCATGATACAAGAGCAGGATGCCCACGTCTATAGAGGGTGCCTCCAAGATTCAAAAGCACAGCAACGAAGACCAACTTGGCCCAAGGAATTTCAACAAACAACAGTGCAACCAAGCACAGCTGCAATACCTCAATGTGATTCAGGACATTATCATGTAAAGAATTTACCTCGTTCTAGAAATATTCAGCAGGTCTGGTAGCATCATTTGGGTAATGATAACCAGAATGTGGCAGGAACAGACACACTTAAGAGTGAACCAGCAAATAAGGCAAGAGATTGCAAAAATTGTAAAAAGACAGAGTTGGGCTCTGTGTCTGAATGCGTGCAGCATTCAAAACAAAATGGATGAATTGTTAACACAATAAATATTTATGACCTGATAGCTATCAGGGTGATCAAGACTGGGACTCGAATATTGAAGGATTTTAACATTTCAAAAAGACAGGAAGCTAGGAAAAGGTGGTGGGATAGCTTTTTAAATGAAGAATATCATTAGTACTGTAGCGAGAGATGATCTTAGCTCGAAAGTGCAAAATGCAGAATCAGTTTGGGTAGAGATAAGAAATAGGAAAGGTGAGAGGTCACCTATGGGAGTAGCTTATAGGTTCCCTAACAGTGGTTACACTGAAGGACTGAGTATACAGGAAGTAATAAATAGGGCATGTAAGAAAGGTAGTGCAATAATCATGGGTGACTTTAATCTATGTATAGATTAGACAAATCAGATTGGCAAAGGCAGCTTGGAAAATGAAGCCATAGAGCATAATCAGGACAATTTCTTAGAGCAATATGCTCTTAAGCCAACTAGGAAGCTGGGTATTCTGGAACTGGTAATGAACAATGAGACCGGATTAATCAATAGCCTCATGGTAAAAGAGCCTCATAACATAACAGTGTGAGAAAAGATGTATGGGTGTAAGACTCATGTTTTAAACCTGTATAAAGCTAAGCAAATCTAGCTAAAGTGAATTGGGAAACTAGGTTAAAAGGTAGGTCAGTAGAGATGCAGCGGCAGACTTTTAAGGGAATATTAAATAACTCACAGCAAAGATTTATCCCAGTGAGAAAGAAAGACTCTTTGAGAAGGTTGCATCATCCTTGGCTGAATAAGGAAGTTAAGGATAGCATCAATTGAAAGAAACATTGTACAAATCTGCAAAGGTCAGAAGATTAGTCAGATGTTAAGAACCAGCAAAGAATGATCAAAAAATATAAAGAGTGGAAAGTAGAATAGATTAAGAGCTTCTACAAGTATTTAAATAAGAAAAGAGTCATTAAGCCAGTGTTGATCCTCGAGAGAGGATGTGGGGAATTGAAAATGGAAAACAAGAAAATTGCGGAGGTGTTGAACAGGTTTTTTTTTGTTTATCTTCATTGAAGAAGATTTAGAAAACTTCCCAAAGATGCTTAAAAATTAGGAGGTGAATGGGAGAGAGAACCTTAAAACAATCACCATTCCTGGGGAAAAGTGCTGGGAAAATTATTAGACCTAAAAACTGACGAGTCACCAGGACCAGATGGCCTGAATCCTAAGGTCTTAAAAGAAGTGACTGCAGAGATAATAGATACATTGGTTATAAACTTCCAAAATTCCTTAGATTTTGGAAAAGTTCCAGTAGATTGGAAAATAGATGAGAAAAACCTTTATTCAAGAAAGGAGGGAGACAGAACAAAGGAAACTACACACCAGTTAACCTAACATCTGTCACAGAGAACTTGCTAGAATCCATCATTAAGGAGGTTATAGCAGGATATTTAGAAAATTATAATTTGATGATGCAGAGTCAAAATGGCTTTGTGAAAGGGAAATTGTGGTTTAACTAATTTATTAGAGCTTTTTGAGTAAGTAACAAGCAAGGTGCATAAAGGGAAACTTGTGGATGAGGTGTACTTAGATTTCCAGAACCATTTGATAAGGTGCCACATCAAAGGTTGCTATACAAAATAAGATTACATGGTGTAGGGGATAACATATTAACATGGATAAAGGATTGGCTAGCTAACAGGAAACAGAGAGTAGGGAGAAATGGGTCTTTTTTGGGTAGGTAAGCTGTGACTAGTGAACTGCCACAGGGATCAGTGCTGGGGCCGCAACTATTTACAATCTACATCAATGACTTGGATGAAAGGACTGAATATATTGTAGCTAAATGTTTTAATGATACCAAGATAGGGAGGAAAGTATGTTGTCAAGAGGAGTTAGAGAGTCTGCAAAGGGGTACAGACAGATAAGTGAGTGGGCAAAAATTTGGCATCTGGAATATAATGCAGGAAAATGTGAACTTGTCCACTATGGCAGGAAGAATAGTAAAGCAGCATATTATTTAAATGGAGAGAGATTACTCGGTGGTACAGAGGGATCTGGGTGTCCTGGTACATGAATCAGAAACGTTCGTATGCAGATAGAACAAGTGATTAGGAAGACAAATGGAATACTGATGTTTATTTCCAGGGGAATGGAATATAAATGTAGGGATGTTTTACTACAGCCATATAAGGTCTTGCTGAGACTACATTTGAAATACTGTGGCCAAAATTTTACGTCCCATGAGCAGGCACGCACCTGACCTGTCCAGCCACGCAGTAGCGCGAGTTGACGTCGGGCGAGCGCCCTGATGACATTGCGCACTTGTGCGGTATCTCACACGGTTGTGCGCAGCAGTTGGATGTGAGCACAACAACAATTAAACTGGCAATTAAGTCCATTAAGGAGGCATTTGAAAGTGATTTTTCATTGCCCGTCCACTTTTACAATTGGCAGATGGGCTAATCGACCAGGCGGCCTTTATATTTTTGCTCAAAACTTGATCCAGGGCTGGATGAAATCTCCGTGGGGAAATAAAATAAAAAGAGATGTCTGGTGACTTTTTTTATGAGGTATGCTTTCAGGTGCTTGATTGTGCTGCATGGACATACCTTGCAGCAGTTTTGTTGTTTCATTTATTCTGTGGAGGTCTGCAGCTCCCTGAGCCAGCTGTCTGTCTTCAGGGAGCTCACTGGAAGCCTTCACCAGCACATGAAGTGATGTCAACGCCCACGCTCTTTCCGCCCCTACCTGCAGCGCTGAGCCTTTCTCAGCTCGCGTTTCATGCTGGCTGGCTGTGAATTGGCCAGCCAGCATGAGATCGCGGTCAGGGCCCATCGTGGTTGGGGGCCCGTTTTCTGTCCACTCCCAGGCCCGCCGATCACGGGCGCATGACGAGCGAAAAATTCAGGCCTGTGTTTTCGTTCTCCTTATTTGAAAAAAAGATATAATTGCATTAGAAGCAATTCAGAGAAGGTTCACTCAACTCATTCCTGTGATAAGTGGCTTATCTTATGAAGCAAGGTTGAACAAATTGGGTTTGTACCCATTGGAGTTTAGAAGGATTGAGAGGTGATCTTAGTCAAATATATAACATCTTGAGGGTACTTGATAGAGTAGGTTACAGGAGGATGTTTCCACTTGTCGGGGAGACCAGAACTAGAGGGCTAAGTTTAAGAATAAGAGGTCTCTCTTTTAAGATGGAGATGGGGAGAAATTGTTTATTCTCAGAGGGTCTTTAGCCTGTGGAATTCTCTTCCCAAGAAATCAGTAGAGCCTGAGTCATTCAAGTTATTCAAGGCAGTTATACAGATTTTTGATAGACAATTAGTCAAGGGTTACGGGGGGCAGGCAGGAATATGCAGTTCAGATCACAACCAGATCAGCCATGATCTTATTGAATGGCAGAGCAGGCTCTAAAGGCTGAATGGCCTTCTCCTGCTCCTAAGTCCTATGTTTCTATGTTCCCAGTCACTTTCCCTCCTGATTGCCTTCCCATCCCTTTTAGCTGAGGTTGCTGCCAGTGATGCCGCATCCAAAATTCAAAGTATCTTTGTCGGTGAGTCCTGAGGGCATCCAGTGGGTGTCTGCAGTTCACTAGCCTCAGTAAATGAGGCCTGAGGTCCAATATTAGATGTCCTGTGGCTTACTAATTCAGACACCAGGATTGTTTCCTGTACCCAGTTCACATTGGCAACTATTTTTCAGGCCTACAGTTTTCCTTATGTCAGGATGAGAAAATCTCTGTGGATGCATTTATTATGCTGTGTGTAGTAAAGTCATAAACCAACCAAGCTTTCTTCTTGGTGCTTGGCATTTTCTGGCAACCTTGTAAATAAGTTCTTTAAGGCTGTATTTATAATTTGACCAAAGAGAACACATTGTTATGAACATATTTATAAAATCACCACACTGGCAAACTGAGAAATTCTCCCCCAACCCTTCTGAATTACATTGATGGCAGGAAGTCTGATCAGTTGGAAACATATATTGGAAATTTTGGACTTACAGTGTATATGATTTGTTGATCAATTGCACACACATGAATTTGCGCTATTTGTTGCTTGTAGGTGAAAGTCTTGCTATCTGTGAAACAGAAAATTCCCCACAACATCATCTTATTCAATGAACTAAACCTCAACAGAAATACTGATAAGAAGTGTGAGGTTATTCATTAACCATAGATGTCAACAATAAACATTTTAAACATAATCAGAGATTATCAACCAGAATTAAGCACTAGAAATATCTTTGGATAGAGGAATTGCCACCCATGACTCTTTCACTGCCCTTTAATATAGAGGTGGTCACTCTCATAAGGAAGCACTACTTTGGAACTGAAACTATAACTGACCAGTCTGTTGCTATTTTATATGTAAGACAAAGTATACTACTTTTGACCTCTACAATTCGGTAAATAAAAATACAGTCACTGAACTCTGTCTGCTTCAACCAAAGCTGCTACCGAGACTTTGTACAATGTACCTTATACTGTGGGACATGTTAACATAAGTTACAACTCAGAGATAACCACAGATTTTTCAGAGAAAACCATTTAACATTAAAGTCATACTGTAATAACCCTTTGAGCACTGAACTCTTTCTGCCATATTAAAAACTGTATATTTCATCATTTGATATCAATATAATCATAATACAAAAATATTTAAAGATTGAATTAAAAGTATGAAAAGTAAAGAATAAATTCTCAGTGGTGCTCCCCAAACTAAGTATTATAACATCATCATATTTTCATTCTAATATAAAATGCTACCACAGTCATCAAAGAGTTAATGGTTATATTGCTTCACTGCTACACGATCTCTGAAATAGAAGGCTACATTTTCAATTTTAAAAACATGCTGTTATAATGAAACAAGCATAGAAACGTCTATTTGCAGGACTGCACAGTAACTGTTTATCCTTGCTGTTGCAAGTATCACTATGTATAAGTCAATTTTGCTTTGGGATGAGAAAGGCGATTTGAAGTTTGCCATAGATTCTTCTTCCAGTCTAAACTCTTCTCTGGCAGCATCGGCTGGGAAGAAAAGAGTTGACGTTTCGAGTCCTCATAACCCTTCAACAGAACTGTGTGAATCCAAGGAGAGGGGTGAAATATAAGCTGGTTTAAGGTGGGGGGGGCGGGGTTGCGGGTGGGTTGGGTGGGGGGAGAGAAGTGGAGGGGGGTGTAGGGACAAGCAAGCAGTGAAAGGAGCAGATAATCAAAAAATGTCAAAGACAAAAGAACAAAAGAACACAGAGGCGTTGAAGTTAGTGATATTATCTAAATGAATGTGCTAATTAAGAATGGTTGGTGGGGCACTCAAGGTTCAGCTCTAGTGGGGGTGGGGGGGCATAAAAGATTTAAAAATAATGGAAATAGGTGGGAAAAGAAAAATCTATATAAATTATTGGAAAAAACAAAAGGAAGGGGGAAGAAACAGAAAGGGGATGGGGATGGAGGATGGAGTTCAAGATCTAAAGTTGTTGAATTCAATATTCAGTCTGGAAGGCTGTAAAGTGCCTCGTCGGAAGATGAGGTGCTGTTCCTCCAGTTTGCGTTGGGCTTCACTGGAACAATGCAGCAAGCCAAGGACAGACATGTGGGCAAGAGAGCAGGGTGGAGTGTTAAAATGGCAAGCGACAGGGAGGTTTGGGTCATTCTTGCGGACAGACTGCAGGTGTTCTGCAAAGCGGTCGCCCAGTTTACGTTTGGTCTCTCCAATGTAGAGGAGACCACATTGGGGGCAACGAATGCAGTAGACTAAGTTGGGGGAAATGCAAGTGAAATGCTGCTTCACTTGAAAGGAGTGTTTGGGCCCTTGGACGGTGAGGAGAGAGGAAGTGAAGGGGCAGGTGTTGCATCTTTTGCGTGGATATGGGGAGGTGCCATAGGTGGGGGTTTGAGGAGTAGGGGCTGATGGAGGAGTGGACCAGGATGTCCCGGGCTCACTTCTTTGGGCAGGAGTCCTCTCCCTGTTCAACAGATCCTTTTACCCACCTCCAATATTTTCCCTCCACCTGGACCCCTCCCTCTGGATTCTTACCTTCTCTTGATCTTTTCATTGAGAACTGTCGGCGCGACATTAGTCGTCTCAATTTCTCTGCTCCTCTCACCCATTCTAATCTGTCTCTCTCTGAACTTACTGCACTCCATTCTCTCAGGTCCAACCCTGACATTGTCATCAAACCCGCTGAAAAGGGTGATGCTGTTGTTGTCTGGCGCACTGACCTCTACCTCGCGGATGCTGAGCATCAACTCGCAGACACATCCTCCTACCTCTCCCTGGACCATGACCCCACCACTGAACATCAAGCCATTGTTTCCAGGACTGTCACTGACCTCATCTCCTCTGGAGATCTTCCTCCCACAGCTTCCAATCTGACAGTCGCCCAACCTCGGACGGCCTGCTTCTACCTCCTACCCAAAATCCACAAACAGAACTGTCCCGGTAGACCGATCATGTCAGCTTGCTCCTGCCCCACAGAACTCATTGCTTGTTATCTTGACTCCCTTCTCTCTCCCCTTGTCCAGTCGCTTCCCACCTACATCCGTGATTCCTCTGACACCTTACGTCACATCAACAATTTCCAGTTCCCTGCCCCAACTGCTTCCTCTTCACCATGGACATCCAATCCCTCTACACCTCCATCCCCCAACCAGGATTATCTGAGGGCCCTTAGCTTCTTTCTCGAACAATCCCCATCCACCACTACTTTCCTCCGTTTGGCTGAACTTGTTCTCACACTGAACAATTTCTCCTTCCACTCCTCTCACTTCCTCCAAATAAAAGGTGTGGCTATGGGTACCCGCATGGGCCCCAGCTATGCTTGTCTCTTTATGGGGTTTGTGGAACATTCCTTATTCCAGTCCTACTCCGGCCCCCTTCCACAACTCTTTCTCCGGTACATCGATGATTACTTCGATGCTGCTTCATGCTCTCGTCGGGACTTGGAAAAATTTATTAATTTTGCTTCCAATCTCCACCCCTCTATCATTTTCACGTGGTCCATCTCTGACACTTCCCTTCCCTTCCTTGACCTCTCTGTCTCAATCTCTGGTGATAGACTGTCCACCAATATCCATTACAAGCCTACCGACTCCCACAGCTACCTCGACTACAGCTCCTCACACCCCGCTTCCTGTAAGGACTCCATCCCATTCTCTCAGTTCCTTCGCCTCCGTCGCATCTGTTCTGATGATGCTACCTTCAAAAACAGTTCCTCTGACATGTCCTCCTTCTTCCTTAACCGAGGTTTTCCACCCACGGTCGTTGACAGGGCCCTCAACCGTGTCTGGCCCATGTCTCGTGCATCCGCCCTCACGCCTTCTCCTCCCTCCCAGAAACATGATAGGGTCCCCCTTGTCCTCACTTATCACCCCACCAGCCTCCACATTCAAAGGATCATCCTCCGCCATTTCTGCCAACTCCAGCATGATGCCACCACCAAACACATCTTCCCTTCACCCCCCCAGCGGCATTCCATAGGGATCGTTACCTCCGGGACACCATGGTCCACTCCTCCATCAGCCCCTACTCCTCAACTCCCACCTATGGCACCTCCCCATGCCCACGCAAAAGATGTAACACCTGCCCCTTCACTTCCTCTCTCCTCACCGTACAATGGCCCAAACACTCCTTTCAAGTGAAGCAGCATTTCACTTGCATTTCCCCCAACTTAGTCTACTGCATTCACTGTTCCCAATGCGGTCTCCTCTACATTGGAGAGACCAAACATAAACTGGGTGATCGCTTTGCAGAACACCTGAGGTCTGTCTGCAAGAATGACCCAAACCTCCCTGTCGCTTGCCATTTTAACACCACCCTGCTCTCTTGCCCACATGTCTGTCCTTGGCTTGCTGCATTGTTCCAGTGAAGCCCAACGCAAACTGGAGGAACAGCACCTCATCTTCCGACGAGGCACTTTACAGCCTTCCGGACTGAATATTGAATTCAACAACTTTAGTTCTTGATCTCCCTCATCCATCCCCATCCCCTTTCTGTTTCTTCCCCCTTCCTTTTGTTTTTTCCAATAATTTATATAGATTTTTCTTTTCCCACTTATTTCCATTATTTTTAAATCTTTTATACCCCCCTCCACCCCCACTAGAGCTGTACCTTGAGTGCCCTACCATCCATTCTTAATTAGCATATTCGTTTAGATAATATCACCAACTTCAATACCTCTTGGTTCTTTTGTTCTTTTGTTTGTGACATCTTTTGATTATCTGCTCCTTTCACTGTTTGCTTGTCCCTACAACCACACCACCCCCCTCCACTTCTTTCCCCCCACCCAACACCCCCCCACCCCCCGACCTTAAACCAGCTTATATTTATACACAGTTTTGTTGAAGGGTCATGAGGACTCGAAACACAACTCTTTTCTTCTCCGCTGATGCTGCCAGACCTGCTGAGTTTTTCCAGGTAATGCTGTTTTTGTTTTGGATTTCCAGCATCCACAGTTTTTTGTTTTTATCTAAACTCTCCTCTCCTGTGTTTAATACAAATAAAGGTGATCAAATATGTACAATAAAAAATATAATACATATTAATTTGTTAAGTTAGCCCTGATAAGTCATCTAATTAAGACCAGTTTGATACACATGTGCCACCGATGAAGAGCCATGCCCGCTGGCCTCTCATATTGAGAAACAATGGTGTGCAATTTGCCCCTATTTGACGTTGGTGTATGGGGCTCTTACAAGTGGGGCATATTCATCTTTTTTTAATACAATGGGTGGGATTTTACTCGCACCTGGATGGCAGTAACAGAGATGGAGAGGCCTGTTGATGCCGGGGAACCGGGCCAGATGGGACTCCAACACATTTCCACCACTAGGGGAGTCTCCCAGTGGCAGCAGCTCGGCTGGCCACTGAATGAGGTTACAAGAGAATGTGGTGAGTATTTCTTCGGTTTACTCTCGTCATCAATTTGGGTTTATTTATTATTTATGCCTTGCATAGCATGAAATAAAATTGATATTTTAGCTCACAATGTTTTGATCTCTTTATAGAAATGGTCATCAGACATAAGGTATGAGAGAAGTTGTTAGAAATAGGCCACATAGTGCCATGACTGTCTTCCTGTGCTCCAAATGGCTGCACAATAAGTAGCGAGATTTTGCCGGAGAGTTGGAGGCCCCATCATTGAGGTGGTTTCCAACATACTCGGGCATGACTCAGGATCTCCTGTACAATATTGCCAGGAGGAGACAATTAAGTGCTGGCAGGCAGTCAATTGAGGATGGTGTGCGGGCCTTCCACCGTGTTTAAGAGGTGGAAATAGGCTGTCTTAGTGATGTCAGGAATGTGAGGTAAGAAGCTTGCAATCAAATGTCTCAAGATCTCACCAGGTAATTCCAAATGGATGAGTCCATTTGGGCTATTTTAATTCAAATATCCAGAAATACTCTAAAATTCACACCACTGTAGCATCTAATTGTATCTTGAACAATTCTAGAATTTCATCTCCATAACTCTGTTCAGGAGTCCATTCCATGTGCTGATTACTTTTTATATGAAGAGCTGAAGAGGGAATTTCTTGTCTTGGTACCAAATCTACTTTATAAATTTTGATACTTGGGACTAAATTTTCAGTTCCTACCAGAATAGGAATAGAGGCAGATGTAGCCCAAAAATATGGCTCTGGCCGATGTTCCGGTTTCCCAACACCATCCTGGCCCTGGCCATTTCAGTGGAGGTAGGCTCAAGGTCAATTAAAAGAGGAAAACCAGAATTTTCCAGTCATCCTTGTTATGGTGTGTCTGATGGTAAATGCTGAACTACTCAAGTCTCTGAGGGAAACTTGAAACAACTGCCACAACTGTTTTAAAATTTGTATTTTTATTTTGAAATGCATGCCTTGAATTCAGTAGTAATAAGCCCACCAAGTCTTAGAGGTTTTTTTGCAAAACTAAATTAAACAATTGTTAATAAAATAAATGATTTTAAGCACATGCATAAGTCTATAAGTTACTATTATGGTAACTCCTAGCTCCCCTAATTAATCTAACTCCCAGTTATACCTCTGTTGAGGCAATAGTAAAACAAAATAGATTTCCACAGACCCAGGCAAAGCACACAACACCCTGGACAATGATATTCACAATGCCTTTTCTTAGCTTCCTGTAGACAGCAACTTGATACTTAGAGGCTGGATGCTTTTCACACTTGTTAGATCTTAGAATGCCTTCTCCTTACACATAACCTCATCTCCTTTATACAGGTTTCTCCCTTTTTAATGTAAATTTCATTGTCTCAATATGTCTTTGCAACTTTACTTTTTCTGTAAAATATATATTTCAAAGTACTCATATTATCAGTAACCTTTGGGAAAAATACACTGTTTGGCTTAACTTCTTATGGCTAGGTGTAACATCCCATCATCTCTGAAATTCAAACTACGCTAGTTTACGTAAAAATGCAAATGTCCCTCACACCTCACATTCTAAACCATCAGCCATCTTTATGTATTTAGCATTTCAAACCTGACTTCTCTTTTGATAACTCAAAAGGTCCAGACTAGCTGTCTGCAATTCAATTAAAACCCACACCTACACACAGAAAAATAAATCCAAACCACACTATTAACCTACCTTTACAATAAATCACAATAATATTATGAAAAATTATATTTTCATGACAGGCTCCAGTTTCCTTTATCAGTTGGGGTCAGTTTAGGTGCCTGGGGGTTGTGCCCCCAGTGGCTTGGAAACACTCCAGGAAGGCCTAGAGGCCCTCCCTGCATGCCTGGGTGCAGCAGCAGCCACATGCTACCCTGTAGAATGTCGGCCTGGCAGGTGAATCTATTTTTTAATTAAAGATTTGAAAAAATTAGAGACAATTTACTTGCATTTTGAAGCACCCTCTTTATCATTTACCTTCCATTGCAAGACCTGGTTCTTGGAAATGAGGTGGGCCATGTAGATCAAGTGTCAGTAGGGGATCATTTAGAATGCAGTGATCATTGTATCATACGGTTTAGGATGACGGTTGAAAAGGACAATTATGGGCAATCCAGAGTTAACTGGGGGAGAGCCGACTTCAATCAGGCAAGAACGGAATTGGGCCAGACAGACTGGAACCAAAAGTTGGCGGGAGAAGCTGTAATTGAACAATGGACTACCTTGAAAGAAGAATTGGTTTGGGCACAATCAAAGTATATTCCCTCTAAAGGGGAATGTAGGGCAAACAAATCCTGAGCTCCCTGGATGACAAAGGAGATAGAAATTGAGATAAAGAAGAGAGTGTGCGTTTGACAGGTGTCATGTAGGAAATAAAATTAAGAACCAAGCTGAATACAGAAGGTTTGGAGGAGAAGTGAAGAAGCAAATAGGAGGAGCGAAGAGGGATTATGAGAAAAGACTGGCAGCATAAAGGGGAATCCCAAGATCTCCTATAGGCACATAAACAGTAAAAGGGTGGTAAAAGGGAGAGTAGGGCTGATTAGGGACCAAAAAGGGGATTTACAGATGGAGGCAGGAGGCATGGTGGAGGTGCTAAATGAATACTTTGCATCTGTCTTTACCAAGGAAGCAGATGCTACCTAGGTCATGGTGACAGAGGAGGAAATTCTGTCACAAGAAGGATTTAAAATTAACAAGCTGGAGGTATTGGGTATACTGTCAGTACTTAAAGCTGACAAGGAAGCGGGACCAGATGAGACGCATCCAAGGATATTGAAGGAAGTAAGAGTGGAAATTGCAGGGGCATTGACCATAACCTTTCCGTCTTCCCTAGACTCGGGAGGTGCCAGAGGACTGGAGAGTTGCAAACATTACGCCCTTGTTCAAAAAAGGCTTTAAGGATCAGCCCAGCAATTACAGACCTGTCAGTTTAACTTTAGTGGTGGGGAAGGTTATAGAAACAATTATTCAGGATAAAATGAATAGTCACATGGAAAAATATGGGTGGATTAGGAAGAGCCAGCATGGATTTCGAAAGGGAAAACCACGTCTAACTAACTTGCTGGAGTTTTTCGGTGTTGATGAGGGCAATGCTGTTGATGTGGTGTACATGGATTTCCAGACGGTATTCAATTCAGTGCTACACAATAAACTAGTGAGAAAAGTTATAGCTCATTGATTAAAAGGGACAGTAGCAACATAGATACAAGATTGGCTGAGTAATTAGAAACAGTGAGTAATTTTTAATGGATATTTTTTTGACTGGAGGAAGGTTTGTAGTGGAGTTCCCCAGAGGTCGGTATTGGGACCCTTGCTTTTCCTGATATATATGAATGATCTAGATCTTGGTGTACAGAGGGCAATTTCAAAGTTTGCGGATGATACAAAACTTAGAAGCATTGTAAACTGTGAGGGGAACAGTGTAGGACTTCTAAAGGACATGGACAAGTTGGTGGAGTGAGCAGATAGGTGGCAGATGAGGTTCAATGCAAAGAAGTGTGAGGTCATTCATTTTGGTAGGAAGAACATGGAGAGACAATATAAAATAAGTGGTACAACTCTAAAGGGTGTGTAGGAGCAGAGGGGCCTGAGGTGTATATGTTTTTTATGTCATAAGAGGTGGCAAGACAGGTGGAGAGAGTAGTTAATAAAGCATAGAGTATCCTAGGCTTTATTAATAGGGGCATAGAGTACAAGAACAAGAAGGTTATGCGGAACTTATTTAGGACACTAGTTAAAACCTCAGTTGGAGTAGTGTGTACAGTTCTAGGCACCACATTCTGGGAAGGATGTGAACCCATTCGAGAGAGTGCAGAAGAAGTTTACAAAAATGGTTCTCGGGTTGAAAAGCTTCAATTATGAAGATAGCTTGGAGAAGTTGGGGTTGTTCTCCTTGGAGAGGAAAAGGCTAAGAGGAGATTTGATAAAGATGTTCAAAATCATGAGGGGGCTGGACAGAGTAGATAGGGAGAAACTGTTCCCATTCATAAAAGGATCGAGAACAAAAGGGCACAGATTTAAAACGATTTGAAAAAGAAGCAAATTAAATGTGAGAAAAACATCTTCATACAACGAGTGGTTCAGGTTTGGAATGCACTGCCTGGGTGTGTGGTGGAGGCAGGTTCAGTCGAGGCATTCAAGAGGGCATTAAATGATTATTTAAATAGAAACAAAGTGCAGGGTTACAGGGAAGAAGCAGGAGAATGGCACTGAGTCATAATGCTCATTTGAAGAGCCAATGCAGACACAATGGACCAAATGGTCTCCTTCTGCACCGTAACAATTCTGTGCTTCTGTGATTCTGCCACTGCTCTCAAGCTAGAAGGCCTCTAATTAGTCCTCCAGCTTTGAGAATCTGCTCACAATCCTTAATTGGACAGGGATCTTGTCTCTATTCCAATTAAGGGGGTGCCTCCATGAAAATCTCAATGAGTGGCTGTTGCTCTCTGGGGGTGGTTGGGACCTGGGAACAGTCCAATTTCTGTTTCGAGCTTCTGTGGGAAAAATCCAGCCCTTGGTCCTTTTCCTTTTCCCGCAATTTACTTTAAGTAATACAGCCAGAATTTCCACTGCAATTCTCCAAGTCATCTGCCGTAACTTTTACAGAAAATTGGTAGAAATCTCAAAGAAACAGTATAATGAGCCATTTATGCTCCGCCATTGGAGTCTTCATCATTTTTACACCAAAGTTACAGCTAGTAGTTGGAAGAATGCCCATGGAAATTCTACCTCTATATTCTGGTTTTAACTTCTCCATAATTCTACTGTCTTCTACATCTCAAAAGATTGTCTCCCAATTCCAGACATGTCATTTCCAGCCTGAAGAGTCCTAGTGCCCGCAGCTTTTCCTCAGATACCTAAAAATGGGAAGTGACCACATTCTGTTGCCTCTAGTCCTTGGCTGTCTCCCTAGTGGTTCAGCAACCAGAACTGAACACAACACTCAAGGTGTTGTTTGGTCAGAGCACTGCACAGTTTAAGCTAAGCTTCCTCAGATGTACATCGAATTATTTTGACTTTATATTTTAACATTGGTTTTGTAATTTGCTACTCTACATTTATTGGCCATGTTTAGTATAAGATCAACAAAGATTCCTAGGTGAATTTCAACTTTATCCATAGTTATTTCAACACCATGATTGACTACATGTTTCCTTCTGTGATCTAATACCTTGTACTCATCTGCATTAAAATTCCATCTGCTCACACACTTATTTGGTCTAACACACTGAACTGCTCCTCTAATTCTATTGCCCATTCCAACTTGGAGTTATCAGAAAATTTGACCACTTTCCATTGACTTTCTGAGTCAAGCTCATTTAAATGAGAAACAGTATTGATCTAACAATGAGTCCTGATGCACTTCACTCAATTTTTCCCTTGCCTTGACATTTCTCCTCTAACACTCATCATTTTCTATCTTTCAGCACTTTTTAAAATCCAATCCTAGAGTTTATGCTGAATCTCCACAGTTGTGAGTTTGGTAATAGATTTTCAAGTGAAACTTAAGTCAAATACCTTTTGGGAGTACAGGTGTGGGATTCTCCATCGTTTTGACGGTTCAACAAGGAGACCAGTTGTTCACCGTTTAGGTTGGAGTAATCTCATATGTGATGTTCAATCAAAGATTCATTTGCAGATCCAATTGCAAATATTACATATGAACTCACTGTTGGAGGAGTAAATGAAGTCACTGACTTTGTGGCGTGCTCGCTAGTGCTGTAGGGATCAGATTCTCTTCTCAAATATAGAGATTGCTTGATGACAGAGACTTCTCCATTTGGATCTGTCTAGGTTTATTTATTTCCATGTAGTGGGGTCCAAGTTACAGGCTCTGAGATGGGCAACCAAAATGTCTTTGAAAATGAGTTTGGGACATCCCATGGTGTGGATTCCCATGCTCAGGTGGCTGTGGATCACTAGCTTTGGTATGAGGGGAAGCACATGGCTGACCTAGTGAAGCTGAGCTCTGATGAGCATGGTCGCAATATCAAATATGCAGCACATTACAAGAACTTTGGGTTGGGGGTTATGTCCTGCCACATGGGGCAGGATTTTCCTGCTGGCATGTGGGTGGGGCCCCCGTACGTCCACGCATAAAATGCTGCGCGGTGATAGTGGGCGGGAGTCCCAACGTCGCCGCTTGCCATCGCGCTATTTTGCTGGGTGAGTGTGCAATGATGTCCGATGCATGCCCGCCATTAATTAACAGGCCACTTAAGGCCCTTGACTGATTTTTCAGCACCCGTGCGATCTTCGGGTCGGCACACGGGCGCAATGGGCAGGCAAGTTGGAGACATTTGTATTAACCTCACTCATGGTTGGGATAAGAGGGCTCAGTAGGGTCGCGAGGGTGCACAGTCAAGTATTTATTTTTGAAAGTTTTTGAAACTTGCCTGTGTGATCTGTGGTACTTCAAAACACATTCCAGCTGCTTTTTCTGGGCTCTTAACCTTCAGGTCAGCAGTCTGCAGTGAGGAATATTTTCTGGGCCTGCAGGTTTCTGGAAGCCTTCCCTTAGACTGGGAATGGGAGCTGAACTGTCCACTGGAGGCACCTCCTCTGAGGAGGGAGGGAGGGCTAGAAGGGGGAGGAGGCCACGAGTGTACATTCAGCCCCCAGGGGAGCCACCTTTGGGAGGACAAGTGCAGGCATGAGGCGCGCAGGACCAAGAGGTAGTCCGAGGCGGAAGGGGCCACAGAAGATACCACTATCCTGCTGCCAGGGTATACAGGCAGTGAAGCAGCTATGTCAATATGTCTGAGGTGCAGTGCTGAAGGATGCTCCGTCTCTCAAGGGAGACAGCCAACTATATCTGTCAGATGATTGGGCCTGAGATCTCTGCTAACTGTGTGGGGTGGAAACCCCATGCCAGTGTCTCTGAAGGTCACAGCTGCCCTCAACTTCTATGCCTCTGGCTCCTTCCAGGGCTTGGTAGGTGATCTTTGCAGTAATCAGCTGTCTACACTTGTGTTAACCAGGTTACAGACGCTCTGTTCAGGAGTGCATTGACCTTCACCGCTTCCGTTGGGACCACGCAAGCCAGACACAGTGAGCCAGAGGTTTTGCGGCCATTGTTGGCTTCCACCATGTCCAGGGTGCTATAGACTGCACACATGTGGCCATCAAGGCGCCAGCAGGTGAGCCCAGTGCCTTCGTCAACAGGAAGGGTTTCCACTCCATGAACGTGCAGATAGTGTGTGATCACAGGATGCAGATTTTACAAGTCTGTGCAAGGTACCCAGGCAACTCCTATGATGCTTGCATCCTCAGACTCTCCCAGGTGCCGGGGCTCTTCAGCGCTCCAGCCCGGCTGGCTGGATGGCTGCTGGGTGACGAGGGCTATCCACTCAAAAGTTGGCTCATGATGTGTCTCTGCCATCCAAGAACAGAAGCTGAGCAGCGGTACAATAGGAGCCAGGGCACCACAAGGGCTGTGGTGGAGAGACCCATTGGTCTCCTCAAGATGCGCTTCCAATGCCTGGACCGCTCAGGGGGCGCACTCCAGTACCCCCCAGATCAAGTGTCGCTGGTAGTGGTTGCATGCTGCACTCTCCACAATCTTGGGCTGGAAAGGGGGGACGCAGTGGATGATGAAGACGTTGACGCAGTGGATGTGGCTGCAAATGATGAGTCGAACAGTGAGTCCGAGGACAAGCATGCACAGGGAAATGCTGAGGGGGTAGACGCTGACCCGGAATACTTCAGGGAGACATTGACACCCGGGAGACTTTAATCCAATGAACCTTCAGCTAGCACACCACATATGGACCTCCAGGACAAGCCTGGGCTGTAGGCCTGATACTCGACATCTAAGTGCAAAACCTGCCAGGTTAGGAACAGCAACTAAGGGCCTTGTTAATAAAGCTGAATGTCCACAATGCACTCATTGCAGTTTTGGAATTATACACATGCAGGAGAAAAGAGGCAATCTCAGCCATGGTGACCTATCTGAATTTAACATGTCAAGCAAACCAACTTACTCCAAAAAAGGCAACAGTGTTACAAATCAAAACAAATCATAAGGACCTCATCTCAGGCTAACACAAAAGTACCAGTGAAAAACCCATGGTGTGCCTAAGGTGCCTTCTGTTTCCTTGTGCAAAGTCTTGGTGCTTCCCCATCGCTCGGAGTGGCATCTGAGACAGCCTGCTGACTCTGCTGTCCTGTTGGCCTCGATGACCTTGGTGGTCATCCTCTGGCCTGTGGAGCCAATGCTGGCTCCGCTTGGGAGGGAACTGCCAGTTCCACAGCTGGCATCTCCCCAGTCGTCACATCCTCACTGGATGATAGGGTCACTGGGAGAGGAGTGGAGGAGCTGCCACCCTCATCCAGAGTGCCCTGAGAAGTGCCCGCAGTGATGCCAGGCAGTTGCTGCACTGCCATAAGCTCGCTTCGGACCTCCCTGCTCACCATGGATGGATGGGCACTGAGCTGGGAAAGTTGATGCCCAAGCCATCTCCCACACTGGCACTAACCAGATGATGTCACTGCCGATGTGAGGACTTGCTGGTCAGAGCGCATCCCCAGGAAGCCCTGATGGGTCTCCTGGAGGAGCCTGTCCACGAGAGTCGCCACTCTCTCCATGGAAGAGGCATGGCACGCGGACATGTGGCTCATTGCTTTGGCAATCATCCACGTAGACTCATCCACCACGGAGACTAAGCCAAGCATAGCCTCATGTATCTCCCCCAGATGTTCTTGCACACCCGACTGCATTTCCTGCATCGGCTGTGTCACGGATGAATCCAGAGGCACATCATCAGCCACCGACTGAGCATTTGCCTCCGACTGCTGGTGCCATGGGCACTCTCTGTCTCTGCCAGATCCTCCAGTGACTGTGAAGTGCCCTCACCGCTGTGCCCGGGGACACTAGCTGAAGTTCAAATTCCCACCGAGGCTCTAGTATCTGCGCTGATGCCTGCCTCACAGAAATGGTGTGACGCTAGTGAGACTTCAGGCCCCTCAGGTGTGAGTGGGTCTCTGCTGCTTCTCCTCCCGGCCCTGCTCTGATGATGCTGAAAGGAAGAACAAGGACAGTAGATCACTTAGCGTGGAGACAATGACAAAGTGCATCCCTGTCCACCGGATCATTATGTGCTCATCCTTCCATAAGCAATAGTCAAGCCACATTGCAAAATCAAATCATTTAATATTCAGCAGTGCTATAGATGTTGGGAGAACAATGCTGACCTCACAGTTGGACATAAATACCTGGCCGTGGCATCCCAACCTCACCGATACCAGTGGACCTGGGCACATGGTGCCTCTTCAGACTCAGGGCCTCCTGCTTGAAGAGGCATAGAATGGCGATCTGCGCCTGGCCACCACCAGTCCTCGCACGCTTCGTTGCGTTATGAGCATCCTTCTCCTGAAAATGAGAGAAGATCATTGATTAGTGCAAATTGCACATGGATTCTCTTCGCGCAAGGCCCACCACAACCAGAGTAGGGCATTGCAGGGCTCCAGTGCCTCCTCACCCCACTGCTGCCAAACACTCACTTAAAGATGCTGGGTCTGCTCCTTAATTGGCCTGCCCACATAAAATGGCAGCGCGGACCAAATCACAGGCAGTGATTGGGTCTGCGCCCACCCACGTCCACTCCTGCTCCACCCGCCAACCAGAAAATTCAGCCCATGATGTTGCAAATGGATCTTCAGGCAGCTAACCTGGCATGCCTCTAATTGCTTTATGTAATGCCGGTAGGCTGTCCAGACCGCAGACCTAAAGAAGTGATGTGAGAACCACAGCCTGGTAGACTTTGATCTTTATTTTGAGACAAACCCCATGTTCTTGTGAGTGACAAAGCTTATGGCTGAGTCTGCCGAATGCTGCGTTTGCTTTTGCCAGGTGATGGGCAATTTCATCACCCAACCTGTTGTTGTTGTAAAAGATACCGCCAATATAGTAGAACTTCTAAACTGAGTTGAGGGGATTATTGTTCATTGTGATAAGAGGGCTTGAATTTTGTAGCCAGGGCCAGCTGGTACAAAATATTTGAGGCTACTTGAAAGGTTGTGGAAACCTGAGGCTCAGGCAAAGTGGTTAACAAGCAGCTGGATGTTCTCTGGAGTATGTGCTAAATGGGCACAGTCACCAGCAAACAAGACATCACTTAGAAGGTGTTCTGTGATCTTTGAAATTTTACCGATTGAAGAGATTGCTGTATAGCCTGAACTGAATGCATTACTCCTATAGACCATAAGACCATAAGACATAGGAGCAGAAATTAGGCCATTTGGCCCATTGAGTCTGCTCCGCCATTCAATCATGGCTGATAAGTTTCTCAACGCCATTCTCCCGCCTTCTTCCCGTAACCTTTGATCCCCTTACCAATCAAGAACCTATCTATCTCGGTCTTAAATACACTCAATGAACTGGCCTCCACAGCCTTCTGTGGCAATGAATTCCATAGATTCACCACTCTCTGGCTAAAGAAGTTTCTCCTCATCTCTGTTCTAAAAGGTCTTCCCTTTACTCTGAGGCTGTGCCCTCGGGTCCTAGTCTCTCCTACTAATGGAAACAACTTCCTCGCGTCCACTCTATCCAGGCCTTTCAGTATTCTGTAAGTTTCAATCAGATCCCCCCCTCATCCTTCTAAACTCCATCGAATATAGACCCAGAGTCCTCAAATGTTCCTCATATGTTAAACCTTTCATTCCTGGGATCATTCTTGTGAACCTCCTCTGGACCCTCTCCAGGGCCAGCACAGGAGATACGGGACCCAAAATTGCTCACAAAATTCTAAATGTGGTCTGACCAGAGCCTTATAAAGCCTCAGCAGCACATCCCTGCTTTTATATTCTAGTCCTCTCAAAATAAATGCCAACATTGCATTTGCCTTCCTAACTACCGACACAACCTGCAAGTTAACCTTAAGAGAATCCTGGACTAGGACTCCCAAGTCCCTTTGCACTCCAGATATCTGAATTCTCTCCCCATTTAGAAAATAGTCTATGGCTCTATTCTTCCTACCAAAGTGCATGACCTCACGCCTCCTCATGTTATATTCCATCTGCCACTTCTTTGTCCATTCTCCTAACCTGTCCAAATCCTTCTGCAGCCTCCCCGTCTCCTCAATACTACCTGTCCCTCCACCCATCTTTGTATCATCTGCAAACGTAGCCAGGATGCCCTCAGTTCCTTCGTCTAGATCATTAATGTATAAAGTGAAAAGTTGTGGTCCCAACACTAACCCCTGCAGAACTCCACTAGTCACTGGCCACCATCCTGAGAAGGACCCCCTACCCCAACTCTCTGCCTCCTGCCAGACAATCAATCTTCTATCCATGCTAGTACCTTGCCTCTAACACCATGGGCTCTTATCTTACTGAGCAGCCTCCTGTGCGGCACCTTGTCAAAGGCCTTCTGGAAGTCCAAGTAGATAACATCCATTGGCTCTCCTTTGTCTAACCTACTCATTACCTCCTCAAAGAATTCTAACAGATTTGTCAGGCATGACCTCCCCTTGATGAAACCATGCTGACTTTGCCCGATTTTACCATGTACTTCCAAGTATTCTGAAATCTCATCCTTAATAATGGACTCTAAAATCTTACCAATGACCGAGGTCAGGCTAATCGGCCTGTAATTTCCCGTCTTTTGCCTCACTCCCTTCTTAAACAGGGGGGTTACATTAACGATTTTCCAGTCCTCTGGGACCCTCCCTGACTCCAGTGATTCCTGAAAGATCACCACTAACACCTCCACTATCTCTTCAGCTATCTCCTTCAGAACTCTGGGGTGTAATCCATCTGGTTCAGGTGATTTATTCACCTTCAGACCTTTCTGTTTTCCCAGCACATTATCCTTGGTAATGGCCGCCATACTCACCTGTGCCCCCCGACTCTCTTGAACTTTGGGGATGTCACTCGTGTCTTCCACTGTGAAAACTGACACAAAGTACCTATTCAGTTCCTCCGCCATTTCTTTGTTCCCCACTACTACTTCTCCAGCGTCATTTCCCAGCAGCCCAATGTCCACTTTTGCCTCTCTCTTACCCTTTATATATCTAAAAAACCTCTTGCAATCTTCTTTTATATTACTGGCTAGTTTACCCTCATATTTAATCTTCTCCCTCCTTATTTCTTTTTTAGTTGTCCTCTGTTGGTCATTGTAGGCTTCCCAATCCCTTGGTTTCCCACTGCTCTTCACTGCATTGTATGCTTTCTCTTTAGCTTTTATGCTGTCCCTGACTTCCCTTGTCAGCCATTGTTGCCTCGTCCTCCCTTTAGTATGCTTCTTCTTCCTAGTGATGAATTTTTGCTGTGTCTCCCAACCTACTCCCAGAAACTCCTGCCATTGTTGTTCTACTGTCTTTCCAGCTAGGCTCATCTCCCAGTCAATTCTGATCAGCTCCTCCCTCATGCCTCTGTAGTTGCCTTTATTCAACTGTAATACTGTTACATCTGATTCCAGCTTTTTCCTCTCAGATTGTAGCGTAAATTCTATCATATTATGGTCACTTCCTCCTAAGGGTTCCTTTACTTTAAGCTCCCTTATCAAATCTGCCTCATTACACATCACTAAATCTAGAATTGCCTGTTCCCTAGTGAGCTCCACCACAAGCTGCTCCAAAAAGCCATCTCGTAGACATTCTACAAATTCCTTTTCTTGGGATTCACTACCACCTGATTTTCCCAGTCTACCTGCATATTGAAATCCCCCATGATCACTGTAACCTTGCCTTTTCTATCTCCTGGTGTATCTTGTGCCCCATATCCTGACTACTGTTTGGAGGCTGTACATAACTCCCATTATGGTTTTTTTACCTTTGCAGTTCCTCAACTCTACCCACACAGATTCCACAACATCTGACCCTACATCATTTCTTGCTAACAAAGCAACCCCACCCCCTCTGCCAACCTGCCTATCTTTTCGATAGGATGTATATCTATGTTGAGATCTTTGAATGCAGATAAGAAATAGTTCAAAAGTAGCTGGCAAACAGAACTGGAACCATTATGCAGCCTTGCTGGGTGCCATTGGTGACTGGAAAGGCATCTAATGAGGCACCATTCTGCATCACACTGGCCTTCATGCCATGATGAAATGAGTGGATGACCCTCATGATCATTTTTTCAAGGCAGCCATAATGGTACAGCACCTTCCACAATCCTTCATGATTATTGTGTCAAAGGCCTTGGTCAAGTCAAGTGACACCATATGAAGTCCTTCTGTTCTTTGTGGGACTTTTCTTGAATTTGATACACTGAAAAGATCATATTGACCATTCCTTGTTGTGCACGAAAGCCACACTGTGATTCTGGATACACCCAGTCTGTAAGATGAGTGACAATCCTGTTGAGAATAATGCTGGCAAGAAATTTTCCTACCGTGGAGAGAAGTGAAATACCACAGTGATTGTCACAGCTGGACTTGCCTCCCTTCCATTTGAACAGGTGAATTATCGAAGCACCTTTGTAATATTTGGGCACAATGCTCTGGTTCCAATTCAGCAGAAAAGGCTAGTGAATTTCCTAACCATGTGAAATTATTCGTACTTGAATACTTCAAGTAGGACACCATTATCTCATGGAAAGTTACTCAAGTACAGTTGCTTTATGCCCTTGGTGATTTTGGCTTGAAATGTATCGAGGGCAAGCACGTTCAGAACTTGATGCTGTGGAAGTGATTCAATGACATCATCGCAAACTGTGGATTCTTGGTTCAGGAGATTGTTAAAGTGCTCTACTCAATGGGAGAAAATCTCATGTCTGTTTGTTAGGAACTGATTGTCAGCTGTTGAGAGAACGGGTGTTGTACAATTGGTTTTGGGACCATAGACTGATCAGAAAGCTTCAAGGAGAGCCTTTAGGTTGTGCTTATTGGTAGCTTCCTGAAGCTCTGTACCATTGTTCAATCACCAATAGCTCTTCATTACTTTTGCCTGCAACATGCATTTTTCTTGATGATATCTGGCTTTTTTTGCTGGTGATTTTTTTGTTAGGTGTTTAGGATCTGTGAGTATTGTGCATATCACCTGGTAGCTTGGCTATATTGTGATGACCCATGTGCTTTGGGAAGCATGTATTTTCCTTTTGTGCAATGCACTTTTAATACAAAAGTGGCTGGGGAATATTCTGAAAGAGGCTTAATTGGTTTCCTCATTATGACCTCATTAGTTTCTATGAAATTCCCATGTGACCTGGGACTGCTATGAGAATGAACAGCTAAGAAGCAAAGGATAAATAGAAAACTAATTGAAGTGGGCTTAGGCTAGCCTGTTCTTGTTTACTGTTTGGCATACTGAGAATTTTTGTAAAGAGGTTCTCTCTGAATGGGACAGTTTTTTGTTTGGCCGTCTTCAAACAAATCCTGGCGTTGAAATAGGTTTCTAAGTATAGAACAGAAAGTGCATTACAGTGTGTTATACAGTTGGAAAGAGCAGAGAGTGGAATACCAGGAAGGCAAGGGATTGTAAATTGGACAAGACTCATTGCTGCTGTCTCAGTGTTGCCAGAGCCCACTAGACCGTTTAAATGGATGGGTGAAGGGAGTCTCTGGGGATTCTGTGCCTTCAGTGTTGAAGACATTTTCAGAGGGTCCTAAGCAGCACAAACCTGCCCATCAGAAGTTTTAGCTTCCTGGGCAATTGCCACATATGTGCACAGGTCAAGACTTCCGCAAGGTCCCAATGAAAAACAGTGGTGATCCTCTCAACGTTCATGGATTTTGGCATTGCAAGATCCAGCTCATTATTTATTTCAAATATTCACAAAGAAAAACATGAGTGATATGCCCTTCGGTAACCAAAGAAAAATCAATTATATAAAAGAGGTGCAAGTCCTAGATTGGCTAAAAGGACACAACAAATAACTTTTCAGGGACGTACGGTATTTATCCCAGAGAGCTGAAAGAGACTAGGGAGATTTGCGAAGTGCTGTCAATTATGAGTGAGGCATTGATATTGAGGAGATAGATATCAGCAGGATTGAAAGAGGCAATGTGTGCCCATTTACAAAACTGGATACAAAAATGACATATGCAACTACAGGCTCATTCATCTCACTTGCATTCAGTGTAGAAAATACCTCAGGTCAGATAACAAAATCTCATGCAATATTTTGTATAATATTGAGATGTTTAAACAAAATGATTTCCTATCACGCTGTATATTTTAATAATTCATTTTGGTGTTGTCTCTTTACCAGTTAAATCTTTGATATTGACGTTGAACAATTTCACTATTTAAAATCCTTTCTTTCCTACATTTTTAATATTGGACAATTTTCTGCATGCAAATTTATTTATATTTTTGTTGTTGGAGTCCTGCCATTTATAATGGCATTGTTTAACGGGTGAGTTTTTTGTACTATAGCTATACTATTTGTTGTATTTCTCACCCTCCACACCGACCAACTTAACCACCACCCGCTCCCTGCCCCCCGCGCCCCCCCCCCCCGGCCTTTGAATTTAAGACCAAAAGCTGCAGTAGGGTTCAAAGCATTGTGTTTGAAATTTTACATGGTTAACTAAGCATTTTCCCTGGATGATTTCAGCAGTTTTTTTTTGAACAGCCACCTAACTTACATAGACATAACCTCACAACTCAATGCAGCCAGAATCTCATAAAAGAGTGAAAGGAGTTGACAAGCTGCTCCTTTTATCTTGTTTGTTTGCTTTAAAATAACACTACACAACCTGGCTTTGACAGACTTATTCTTCTGCTTTCAATTTTACTACAAGACACCCTGAAACTGAAGTATGCCTCAAGAAATTACCAACACATGGAGTATGCATTGTCCTCGATGCAAGATTTTTTATCCTGTCAGATTAGGACTCATGATATGACAGGGAGGGAAGCCTTCCCTTTATATGCCAGCTAGGAGAACAAAAGCTGTCACTGATGGTGTAATGTGCTGTGTATTATCACTCTGACTGATCCAAAGGCCCAGAGACTGTCATCTTTTTAGACTGTACAAGTCAACACAAATAAAACCGAGGAGGCAAATAATAATGGCTGAGATAGATCCAGGCTCATTTTCCACAGTGCTTCTTATTCAAACCTTGGAAATGACATGATGTGAAAAACGAGCGTGTGTCTAGTTCAGTGCCCATTAGTGTGTGAGCACATTATCTTCCACTTTTCACACTGAATCTTGCTGTACACTGTGTGTCAGCTGTTCCACAGCCGCTCAGCTTTTACAGGCATTCGACCATCATCTTTCAAACAAAAGTAGATAATATCCTTATATAATTTGTGAATGTTCTTACTTCATGTTTGGTGGATAGATGCCATCAGCAGTCTTTCTGGTGCACAGGAGTCAAAAGTTCTGTTTCCTTGGGCATATGTTCACAGTGAAAGAAACTTACAACTGAATCCAGATTACTGTCTTGTGCAGTGCTGTGAAATCCTTGCTCATTACTCCAGAAGGGGTCAAGAAACTAGCAAACATATGAAAAACAGATAGGGCCACTGCTCTGTCAGCAATCAGTATCATCACTTTGTCTGCATTTCATAAAATAAACATTTTTGTTGCCTGCTGATGTGGGAAAATCAATTAATTTCTCATATCACTCCTTCAGCACTGCACTATTTTGGCCAGGGTCGGTGACTCGAGCTGCGAAGATTTGCCTTTCAACAGCTCTATCTGATACAAAAGCTGACAGAGCTCAAGCAGAACATTTCCTGCCTTCAGAAAGAATCTAAAATAAAATCATGTTCAGGGAATGAGACAGTACCTCGGGAGGTTTTAACACTGTCAGTAACACTGCCATTTTTCCTACAAGAATCCCTGTAACTGTCCTTTATAACCTTTAATTCACAGCCCCAAAATATCTCTCAATTACCTCTTGGGCAAAATTATGCATATTTTAAAATTCTCTCAGGGATAAAACACTAAAAGCTGGGGTGTTATGGTTCAATGGTTTAAATTACTATGTACTTAATTAAACAATATAAAGCATTGCAACCATTTCCTAAAATTTCAAGTGCTTTCGTGTTGTGCTTCATCATAGTGGCACAAAATCCTGAGGATAAACTCAGAGTTAAACTTTAGACCAAGATAACTAAGAATTTTAATATAAATTCTACACAAAATGAGTAATATAATGTTACAGTCCAGTATCTGATATTTACAGTGTGTGAGGATTATAATGGCTTTTCTGAGAATTTGCTGACTGGCTAATGGGGCGCTGAACTTTGCATCACAGAAGACAAATTTTTACTTTCACTACAAGTCTATGACATTTAATTATTGGTAAGAGATGGTAGCCAGGATAACAAAACTAAAAGAAACAAATTAAATTAACAATCTAAACATATCAATTCTGAAGAAAGGTCACTAATCTGAAATGTTAATTCTATTTCTCTCTCCACAGATGCTGCCAGATCTGCTGAGTATCTCCAGCATTTTCTGCTTATATTTTTAATTTAAAGATTGTTTCACACTAAATCTATTCCATGGACATGAATGTAAGTTTACTGCATAAGTGGATTGTTGTACTTTGTCCAAATTGTGGAGTCGGTGTAGTCATGAGCACCTCTCCACACCATGTATTAGTTTTGGGGGCAATTGCAGTGTGGGAAAAATTCCCCTTTTTTCTTATGAATGAGGTGTTTTGGAACAGAAGAGGCTGAAGTGAGATTTAATTGAGGTGTATAAAATCGTGAGGGGCCTAAATAGAGTGGATAGGAAGGGCCTATTTTTTGTTTGCAGAGAGATCAATAACCAGGGGCATAGTCTTAAAGGAATTGGAGGAAGGATTAAAGAGGAGGAATAATTTTTTTACCCAGAGGTTGCTAGGGGTCTGGAACTCATTGCCTAAAAGAATAACAGAGGTAGAAACCCTCACTGTATTCAAAAAGCTCTTGGATATGCACTTGAGCCATTATATGGTCACAGATCAGAAGTGGGAAGGTGGGGTTTGATTGGATAGCTCTTTCTCAGCCAGCATGGACACTGAATCACAGAATTATGACGGTACAGAAAGAGGCCATTCAGCCCATTGTGTCTGCACCAGCTCTCTGAGCACTTTGACTTATTGCCAATCTCTGCCTTTTCCCTGTAACTCTGCACATTGTTGCTGTTTAAATAATCAACCAATGCCCTCTTGAATGCCCCAATTGAACCTGCCTCCACGGCACTTCCAGGCACTGAATTCCAAACCCTAACTACTCGTTATGTGAAAAAGTTTTCTCTCACCTCACATTTGCTTCTTTTTCAAAACACTTTAAAACTGTGCCCTCTGGTTCTCGATCCATTTATGAGCGGAAACAGTTTCTCCCTATATACTCTGTCCAGACTCCTCGTGATTTTGAAAACTTCCATCAAGTCTCCTCTTAGCCTTCTCCTCTCCAAGGAAACCAGACCCGACTTCTCCAATATTTTCTCATTACTGAAATGTCTCATCCCCGGAATCATTCTTGTAAACCTCTTCTGCACTCTCTCCAATGCATTCACATCCTTCCTATAGTGTGGCGCCCAGAACTGTATACAAGCTGTGGTCTAACCAGTGTCTTACATAAGTTCATTAAAACGTCCCTGCTCTTATACTCAATGTCCCTTTTAATGAAGTCTAGAATACTATATGTTTTAGAAATAGCTCTTTCTACCTGTCCTGCCACCTTTAATGACTTATGTACATATACATCCAGGTCTCTCTGCTCCTGCACACCCTTTAGAATAGTATCCTTTCTTCTATACTGTCTCTCCATGTTCTTTGTACCAAAGTGAATCGCCTCACACTTCTCCGCATTGAACTTCATTTGCCACCTATCTGCCCACTCTGCCAACGTGTCAATGTCCTTTTGAAGCTCTACACTGTCCTCCTCACAGTTTACAATTCTCCCAAGTCTTGGGTCATCTGCAAACATTGAAATTGTCCCCTGCACACCAAGGTCTAGATTATTTACATATATCAGGAAAAGCAAGGGTCCCAATACTGGGGAACTTCACTACAAACCTTCTTCCAACCCAAAAAATACCCATTAACCATTACTCTCTATTTCCTATCCTTCAGCCACTTTTATATCCATGTTACTACTTTCCTTTTTATTCCATGACCTATAGCTTTCCTCACAAGTCTGTTGTGTGGCACTGTATCGAACGCCTTTTGGTAGTCCATGTACACCACATCAATGCCTTTCCCTCATCAACCACCTCTATTATATCTTCAAAAAACTCTAGCAAGTTAGTTAGACATGATTTTCCTTTAACAAATCCATGCTGACTTTTCCAAATCAATCCACATTTTTTCATGTGATTATTAATTCTATCCCGAATAATTGTTTCTAGAAGTTTCCCCACCATCGAAGTTAAACTGATTGCTCTGTAATTGCAGGGCAGAACTTTACAAACTTTTTTGAACAAGGGTGTAATGTTTGCAATTCTCTAGTCCACTGGCACCTCCCCTGAATCCAGGGAACATTGAAAGGTTATTGGCAGTGCCTCTGCAATTTCCATTCTCACTTCCTTCAACATTCTTGGATGCATCTCATTCAGTTCTGGTGCCTTATCAACTTTAAGTACCACAGCTTACCCAAAACCTCCTCCTTATCAATTTTAAACCCTTCCAGTGACTGGATTTCCTCCTCTGTCACCATGGCCTGGGCAGCATCTGCCTCATAGGTAAAGACAGATGCAAAGTATTTTGCCTCTTGCCTCTATGTGTAAGTCTCTTTTTGGTCCCTAATTGGCCCTAATCCTCCTTTAACCACCCTTTTACTATTGATGTGCTTATAGTATACTTTGGGATTTCCTTTTATGTTAGCTGCCAGTCTTTTTTCATAGTCCCTCTTTGCTTTTTGTTTTGCTTTTTCACATCCTTTCTGAACTTTCTGTATTCAGCTTGGTTCTCAATTGTATTTGCTACCTGGCACCTGTCGTAAGGACACCTTTTCTTCTTTAACTTCATTTCTACCTCCTTTGTTATCCAGGGAGCTTTGGATTTGTTTGTTTGTTTGTCCTGCCCTTCCCTTTTGAGGAATGTGCCTTGACTCTGCCCATACCATCTCCTCTTTGAAGGTAGCCCATTGTTCAGCTACTCTTTTTCCCGCCAACTTTTGTTTCCAGTTTATCCAGCTCAGCTCCGATCTTGCCCAATTGAAGTCCGCTCTGTGACAGTTGTTTATTCTTACTCTGGATTGCCCAATATCCTTTTCCACCATCATCCTAAACTTTATGATAAAATGATCACTGTCCCGTAAATGTTCCCCCACTGTCACTTCATCTACTTGGCCCACTTGATTCCCAAGAACCAAGTCTCGCAGTGCCTCCTTTCTTGTTGGACTGGACACATACTGCTGTGGGAAATTCTCCTGAACACAGTCTAGGAACGCTTGTCTCTCACTGCCCCTTGTAGTACTTTATCCCAGTCTATATATGGATGATTGAAGTCCCCCATTATAACTACTCTACGATGTTTACACTTCCCTGTAATTTCCTTGTAGATTTGTCCCTCTATATCCTTCCCACCAACTGATGGTCTAAACATTACACCGAGCAATGTAATTGCACCCTTCTTATTCCTTAGCTCTAGCCAAATCGATTCTGTCCTTGAATCCTCTGACATATCCTCTTTCTCCAGTACTGCAGGACTCTCTTTAACCAAAAACGCCACCCCCTCCACCTTTTTTCCCTTTCCTATCTTTTCTGAACACTTTATAACCAGGAATATTTAACACCCAGATCTGCCCTTCCTTAAGCCAGGTCTTCGTAATTGCCACATCATCATAATCCCACAAGGCAACCTGTGCCTGTAACTCCCCAATTTTATTAACTATACTCCGTTCATTCGCATACATGCAGTGTAACCCTGATTTAGACTTCATTACTTGCTCCCTTTACTCTGCCTCTCCCAGCGTTCTGTGCATCTGGTATTACTTTCTAATATTCTCTCCTGCTTCCCACACTCCTGTTGAGTTAGTTTAAACTCTCCCCAACAGCACTAACAAAACAACACACAAGGATCTCAGTCCCAGCTCTGTTCAGATGCAACCCATCTGGCTTGTACAGGTGCCATCTCCCCCAGAGCCAGTCCCAGTACCCCAGGAATCTAAAGCCCTTCTTCCTGCACCATCTTTCCAACCACGCATCCACCTATCTTATCTTTCTATTTCTGTACTCACATGCACATGGCACTCTTTTAGGGGTCCTGCTTGCTAATTTTCTACCTAGCTCCCTAAATTCCGATTGCAGGACCACATCCCACTTCCTGCCTATGTCATTAGTACCAATGTGGGCCATGACCTCTGGCTGTTTGCCCTTCCCCACAATAATGTCCTGCAGCCATTCTGTGACATCCTTGACCCTAGCACCAGGGAGGCAACAAACCATCCTGGAGTCACATTGATGGCTGCAGAAATGCCTGTCTGTTCCCCTAACTAAAGAATTCCCTATCAGTACTGTCCTTCCGCTCTTCTTCCTCCCCTCCTGTACAGCTGGGTCACCCCTGGTGCCACAGGCTTGGCTCTTGCTGCACTCATCCAAGGATCCATCGCCCTCACCAATATCCAAAATGGAAAATCAGTTGGTGAACGGGACCTCCGGGGACTCCTGCACCACCTGCCTGTTCCTCTTGGGCTGCCTGGCAGTCACCCATTCCCTATCTGCCTGCTTGCTCCTTGTCTGCGATCTCTGAGCATGCTATCCACATAGTTCTCTGTCTCACAGATGCACCTCACTGATTTCAGCCACTGCTCGAGCTCTGAAATGCAGTGCTCAATCTTGTGCAGCCGGTGATACTTCCTGCACATGGGCTCATCTGGGTCACGAGAAGTGCCCATGATTCCCCACATGCCACAGGATGGGCATTCTGCTTGGCTGAGCTTTCCTTCCATGCCTCAACCTTAAACTTTTAAATCATTTTTTTACTTAAACTTCAGTTACTTTTACAAACTTTAACCTTACTCTAGCACTATTAATGATTACCTGGAGATAAGTGGAAAGTAGAAATTCTTTGCTCTTACTCACAAATCAGCTCCCTCTCCTGTGCCTATAAATTCTTATTTTCCATGTGCTTGTTTAGAAATTTACATTTCTGTACTCGCACTGTTTTCAATTTCTGACTATCTCGCCACTCGGCTGTTTTATCTCCCGAACTCCCACTGTTTTATCCATTGAACTCTCACTGTTACATCTCCTGAACTCTCACTGTTTTATCTCCTGAGTTCTCACTGTTTTATCTCCTGAGGTCTCACTGTTTCATCCCCTGAAATCTCATTGTTTTGTCTCCTGCTCTCTCGCTGTTTTATCCCCTGAACTCTCACTGTTTTATCCCCTGAAATCTTGCTGTTTTATCCCCTGAAATCTCACTGTTTTATCCCCTGAACTCTCGCTGTTTTATCTCTTGAACTCTCGCGGTTTCATCTCCCGAGCTCTCACTGTTTTATCTCCTGAAATCTCGCTGTTTTATCACTTGAGCTTTCGCTGTTTTATCCCGGAACACTCACTGTTTTATCCCCGAACTCTCGATGTTTTATTTCTTGAACTCTCGCTGTTTTATCTCCCGAGCTCTCACTGTTTTATCCCCTGAACTCTAGCTGTTTTAGCCCCTGAAATCTTGCTGTTTTATCCCCTGAAATCTTGCTGTTTTATCCCCTGAACGCTCGCTGTTTTATCCCCTGAACTCTCACTGTTTTATCCCCTGAACTCTCACTGTTTTATCCCCTGAACTCTCACTGTTTTATCCCCTGAACTCTCACTGTTTTATCCCCTGAACTCTCACTGTTTTATCCCCTGAACTCTCACTGTTTTATCCCCTGAACTCTCACTGTTTTATCCCCTAAACTCTCACTGTTTTATCACTTGAACTCTCGTTGTTTTATCTCCCAAGCTCTCACTGTTTTATCTCCTGAACTCTAGCTGTTTTATCCCCTGAACTCTCACTCTTTTATCCCTGAACTCTCACTGTATTTTCCCCTGAACTCTCACTGTCTTATCCCCTGAACTCTCACTGTTTTATCCCCTGAACTCTCACTGTTTTATCCCCTAAACTCTCACTGTTTTATCACTTGAACTCTCGTTGTTTTATCTCCCAAGCTCTCACTGTTTTATCTCCTGAACTCTAGCTGTTTTATCCCCTGAACTCTCACTCTTTTATCCCTGAACTCTCACTGTATTTTCCCCTGAACTCTCACTGTCTTATCCCCTGAACTCTCGCTGTTTTATCACTTGAACTCTCGCTGTTTTATCTCCCAAGCTCTCACTGTTTTATCTCCTGAACTCTAGCTGTTTTATCCCCTGAACTCTCGGTCTTTTATCTCTTGAACTCTAGCTGTTTTAGCCCCTGAAATCTCACTGTTTTATCTCCTGAACTCTCGCTGTTTTATCCCCTGAACTCTCGCTGTTTTATCTCCCGAACTCTCGCTGTTTTAGCTCTTGAATTCTCACTGCTTTAGCTCCTGACCTCTCATTGTTTTATCCCCTGAGTTCTTGCTGTTTTATCCAAGTAGAAAATTATTTTAATTGGCCCTACTTAATAAACCTTACCAAAAATTACAGTTTCTACTTTATTCTAAACCATAGGAATAGAATAAACTTTAAACACTTACTAGATACTCATCAGATACTCACCAAACAGCTAGCTTTTTCTCCAACCAATCAGATTGCTTCTTTTCTGTGATGTCATAATTTATTTTTCATCACTCTCCTTTCGAACTCAGCGCGGGCTGGTTCCAAGCAGCTGAGGGGTCCACCTCTCCGACTGCTCTTCCCGAAGGTGAGGGATGTAGGCCGCACTACCTGGGCTGTATTTATTCTCTACCTGCTCTGTGGATCTCCCGCAGGTCCACCTCTCTGACCGCTCTTCCCAGTGGTTCTCTGCATGTGCAATTCACTTCTTGGCACACGTCTGCCCTTTTCCTCTAGTCCTGCACATTTTTCCTGTTCAAATAATGATACAATTCTTTTTTGAAAGTCACAATTGAATCTGTCTCCATCACACTCTCAGGCAAGGAATGAAATGTTATGGGGGGGCAGGCAGGAAAGTGGAATTAAGGCCACAATCAGATCAACTGTGATATTAGCAAATGGAGGATCAGGCTTGAGGGGTCAAATGGCATACTCCTGTTCCTATTTCTTATGTTCTTATGCTTATAGTGATCTAGTGAGCCCTTCTGTACGCCCCAGCAGGGGTTCCATATTGTGGTGGTGTACTATTCTCTGCCCAACCTGCAGAGACCTTGATGCTGCCTCCGATGATGAGGATATGGAGGAAGATGCTGAGCAGGTGAAAAACCTCAGGGACCACAGGTCTGAGGCATGTGCAAGGGAAACTGATGACATGCTAATGCAGGAACACTTCAGATAATCTTTAAAGACTGATCCATGCAATCCAATAAAAATACAGACTTCTGCAGCCCTGTACCATTGCTTTTGTTGCCCTTACATTTACCAGCACCCGTTAAGGCATAGAGAAGTGTATTGACCTTGAGCAGTGTGGTCCTCCCTATCACACCCTTTGACGCAGCCAGGGAACTGGTGAAGATCCAGCTGCCCAGACAAAATGGAAGATTCCTCTTGCATTTGCAACATTCATCATTGTTGGCTGTCCTTCGATTAGAGGGTGATATCTACTCAGGGTCGCAAGTTTCTACCATGGGCCATCATATGACTGAACAGGCCAATTCTAGGCCACAGATTTTTGGGCACATGGGGTAGGATGTTTCAAGAGATAGAGGGATCCAGAGTGGAGAATTTGCTTCCTCTTCTTTCCTTCTCTACTGCCACTCTGCCTTATCATTAAGACATGTGACTCAAAACATGATGCAGCTTGATGGACAAGTTGTCGCCATTCTGAATGATTGGTAGCAAGCTCTGTCCAGTCATTAAGTCAACACTGTTGGGCTTCAAGGAGAGCTTCAGAGTGCCCTTGAAACTTTTTCTTTGTCCTCACTTGGAATGCTGGCTTTGATTGGCAGGGAAGTTGCTTTTCACCCTAGCTAGTAATGTGTACAGTGCTGGTCTCCTTATTTAAGGAAAGATGCAAATGCGTTAGAAGCAATTCAGAGAGGGCTTACTAAACTAATCCTCCGCCATTTCCGCCAACTCCAGCATGATGCCACAACCAAACACATCTTCCCTTCAACCCCCTGGTGGCATTCCACAGGGATCATTCCCTCCAGGACACCCTGGTCCACTCCTCCATCACCCCCTACACTTCAACCCCCTCCCACAGCACCTTCCCATGCAACCGCAGAAGGTGCAACACCTGCCCCTTTACTTCCCCTCCCCTTACCATCCAAGAGCTCAAACAATCCTTTCAAGTGAAGCAGCATTTCACTTGCACTTCCCTCAACTTAGTCTACTGCATTTGTTGCTCCCAATGCGGTTTCCTCTACATTGGAGAGATCAAACGCAGACTGGGTGACTGCTTTGCAGAACAGCTACGGTCTATTCGCAAGTATTACCCAGACCTCCCTGTTGCTTGCCATTTCAACACTCCACCTTGCTCTCATGCTCACATGTCCATCCTAGGCTCGCTGCATTGTTCCAGTGAAGTTCAACGCAAACTGGAGGAACAGCACCTCATCTTCTGACTAGGCACTTTACAGCCTTCCGGACTGAATATTGAGTTCAACAATTTTAAATCATGAACTCTCTCCTCCAGCCCCACCCCCTTTCCGATTTTCCCCCTCCTTTTTGTTTTTTCCAATAATTTATATAGGTTTTTCTTTTCCCACCTACTTCCATTATTTTTAAGTGTATTTCCATCCAATGTTTTATCTATACCTTTTAGCATATTTCGATCCCTTCACCCCACCCCACCCCCACTAGGACTATCTGTACCTTGCTCATCCTGCTTTCTACCCTTAATTAGCACATTCCTTAGATAATATCACCACCTTCAACACCTCTTTGTCCTTTTGTCTGTGACATCTTTTGGTTATCTCCACCTATCACTGGCCCTCTATCCAGCTCTTCTTGTCACAGCCCCCCCTTAAACCAGATTATATTTCACCTCTTCTATTTTTACTTAGTTCTGTTGAAGAGTCATTCGGACTCAAAATGTTAACTGTGTTCCTCTCCGCAGATGCTGCCAGACCTGCTGAGTTTTTCCAGGTATTTTTGTTTTTGTTTTGGATTTCCAGCATCCACAGTTTTTTGCTTTTATCTTATTAAACTAATATCTGAAATTGGCATATGAGGAAAGGTTGGACAGGTTAGGCTTGTATTTGCAGGAATCTAGAAGAGTAAGAGGTGACTTGATTGAAACCTTTAAGATCCTGACAGGTCTTGACAGGGTTGATGTGGAGAGGATGTACGCTCTTGTGGGAGAATCTAGAACTATGAGTCATTGTTTAAAAATAAGGGATTGCCCATTTAAGGCAGAGATGTCGAGAATTTTTTTCTCTCAGAGGGTTGTGAGACTTTGGAACTCTCTTTCTCAAAAGGCAGTGGAAGCAGAGTCTTTGAATGTTTTCAAGACAGAGGCAGATATATTCTTGATAAGCAAAGGGGTGAAATGTTATCGGGGGTAGGCAGGAAAGTAGGGTTGAGGTTACAATCAGATCAGCCATGATCTTATTGAATGGTGGAGCAGTTTGAAGGGCCAAGTGGCCTACTCCTGCTCCTAATTCATACATCCGTATGAACTGGCTGCTGACTTCAAGAAGGACACTAAAATTTGTTTAATGGGCCTCCCACTGAATTCAAAGGATGTAGCGGATGAAAACTCTCTAACGCTCTTATGTGTCGCTGATACATAGTCCAGGTGTCCCTGCAGTACAGGAGTGTGGTGACAACAACTGCTCTGTAACTAGGACTTCTGTTGACTTATAGAGGTCTTTGGTGTCAAACACTCGCTTCCATAATTTGTAGAAAGCTGAGCTGGTGCATCTGAGCCAGTGTTCGATTGCCTTGTCAATGGTAGCCTTTGAGAAAGCTGACTGCCAAGGTATGTAAAGCGCTTAACATATTCCAGAGTCTCTCCATCAACATATATGAGAGGTGGAATATTTGGCTGACCAGGTGTGAGTTGATATGAGTTTTGTTTAGGCAACATTCAAGGGCAAGCTGAATTTCATGTAAAATTGAAAAGTGGCTTGCTAGTGCAGAGTGGGCAACAAAATTGCAGTCATTGCAATGTTACACATTTATAGGAGAACAAGAAGATTGCAAGGCAACATGAATTAACAAAATTAAAAGCCATCAACCCAAGTGCAACTAGGTGCTCTTCTTAAATCTCTTATGTGTGTTAGTACATGGTACTTTCTATGCCCTGTCAGCTGAAGTCGAGGCAGTTCACTGACCATGCTGCCCTGTAGCTCTCAGTCACCTCACTTGTTGCCGTGGAGGGCCCCTGCACGGAGCCATCTCTGTCATCACAGCTACATGATATACTGCCGTAACTGCCAAAGGGGCTGAGGAGCTACTATTCATGGCATGAAAGCCCTGAGAGGAGCCCCCAGGAGCATCAGGCTGCTGCCCCCCTACCCATGCAGAACACATGTGTACCTTGCTGCTCACCTGAGCAGTTCGAGAAACCTGGTGGTGCTTTCAGGCATTCAAGGTGCACACTGTGGCCCACCACTCCCGCAACACCACCCCCCACCCCCCCACACCCCCGCCCCCCCCCCCCATCTCCACCCCATCCCTCAACCCACTTCTAGCTCAGCCTATGCTCCGCAGAGCTCATTGAGTTGGCGACAGCATGCAGGCCTGCCCACATCTCCAGCATCCAATGGGTGATCTGCTGGATGGACCCTCTCGATGAATGGAGCCAAGAAATTACACACTGGAGACTTAGTGGCGCTAATGTCATGAATGGACTCTCCTTTCCTCCGTGCTTGGATGTCCATAGCATTTGGAAGCTCTGCTGGATATTCGTGTGCCTTACAAGGCAACTTTAGTATCTGCCGCCTTACTGATGACTCCATCAGCCTGAGGTTCAGCATCACCAGCGTATCCCACCCTCCCTTGAGTGTCACTGGCCTTAGCTGTTACAGCCTCCATCAGCTACTCAGGCCTGGTGCTGTGCTCACCAGGTTGTGATCCCAAATCTGCGCTTGAACAGATATAAAAGATTTGAGACTATCTCTGCTGGTGGGGGCTGTGGCGGATTGATGTGACGGTGTGCCTTCTGATGCTCCCTTCTCCTCCTCAGAAGTGGCTATCTGTTGCCTGGTCACTGCAGCTGTCTGCTCAATGTTGTTGACCTGCATATGGAGTGAAGATTAAATAGAGGGTAGTGTGCATTCCATCACATCCTTCAAACTATGCTTTATGTGAAGCTCCATATGATCAATTATGTGGACACATAAATACTTTGCCTATCATTCACACCGGAGACCCTCTTGTGCCATCTCACCATCAGCCATGGACTGGCCCACCTCCAGGCCTCCAAACTCCAGAGCCCCTTCCTCCATCGGTGTCCGGATGGCCAGGTAAGCTACATTGCCACCCTGTCTTGTGCACAATTTCTTCTGCAAGCACAGAAATGTTACTTGCCTGCCAAAATACATGCACAGCATATATGCTGGCGGCAGCTCGACTGTCCATGCTGCTGCCACAGGAATGTCTCCTTCATACAACTCAGAAGCAACAGTGCAGGAGCCAATCCTGACAGACTGGGGCCCTTCACAGAGAGACTGCCATACCTCTGACAGGTACTGCTGCTGCCTCAGCATTGCCAGTGACTGGGTAAGCATGCCCTTTCTTTCAATCTCAGTTTCATATCTAGTCTCAGGCAAGGCTGTAAAGTAAACAACGTGCAGTGCACCTACTTTGGTGGGTCATGTGACATCTTTAGCCCACTTGTGGCATTGAAGCCAGGCTTGACAGGCAACCCCATGGACGCTGGCTTCTTCTGTGACCTCTGTACAGGTTTGCTTCATCTGTGGGCCTGTCTCCTCCTTCAGTCCCTGGAAAAGATGACCTCTCTCTTTGCCCTAGCAGAGATCATGCGGGGAGGCATCATGGAATCATGGAACCATCATTGATCATCCTTCAGCCATTATTCATGTTGTATTTTTCTTCACAGCTACACTGTGGCTGCCTTTGTGGGTGGATGGAATTTCCAGAGTGTTGACAACCCTTTAAATATGGCACCTGCGCTTCCAGCTGCATGCTCTTACATGCCACCTCCATCTCCCAACAGTTAATTGGTTGCCTGTTATATAATCACATTCTCTAGCATGACCCCAGACTGAGCAGCAGTGGCTCCTGCTTCCAGTCCTGGCAGAAGATTCTAGGGCCTTATTGCAAAATTCAGCCATAGCTTTCTATGAGTTAATAAATGAATTAAAGTTATTTCTGAACTGATTTACAGATTTGTTCTCAACTTAAAAAATTCAATGTTCAGTTCAGAAAAATACAAAATCAAATCCCAAATGTTTGTCGATGAGCCCCTGCACAGTTGCTGCAATGTAAATTCTAGGCAAATTCTGTGATTGGTCACTTTGTGACCCATTCACATCATCGTTTAGCCTCCACCAAGAAATAGAATTTAGCCTGCTAAGTCAAAGTAGCCTTAAAATTAAATAAAAACTCTAAAGCCCAAAGCTGTATGTAAAGATATAGGAATAAAGTGCAGAATAAAGACTGAATGGAACAGGAGCTTTTATTTTTACAGGGACTATTATGCTCCTACTCAGGATGAAAGAATATTATCCCAGTGGTGCAGATAATAAAGAATTCAGTTCAAGTTTTATTGTTTTACTTGCTCATGGGCATCACTGGCTAGGCTAGCATTTATCACCTTGTTCAGGCAGCATTTTAGTGTTAACCACATAGCTGTGGGTCTGGAGTCATATGACAAGCAGATTTCCTTCCCTAAAGGACATTAGCAAATCAGTTGGGGTTTAATGACAATGGTTTCATGGGGCAGGATTTTCCCCCTGTTGGGGGTGAAGTTAAATGGTGGTCACGCACAGACGTGCCTCCGATCGGCGCCCCTGATTAGGGGCGCGGCGCCATTTTACTTGGGTGGGCCAATTAAGGCCCGCCCAACATGACGTCCTTGTGGAAGTGCTATGCACTCCCTGGGCGGGTGGGTTGGAATCCCTAAACCCGAGAGTGAGCTCTATAGTGCATGTGCACGGAAGAGCGCACTCATCTTCCTGAGGCTAAGTGCTGCCTCAGGCAGATTGGCTCTTCTGTGACAAATATTAAAAATAGAGAAAAGAAATTCCTGACATGTACCCTCATGTGACACTGTCACGAGTTGGGACATGTCCATAATTGTTACAAAAACTTTAATTAAATTTTTAAAAACCTACATGAAGCCTCATCCTGTCTGTGGGTGAGGTTTCATGCTTTTTCTAATTCCCATCGGGGTTCCTTAAGGTTGCACGGGCAGGTCCATTAATTAGCTAAAAGACTGTCAATGGCCTCAGTTTGAAATCATGCCTGACAAATTTATTAGAATTCTTTGAGGCGGTAACAAGCAGGATAGATAAAGGGGAACCAGTAAACATAATATATTTGTATTTCCAAAAGGTGTTCGATAAGATACCGCACATAAGGCTACTTAATAAGAAGAGCCCATGGTGTTGGGGGTAGTATATTAGCACGGATAGAAGATTGGCTAACTAATAGAAGATAGGGAGTTGGGATAAGAGGGGCATTTTCAGGATGCCAACCTGTAACTAGTGGAGTGCCAGAGGGATCAGTGCAGGGGCCACAATTATTTACAATATATATTAATAACTTAGATGAGGGAAGTACATGTACTAAGTTTGCAGATGACACAAAAATAGGTGGGAAAGCAGGTGGTGAAGATGACACAAATAGTCTACAGAGGGATATAGACAGATTACGTAACTGGGCAAAAACTTGGCAGATGGAATATAATGTGGAAACGTGAGGTTATGCATTTTGAAAGGAAGAATAGAGGAGCTGAATATTATTTAAATGGAGAAAGACTGCAGGAAGCTACAGCACAGCGGGATTTGGGAGTCCTCGTGCATGAATCATGAAAAACTAATATACAGGTTCAGCAGAAAATAGGGAAGGCAAGTGGAACGTTGGTCTTTATTTCAAAGGGAATGAAGTATAAAAATAAGGAAGGCTTGCTAAAACTATACAAGGCACTAGTTACACCACACCTAGGATACTGTGAACAGTTTTGGTCCTCTTATCTAAGGAAAGATATACTGGCACTGGAGACAGTCCAGAGAAGGTTCACTAGGTTGATCTTGGGTATGGAGGGATTTCCTTATGAGGAGAGGTTGCGTAGGTTGGGTCTATACTCATTGGAGTTTAGAAGGATGAGAGGCCACCTATTTGAAACAGATAAGATTCTTAGGGGGTTTGACAGGATAGATGCTGGGAGGTTGTTTCCCCTTGTGGGAGAGTCAAGGACCAGAGGGCATAATCTCAGAGTAAGGGGTTGCCCATTTAAGACAGAGATGAGGAGGAATTTCTTCTCTCAGATGGTAGTGAATCTGTGGAACTCTTTACTGCAGAGGGCTGTAGCGGTTGTCTCATTAAAAGTATTCAAGGCTGAGAGAGACAGATTTTTAATCAGTAAGGATTGATTCCCTTGATAACCCTTGATTGGGTTATGGAGAAAAGGCAGATAAGTGGAGTTGAGGATTATCAGATCAGCCATGATCTCATTGAATGGCAAAGCATACTCGATGGGCTGAATGGCCTACTTCTGCTGCTAAGTCTTATGGTGTTGCTTTCTATGGACAGCTGAATGCAGTCAAATTGTTCCTGACCTAGAAACTGGATCATGCTGCACCCATTTTTTGAGGTGTCCAATTTATGGAATCAACCTTCTGTGCTTTAATAGTGCTTGAACAGATCTTTGAATAAGCTAGCAAGGGATCCAACTGCAAATCGGTTTGCTCAGAATGTAGCTAATGTTGGACCTTCTGCGTTCAGGATTTTTACACTTGAATGGAACCTAATCAGTGATCCTTAAAGTGATCGTGGAGACTGCTACCAAGACTTATGCTCTTTGATTGAGTGACAATGAGTCACTGCCAGCCATTGATATTGCCCCCATCTCCAATCCTGGACTCACCTTCACGTTCTCAGATGGTGTCCCAGCCACCTGATCTGCTGTTCACTGGACCAATTTTTCATGCTGCTGCTGCCGACTTCTCTAGGCATGTGTGTCATACATTGACCCTTATCACACCTCAATTCAGGTGCAAGCCAATTGCTAGGCTTCTATGTTTCACAAAGGCAGATGGTAATAAGAGAATAATTGACATTTTTGGGGCCACAATTGAGAAATGATTGTACCTTAGGTTCCAGAAGAGACCAAAAGGTGGTGAAAAAGTGACCAGCAGTGAAAACTATCTTTTAACACCCCATCTAACCATGTTATAGCATTTTGGTCTAAGCTATGTATGGAAAGAAAAGGTAATCTGAGACAAAATAGACTAGTACCATTAGCTCAGCCTGCCTCCTATCCTGGCCTCCATGCTGCTACATCTCTGCTTGCTCAAACCCCAGTGGGCTGTGTAAATGACCCACATAAAAGAAAATTCATCATCCTAAAGGTAAAACTTCAGCAGCACTTGTTGATTTCTTTGTAAGACATCTACATACATAACAATTATGAGACATTATAGGGGCAATTTTAATTGGTGGGATGAGAAAAAAAGAGCAGTTAAAATGGGACAGCTCCATTATCTTTATTTTCTTCCTCCTTTGTGAAATGCCTTGGGATGTTTTCTATATTAAAGGAGCTATTCGTGATGTATGCTGTCACAGTAAATGTCAGCAGGCTATTTAATGACAGTTGACATCACAATGGAGCCTTATCTTGCTCTTACGAATGTCCCCATATGCGCATTTGCAGCAAGGGTCAATGTTTCATTGTCATGAGCAAGATCCCTGGTTGATTTCATCTCCACACCAATTTTAGCATCTGGATTACCACCCAGGTTTCAGTTTATGACAATGAACATTATCATTTTATAACTAAGGACTAAGTCAGGGACTGTGTTAGTCTTTAAGAATATAGGAACAAGGAGGCCATTCATCTCCTTGAGCCCCCTCTGCCATTCATTGAGATCATGGCTGATCTACACGTCAACTCCACTTACCTTATCTCCATATCTTTTGACATCCTTACCTAACAAAAACCTATAAATCTTGATCTTTAATGCTCAAGTTGTCCTAGCATCCACAACTTTTTGAGGGAAGAATCCCATGGGGGAAGTTCCCACCAGCCCCCCTCCCCCCTCTCCCCTCCTCCTCCTCCTCCTCCTCCTCCTCGTCCTCCCCCCCACCCCCCACCGGTATATTTTCAGGCAGAGAGGCAAGTAAGATAGAATGGGCGACTAGCCCACTGCCTTCTTGCCCACCTCCGAGCCGTCCCTCGTAATACGATGGATGGGTAAGGCATCAGCCAGCCCACCTACGCTTAGGCCTATTGAGGCCCTTAACTAGCCAATTAATGTCCAGTTAAGGACCTGTTTCTGCCTCCTCTGTCAAAATAAGGTAGATGAGGGAAGGCAGAAAGAAGGAGGTCGGCCCGCTATTTCACGATCTCGGGCTAAAAGGTGGGAAGGAGGGGGGTGTACCTCCTTTGCTGGGTCCCCTATGCCCATCAGCGCTTTATGCCTCCCCCCTGCCGCAGGCCTTCAGAACCCGATTAAACCCCCCACCCCCACTCCACACCACACCAACACCCCTGCTCCATTTCCCTAGGGTCCCCGATACCTCCCTGACCAGAAACCCTCGGCTTACCTATAAGTCCAGTCTCCATGTTCTTCCTTCCTGGGATTCCTTGTAGGCCCAGCAGCGGTCACTACTAAGTTCTGGTGTGGCTGAGACTATTCAGCTGCTGGCCAATCAGATTGGCTGGCAGTTCTTGAGGGCGGGACTTCCTTTCCCTGAAGGGCTGTTTTAAGGCCGTGCTGACATCTTATTGCTGTGGGGTAGCCTTTTGTAAGTCGGTTGGCTCAGGACAGATTTTTCTACTCCTGTATCTCCATCACCATTTGTGTGAAAAAGTAGTTCCTGATTTCCATTATAAATGGTCTAGCTCTAATTTTAAGTTTATGTGCCCTTACTCTGGATTCCTCCACCAGAGAAATTAACTTCTTGGTATCTACCTTATTGAATTCTTTTAACATTTTAAACATTTGAAGCTCAGCTGCTCACTCACTTCGCCATCTGAGATGTGGGAATTGAGGTGATGGGGGTGTGTATAGATCATATGTTCATCCCTTTAGGCAAATGGTAATTTTATAAATTAATATGTCTTTGATTTTTTGTAATGTATAAAGACAGTAATTCTTTAAACTTACCAAAGGTGTTGGATGGTGTGGGCTTTTCACATTGGACAGCACTTGCTTTTTCAGGCATCCAATGTCAGAATCAGGTACTCCTAGGATGGATTTGGCATACCTAGAAGAAGAGTAAAGCTCTCCCTACTTTGTCTTGACAATGTACCTCAGCACCAACATCGGAAGAGCAACCATTACTACACAGGAGTGGTGTTTTCTCCCATTTTCTCCAGGAATCTAAAACTGGAATATTTTGGTTGCCACTGTCATTAGTTTAGCAATTGAATCATAAATCAAAAGAAAATTACTGATGAGAAAAAACATTTGGCCAGTTTAATTCATCTACCTAGCAGATCCAGAATTCCAGCCATTGCAGAATCTAATTATTCCTTAAATGATGCCTTATCTTTCATCTTCACTGCTCTATCCATGAGTCAATTCTATTAGTTGATCACTTTTTGCGTGAAGACAAACTTCTTGATATCAGTCTTACATTTGTCTTTTACTAGTTTAACTCATGCCCCTTGTTCTACGCTTGCAGTTGAAAATACCATTAGATTCTAACTCATTGGGCTGAATTTTACAGCCCAGTCATGGTAGGGGCGGCGCCGTTAAGTGCAGCAAGACATTCAAAAGCTCATTGACTTCTGCGGGACCATAAAATCCCGCTGATATAAAATTGCCCCCATTGTTTTAAATGTTTGTAAGATTGCTAGATTGCAAGAAAGGAGGGTGACAGACAGCAGGAAACTTTACGGCAGTTAGTCTAATACCTGTCCTAGGGAAATGCTAGAATCCATTCTTAATGATATAGTAGCAGGGAATTAAAAAATCATAACACTAAGAGGCTGAGTCAACATGGTTCTGTAGAAGGGAAATCATATTTGGCAATTTTATTAGTGCTCTTTGAGGATGTAACAAGCAGGGTGGACGAAGGGGAACCAGTAGATGTAAGGTGGAATTGTCCCAGGTTTGCACTGTGTGGTAGTGGACATGAAAAAAGACATTTTACCCATCTGCTGCAATGATGGGTTTTCACACTATATCGTCGCCTTCCCAGCGCATCCCGCCTTATTAATAATGCATTGACAGGAATCATTCCGGATTATTGGCAGGCGGACTCGGATTTGCCTACCATGCCGTGACCTCAGCACTTCCTCGCTGCAGCTGCCATGTTTAAAGTGCACCAGAGCGCAACCTACTTCATGAGTACAAACTAGGACTGCTCCAGGTGACAGCCTCGAAAGCAAAGGTGACGGCAGCCCCAAAATTTAGTGATGCCTCTCTCGGGCATCTGCAGAACATAGGGCAGAACTGTCCCAGATTTGTACTAAGTTTAGTAGCAGGTGGAAAAAAGAACACTTTCCCACCAGCCACCATGGCAGGTTTTTGCGTCGTATTGTCCCAATCAACTCTCATTAGTCATGTATTCCTAGGAAATACGCCATTTTGATGGTTGGCGGGCTCTCATTCACCCGTCACACCATCACCTCAGCGCAAATGATGTCTTGTACTCTCACTCTGGCCATAGGAGGGCCAGCAGCATCACCAATTTACCTTGGGAGGCGGTGGCAGTGGTGGTCAGTGCCAACGTTCTGCAAAAGAGGACAGCCACCCCATGCCAAAAATGGATGAATAATCTCCTCGGTTCCGCCAGGATAAGTCACTCAGGATAGTTCTCATCACTCTCAACTCATACAATCACAAACCCATCGCATATCCACAGGGATGTCACTCACTACCAGTTCAAGGGACATCACCATTCACTCCCTCACACACACCTTCATGTCCCTCATACCTCCATGGCATCACTCACCATGCACAAATGCCAGGCATACTTATCACCTGGCCTGGCGGGCATCCTGCTTACACTCGCCCCATCTATAATAACATAGGACAAGTTGGCACACAAGAAGGAGAGGTCACAGACTGGTGGAGGAATGCCTGAAATTAAGGTCCTCAGGGACAGACATCCAGCTGGCCGATGACAATCTGGACCATTCTTGTGCTGACGATGAGTTTGGCGGTCCTCAAACAAGTGAGGATACACTTGCAACATCCATCAGACAACCATGCTGTGAGTCACTTCACCTGTTCCACAGTCCTGCAATGCACTAATTACCTCTCTTTTCTTCTGCAGGTACATTTGGGAGACAGCCGATGGAGTCCATGACCCAGGGCCCAGCCCCAAAGAAAACTCTGAAGAGGAATCTGAAGGCACCTTCATTGAAGACCCATCACAGTACTCATCCACACCCTCCACTAGCGCAGAGACACACACCTTGATGGGACCTAGCTTTAGAGAAGCCTTGGGATCATGATCTGGTAAGCACATTGCTCTGTCTGATCCAGCAGGCGGTGGCAAGGGCTTCCCAGGTGTCCGGCACTCAAAGGACTGTTGGAGACCAGAGGTTTGCTGAGTCTGAATCAGGTAATGAGCTTCTGGACAGGGTCATACTTGCTGGAGCTGCAAAGGCAAGGCCAGGAACATCAGGCAGGGATGTTCGCTTTAATCCTCAGATTGCGGAGGAGTCCGTCCGCCTTCAGGCTGAGGTGATAGCGCTGGCATGCCAATGCATTGAGGTCAGCAATGGTAGAATGGCAGCTGCTTAGAGACATCAATCCAAGACATTGGTCCTACACTAGGACCAAGCTGAATCACAACATTGAAGCCATAGATGGCCTCTAATATCATGTATGTGAGAGGGTTGCAGGGCAGCTCAATCTCACTCCATCTTCCCCTTCTCCTCAAGCAGTCAGCCAGGGAACATTGGGCACCCACAGGGAGGAGAACCAGCAGCTATGCATCCCGGGGCCATCCACCCAGGTGACTCCCAGGAGTGTCCGGCCCAAATGAAAATCCCCTCTTCCTGTGACCCCAACAGCTCCATCTCCACAGGCCAAGGAGGGTGCCACTGCCACACAACAGGCTGAAAGCAGGCCGGGGTCCTCCAGGTCTTGGCCCTGCAGAGGATTCCCATCAAGGTTATCACAGAGAGGGTGTAGCAGTCAGAAGGCTGCATCCACCTCCACTGTGGATGTCAGGGGAGCACCAAGGCATAGTGGCAGGATTAGGAAGGTTAAGAAGATGTAACTCTTTTTGTAACTCTTTCGAGTACAAACCCGTTTCGTTCTGTTTCAGATGAAGTTACATTGTTTCATAGTTTTGCCATTGTGAGATTTGAACTCTTGATAATCTTTTAAATGAAAACCAAATCAACAAAATTGGGATAAATCAGGCACAGCCCCTAATTCAGGTCAGCTGTAAAACCAAGAACAAAGTTTAAAGGAAACTTACAAACTTTAAATCAAAATGTGATTAAAGGGGTCAACAAAACACCCCAGTCCCCGCGGTGCCCACCGAGCATGGAAGGCCTCGAGAGTGCCAGCAGACACCGCGTGTTCCTTCTCCAGGGACATCCGGCAGCGAACGTAGCCACGGAAGAGGGACAAACAATCGGGCGGGACTCCCCCGTCGATCGCCCGCTGCCTGGACCTGTTAATGGCCAACTTGGCCAGGCCCAGGAGCAGGTTCACGAGGAGGTCCTCCTCCTTCCCGACCCCCTTCCGCACCGGGTGCCCATAGATCAGGAGCGTGGGGCTGAAGTGCAAACAAAACATCAATAAAAGGTTTTTCAAATAACTGAAAAGGGAGTGCAGCCTACAACACCCTATGTATACATGGTCCACGGACTCCACAAGACCGCAAAAAGGGCATGTGTCCTGAGAGTCCGTGAACCTATGCATCCTCTTATTATAAGGGACTGCTGCATGCAACACCCTCCAACCCAGGTCCCTGATAGAAAGGGGGAGGGCACCTCCGTAGAGGGCCTCCCATCGGGGGCCTCCGCCGCCGGACGGCAACAAGGCACGCCAGGGCGTGTCCGGTCGACGGACAAGGGCGAGAAAATGGAAGGTGTGCAGCAGCAGTCCGTACAAAAAGCCCCTCTTTGCCGTGCCAAAAGGCACAGAGGGCATGTCCCCGAGGCGGCTCATATTGCGGGGCACCAGCACCCGAGGGAGGGTTCGGGGCTTGGGGCCAATGTGGAATTCCGTCCGAACAGGGGAACGCTCAGACGGAAGACCACCGCGCACCTGGGCCACCTCAAGACCCAAAATAACGTCGGGTCCGAGCACGACCGTTCTCAGGTCTTGGATGGCATCGGCTGCGACCTGGACACTCACAGACGCGCGTCGCGCCAACTCCTGCGGGAGCATCCAGCCCAGTCCTCCACCACCCAGCATGTCCCCGATCCTGGTCACCCCTGCGGCCACAGCCCTCCTCTCCGCCAACCACTGAAAAGGACGGAGGGGCGGATTCCCGAGCAGCGGCTCTCTGACGATAGCCGCTACTCCTGACGGGGGAGAGCTGCGTCGCGAGGCGACCACTTTCCAGACTTTGATCAGGTCCTGGTAAAAGACGGGCAACGCCTGCAAGGAGCCACCGAGGCCCAGCTGTTCTATAAACAGGAGCTGCACGTCATAATTCAGGCCGTGCACCTGACGGAAGAAATACATCATCAGGGCACACCATCTAGGAGGAGGCTCGATGTAGAGGTATCGCTGCAGGGTCTGAAGGCGGAAAGTCGCCACCTGTGTGCGTAGACACACTAGCGCCTGACCACCCTCCCTAAGTGGGAGACTCAGAACCTCGGCAGCGACCCAGTGCAATCTTTTGTCCCAGAAGAAGTCGACTAACAATCTCTGGATTCTTGTGACAAAGTCCGGGGGAGGGGTCAAAGTGACCAGCCGATACCACAACATGGCGGCGATCAGCTGGTTTATGAAGAAGATGTAACTCTTTCAAGTACAAACACGTTTCCATCTGTTTCAGATGAAGTTACATTGTTTCATAGTTTGCCATGGTGAGATTTGAACTCTTGATCGTGGGGTTACAAGCCCAGTACCATAAGCACTTGGCTATTTAGGCCAAGCGTTAAGACGATGCAGTTGCACAGCCTGGGCACAGGTGTTAATCACTTCTACATAATGTTCACTATTGTAAATAAACTCCCCAGAATATATCCCTGCCTATGGCTTCTTGTTCCGATAAGCAGTGTTTGTGTCACTCAGGTGTGACACCTTGGTCCCTGCAAAAGATGCAGGTGTCTCAGTCCAGGGCCTCTTCCCTGTGCTTTGTGCAGCCTTCAGACCAAAGTGATGGTCTCGCCTCACACTCATAGGATACGTTATTGATGCTTGCACCTAGATGCTGCTTATTATTGCTGCCAGAATGTCATGGGCAGACATCACAGAGTTCTATAATTCTCTCCCTGTACTCTCAGTATCTTTAAGGTGGGGCTGGTCCCCATCTCCTCAGCATGTGTGGCCAATGATACTGCACTCCTGAAGGGGTCAGCTACTGAAGGTGAACAAAGGATTAGGTGCATTTAAAGTATTATGACACAGACGATGGTAAAGGCTGCATTGCTAAAATCCCAGAGGGAAACTTGAAACAACTGACATAACCCATTTTTTGCAATTTGTATGTTTCGAGATGCAGGCTTTGAATTCAGTAGTAATAAGACCACTGAGTCTGAAGAGTTTTTTTCTTATAAAACTAAATTAACCATTTATTAATGCAAGAAAAATTGTAAGCACATACATATGTCTACAAAATTACTGCTATAATATCTACAAAAATCCCCTAATTAATCTGACGCAGAGTTACATGACTGTTAAGGCAATAGTAAAACTCAGAGGTTTAAAAAGACCGCAGGCAAAACACATTTGACCTTACAAATTCAAAATGAGGTTCCTTGCAAGTTGGTTCCTTGCAGACAGACTTTAGGTTGACAGTTTGGAGACTTCTCACAATTGATGGATCTTACAATACCTCTCCTTACACACACAAACTCCATTCTGTTTATACCTAGTTTTTCCTTTGAAAGTAAATCTCCCATTGTATTACTAGGTCTTTAATTTTACCTCTTGTAACAATAACATCCTTTGATTCCACCAATGTTATTAGTAAGCTGATAAAAATAAACACATTGCTTGGTGTCTTCTAGCTAGATGAAAGATTTCACCCATTGTTTTGAATGCTTTATTTAAAAATGCAAATTGCCCCATTGACACCTATGTTTCTAAACTTATCCATGTTTATGTAATCACCATTTCAAACCTACTTCTTTCTATACATCAAATCACCCAGACTAGCTGGCTTTAATCCAATTAAGACACACACACATACACACACATAGACACAGACACTAAACTCTATTTTAAAAAATAATTTCCAATAACATTATAGACATTAATCTTTTCATGACATCCCCCTCCTTTTCGAAGAAATGAATCATCATAATTCTAAAAGACGGCTTCATTTTTTTATTAACCCATCTTACACTATTTCCCATACTTATTACATTGTTACATTACCAGATGCATGCATTATCGTAACAATACATATCCAAATCCTTGGTATCAGCAGAAATCATTCCAGTTCAGCGTCCAGGTTTTAAAATGTCCAATTTTCCCTTTAAGCTTCAAACTCTTGATAACGCATCTGCAAACAGATTTTCTTATCCAGCAACATGTATTATCTGCATACTAAATGGCTGCAGTAATAAACTCCATCTGAATAACATTGCCCTTTTGTCTCGACATTTGTCCAGAAACTTTAAAGGATTGTGGTCTGTACAAAAAAATGTTTCTGACAAATTGTCCACCACATGGATTCTAAAATGCTGAATTGTCAACACCAAACCCAATGTCTCCTTTCCAATCATTGAATGTCTTCCTTGTTGTGCATTCAACTTCCACAAAAAATACCCTATCGGTTTTTCAATTCCAGTGTCATCTTTTTGTAACAGTACAGCCCCAATGCCTATATTGCTTGCGTTGCATCGATGACCAAATTAAACTGCTTGGCATAATTGGGTACTGCAACAACTGGTGTCGTAGTTAATACAGTTTTGAAACTATCAAATGCCTTCTGACACTCCAGCATCCATTGAAACTTCTTGTTCTCTTTTCGTTCAGTCAATGCAGCAACCACTTGGCTAAAATTTGGTACAAATTTCTGGTAAAATCCACTCATGCCCAGAAATCTCAAAACTTCTCTTTTTGTTGTAGGCACTGGGAAATCCATGATAGCTTTGACTTTCACATCTCTTGGAGCCACCTGACCATGTCCAATGGTACGGCCTGAATACGTAACATGCGCTTTTGCAAATTCACTTTTAGCCAAGTTCATCACCAAATTAGCTTTTTGTAATCAAGTAAATAATTCTTCCAGATGCTGTAAATGCTCCTACCACGTCTGACTGAAACCTCTACAACCTCATCTCCCACTAAGAAGACACCTCGTCCATTGAAGAGCTGGAACTAAGCAGCCTGGAAGGCCCATCACAGCGCTCACCCAGGCTGTCCACCAGCGCAGAGACACACACTTCAGTGGGACCTAGATCTGGGGCAGGAATGAGTTCACAATCAGGTGGTCACCATATGGACACACGTTTGCAGCAGGAGAAGGCAGCTTCAGCCAAGCTTCCGGGGACTCGAAGGACTGTTGGGGAAGAGGCATCTGTGAGGTCCGAATCAGTTGACGAGCCTCTTTATTCAGCTTTCCAACTCATCATGGAGAGTCCTCAAAGCATGGAGGAACATCATGCAGAGCTGTTGGAAGCACTCAACAGAATGGCATGCAAGTCGGAGGAGTGCATCTGCCTGCTCTCCAATGAAGTAGTGCCCATATGTGTGCGTATAGATGTCTCCATGGGAAGGTTGGTGTATGTCATGGAGACCCTGGTCCAGCAGAATGTGGAGATATGTGCAGACCTGCACTCCATCACGGTAGCCATGGTTGAGTTCCTACAGTAGCAACATGCCTCAACATTCCTCCAAGTGCTCCTTCCCCTCAAGGAGTCAGACCAACACCCTCAGACACCAAAGGGAGGAGGAGCAGCAGCTGGACACCCTGGGTCATCTACTAAGCAATCTCAGAGGCTGTCCACTCATTCTGAGCCCCCTTTGCCTATGACCCCCCCTCAACCTCATCGTCTGTCATTGCAGAGGCAGCAGCTGGCCCACAGGAGGACAGCACTCAAGGCCTCGGATCTCCAGAGGACGCATGCCAAAGTCATCAGAGGCAACAGGGACAACCATTGCACAGGCTATCTCTACCCCTGCTGCGGATGTCAGGGCAGCAGCGAGAAGAAGTGGTAGGTGATAGGCCAAGAAAAGTTAAGAAATTTTGATCACAAGAGCTTGTACCGGTGAAGACATTTTGTCACTTCATAATCTGAAAACATATTCACTTTCACTGAATAATGTGCAATGCTGTCTGTCAGCTTCATTGCGGACTTCACCAGTGCTCCCCTGCAATTCGCCCCGCTAGCAGTTCAGCTGCACACAGCCAGACCACGACTGACCCATGAGAGAGAAGTGTGTGTGTGTGTGTGTGTGTATGTATGTGTGTGTGTGTGTGTGTGTGTGGGGGGCAGGGCCTTTCAGAGCCTTGTACAAGCACTCTCCCTCGCACGCGGAGCCTTCATCCATCACAATCATCTTACTGTCCCAAACGTTTTCAATGCTGCCTGCTGGGGCCCTCTTTCATTTCAGTTGCCCATTTGAGCTGAGCTGCATCTCTGCCCACCCACTGATCAAACTCCCATGCAGCACTTGTGCCTGTCCAGCATGAGGCTCCACTTATTTTTGATTTCTGCGCAATGGTCGTAGCCAAGCTTAACATTAGCTCCCCCATCCTTTCACCTCCCCAGTCACCCATGTTCTTTCCTCCATCACTGCAGATACCCCTGGCATCACCTTCCACTTCCTCACCATTGCCCACCAACCTGAACCCTTGACATTCCAGGATGTCCAGGTGAACCTGCACGATCTCTAACTTCCTGAAAATCCCACCAATCCCACCACCCACCCTCCCCCCCAACCCCATCCACATTGACCTCGTTGCCCCATTCCTTCCCATCCTGAGGGTTCATGCCTTCCTTCTAGATCCCACCAACCACCCTCACCATCCCTTCTATCATTACCAACACACCTTCACCCTCCCATCCTATCGGCTCCCTCTGTCCCTCTGTCCTTCTGTCCCTTCTCATATTCACCATTTTCCCTTACCGTGCCCACCCTCAGTTTCTGTGCTGTATAACTCTATGACTCTAATTACAATATTGTGCAGACAATAACACTGATTTTGGTGACTGCCTCAGCCCCCATTAACATGTTCTGCACATTGCACCATATGAACACTGTGTTAGTAAATTCATATCGGGGGGAAGATTCAATACTTGCAACCCAGATAAACTGCACAAGATCTTTTCCATTCTGTAGAAGAATTAGAAGACTTTCTCCTGCCTGGGTGTATGATATAATGCAATATATTTATTTCTTAGGAGGGATGCAATAAGATTTATTTTATCAGTGATCTCACAGGATAGAAAGATCAAATTACTCCTGAGCAACAAGGTAGAATGATTCAACAACATAGGACTTTACTGTCAGTGAGAAGCATTAGAGTCCTCAGGTGTGTCTGTGCAACAAAACTTTTAAGAGGCCAGGGGACAAAGACTGAATGGTTCACAACTGGATCTGTGTTTTCCTGATCAGCAAGTCCAAAGACTCTGATGATTGCTGCTTCTTACTCCAATATATTTCCAATATCTATGATGTAAACAACTTTATCACAATATTCCAATACCTCACAAATCTCATAAAGCACTAAGGTAGAGTGAGATAATAGGTAAGTAAACAAAATGACAAGATTTAAGTCAATGAATAGACTCTTGAGAATCATGTGCAGTGTAAAACAGGTTACTGATTCACTATGATCCCATTACGCACACCTGTCCTGGCAATTTTACCTCACAAAGCCTACACACACTAAGTTTCCATTAGCAACAAAATAAACAGAACTCCAGCCATGATTCTACCCTCTGTTTGCAAGATAATGATGGATGACAAAGGTCATCCAACCCAGCTCATCTCATCCAACCAAAATGACATATGAACATGCTTATTAGGAACAGAAGTAAACCATTCAGCCCCTTGAGCCTTCTTCACAATTTTATAACATTTACTACCATTTTTATACCAGTGACTACAACTCAAAAGTGTTTATTTGGCTGTAAAGTGAATTGACACATTGTGAAAGGTGCTGTATAAATGTAGATTTTAATCTTTCTTTCGGTATATCTGCATGCAGTGGACAGAGTGAGTGTAGCAATGTGAAATTGGAGGCCCAGTGCTGATTCTCTAAGGGTAATTAATTACAAAACAATCAACTGATGTTAGGAAAGTGGCTGCAAAGAAATCACTACATTTATAAAAAACTCAACCCTGTAGTTAATACAACCTTACCATTCAAGCTTCTCTGGCACCAACCCACAGTATACCATAAATGGCATCTGCTCCTCTTATGCTAATGACATTATCCCCAGGATTTGCCAATCAGGCATTTACCAGCAGTTTAGGAAAATGTACAATTAATTGCTGATCTGAATATTTCAGAGAAGGATGATACAAGGTACATAAGTTTAGTGCAGCCTGTTTCCCCTTCCCCCAGAAACTGCCATATAAACTGTGTTGTACACAGTGAATGTGCAGTCTAAAATGGAAAATGTAATTATTAAGTAATAAATTGCAACAGCACATAAGTGGCATCTTCCGCTCCATGCCACTATTGCCACCCACCCCAAATCTCCCCCTCATACCACTCCTGCCACCCCACCCTTCCAATAGCTTCCAACCTCCCCCCTAGGCCATCAACAACCCCCAAACTCTCCCATCCTTCAAACAGCCCCCAACCTGTCCTGCCCCCAGTGGAAATCACTCCCACTTCCATGTCTGCCAATGACCTTAGATTCCAGAACCAAAGATTCTAGACTAAGTTTCTCCAATCTTTCTTCGCAGCTCAGAATTTTAAGATTATGGATCAGCCTTGTGAGCCTTCTGTGTGCTGCGTTGAGCCCTTGAATGTTTCTCACCTTCCAGAACTGGACACGTTAGTCAAGATGTTGTCTGTCCAGCACACAGTACAGTTTGATCATAAGTTTCTCTGACCTATACAAATACAGTGGGAGCAGTTGGGTTCATGATTCCAAATAAACAGATTGAATTAGAATGTTCTGAAAAGTTGTCACCTGTCACAATATGGAAGGGGATGCTAGTTTTGTTCTTTCATTTCCATACAATGGTACAAATAGCATTGTACACACCTTAGATCCATGGCTGTCCTAGTCACAGCATTCTTAGTCACACGTTATACTTTGTATCACATTCATGTATACTAATATTGGTTTATCTCAACTTATTTCAATATTGGTTTCACAAAATATTACAAATTATTTAAAAATATGAACATTTTAAGTTGTCCTTAAGCGGCACATGGCAAAAGAACTCACTGTATAGTACATCCTATCAGTTGCAGCATTATGTTCCTAAAAAAAATTAAAACCAGCAGAGCTCCATGGAAAGCCAAAAACTTTTCCCTTTAATAATTTAAGAACAAAGTTTTAGGAAAAGAAAATCGGGCAGGTGTAAGAGAGGCTGCTGATTTGTTATCGCTCGTTTTGTGGTACTGCCCAAAACTAATTTCACCCTAGATAGGCTGTCGCTATCTTCTTTATTATGGTTTGCAATAGAGCTACAGTCTATGATAACGTAAGTTTTCTTATATATAATGGAAAACTGAACCATAAATAATCTAAATATTTGATTTAGATACAACTTAAAACAGATTAGCATTCCTATTTTTCAAGTAGTTTGTTTTGTTTTATTTTAATTTCATACAATGTTGTGTTAATTTTCCCAAGGTGTTTTGTAGACTGTTGAGCAAATCGAGAAATAAATATATTGCACTTTGAAACTTTTATTGCCATTTGGAGACCCTGCTTGCAAAAAATAGAATTTCAGATATTGAAATAATAAATCCACAAGGGATAATAAGATAATCAGTGACATTGGAACACAGCAACTACATTTTTTTCTTTGTTTTATTAGAGATTTCAGTTTTAAAAAAGATAAGAAAATCAAAGTGATATACTACATGATGTTTAGTGATTCCCAATAGGAGTGTTATCTAGAAGTGGACATTTTTTGTACATGCACTTCTCAGTCAGAATGAGAAATATATATCCTATACTGCTGATAATGAAGCTACATCATTTCTAATGAAATGCCTGAAAGTTTCTCTCTTGATATCAAATGTTTATATGTCAAGCAAATTTAAATTTTGTGCGACATTTATTTAAACTATGTCAACCTAGTTGACATGTGAGCTTAGATGCAAAACAATGGCCCTTCCGTCAATTGCTATTTTCTTCTTAGAAAGACCACTGCACAGTAATAGGAAGGGTACCCTGCTGGGCTGAACTAAAGCAGAAAAGAGCTAGCTCAGTCACTTCCTGTGAACCAGCTGAATGTTACTGTGTGCCAGAACTGTGCTAGCCCATGTGACTGTCGAAGACAAGGAGATAGGCATTTTAACTAGGGTGAATGCTTTCAAGCCTCAAGCCTAAGAAGCTCTGACTGTGACATGAGCAGAAAGTACAGGATGAGATTATTGAGTATGGCTTACAAATTGCAAGTAAAAACTATCCTAAGATATCAATGATATGGTGCTTTTAACCTTATTTTAACATAGTGTGGTATCTTTCAAATGGCACCAGTATGTACAAATGGAAGATTGCCCTGCAAATGCAAGTTGATGTCCATATTTAATTAGTTTATTACAGCTGTCTGCCAAGAACAGAGCAATCCATAGAAAAAAAATTGACTTTATCTGTTAATCAACTGTCTCTCTTGCTTTTTGCTTTCGCCTGTTTTGATTTCAGAATTACACACCTATATGTATAAAATCGACTGAGCAAAATGAAGTACAGTGAAACAAAGAGTTCTAAATTTCATTTATCTAAAACCTAAAATAATGAAAGGGTAAAATAAGATTCAGATTTAAACTTTACAAGAAAACATTTACTGTGAGAAAAAAGTAATAATAGTCGCCCCACATTGAACACCATTTATAATTGAATAAACATTTTTCATGTAATTAATGAACAGGCATTGAGCATTATTATTTTGCACTTGTAGGACAGAAATCAGTAGTGTATGTAAAACATTTCACTGAGTGTCCAGTTCTTATGTTTATATTTATGGAGCGTGTGTGTGTAAATGTGCATTTGTTTGGGGAATTGGATTCTTACAAAATTATCTTTCAAATTGGAGGCACCTTTCCAAGTGTTCCTGGGGAAGATTTTCTTCCGGCGGTAGATGTTATTTGGTAGGATGGAATTTGCACGAGTCTCATGTTTATGTCCTTGATCTTAGCCAATTTCTTGAGGTTAGGGTCTGAATAACGCTGGTTTATTCTTTCATCATTGGGTTGGCTGCTTCGAGTGGCAGATGAAACTGACTGCAGTATCTGCTGCATTATAATGTTACAACTAGGAGCCGAAGGCTCAAAAACTTATAATTTAAGAAATAACTCCCTCTTTGCCTAGTGTCTTGTGTGCCATTTCAATATGACCAGCCATATTTAGGCCAGCCTGATATAGGCCTGATGACATTCTGACATAGGGTTGCCAACCTTCCAGGGTTGGCCTGGAGTCTCCAGGAATTCAAGATCAATTTCCTGGACACAGGTCTGTGAAACAATGGGGAAAAGAATCAAAGGGACATTAAAAAGAATGGGGACTTCTTTTGTAATTTTCTTTGAACATTTCTCTTAGCCAGACATAAAAATATTGAAAATGGGGGGAAAAATAGGCTGTTGGCTGACAGTCAGGCAATTGGGTAACGAGTCTTTTTGTTTTCCAATTGGTGCAGGAAGGCAGTATGCCACAAGGATAGATCTGTGGGTCAGCTAATGGCTGGACTGTGAGGACAAGTCATATGATGAAATCTCTAGGATACTTTTAATCACAGTTAGAAACTCTGTTCTGTCAGGAAATTGTAGAAGCAGCATCAGGTAGCAGGAAACCAGTAAATCACAACCATCCAGTTTCTCTGCAACCCTTACTGCAATTATAAAAAAATATGCCCTCATATGATCATATTTTCTGTAAACCTTCAAATCTGGGGAATAATCATTTTAAATTGCCTTCAACTGTCAAACAGAAACATGTATCGGTTGTGCATTATCTACTCCTTCAGTTAGTGACTTGATCAGGGAGTGCCAATTAAAAACAAAGCCATTTTGATTTTCATGCTTGTCCCACTTTCTACCAGGTTGTTTACAGTTTATTTTATTAGCTATTAACCAAATAGCTCTTAAATTGGATGTAATTAGTCTGGTTAACTGTTGGATAACATCCGAGTGCTTAAAGATTTAACTATTTTTCATTGGAATAGGCAATTTGTAATGTCAGGCTGCATTTACATGGCAGATACTGGTCTGAGACCTGTATCTACAGCTCAGGTTCCAGCCAGGCAGAATCTTGTTTAAATTGGTTGACATCTGCAACATTGGGCAGAAATTTCATTTGGCGGGCGAGCTTGGCAAGAGCGGGTGTGGGTGGGGGCAGGCGCAGTTGGCTCTGCGCCACCATCTCAGCGCTACCTGTGCAGGTGTGGGGAGGAGGGACAGTTGGGGCCACTGCTTTCTCGCGCATGCGCGCAAAAGATCGCTTTAATCTCCCTGAGGCATGGAGCTGCCTCAGTGAGATTGAAGCGGTATTAAAATAATCAAGTTAAGGATTTTAAAAGTTACTTAAACATGTCCCTTCATGGGAAATTTTTAAAATTTATTTAATGAAAGCTTTAGGAAACCTCATCCTACTCTTGGACGAAGTTTCCTAAAAAATGCAAAGGCTGCTTGGCCTTTTCACCTGCCCGCCAATCTTAAGGTTGAACAGTCAGCGTTACTAATTACATGAATTACTTTCTTCATGGCCTTAATATGCCATTTACATATCGGTGGGTATGCAGCTGACTGCGGCGCACACCCACCGAACGAAAGATCACGGGACTGCCCGATGACGTCAGGACACATGCCCGACATCATCACGCATCATTTTACATGTCAGTGTGTCAGGCCCGCGCCCACACACCGACTGAAAAATTCTGCATATTAATCAGTCTGCAATGTATCATGCATACAATTACTGTTTGGTAGAGCAAACAATTGTACCATTTTCCTACTGGATACCAGGGAGTGACAGACTTATGCTGGAAGTTTCTATCATTGAATTCCCTTAAAAATGGCATGTCATTAACGCCACCTATATATTTCCATATTGAGAGTGAGGTGTAAATCTTACATGAATGCAAAGGCTTCTCCTCCTTTATTGTTCAGCGTATGTGTGATTTTCTGAAACTGGTGCTGCAGGTCTGTGCCCAATCCCCTGATTGCTGCCTGCACTATATCCCAGTCCACCATTATTTATTGATAGTGTCAAGTCAAGATTTGAATCCTAACAGAACATGAACATTCACTGCTGAATTAGGTTATGGCATCTCTATGGCATTCCCACAGGCAAGTCTAGCACAGATATAATGAGGCACATGCTCCCATCAGATGTCATATTAAGCATACCATAGGCACCCTGAACTAGTGCTTTGTCAGGATGGCAGCATTCTGCAGTATGCCCTGTGATGACCCTTAAACTTTGGGGAAAAACCTTTATTTTCTTTTGTGTCATGACCTCTTTAAGACCAAAGTGAAACTGGGGAGTATTCTGAAAGAGGGTAATTAGTTTCCTAGTTATGGCATCTACGTTCCAAGAAATACCCATATACCCGAGGTTGCTATAGGATGAAAGTTGAAGCAAAAAGTGAATAGACAGGTAATTGGGTATCAAATTACTGCTTGTGTACAACTGAAGTAAGTTCAGTTGCAGGAAAAAAGTCAGACACGTTTAGAATAGAACCTATGGTTCAGAACACAGAATTTGCCTGAGGGGAGCAAACAGATCTCTCTATGAATAGACTATTTTTCTGTTTTGCAGTAAGAGGAAAATACAACTCCAGAAACTTGTGGTGAGGTAACATGTGAATAAACCGAGTGTTTGTACCAGAAAACCAGACCATGAATCGGCTGTGCTGGTTGGTCAGTTAAAAAGCAACTCTGGATAGCTTTGCTATCAGGACTGTTGTGACCAGAATGAGAGTGGGGTTGTAGACATAAACCTTGTAGTTGGTAACCATGTCTGGGTACTTAAGATAGAACAGAGCTGGCTAGTGAATGTGACTCAAGGGTCAAAACAATTGAATGGAGAGTGAGAGATCCTCCATTACTGAGGATGAATTGGAAAGACAGTGAGATTGTATGTGGTTCCTCCTTTGTGCAGGAAAAATGCAAGTGCTTGTAACTATGTGAGGTGTATTGCTGTTGCACCAATTATTTAAAGTTAAATGTACCTTTTTATTTGAAATATCATTTGTCTGTTAATTAATGTTTGACCTTTGTTGATTTTAGTTGGTTTGTTACAGTAAAACTTTTAAAAAGTGAAATTGTGTCGATTGGTTTTATTTCCATGACATTGTGGGGATTCTTTCCTTTTAAACAAAGTTATCAATCTCCACAGGGATCATAACAAACTGGATGCTTCATTGATATCAATGTCCTGAGATGGTAAAACAGGTACACTAGTATTTTTTCAGAATTTAATCAAAGAAGATTTCATGGTTACTTTTGCTATATCCAATGAAAAAAATGTTATCAGTGTCCACAGGGATCGTAACAACATATAGTTTTCCACATCAACATATCCGCTGACTTTTCCATAACATCACAATTTTAAAAAAATCCACATGGAATAGCTGCATCAAGAGCTATCAGTGAAAAAAAAGCTGCTGTGTGAAGCTGATGACCTTGAGGAATCAAAGCAGGTAAATATATTGAACTGTTTAAAAAGGACTTCTAAAAGGCAAGCAAAGGCACTGACTTAAGATGGCTACCACAAGTCACCTGGCATCTGGTATTACAAGTTGACCGGTTCTCTGGAAGGTGACAGTGTGGAATACAATTAAGACACGACCTGACATCGTCCTATGGAATTTCATACCTGCTGATGTCAAGTACTTCTTTAAAAGAATTACTGAAACTGTATTGGACCTCACATTTGCATTTTTAATGCTACCTCTCAAGCAGACACAGAGGGCAGAATTTTGCTGTCAGTGAGCAGGGGGCGGGGCCCACTCGCTGACATGTAAAATGACACGGGAGCTGCGGGCCCGCTGACCTGTCAATGGCCAATTGAGGCCATTGACAGGATCAATTATACAACTAAAGGAACTGCCCGTCCAACCTTAAGGTTGGCGAGCAGGCCAGGAGACCTGGCAGCAAATGGATGAAACATGAAACCTCATCCAGCGGCGGGATGAGGTTTCATGTAGGGCTTTAAAATTTTAATAAAGTTATTATGTATATTGTGAACATGTCCCATGAGGAGGAAATGTTAGGGAATTTTTTTTCTTCTATTTTTCATATTTTTAAAAGTGTCAGCGATCTCCCTGAGGTAAGATGATCAGCGCTTTGCCTCAGGGAGATGTGCGCACTCTCGCTTTTGGAGAATCCTCCCCCCCACCACCCGCACAGGAAGCCTTAATTGGCCAGCCCATGTAAAATGGCGGTGGTGCCTGCTTCTCTGGTGGGGATCGGCTCTTCACCCACCGGAGATTGGGTTGTGCCCCACCCGCCCGACAGGCAGAAAATTCTGCCCAGAAAGTCTGCCAGCACAAAAGCTATATGGAAAGCTGTTGTTCCTATCTCATCAAGGCTGATAATGGATCATTCAGGGGTTAATGGCTGAGACGTTTCAGAACCTAATCACCTCGGCCATGAAACAATAGCTAGTCTGTCCAGACATGAGCTAAGCAAATACATTCTGAAATCTTATGGGGAGAGAGATCATGTGACTACAATAAGCATTTTTGAAATCTCTTTTTATCACAACATGCAAACCACTAAACAGCTATCTGGAAGAAACCCACCAATGGGGCAGTAATACTCTCCCTCTGTCCCCTTCTCTGCCAATTTCAAGACACTATCTCTATTCTAGTTTAAAACCCAGTATGGAGATAGAGAATCCCATTGAATGGAACCTCAGGTTTAAAGATCATTGACTTTTGGAAAGCACAAATTACATTTTAAAACTAAACCATCTCCAGCAATTGCTTCAGCTCCACTGAAATTTCAAGACTACCATGGAAAGATTCTGCTATCAGCCATGAATACCAGCAAAGGACTCAAACTCTCTGTATTTTTTTACCATATAGTATTGAATTTTAATTTGGCTGGAAAGTAACTTACTACTATATAGCTTGTAATTCTTCATGTGTGTGCATGTGTGTGTGTGTGTGTGTGTGTGTGTGTTGTGCTGTTTGGGCTTGGGGTTACCTATTTGACTCTTTTATATATTTATCTGAGTGGGTTTTTAACTCAATTAAAACAAATTGCTTTTTATTTTAAACTCAAGAAATCCTGCCAGACTAGTTTCTTTTCATTCAGCAAATAAATGGTTAAGCAAAGACATTGAGTAAATGCCTTCATCCTTATAAATGTACAAAAATCTCTGTTACAGTCAGTTTTGGCAGGACAGGGGAAACATTTGTACCCCTCCTTGCACTGGCATAATACCACAAAGGAAAATGAGATACAGACTGAGTGATCTTTTATGATGGATAAATGTTGGCCAAGACGCCAGGGAAAACTCCTCTGATCATCTTGGATTAGTAAAATAGAGTCTTTTATGTCCATCTGGTTTAACAACTCATTGGTTTATGAAGTCAAAAAGATGCAGCGTTCATGTACTAATCTTAGAAAGAGTTGGCAGCAAATTTAGCTGAGGAGATGGTACCAGGCAGTAGAGATGCTGGAAATCGGCACCTATGGTAAGGTCCAAAAAAGATGAATGAGTGTATGAGAAGGTAGCAAGAGATGAAACCAGCAATATTTGATTCACCACTTAAATATGAGTTCATATTTCATGGAACTCATCTTCTTTTAATTCGTTCATGGTATGTGAGCATCTCTAAAAGGCCTGCATTTGTTGCCCATTCTGAATTGCCCTTCAGAAGGTGATGGTGAGCTGCCAGCTTGAACCCCTGTAGTCCATGTGGCATAGCTACACCCACAGTGTTGTTAGGAAGGAAGTTCCAGGATTCTGACCCAGCAACAGTGAAGAAATGGGGTTGCAATTCCAAGTCAGTGTGGTGTGTAACTTGGAGGGGATCTTGCAGGTGGTGGTATTTGCTGCCCTTGTCCTTCCAAATAGTAGCGATTGAGGGTTTGGAAAGTGTTATCAAGGAAGGCTTGGTGAGCTGCTGCAGTACATCTTTTCTACAGTGTCCACTGCTGCCACAGTTTGCAGATGGTAGAAGGAGTCAGTGTTTAGGGTGGTGGCTGAAGTTCTGATCAAGGACGTTGCTTTGTCTTGGATGGGTTAGAGCTTCTTGATTGTTGTTGGAGCTGCACTCATCCAGGCAACTGGAGAGTAATCCATCACTTTCCTGACTTGTGTCTTGTGTTATGAAAGAGTGGGTGGAAAATGCTGAGCTGCTCAAACCCCAGAGGGAAAATTGAAACAGCTGCCACAACTTTTTTGCAACTTGTATTTTATTTTGAGATGCATGCCTTGAATTGAGTAGTAATATATCCACTGAGACTTAGAGGTACTTTTTTTTTAACAAAACTAAATTAAACTTTTATTAATGGAAGAAAAGATTTTAAGCACACACATAGGTCTACAAATCACCACAATAGTAACTCCTAGCCTCCCTAATTAATCTAGCTCCCAGTTACACCTCCATTAAGGCAACAGTAAAACAAAATAGATTTCAACAGGCCCAGGCAAAGCACACAATGCCCTGGACAATAATATTCAAAGTGAATTTTCTTAGCTTCAGTTCCTGTAGACAGCAACTTGATGACTAGAGACTGGAGGCTTTTCACACTTGCGTTAGATCTTAGAATTCCTTTCCCCTTTCACATAACCTCATCTCCTTTATACATGTTTTTAATGCAAATTCCATTGTTCCCATGTGTTTTTGCAACTTTACTTTTCTCATAATATAAATCTTTTCATAGTAGTAATTTTATCAGTAATCTTTGGGAAAAATAAACACACTGTTTGGCTTAGCTTCTTATGGCTAGTCGTAACATCTTACCATCTCTTTGAAATTCAAACTAACCTAAGTTATCTAAAAATGAAAATGTTCCTCATACCTCATATTCTAAAACTTCAGCCATGTTTACATGTTTAGCATTTCAAACCTTGTTGTTTAGTGATAACTAAGCCTCAAGATGAGCTGCCTCCAATTCAGTTAAATCCCCCACACACATTCACACAGAGAAACTAATCCAAACTCGCTATTAACCCACACTTACAATAAATCACAACAATATCATGACAATTATTACATTTTCATGACATTTCGAGATGGTGGACAGGAGTCAGGGGGTGAGTTACTCTCTGCAGAATTCCTAGCCTCTGACCTGCTCTCGTACCCACAGTATTTATATGGCTGGTCCAGTTAAAGTTCTGGTCAATGGTAAAACCCAGGATGTTGAGGGCATAAGATTCAGTGATGGTAATGTTATTAAATATCAAGGAGAGATGGTTAGATTTTCTCTTTTTGGAGACTGCCATTGGCTGGTACTTGTTACATGTGAATGTTGCTTGCCACTTATCAGCCCAAGCGTTAATGTTGTCCAGATTTTACTATCTATGGAATTGGACTGCTTCAATATCTGTGGAGTTATGAATAGTCCTGAACATTGTGCAATTATCAGCAAACATCCCCACTTCTGACCTTTGATCTTGCCCTTTCTGGTGAGGGTATAAAATTGTTCCTAGAAAAGCTGCAATGAGAACCTATCTCCACCCTTAGGAATCTCTGAGGGCCGTATGAGCATCAGAGACTGTTTAAAACTCATATATTTAGGCAAAAGCATCTTGATTTTCACAGTTAAATTAATCAGAAAATTGATCTAAAATATGGTCAACTCTCAAGTAAAATAATAGTGCAAGAATTGTACAACTATAACCAAATACCCAGCACTTCTTTTCCCTTTGATCGTTCAATAAATTTCACTGAATACCCTAGCCATTAAGAGCCCAGGAATGAGGAACTTCAGTTGCATTGATAGATTGGAGAAGTTGGTACTATTTTCCTTGGAGAAGGGAAGGTTGTTCTCATAATCCATTATAACACAAGGCATCCCATTTCAAGGGTATCCAACAATTTCTTTGGACAAGCAGTTCTTTTTGTGAAACAATCTGGTAATTGGTGACTTGCGTGACCATTTTATTATGGAAATCTCCGGCTACTAAACTGCATTTCACAAGTTCCTCATCTTTTCCTTGTGCTGTGATCATGATTAGGGCCATTGTCAGAATTCACATTACCTTTCCTGGCTTTCCATATTTTTACTTCCTTCTGCCAATTCATGGATCTGATATTCTGCCCCTTTTCTTGTATGTTGGGGAAGGCTAAGGCATAGTGGCATTGCCCCTGGACTAGTAATCCAGAGACCCAGGGTAATGCTGTGGGGACCTGGGTTGGAATCCCTCCATAGCAAATTAAGGAAAATGAATTCAATAAAAATCTGGAATTGGAAATCTAATGATGACCATAAAACCATTGTCAATTATTTATAAAAACTCATCTGGTTCACTAATGCCCCTTAGGGAAGGAAATCTGGCCTACAAGTGACTCCAGACCCACAGCAATCTGGTTGACTCTTAAATGCTCTCTGAAATAGACTAGCAAGACACTCAATTGTATCAAAACTGCTACAAAGTCTCAAAATAGGTATGAAACAGGACAGACCAAACAGCATCAGCCTAGGCACCGGAAACAACAATGGCAAACTCAGCCCTGTCAACCCTGCAAAGTCCTCCTTACTAACATCTGGGAGCTTGTGCCAAAATTGAGAAAACTGTCTCACAGACTAGTTAAGCAACAGCCTGACATAGTCACTCTCACAGAATCATATCTTACAGATAGTGTCACAGACACCAACATCACCATCCATGGGTATGTCCAGCAGAGGTGGTGGCACAATGGTAGATAGTCGGGAGGGAGTTGCCCTGGGAGTCCTCAACATCGACTCTGGGCCCCATGAAGTTTCATGGCATCAGGTCAAACATGGGCAAGGAAACCTGCTGATGACCACGTACTGTCCTCCCTCAGCTGATGAATCAGTGGTCCTCCATGTTGAACACCATTTGGTGAAGGGTGGCAAGGGTGCAAAATGTACTCTGGGTGGGGGACACCAATGTCCATCACCAAGAGTGGCTCGGTAGCACCACTACTAATGAAGCTGGCTGAGTTCTAAATGACATAACTGCTAGACTGGGTCTGCAGCAAGTGGTGAGGGAAAAACACACTTGACCTCATCCTCATCAACCTGCCTGCCACAGATACATCTGCCCATGACGGTATCGGTAGGGGTGACCACCGCACAGTCCTTGTGGAGACGAAGTCCCATCTTCACATTGAGGATAACCCTTCATTGTGTTGTTTGGCACTGCCACTCTGCTAAGTGGAATCGATTTTGAACAGATCTAGCAACTCAAGACTTGGCATCCTTGAGATGCTGTGGGCCATCAGCAGCAGTACTGATTGTACTCGAACACAATCTGTAACCTCATGGCCCAGCATATCCTCCACTCTGACATTACCATCAAGCCAGGGGATCAACCTTAGGTCAATGAAAAGTGCAAGGTGAGCATGCCAGGAGCAGCATCAAGCAAGTCTAAAAATGAGCTGTTAGCCCGGTGGAGCTGTAACACAGGGCTACTTGTATGCCAAACAGCATAAGCAGCAAGTGATAGACAGCGCTAAGTGAGCCCATAACCAACAGATCAGTTCTAAGCTCTGCAGTCCTGTCGCATCCAATCGTGAATGGTGGTGGACAATTAAACAACTCACTGGAGGAGGAGGCTCCACAAATATCCCCATCCTCAAAGATGGGGGAGCCCAGCATATCAGTGCAAAATAAAAGATAGGGCTGAAGCCATTTGCTACAATCTTCAGCCAAAGGTGCTGAGTGGATGATCCATCTCGGCATTATCCAGAGGTCCCCAGCATCACAGATGCCAATCTTCAGCCAATTTGATTCACTCCTCATGATATCGAGAAAAAGCTGAAGGCGCTGGATGCTGCAAAGGCTATGGGCCCTGAAAACATTCTGGCAATAGTACTTAAGGGTTATGCCCCAGAGCTTGCCATACCCCTAGCCAAGCTGTTCCAGTACAACTATAACACTGGCATCTACCCGGTAATGTAGAAAATTGCTCAGCTATATCCTGTACACAAAAAACAGGACAAATCCAACCTGGCCAATTACTGTCCCATCAATCTACTCTCCATCAATAAAGTAATGGAAGGGGTCATCAACTGTGCTATCAAGCGGCATTTGTTTAGCAATAACCTGCTAACTGACACCCAGTTTGGGTTCCGCCAGGGCGACTCAGCTCCTGACCTCATTACAGCTTTGGTTCAAGCATGGACAAAAGAGCTGAACTCCAGAGGTGAAGTGAGAGTGACTGCCCTTGACTTCAAGGCAGCATTTGACCAAGTGTGGCATCAAGGAGTCCTAGCAAAACTGGAGTCAATGGGAATCAGGTGGATAACTCTCCACTGGCTGGAGTCATACCTAGCACAAGGGAAGATGGATGTGGTTGATGGAGGTCAGTCATCTCAGCTCCAGGACATCGCAGCAAGTGTTCAACAGGGTAGTGTCCTCGGCCCAACCATCTGCAGCTGCTTCATCAATGACCTTCCTTCCACCCTGAGGTCAGAAGTGGGAATGTTCACTGATGATTGCATGACATTCAGCATCACTCGTGATTCCTCAGATACCGAAGCAGTCCATGTCCAACTGCAGCAAGACCAGGACAATATCCAGGCTTGGGCTGACAAGTGGCAACTAACATTCGTGTCTCACAAGTGCTCAGGTAATCACCATCTCCAACAAGAAAGAATCTGACCATCGCCACTTGGCATTCAATGGCATTGCCATCACTGAATTCCCCACTATCAACGTCCTGGGGGTTACCATTGACCAAAAACTGAACTGGTCTAGCCATTTAAATACTGTGGCTACAAGAGCAAGTCAGAGTCTAGGAATCCTATGATGAATAACTCACCTCCTGACTTCCCAAAGCCTGTCCACCATCTACAAGGCACAGGTCAGGAGTTTGATGGAATACTCCCCATTGCCTGGATGAGTGCATCTCCCACAACACTCAAGAAGCTTGAAACCATTTAGGACAAAGCAGCCCGTTTGATTGGCACCACATCCACAAACATTCACTCTCTCTACCACCAACACAATAGCAGCAGCATGTAATAGTTACAAGATGCACTGATATCACCTGATACCACATCGGTGCTGATAATGTGATTTACTCCTGCTGTTTTACACAGAATTATTATTCTTTTTAGTGATTTCAACATAGTACCATCACCGAACCTGAAACAAGTAGAACTGTCATATTCTTTGAATTAATTCAGTCTTCCTTATGTAAAGAATCTATGTAACAGTTTAGCCAGCCCACTCCACATACCGTGAATGTACATCCACTATTTAAAATTGCATAATTGAACAAATCTATGCCTAGGATATGCATTACGAGACTGAAGCTTCTGGTGACCGATACAATTCCTCCTAATTGGTCAGTAATATCCACCTCACCTTCTGTATCTTCCACATCATGCATTGTCTCAAAAACCCAGTTTTTCATTTTTGGGTAATTCAATGCAAAAGGATACTTAAGAGTCACATTTGAAGCATCTGTTGACCACCCTTTGGTTATTCCTGGGGTTCATCCTCCTTCCATTATTGACCAGCTCCCGTCGCCTGTTATTGCTCTCAAAAGGATCTCTGTCATTGTACTTTTTGTTTGTAGTTCTTCTTTCATATTGAGGTTTGGGGCCTATTTTCGAATGGTCTCGAAATGCTGCTAGCATTGTATCCTCCATCCTTGGTGTCACTGTTGAAGAGCCCATTTGCGCCAAAATGTGGCCAGAAATGAATGCTTTCCCAGAAATCTTTTTAAGGCTTCAGACATTTGATCCAAACGCATTTCTCTCTTTTTAAAGTTAGTTCTGGTTAAAACCCAAGAGCCTGTCAATGCTCCATATCCTAGCACAGTCCAATGGTTTAAAGGCAAATCCTAATTTAGGATTTTCCAAGTGGAACCACTGCAGTCTCATGTATAGTTAGTTAAACTCCATGATGTTTTCTTCTATGGAGGAATCATCCATTTTCCTTAGTTTATCAAAGTCCAACCAAGCCTCATAGACATTCAGTAAGTCTTCTTTCACATAAGTTTTATCCATGAATTTTAAGACAGTGTACAAACCTTCTTCGTTGTCCAATTCCTGAATGTTTAGTTGTGACAACACTTTGCAGCTGATCTTGCTCTTGGCAGGAAGCAGAACTGCCAGAGTTATCCCTTGCTTTCTTTTTGGTAGAGACATAACCTGTATCCATGCACTGACTTTATTTTCCATTGGTCATAAGGTTCCATTTCACAAAAAAGTGGTGGAAAATCACTTCCTGCTATCCTATAGCTGGTTTCAGCCATCTTTCTTCAAAGACTCTCCAATTATAGCCATCTTTCAAAAAAAGTCAACTCCAATTCTAACCTTCTGTCTGGAAATAAATTTCAGTCTCCAATCTTCACTTTAAGGCAACTATCGTCTGCTACCAATGTCAAAGCAAAGTCACAAGCTTGGTTGTGAAGAAGTCACTGAGACTAGGGTGCTTTGGTAGAGACTGTTTATTGCTCGCCACAGAGCTTACTTCTCCACTTTAACATAATCTCCCCAGTGCTGGCTAACTCTTCTTTATATACATATCTGAGTATAATTAACTAATCAATACCAAACATCTTATTACCTTAAAATACTGAGTATTTAACATCCATTAACAGAACCTTTTAGATACTAACACAAACATAAAACAGATATTCTGTGTCTGTCTTCACTGTAGAAGACACAAATAAAATCACAGAAATACTTGTAATTCAAGAGGTGAAAGGAAGGGAGGAACTTAAAAATAATTATAATCACCAGGGAATGGGTACTGAGAAAACTATTAGCACTAAAAGCTGACAAGTCCCCAGGGCTTGATGGCTTGCATCTTAGGGTCTTAAAAGAAGTGGCTGCTGAGATAGTAGATGCAATATTGTAACTTTCCAAAATTCCCTAGATTCTGGAAAGATTCCATCAGATTGGAAAATAGCAAATGTAACTCCTTTATTCAAGAAACGAGGGAGGCAGAAGGCAGGAAACTACCGGCCAGTTAACCCTAACATTTGTCATAGGAAAAATGCTAGAATCTATTATTAAGGATGTCTTAGCAGGGCACTTAGAAAATCCTAATGTAATCAGGCAGAGTCAGCATGGTTTTGTGATTTCCAGATGGCATTTGCAAGGTGCCAAAGATTGCTACACAAAGTAAGAGCTCATGATATAGGAGCAACATATTAGCATGGATAAAGGATTGGTTAGCTAACAGGAATCAGCGAGTAGGGATAAATGGGTTGGCAAGCTGTAACTAGTGGAGTACCACAGTGCTGGGGCTTTAACTTTTGCTAATCTATATCAGTAACTTGGATGAAAGGACCAATGTATGATTGCTGAATTTGTCGATTAAACAAAAATAGGTAGGAAAGTAAGTTGTGAAGAGGACTAAAAAAATCTGCAAAGAGATACAGATAGATTAAGTGAATGGGGAAAAAACTTGGCAGATGGAGTAAACTGTGGGAAAATGTGAACTGCCCAGTTTTGCAGGAAGAATAGAAAAGCAGTGCATTACTTAAATGGAGTGAGATTGCAGAACTCTTCAGTAGAAAGGGATCTGGATGTGCTGGTATATGAATCATAGAAAGTTAGTATGCATGTCCAGCAAGTGATAAGGAGGGAAATGGAATGTTGTCATTTATTGTAAAGGGAATGGAATATAAAATAGGGAAGTTTTGCTACAGTTGTACAAGGCATTGGTGAGACCACATCTGGAAAACTGTGGACAGTTTTGGTCTCCTTACTTAAGAAAGGTATAGTTGCATTAGAAGCAGTTCAAAGAAGGTTCATTTGATTGATTCCTGGGACGAAGGGATTATCTTATGAGGAAAGGTTGGACAGGTTGGGTCTGAATCCTTTGGAGTTTAAAAGAATGAGAGGTGAAATTACTGAATCATATATGGTCCTGAGGGGAGTTTTAAGGGTGGATACCAAGAGAATGTTTCCCCTTATGGATGAGTCTAGAACTAGGAGACATAGTTTAAAAGTAAGGGATCTCCCATTCTTTTTATTCATTCACGGGATGTGGGCTTTGCTGGCTGGGCCAGCATCTATTGCCCATCCCTAGTTGCCCATGAGAAGGTGATGGCGAGCTGCCTTCTTGAACTGCTGCAGTCCATGTAGTGAATGCACAGTGCATTGAAGATAGAGATGAGGAGAATGTTTTCTCTTGGAGGGTCATTAGTCTGTGGAACTCTCTTCCCAAGAGAGTAATGAAGCCAGGGTCATTGAATATAGTTAAAGCTGAATTAGATAGATCCTTGATAGACAAAGAAGTAAAAGATTATAGTGGGTAGACAGGAAGTAGAGTTGATCAGATCCTCCGTGGTCTTATCAAACAGCACAGCAGGCCCGAGGGGCCAAATGATCTACTCCCATTCCTAATTCATATGTTCATACTTTCATATGTTTGTATGTTTGTATGTATGAAAAATCATGAGGGGCCTGGTCAGAGTAGATATGGAAAAACTGTTCCCATTGGTGGAAGGATTGAAAACAAAAGGAAACAGATTTAAGGTAATTGGTAAAAGTAGCAACGGTGACATGAGGAAAGCCTTCTCCACACAGCAAATGGTTGGGAGTTGGAATACACTGCCTGAGAGTGTGGTAGAGGCAAGTTCATTTGAGGCATTCAAATTGGATTGTTATCTGAAAAGGAAGAATGTACAGGGATATGGGGAGAAGGTGGGGGTGCACCACTAGTTACATTGCTCTTACGGAGAGCCAGCCACCGAATGGGCCTCTTCTGTGCTCAATTCTGAGAATTCTGTGAATTCTATTAAGGTTAGTTGTTCAGTCACCAGGACAAGGAAGAATGGAGATAAACTGTAACCTTTGCTGGTCTCCTTTCCCGAGTAGAAAGAATCTTAGCATATTCCATTCATTGCTAATAATTTCTAAATGATTTGAATGAAACAAAAATATCGGAATCAAACTCACCCAAGTGTGTTAAAAATATTTTCTTGGCACTTTGAAAGGCTTCTCAGTAGCTAGTAATAAAACTGCCTCAGGACATTCTTCTCTGTATGTCAGCTAGGTTCAAGTCAAGGACTCGAGCACATAAGCCATGCAGACACTTCAATATTTTGGTAAAGGAATGCTGTATTGTTGAAGGTGCTAACTTTCAGATGAGATCTTGAACCAAGGCAACATCTGTCTGTTCCTGTGATTCAAAGCATTATCTAAAAAAGAAAAAGGAATTGTCCTGGTGTCTGATCAGCATTCCTATTTCAACTAACAGGTTTTTAGCCCTTAGATTATGAGTATTTATCTCATTGCTGAAATCTTCTGTTCATAAATTGGTTTCAGTGTTTGCTTACAAAACAACAGTCACTACACTTCAAAATAATTTATTGTATGGGAAGCATTTTGAACGTTTCTGAGAATTCTAAGATGCTGTGTAAATATTACATTTTTCTTTCCATGATAGTGAGATCATTAAGAGATAAAACAAGCTTCCAACTCATCTTATTCCCTCTGATATTATTAACACAGAAAAAGATAGATGGGGTGTTGTTCTCAGTGCAAATTCCTTCCCTCCTGACCACCACTGGTGGACTAGCTTGCACTTCCATAATCACAGGTAATTGTGCAGAAGCTGCCATTTGTGAAAAGGTTGAGAGATGAAGTAATTTTGCCAGTTACTCTGTACACAGTGGGAATAACAAAATGATAAATGATATCAGATTGGTTGAGCAAAGACTTGCCATTGGCTGATAATGTTGTAAGGATACAGAAATAAGAAAAACGTTATTCAGATCAATTTTGTTTGACTTGCCATTTTTGTCTTTGAATAGAATGTGTTTAAACATGACAGTTAAATCAGGTGTTTTTCATTTTCTTTCTTGAATGTTTTAATCTAATCCGCAGTTCCCTAAATTAACAATTTTCTGCAGTAATGATTTACTTCTTAAGTTACATTTGCTGGTGGTTTTCTAACTAACAATCATGGCACACTACAAAGGTGTACTGCTGTGTATTCATTTACTCTTCCTGGTTTAAAAATTTGTCTGATATGTTTCCTGAATCATTTTTGCTTATGAGAAATGATCATTGTCCTTCAGCTTCTCTTTACAATTCATTGATTAAAGATAAGGCAATATTTTATTCTCTTTTGCGGAACAATTGTTAAAGCTTATGGCTGGGATTTTCCACTCCTGTTTGCCGTGGGCGTCATAGCAGGTCGGAGCAGAAAGTATCAGGAGATTGCTACAATTAGTTTCACAACATCATAAAGCCAGTTTGCGATTATTCACTCCACCCATCAATGGTGGGCTGTGTTTCCCACCACTGCACTATGGGAACCTAATTTCAATACATTAGCATCTCAGTATAAGCTCTGCTCGCCGGACTCATCACAGGATCACAGGATTTTAATGGGGCAGAAGGAGGCCATCCCCCCATGTTGGACCATGAGCTTTTACATGCTTCACAATGTCACATAAGTGACGTGCACTTGGCGACCTGCACTTCGCCCGGGACTTCGAGGTTCATATGCCTACCTTGGTTCAGGCAGCACTCACAGTCATCAGTGCTAGGCATGACAGGCAGCGCCACATAACTTCTGGGGCGGCTTATGGACAAATCTCTACCTACCAGACCAGCGGTAAGGTAGATGTGGCTATTCAACAGTTGCAGGGCTACAGCTTGCTTGTGGAAGGGCGGTATCCCAGAGTTTATGTGGGGGCGCATGTTGATCTGTGCAAGTGGCCTCAAAATGTTGAGGACTGATAATGTAGTCCCCAGAGGAGATGAGGCCAGGTGGAGATATGAGGGTGTGTATGAGTGGGTGAATGGTGATGTTCCTTGAGCTGGCAATGAGTGGGATTCCAGTGAATGTGTGATGGTCTTGTGAGTTTTTTTTATTCATTCATGCGATGTAGGTGTCGCTGTCTAGGCCAGCATTTATTGCCTTCCCTAATTGCCCTTGAGAAGGTGGTGGTGAGCTGCCTTCTTGAACTGCTGCAGTCCATGTGGTGTAGGTATACATATCATGCTGTTACAGAGGGAGCTCCAGGAGTTTGACCTAGTGGCAGTGAAGGAACAGTGATATATTTCCAAGTCAGGATGGTGAGTGGCTTGGAGGCGGACTTCCATGTGTCTGCTGCCCTTCTTGTCTAAGGAGGCTTGGTGAGTTCCTGCAGTGCATCTTGTAGATAATACCCACTGCTGCTACTGTGCGTTGGTGGTGGACGGAGTGAATGTTTTTGGAAGGGGTGCCCATCAAGTGGGCTACTTTGTCTTGGATGGTGTCAAGCATCTTGAGTCTTGTTGGAGCTGCACTCATCCAGGCAAGTGGAGAATAAGCCATCACACTCCTGACTTGTAGATTGTAGACAGTTTTTGGGGAGTCAGGTTGTGAGTGACTCATTGCACTATTCCTGGCCTGTGACCTGCTCTTGTAGCCACAGTATTTATATGGCTCGACCGGTTCAGTTTCTGAATTCTATTAGTAACCCCCAGTATGTTGATAGTGGGGAATTCAGCTATGGTAAGACCAATGAATGTCAAGGAGCGATGGTTAGATTCTCTTTTGTTGAAGATGGTCATTACCTGGCACTTGTATGGCATGAATGTTACTTCCCACTTGTCAGTCCAAGGGTGAATATTGTCCAGGTCTTGCTTCATTTGGGCATGGACTGCTTCAGTATCTGAGGAGTCGCAAATGGTGCCGAACATTGTGTAATCATCAGCGAACATACCCACTTCTGACCTTAGAATGGAAGAAAGGTCATTGATGAAGCAGCTGAAGATGGTTGGGCCTCGGGCATTATCCTGAGGAATTGCTGCAGTGATGTCCTGGAACTGAGATGATTGACATTCAACAACCACAACCATCTTTCGTTGTGCTAGGTATGACTCCAACCAGTGGAGAGTTTTCCCCCTGATTCCCACTGACTCCAGTTTTGCTAGGGTTCTTTGATGACATACTTAGTCAAATGCTGCATTGATGTCAAGGGCGGTCACTCTCACCTCACCTCTGGAGTTCAGCTCTTTTGCCCATGCTTGAATCAATGCTATATTGAAGTCAGGAGCTGAGTGGCCCTGGCAGAACCCAAACTGAGCATCAGTGAGCATGCTATTGCTAAGCAAGTGCTGCTTAAAAGAAGTGTTGATGACCCCTTCTATCACTTTTCTGAGTGTGTGAGTTTAGAATGATGAGATGATTGCCTTACCCTGGCAGCAAGGATGAGATCATTCATTCTTTTTCCGCACTGCACGGCCAACCTCTTCTGTGCAGCGTTAGCACTGATTACTACTGCCACCGTCTCCCAAGCCAGAGTGATGAGATTGCTGGACCTCCTGCTGCCAGAGCTGAGGTAGAACACATTACTGCAGGCCTCTAAAAGACATTCCAGCGAAGGGTCACTGAACTCTTCTTGGCTTTCAGGGGCATGTCTTCACTGGAACAGTCCTGGGCTGCAAGTATTGAGAACTGTATGCACGGTTGCAGTTTAGATATGGCACCTGGAGTGAGGTAACGGTGAATTAATGGTGGGTGATTCAGAGGCAACCCACCAGCAAAACAACATGTTTTCTGTGACTGCATCACTATGAGGTAGGAAGGGGACAATATGATGCCTGCGGGAAAGCTTTTTTTTCTTGCCTGCCACCGCACTTAGTGCAATTCAGGGAAATGTCCACCTTATGTCAGTGTGAATATATTTTCAGTTTACACTTTATTTCATGATACACCCTTATGTGTGCAACAATATTTTGGTACTGATATAGATTACTCTACAAACCCAATTTTATATTTACCAATCACTTGCAGTATAAGTAAAATTGTCAATTTCTTCGAAAGATCTCCGTCCTTAAATAAATCCCGCTTTCTCTCACAACCTTCTCTGACCCATATATTTTCTTCAATAGTAATGAACAGATAAGATCCCTAAGACACGCCACTCTTCAGAATTTTTAAGCTAGAATTATTCCCCTTATTCATATTGATGTTTTATGTTTCCTACCATCCAACCAATTAATGTAATACTCCTTTATACTACTTCATCCTAAATTCCTTGAGGATGAGTTATGAGACTTCTTTAAGGAGCCTCATCACATACTTTTTAGAAGCTAAAAGGATACCCACGATGTCATCATGATATCTGTATCTCCTAAAATTACAAACACATAAATGCTAATAAGTATTTTAGGCATTACCAATCTCTTTAAAAGACAATACCAGCTTGACTTTGCTCTCAGTGGTTTTGAACTGCTTATTTTATAATAGCATTTTTTCACTGCTTCTGCCAGTGGGATGCAATTATTTAAACAGTGCTAGTGTTTCTTATCAGTTATCACATTGGTTATAAAAGTTTACTGCCATTGTTTTGATAATTTGTCTAATATATTTATACTTTCCTGGGATGTGGGTGTCGCTGGCTAAGCTAGCATTTGCTGCCCATCCCTAATTGTCTTTGAGAAGGTGGTGGTGAGCCACCTCCTTGAACTGCTGCAAGCCATCTGGAGTAGGTACAGCAGAAGGCTGTTCAGGAGGGAGTTACAGGATTTTGACCTAGTCACAGTGAATGGTGATATAGTTCCAAGTCAGGATGGCGTCAAGAGGGGAACTTCCAGATGGTGGTGTTTCCTTGCATTTATTGTTTTCTTCTTCTAGTGTTAGAGATTGCAGGTTTGGAAGGTGCTAATAAAGGAGGCTGGATGTGTTCCTACAGTGCCTCTTGTATAAAGTACACACAACTACCACTATGCATTGGTGGTGGAGGGCATGAACATTTAAAGTGGTGGATGGGGTGCTAATCAAGTGGGCTGCTTTGTCCTGGATCGTGTCAAGCTTCTTGAGTGTTGTTGGAGCTGCACTCATTGAGGCAAGTGGAGAGTATTCGATCACACTCCTGACTTGTGCCTTGTAGATGATGGACAGACTTTGTGGAGTCAGGAGATGAGTTACTCACCACAGAATTCCCAGCCTCTGACCTGCTCTTATAGCCACAGTATTTGTATGATTAGTTCAGTTAAGGTTCTGGTTAAGATAACTTCTAGGATGTTATTAGTAGTGGATTCAATGATGGTAATGTCAATGAATACCAAGAGTAGATGGTTAGATCCTCTCTTGTTGGAGATGGTCATTGCCTGGCACTTGGGTGGTGTAAATGTCATTTGTCTCTTTTTAGTTCAAGCCTGTATGTTGTTCAGATTTTGCTGCATATGGACACAGACCACTATAGTATCTGAGGAATTGCGAATGATACTGAACATTGTGCAAACATGATCAGTGAACATTCCCACTTCTGACCTTAAGACAGAGGGAAGGTAATTGATGAAGCAGCTGAAGATAGTTGGGCCTTGGATGCTACCCTGAGGAACACCTACAGCGATGTCCTGGGACTGAGGCGATTAAACTCCACAACAACCACACTATCTATCTTAATGCTTGTATGTCTCCAGCTGGCTGGTTGACTGTAGAACATGATGCCCTAAGAAATTGCCCTGAAAATACTCTATAACCTCATCTTCCAGGCTACCCTTGTCAATGTGATTTGTCCAATCTATATGCAGATTAAAATCATCCATGATTTCCACTGTACATTTCTCACAAGCTGCCATTATTTCTTCCTATATACACCATCCTACAGTGTGGTTACTGGTAGGGGGACTATAAACTACTCCCACAAGTACCTTCCTGCCTTTACTATTTCTTATCTCTACCCAAACTGATTTTACATCTTGATCTTTAAAACTAAGATCATCTCTCTCTAATATACCAATGCCACCTCCTCTATCATTTCCTAATTTCCTGTCCTTCCAAAATGTCATGGACCCTTGAATATTCAGGTTCCAGACATGTCACCTTTCAGCCATATCTCTGTAATGGCTATCAGATCATATACATTTATTTCTATTTGCACCCTCAATTCAAATGCTATGGGCATTTAGATATAGAGCCTATAGTTCTGTCCTTTTACTATTTTTGCAACCTCTAGCCTTAACAGCTGGAGCACTCTTAAGTTTGTACACTCTGCCCCCTTCCTGCCACACTCTGATTATCATTTCTCTTATTGATACCTTGAAAAAAGAATATAAGAATATAAGAAATAGAAACAGGAGTAGACCATTCAGCCCTTTGAGCCTGATCCACCATTCAATAAGATCATGGCTGATCTTCTTATGTTTCGATTTCAACATTCTCATTTAACCCCCAAAACCTTTGATTCCCTTGGCTTGATCTCTTGCCTTGTCTTCTCTCTTTAATTTATTACATCTTCCCACACTTGCTCCCTTGCCCTAATGTTTAGGTTAAAGTCCTTTCTATTGCCCTAGTTATATGGCTCACCAGAAACTGGTCCCAGCACCATTCAGGTGAAGACCATCCAATGGTACAGCCCCACCTTCCCATGAGCTGGTGCCAGTGCCCCGTGAATCAAAACCCATTTCTCCCACACCAATCTTTGATCCATGCATTCAACTACTGTGCACAATTAGATAGAGATTTCAGGAATCCAACTCATAAATGAGGGCCATGATGCTGCAGGCCCTCTTCTCAATGATTGGAAAATGCCACATAGTTCCGGTCCTGGCGCTGGTCACCTGTAAAATGTATTTTTGGGTAGCAGATTGAGAGGTTCTGCAAATATCTCTTTTAGATCTCTGGAAGAGCTCAGAGGCCAGGGGCTTAAGGGTGAGAAAGGGCAAAATCATCCCAGATTTGCACTAAGCGTGGTTGTGTCCGGTAATAGGACATTTTACAACTGGCCGCAATGGCAGATTTTCAAACCATATCGTCCCATTCCCAGTGCGACCCGCATCATTAATAATGCATTTCTGGGAAACCCACTGGATTGCTGGTGATGCGGCTTCTGATTTGCCCACCCCGCTGTCACCTCAGGCCTTCAGTAATCCAGGCGCCATATTCAAAGGGTGCCCTGCACAGGACCAACTCTCTCTAAGGGATTGGAAGCTGCTACAAAGTCATGGCTGCCAAAGGGATGAAATATGCTGCCCCAAATTTAGCAATACATCCCTCGAGCACCAACTAGATGCAGTGGAGGACCGTCGTGAAGTCTTTTACCCCCACCTTGGGCAAAGACCAGAAACAAAGGTCACCAATCCAGTATGGGAGGCGGTGGCAGTTGTGGTCAGTGCCAATGCCCTGCAAAAGAGGACAGCCATCTAATGCCAAAAGATGATAAATAATCTCCTCCATTCCACCAGGGTAAGTCACTCTTTTCATCACTCTCAACTCATACACTCATAAACCATCACACATTTACAGTGATCTCACTCATTGCCAGTTCAAGGGACATCACCATTCACTCTCTCACACATACACCTTCACCTGCCCTGCAAATCATGTCCTTATCTCATTCATGGCACCACCCACCACCCACACGTACCAGGCATCCTTATCATCTGGCCTGACAGGCATCCTGCTTACACTCTCTCCATCTGTCTTCATGCAGGACATGCTGTGCAAAGCAAAAGGGAGAGGTCACAGACTGGTGGAGGAATGCCTGATATCAAGGTCCTCACAGACTTTGAAAGTAGAGTCATCCAGCTGGCTGGCAATGATCTGGACCATTTCTGTACTGATGGTGAGGTCAATGGTACTCAACTAAGTAAGGATCCAGCAGTGCAACATCCATCAGACAACCACACTGTGAGTGAGTTCCCCTATACTGCAAATGTCTGACATGCACTGATTATCTCTCCTTGCATTTGCAGGCACATCTGTGACGCAGCCAAGAGGGTCCATGAGCCAGGCCCTCAACTCAAGCCTTAAAGACACCTTGAAAGAAGAATCTGATGACACCCTAATTGAAGACCCATCATAGCGCTCACCCACACCTTCCACCAGTGCAGAGACACATGCCTCGGTGGGACCTAGTTCTAGAGTAGCCTTGAGGTTACAAACTAGTGAGCACATCACACAGTCTGATCCATAGCAGGTGGCAGCAGGAACTTCCCAGGTTTCCAGAACTTGGACAACTGCTGGAGGCCAGAAATCTGCTGGGCCCGAGTCAGATGAGGAGCCTCTGGACTCGGTCACGTCACAGTTGAAGGAGCTGCAAAGGCAAACTTGGGAACATCAGAAAGGGATGTCCGCTGCACTCCTCAGATTGCAAGGCATGATGGAGGAGTCCATCAGCCTTCAGTCTGAGGTGATAGTGCTGGCATGCCATTGCGCCAAGGTCAACACTGGTAGGATGGCAGCTGCCATGGAGATCTTTGTTCAGGACTTCGGTCCTGCACTGCTGCGTGGGCTGAATTCCATTGCTAACACCATGATTGGCCTCCAACAGTGTCAACATGAGAGGCTGTAAGGTCAACTCGATCTCACTCCAGCTACCCCTGCCCCTCAAGGACTCAGCTTGAGGCCCTTGGGCACCCATAGTAAAGAGGATCAGCAGGTGCACACTCTGGGCCCATCCATCCGAGAGTGTCCAGCTCATCTGACCCTCCTCTTCCTGTGACCTCAGCAGCTCTAGCTCCATAGGTTGAGGAAGGTGCCGCTACCACACTGCAGGGCCCCGAAAGCAAGCTGGGGCCCTCCAGGTATCAGCCCTCCAGAGGGCAACTGCCAAGTTCCTCACAGACAGGGCGTAGCAGTCAGGAGGCTGCCTCCTCCTCCGCTGTGGATGTCATGGGAGCACCAAGGTGTCGCGGCAGGGCTAGGAAGGTTAAGAAGATGTGGTTGCACAGCCTGGGCACATGTGTTAATCACTTACATATAATGTCCACTATTGTAAATAAATTCCCAAGAATATCTCCTAGCCTATGGCTCCTTGTTATGATGAGCAGTGTTTGTGTCACTCAGATGTGAAACCTTGATTCCTGCACAAGATAAGGGCAGGTGTCTCAGTCCAGCGCCTCTTCCTTGTGCAATGTGCAACTTTCAGACCAAAGTAATGGTCCAAATTCACCCTCACTGAACAGATTAGTGATGCCTCCACCTCAATGGCGCTGCCAGAATGCTGCGGGCAGGTGTCACAGAGTTCTGTCTTTCTCTCTGTGTGCTCTCAGCAACTTTGAGGTGGGTCTGGCCGCCTCATCTCTTCAGCATCTGTGACCAGTGACCGTGTGCTCCTGAAGGGGTCAAGTGCTGAAGATTGATGAAGGATCAGGTGCATTTAAAATTTCTTGGCTGCATCTCCATGATATGACCCTGATCACAGATCATACGTGAGATGCCCTCAGCCAGACAAGAGTCAGACATTCAGAGTGGCTATGTGAAGATCTATGGTGTGTCCTCACTGCATGTTGTAATTATCCTTCAGGAATCTAGCAATTATTAGGGCCTCCACTTCGTCTCCATGACATGAGCCTGAACACAAAGTGTATGTCCGCTGCCATCAGCCACACAGGAGTCAAACATTCACAGATGCAAGTTGAGGATATCAGGACTGTCTTCACTGCATCTCGTCATCATCGTCTACGAATCTTCTGGCTATTTGGGCCTCCTGAGCGCGCCTGCCTTGTCTCATCACCAGCATCCTCGCCACCAAGGATCTCATCATCATCATCCTCTTCAACATCATCCTGCAGCTCCTCCATCTCTTCGTCAGCCAAGTGCTCCCCCCGTTGTAGCACCAGGTTGTGGAGCACATACAAGTGATGACGATGCAGGACACCCTCTGGGGACCAAATTGCAATGCTCCATTGAACTTGTTGAGGCACCAGAACCTCATTTTCAAAGTGTCCATTGTTTGCCCTACCAAAGTCCAGGTCGCGGCATAAGCCTCGTTGTACTGTCACCCTGTTGCAGTCTGAGGCTGCCTCATGGGCATCATCAGCCACGTGCTCTGTGGTTAGCCCTTGTTCCCCAAGGAGCCAACCCCGTAGCTTCTCTGGAACATGTCAGGGCTCTGAGACTTGCTGAGGATGTGGGAGTTATGGGTGCTCCCTGGGAATTGTGCACAGACCTGTCGGATGTGTTTGTGGTGGTAGTGCATGAGCTGAACATTCAGCGAGTGGAATCCCTTGTAGTTGACGTAGTTGACTATTTGTTGCCACAGAGATCTAAGCGCCACATGAGTGCAGTCTCATCACACCCTGCACCTATGGAAAACCTGAGATCTGTGCAAATCCCAGTGCTCTTGCTTCCTGATCCCAGGCAAAGTGCAATAAGTTCTGTGCCTTTGCAAAGATGGCATCTTTGACTTACTGGATAGACTTGTGTGTGGAGGCTTGCGAGATCCCAGACAGGTCACCTGTGGGGCCCTGGAAAGAGCCACTGGTATAAAAATTGAGTACCGTGTTCACTTTCAAAAGGTCACTGGCAGTGGATGCCCTCCATTTCCCCATGACGCCAAATCCTGCAGCAGGTGGCATCTGTGACCAACCAGTTCCCTAAACATGCACAGTCGTCGATAACATTGGTTCTCTGTCATTTGCAGGAATGATAGGTGCCATCTATAGACCCTGGATGTGGCGAGTTGTCTACAAGCGATGGCTCTCTGTGAATCTTCAGCTGCGTGCACAGCAGGCCCTGCTGCCCCTTCATCTTGAGGGAGGTGCTCCTCCCTTTGCCAAAGCAGGGTCCTTCACCACTCTCTTCTTCTTCTCTGGTCTCTGGAAGCCATGAGGCATACCGCTAAATCACCAAGCCCCATGATCCTGATGTTCTCCTCCTACAGGATCAAAAGAGAGATGTGTTTGTTAGCGAGGGTGTGCTAAGAACTTCTCTTGGTTAAGTCCGAAGGGCCCTTCACGCATGCTGAAGGGTGCTGGTCACCACATGGATGCCCAATTTGTAGCATGCTTCATGGCTGTCCAAAACCCCACCCACCTCCGCCCCACTCCACTTGACCAGTTGGCGGCAGTGTCAGCCATTGGACTGCATGCTGTTCTCTCAGCTCAGGCGCAGGCTTCCTCCTAACCTGCACTGCAAGGCTGCGCTGTTAGCTCGAACCATAACGGATACTGGTCCAAACCTTAGTAGATGTTGCAAGGGGCTGTGAGCACCCCCACCAGTGACTGCACCATGGCCACCTTTCGCAAAGGGGTTGTACAATTTGCCAAGTCGGCCAATTGCTCTGCTGCCCCCAAAATACAAATTAATTTGCAGTCTACACCCAAGGGGGAAGCGTCCTGGAGCATTTGGTGGCACTTTCATGCTTTTGCTTTGCATGAATGGGCAGAAAATCTTCAGAAGCCCGACTCCAAGCATGTCAATGAAGCTGCTGCTGAACAATCTCACCTGTGGAAGAATGTTCACTTTTCACAAGGTCTGCCAGGAGGCTGCAAATGTCAGTGACCACCTGACATGATACCCTAACCTTCCTAAGGTACTGGAACACGGTCATATCCAGGCAGCTGACCCTCTGCCTATAAATCTTGTGCTGTGGGTATCGCCTCGAGGGAGCTCATCCCCTCTCCTGTAGAGTAGCAGACCAGTGAGGAGAAGGCTGCTTCTACTTCTGCTGGTTCTTCTCCTGCTGCTGGTACTGTTTCTGCTGCTGATCATTTTGGTCCTCATCTACTGTCCAAGGTAAAGCTGCATAAGCAGCACCCCATGGTGATCTAATTTTTGACAGGTGGGAAGTGCATATCAGATGCACAAAATCTCAAGTGTGATAGCCAATGTGCTTTTGGGGGAAAGAGCCTATATTTTGTGTTAGGGTGATGGCCCCTTTAAGAACTATACTTTTAAAAAAAGAGGCAAGTCTAAGCTTTTCATCTTGCACTCATCAGGATACTTCACAAGAATACCAAAATAAGGGGAAAACAACGATTTATGCTGTATGTCAAGAAAATGCTGATTGGTTGGCAAGTGGCATTGCCATTGGAGACTGGCATCATCACTGATGATGATGACTAACAATTAACCGCCAAGCATTATTTGAAATTTAAACAGGCAGCTTGACCCTGATTGGTCAAGGCATTACCCTGAGGAAAGAGTAGGCGAATGGCTGTCACTTATTTGGTTTAGCTGAAACAGATGCAATGTGCATACATGTTCTTTCTGTCTGCAAAGAACAGGGCCCAGTGTATTAATATACGTAGCTTCCAGTACACTGTAAGCTGACTGACAATCTTAAATTGGTTGTCAGTGTAATTCTTCGCACACTGAGGATTATTTAGCAAATGTTGTCCAGTCGCAGAATCACATCTAATGTTGGACACTTTGGTTTGTGTTTTGCAAGCACAGTCTGTGCCCTGTCCACAGTGAGCAGCAGCTGGGACGTGCTGTTTGATACGATCTGCCAGTCTTGGAGACATACATAACATCACACTGGCACTGAAATTCATATATCATATTACTCATTTGTGTGATAGGCAGAACATCTTTTTGGTTTGACGGCAGTATCCTTTTATTGGCAAATACCACACATGTTGCTACTGCATAGTAGCAGTGTGAAAAAGCTAGCTTCATCTGCTGCTCAGATTTTTGAGATACATTGCCCTTCCAGGGTAATCTGAGGTAGACTGGGCACTTTTCAGGGCCAGAAGCGATAGCCTTAGACCCACTCATGAGTTTGCAAGATATATAGCACAAAATGATCTGATCAGGGTATCCATTATCCTGCTTTGAGGTGCCGTATTTCTGCATCAAGTTTGCGAGGTGAGCAAATGGCTCAGGCCCTATTTACAAGGTTGCCATTAACTCCAATCTTATGGCGTGTGGAATTGTAAGACCAAAAACTTAGACATGTCTCTTTTTTCAGCAATGCTCAAGTTCTGTACTACCAAATGACTATTGACAGTTCTCTCGGATATGATTTCTAGTGAATAACTTGGCTTCCCATAAATGGTCATGTGATCAGATTTCCTGAGAAATAAACAATAGAGAAGAAAAGGTCAAAATAATTTAATTACGGGGTTGTAATTCTCGGATCAAGCAGTTTAGTAGGTTTGAGAACAAGCTGGCTGCAGAGAGAAAACATCTTCCTCAAACAGAGTTCAGCTGTAATTTTGTTTGTTGGCCAAAAGAGTTTAAAATCTTGTTAAACTAAGGACAGTGAATTGAACTTCTGGGATAATCAAGCACCGTGTATGTGTGTATGTGTGTGAGAGAGGAAGTTGAAAGCACAAGTCATTGGGTTGAAGCCAGCTTTCCAAAGTGCTAAACTTTTAGCTCTTTTAACCAGCCACCCGCTCTGAAATCAAATCACTCCTTTAGATTAAAAATGCCCCCATTGTAATCTCATTGTGAGGTTAATTTGTCCAACAAAGATCAAACAAATTAGATTCATAGGTCACGTTGTATAGAGTAGCAGCAAGTGTTACTCTGCACTTTTCATTGTTCCCAATTAAAATGAAATATAAAGAAATAAAGTGATTAAATTATGATCAGTAACATACTTCATGTATATAAATAATCTATGCTGTGTAAGCATTGAATTTTTGCTAATCTCACTTGTGAGGGGAGCCAAAATACATAGTGCAACAATAGTATGCTTGAGGTATTTACAGAAACAACTTGCATTTAAAATCCAAAACAAAAACAGAATTACCTGGAAAAACTCAGCAGGTCTGGCAGCATCGGCGGAGAAGAAAAGAGTTGACGTTTCGAGTCCTCATGACCCTTCGACAGAACTTGAGTTCGAGTCCAGGAAAGAGCTGAAATATAAGCTGGTTTAAGGTGTGTGTGTGGGGGGGCGGAGAGATAGAGAGACAGAGAGGTGGGGGGGGGGGGTGCGGTGTGGTTGTAGGGACAAACAAGCAGTGATAGAAGCAAAAACAGAATTACCTGGAAAAACTCAGCAGGTCTGGCAGCATCGGCGGAGAAGAAAAGAGTTGACGTTTCGAGTCCTCATGACCCTTCGACAGAACTACTGATAGAAGCAGATCATCAAAAGATGTCAACGACAATAGTACAATAGAACACATAGGTGTTAAAGTTAAAGTTGGTGATATTATCTAAACAAATGTGCTAATTAAGAATGGATGGTAGGGCACTCAAGGTATAGCTCTAGTGGGGTTTTTTTTAATAATGGAAATAGGTGGGAAAAGGAAAATCTTTATAATTTATTGGAAAAAAAAGGAAGGGGGAAACAGAAAGGGGGTGGGGATGGGGGAGGGAGCTCACGACCTAAAGTTGTTGAATTCAATATTCAGTCCGGAAGGCTGTAAAGTCCCTAGTCGGAAGATGAGGTGTTGTTCCTCCAGTTTGCGTTGGGCTTCACTGGAACAATGCAGCAAGCCAAGGACAGACATATGGGCAAGAGAGCAGGGTGGAGTGTTAAAATGGCAAGCGACAGGGAGGTTTGGGTCATTCTTGCGGACAGACCGCAGGTGTTCTGCAAAGCGGTCGCCGCTATCTCTCCGCCCCCAACACACACACCTTAAACCAGCTTATATTTCAGCTCTTTCCTGGACTCGAACTCAAGTTCTGTCGAAGGGTCATGAGGACTCGAAACGTCAACTCTTTTCTTCTCCGCCGATGCTGCCAGACCTGCTGAGTTTTTCCAGGTAATTCTGTTTTTGTTTTGGATTTCCAGCATCCGCAGTTTTTTTGTTTTTATCGTTGCATTTAAAATCATCTGGCCAGCCCAGACTTCTTCATATGTAGTCACTGGTGGATTTGTAGCCAAATATGGCAGCCAGTTTGCACACAGCAAGAAGGTAAATGATCAGTTATTTTATTTTGTTGGTGTCGGTTGCATGACAAATGCTGGCCTGGACAGCCCTGTTCTCCTTCATGTTGTGCCCTAAAATCCCTCCATCTAACCAGGCAGACACAAACTAAGTTTAAAATCTCACCTGATAGACGGCATCTGCAACCACTTAGCTTTTCCTCACTACTACACTGAAGTGTTTGCTTATTTTATATGCTGATGTCCATGGAGTGGGGAACAAACACACAACTGCCTGACTTATAGGTAGGAATACTACCACTGGGCCAAGCTGACACTTATGCCACCATTAACCTGCAGACATGGAATTGATGTGGTGTGATCTTTTTGATGTACCAGTGGCAAATCTTAAATATGAACTACTGATATAGCAAGCAACGTGAATTTTGGCACTGATAGAAACTATCCGGAAAAGATGATCTCACATCACCAGTACTCCAAATCAGCAAGGATAAAGCCCACTAAAGAACTGTGGCTGTTTTATTTCCATTCACTTTCAATGACTGAGACAATCTGCTACTGTGCTGGATTTTTTTCAATCTTTACAAATCTCACTGGCAGCTCGAGATCAGTAAACAGTGCTCTGTGCATATGTTTGAGTGTGTCTGCATGGTGCTATGCATTTCTCCAATCCACAGGGATGTAAATTAGCGATATAACCATTGCTCCCTGCATTCACTGCAGTTAACAATGCTGTCAGACCTCAGGCAGTTGATATAGTATAACAATGGCATTAGCACCAGCCCCACGCCCCCTGCCCCACCAACCTTCTCCTTTCTGGAATATATTTTGTATCAGCATCTAACCCATTATTTACTTCAAATTCATAGTTAAATCCATAGTTAAAAACTGTTATCTTGCTATATTCAGTTAATGTTGGTCCGAATATAAATGAATTCCTCTTTGCATCTGATGGGCGTGCAACCTATAAGTTAGCCTTTCAATTTGATATCTGTCCTCTGATGCTTGTTCTTGTTTAAGTTAAGGTAGTGTAAATAGAGATTCAATGTGACAATGGTGCATTTCAGATTTAATTAACAGTTAGTGTACTGGTTCAATTGTTCATTTTCAATACTTCAATTCAAAGTTAACCCATCTTCTTTAGTTCTCAAGCAGTGCTTCATAATAAGTTGATTAGCCTCAATCGAGGCACTTCCAATTGCAGTGTGATATCGTCAGTAATGTTAGTAATGAACTCCAGAAGTTACAAATTGAAGCCTTGGAAATACTTGTTTCTGTGAGATCAGATTTTGAGCTCAGTTTAAATACAGATATCAATGTGAATAATCATTGCTCCAGCATAATCCTTCAACCTCAAATCAGAAAACAAAACCCTTTGTTCCACCAATGTGCCACTTCCATTTTCCTGCTCCTTTCAATTGAAAGTGATAAATTAGTTGTTGAATTTAGGCAGTTTTATACTGTATCTACTGCACAATACAGGTTTGTAAAACAATATTTTCTGATAATGGCAAATGACCATCAGTAAAAAGATTTTTACTTGAATCTCCTATGTAGCTTTTGGGACATGTTTAACTCACCATCAGCTGCACTCATGTCAGATTCTAGTTTCTTATCAGATTTGTAAATGAATAGATTAATTACATTCTTATGTTCACCTAGGTAAATTTATGTTTAATAAATTAGTATATAATTTAAAAACGAAGATGTGGCTCATTTTTTGAATCAAAAGAATGGAATTCTTGAAAAGATTCAAGTGATCGTATGTGAGGTTTTAATATGAACTTGCCGCTCAAACATAGGTCCATAAACATGCAAAGACAAATGCACACATGGACACAGAAATACACATTCCCTCAAATAGGCCTGTACTCTTTGAATTCACTGTGTGGGTGAAATCAAAGCACAGAACAAACAACGTTTTGATATGGCTTTGAAGATGATAACAGCTTCTGACAGAGAAAAAGGATGGCTTTGGGTCTGTGAGAAAACATCACCTCTGATTGACATGACACCCGGCCCAAGGAAAGTTTACCTTTTAATGAGAGCTCTGTAAGACCCTCTCAAAGACCTCAGTGAGTTTTCATTCGGGCAGGAGTAGTCCACTTGTAGCAGATTTCAATCGTTCTCTGCAGCTGTTCCCATCTACTCCCTGCCTTTAAGCAGTAAATGCTGAGGAAGAATCTTTTGAAGAAAATGAGAATATTTTGGATCAAGTACCTTTGCAGGAATGATTTTAGTTTGTTTGAAGATTATGCTTTGCTTATCCATAGTAAAAAGATTTACTGTAAATTCCTATAATACTTTCACCAGGTGGTTGGTGTTCTGATCTAAATGAGAAGAGATGAAAAAATTGCATTAAAAACAAGTTGAAGATTCTTATCACTTTATTTACACTGCTGGAATTAAAAGCTACTAGTCTATACTTAAGCAGGAAGTATGAAATCGCCACACTATTTTCTGACATAGGGACTAAAAATTTGTTTCCTCCCTTATTCAGATGCAGAGTTCATGATTCGCAATCTGCCAGTGGCTGGTCCTGTTGTAGCAGGCAGCTTGCAAATTTTGTGCTGCTTCCTCATCTCCATGATTATTGATATTGAGCCAAGCAGGACCTGTGCTGCCGGCTGGCTGAGCGCTCAAAAGGGGGCACTCCAGCGGGTGAGGCTAGCACATGTTCTAGCTCAGACCCCAGCTCTTAAAAAGAACAGGTCTGTCCCTCTTAAAGGGGAAGTGCACTGACTGAAAGAAGGCGCAGCTGACTGTCAGTACTACAAGCCTCTGAAATTGGAAACAAAGGAACAGGGTCAGGGCAGGGAAAGTATGTGGATGCGATGCTGGATGTCTTAATCGTGGAGTTGCATATGAGGAGTATGTATCTGCAGGAAGCCAGGGTAAGCCCTAGAGAAATTGGAGCAGGTGACCAGTGACATCAACTTCCAGAGTCTGGCCCTCAGGACCTGACAGCAGTGTTGAAAAAAGTTAATAGCCTCATGTGGGTGGTCAAGATCAGGGAGTATATTGTCAAAGGGCATCTCCTGCCTCCTGCACAATTTCTCACACTATTCAATGACCCACATTCCCACCATTCATCCAGCAGCAGCCCCTAGCACTCAGGACTCATGCCTTACACTTAGAACATGCCCTCCTCTCTCATCCTCACGTGCAACCCCAATATGCCAGCCTCATGCCCACAGCTTTCTCATACATCCAGCTATTCAACTATGGGGGGACATCAACAAAATACAGAGAGGAAAAGAACCATTGACATTCTTTCTTCCACCTTACAGGACAAGATGGCCCACAATGGAAGGAAGCAAAAGCAGAACCAGCTGGTGAAAAGCACACCTTCATCCCCTCAGCCCTATGGAGGAGATGACTCCCCACATAACAGGCCAGCTGTGACTGATCACATCCAGTGTCACCGAGAGCATTCATGATGATGCTATGTTACTGCCTTATGCCTCTTCTCAACTTCCACTTTACCCTCATCCAGCTGTCGGGCAAGGAGTGCAAACTATAGACAGTGTGATCAGGGACCTCTTCTTTAACACCCATGCCCCATCTACCTCATCTCAACCCTTCCCTTCTGATTTTCTATTTTCAGATAACAAATAAATGCCACCTGCTGGGCCACAACAGCCTGAGGTGGAAGAGAGAAAGCAGCATCGCATCACTGTTGAAGAACCACCACTCGATCTGACAATCACAGCCACCAACTCAGAAACTGATTTATGGGCAGAATTCTCTGCTCGCCGGGCGGGCATGCACCAGACCTGAACAAGCGTAAAATGATGTGCGATGACATCAGTGAGTATCCAAGTGCACACTCGCACAATATTTCGGTCAGCGGGCATGCGTGGAAGTTGGCAGCGCACCTGCCAACAATTAACAGGCCTATTAAGGCCATTAAAGATTTAATTAATTGAAATTTTTCGCTGCCTGTCCAGCCTTATGGTTGCCGGGCAGGCGAAAAGCAGCCTGGATGAGGTTTCGATCAGTCATTAAGAAAAAATTTTAAATTGTTCAAATTAATTTCTAACATGTCCCTGCTTATGTGACAGAGTCACATGAGGGGACATGTTATTAACATTTTTAAAATCTTTCTTTTTTATTTTCAAAAATCCTCATCTCCCTGAGGCAACTCTGTGCCTCATGGAGCTTTTCCTGTGTGCACCCACGTGCATGCGCGAACCTTCGGACTCACTCTCCTCCCCCCTCCCCACACACACACAGACACACACACAGGCAGCGCAGCAGTGCATGATTCACATTTGGCGGGCCTTTATTGGCACAGTTGTGGCCCGAGCACAGGTGGCAGTCGGCTTCCCAGCCACTCCCGCTCACCCCTGCTGAGCCCGCCCAACGAGGGCAAAATTCTGCCCATAAGAAATAAGGAAATAGGAGCAGAACTAGATGGTATGGCCCATCAAGCCTGCTTTGTACTCTATACAATCATGGCTGATCTGATTGTGGTCTTAACTCCACATTCCTGCCTGGCCCCATAACACTTGATACTTTTGTAAATCAAAAATATCACTCAACCTTGAATATATTCAGCAACCCAGTCTCTACTGCTCTCTGGGGAAGAGAATTCCAAAGACTAACAAACTTCAGAGAAAAATTCCTCCTCATCTCTCTTAAATGGGAGACAACTTATTTTTGCTGCAGTGCTGCAGTGGAAGCTCAGACTGAAGTCATGAGAACCACGCTAGCTGCTATGAAGGCTAAAATTACTGCCATTAAGACTGTGGATATCAGTGTTCAAAGGGGCCAGCAGGGCCTTGCAGCTGTCCAGCAATATTTCCTCCAACACATTACTAGAATTGGTAAGGAGCCATTCTTTGGGAATGGCAGTGATTCTGTGGAGCATGAACCTTCTGCCTCTCTCAGGATGACAGCATTCATTCTCCCATCACTTCCACTCTATCAGTGCCCTGCTGAAGCCACTCAGCCAGCCAGCCCAGACTGCTGCTGCCCATGCTGTTGTGGTGCAGTTTGTAGCCAGGCCCTCAAGGCCCAGAGCTTTTTGAAGGAGTCCTAAAAAGCCATCTGCAATTTCTCCCAGCTAGACAGCAACCTTCCATCAGCCATTGCAGCCCTGTGTCAGAGCATTATGCCAAACAAAAGAGCCTTTAACAAAAACAGAAAATGCTGGAAAAACTCAACAAGTCTAACAGCATCTGTGCAGAGAAAAACAGAGTTAACGTTTTGAGTCCATTTGGCTCCTCTTCAGAGCTAAAGAGAAGTAAAAATGTGATGAAATTTATACTGTTTAAGAGGGTTGGAGCAGGTGAAGCTGGATAGGAGGCCAGTGATAGGTGGGGGCTAAGAAGAGATTGACAAAGATATCACGATCAAAAGGACAACGTGGGTGTTAATTACAGTGGTAAGAGTTAAAGGAGGTGCTGATAGTGGCATTCAGGTAGGAAGCAGAATGTGATATTAGCAGGACAAGGGTAAATGAATAAAAGGTAAAGGGTATATGAATACAAATGAAAATAAATAAAAATAAAAGTAAGTGGATAAAAAAAATTAAAATTTAAAAAATTAAAATGAATATTGAGAAAATGTGGTAAAGAAGGGGTGAGGATAGAAGAGAGAGTTCATGGTCTGAAGTTGTTGAACTCAATGTTAAGTCTGGAAGGCTGTAAAGTGACTAATCGGAAGATGAGGTGCTGTTCCTCCGGTTTCCATTGGGCTTCATTGGATTCACTGGAACATTGCAGCAGGCCAAGGACGGACATGTGGGCATGAGAGCTGGATGGTGTGTTTAAATGGCAAGTGACAGGAAAGTCTGGGTAATGCTTGCGGACAGACTGAAGGTGTTCCACAAAGCTGTCACCCGGTCTATGTTTGGTCTCCCCAATGTAAAGGAGACCGCATTCGGATCAGTGAATGCAGTAGACCAAATTGAAGGAGCCGCGAGTGAACCACTGCTCCACCTGAAAGGAATGTTTGGGCCCTTGGAGAGTGAGGAGGGAGGAGATAAAGGGGCAGGTGTTGCACCTTCTGCGATTGCATGGGAAGGTGTCGTGGAAGGGGGAATGAGGTGCTGGGGGTGATAGTGGAGTGGACCACAGTGTCCCAGAGGGAAAGTTCCCTATGGAATGCTGACTGGGGGGGTGGTGAGGGGAAGATGTGTTTTGTGGTGGCATCATGCTGGAATTGGTGGAAATATTGGAGGATGATTCTTTGAATGCAGAGGCTGGTGGGGTGAAAGGTGTGGACAAGGGGGACCCTATCATGGTTCTGGGAGGGAGAGGAAGGTGTGAGGGCAGAGGCGTGGGAGATCAGACAGGGTTGAGGGCCCTGTCAACCACAATGGGTAGGAAACCTCAGTTAAGGAAGAAGGAAGGCATGTCAGAAGCATTGTTTTGGAAAGTGGCATCATTGGAACATATGTGACCGAGGCGAAGGAACTGAGAGAATGGGATGGAGTCCTTACAGGAAGCAGGGTGTGAGGAGCTGTTATCGAGGTATGGGTGTGTCTATCTCTTTATGGGGTATGTAGAACAATCCTTGTTCCAGTCCTACTCAGGCCCCCTCCCACAACTCGTTTTTCAGTACATCAGTAACTGTTTTGGTGCCACTTCAAGCTCTCATCTGGACCTGGAAAAATTGAGCAATTTTTCTTCCAATTTCCACCCCTCTATTATCTTCACATGGTCTATCTCCAACTCTTCCCTTCCCTTCCTTGACCTCTCTGTCTCAACTTCTGGTGATAGACTGTCCAACAATATTCATTGCAAGCCCACTGATTCCCACAGCTACCTCGACTACAGCTCCTCACACCCTGCTTCCTGCAAGGACTCCATCCAATTCTCTCAATTCCTTCACCTCCATCATATCTGTTCTGATGATGCCACTTTCAAAATGACACTTCTGACCTGTCTTCCTTCTTCCTTAACCGACATTTCCCACCCACTGTGGTTGACAGGGTCTTCAGCCCTGTCCGACCCATCTCCTGTGCCTCTGCCCTCACACCTTGCTCTCCCTCCCAGAATCATGATATGGTCCCCCTTGTCCTCACTTTTCACCCCACCAGCCTCCGCATTCAAAGGATCAACGTCCGCTATTTCCGCCAACTCCAGCATGATGCCACCACAAAACACATCTTCCCCTCACCACCCCATCAGCATTCTGTAGAGACCATTCTCTCTGGGACACCCTGGTCTACTCTTCCATCATCCCCAACACCTCATCCACCTCCCACAGTACCTTTCCATGCAATCGCAGAAGATGCAACACCTGCCCCTTTATCTCTTCCCTTCTTACCATCCAAAGGCCCAAACACTCCTTTCAAGTGAAGCAGCACTTCACTTGCAGATCCTTCAATTTGGTCTACTGCATTCGCTGGTCCCAATGCAGTCTGCTCTACATTGGAGAGACCAAACGCAGACTGGGTGACTGCTTTGTAGAACACCTTTGGTCTGTCCGCAAGCATGACCCAGATCTTCCTGTCACTTGCTATTTCAACACTCCAACCTGCTCTCATGCCCTGGGCTTGGCCTGCTGCAATGTTCAAATGAAGCCCCAACGCAAACTGGAGGAACAGCACCTCATCTTCCAATTAGGCACTTTACAGCCTCCTGGACTTAACACTGAGTTCAACAACTTCAGACCATAAACTCTCTCCTCTATCCTCACCCCTTTTTTACCCCCTTTTTTTAATATTCATTTTTTTATCCACTTATTTTTATTTTTATTTATTTTCATTTTTATTAATTGCTTTATCCCCACCTTTTATCCTATTTCCAATCTTTTTCCCCACCACCGTCCCCTCCTCCCACCCCAACCCCATAAGGGCCATCTGTCACTTGTTCATGTTGTTCTTTCAGAGTGCTTACACTTATCCTGCTATTATCACATTCTGTTTTCTTACCTTAATGTCACTATCAGCACCCCCTTTAGCCCTTACCACTACCATTAACACCCCTTTGTCCTCTTACTCATGACATCTTTGTCAATCTCTCCTTAGCCCACACCTATCACTGGCCTTCTATCCAGCTTCACCTGCTCCACCCCCTTAAACACTATAAACGTAATCACATTTTACTTCTCTTTAACTCTGAAGAAGAGTCATACAGACTTGAAACATTAACTCTGTTTCTCTCTCCTTAGATTCTGTTAGACTTGTTGAGCTTTTCCAACATTTTCTGTTTTTGTTTCAGATTTCCAGTATCCACAATATTTTGCTTATATCTTAAAGGAACTTTTAAGACAAGCATTAAGGAAATATATTAAGATAAGCAATTTCTGTTTGTCTCATTTGATGTGTTTTTGGATAAAAATGAAATTGAAAAGTTATTGTTGATGGCTTTTTCTTAAACCAAGTCTTGGTCAATGGAATGCCGTGATGGGCATCCTGGATGGATGGTAAGATAGGGAATGGTGAAGGCAAACTGATAAAGGGAGGTAGTCCTATGGCAAGCACAAAACACATAACATTGGACAGCTTGTCCTGAGTGAAGAGGCTCAGAATGATCCTCCCTGCCTTCTCCTCTTCCTCTTGAGGTGGCCGCCTGATGCTGCACCCTCATGACGTTGATGCTATGGAGGAGGCAACAGATCACCACAAACTTGGGTTCCCACTCTGTTGAGGACAGGAAGGCTTTACCCCAAGCATCCAGACTGCAGAACTAATGTTGATGTTCTCCCCCACAATATTTTTGGTGCTCCCATGGCTCCTATTATATGTATGTTGGCCTTTCTTAGCCAGGTGGAAAAGGTGAGCTGGGGGGTGGGGGGGTTACCAGCTAGGCTCTGGTTCTTCTTAGAGGCTTGAAGATGGCAGGATCAGCAGGCTACTTCAGAGTGAAGACATTGTGGCTGCTGCCAGGATAACGGATAGTCACTAACATTATGGTCGCACACCAATTGCACATTGATGGATTGATAGCACTCGCAGTTCCTGTATCTCTTCCTGTTGACATGGGGGTCTGCAAAGCCATATACATACACTACACCATTGGGAGTCCACTATCCTGGCAAAGCCATGTGTCCTCCTATCCTGCTTCTCCCTACTTAGTGAGAGCTTGGTGCAATTGCTTCCCTTCACATGGATGGCCTATATCACCAATACATTGATGAACAACTTACTGGAAAATGTGGGAAATGTCACCCGCTCCTGCCTAAAAAGATCCAGTCCTGCAGGAGTTTAGTGTCATTGTGACCTTTACAGCCAGTGGCAGGTGCCCTGGTGTGAAACTGCATTGAAGGAGATGGCACAGTCCTGTGATCACCTCCTTGGTGAAGATGAGTTTTCTCAGGCATTGCTCCTGGCTCAGATGGAGATATGAGATGTGCTTCTGAAAACCTGTGCTGAGCAGGGCCTCCTGTGGAGACCCTGCCTTCTCCCTCCGCTTCACAGTGATTCCCCTCACTGAAATCTCTATTCTGTTCGTTAGTAGTGTTGTAGAACCAGAAGCATTAAAACTACAGCCCCCACGCCTCTTTCAGACTTGGATGACCAAAGCCTCTGTCCTCCCTCATTAAATGCCCCAGCTCAGCAACACACCTCCAAAAACATTCCACAGTACTTCCACACACTTTGCAATAGCAGTAGGAAGTCAAAAGCACTTCACCTGGAAGTTGAATCTCTGGCCCTATAAAGAAGGCTAGTGGGTGGATGTAGGGGTGGGGGCGGGGGGCGTTTCTTGTGCAGCTGAATACATGTGTATCTGAGAGTGATTTAAACAGGCTTTCAGAGGACCTATGTGGTTGAAATTCCCAATATATGCATGAAACTGAGCATTCCTGCGCTTCCTGTGCCTTGTGCCCTTCCCACCACGGGGCGCGAGGGAGGCCTTACAGAAAGGGGCCAGAAGCACTATCTGTGCCATTTCTTGCCTTCAGGGCTTCTATAATTCTGAAACCAGGGGCACTATGGAGTCCAAATTCACAGTTTAGATGTTTATCCATTCACTACCTGCAAATCGCTCACCATTCAGACTTGGAAATATCTCATCGTTCCTTCACTGTCGTTGGGTCAACATCCTGAAACTTCCATCCTAACAGCACTATGGGAGTACCTACACCACATGGACTGCAGTGGTTCAAGAAGGCAGCTTATCACCACCTTCTCAAGGGCCATTAGGGATAGGCAATAAATGTTGGCTTGACAAGTGATGCCCATATCATATGAAGGAATAAAAAAAATTAAAATGTGCAGTCGTTATAAATGCAGAAGAAATATTGATGTATTATTGTGTAAAGAAACCTCCAGGAAATCCAAGAATAAGATTGTTAAACAATAACAAGGTAAATGGGAGAACTGTACCACCTCCTTCAACAGGGCCTAGAGCTACACAGCAGAGCAAGGATGGCTCTGACAACGGCCATCAAGATTACGGTCTCCCTCAATTTCTACACAAGTGGATTGATCCAGGTGGGTGATATAGCCAACATTTCCCAGTTTGCTTGCTGCATCAGTGACAGAGGCCCTATACACCAGGACAGGGCACTTCATGGTGTTCTCTCTTACTAGGGAGAAGCAGGAGGAGCAGCCATGTAGCTTTGCCAGGATATTGGGATTCCAATGGTGGAGGGAGTCATTGACTGTACGGATGGGGCTCTCAGGGCCCCATAAGTAAATGGGGAGATATACCAGAACTATAAGGGCTACCAATCAATTAATGCCCAGTTGATGTGTGACTATGCAAAGAATGTCATTCCACAATGCCTTCATCCTGAAGTGGTCAGCTGATCCTGCCATCTTTGGGCCACCATGATGAACCAGAGGCTGGCTGTTTGGTAACAAGGGAGCCCCCACCCCGTGTAAACCTGACTCATGACAAACCTCCACCACCTGATCATGTGAGGACACTGCATCCAGAATGACAGCCATGCAGCTAGCAAACTCTCGGCATCCTGAAGCAACAGTTCCATGACCTGGACTCGATATATACTCAATATAAAAGCAGTAACTTTAATCACATCTGGCAGCTCTCCAGTATTCAGCAGAATAGATGGTACAAGTGCCCAGCTCATGATGGTCTGCTGCATCTTCCATAACCTCATTATAATGAGCATTCAGTCCTTGTCACTAGGCATTCAGTGTGACCAGAACATTACTGATGAATGTGACCAGGATGTCAATCCAACTGACTATTCTAGTAAGGAAACAGATGACATAGAACAACCTGGTGCAGGCATCAACTTTCACCAAGAGAATGTAAGAACAGAAGCTCCCTCAATGGCCAGTGAGACAATAGAAGAACACAAAGCTGATTTCTCAAACCGTGATGTCAAGGTTAAAGAGGAAGTGACTGAAACAGCTGATATACTAGCTACTGATCTCACATACACTCCGGTGTCCAAGGAAAGTTAACTTCTCCAAACCTAGCAGAGGCAGCAAAATAACAACCAAATTCAGTGAATCACTGAATTTTAACAGAACCTGACATCAGTAATAGGGAAAATATTAGAATCTATCATAAAGGATGTGATAACTGGACACTTAGAAAATAATGATCTGATTGGGCAGAGTCAACATAGATTTATGAAAGGGAAATCATGTTTGACAAGCCTTTTGGAGTTTTTTAAGAATGTTACTAGCAGTATACATAAGGTTGTTTTGCATTCGGATTTTCAGAACGCTTTCAGCAAGGTCCCACACTGGAGGTTAGTAAACAAAATTAGAGCACACGGCTTAGGGGGTAATATTCTGACATCAATTGAGGATTAGTTAATGGACAGAAAACAGAGAGTGGGGATAAATGAGTCATTCTCAGGTTGGCAGGCTGTGACTAGTGGGGTATAAAGGATCAGTACTTGGGCCCCAGCTGTTCACAACCTGTATCATTGATTTGGGTGTCGGAACTAAATGTAATATTTCCAAGTTTGTGGGCACAAAACCAGGTGGGAATATATGTTGCAAGGAGGATGCGAAGAGGCTTCAAGGGGCTTTGGACAGGCTTAGTGAGTGAGCAAGAACATGGCAGATGGAATGTACTGTGAATAAGTGTGAGGTTATTCAATTTGTAGGAGGAAAAGAGATCAGAATACTTGTTAAACAGGGAGAGATTGGGAAGTGTTGACGTCCAAAGGACCTGGTTGTCCTCGTCCGTAAGTCACTGAGAGCTAACATGCAGGTGCAGCAAGCAATTAAGAAAGCAAATGGTATGCTGGCCTTTATTAAAAGAGGATTTGAGTACAGGAGTAAAGATGTCTTGCTTTAATTATCTAGAACCTTGGTGAGACTGCATCTAGAGTATTGTGTACAGTTTTGGTCCCATTATCTAAGGAAGGATATACTTGCTATAGAGTGAATGCAGCAGAGGTTCACCAGATTAATTCCTGGGATGGCAGGACTGTTATATGAGGAGAGATTGAGGAGACTGGGTCTATATTCTCAGGAGTTTAGAAGGATGTGGCCTCATTGAAACTTACAAAATTCTTAAGGGGCTAGATAGGGCGTATGCAGAAAGGATGCTTCCCCTGGCTGGGGGCTCTAGAACCAGGGAACACAGTCTTAGAATAAGGCCAAGGCATTTAGGACTGAGAGAAGGAGGAATTTCTTCACTTAGAGGATGGCAAATCTTTGGAATTTTCTACCCCAGAAGGTGGTGGACGCTCAGTCATTTAGTGTATTCAAGACAGAGATTGATAGATTTCTACATACTGATGACATAAGGGATATGGGGATAGCGCTGGGAAGTGGCATTGAGATGGTTGATCAGCATGTTCTGGTTGAATGGAGGAGCAGACTTGAGGGGCCGAGTGGATTACTCCTGCTCCTATATTCCTATGTCCTTAACCTGAGGTGGCATTCAGCTCTATTCCAGATGTTGCCTAGACTGATGAAGCTCTTCAAATGCCAGTACCTAGTGAACAGCAAGGTCACGCTGATGTGAAAGCAGAGTGTGCACATGCTGAACAACCACAAACAGAAAGACAAAACCCCACAGTATTAACCAAAGTACCATCAACTCTACATTTTTCAGTTTGTCCACTGGATTCCTTTTTGAGTGAAGCACTTAAGCAACATATACTTTTGCCAGGCAACAAAATTGCTGGATCAGAAAAATGCAGACCCACTACAGCTATACAAACCTTAACAGAAGCTGATCAAGTCTCATTCCTTTAAAAAAGACCTGCCAGCAGCACAACACATAAAGGAGGTACAAAAAGGAAGAAGAGAAAGAGAACAACTGTGCTACAATGAAATTCCTGATGTGTGCATCTTTATGCTGTACACCAGAAACAAGACTCTCAGTCTACTGATTTAAGCATGTCACAGGAAAAATATGGAGAACATATGTCCTACACTTTCTTTAAGAGAGCCCAGAACACAGTTGGAGATTGGCATGTTCGTCACAATCGATTGTGTGGGGTGGGCAGTTAAGGGAGAGGGGATGACGTAGGAAGTAGGATACGCAAATATTTAATGAGTAGAATGAAATGCTTGAAGGTAGATGTAGTATAAAGGGTTAATAGCTAGATACATCATCAGCGATGTCAGATCACATGTCACTAGGACTTAGAGAGAGAGATTCTTCTGTAAGAAGCCTCATGCTTGTCTATCTGTAAATAGTTGTAGATAGTTAATGAATGTTTGACAGTTCCCGAAGTTCTTGTTTCTAATGGTCTCCGTTAAACACTTGGGACCATTTCTAAGGACATTTCACCAACAGTTTGGACTGGCTGGCTGACAAGTAATAGCAAGGGCACTGAGGAAGTAGTAGAGATGGGAGGATGAAAGTTGTCATCCTGAGAGTGCACAACAAGATTTGTGTGCCATGTAACCGCTGCCAGGGCTCCTGGCAGCAATTAAGCAATCCCAGTACCTGCTTAGAGCAGCTTGTTGGACAGTTGTGCTCTGCATGTCCTTCTGAACAATGAGATCCACAGTCATAACGGCAGCAGCCTGACCCTATATGGCAGCAAGCAAGAAAATCATGATCTCAGTGTGAGTTTCCACTGCAGCATTGAGACTTTGGGTGGCCACTGCTTGTGCTGCAATAGAAGCTGAGACCTCAGCCACCAGATGCTGCATCATGGTTAGATCTGCAAGTGCTGTCATGGGCCAGAATTTTCCATGCCAGCTGGTGTCGGGTGTCATGGCAGGTGTGAGTGGACAACATGGCAGGAAGGCCAAACATCAGTTTCACGACATTGTGAAACCAGTTTTCAATTGCCTGCTCCACCAGTGAATAGTGGGCTGTGTGTCCCACTGCCACACATCAGGAACTTCATTGTTATATATCTGTATATAATTTATTACCCCAGCTCTCCAGAATCATCCTCCCATGATGTATCATCCGAGCAGCGTGACTGCACACCGACGTGTTTCACAACTGCATTTATAAGGTGTGGACCTGGTGAGCTGCACTTTGAGGGGAACTTGGAGGTGAGTGCACAGTAACATTGCGGAGTGCTCGCGAAGGTCACCTGTTGGACCTCAAGGTTGAGGTGCTGCACATTCAGGCGAGGGCACAGGCCAGATGAATATTTCCGGCTGGCTGACAGTGTGGTGCCAGGGCAAGAGCTGCACTGTGGTTGATGGTAGTGCATAAGCACGTGTGAGGGAGATGGGTGGAGGGAAGTGGCCACGCATTAGGGAAGACTTGTATAACGTGACTATTCCCTCGCAGCTAAGACAGTTCAGGCACAGCCACATTGACATGCTTGGAGTCAGGCCTGTGGCTTATCTGCCCATCAAGCAATGCCAAATGCTCCAGAGATTTTCACCCTTCAGGTACAGACTGCAAACCAATGAGCATTTCACTGGACTGCAGAACAATTGGACAATTACGCATGTTGTACAATCTCCTTGTGAAAGCTCACCATGGAGCAGTCACTGGTGGAGGTGCTCACAGCCCCTTGCAATGTCTTCTCTCAGGTTTGGATCAGTCTCCCCCATGGATCAAGCTAACAGTGCAGCCTTGCAGTGCAGGTTAGGCGAATGCCTGTGCCTGAGCTGAGAGCACAACATGCAGTCCAAAGCTAAAGCTGCAGTCAATCGGTCAGGTGGAGTGGCGAGGAGGTGGGTAGGGTTTCGGGCAACCATGCAGTGCACTAAACTCTGGCCGCCCAAGTGGATGCCAGCACTCTCTGGGATGCGTTAAGCGGTTTTCAGACTTAACCAAGAGAGGTTCTTAGTACACTCTTCTCTCTCATCCATGCTGCAGGTAGAATACATTAGGAGCATGGAGCCTGGTGACCTAGCTGGATGCCTCATGGTTTACAGAAAGCAAAGATGAAGGTAAAGATAGTGACTGGCTGAGCAGAGGTAGGAGAACGCCCTTAGGAAGAAGGGACAGCTGGGGCTCCCATGCCTCTGAAGAGCCACAGCGAGTCATTGATGGTTGGCACTTAGCTAGACTAGACCCAGGGTCTATAGATAGTGCTTGTCATTTCTGCAGGTGACTGAGAACCACTGTCGCTGAAGCTCGCGCATGTCCAGGGAACTGGTCAGTCACATCTGCCACTTGCTGCAAGATTTGGCGCCTCGGGGACATGGAGGGCATCCACTGCCAATGACTGTGAAAGTGACCATGGTGCTCAATTCATATGCCAGGGTCTCCTTCCAGGGCTTCACAGGTGACTTCTGTGGGATATCGCAAGTCTCCATGCACAAGTACATCCATGAGGTCACCATCTTTGCAAAGGTACACAACTTTGTGCATTTCACCCAGGATCAGGAAAGTCAAGATGCAAGAGCACTGGGATATACCGAGATCTCAGGTTTTCCACAGGTGCAGGGTGCCATTAATTGCACTCACATGGTGCTTAGATCTCTGTGGCAACAAGTGGTCAACACAAGGGCTTCCACTAGCTGAATGTACAGCTGGTGTGCGACCACCACAAATGCATCCTGCAGGTCTGCGCACGATTCCCAGGAAATGTCCACAACTCCTACATTCTCAGTAGATCGCAGATCCCTGACATCTTCCTGGGTCCACAGAGACTGCAGGTTTGGCTGCTCAGGGACAAGGGCTACGGCTGATGACACCCGTGTAGCGGTCTCAGAGTACAGCAGACAGAAGGTACAACAAGGCTCATGCTGCAACTCGCACATTGGTGGAACAAAGCATCAGGATGCTGAAAATGAGTTTCTGGTGCCTGGACCAGTCTGGTGGAGCCCTGAAATATAGTCCAACAGAGGGTGTCACGCATCGTCATCACCTGCTGTGCCCTTCACAACCTGGCATTGCAACGGGGAGAGGAACTGGCTGAGGGGGAGATGGAGAAGCTGGAAGTCTCCTCCAATAAGAAGGACGTTAATGGGGATGAGGATGAGGAGGCCCTCGAAGATGAAGATGATGCCAGTGAGGCAATTGCACTGACCAGATGAGGTAGTTGCACTCGGCAGACCCTCATAGCTGCTAGATTTGTGGAGGATGATGTTGACATGCAGTGAGGAGACAGCGTCGATCCTCATGTTGCATCTGTGAATGTTTGACTCCTGTCTGGCTGATGGCAGCATACATGCCCTCTGTGATAAGACTCCTGTCATGGAGATGCAGCAGATGCCCATAGTCTCTCTATTCCAGGAGCAGGATGACGACATGCAGTGAGGACACTTCATAGATCCTCACATAGCATATGTGAATTCTGACTCCTGTCTGGCTGATGTCACCTTCCTTGTGCTCTGTGAACAGGGTCATATCATGGAGATGCAACGGGGAAACTTTCAAATCTCCTGATTCTATGGCATCCTTCGTGAGCAGAATCCTTCAAGACCACCCTGTCACCAGACAGTGAAGCTATTGAATGTGGGGGCAGCCGCACCACAAAGGTGCTGGGAGTACACAGAGAGAATGACCGAACTCTATGCCGCCAGCCCAGGGCATTCTGGCAGCGATGACGAGCCCCACTGAGGTGCAGGCATAATGTGTCCGGTGACTATGAAGGCACACCATCAGTGTGCTGGGGAGGTTGCACAAAGCACAGGAAGAGGCCCTGGACTGAGACACCTGCCTTTATCTTGTGCAGGGACCAAGGTTTCACATCTGAGTGACACGAACACTGCTCATCAGAACAAGGAGCTACAGCAGGGAGACATTCTTGGGAGTTTATCAACAAAGTGAACATTATGTACACATGATTAACAGCTGTGCCAAGGCTGTGCAAATATATCTTCTTAACACCCGGTGCGGAAGGGAGTCAGGAAGGAGGAGGACCTCCTCATGAACCTGCTCCTGGGCTTGGCCAAGTTGGCCATTAACAGGTCCAGGCAGCGGGCGATCGACGGGGGAGTCCCGCCCGATTGTTTGTCCCTCTTCCGCGGCTACGTTCGCGGCCGGATGTCTTTGGAAAGGGAGCACGCGGTGTCTGCTGGCACTCTCGAGGCCTTCCGTGCTTGGTGGGCACCACGGGGACTGGGGTGTTTTATTGACCCCTTTAATCACATTTTGGTTTAAAGTTTGTAAGTTTCCTTTAAACTTTGTTCTTGGTTTTACAGCTGACCTGAATTAGGGGCTGTGCCTGATTTATCCCAATTTTGTTAATTTAGTCTGATTGTTTTGACTCAGAAAGAGTTACACCTTCTTAATCTTCCTAACCCTACCACCATGTCTTGGTGCTCCCCTGAGATCCAAAGCGCAGTTGGAGGCAGCCTGCTAACTGCTACACCCTGTTTGTGATGACCTTGACAGGCATCCTTTGGAGGGCCAAGACCTGGAGTGAGATCGAGCTGCCCCACACCCCTCTCGTGTTAACACTGTTGGAGGCCAACTATGGCGTTAGTAATGGAGTTCAGCCCACACAGCAGTGCAGGACCAATGTCCTGGACCAGGTTCTCCATGGCAGCTGCCATCCTACCAGTGTTGACCTCAGTGCTTTGGCATGCCAGCGCTATCACCTCAGAGTGAAGGTGGACAGATTCCTCCATCATGCCTTGCAATGTGCGGAATGCAGCAGACATCCCTTCCTCATGTTCCCAAGCTTGCCTTGCAGCTCCAGCAACTGAGCTATGACCGAGTCCAGAGACTCCTCATCTAACTCTGACTCAGCAGATTTCTGGTCTCCAGCAGTCCTCCAAGTGCTGGAATCCTGGGAAGTCCCTGCCTCCCCCTACTGTGGATCAGACAGTGATATGTACTCACCAGGTTGTGACCCCGAGGCCACTCTAAAGCTTGGTCCCACTGAAGTGTGTATCTCGGTGCCGGTGGAGGATGTGGGTGAGTGCTGTGATGGGTCTCCAATGAGGGTTTCAGCAGATTCCTCTTCTGAGGTGTCTCGAGGCTTGAATGGAGGACCTGGCTCATGGACCCCTTTGGCACTTCCCAGATGTGCCTGCGAAAGCAAGAAGAGATAATTAGTGCAAGGCAGTGTCCTGTGAAACTAGCCACATCACTCACAGTGTGGTTGTCTCTGATGGATGTTGCACTGCTGGATCCTCACTTGGTTGAGCATCGCCAACCTCATCATCAGCACAGGAATGGTCCCGATCTTTGACGGCCAGCTGGAATGCCTTATTTTCAAAGACCCTGATTTCAGCCATTCTTCCACCAGTCTGCGACTTTTCCCTCTTGTTGTGTGCCAACTTGTCCTGCATGAGGTGACAGTGCACTTTTTGTAGTAATACTAATTTCCTTCAGTTCCTCCTTCTCACTAGATCCTTGGTTTTCCCTAGCATTTCTGGGAAGTTATTTGTGTCTTTCTCCGTGAAGACAGAACTAAAGTAATTGTTTAATTGTTCTGCCATTTCCTTGTTCTCTATTACAAATTCTCCCGTTTCAGACTGTAAGGGACCTATATTTGCCTTCACTAATCTTTTTATTTTTATATATTTATAGAAGCTTTTGCAGTCTGCTTTTATGATCTTTGCAATTTACTCTGATACTCTATTTTTCCCCTCTTAATCAACCTCTTGGTCTTCCTTTGCTGAATTCTAAACTGCTTCCAATCCTTAGGCTTGCTAATTTTTCCAGTAACTTTACATGACTCCTCTTTAGATATAATATTGTCCTTAATTTATTTTGTTAGCTATGGTTGGGCTGCTTTTCTTATGTTTTTGTGCCAGAAAGGAATGTATAACTGTTGCAATGTATAAATTCATTCCTTAAATATTAGTCATTGCCTATCCACCATCATGCCTTTTAATGAAGTTCCCCAATCTATCTTAGCCAACTCACACCTCATACCTTCATAGTTTCCTTTGTTTAGATTTAGGATCCTAGTTTCGGATCAGACTACTTCACTTTCCATCCTAATGAAGAATTCTATCATGTTATGGTCATTGTTCCTTGAAGGATGCCACACAAGAAGATTATTAATTAACCCCTTCTCTTTGCACAATATCACATCTAAGATAGCTTGTTCCCTAGTCAGCTCCTCAACATACTGGTCTAAAAACTCATCTTGTGCACTCTGCAGGAATTCATTCCCCACAATATCATTGCTAATTTGGTTTGCCTAGTCCATATGTAGATTAAAAGTCACCCATGAATCCTGAAGTACCCTTGTTACATACATCTCTAATTTCCTGTTTAATGCTTCACTCTACATTACCACTACTTTTTGGAGACCTATAGACAACCCCCATTAATGTTTTCTGCCCCTTTTTGCTTCTTAGCTCCACCCAGATTGATTCTACATCTAGATTTTCTGAGTCTATATCCTCTCTCACTATTGCACTATTCTTAACTAACAATGCCACCTCATCTCCTTTTCCTTTTTGCCTGTCCTTCCTAAATATTGAGTACCCTTGGATATTCAGTTCCCAGCCTTGGTCACCCTGCAGCCATGTCTCTGTAATCACAATCATATTGTACCCATTTACATCTATTAGCATTGTTAATTCATCCACTATACTGGCGATGCTCCATGCACTCAAATACAGTGCCTTTAGACTTGTCCTTTTAACATTTTTACATTTTTTTTATACTATGACCCAATTTGCTAATAGCCCTTGTTTCCTCTGCCTTCCACTTTTGCTTTCTACTTTTCTGCCTTTCATTCCTATCTTTGTTTTGTTCTCTTGTGACTCCTCACTCAGGTTCCCATCCTCCTGGCACTCTAGATTAAACCCTCCCCCAAAGTGTAGCAAATACCCCTGTGAGAATATTGGCCCCAGTCCTGCTGGGGTGCAACCCGTCCAGCTTGTACAGGTACCATCTTCCCCAGAATCAGTCCCAATGCCTCAAGAATTGAATTTCCTCCCTCCCACACCATCTCTCCAGCTGCACATTCATCTAGTTTATTCTCCTATTCCTGATCTTGCTAGCACATGGCATTGGGAGTAATCTTGTGATTACTATCTTTGAGGTCCTGCTTTTTAATTTATCACCTAGCTCCCTATATTCTGCTTCCAAAACCTTATCCCTCTTCTTATTTGTATCTTGGTACCAATATGGACCACAACCTCTGACTGTTCACTCTCCCGCTTCATAATGTCCTGCAGCTGCTCAGTGACATCCTTCACCCTGGTGCCAGGGAAGCAACATACCATCCTGGTGTCACGTCTGCGGCCACAGAAACATTTATCTGTTGCCCCTTACGATAGCATCCGTTATCAATATTGCTCTCCAACTCTTTTTTCTACCCCCCCCACCCCCCCAACCCCATGCGGCTGAGCCACCTGTGGTGCCATGGATTTGGTTCTTGCTGCATTTCCCTGAGAAACCATCTCCCTCAGCAGTATCCAAAATAGAAAATCAGTTAGAGAGGGAGATGGACATAGGAACCCTGCACTACCTGCTTAATGCTTTTACTCTGTCTGGTGGTCACTGATTCCCTTTCTGCCTGTGCACTCTTTACTTGCGAAGTGACCACCTCACCGTGCGTGCTATTCACGAAGATCTTATCCTTGCGGATATTCCACAGTGACTCCAGCCGCAGCTCCAGCTCCGAAACATGGATTTTAAGTAGCTGCAGCTGAAGATACTTCCTGTACACATGATCACCCTAAACACTGGAAGTGCCCCTGATTTCCCATATCACACAGGTGGAGCATTCCACTTCACCAAGCTGCCCTGCCATGAGCTACCCATAAATTATTCCCTTTTCTTTTACTTCCTATAGTTTAGAGAATATTAAGGACAGACAAAATATTTACCAGGTTCTACTTATCAAGGCTGCCACTCTTCTTTCTCAAGAAAGGTAGAAAATTAAAGGATCCCTCCTTCCCTCTTCACCAAACTCCAACTTAAGCACTCTAATGCAGCCCAAAGCTGCACAGTAAGGTGGCCTGCTTTTATGCTGTCTTGAATTTAGCTTCTAAAAAGCTGTTTAAACCAGATATCTAATTAACTAGCAGAACTTATATAACCCCTGAATTAATGCTGAACTAAAAACTCACCTTCTCCCAACTCAAAGAGCAACTTTGAGTTAATTGCTAAATTAAACAAAGGCTAGACTTAAGATAGAAATTAATCCTTAAAAGTCCTTCTCTTACCAAACTCCAACTTAAGCACTGTCATGCAGCCCAAAGCAGCATTCCAGTGCAGCAGCGAAAGGTAGATGTGAGGCTGGCAGCATTGTTAATTGTGCGAGGATCAGGTGGAGCTTCTGAATGTTACGTATGAACCCTGTTGATGGGTGAGTGATTGGGGTGTGCTGCATGAGAGGTTCATGAAGCAGTGGGTAGGAGATGTTATGTAAAGTTGTATTCAATTACCTTGATGACCCTTTTGAGGCCATTGAACTCTTTGTAGTCCTGCTGTCAGGTCCTTGGGGTCAGACTCGGGACCTGACCTCCATGACCAGCTGCTCCTATTCCCTTCTCAGTATTTGCCTTTTGGGCCTCCTGGGTGCCTATGGAAACATAGCTTCTCTCTTCCTTTCCACCTCCTGTGCTAATGCCTCAAGTACTGCATTGGGAAACCGGACAGTCCTCTCTCTCTCTCTGTTCATGTTGTTCTTTTCCTTCTATCCAAGTCTTCCACAGACAGTCTGCAGCAGTTTCTGTACAAATGAGAGCAGCTCCTCTTTAAGAAGGGCAGGATGACTTTGAGACCTGCAGCCATGCATCATGCTAGCCATGCATACTACTCATCCCCCTGTTGAACATGCAGCCAGCCAACAGTGCATTCTGCACTGAGTGAGCTGCATGCTGAAATCAATGAAATGAGGAGGCAGCATGAAGTTTGCATGCTGCTTGCCTCAATAGGACTGGGCAATGAGTAATTGTGAATTGTGACCTTCCTGCCCAAAACTGGGAGTATTCTAACTTTTCTCTCATGGTCCTTTTGTCGGATAGCGTTAGCTCAAGTTGGTTTTCGTGGTGCTCATCTGTTTGACAATAAGCTTTCTCCTTGCTGCAGGTATGATTGACAGTCTTGATCCTTCTGATAAGGCCTTCATATGATTCTCTTCTACATTATCAGGTTGGGACTATTGTAAGGAATTTTAATAATATGGCTTTGCTGTTTAAAACTATGTAGATCCTGATTTTCTCCTTGTATTCAGGTTCTGTTTTTTCATTTAGCCACATGGCCTTGATTTTTGTAATGAAGTTTGCTTCCTTGAGAATTTAAATGGTCCTCAGTTTAGCATATTAAATTGTAAATATTTTCCATGTAAAGGGGGCAATTGACCTGTGTTAACTAGCAAAGTAGCCATTTCAGTTAGATCTAAACTAAATCTTTCTTCTTTGTGCAATTGATGAGTAAATGGCAGAGCAAACCAATCTCAAGCGGATGCTGGAGATCTGAAATAAAAACAGTAAGTACTGGAAAAACTCAGCAGGTCCAGCAGCATCTGTGGAAAGAGAAACAGAGTTACTGTCTCGAGTCCAATATCACTGTTCTTCAGAGGAGAAGAAGCAGAATTATATTGGACACAACATTAACTCTGTTTTTCTCTCCACAGATGATGCCAGACCTGCTGAGTTTTTCCAGCACTCTGTTTTTATGTAAATCACCTTGAAGTTGGAAAGCACTGCTTTGCCATTGCGCTCAGCTTTGGGCCCTCATTTGTCTTTAGACCATTTCTGAATGCAGATTTGATTTGGGAGAAAAGTGAAAAGTGATGAAAATTACTCTTTGCTGCACTTTGACCTTTTTTTTTAAACAGAATTGTCAGCCCAACACTTTTTCTGCAATTCTCTTCAGGGCCTTGCTTTGGTCCAATCAGGCCTGTGTGTCTGAGCTTTTTCAGGGTTACATGATGGAAGTTTGGGGAAGAGAACTGATTTTGATTTAATGGTTTCAGCATAACATACCAGCTCTGTGATAAAGGCAGACAAAGTGAGAAAATAATGTGTAAAGCACAATGACAATGTCTGTTATATTATAATGTTGCTGGAATGGAATGCACTCTGGGTGAGGGAACTTCAATGTCCAGCAACAAGAGTCCTGAAAGACTGGGACTGTGGTAGGTAGTAAGTGAGACAACAAAGAGGAAAAAACCTACTTTATCTTGTCCTCACCAATCTACCTGTTGCAGATGCATCTGTCTTCACACTGAGCACACCAACCATCGTTTTTATAGTACTACCACCATTTTAAATGGGATAGATTGAGAACAGATCTTGCAGCTCAAGAATAGGAATCCATGAGGCACTGTGGGCCATCAACAGCAGTATGACTGTATTCAACTACAATCTGTAACCTCATGGCCTGCCATGCTCCTCACTCGAACATTACCAAGACACCATCCCTGTTTCAAAGAGGACTGTAGGAGAAAATGCACATCACAATGAGATGCCAACCTAGTCAGGATACAACTCAGGGCTACATCCATGCTAAATAGCGGAAGCAGAATGAATCGACAGATCTCAGTGCTGCCACAACTAACGTATTAGATCAAAGCTCTGCAGACCTGCTATACCATGAATGGTGCTAGGTATTTAAACAACTAACTGAGAAGGAGAAGCCTTGAACACCCCCATCCTCAATGATGGGAGAACCCAGTCAGTGCAAAAGACAGGGCTGAAGCATTCGCAACTGTCTTCAGCCAGAAGTGCCAGCGGATGATCCAACTTGCCCTCCTCCTGAGGTCTCCAGTATCACAGTTACCAGTCTTCAGCAAATTCAATTCACCCAAGATTATATCAAGAAATGGCTGAAGGCATTGGATACAGTGAAGTCTATAGGCCCTGGTCGGAAAAGTGTCAGATGAGCCACCAATCAGGAGCCCAATTGATCCACTTTAGTGGCCAATTAAGGGCCTCTCCTGCCTCCACTGGCATTGTCCCTGCATTTGGGTGCTCTGCTGTTTGGGGAGACTGCAGGATAAATCCGGTTGGTCCCCCAGTGGGCAGCGGTGGTGACGGAGCCCTCCTTTTGGCATTCCATGGCCCACAGAGGGCCCCCAAACCACCAGTGGCAATGGCCACCTCTGTGGCATTGGTGTCACTTCCCCTCAATGATGACCCCACCCCTCACTTCTAGACCTCACTTTCCTGACTTTGAGGATATACGGCCATTGATGCACATCATCCTCCTGGTGCAATCTCAGCAATGTCCACCCTTGGTTGGGCTGACAGCCCTTGGGGTGGTTTCCGATCTTTAATAGGATGGCAGCTCTACTATAAGCACTTAATTGGCTAGCACTGGCAAATTACAGCCTCAGGTTCTGCTCTCCGCTGACCCGGGGTCGCTCCCTGCTTTTGGCCATGGCAATGAGACCCCTGCCCCCTCCGCAAAATGCTGCCTCTGGAATCACTATCAGATAACCTTATTTGGTTTAGAAATATCATTTTGCATTGTCAGATTTGTGTCATAACTTATCTAATAACAACAGCAAATGAACAACAATGATTTTTTAAACACAGAAGGCCTCTGGGACATCAATCTGAAAAAAACTAACTCATGAAAAAAGCATGCATCAACTTATAATGCTAAAGAAATAAATTGAAAAATAAATCCATGTGTTCAAATGCTAAAGGAATCTCTCAAAACTGAAGAGTAGTTCAGAAACCTGAAAGAACGTGAATGAGATGAATGTTCTCACGGAAGTCAGGTTTTACATATCAGAGTGTAACATTATGTCTGAACCAGGCTAATTGATTTCTGAACGGCAAAATAAACATCCTGCAGTTAAAACATAAAACTACACATTATCCATGACCTGCTATTTGCCCGCTTTGCCTTGTCAACCAAGCAAAGCCCTCCCAGCTGGTTGCCAACCCCCATACTTGTCCTGAATCACTAGCTTTTATCATACTATAATTTGCTGTCCATTAGCTGCCCAAATCCCATACTTTGGAATTTTCTCCCCAAGGCTTTTTACCATTTTGCCTACCTTTAAGATCCGCATTAAAACCTATATAGTTGACCAAATGTTCAATCGTTTCTCTTACTATCTCCTTCTTTGATTTTGGATCCACATTTTACTTACACCCCAGTAAAGTCCCTCAAGATGCATTCTGTGTTATTGAAGTGCAAGTAGTTGCTTATCTGATATAGGAGAGTATAGTATGCAATAGGGACATTTTCATATGTATATTTTCACGTGCAAATAAGTTTTTTTAAATTAAAATTTTGTTGAATGTGATATATGACAAATGTAATGTATGATAAATGGAAGGTTCATAATACAGCAGAAAGCTTAAGTGGATATAGAAAGTGTAAGGGAATAAGAGGGCAGATAAAGAGTATGAGAATAGGTTAGCAGCTAACATATACAGGAAACAAAAAAAATCTTTTTTTAAAACATATGAGTAGTAAAATGGTAGTCAAGGAAGGGCTAATTAAAGCCCTAAAAGAAAATAGTCTTTTGGAGGGAGGGGGCATGGCTGAGGCACCAAATGAATACTTTGTGTCTGTCTTCACTAAAGAAGAAGGTGTTGTCAATGTAATGATTCAGAAGGGGGTACTAGCACAAAGGATAGGATAAAATTGGATAAAGTGGTGGTGTTTAAATGATTGTCAGCAAACAATGTAGAAAGTTCGGATAGAATGATTCTTAGGTAACTGAGGAAAATAAGCGTTGGAATTGTGGAGGCTCTGGTCGTAATCTTGCAATGCTCTTTGAACATTGGGCTGGTGCCAGAAGACTGGAGAATTATAAATGTTACCCCTCTGTTTTAAAAAAGGGGAGAGGGATAAAACCAGAAACTCAGATCAATTAGCTTAACGTAGCTTAACGGGGAAACTTTTAGAGACAATAATCCAGGGCAGAATTAATTGGCATTTGGAAAAGTACAAGTTAATAAATAAAAGTTAGCATGGATTTGTTAGAGGCAAGTTAGGTTTGTCTAAATTGATTGATGAGGTAACAGAGAGGGTTGATGGGGTTGTATGGTTGATGTTGTGTATGTGGACTTTCAAAAGGCATGTGACAAAGTACTTCGTAAAGAACTTATTAGCAAAGTTGAAGGCCATGGACTTAAAGGGACAACAGTGGTGCAGATACAAAATTGGTTAAAGGGCAGTTGGAATGGTTGTTTTCCAGAGGGAGGTATGCAGTAGTGAGTCAGTATTAGGATCACTACCCTTTTTTTATTCATGAAGCTTGGACATGTGGTAAAACAATGAGGAGGGAAGTAATAGAATTCAAGCTAGTGAAATGGGCAGACAGATGGCCAATAAAATTTAACACCAAGAAATATGAAGTAATACATTTTGGTAGGCAGAATGAGGAGAGCCATATAAAATAACAGGATAATTATAAAGGCATGTTGGAACATAAAGAAATTGGGCTGTATATACTGTATATACAGGCACAGGGGTGACAGGGGAATGAGACTTGCTGCAAGTTGACACACAGGCAGCAGAGCTTTGGATGACCTGAACTTCACAGAGGGTAGAATGTGGGAGACCAGCCTGGCGTGCATTAGAATAGTTGAGTCTAGAGGTAATGAAGGCATGGCCGAGGGTTTCAGCAGCAGATGAGCTGAAACAGGACAAAATCGGCAATGCTGCAGAGGTAGAAATAGGTAGTGTTATACAGATCTTTTAAGGTGGCAAGACAAGTTGAGAATGCTGTTTTAAAAGCACATGGGACCCTTAGTTTCATCGCTAGAGGCATAAAATACAATAACAACTTACAGTTATAAAGCAGCTTTAATGTAATGACAATGCACAGCAGCGTTGTAAAACAAAGTATGACACCAAATCACATAAGGGGATATTAGGTCAAATGACCACAAGCTTGGTCAAGGAGGTAGATTTTAAGGAGTGTCTTAAAGGAAGAAAGCAAAATAGAAAGGCATTGGGGTGTGGGGAGGATATTCCAGAGCTTAGGGCCTAGGCAACTGAAGGCACAGCCACCAATTTTTAAACTGTAATTGTGGATGCACAAAAGGACAGAATTAGAGGAATGTAGATAACGCAGTGGGTTGTGTGGCTGAAGGAGATTACAGAGCTAGGGAGGGGTGAGGCTATGGAGGGATTTGTAAACAAGGATGAACATTTTCAAATCAATCTGTTACTTGAGAGGGAGGCAGTGTAGGTTAGCGAGCACAGGGGTGACAGGGGAATGAGACTTGCTGCAAGTTGACACACAGGCAGCAGAGCTTTGGATGACCTGAACTTCACAGAGGGTAGAATGTGGGAGACCAGCCTGGCGTGCATTAGAATAGTTGAGTCTAGAGGTAATGAAGGCATGGCCGAGGGTTTCAGCAGCAGATGAGCTGAAACAGGACAAAATCGGCAATGCTGCAGAGGTAGAAATAGGTAGTGTTAGCGATGGCACGAATATGACATTAGACCATCCTGGAGTCAAATGTGACACCAAGGTTGCAGTCAAGAGTGGCTTGCTCTCACAGGGAGAGGCATGGGGTTGGTAACTAGGGAACAGAGTTTGGAGCAGGTACCGAAAGCAAAGGCTTCAGTCTTTCCAATATTTAATTTGAAGATATTGCTGCTCATCTAGCATCGAACGTTGGATAAGCAGTTTGATGATTTAGCCACAGTGGAGGAGTCGAGAGAGGTGGTGGTGAGGTAAAGCTGGGTGTAATCGGCATACATGTACAAGTAAAGCTGTGCCTTCAAAAGAAGTCACTGAGTGGCTGTGTGTGGGTAGGAAATAGGAAGGGACCAAGGATAAATCCTTGGGGGGCATCAGAGGTAACCGTGTGGGAGCAGGAAAAGAAAACATTGCAAGTGATTCTTTGGCTATGATTATAGCAAAGATATTTTGCTAATCTTCTTTAAAATGCTGGTTTCCCTCAACTGGAGTTTGTGTTCAATTCTAGGTACTGTAATTTAGAAAGGATTTCGAGGCCTTAGACATGGTGCACAAGAGATTTACTAGGATGGTACTTGTGATGAGGACTTCAATTATGTTGGGAACTGGAGAAACTGGGATTGTTCTCCTTACAGCAAAGTCGGTTAAGGGAAGAATTAGTAGAGGTCTTTTGTTTTGATAGAGTAAATAAGGAGAAACTGTTTCAGTGTCAGAAGGGTCAGTAACCAAAGGACACAGATTTACCGTGAATAACAAAAGAAGGGAAATGAGAAAGCATTTTTTACACAGCTAGATATTGTGTCATGGAATACACTGCCTGAGAGAGTGTTTGAAATGGATTCACACAGTAATTGTCAAAAGGGAATTGGATAAACACTTGAAGGGAAAAAAAATTGCATGGCCTGGAGGAAATAGAGGGGTGTGGGACAATTTGAATAGCTCAATCAAAAGCTGTCATGGGCACAATGGGCCAAATGTCCTCCTTCTGTGCTGTTTCATTCTATGATTCCATGAGTAATTGCTTCATAATAGTCCAAGAAAATAGTAAAACAGTAAGGAATATGATTACAATGTACTATTCAGCTTTACATCTTTTAGCATCAAGAACCAGAACCAAAATCAACTCATATCTTGTTGATTGGAAAGCATTGGGTTTGTCTAAACCTATTTTTTCTTTTGCAATTATGCCTTAGCGAAGGAAACTCAGTTTAAACTTCCTATGCATTATCTGGATTCATTGTATAAAATCGATTAAGGTGAAAATAGCTCAATTAAGGCTGTTTATTCAAATCAGAACCTAAACAAATAAAATCACACATTCCATAGTGGTAGGAAACTTTAAAATTAGATATGAATATATCTATTAATAAGATATTTAGCATAACATTACAGACAGGGGAGGGAGACAAAACTGAACGCGATTTTCTTGCCATCTATCTGTAAGCAGAGGTATTTTAATTTTTTAAATAGGCTGTGGCATGTTTCTCTAAACTCTGTTTGCGAGGTCAACTTTTAAAGTGATTCGCAGCAAACTCTTTTTTGGGTTAAATCAGAAATGTGGTTTATTCACACATTCAAACCTGGGGAATGGTCACAACTTCATATGCCTACACAAGTACACAATAAGAAGATAGGAAAGAGGGATTTTTACAACTATGAATAACTTAAAAGTAAAAGCACCACAGGTATGAATGAGTTCACATGATTGCCAGAGTCCAGAAAGTCAGAGTTCAGTGAAGGTTTCTTCATGGACCATTCAGGTGGGTTCAGTTAGCTAAAGCAGGAGTTTGCAGAATTCCTTTAAGGTTGACAATGACACAGTGAGATAAGTTGGGTATGCAGAGACTTGGGGCAGAATTTTATGTTTGTCAGGCGGGCGGGCCTGACCCAATCAGCGGCAGGCAGGGAGCTGATCTCCGCTGACGAAACGAGCCAATGGGGAACCGGCAGTCTGTATAAAGAAAGGCCAGGCAGCCTACTTCAGGCTGTTCACCATGGCCAGTGACCGGGCTCCAGAGGAGGTGAGGGCAAAGGAGGAGGAGGGCAGGCTGTAGGGTAGGCCAGTGGAGGGCCAATATGCCCCTCAGTTCTCCGATGCCTGCCTTGCTGCCGTCCTTGAAGAGGTGTCCAACCATCGGGATGTCTTGTTTCCAGAGGATGGGAGGAGGAGGGCCCCCCACGTCACCAGGCAGGCGTGGCAGGAGGTGGCGGAGGCTGTAAGCTCCCATGATGTGTGGTGCACAGGAACCCAGTGCCGCAAGCGCTTCAATGATTTGTTGCGCTCTGGAAGGGTGAGTACCATGTTGGCCTTGGCCATTTTACCCAGCAGGTAGCCTTAGCCTTTGAGCATCCCACCCCCGCCCCCCACGTCTTAGTGTCATTACTGCACTGGGCATTTGGTGCACGCTGGGTGGGCAAACAGATAGTGACCATGCTTACATCAGCCTTAGTGGTTGAGGAGAAGATGGGTTCTCCCCGCAGCATATGTTGGTGTTTGTCGCATTTGAGTAGTCTGGGGGTAACCTGCAGGGGAGGCAGCTAGACACATACTCAGAACTCCAACACATGTCTTATTGATAGTGATGAGATGGTGGAAGGGGAGCCCCAAGGTGTCAAGGCCAAGAGCCATCTGCTGGCCTCGGCACCGCACCTAGTTGCGCCTCCTTGCCATGGACGCTAAGACCCGTGTGTTATTCAAAGTGATGGATGCCGGATGTGTCCAAGGTGGCCAATGGGGGAGGGAGTTGGGAGCAGCCGTACTATCTTCTGGGGACTGATCACCAGTTGTGTGGACAGGAGCCGCTGGAGGCCTCAGATGGGCCACTGTGGTTGGGGTGCGGCGTGCGCGTGCAGAGTACATGAGCAATCAGCCCCAATAAATGCTCTTCTCTGTTCTGCAGGCAAAAACAGAACAATATCCAGGAGCATCAGTGGACTGGTGGTGGGCACGCTGCAGCACCTCACCATGTACGAGGAGCAGGCCATGGAGCTGGGGAGGAAGCAGGCGGCCAGGTCAGCAGGTGTCAGCGAGGCTGGGGTGCAGCAACCAGTATTTGAGGTCCACAGTCCCATCCACTCTGTCTCCCCACCATCCAAAGCACTGATGTTTGCTGCAATCATTAATGCAGCAACACTGCTTATTCACAGACTGATACAGTCAGACGTGTGGGTCATTCACAAAGGCCCCTTGGCCTCTTGGGGATGCACGTCTCTAGCACCGTCCAAAGTCGCCTTATCCCATTTGTGACCACTATCTCCATGGTCTAACATGCCATGGCATCGCTGCTGCACAGCCAAAGACTTATTGCATCTTAGGAGGGTTTGTACCTCCACCACCCTTTCAGCCAGTGTGTCCTACATTACTCTGTCCAAAAGGTCCTCAGCACCTCACCTGTCAACCTCATGGCACTCAACTTAAATAAATGCCACCAAGTTAGTCATCCCTGTGCCAAGGGGAAATGTTGCTTTGTGTCCACCTGGTCTATGCCCCTCATAACGGTATGAAGGTCAATAATGTGACCTGTCAATCTCCTGTGCTCCACGCCAAATGTCGCAAGTGTTTGCGATGTTTCCTCCCCACTCCAACTCTCCAGGCCAGTATGCATCCAGGTCAGGAACCCCTGCACTCTCCCCACTCCAGTGCCATCCCTCCCATGAAGTGCAGGTCACAACTGAACGCAAAAGTGTAGATGTGGCCTTGACAGCATTTTCTGCACTTGCAACATGACCTCCCTTTTCCTACATTTCATTACTTGGCTAATGAAGGCAAGTCTGGCTTTGACCTTGTTAAACGCCTTATGTTCCTGTTCTGCTACCTTAACGGGTCTGCCCAGCAAGGTCCCTGTAATCGTCGTGACTTCCCACGGTCCTACCATTACTCATGTATTCCCGTACCTTGCTTGTTTTGCCCAAGTGCTTAACCTCACACTTATCCACATAACATTCCATGTGGCATTCCTTAGGCCATCTGACCAGACTGTCTGTATGCACGTGTAATATTTGGGCCTCCTCTTGACTATTTACCATCCCACCGATGTTCGTCTTAGGTTCCTTAGGTTCTTGAAGGGTGAGTGCATTATGAGGCTGGGGTGGGGCAGGGATGAAAGGTGTTACTGACTGAATACTAACTGATGCAGTGTCTTTGTTAATTTCAGCATCACCACCAAATGACCACCAGCATCAAGTCCAGAGCCCTCCCTCCGCACCTGATGGGCATCAATTGCAACTTGCATCACATCCTTTCAGCGAGCCAGGCACCAGCACAGCCACAAACACTTTGGTGGGGATTATAACGTCGGCTAGTGTCACAGGGCACAGTGGAGAGGGCACTTCACAATTGCTGGAGGAGATGGCACGGACAGAGAGAGTGCCGATGGCGCCAGCAGCCGGAGGACTGCAGGGGACCAGGCACGTGCTGAGTCCAGCAGTGATGATGTGCCTCTGGAGATGTCACCAATGCAGCAGCTGCAGGACAAGTGGCAGGATTCGCAGGAGCATCTTGGCAGGGTTGCATGAGGGTGTGCTTCAGTTGGTCTCTGTGGTGGAGGAACCTAGGCAAAGTGTCAGTGATGGCATGAACCTCAGGACAGAGCTTTAGGCTTCCTCCAATGAGAGATTGGTAACTCTCATGGAGAGGGGCTTCCAGCAGACTGTGAATCTTCTGATTGGGTTACGCTCTGACCTGCAAGTCCTCGTGGCGGTAATGGCCACAGGTGGTCATGGGCAATGTGGGCGATGTTCTGGGCACCAAGTGTCGCTGCTCGGTGTCCATCCACCTGCGGTGAGCAGGGAGGGCCAATGTGACCTCACATCAGCGCAGCAGCTGCCTGTCATCTCTGCGAGCTCCTCTCAGGGCGCTCCGGATGAGGGCAGCAGCTCCTCTGCCTCTCTGCCAGTGACCATTGCATCTGTTGAGGCTGCGACAACTGGGGAGATGCCAGCTGTGGAACTGGCCACTCCCTCCCAGGCGGGGCCAGCACAGGCTCCACGGGCCAGAGGACGGCCGCTAAGGTCATCGAGGCCAACAGGACAACAGAGTCAGCAGGCTGTCTCACAAACCACTCCAAGTGATGGGGCGGCACCTAGACATAGCACCCACAAACGTAAGCATAAGGCACATTAGGCACTCCATGGGTTTGTCACTGGTGATTGTGTAGGCCTTAGATTAGGGAATGTTTCATTATGTACGAGAAAGTGACATTTGTGTTTTATTTTGGACTGAATAAAATCCACTTTTCTGACCATGGCTGAGGGTATTTCTTTGCGCTGCATTTGTATGTTTCACAGACATATCATGAATGTTTGAGTGGACATTGATGTTTCTGCACTAAGCCCTTAGTTGCAGTTGATAAGGTGGAAGATGTAGCACCTAAGTACCACGTGTGGAAGCGCCAGGCAATGCTGGTCCTGCTGATCCATGTCTGTGGAGCTAGCTGAAGGTTCGTTGCATTAAAGTGTTCCGGTTGTCCCTGCCTCCTTGGTGTAAAAACGGGTTGGCGTGCTGCCCCTCATCATTGCCCTGTGCTTCCTCACCCTCTGAGCCACTGCTGGATTCATCATGTGCAGCCTCATCCACAGTGTCAAGGTCTTCATCGTCAACTGCATCCCCCCTTTCCAGCGCAAGATTGTGCAGAGCGCAGCATGCTACCACTATTACAGAGACCCGATCTGGTGGGTACTGGAGTGCGCCCCCTGAGCGGTCCAGGCAATAGAAGGGCATCCTGAGAAGACCGATGGCTCTCTCCACCACAGCCCTTGTAGAGTCGTGGCTCCTATTGTACCACTGCTCAGCTTCTGTTCTTGAATGGCGGAGAGTTGTCATGAGCCACTTTCTGAGGGGATAGCCCTTGTCACCCAGCAGCCATCCATCCAGCCAAGCCAAAGGACTGAAGAACCCCGGCACTTGGGAGTGTCTGAGGATGTAGGTGTCGTGGGAGCTGCCTGGGTACCTTGCACAAACCTGTAGAATCAGCATCCTGTGATCACACACTATCTGCATGTTCATGGAGTTGAAGCCCTTCCTGTTGACGAAGGCACCGGACTCACCTGCTGGCACCTTGAGGGCCACATGTGTACAGACTATAGCACCCTGGACGTGGGGGAAGCCAGCAATGGCTACAGAGCCTCTGCTCACTGTGTCTGGCTTGCCTGGTCCCAATGGAAGTGGATGAAGGTCAATGCACGCCTGAACAGAGCGTCTGTAACCTGCTTGACACAAGTGTGGACAGCTGATTGGGAGACACCGCAAAGATCACCCACCGAGCCCTGGAAGGAGCCAAATGCATTGAGGGCAACTGTGACCTTCAGAGTCGCTGGCATGAGGTGTCCACCCACACAGTTAGGAGAGATCTCTGGGCCAATCATCTGACAGATAAAGTGCACTGTCCCCCTTGACAGTCGGAGCCTCCTTCGGCACTGCACCTCAGTCATATGAGGTAGCTGCTTCACCGCCTGTATACCCTGGCAGCAGGATAGTGGCATCTTCTGTGGCCCCTTCCACCTTGGGCAACCTCTTGGCTCTGCGCCCCTTGTGCCTGCACCTGGCCTCCCAAAGGTGGCTCCCCTGGAGGCTGATTGTCCACTCCTGGCCTCCTCCTTATTCTATCCCTCCCTTCCTCCTCAGAGGAGCTGCCTCCAGTGGCGATTTCAGAACCCATACCCAGGCTAAATGGAGGCCTCCGGAAAGCTGCAGGCCCGATAAAGATTACTGTCTGCAGATTGCTGAGCTGAAGCTTCAAAGTACAGAGAAAGCTATTGGAAATTGATCGGAACTGCTAACAATCACACAGGCAAGTTTAAAACACTTTCTGCATTAAATACTTCAGATAAAACATCAACAACCTCTCTGAGCCCTCATATCGGCCCGTGGATGAGCTTTGTTAAAAAATCAGATACCCGCCTGCCCTTTGGGCCTGTGCGCCAAGGTGAAGTTCACACAGACTCATCAAAATCGGCGTCAATTGCTGAGTTACGGGACTTAACAAGGCCTTTAATTAATGGCGGGCGCACGTCACGCTTCATAGCACCTGCCCAGTTAGATATCGCGACGGAATGCTCTGACGTCAGGATGCTCGCCCGACGTCAGTGCGCGACATTTTAAGCGCTGACATGCAGGCTCCATCACCCGCACTTCATCCATAAAATTCTGCCCTTAGTCTGCTCAGCAGATGATGGCAGATATCTTCTAGAGAAACAGGCTCCAAGGAGGCTTAGACTTGATGAAGGCTATTAGTCAGCCTGGAGTCCTGCTTTGATGTTTCCAGACTAGAGTTTAATCAGCAGGCTGAGTTGCGAGTCTAGCAATGTAATGCTGAAACTTTGCAAAGGCCAGAAGCTTAGGCCGTGTGACGTTGTCCATTAATGAATCAGTTGCAGACTAATAAGCAGTTTCTATGCCTCTGGTCAAAATCCATTGTTTACCTTAGGATATTGATGGTGGCTTTTAGCACTTCTGCAGGTATACCAAACTTCTTTAGCTCTCCCTTTGTTATAGAACAGGCTGGGGAGACAAGTTGTTTGCTAATCCCTGGTATTGTTGATTGTAATGTATCCTCACAATGAGAGGTATGAGATTCCACAAGGATGAGGGTTGAGTCTTTGTCTTGTAACTGCTGTTGGAAATTTCTAGAAATTGTAGCCAACTTATGAATCATGTGATCTGTAGCAACCATCTTTTGGTTCTGCAAGATCCACTTCTAAATATGCAACACGGTAAGGTTTGATTTAAAAATAAAATACTGCAGATGCTAGAAATCTGAAATAAATGTTTGATTTAAACAGTTTATGATTGCTTTCATGTCTTAGGGACATGAGAAAATTTACACATTTGTCAATAATCAGACTCTATTGTTTGTTTTGTGTAGTTAGGTGATGATCTCCTATTAATATACATGCAGGATCTAACAGATGTGCCCAGATTCACTTCAAGTGACCAACAGACAGAAAGAATTATAACTATTGTAACTTTAATGATATTACAGTTTAGTCATTTTTAATCAAAGGACAAGATAAAGTTCCTCACATTTAAAACGGGTTCTTTGACAGTACATTTAACTTTAGAAATAAATTGTATTTTAACAACTAACCATGTTTTCATGAAATAACATTGTATATTGGTACATGTGTATGAGATAAATCATTTTAAATGCTTTGAGTAAACCAAGCACTTCTACTTATCAGTCACCACCGGGAGGTAGAATTCAAAAGAGTAGCTTAGTAAAGCAAGCTGCATTTTTCTGAGGTATTCTTACCAATGGTAGATGGCATGGAAGACTGTGTATTCCAAATATTCACGGGAAAGAGCTGACAGAACAGATGTGCTCTGGAATCATAAATGGATACAGTGGTTTGTAAGCAATTCCATGGCAATGCCTTTTTCCATGACTGATGACTTTACTTGTATCGACTGATTATTTTATTTCTTCACTGTAAGATGCTTAAATATTAACAGCTGCAAGTTGCGGCATGTGAATTGAAGCACTAAACAAGCACCCATGCTCTATTTTAAAAAGCTTTTCTCCATTGACCATTTCATTCCTAGTACATTTCAAAGTTAATACGACCTGCTCCCTCAGGGCAAGCCAGGGACTATATGAATAGATTGCGTGTTCAATTCTCACTTAGAACGACTCCAAGTAAGCAATGCTTTTAATTTTTTCAAATACATTTCCAGTTGAGTTCTCCACAGTCACATAAGGCTCCACTGTGTCGAGTCCAGCCCAGCCGTGAGTGGAAACAAATATGTTCACTTATAGGATTTGGATACTTGTGTCCTTTTATGGACATATTGCATTCAACAACACTTTATGAGTGTTGTCACTTGGTCCTTGTCTTTACTTAACAGGGTCTGAGCTGCTGTAATTTGATCCAACATATGCGAGATCACAATGTTGATTAAATAACCCCTCATCTTATATGAAGCCATCAGCTGAATATGACTACTGTTCTTCAAAACAGATATATATTCTTCTGTTTCAAAGTGTTTTTTTTTATATACAGTTGTATCAATGTGTAGTGCATGTATGCCTAAGGGTTTGGCAGTTTAAAGACATCTTTAACTATATTGCAGAGAATGGAAGTGAACCTTCTGTTTACTGCTTTATGCTAAACATTTTTAAAAGACCATTTGTGCTCAAAGGAAAATCCTGGCTTTAAATGTGCACAATATTCCACATTATATACATGTCATTTCAGAGTGCAGTTGGAATAATGCAGTGTCAAATCTGTGTGACAGATTGAGGTGAAAGCTGGGAATGAAGCCTGCATGAAGAAACTGACTTGTCTGGAACAGGCACCCTATGGAAATTTTCCTGTAGGCTACAAGGAACCAGTTTTCCCAACATGTAAAAGATTGGAATTGAAGTGGTCAAGTATTTTACTTGGAAAATTTATTTTATGTTCAGGAAACAACGTGGAAAATAATTTGTTTATGGACAATGCTGCCATCTACTGTCCATTAAGAGTGCTACACTGTGCTCTTATGTCATTAAGAAAGTGGAACTGAACTATAAGATCATGTGCAATGTCCCAGGAAATTAAGGGTGAGCCAGTTGGCAAGACACGGTCACAGGTTGCATTCTTCCGTTGATCATCTTATTCTCAATTAATCACAACAGCAAATATTTGAGTAAATTATTCCTATCTTACCATCTCTTTAAAATATTCAGGAAAATCCGGTTATATTTTCTTCTTCGGCCAAAAGAGAGTTAACTACCATAAATATAGTGGTGTTGATGAGTTGGTGCTTTCAAGTTTACTTTAACCAGTTTCATCCAAGACAGACTTGAAAGGGAAACACAGAAAATCACCCAATGCTGCTACACATGTAGACCTTCCACGCCACTCAAGCAGCTAAATTGAAATATGCAGAGGCAATGGTAAATATATTGTTCATCCAGATTTGGAGTGTGCAAAGCTTCATTGAAATGGCCTAATGAAGATTCCATAAGCGACAATATAGACATCCTAGTAGTTGGCTTGATCAAAATGTGCTCCCCTTCACATTGTCAACTTGATTTGACTCTTCCTGACAGCCTTAATTTCAAACAGTTTTTACTGGCTGCCATATACTCAGATACATTAACTTATAATTGACAAGTCAGTCATCTTAATATGGAGAGGATGGCCATGTAGGCGACGTTATGAAGTTCCAGCCTTAATTACTTAAAGATATCAATGGAATAAACCATCCACTGAAATGAAGGCACATGTTGTGTCTTTTGTTCTGAATAAGAATTCATTTTTGATTCTATTCCTCCCTCCATGATTTTATATAATTATACTGTAGCAAAATCTTTACGTTCTTAATAAGCCCGGAGCATCAATTTTGTTGTTGGTTGTTCATTAGTTATCTTTTATGATGGGACCAATGCATAGGGTTGTTCTAGAAACAAACTTTTTAGTCCACTCCTACCTACTTATCACTTTTCAGGCACTTCAATGTAAAATTATACAACATTAGTGTAAATTGTCCAGCATTAATGGTACCTACTCACTTCCTGGTTTTACCTTGAGGAAAATATAGCTCATTATTCCTTTGATGCAGAAACAGATAGCTTCTTGTTTCAAAAACAGCAGTGGTTTCATCTGAGGTGGGGTCAGTGCAGGCTAACTGCAGCAGCCTGTTTCATTATGGTGCTCTCAGTTGTGCTGAGGTATCAACAATAAAGTGTAGAGGTTAATTTGAAACCATCAGAATGCAGGGTTGTGCACAGGTGTGCTCAAGCACTATACTTTATATTGTTTTAGACCACAAAATGTATAACTTTTATTTGTACAGTTCTTTACAGGCAAATGAAGATTTATTAATAATTTTGGCCCCCAAGTGTAGAATTTGACAGTACCACATATATTCTATCTTAAAATATGCAATGTTCAATTCACAGATACCATATATATATGTGTATATGTGTATATATATGTATGTGTGTGTGTGTATATATAAAAATGTGTGTGTATATATAAATATATGTGTATAATATATAAATATGTATATATAAATATATATGTGTATATATATACATACATATATGTGTGTGTGTGTATTCTGCTTTCTAATAAATTATCTCTTCTTTGCTGTATAGTCTAAATATTGTCAGCCTGGTACATGCTGGTTGTTGCACAGTAACAGAATCTTGTAAAATATTTTTTTATTAAATGCACTGTCTTAATCTAATTTATGCAACATCAATGATAAAATAGGCTGAGATAATAATATTGATAGAAAAAGGAGAACTGAATTACAAATTAGTTCTTTTTTACAAGGAGTGTCCTGGCAAGCCCTCTGTGTTCATATGTATTCAATTGTTTTATATCCTACAGCAATCCAGCTTTGTAAAGTTCAGCTGCATTTGACAGCCTGAATCTCTCATTGTATTTCACTTCCACCAAAAGGAAGGTTTCTTACAGGCATACTGGGATCACAGGATGTAGGACGAGTGGGAATTCTGGTATCTCAATGGTCTCACCTTCTTTAATTCCGTCAGACTGCTAGTAGGCAGGTGTAACTATCCCGCAAAAAATTGTTGAGTGTAGACCTTGCCTACTTCAATGATGTTAGCAGGCCATTTAGACCTCCAAGGAAATTAAGATTCTGCCTTTTTGAATGAAATTTTGCCCTGTTTGAATTTTGCGGGCTGAGAGGTTTTGAAAGTACTTTTCTTCTCATCGTTGCCTCCTTAGTGGATCAATCTTAATCAGAAGTCCAAAATGATGTGTGATGTGACAAATGCAAGTTATTCTCCATCTGTGGCCTCTGTAGGTCAGGGAGATGCACCTTCAGGCCACAAAGGAATAAACTTGTCTTAAGTAATTTAAATTTCTAATTTATACATTTGTATCTACTTTCCGTTATGAATATTGCTACTTGCTTAAAGTGAACAAAATCATGAAGCTAACAATGAAGAAACATACATTTTTCAGAAGGTGTTAATTCCAAACTTATCATCATTCCCCTTCATGTTGTATTTTTTTTAATTAACTCCAATTAGTATTTCATAGGGATTTGGGATTCTCTGCTGGAATCAAAAAATAGTTTTATTTTGTCTTAATGGAATTGAGTTTTTCAGACTCCATGTTAATCACTATACTTTCATCATTCCATTCAGTGAGGCTCCTTTTCTGGATGTCTTCCTGTAACTATTTTGATGCATTCAAGAAATATGAATTCTCTGAAACAATCTAATTTTTTTCACCAAAGCTTAAAACAACAGTTGCACATGATTCTGCAAAATGAACCTGTGCAATTATTGAGCAGAGCATGCTGGATATACCTTCCTTACCCAAGTGTGACAGCCTGATGATTTTTGTTGAGTTGCATTGTTCTTTGAGCTGTTACTAGAATCTCACTAATAATATATCAAATCTCATTGGCATGAAATTGCATTATGCAAACATTAGTGTACAAACTCTTGATGTGTTTCAACACAATTCCCTTGTCTACTACTTTATCAGCAATTTAAAATATTTAAATTAAATGGGATAATGCCTTCAATAAATTAATTGATAAATACATTTAATATGAATTCCTTAAACATTTGCAGCCTTATTTTGTAACTTCATATTTTCTAAATAACCCATTTTAAAGATGTGCACTTTTAGCATCAATGGGAAATCATCTCATACATGCTTTTTTCTAGTCATATCACTCATTAAAATTGAATATGGGAGGTTCCTACAAGTAACTCAAGAGGAAGGCACATGATTATGATGCATGGAGAAAGGAGCAGAAGACCTGCCCTTTGACAGACCACTACTCCACTTTTATCAGGGGAGAAGATTGACCATCTGCCCAATGCCACGAGATTCTTTTCTGGATCCTGGTAATTCTGCGTTCCAGTAAGTTGAAGGAGGAAAGTTTTGGGAATATGTGGCAGGAACAATAGTGCTACTGAATGCAAAGTGGACAACAGTTGCGAGGTGTAATCTTGCTGTAGTGGAGATAAATTTCTTCTGTAGTTATGCTGGTAAACCATGTAATTTGGTCTGCTGAGGTGAAAAAATTGACAGGCAATGTTCCATCAGCTCCCACTATCTGACACTATTTCTAAGATTATGCATCAGGAATGAAGTTAAAGGGATAAAGCAGCTGTAAATGGACATATTATAACTGGACATAAATGACAGGAATACATCATATGACATATATCCTGTTGTTTGTCATTTTACAATGTTGGGTGCTGAAGTGTTGGTGCATTTCTAGTGTCCAACACTTTCCATGAGGTGTAGGAGAGGGTTAAATTCTAAAACGTGGTTTCAACTAATGTCATGGATTAGGGATGTCATGTATTTGCAAAAGGCAATGTGAAACTTTTAAAAACCTAAGTTTAAAAATTCATTTTTATAATATTTAGCTGGCACTGTGCAGCAGAAAGGAACTGTTGTCATTTCCTTATTTCTTATCTGACCCAGACAGAGGTGTAGATAGAGTTAGGACCTTTGCAAAATCATAATTACTGTGACTCTGAGAAACTCCTTGGAACCAGGGGCAATGGTATGGAGTGGTAGAAGTCCTGCTCCACCAGGGATCCAATGTCTTAGCAATAGACAATCTGCCCAATATCTTTTAGTAGAAGAGGTTAATCAGGATTGGAAGTTATAGTCGTTGGAGACTATAACCATCACATTCCAGGACATTATTACATATGTTCCACAGGGAGTTCAGAGTTGGGACATCTCTCAGCTCCACAAACTGGAAGAAAATGCCCTGGAAGTTGGAAGTCTCATTCCAGGATTGTTGGGTTCTCTGGGAATTGGGCTGGGTCACCCTTGGATGAGTACAGAGGCTGCCAGACATGGAGGTGGGCTGAGTGGAGGCCCTGCCTCATTGCTCTCACACTTTGTTAAAGATTTTTTAAAAAGCATTAAAACAAAAAGCAGCCCTCTAGCCCTCACCCCTCACACCCCCTCAACCCCACACACTCCCATGCCCAATCCGTGGCAACCCATGTTAACTCATGCCCTCTACCCACCCCCCCCCCTTGGCACCTCATACCCTCCATGTCAATCTATGGCCCTCTACCCACCCTCTACAGGCCTTTAAAGCCCCTATGGCTACGTAATGCCAACCCATGCTCCTCACTCACAACTCTTTGCCCCTATACCTATCATGTAAACTCACATAGTATCGACCATGAGCAGACCTCAGGACCCATGCTTAGATTACATAAAATAAAATCTGTGTCTATTGCAGACAGTTTTTAAAAAAAACACTTTCATTCATAAAAACCCATTCACTACATTTACATTCCTTCAACTACATAATCTATCATAAGAACAAACATTTCATTCAAATGCTTAATCCCACTTCAAAGAGTCTATAACCATGTGGAGCTCTCAATCAAACTGTGAAATGGAAGGCACTCTACTGTAATAATGCAGCATTGTGAAATCAGTCTTGTAGCACAAATCCAGTGATGATAACCCTCGGTATATGTCAATAGACAGAGTGAAATGGCAAACTTTTTTTTTACACTTCACAGTTTTCCAAATATTTAAAGGGCGGGATTTTAAATGGCTTGACAGCTTGACAGTTGTTTTATACAGTTTTGACAGTTCCTCTTGACAGTTTGTTTTGACATTTTGGACAGTTTTGACAGGTTTGACAATTTCTCATGACAGTTCCTCTTGACAGTTCCATTGAGCATATGCACTTCTAATGCACATCCATGTTCACTTTTAACAATCCCAAAGAACACTTCACCTGTCCCAAAGGGCATCTTAAATTTTCCAAAGAGCAGCTTACCTTTCCCAAAGGTGTCCTGTACCATATTCGAAAGGGTACCCCACCTCTTCAAAGGACTCTGCAAAGTGTAGTCCTGCTCCTACCAGGTCAAATATGCACATGACATGTTTCCCACTGCTGGCTAACAAAAATCAGGTATGACTAGAGGCAGCTGCTGTATGTGAAATTGTATGTAGGCAGCTGCCTTTGTGAAATGCACATGCATAAATCCCGATAGGCCCATTCCTTCCCCCACAAAAATGGTAAGTGCTGGGTTCGGCAGCGGGACTTTGGATTTTGGCCTCTTCTGCCATTTTCAGAACAGAGAGGTTCCCCATTGTTGCAAAAATTCAGGCCTATGTTAGCAGTGGGTCTGTTTCCTGATGACTCTGTAGTGTAAGCTTCATTCAGAAATCTTTTGGTAATGAAGTATTCCATGCCAGCCAACAGCAGAATGAGGACAACATCTAGACTTGGGCTGACAAAATGACAGGGAATATTTCTGCCACATAGTGCCATGAATAAGAGAACTGCGGTCATCTCCCATTAGACGTCAGAGGCACCATCACCAAGTCCCCCATCATCAACATCCTGCGAATCACCATTGTCCAGAAATTTAAATGAATTATCCATACAACCTTGCGGCTACAAGAGGGGGAAGAATGGATTTTCTGCGATATGTAGTTCACCTCCTGACCCTTCAAACCTAACCATCATGATGGATAACCTAACCATCTTGACAACAGTTCCTTTCTGCTGCACGGTACCAGCTGAAGATCAAAAAAATGAATTTTTAAACTTAGGTTTTTAAAAGCTTCACTTTACCTTTTGCATTAGCCTCTCTGTAATCCATGACATTAGGTGAAACCACCTTTTAGAATTTAATGTGATGGAAAACACACCACTTGCCTGGATGGGTGCAGCTGCAACAACACTCAAGAAACTCTATCATCCAGGATAGTCAGTTAACTAAACTCAATATCTAGCCTTGCCATTGTGGGTGCATTGTCGTTGCAGTATGTATAATCTACAGGATGCTCTGCAACACCTCCCCAAAACTGCTTTGACATCACTTCTATTTCTTATGACCCCTGCCAATTGGAAGGACAAGAGCAACACCTGCCGTCAGGAATATCATCACCTTATCATCATGTTAAAGTTCTCTTTAAGTCACATATCATCCTTACTTAGACATATTCACCATCACTTCATTGCTGGAGCAAACCCTGGAATTTCTTACCCAGTCCATATGGGAATATCCTCATCAAAAGGTGGCCCACCAGCCCCTTCTCAGGACAATAAATGTGGGCTTGCCAGTGTCGTCCACATCGGTGGAGCAGGTAAAGCTAAGATATACTTGACCACAAATCAAAGTCAGTCCCACCATAGCACAAATTATCAAAATTAAGTATACAAGGTGTTTTGAATTTGCATTTAAATTTGATTGTGAATTTAAGGTAAAGCTCATTAAAAATAGCTATCAGGTAATCTTATATAGGAACATAGGAACAGGGAAAGGCCATTCAGCCCATCAAGCCTGCTCGCCTGCTCCACCATTCAATGCGATCATGGCTGATTGAATACTTCAATACCTTTTACTCACACTATCCCCATAACCCATTACATTATTGTCAATCAGCAATCTATCAATCTCTACCTTAAACATACTCAATCACTGAGCTTCCACGGCCCTCTGGGGTAGAGAATTTCAAAGATTCATAACCCTCTGAGTAAAGAAATTTCTCCTCATCTCGATCCTAAGTGGCTTGATGATATGCAGTCACTTGATGAGGTGCTTAGTATAATTTCCTAAGAATCTATTATATTGTAGTATATTTATTTCAATGTTTGTGTATATTGTTGGGAAATTCATTTTAATTGTTTTATTGTTCTTTTACCTCTGATAAATATCCAGAAAAAGCCATACAGGAGGGTCTGAATAGCTGTTCAATTAGAACTACAAACGTGAGACAAAACAAAAGATGATAGTCTAGTCATTATAGTGTATTATAAGTTGTTGCAAACCACTTAAACTAAAAATATTATATTGTAATACTCAGGCTCCATCTAGTGGTAAATCTTGAGCTTACACAAAGCAAAATAAGCAGTTCAGTATCATCAGGAAAGATTAAAGCCGACGGGCTAAATGTTGGCCCGCGCCATTTTTATTGCAGCCTTTGTGTGGACAGGTCACCTTCTCCTCTGCCCTTCCTGTGAGGATGCAGGCCTTGCCAACCATCTCCAAAAAGACCCAAAAGTACTTGCAAAAATTTGCAATAGTAGAGCTTCTTCAAAGTTACCTTACCTGCAAGTTGGGTGCCTGGTGCTTTAAATAACGCTAGTGCTGGGCCCGCCTTGCAGATGAATGCTTGTTGTGCAGCGAGTGACATACAAAATCATTGAATGATCCTCCATGGGCCACATTTGGCAGTCGGCATCACACCAACTGATGATGTGTGTAACACAGTAACCGGTTCAATTGTTTCTGGAGGATACAGGAGATGCTGACATGAATACCCTTCACAACATGGTGCATTGCATGGGCTGCGCCAGAAATGGCACGGCATTTAATCCCGGGGAAGCCTTACAGCTTCCATGGCACGATTTCAGGTGGTGCTATATAGTTTCAAGTTTTGTGCCCAGAGTTTTCTGAGTACACAATGTCAAAGAACAAGCTCACCTACTTCCAATACATTTCAGAAATGAACTCTTAATGTTCTGCTATGGCAGTGAGTTAGAGTCCTTCTTTTCTCTTCCCTTCCTTAACTTAAAATAAAAATTGACCTTTAAATAAAGTTACATTTTTTATCTGAGTTGTTGTAAGCTAGGAAATCAGAGTATAATTGTTACACTTTAATAGTGTTGCACTGTGCCACAACAAATTTCTGAATGGACAATAAATTTTGAATTGAATATGGTCTGTTATCACCTTGATTTCTTTCTAAAGTAGACTGGCATTGATAAAAAATACTCATGAAATGAAAAACCTACAATCCTTTACCCCATTAAGCAGATAATCAAACCTAGGTTACAACACATGCAGTACTGAAAGGTTGCAGCACATCTGAGATATAATTCCTTTGGATAAGACATTCACACTTGGGCATATGTAAATGAGTTCTTGGGCATTTGTAAACAATTGTACGGCACTACTCAAAGAGTTGGGGAGATGTCAACATTTACCACTCAACCAACACCTGAAATTAATGTAAAAACAAAAAATTGCAGATGCTGGAAGTCCAAAACCGAATTGTTGAAGAGTCATATGGATTCGAAACGTTAACTGTATTCCTCTCCGTCAAACCTGTTGAGACTTTCCAAGTATTCTTAGTTTTGTTTTTGACTTGAAATTGATGGTCTGGCCATTTATTTTATTGCTGTTGTGGAACATTCCAGTGCACAAATTATCTGTTGTTTCCTTCTTCACAACAATGGCTACTTCACAAATAATTAATTGGCTGTAAAGTACTTTGGGATGTCCTGAGGTAATGAAAAGTGCAATGTAAAATCAAGTTCTTCTTCTTCTATTATCATGCCAAGCAATAATCCTTTGAAGCACACTAAGGTTCTGCCTATGTTTCTCTTTCTGGAAGTTTATTCCAGTGTTGATCATGCTTTGCGTGAGGAAATTCTTCCTGACATCAGTTCTGAATTTCCCCTTCATTAGTTTAAACCTATGCCCTTTGTCCTACTGTTTTGGTTTGCCTTGAAGTAATGTACAAGGCTTATCTTTTCTCTATTAGTTAATATCATATACTTCCAGAAGGTCCTCCAATTTGCCTTCTTGCAATGCTGAAATTGTCCAGTTTCTTTTAACTAGCTGTGCTCTGATGTTGGATTATGGCTTGTGGCACATCTCTGAATTCTCTCTGGAGCTTGAACATAATTTTTATGTTTTTGTGACTAAACCTGGAATTAGTACTCAAAATAGCATTTGACCAGGGCCTCACCTGACATGTAGCTACTGTTTGGCAGGCCTCACCTGACATGTATCTACTGTTTGGCAGCATTTTGTTTGTTTTATTAATAACTGCAGAATGCTGAATCTACTAATATGTTTCGATTTTACCCTTAGTTGCTTTTGCACTGTTCATGATGAACGTATGTCACCATTTATTTTTGCCAATATATAGTGCCTTATGCTTATATAACCTACCACTATGTGACCCACGTACAAAGCTTATCTAAACGCATTTGTAGACCCTAACAGCTTTTTCCATTTCAACCTCCCCCCTAGTTTGATATTGTTTGCAAACTTGATCACTTTGTATTGAATTCCTGAATTGGAAATGATAAAAATATTAATTCAGAAAGGAATGTTCAAAGCACAAATAAAGATGAACAGGATTAGAAGTGCAATGACCTTGAACCTTAATATCTAAGTAAGTGCAACAACGTCAGGATATATAAAATAAATATAAATCTGTGGTATAGGATATAGTAATTACACAAAGCTTTATCACAAAAATAATGCCATCACCCAGTTGTCCAACTTGATCAGCTTGTGAATTGATTAACTCTTTACAGCAACATATGCACCTTTACTGCATTACTGTTTCGCAGGTAAGGAATTATATGCACCCTGAGAGGCCACCTTATCCTGTAACCTTATTAGCAGCTGGGGAACAGCTGCTTTGCTATCCAGGCATAATATAATTAAAATCATCATCACAGGTGGCTGCTTAGGAGCTTTATTATAAACCAAACAGTATAGACAACAAAACATAGACCTGTAATACTGGCCCTTGCCACTAAATGTATCACAAGTTCGTAAGCAAGTAAAACATTGATTCTTTCAGGGGAAGATTGAAAAATGACTTAGGGCTGGATTTTCATCTTAGAAGCAGATAGCGGGAATTGGGAAATTTGCCAAATCAGCCCACCCATCTCGGGAAATAGTGTCTCCAACAGTGTTGCTTTTGTTCCCGGTGATGGGGGTGCAGATGCGTGCTGGAGTTGGGCCTGCCATCCCGGGCACAGATCAGAGGCGGCCACAGGAATGCTGAATGCCAAGTCAGGCTGGTTAAAAGACCCACCTCAGCTCTCTAGGGCTTTGTCCCAGTTGCGTTATTCAATATTAAGGCCTGTAGCCCTCACCCCCTCACCCCTCCCCATGCCCCATCTATGCCAGCTCATGCCAACCCATGCACCCCAACCACCCCCAATGGCCCATCATGCTTTCCATGCCAACTCATGACCTCCCCCCTATTCATCACCATGGTTCCTTGTAGCCCCTATGCCAACTTAAGGCCAACTCATACCAAGCTGTGACCCCCACCCATCACTCTTTTCCCTTACACCCTGCATGCCAACTTACCCAGTATCCACCATAGGCAGGCTTCAGCAGCCATCTGAGATAAATAAAATTAAGTTCTACAGACTTCACAATTTTTAAACAATTATTTTACTTCATCGAAGCCAATTCAATACATTTAAATCCAATCAAGTACTTAATCCCTTATAAAAACCCTATATCCTTTAAAAGTAATGATCCTTTAATCACCTCTTTGAGCTGTTAATCAAACTGTGAACCTACCCCATGCAACTCTGGTGATGACAGGTTGTGGAAGCAGTCAAACAGTAATAATGCCATAATGATAGTTTTTAGGATTATGTGAGCAAACATCTATTGAAACAGCTATATTTGATTCTTTTCTCTCTCAGATTCACAGCCAGGTAGGTTTTTCCAAATTTAAAAGACAACAGAATTAGGTAATTTTAGATCTTGAGAGTTCTATATACCTTATCCACCTTTCATGAACATTTACATCTCCACCATGAAGCTGTGGAACATACACAATGTGTTGAGGCCATTCCTGGAGTGAAAATTTATCTGCTTGTCCTGTGGTGCTGAGTTTAAGTTGCCTACCTTAGTTCAGGTTTCCCTCAAGTGTGCTTCACATCCCACCCCCTTTCTTCTACCTGCAAAAATGGTGCATACCAGAAATGGGGGCAGGACTTCTGGATCTAGGTCCTGTCCGCTATTTTGAAAGGCTCCTAGAGTCTCCCTGACCCGGTGAAAATCCAGCCCTTATTGTTCCTTTAAATAAAGAATCAATGGGTGATAGGGATGGTGATAATGAAGGCAATTGGAGAATGCTTAAGTTCATGATTGAATGGACCTATATGGGCACTGGATGATACTGTCTAATGGATTGATTTGTCTTTACTCTTTCTGGTTTGTCTTTGTTACTATGCCCATACTTGTGTAAGGATACATAGCACAAAATATGCAAGTCACTCATGTGATTAGTTATGCTATACCATAGATACAGTACTATAAAAATGATAATGAAATGTTTTTGTTAGGCTAGATTTTCTAAGTCCTTGCTGATGCCCACAGCGAGATACATTGCTGGTTCTCCAGCACATATCAGAAAATCATTGCTGACTTGTCCCTGGCTTTCCAATACACATTGGCTGGTTGAAATGTCTCACCTTTATTACTGATGTAGAAAATCTACCAAATAATGTATACACAGGATATGCCATGGAAAGCTAAAGGGAGTGGGAAGAGAAAATGTGCTCAAAAATCATGAGATTTGCTTAAAAGAGCTGCATCATTCCAAATGAAGAGTAAGTTGTTTTACTTTGCCAAAGGGAACAACATTGTTTAAAGTATGGAGAAAAGTGTTAATTTGGCTTTGTTTTCCTCCCAGGCACAAATAGTACATCAGCCGTTTTGCCCCCTCATAGTCTTTATGTTACCTTCCACTCAAGCTGTAGAGTTGGGTTATTTTGAAAAACTTTTTCCTTTGGTGTAAACTGTTTGACCTGGTTTGGATTAAATAGGAATACTGCAGCCACCTCCATCAACTAACCCCCCACCCCACCCCGACCCCACCATCACCACCCCCCCCCCACCCCCCCCCCACCCCACCCCCCCCACCCCCCTGCCCACTAAATGTTCTGATGCCCAGCAATCATGTCTAGAGACTCTGAAATGCTGATATAAACAGACCTGTCAACTGCACTGTGGCAGCTGAGCATTTGCAAAGGAATGGGATGACAGTGTCATCACATTGCCGATTTTCTAGGATTACAGAAACTACAGGAATACTCCTTAAAAGGAATATTTTCCATTGAAAACTGACTGCAAGTGTCAGTGTCACAGTCAATCAGATAGTACGAAAATATTACCACTCGTCAGACTCCTCTTTTGGCTGTCACTTATTACTATCCAGTCAGCCTCACTTGTAGTTATAATCAACACCATAGTTATGGCTGGCTACTACATGGCAAATGCAGCTCATCAGAAGTAAGTGTGCACGTGTATATTTCTGGAATGGGGACAGAGAATGGCAATGCTCCCTGAACAGTAAGATTTGCAATGACCTGGAAGATGTCAAAGTCTAGTGATGCAGATATGCAAATATTAGGACCAAATTATTATTGTAAATATCATAAAATACTACAAGACAGAGAAGGTCATGCTCAAGCTTTATAGTGCACCATTAATGCTTTCCCTCAGCCCATCTGAGTTAGTACCTGGAGTTGTGAATAATTATTAAATGTGGCTTAGACTGAAGAATTGACTGCTATTTGCACTTGACCTTTACAGTGGGATTTCCTGCAGTTCTCAACCATTTAGAACCAATTTGAACCTGAAGACAAAAAAGAAAGTCCTGATATAAAGGAGACAAGTGAAAAGTGAGGATCATTCATGGATAAGTAAAATATTTGTAACAAACAATAAACAGACTGAACAGGACAGAAAATATAATAAATATTTCACTAGAGGATTGACCTGAGCTTTGTTTTATTCACACTATGGGTGAATATTTTCCTAGGCCTTTAGAGGCAAGTTTGGAGATAGAGGGCAGGAAAATTAGAAAAACATGCATTGGGCTGGTTTGCCAGTGTATTCCTACCTCCAGCTGCCTTTCTCAAGTGTGGATTGGTGGGGCAGTCGGGAACTTTTGCGGATGAACCAAGAGGCAATTGAACTCATTAAGAAGGCAATTAAGAAATATTTACCCCAGTGGAACCCTTCTTTCCCAACAGGGGAACTGACTTATGCTGCGTCTCTAACTTGACATTTGGGAGAAGGGGAAAGTGGGAGGGACTGCCTCAGTGAAACTCACAAGCTGTGATGACTTTGGTCAGTTACACCGAAGAGCTGAAGATATGGCCAGGGTTTGAGGATGCTTTGCAAAGTAACCCTTCTGTGAGAGAGTGCTAACATTGCCTAACAGGTGAGTGCCAACTGCCTTGATGGCAATTCACCAGACCAGCAATTCACATCCCTCAGCTACACTTCCCTGCTACCAGCCTTCAGAGCACCATGAGAGTAGCTTATGCAGATCCCCCTCTGCTCGTGGGTCTAGGACAGGGGGCTTTCCACTGCAACATGTTCCAGCTAACACCAGCACTATCTGCCTTCTCCTCAACCATATGCCCCTCCAGGGGGGAAAGGAGATGTCCACTGAAATGCAGGTGGAAGCAAGTGAGGCCCCAACAGAGGGTAAACAGAGAGAGGAACAACTATCCCATCATATGCAAGCTCCAATGTCTCATAAAGCTCAGAGTCACACAAGAGGTTGCTTCTGATATCTCTATCCTTATGGTGCTAGACCATCTTCCCAGTGGACCAGGCAGGCACACACCGCCAGTGGCTGACAAGGCCCACCAAGCCACTCTGCATCCCACAACCACAAGTCTCTGACTCTGCCAACTTGAATGATCTTTTCTTTTGCAAGGGAAAATGTAGGGAGTGGGGAGTGTTAGGAATGGCTTATGTTCAGAGGAATGAACAACAGTATTTGTGTATAATGACTGTGAGGCATGGTGTGAGAGGGTCTTGCGAGTATTGGTAGTGTAGTTGAGCATGTGAGGGGCCTGTGAGAGAGGAATAAGTAGAGATGTAGGGTGTGTTGACCTGAGAAGTGCTGTGCAGGAGAACGCATTGAAAATCACCACTCATCTGGCATGCCTTCCTGAGATCTTGGATACTCCTGGTTTACAGTCTTCAAGTTAGCGGGGCCAAACAGTTGCTGCTTACTTCATTGGCCACTTCCAAACTTGGATGAAGGCGCTCTCTGTCTCCAGTGTTTAGGAGAGTTCACCTTGCTGCAGCCCCTCAGCTCCTTCAGGTATATATCCAGGTAAGAGCGAGTGGTCTGGGGAGCAATCTTCCCAGGTCTCCTGATCTTTCCTGTGTGTGCTAAAAATTCAATTCCTGATGAGCTTCTCTGAAACATGCTGCGGTTCCACGAATTAGAAATCTTTCCTCTGACAAAATGGCTGCATCATCCTGCCTGCTGCCAGACCTGCTGAGTTTTTCCAGGTAATTCTGTTTTTGTTTTGGATTTCCAGCATCCGCAGTTTTTTTGTTTTTAACTTCATAACTAATTGGTTGGGAAGCCGGAGGTCAGCTAGCTCTTGACTGCTAGTCCAGAAATTGGGTGTGCAATCAGAAAATGGTCCCTTATCTGAATAAAACTAAGTCGGGAAAATTCAGCTTCATATATTTAACTAGTTAGTAGATTTTTTTGTGGAATTGTTCATAATACACTACAGGATAAATGGTGCAGGACATGGTGGAGCTTTAATGCCCCCCAATGGTTACAGCTTGCGGCTGCGGTGTCACTGCAGTTTCTTGGTGTCCTCAACACTGCCACCTAACATTGTATCATTAGCAAATGTGGATATGTTACATTTAGCCCCCTCATCTAAATAATGAATATAGATTGTAACTAGCTGAGGCCTTGCAGCACCCTGATAGTTACAGCCTGTCACCCCAAAAATGTCCCATTTATTCCTACACTGTTTTATGCCCATTTACGAATCCTCAATCCATGTTAATATATTACCTACGATCCAATGAATCCTAAGTTTGTGTAAAAACTTCTTACGTGGCACCTTATCAAATGCTTTTTGAAAATCTAAAAGAACACCACCCACTAAATCCAACTTATTCATCTTACTGGTTGTAAAATCTCTTAACAGATGTGTCAAACATGATTTCCCTTTCATAAATTGGTTTTCACTCTGCTTAATCATATAATTTTCCAAGTGGCCTGTTTTCATGGGAGGAACCTTATTGAGATACTGGCTGGAAAGCTGATGAGAGAACTGTTTTTTGGGGAAGGTCATGCCGAACCACAAGCCAATCAGGCAGTGGCAAGGCCAGCAATGGGCCTTCCCCTGGAATCATGACTCAGGGGGCTGAGTCTCGCCTACTGAGGGTTGCTGGCCAATCAGAGGCTGGCAGATCTCATGCTCAACAGCGCCACTGGGGCAGCCATGGTTGTTGTGAGAATGACAGGCACCAAAGTCCCAGGGTCACGGAGCCACCCAGGCCACAGGCAAGCCATTTTGGTGGGAGGAGGGGGTGGTTCGCAGGGTGGGGGAATCATAGGGAGAGGGGTGCAGGGATGTCATTAGCAAGGGCAGCAGGGTAGCTCTCAGAGGGGCCTCCTTCCCGATGTCCAGTCTCTTGATCAGGCACTGAGTGCCTTTGGTCGAGGAATCTGACTCCACCACACCTCCCCAGGAGGTGACAAGTTGGTTGCATGGTTTTAACGGCCGTACACGCCGGATGGCGACAGGCCCACCTGCAGCTGGGCTAATGCCAGTGGTGGTGGGATGAAGCTCTTAAGTGATCATTAATTGGCCACTTAAGGGCCTCAGTTGGCAGCGGGGCAACAAGATTGACCAAAGGTGTTTCTAAAATGCAAAATGCTGTGGATGCTGGAAATCTGAAATAAAAACATAAAAGTCTGGAAAAATTCAGCAGGTCTGGAGAGAAACAGAGTTAACATTTCGAGTTTAATATGATTCTTCATCAGAGCTTCATCAGAACTGCCCACAACTTAATTCTGGTGGAGGCGGGAAGGTGGAGGGGTTCAGGAACTCCACCCTTTTGCCTAATTAAATGCCCTTCCTACCTCCATGCTCATTACCAGAGATGGCAGAAGATTCCACCCCACATCCCTTGGAAAAGACTTTGCCTACTACTGATGTTAGGCTAAATGTCCTGTTGCTGCCTGATTTCTCTCTTCCTCCATTCTGAAATAGCAGGGAGATGTTTGCTACCTTCCAGTTCTTGGGAACTGTTCTAGAAATCAAGAAATTCTGGAAGATCAAAACCAATGCATCCACTCTCTCCGCAGCTACGTCTTTTAAAACCCTAGGATGCAGGTCATCAGATCCAGGAGATGTGTTGCCACTTAATGCCATTAATTTTTCTAGTACAATTTCTTCGCTTATACTGATTTCTTTAAGAGCAACTCCAAACTCTTTGCATTAAAGGCTAGCATAACATTTGCCTTCCTATTTGCTTGCTGTAACTGTATGTTAACCCCCTGCACTTTGTGCACTGGGATACCCAGATTCCTCTGAACAGCAACATTTAATAGTTTCTCACCATTTAAAAAAATATTGTTTTTCTATTCTGCTAGTTAACCCACCTCCATCCCTTTTGCAGACTGTATGGGCTGAACTTTCCTGGCCCTGTGTAAATGGGGTTTGATGTAGCAGGGCTAAGATATAAGGGAGAACCAGGTTGGGATTGCTCCTCAATGAATTCCCAACTCTGGGGTGTTTCCCGGATGGGAACCAGTACAATTAAGGCCCCACTTTAGGCTCATTTTGGAACAACGACAGTATTTTCTCATTGTCAGGTTCAGCACTCCCTCCCCTACATCCCCACCCCCGCCACCCACAACCCACCACACCTCCTTCCCCACGATCAAACCCTCCACTTTCTTCCTTAAGCCTTAAACCAAAACACACCTCCACCTCCCTAACCCCATTCCTGGCCTACCAAAACCCTCCATGCCCAAGACCCTGTACTTACCAGTTCATAGGCCTTCTTACACCTCTTCTTGCAGTCCTGGCTGTGGTCACTAATGTGCTCTTGGCATTGCTGGGACTGATGGAGCCGCAAGCCAATCCGATTGACTCTTGTTAAGCCTGCCTGCAATGCATTATGGCTGCAGGGCGCACCAGCGTGGAGTGGGTCGGCACCCTGCAAACTTAGCTTCCAACGTTGGGGGGGGGGGCGCAAGCCGTCTGCTTCCCACCGTTTTATTCAGTCCAATGACTATGTTACTTGTATCATTGATTGAGCTTTTGCATGCGTAATGGAAATGAAACTGTCAGTGTTTGCCACCATTACTCTTCTGAAACAGTCAGTAACTTTTGGAGACCATACATGCATGGCTACATGTGGAAACTGAGAAGTTGCCATCAGTGATTCTGCACTTCTCCATAGGATATGCGGTTAACAATGCAATCAATTAGAAAACTGAACAATCAAGGACTTGTCCCTTTGTAACTATTAGTTTGCTGTAAAAGAAACCCTTGAACATGCTATATCTATTGATTGGGGTGTAACTGAGTTTTTAATGTGTGAACACCATTAAGATTACTTCTAAACATTCTCATTGGCTCTGAAAGAATGACTTTTTGTTTGTTTAATGTTAATTTTCTCCACGATGATAAGAAATTCCACACATTTTTAAATTAAAATAGTTTTTGAGTGTGTTCATGATATTCTAGCTTCTACCTTAATCTCTTGTGCATGTTCCAGCCATTTATTATGCCAACTATAAAACTTAAAATTAAAATTGAAGAGATTAGTAGCTTTTACTTCCTGGTTTGCTGTCTATGAGAATACCTTATTGTGATTGCTGCTTACCCTGCTTGATGAAATTAATGTTGCTGCACTCCTGGAGATGCCCTTGACTTGGCGCCTGACTAACATTAGGAAAGGGACCAAACCATACCACAGAGATCACTAGATCATCATGGGCAAGTTTCTTTGAGATCAGCAGTGAGCACTTTTGCTTCATCGTTGATCACAACATCCAATCTATCCTGTGGAGCTGTAAAAATCAGATGCTTTGGAATAACACTGTGAGAATCTAATATATGAATGTTTAACACATCCATGTACAATCCCACTCTCCACTACTTTAACATTGACATTGACAGATGAGAGCAGAACTTCGGACAAACAAGAAAGCGTTTGTATATCATAAGCCCACTGCATAACTTTAAGGTTAAGAAGTTTTGCTTTTCATAAAATGAAGAAATATTTGTACCAGCAATACATAATTATATCGACATAGGTCATATAAAACCAGGGTTTAGTACTGAGTGTAAATTCTGATTCAAGATTATTTTCAGTAGAAATTATCGCATTGAAAATCCATGCTTTTTCTAGTACACTGCTTTCATACTCTGGTGGGAGTTCTACAGAAAGGCCCCAAATTAGGTCAGGACTTGGATACTCTAGATTCAAGCCTTCATTAGCATTTTCCAATGGATCTTTTTGAAGGTGGAGCCACTAGCTATCTCAAGAAATGCTAGGTAGTCTCAGACAAGTGTAACCAAGGGTAGGGACTGCCTGATTGAGATTTTCAGCAAAATGGTGGCTGGGTAGTATGAGGGGTGAAAGAAGGGATGCTTGCTCAGCTCAATGCCTTACAGTCCAAGTTTTGATCTGTGCCTGGACCCTGAAATATTGGTGAAACCTTTTGGAGACATTTAGGCCCCTGTACAAAGAAGACGAATGAGACGTGCAGGTGTGTCTTCCAGGAAGGAGGACAGCTTAGTGCTGCTAGGTCTGACTGTGATTGCTGCGTTTTCTAGCTTCCTCAGGAAAACAAGCAGTCAACACTCTAATGTCAACATATACAAATAGGGTGGCAGCCACATCCCTTCATCAACTTTAGCAAGATCAACACTGAACATCATAGAGCGCTACATGTTGGCATTTTAACATTATAATGGGACTTTAGGTTTTTAAAAATGGTACATATATTTGTTACATAACTATACCAGATGGAATAAGTTTATATATTTTTAAGAAAATTTTCTCTCCATCCCTGATCCCTTTTTAACATTTCAGTTGTGTTTATTGTAGTCAGGAAGGCCATATATTATTGCACTATATCCACAATATTTAGTAGTGTATCTGCTGAAAAGATACAATGAAAAATTGATGACGAACAGCAAAATCACAAGAACCACATTGTCCATTTCCTCATCCGATGCAATTATCTGCATAATTATAGATTTAAAAAAAATATTTTAGTTTCAATTATTTATAATGAAACTACTGATGGCTACAATCACTCATGTTTGACCAATTTCTCAACCCTTGAACAGTTACTCAGCTGGCTGCAGAATCTGTGAAAATCTTCAGTTTTATGGATCAACTGCTGTCATCATAGCTACATGTGTACTCATCAGAGGCACTTCACAATTCACTTGAATGTTGAGCTCACCTGCAGTCGATGGAAACATTACGTAATATCACTTGGCTTTAAAAGATAGTAGGTTTTTGGAGACTGTTACGACCAGTGAACTGACATGAGGGGCAGAATTGGTCAGAAAATTGGCCCTTGTATGTATTATAATTTCAGGGTTTTTAGTGCCATGTTCTCTCTGAAGGGTCAAACAGAGATTACGGCAAATGGGTTTTTTTTCCTAGAGATCCAGAAGGAATATACTTTTCTTTTACTCAACTGATGCAGATTTGTGCAATTACACCACTTATAGTAACTTTCTTATTGGGTTTAATATAGTTTTGCACCATATTATCAAGTAGTCTTTGAAATATCCCGTATTTCCACACAGACCCATAGCATACAGCATAAAGCAACTGGCAAATCAATTCAACTGCTGACCAAATCTTGTTATAGAAATTCACAATTTCTCCAAAATAACTTCAAAAATAATAGAAAATGCTAGAAACACACAGCAGGTCAGGCAGTGAAGCAAGGAAAATAGATCTAACAGCCCCAGTTTTGAAAGTGGGGTGGTGGTGTGGTGCAGGTATGGTGTGTGCGAGCCTTAAGGTGGGTGATGCTTCCAAGGATGTAGATGCCTAGCTGATCTTAATGGCTGGGCCTTGTTATCATAACTTTCATCAGAGTCTGACTTAAAACTGGCCAGTTGCATTACCAGAAGACTGCAAGCAGGACCCACAGCACCGATGCCCCCTCTTTTTAACTTGATTACCACCCCCTCCAACCTGACCCAGGGAGGAGGGGTAGGGCTGTTAAAACTAGGGCCAATGTTTTTTGTCTATCACTCTGTGTCAAAACCAGGAGTTATTACAGGTGAACAGATTATGAGGGGCAACAGTACCGGGAAAAGAAGGCAGGGAGAATGAGCTGGAGATGATTAAAAGACAAAAGTGATAATGGTGGAAGATAAAAGGAGACAATTGCCAGGAAAATTTAAAAAATAAAAAGTGTATCCAGAACCCAAAGGATGCATGAATGGTTACAGCAGAATAAAGCAGAGGAGAGGGAGCAATGGAAAATCTGGAAAAGCAGAGATGGCTCCAGAGGCCCAGGAGCATTGTTAAAGATTAGAATGGAAGCAAAAGGCAGAGCTGAATTTAATTGTCATGGAAGAGGCCTCACCCACAGGCCAGAAAGTCATTGGCAACCCCATCATGGCCACTTCTGGAGGCCACAGCAGGATTAAATATCAACAAGGCAGTTAACTGCCTATCATTGGGGTTCCTCCGCTTTTAAAGGTGAGCAGCCAACTTCCTAGCACTGCCAGTCAATCAGAGAGCCATCAGCTTTTCAGTCCCAGCAGCGCCAGCGGGAGCAGTGGCCATTGCTGGGATGCAGGAGACTGCGGAACAGCAACCATGAAGGAGGCCCTGGAACACAGGTTAGTGGGTCAGGCAGGCCCCAGCGAGTGTGGTGAGGTATGGTGGGGAGGGAGTTGCTGTGGTAGGCTTTTCTGCCCAGGGCGGTACATGCCACACCAGGAGGGTCACCCCCCAGCCCAGCGCAGAGGGCGGCCACCAGTATGTACTTGGTGACCTCCCCACATGATATAGCTCCTGCTACCGGTACAATACCAGCAATGGTGGAATGAGGCCCTTAAATGGCAATTAACTGGCCTCTTAAAAGTCTCAATGGGTGTCTGGACATGAAGGTCATTCCCCAGCTCCTGATCTAATCAGGGGTCATCTGGAAGGTGATGGGCTGCTTCCTCCACCTTCCCATCCAGTTATATGGGCCCCAGCTCCGAACCAACTCTCAGGTGGGGGCGGGATTCAAATTCCAGCTGCCCGCTGCAGGGATTGAGGCAGGCGGAGAATAGGTGGGGGGAGAAAGATTTTCGCCACGGCGAGAGCTGACGGTGGGAAGTTGTAGTTGGGTGGATGGGGGTGGGAGAGGAGGGGTTGTGTATGTGTGAGTGTGGTGGGGAGGGTGTGTGTGTGTGGGGGGGAGGAGGAGGAAGGGGGTGTGTGCACTGGGGGGTGTGTGTGTGGGGGAGGAGGCGTAGTGTGTGTGTTGGGGATGGGGTGTATGTGAGGAAGAGGGGGAAGGGAGTGTGTGTTGGGGGAGGGTGTGTGTGTGTGGGGGGGGAGGGGGTGTGTATGGAATGGAGGGGGTGTTGTGGGGTGGAGGGAGTGTGTGTGTGGGAAGGGGGTGTGTGTGGGGGGGAGAGGGAGGGGCCGGAGGGGTGTGTATGTGTGTGGGGGGTAGAGGGGGGAGGGGGTGGGAAACCAAGAAGCATTGAAAGGGGGAGGTGGGAGCATTGTAGTGTGGGGGGAATGTTCCAAGGGAGGGGTCTATGCTGATGATGCTGGAATCTTAGGGGGCAAACCGAACTGATGGTGGGAGGGAACTGTAACCGTGAGACGGGGCGGTGGGATGCTGTAGGGTGGAAGGGTGAGGGTCTGTCTGTGGCAGGTGTAGGTCTCGTCTGGGTCATTGGTGGGGGACAAGAAGTTTAACCCAGTCTGGGGAGTGGCAGGGTGAGGGTGAGCATGGAGACAGTGACAGACGTGGACTCATCAGGAAGGGAAGGCATTTGAAGGGTGACAGTGATGGGGTCTAGGGTGATGGGGGGAGGTTCAAGGGTGGCAGATGGAATGGTGAAGGTAACACCAGGGAATGTGGATGGTAATGAGGGAGAGTGTGGGGGGCAGACTACTGTAGGAGGGTAGTGTTGGAGACTGTTTGGAATGCGACATACACCATTTTCATTGAAAAGCAGATCAGGATGTCAATGCCCTTGATGACCAACAGAGAAAATGCTATGTGGGAGGAGGGACATTGGGTGGGTGTAGCTGAAGGTCAGCTCAACTGCCCAACTGAAGGAGAATCCCGATAATACATCCTGACAAGGCAAAGGTCTCTCTGTAGACTTCAAAGGGCATTAGAGAGAAGGAGAATAGTGTGACTGGAAGGCTTCTCGCATGTGGTCCACGAGAGCCTTGGCCAAGAGTGATGCCTCCATGCGCAGTCATAATTCAGGGGAAATAGACCCAGCCTTGATCCCCCCTCTGGAAGGCAGGGGAGAGTGCACATGGCCAATAACAAAAGCACCAGCAAGAAAAACCCAGGAGACCTCTGTGAAGTGCAGTGATTTATATATTTACAAAGGTGCAATAACTATTTACAATGATTGTACACTTGTGACACCAGTGTGAATAATACTTCTTAATTTTCCTTACCCAACCACTACATCTGGATGCTTCCCCAACATTTGCAGCAGAGGTGGAGGCAACCTGTTGACTACTATGCCCCCTAGTCTCTGATGACTTTGGCTGAGGCCTGGAGGGTCCTGACCTTCTTTGGGTCTCCTGTCTGGGGTGCACCTCAGTGATCTCAGAGGCTGAAGCTGATGGGATCACAGGCTGAGGGAACTCAGAACACATGGACACACTTGCAGAATCCTGGTTGGAAGACTGATGGATGTCCCCCTGACGCCGCTCCTCCCTTTGGTTGCCCGAGGGCCCATCCCTGATTCCTGGAGGAGAAAGGGTACCTAGAGGGAGGTTGAGGTGCCTATCCCTCTTTCACGTAGCCACTGTAAAAACTTATCCATTGCTACAATGATGGAGTGCAGGTCTGTGTGCATCACCAGCAGAAACTGGGCGCTCTGCTGGACCGGGATGTCTGCCATTCTCCCCATGGAGACTTCAATGTGCTCACATGTCGGAGCCATGACGTCAGAGAGCACGTGGACGCATTCCTCCTCTTCATGTGCCACTCTGTTGAGGGTCTCTGACACCTCTGCTTAATGTTCTCCTGCGTTTTGCTGAGACTCCAGCATCTTGTCCATGACCGTTCCCATATGTTCATCAAGGTGATTGCTGTGACAGTTCTACAGGTTAAAAAGTCACCCTCGTCCTCTTCTGAGATTTCCTGGGGGCTGTGGCTGAGTTCAGGTGCAGGGACTGGCCTCATCCTTTTCCTGCTGGCTTGTGGAATGGAGAGAATTGAGAATGAGTGACTGCACGGGCTGCCTCCTACATTGCACAAAGCCTCACCCTCCGGTTCCAATTTGCAGAGATTAAGCATGCTTCCTCGCTGGATGCTGGGGAGTGACCAACCTTGCCGTTCACACATGCATGGCCATGGTCCTCCCCTGCCAGCTTGGCAGCCTGCTGTTCATACTGTGTGAGGATGCTGGCATGTCCCATTGCGTCTTCTCCCTCTCTCACCCGTTATGCACTGTCTTCTTCCTGCATAAAGATAGATAGGTGGATTGTGAGTACCTCTGATGCAGGACCAGGTCTTGTGCTGCTAATTCTGTGGCTGAGAAGTGATCTCATGACTCCCCAGAGCCTGTCCAACATGTGCAAGGCACAAGTGAGGAGTTTGAGAAAATACTCCCCACTTGCTTGGATAAGTGTAGTTCCAACAGCACTCAAGAAGCTGGATGCCAACTCGGGCCATGCAGGCTGCTTGATTGACAATCCATCCTGCACCCTCAATCTTGAATCCCTCCACCACTGACCCATTAGCAGCTGTGTGCTATATGAATGGTGCACTGCTGCTAATCCCAAGGATACTTCTGGCCATAAGATCCAAATCTTCAGACCCGCGAGCTCTGGCAGCCAGAAGGACAAGGATAGAAGAGGCATGGCATCAGCAGCATCTGCAAGTTTCCCTCTACTCTAACCTCCCCGATATGCCCCACCTCCCCCAATCTCCCCACCTCCCCTAATCAAATGGTTGTGCCTTCAGTGTGACTGGGTTTGCAGCCACAGTTGCCTCCCTGTCAGCAGACCACATGGACTGCAGTGGGGTGATGAGGCAACACCTTCTGAAGGCCTTTTAGGGATGGGCCTTGCCATTGACACCCATGTCCCATGACAGATTCAGAAAATGTGAGGTGAGTATAAAGAGTAGAGGGTTCACGCACCCTGGCAGCACAGATTAAGTCATTCGTGCATTTCCTGCACAGCAGGGCACTCCTCCCCTGCATCCTTGTGGCATTGAACATGCTGGTGTCCTCCTCCTAGGCCACTGTGGTGAGTCAGGTGGGCTTTCTGATCCCAACTCTGGGAAAGAGGACATCCCTCCTGTCTTCCATGGCCCAGAGCAGAGTCTCCAGTGGGGGCATTACTGAACCATGCTTGCTGCTTTCTGGAAGTTATGACTCCTGACACAATGAATTACTTGTGGCTGCCTAGCCTGGACATGATGGCGGGGTATGCGACTTCCTGCCCACCTCGTAAAATGATGTGCTGTAATCCTCCTAATTAATAATGCATTTAGGTGAACTGCACATGATTCGATGTGCTGTCCTGCCCCACTCTCCAGCAGGAGTCCTCTGACTTCCCACTCCCACCTGGGACTTTCCACTCCAGGCTTTTGTGTGTGAACCACTCCAGCTTTTGTGAGGGTTTTTTTAAATTCGTTCTTGGGATGTGGTGTTGCTGGTTAGGCCAGCATTTATTGCCCATTCCTATTTGCCCATTTTCAGAGTCAACCACATTGCTGTGGGTCTGTGAGTCACATGTAAGCCAGATTTCCTTATTAGTGAAGCAGCTGGGTTTTTTACAACAACCGGCAATGGTCGTCATTTAATCCAGATTCAAACTTCACCATCTGCCTGGTGGGATTTGAACTCAGGTCTCTGGAATACTAGTGACAATAGCACTATGCCACCACCTCCCCCAGGTACTAGGTTTATGCCTAGCACCAGCTCACTGCTTCCTGCAATGCTGGAAGCATTGATTCACCAAATCTATATTACCAACACGAGCTGTCTAAGAGAAAATGGGAACTAGATTTAAGGTTTAAAATTCATCAAGTCAATGTGAAGGCCACAGGGCGATAAACTGCCTAGTAGAAACTTGAGATGCTATTCTTCGTGCTTGAGTGGAGCGTCATAGAAGAGCAGCAGCCAAAAGGCACCATGGCCTGATAATCATAAACTGGGGTTGCTTCACCAAAACTCTGTGAACTGACGAGTGTTCCTGGTCTCGTGGATGCACATGTAAGAAAGTGGCGTGGGGTCAATGGTCACATTAACATGGAAATGTTAGACCCAGTAACATCTGTTTGTGGAAGGTCCTTTTCACCTTCACTGTGAACTTGTAATTGCAATTGGGAACGCTCAATTGTAACAGGAAACCAGAAAATCCCTATGGATTTTCCAAGCCAATATATATTGAATGAGCAGAGATTTTACATTTTTAGCCAAATGCATTACTTAATTGAATGTAAAGTAGCTCAGCTGCAGAATGTTTAGGAGATAACTGAATGCAGTGGGACTGTTAGATGAACATGTGAATAATGATAAGCAATCACTTTGTCACTGGCATGTTACCTTGCTTTGCTTTTATAAATTGCTCTAGCCATTATCAGAAAGCCTCCCTGAATCTTTAAGCCTCGACAGGATCAATTCAGAATAAGAGTATTAAACTATTCAAGCAAATATATGTGCCAACTGTAACTTGCTTTTATCTATTTTTAATTTCCATGTACAGCTGCCCTCTTTATTCAAGATCATCTTCTTTCTTTACCATTACTCTTTTGGTTAGATTAGGCTTACCTTCCTAGGTTCATCGGATTCATGACACCACCATCACTGCCTACACAATTGCCCTCACACATACTTGCCCTCTGCTTGTGGATGGGGGTGGGTTGAGATGGGAGTTACCCTTCTGCACTATACAGAATCCCAAACACAAACAACTGTCCTGCAGAACGTTTTTTTGTTAAGCAAACTTTGTGCCATGCACGTGCTTTCCCATTTGTCTGTGCTAGTCGTGTTATCCAAGTGGTTTATGTAGATTCTGAGAATTAGACATTCTGATTCCAATAGGATTCCACCAATATTATCCCACGCTTAAATAATGACTAAATTATCATTACAGCTAATATACCATCCAAGGGTACTTAATTGTAACAATTTGATTTTCTAGCATTGAAACAGCAATAAGATCACAAGAAATAACAGTTTTGACAATACTTCCAAATCGTTCCATGACTGAAGCAATTTAACTCAAACCTGAAGTTAATGCATTTGCAGGTTTTAAAATTTGTTGTGCATCAGTTAAGGCAATTATGCAAAATTGCACAAGCTCCTCCTCCAACACATATTGTACTAAAAAGTTGGATTCAAAACAGAAAAATTCTAATGGACAGCAGGGGAACAAAATTTGCAAACAACTCAATGCTTGCAATTCACACAGAAGTATGGGTGCAGCAGCAAGGCTCACTGTTGCTGAACATGTTGAAGGACAAAGAGGTGGAGAATCTGCAAAGTGGAGCTAGGAAGGTGTTAAGAGGTTTAAGATCACCAACTTTCCATGCCTGTACCAATAACAGAGCTCATCTCACCAAAGGAATATGTGATGGAAACTAGATGGATTATGCAATTTTCTGGAATCATACCTGCAACTAGAGAGCAACACCAGCAATGAACAGCCAGCAGTGCCCGGACCCTACAAGGCAACATCAGGATCTTAGCAAAGAATAGACAATTTAATGTTTGCTGCTGCATTACCTAGGCTACAGATGCTCTATTGAAACATGCTAATGAATCCATTAAAGTCAGTGCTGGCATGCAGCATGAAGCACAGATAGTGTTTACATTTTTTTTTAATAAACATCCATTCCTCAATAGCACCATTTATGTGGAAATCATTAATTTTGAAAATAATTAGGTTTTGTTTTGTGTATTTATTGAATAAAGAAGTGAAGGTGAAGTATTTTAACTTGATATGCTGCGGTGCCATCTTACGGTATGTGAATTAATGCACTGTGGTATTTCTAATCTGCTCCTCACATGTAATGAATTGCTGTGAGGAGTGGAAACCACAGCTTTGTGAGTAGGCTGCTGTAGACCTAATTTAACTGCTTATCGTGAGAGGTGACAGACTCAGGCAGTTCTGTTTGTGGGTCAACGTTGCCCTGTTGTGATTTGGGGGTTTCTCTTGTCACCTGTCCAGAGACAGGAATATAGCTGGTGGCATTTTGAGACAAGCCAATCTATTCCTGTGCTTTAGTTGTGTGCCATTGGTGAAGGTCCAGTTCTTATTAAAACCAATGAGCTGTTCAAGCAACATGTTGTATTGTCATCAGATGCCAGGATTTTACATTCATGGTTTTCAGCAACCTGTCTCGAAGTATGTTGAAGCTCACTGTTATCATCATGACAGAAATGAAGTATTTTTATGGGACTGATCCCATAAATTCATTCACAATATACAGGCACAAAATTTTGCATTGTGCTGGGTTTGAACAGGCGATTCCGGAGTTACACTGCCAGTGCTGTGAAGAACTTGGACTTCAAATTCACAGCTGCCAGTTCTCCCCTGTTCTCTGTGATTCAACAGAGTATGCAGGTGGAATGTTGTCCAACCATGTTTCTTTTGAAGCAAATACCCACAAGATTTGGATCTTATGGCCAGAATTTTAAGTGGTATGAGCGGGTGCACGCCCAACCTGAAAGAGTGTAAAATCACAGAAGAGGTTGGGCACACTCGCACAATAATTCGGTCGGTGGGTACACTCAAGAGTCGGAAGTGTGCCCGCTGACAATTTATGAGCCAGTTAAGGCAATTAAAAGTGCAATTGAAAGCAACTTTACATTGCCTGTGCAATTTTGCACTCATTGCACAGGCAACACGGGCAGGCCGCCAACTTGTTTTTTCACTATTCTCACCTAAGGGCAGGATAAAAGAGGAGCGGAGCATTGCCTGTGTGAGTTATTAGTTCAGGTGAGAGTTTGCTGCTGTTTATTTGCTGAGATTTCAGACCTTTTTTGTGTGGTTTCTTTGAAAGTATTTGCTTTGTTAGCTTTGTTTTGAGGACTCTTGTTCTGTCAGCTCTCTTGGAGCATTCCTGCCAAGTGCAGCCTTCAGTGCATGGGACAGTATCATCTGCATTTCAGCAGGTGGGGATTGTGTACTCTGTGGGGGGAACCTCCTCCTCTGAGGAAGAGAGGGGCAGAAGGGAGAGGAGACCAAGTGTCTGCAGGCAGTGTCACAGAGAGCACAGAGAGAGGTGCAGGCATAGAGGGTACAGGGACAGCAAGGAGTGAAGGGGCTGCAGAAGACACCACTCTCTTGCTGCCACAGTGTACAGGCGGTGATCCAACTACCTCAACATGTCTGAAGTCCAGTGCCAGGAGGCTCTGCCTCTCTAGGGACACCATGACATCAAAATGCCAGGTGATGGGTCTGGAGATCACCTCCAACTGTGCAGGTGGACTCCCAATGCCAGTGGCTCTGAAGGTCACAGTAGCCCTCAATTTTCTTTGCATCCAGCTCTTTCCAGGGGTCAATGGAGGATCTGTATGGAGTGTCCCAAACAGCTGTCCACAGTTGTGTGAGACTCATCACTGATGCTCTGTTCAAACAGGTCCTCACATCATTCATTACCGGACAGACCAAGCCAACCAGGCAGAGAGAGCCAGAAGCTTCACAGTTATTGATGGGTTACCCCACATATAGGGTGCCATAGACTGGACTCATGTGGCCATCAAGGTGCCAGCGGGTCAGCCAGGTGCCTTTGTGAATAGGGAGGGTATCCACTTCATGAGCATGTATAAAGGATGCAATCACAAGTCCCAGATTCTTCAAGTCTGCAAGGTATCCTGGCAGTTCCCATGATGCATACATCCTGTGATACTCCAAGGTACCAACGCTGTTTAAGGCTCAAGCTTGGTTGGATGGATGGCTGCTGGGCAACAAAGGGTATCTGTTGAAGGCAAAGGGGGACACATTGGGGGATGAGGATAGAGAGGCAGCTCCAAAGGCCTCAGAAAAAAGACTACTGCTAGATCTGATGAGGAGCCCGGGCAGGCAAAGGGTGAGGAGGTGAAGGCAGACTTAAGGAACTTTCAGGGAGGCAAAGACATCGGGGAGGCCTTGATTCAACACACCTTCAGTTAGGCTGCCAAGGTATGGCTTTGACCTCATGGCAAGGGCGTTGCCTGCTTCACCTGTTTCTGAGGAGGCAATCCCATGACCCCAGTGTTGCCTCACAACCTCTGTAATAAAGCTTGCTGCCTCTGCCATCAATCATAAGGAACTATGGAACCCTGCACCTATGGAAAACCTGGTGCCCATGGTCAATGAATGTATCTTCACCTGACATCTCCAAGTCACCACATCACCAGTCTCTCATGTTGCTCAGTCACCCATCAACAGACTCAGGACTCACACTTGACATCTAAATACTTCACCTTACACTCACACACCTTACAATTATGCCATCAAGTGGCCAACACTTGATGCCTTCAAATATCTCCAGCTACTCAGCTATGCTGACATTCTGGCCTCTCTCTTGCAGGACTAAGCCTGGAGGAGGGGATGGTGGACTGCACTATGAGGCCGGCTGCAACACCAGCTGTCATCACTAATCCCATCTAGGACATAATTATTTTTCTGACATATGGTCCTTCTCAACACCCTCCTCCACCCAACCCACCACCATTCTTATCCTGCTTTATGACCTGAAGTGCAGACTGCAGATGGTGTGACCCCTGGACCTCTTTCTTTACATTCCACCCCCACCTCACTTCTACTTCCCCTTCTGATTTTGTGTTTTGAATCCCTAAGAATTGTCACTTAGCCAGCCAGAGCAGCCTTCAGCTCAGAAACTCTGCAAACCATGGAGACTTGGGAGCTTCATATGTTGAGTTATTGGATATTAGTGGCAGTAGCCAGGCTAAGAAAAGACAGCTTGGCTGCAAGCTCATTGGAGGGTGATGTCACAGTGGAGTTCTGCTGCAAGGTACTCCAGTAAGTACAACAACCAGGAGGACGTTGATGAATAAGCATACCGAGATGCTTGGTGCTATAGCAAGCCTTTCAGATGTCTTCAGTCACTGTCAAGGAACATAGTGGTGTCTGTTTCCAATATCAAAGAACTTGGAGCCAAGCCTGGAAGTGTGGCCAGCCCAATGGCAGTATTGGTAGACCAACCTGTAATGCAGGCCTGATGCCCACTGTCTTAGTTTCCACTGGGGCATGGGTAAAAGCCACCCAACATCTCAGTGCTGCAGTGAGAGCCATGTTTGTTGTCATATAGGGCCAGACTGCTGCCATCATGGCTGTGAATTATAGTGCTAAAAGTGGTTTGGAGGCTCTCACAACAGCATAGCAATCTGTCCTCCAACAGATTACTGGGATTGCTGAATCACCACCCTGTAAGAGTGGCAGTGGTTTCTGTGAAGCATCAACCTTTTGTCCTTTCTCAGGGTGGCAGTATTCATGCCCTCACCATTGTCATTCCTTGCTGCTGCCTCTTTGCCATCCAGCACAGACTGATTACCACCTGTGCTGAGATTATGCAGTCCGAAACCAGACCCACAAGGCCAAGACCTGAACAATGTTGTCCTGCAAGATCATCTGCAGTCTCCCCCAGTGAAAGCCAGCAGCTTTCCACCAGCCATGCCAGTGGGGTAGCATGGTATAGGAACACAAGGACAGACAAGAGTACCTGCAAGACAGGCACTAAGGGAATGCACAGGGTGATTAGCTCATTTCTTGTTTGTATAATTGAATGGTTTTTTTTGGATAAAGGTGTTAATGAAAAGCTTTTTTGGGTAACTTTTATTGTAGGATGGTGACCGAGGGGACGTTGTGATGGGATGACTCAGATGGGCGTAACAATGAGGAATGGTGAATCCATGGCGGTAAAGGGAAGTAGCTTCATGGAAACCAGAACCTGAGCTGGTACTCTGGGACAGCCTGTCTGGAGCAAAGGAATCCAAATGCATCCTCCCTGACTACCCCTCTTCCTCTTCCTCTTCCTCCCCCTCCCCTCAAAGAGGCCTCCTGGTTTCTGGTGGCAATTGTTGTACCCTTATGATGGTGATGTTATAGAGAATGCAGCAGACCACCACAAACTTGGTCATCTGCTCCAACGTATACCTGAAGGCTCCTCCCAAGTGTTCCAGGCATGAAAGTATCATTTGAGCTGATCATCAGCTCCATGATACTTTGGTGGTTCTTTGGTCCTCATTATGCACATGTTTTCCTCGCGTGGTGGAGTGCGGTCTTTAACTGAGGGTAGACATTGTTCCCAAGAAGTTAGTCTCTGGTTCTCTGTGGATAACCAAAGACAGCGTGAACTGTCTGAGAATGAAGGCATCATGACGGCTGTCAGGTTTGCAAGCATTCACCAACATGATGTATTGTGCATGGTCACATACCAGCTGCATGTTAGTGGAATAATAGCCCTTGTAGTTCCTTTACTTCTCCCTTTTGACATGAGGTTGGGTGCAGATGCATAAATGTGCAGTCGATAGCACCCTGCACCATCAGGAATCCCACTACCCTGCAAAGCCACATGCCCTCCCATCCTGCTTCTTTCTGCTGAGGGAGAACACTGTGTGTTCAGTTCTCTTGCCATACATGAGCTTCTTCACCTCTCAGATGAATTGATGCAAGGTGTAGTGAGATACATTAGATATGTCAAACACTCGTGCCAAGAAAGACCTGGATGCATAAAAGTTCAATGCCTCTGTGACCTGCATAGCCACTTTCAGCACCATCCTCACCCTGGTGACAAGTTCTAGATCAGACTGATAGAGGTGACACTGTTCAGTAACTATCTTCTTGCTGAACCTGATTTGCCTCAGTTTTTTTTTTCTAGAATTTTGAAATATATTTTAATTCACAGTTATAAACAAGTGCAGAATCAGAATGTATTTGTTGACAGCATTCTTGAATAATACATATAACATTATAATGACATCTTAATTAGTGGCCCAAAGCATCACTGCAGTTCTCAGTGAATGAGTCCATATCCCTAGCAGCACATGAATGCCGTACAAGTGGCTGATCGTCAGCTGACTTGTAGGGTGAAGAAAGGAAAAACATTTGATTCACTTCACTGATTGAAACACCTTGAAGGCCTGGGATTGCTCCTTCAATATATGGTTCGCTCTGTTGGCTTTTTGCATAGTTGTCTGTAACAGTATCAACAGAATCCAGTGGAGCAGTACTCATCATGTTAACTCCACAGAGTAAAATGTAAGCAATTACTATGATGACAAGGATATAAATGGGCAAGGCTACAGCCCAGTACTTATATGGCCAGTAAGTGAGACTCATTGAGTATAGCCAAGGTTCTGGAACATAGGCCCATACTAAATACAGAATGAATGCAAAATGAGGCGAGGAGCAAGACAAATCCATAAATGGCCCTTTCAGGTAATGGTGAAGGGGAGTTTACCACCATTGTTCATTTCTGAGAAAAATGAGTTGGCTTTCACTGGGAACACTAAAGTATCCTTTGGAGAGATCCTGTAACATCATACAGCTGAACAGCTATAAATACTTTGGATTAGTGAAGAGAGACCAAGTGCAAATTTGGAATCAGAGTCAGCCTCCAGTTTTAATGTCAGTGAAACACGTTTGAACATTAATTTTACTTGTCGATCAGGTGAAGGTAGGAGAAGTGCTTATGAAAATCTCATGATGGGTTGGGCCTTCTGTTGTAGAGAACCCTCCTCTTCCTCCCCCGCTTCCTTTACAGAGCTTCTCCTCTCTACAGTCTTCACTCCTGTTGCTAGTCATGTTGCAGACCCAGAGGTGCTACAACCACAGTCCCTGTACCTCATGCAGAATTTTTCACCAAATCATGTTGACTTCCTGAATATATGGAGCAGCTCTCCAAAACACCTACAAACTTATTCTACAGTGATTCCAATAGTTTTGCTTAAGGGGAAGTTAGTTAAAAACACTTCACATACAAGTTGGTGGCTACCCTTTAAATAATGCTATTGGGGATTCCCTCATGCTGCTGAATATTTGTTGAGCTGTGAGTGATTAACACTGGCCTTCTGTGGCCATGCGCAGAACAAGTTAGTCAAATGAGCATCAATTCAACCGAAATGGCCGTGATGATATGACCTCTCTGATGTTCTCCGTGCATACACACGGACCCCTGCACTAGTGCTTTTCACAGCATAGCCACTGAATGGGCTTTACAAGAAATGTCCAAAGCAGAGTCGGTGCCATTTTTGTCCTTTAGTCAGTTTCACATTCTTCTTCCTTTCTCTTTGCTGTATTTTTCCTCATCTGTCAGCCTCGGATCCTGCAGTGGTTGCCATTCTAGAAATGTGGGACAATATCACACTGTCCTGCATGACATTTACCTGGCTGTGAAGTGATTCTGGCAAAATGTTTTGTCTCATCCACTGCTCCTTCATTTACTATAGCAATTATCAGCCAAACTTGACTCATTAAAGGCTCTTCTGTTAATTGTGCATCTCCGCTGTGCTACATTAAAATTGTGTAAATAAAATGACAAAAACCTGCAACTGAGCTAGTCTCATGAATTATTGCTGGATTAGTGTTGATAACTTGAGTACAAGTTGCAACTGAGGGGCACAACAGCAGAGGTGGAACTATCAAATTTTGGGGCCTTTGTGCTGTATATTTTAGGTCGTATCGTTAGCTTTAAGACTTTAAATGCAGAACCTACAGTAACGCTGAGTCTGAAAATGGACAGTAATAAATTAGCTGCCCATTACACAGCCTACTCAATTTTCCATATTCCATTGGTTTAATTGGATAAGCAAATTAGACAGTGTATAATGGACAGATACCTCCTGTTCTTAAACCCTATTGCTGTTGAAAGTTTCAGTGTATCTATTCTTTATCTGAATATGAGCACTTTGCCTCTAGAAAGTTTGTGAATTGTTTGAATTAGTGCTATTGTTGGCTAGATATATGAATTATTGTCAGTCTTCAATCTTTCTCAGCTACAACATTCTAAGTTCTTTTTTCCTTCCTGATGTACTAGTTCTCAATCATGTTTTTATACATATGATACTTGTCTGTACTTTGCTTCAATCATTATAAGGTAGGCTGTATTTATTCACTCTCATTCTTATACCTCACCATGGTATTCCAAGTCTGATACACCCCTCTGCTGCCTTTCCTGAATATTATGCTATACTTTCACCCCCTGTGTGGTGGCCTCCCACACTTGCTTCATTCTCTGGGCATTGGTGATTTATGCTTCCACTTCATGAGGAGTATTTTATCGTGCTCTCATTCCATCTGTTACAATTTGCACCTGACCCATAAATCATGCATTATAACTTTTATGGTTTTTCACAATTTTTCACAATAGGTTTGGCCCTTAGAAAGCCATTCCAGATCAATTGCAGTTAAATGGCTGTTTAGCTAATTGAATTGCATTCTTGGAAGTGCTTTCTTATTTTCTACTAAGTCAAGCATTTTAGGATATCCTACCTGAGTTCCTAGAATAGTACAAAGCAATGGTCTGTATTCCTGTAAAAGTATAAAAACGGGAAAAATGTTAAATTGCTATTGAATACATCGCCTTCACACTAACAATAACATATGCTGTTTTTATAATTTTCCTAGCATCTAACCAGCTTTTAATACACTTTTCAACTTCCTTAATTCTATAGTTTCTGATTTTCAATAATGAGATAGTTAGTAAACACGTTTAGAAATTCAACAGCAGGCAGTAACCCTGGATTATTCCCTGCTCGGTGATATTCATAGACACTGAGTGACTTTGCAAGGCATAATTTTCTGTTCATAAATCCATATTGGTTTTCATCCATCATATTCATTTTTTATGGTTCTGAATTGTATCCTTTATATTGCTTATAAAATAAAGTTTTCTTTAATGCAGAAGTTAAACATTTGACAGTTGAACAGTCAGTATGAAATATTACATTTGATATATACATCAAATTTAACAGGATCATGTGCAGGATATTGAATTATATGACAAGAACACTTTGAAATAGTTACAATACCCACCAATTGTATTGCATTAAGTAACATTTTCCTTTGCAATTTTTTAGTGTAATTGAATCAAATCATCAACACACATATGTTATTTTTATAATTCTTTTTACTCTCTCTTCTGTTTGAGTGTTTTTCACATTTTGCAAGAAACTGTTATTTGCATTCAAGTTTTTTAAAATTATTCATTCTTGGGTTGTGGATGTCACTGGCAAGACTGTAATTTACTCCCCCGTACTTCCATGTAGCTTGATAATCACTGGAGCCATGACCATATTGTATTAGGCCAGCAAGTTTCTTTCCTTAAAGGGCATCAGTAAACCAGTTGGGCTTTTACAACTGTCCGATTGTTTCATGATCACTCTGTTCACTGATACCATTCTTTTATTTTGAATTTTTTTTTAGAACTGACTTCAAATTCTCAAATGGCCGTGTTAGAATTTGAACTCATGTTCTATAGGTTATTAGCCCAAGCCTACTGGATTATTAGTCCAATAACATGACCACTGTACTATAGGCTAATGATATCAAACAGTTTTACTGACTGATGATAAAAGATTGAATCATCATCCTGTAAACTCCTCCATAAGCACACACGAGCACGGGTTTTAAGAATATGAATTTATTTAGAAATTGCTGCTCAAGAAAATAAAATGTATTTTTTTTTAATTGAGCCAAGCTTGAAAATCGTGTCTAATATTAGGCCTACACATTTATGGGTGAATAATTTCCTTTTGTGAGACACAAATACCAAAGCTAATGTTCAAATAGCATATAATTTTTGTCCAACCCATAATGAGCAGGATTTTCCGCTCTGTGTTTGCCAGCCTGTGATTTTGTGCCCATTACAGTGAATGGGCGGTAACTTGTCTGCTGGCGAGTGCAAAAATGGAAAACCTGGGCCAATGTGTCTTTTGTTATCATAAGTAAAACTGCATTTGAAGAAAAACACCACCCTCTGGTGTTGTGTGTGATGTTTGCATCTCACTGATCGTAGAGAGCTGCAAGAAGTACTTATTAAATGTTCAGTTGAAAACTTAAAATCCTGGCAGTGTTCCTTAACTCCAGTATTCACTGATGATACACCTCATTTTAGTTGAAATAGTAGAGTACAATGTTGAGATGATGTTTTGATTGATTAAATACATTGTTCAGGTGAGTTCATTGAATTGGTGTCTCAGGCCCTCAGCTGAATGTGTTTTGGGTGAACGTTTGAGGAAATTGTCTGCAGTATGTGGCTGTGGTAACATTTTTTGCATTATTGTCTGCATCCAGCTTTGGGTTTGGTTGCTGAATGGTCCTCCTCTTCCTCTATTGTTAGGTTCCTTTGTATTGCAAGGTTATGTAGGATGCAACAGACCACAATCATATTGAAAATCTCAGCAAGGATACCCTTTAAGGTGAACGCTGATCTTTCCAGGCCTCTGATGTACTTCCTTAAGATGGCAATGACATGCTCCAAAATCATGCTGATAGCTGGATGACCCTTCTTGTATCTATGCTCAGCTTCTGTCTGCAGCTGGTGCAAAGCCATCATTAGCAATAATTTTTGACAGCAGATGTCTGATAATGCAGATGTGTCCTGTGTAAGCCTACAAAGTGCATTATAATAAGAGGCATAATAATTGACGGCAGAGGTGACTTCAGTTGTCATTGGCAGTGGTTACCCTGTGGTACAAGCTACCTGCAGGTATTCTTACAGCTGTGGTACAGCTTTGCAACTGCCTTCTTGCTGAATCAGAACTTGAGGAAACTGGTCTACTTTGCCAGGAAGGTAAAAAAATAAACCCCAGTATATGTATATGGTTTGTGGCTTAACGGTGAATGCAGTAAGTGCAGTATTGGTGCCAGATTTTCTCCTGGAATTACGTTTCCATTTCACAGTGTTAATTTTAAAGCAAGTACCGTCATTAATGTAGAGTTAAAATTAAAATACATTTTAAAAATGCATATCCTGTTAATAGCTCCATTCCTGTAACTGTGAATGAGTAGGGCAACAATACCCCCTAAACTTCTAAAAAATAGGGGGTTGAGCATTGATGCCTTTGTAACCATGAATAATGTAGCAATGGTGCATTCTGTGTGGCAGACTTCAGTTCCAAGCCATGGCCATTTTCTGGGATCATAATCATCAATTAATTTTTTTGAAATGTTTGAAAACTATTGGGCAGCCCAAGCTTAAGGGCAGGTGCTAAAAGCCATGGGATCAATGGACTTCGGGGTTCAAGACCCACTTACCCACTACAGAGTTAGACAGTCTAGATATAGCAGCGACCTGCAAGAAGGTTTTACTTGTACATTGTCTTGGAGCAGAAGGCCATTGAATGTTCAAGCAGATCAAGGAGGCACGTATACATTTGCTATGGCGGTAAGTGCTCTTGAAATATACTTCAGGCCGAAGAAAAGTGTGATGATTGAATGGTATGCCTTTGGTCAGATATGTCAGAGAGCCCAGCATGGTCAGATACTCTAAAAAATTTACCCAAAGTGTGGACATATCCATCGAGTCACAGCACCATGTGTAAAAGGCATAACTGGAATCATTTCATAAAAGTGTGCAGGTTGTCAAAAAAGTGGACTTCATTGGTTCGGCGAGTGGGGCAGTCTCTTTTTGGGAGTAAAATATGGCATGTGTATTCCATTGCAGATGATAAAACACCAGGTCATTTTAAGGTTTGCTCGGTTGAGATTGTGGGCATCTGTGTCCCTCCTCATTGATGTTGATGCGCAAGTATCAATATTGAGCACAAACTCTAACATTGATATTTTTCGCAACTTTCTCTCATCCTGCAATAGACACTCTTGAAGCTTACAATGACTTGATTATTCTGGTTTTGGAAACAATCACAGTTCCAGTGCACTACAAAAATGTCACCCTAGACAGGTTCATGTTCCACACAGCTAAAAGCAGAAGCCCAATGGGATAAACCTGTTCAATAAGCTTGGCATCAAACTTGAAGATCCCACTCCAGCACTCATTAACATAATCAATGACACTGATTATACCCAACAATATCCTTTATTATTTACCAGATTTGGGGAGATTAAGGGGTACCGTCATGCTTATTGTGTCAACACGTCAATTGCACCAGTTTCACAAAATTTGAGATGGTTACCATTTTCAATCATTGTTGAAGTATCACTGGAGCTGAAATAGCTTGAATAAATTGAGCAAAGCGACTCATCACAATGGAGATCATCATTGCAAGACGCAAAGTCAATGGGATAAACTGCAGGTGGTCAACAAAGCAATTATTCCAGACAGGTATCCACTTCCTATGATCCAAGAACTATCAACATCATTTCATCACTCCTAAGTATTTATGAAGCTTGACATGCAATGAAACCATCGTCACATACCACAAGTGAAGCGAAGCCAATACCTTCAACTGTTATTACTCATAAAGGTGTGTTTCAGTACTACAGAATACCCTGTGTGCTAAATTCAGCACCTAGCTCATTCCATAACTGTATCTTCAGTTTTGTTGGACATTGACTGGATGATTAACCTACTTGTTGATGTCATCGTCCATGGAAGGGACAAAGTAGAACATGATCAGCGGTTATCAGTCATAGTCACAACTCGAACAACTTGACGTGCAACAAAGGCAAGTGGACATTCATGGCTTCTGAGACTGACTTTCTAGGGTGCAGTTTTACAGTAGCTGGAGTAAAGCCTACACACGACAATGTCAAAGCTATTCATGCGTTTCTGACCCTAATGTGAAAGAATTGACATTGTCCTTTGGTACCACCAACATTTATCATTTCTAAGTGTGCAGAGATCGTGGAACTTCCTCAAAAACTAAGGTGCAAATATGCACCATGGGAATGGACAGTCGCACAGCAAACAGTTTGACACTTTAAAGGTGAAGATAGCATCTCTGCCAGTCCTTGTGCATTTCAAACCATATGTGGAAACAACAGATGCATCAGGAAATGTGATTGGAGTTGTACTTTCATAGTACATTGAAAGAAGCGATTGACCAATCGCTTACGCAACATGCCTGTTGTCAGAAACTGGAGACAAATACTCTCCTGAAGAACAGGAAGTACTAGCCTGCATCCACACATGTGAAAATTGGCACATGTATCCCTATGGTACAAAGTTCACTCTCAGCACTGATCACCAAGTGCTGACTACATTACATAGCCACGTCACGATCTGGTCATTAGCCTCTAAGCATCTACAGATGGTCATATTGCCTTCATCAGCACAACTTAGAGGTTGAGTATCTTGCAGGCTCATGCAACCAAGTAGCTGGCATGCTTAGTCATACTATTATCACAGATAGTGTTAGCAATATAGAAGTGACTTGCGACATTGAAGACTACTTGATTGTAGCAACTTCACATGCAACAACAAATCTGGTTACGGGAGAGGAGTTGAAGGCAGAATTGGCAATAGCATGTTGCAGAAAGTAAGTCAGTCACTAAAAACTGCGGGCTCTTGCAAAAGAAAGGAAGAATTGGTCCAGTACTACAAAGTACACAATGAGCTCACATTATTTGATGATAATGGTATTGCACACAGAATTTGAGCAGTTTTGCCAAAAGTGCAACAGCAAGATGTATTGCATTTTTCCTATGAAGGACATCTGAGTATTGTTAAGATGAGACAAAAATCCTGTGAAGAATAAATTGCTGGAAAGAAGAGTTTATAGAAGAGTTCATGCATAGCTCATGCACTCAGCGAAAAATCTGTTAAACTGTGTCCCGCATCTCTTCAACCAACCCCCTGGCCCTGGCCAACAAAACCATGGCAACAACTCCAGTAGATATTTTTGGAGAAGTACAACCAGCCCCTATGATTCAATTTCTTTTGCTTATTGTTCATGATCTACATAGCAAATGACTAGAAATCACTACAACAAATTCCATAAGCATCTATTAGGTCATTGACATTTTATACAATTTAATTATAAAATGGGGTTTGCCAAAGAATATCACTACAGACAATGGACCGCTATTTGTTTCCAGTCATTTCATGGAGTTCCTAGCAAGCTATGGAATTACCCACCATCTGACATCGCAGTACAACCTACAATCAAATGATGGTATTAAATGTTTCAACAGGTTGGTAAGGGACAGTCTGAAAGCTACCATGTCGGAGAGAAAAATGTTTGCTTAATCCATTCATATCCTACTTTGACTTATTGATCCATCCCACACTGGCTGACTGGAAAGACACCAGCCGAACTTATCATGGGTCACAGTTTTTGCATGTTGACCATTCTTAAGTTGTCATCGCTATCTAATGAAGATGTCAGAACAAAAGCAGAAGATATCGCAAAGCAACAAGGTAAAAAAAATGTGTACTTCGACAAGCAAACATGCGCAAGGGAACCACAATTTGAAGCTGGAGATTGTTTGCATTAAACGGTCAAATCATGTCCACAAACTCATATCATCTCTATTAGGACCAATGCAGATTAAGCGGATGCCCACTATCAATGCTTATCTGTTGAGTGACAACACATTTGGAACATGAGATGCTTGCTAGTGAACAGACCAGGATATTTCAAGGACAATAATCATGAGGAGATAGTTTCTTTTCTTAAGAATGAGTGTGATGTTGATCATCAAGCTGATCACATGGAACTACAACCTCTAGTTTTTAGATCTGAGCACTGTCATCAACAATCTTCTTATCTCAAGGACTGTTTCTGTGCTTAGAGAAAACAGACACACTGAACTCTAAGAAATTACTTGATGTGCATACGTTTGTAGTTTATGATGATTTCATTTAAAAATAAGGGATAGAATTTTACAACGGCGGGATTTTACTGTCCTGCCGAAGTCAATGGATGATTCCACCATATCTTATGCCCCCACCCCCACCGCAATGGGGCCGTAAAATTCAGCCCAAAGTCTTTGCTTTTACAAGAGGGAAAAGATGTATGCCCAGATCTTCTGGTCTCTGGATAGTCAGAGACTGAAGGTACCCTGAAAGATATGCGTGGGACCCCTCAGAAGCCCCGACATAAGCACAACCCTGGTACTACACTGCCCGGATTGCTCTGTGATTGGCTAGAACCATGCAGACTGGGCTGTTTGCCCTGTAGTTACGCTGGTTATTACGCTGATTTAGTTAGAGATTTTAATAACGGGTATAAAACCAGTGACCCTCTAAGCAAATCTGGAGTGTCACAGCACTCCTGAACCCACAGCAATGTTCACCACCCCGCTTTCCGACAATATTCACTAACCCCCATCCCCTAGACAGTGTTCAATCCCTCCTGCACCTTGGACAGTGCTCACCTTCACCTCTCTCGAATAGTGCTCACCAACCCCCTGGACAGTACTCACCCTCACCCCCATCAGACAGTGCTCACCCTCACCTCCCTCAGCCAGTGCTCACCAACCCCCTCAGCCAATGCTCACCTCCACTCCTCTTGGAGTGTGCTCAGCAAACCACTCAGCCAGTGCGCACCAACTCCCTGGACAGCGCTCATCCCCACCCCTATCAGACAGTGCTCACCCCCACCTCCCTTAGCCAGTGCTTACCAACCCCCTCAGCCAATGCTCACCCCCACCCCTCTTGGAGAGTGCTCAGCAAACCCTTCAGCCAGTGCTCACCAACCCCCTGGACAGCGCTCACCAACCCCTCAGCCAGTGCAAACCACCCCCCACCTCCTCCACCGGACAGTGATCACCAATCCCCTGGACAATGGTCACCAACCCCCTGGACAGTGCTCACCAACACCCGGATAGTGCTCAACCTGCCCACATCTCAGACAGTGCTCAACCCCACCCTGCTCAGACAATGCTCCCCAACACCCTTGATAATGCTCAACACTGCCTACACCTCGGACAGTGCTTACCCTCCACCCTACTCGGACAGTGCTCCCCAACCCCCTTGAAAGCGCTCAACCCTGCCTACACCTGGGACAGTGCTCAACCCCCACCCTCAGACAGTGCTGACCAATCCCCTGGACATTGCTCACCTCCATGCTCCTTCGTCAATGCTCATCAACCCCCTTGGACAGTGCTCATCCCCACCCACCTTGGACAGTGCTCACACCCACCCACCCTGGACAGTGCTCACCCCCATCCACTCCGCCGCGCTCCCCCACCCCTCCATGGACAGTTCTCACAGCTTTCCACAACCCTTTCCCAATTCACCTTCTGGAATCCCTGGCTCTTGTCCAGCCGATGTTGAAAGAGTCAGCTTTGTCGGGGGGGGGTGGGGAAGAAGTTGAGCATTTTTGCCAGCTTGTGGGGGGGTTAGGGGGAGAACACTATCGGAGAGAGGTAAAGAGGAGAACACTGTCAGGGGTGAGGGAGGGGAGAACACTGTTGGGGGTGAGGGAGGGATGGACATTGTTGGGATGAAGGAAGGAGGAGAACACTATCGGGGAAGAGGGAGGGAAGAGAACGATGTCAGGGTGAGGGATGGAGGAGAATATTGTCAGGGGCGAGGGAGGAGAGAACACTGTTGGGAGGTCCGCTGTCACCTTAGGCCCTCAGTAAACTGGATGCTATATTTAAAGGCCACCCATGCAAAGAGCTAACACTCCTCAATGGATAGGAAGCTGCTAGGAACTGATTACTACCAAAAGGAGGAAACATGCTGATTTAGTGATGCCTCCCTGAAGCACCTATTACATGCAGTGGAGGCCCACTGCAATGCTGTCTACCCCCGATCTGGGTGAAGGCCAGCAAGCAAGGTCACTAATCCAGCATGGGATACCGAGGCAACGGTCAATGTCCTGCAAAAGAGGACAGCCATGCAGTGCAGGAAAAGGATGAATGCTCTCATCCGTGCCGACAGAATTAGTCACTATTCTCAGCACTCTCAACTCACATGCTCACAAACCCAGCACACATCCACAGGGATCTCACATTTCAAGGGACAACACCACTAACTCTCACACACACCCTCACATCTCCATCAGGCTCATATCCTCTGGATCTTGCATAGTCACCCCACTCATGGCTCTGCTCACCGCACAAATACTCCACACAGTGCCATGTGTGCTGCTCACACTCTTTCCATCTGTTTTCATGCAGGACAAACTGACTCACTCCAGAGCAGGGAGAGGTCCCAGACCTGAGGTGGAGTGGCCCACATTAGGACACTCATTCACTTTGAGGAGCATGTTATTGCGCTGAGTGCTGAGGATGTGGGCCATGCCTGCAGAGATGGTGAGGTTGACGGTGAACACCCACTGAGGATCCTGCACCACATCATCCCTCTCTCAACACAACTGTGAGTGCTCTCTCTCCTGCATTTGACTCTGCTGCCATGCACTAATTATCTCTACTTTGGTTCACAATGTTCACAAGTGACCAACACCCTCAAGCCAGCCAATTCCTCAGCTCCACCTAGGTCTGCACCTCCAGTGAAGACAACACCTCCTCCACTGAAGAGCTGGAAATAAGCAGCCTGGAAGACTATCACAGTGTTTACCCACACCCACCACCAGCACCGAGACACGACTCGGTGGGACCTAAATCTAGAGCAGGCTTGGGTTCACAATCTGGTGGTCACTGCAAGGAAATGTGTCCACAGCAGAAGAAGGCAGCTTCAGCCGAGCTTCCCAGCACTTGGAGGACTGCTGGGGAAGAGGCATCTGTGAGGTCCAAGTCCGAGGACAAGCCTCTGAATTCAGCTTCCCAACTCATCGTGGAGAGTCAGCAGAGGTGGGGGAACATCACACAGAGCTGTTGGAAGCCCTCAGCAGACTGGCAAGTGAGTCGGATGAGTTCATCTGCCTGCTTTCCAATGAAATGGTGCTCATATGTGCATGTATGGAGGCCTCGATGGAAAGGTTAGTGGATGCCATGGAGACTCTGGTCCAGCAGAACGTGGAGGTGCATGCAGATGTGCACTCCAATGCAATAGCCATGGGTGAGTTTACATGGTGGCAACGTGAGGGGGAAATGGGGTACCTAGATGTCCCTCAGGTGTTCCTTCCCCTCAAGGAGTCAAGCCGGGGTCCTTGGGGACCTGAAGAGGCGTGGCGAAGCAGCTGGACACCCCTGGGTCACGTACTCGGGAATCTCAGAGAATGTCCACTTGCTCCGAGCACCCTTTGCCTGTGACTCTCCCCCCACCACCCCCCACCCCCCCGCCCCGCCCCCACCTTGTCCTCTGTCACTGCAGAGGGAGCAGCTGACCCACAGGGGGACAGCCAAAGTAAACTGGGGCCCCCGATGCCTCTGCTCTCTAGAGGGCCCATGCCGAAGTCATCAGAAGCAATAAGCCCAACCGTTACACAGGCTGTCTCTACCCCTGCTGTGGATGTCAGGGCAGCACCTGGAAGAAATGATAAACCTAGAAATGTTAGGAATTTCTGGTCACAAGTGGTTGCACGGGTGAACACATTTTGTCACTTTATAATCTGAAAATATGTTCACTTTTAGTGAATAATGTGGAATTTTGGGCATAATTGTTCAGATTTGCACCAAGTTTGGTAGTGGGTGGATTACCCACCGGCTGTGATGGTGGGTTTTCACGCTGAATCGTCCTGAACCCACAACTTTACTTATGTATTCCCAGGAAACACACTGTTTCCATGGTGGGTGGGCTCTCATTCTTCCGCCCACGATCACCTTGCTGCTTCATCACACCAGGCGCCATATTTAAAGTCCAGCTGTGCGCACACATTTCAGTGCTTCCAGCCCATGACTGCTGCAGAGAAGATGTCCATGAAAGGCAAAAATGACTGCACCCCCCAGGTTCAGTGACGTGTCACTGGAATGTCTTTTGGATGCCATGAAGGCCCACAGCAATGTCTTCTGCCCCTGCTCTGGCCACAGGATGGGCAGTAGCATGAGCAACCAGACTTGGGAGCTGGTGGTCAGCGGTGGTCAGTGCCATTGCCCTGGACAGCCACCCAGTGCCACTACAAGATGAATGGTCTCATCCATTCCGCCAGGTTAACTCACTCTTCTCATCACACTCAACTCACACATATAAACTAATCCATAGGGATCTTGCACCTCAAGGGACCACACTGCTAACTCTCTTACACATCCTCACATCTCCATTAGGCTCATATCCTCTTCAGCTTGTGTCCTCACCCTGTTCATGGCTTTGCTCACCACACAAACACTTTTCATGCAGGAGAAGCCTGCTCACATCAGCAGGGTCACCATCAGCACAGAGGGAGCAGCCGGCCCACGAGTGATTCTGGAGGGAAAAGTGTGTGTGTGTGTATGTGTGTGTGTGGCAGGGCCTTTTGGAGCCTCCTGCAAAAGCACAAACACACACGCGGATCCTCCAAGTTTCACACTTATCTCAGTGTCCTGAACATCTTGAATGCTGCCTGCTGGGGTTTGCTTTCAGTTGTCAATCTGAGCTGACCCGCATCTTTACCCACCCACTGATCACGTTCCCATGCAGCATCTGAATTTGCCCACCATGACTCTCGTTTCACTTTTGATGTAGCAAGCTTAGTCTTGATTCAGTTTTTCGTTCGCTCCCCTGTCTTTTCACCTCCCCATATCACCCATTTCCTTTTCCCCCATCAATGTTGACCCCCCCCCCCCCCCCCCCCCGCCCCCCACCCCCGGCCAGGCATCATCTTCTGCCTCCCCTCTGTGACCTACCAGTCACAACCCTTTTCCTTCGGGGATGTCCAGGTGAATATGCACATTCCCTTCCTTCCTGAAAATCCCACCCCCATCCACATTCACCTCCCCAACACCCTCCTTCCCACCCCCAAAGTCTGCAGGTCGCTACCAACCATGCTCGCCATCTCTTCTATCACTACCATCGAACACTCACCAAGCGACCCTACCTCCTCACTCTGCCCTCGGTCATTCTCATCATTCCCTCACACCACGCCCACCCTCAGTTTGCTCCCAGGAGGCAGATGTGGACCCATTTGATCCCTCCCATGCGTGTTCACCTGCACATCCTCCCCTCCACACCCCGTTCCCCCCACCCCCGGAACCCCTTCCCCCACTTTGCACCCCATGCCCCACTCTGACCCCCATATTGACCTTCCTGACCTTCTCCTCCCACCCCATGGTTCATGTATGCCTCCGAGTCCCCACTAACCACTCTCGCTGTCCCTTCTACCGCTACTATCGCACCCTTACCCTCCCACCCTATCAGCTCACTCTGCCTTCTTTCATTCTCACGATTTTTTCCTACCATGCCCACACTTATTTCACTCTCCAGGAGGTAGTCATCGACTCCACAGACCCCTCCTTTACACGTTCACCTGGACATTCCTCCAGCCTTACTCCTTCCTCCACACTTAGTCCTCCCTTCACCCTTACTCCTTCCTCTACCCTAATTCCCTCCTCCCCCAGGCCTCCTTACCCTTCTGAACTCTTTCCCCCAGAGCTCCTCCCCTTACACCTTCCCCCTCAGTTGCCGCATTCTTCCACCTTCCTTCCTCCCTGTACTCAATCCCTCCTTCCAACCTTACCCTCCCAGACCCCATCATTTCCTGTCTCCTAACCCCCCCGACACTATTTTTCCCCTCCTGCCAACTTAACCCCCTTTCCAACTGCACCCCCCTCCCAACCCAGAACACCTTTGTCTCCCAGTCAAACCTAGACCTTCCTCTCCTGCCTCCTCGATGATCATCTGTAGCAGACCATGGCCAAGTCATTGCTTGCCTGAAGCAGACCCCAGACATCAACAGTGACCTTCCACCTTCCATGAACTGCTTCAGGACAGAGCCACGTCCTTCAGAATCCACCCAGCATGCAATGTATGTGTTCTTCCTGGTGGTGCTGCTGGGACTGAAGCACTGTCACTCTCTAATTGCCTGGCAGCTTTTGGAAGTGGGATCTTCACCTCCAAAGGCCCAGGAACCCTGAAGGTAGGCCAGCAAGTGCCTGGTTGGGATTGTATCCCATTGGGCTCCCACAAATGGCCACAGCAGGGTTCCCACCAGCCCTGCAGCTGGTGCATGGGGCCACTGCTGCATCAATTAAATTCAGCCCATTGTTTGCAGTTCTGGAACCCACATTACAGAATACCTAAGCTGGGTAAAGTACATAATGAGTTATTGAGATTACAAATAAAGGAAAATAAAACATGTAAATGAACTTAAGGATCGGGACTCTTCTTATTGGAAACAAGATGGGACAGTGATATGTACTTTGGGTGGGGGACTTCAAGGTCCATCACCAAGCGTGGCTCAGTAACACCACTACTGACCGAGCTTGCCAAGTTCTCATGGACATAGCTGCTAGACTAGGTATGCAGCGGGTGGTGAGGGAACCAACAAGAGGGAAAAACATCCTTGACCTCTTCCTCACCAAGCTGCCTGCTGCAGATGCATCTGTCCATGATAGTATCGGTAGGAATGACAACCACACAATCATTGTGGAGACAAAATGTTGCCTCCACATTGAGGATACCCTCCATCGTGTTGTGTGGCACTACCAGCATGCTAAATGGGATAGATTTTGAACAGATCTAGCAATTCAAGACTTGGCATACATGAGACACTGTGGGCCATCAGCAGCTGCAGAATTGTACTCAAACACAATCTGTAACCTCATGGCCCGGCATATCCCCCACTCTACCATTACCATCAAGCCAGGGGATCAACACTGGTTCAATGAAAAGTGCAGGAGGGCATGCCAGGAGCAGCACCAGGCATACCTAAAAATATGTGTCAACCTGGTAAAGCTATAACACAGGACTATTTGTATGACAAACAGCATAAGCAGCAAGTGATAGACAGAGCTAAGCAATCCCACAAGCAACGGATCAGACCTAAGACCTGCAGTCCTGCCACATCCAGTCGTGAATAGTGGTGGACAATTAAACAACTCACTGGAGGAGGAAGCTCCACAAATATCCCCATCCTTAATGATGGGGGAGCCCAGCACAGCATTACAAAAGGTAAGGCTGAGGAATTTGCTACAAGCTTCAGCCAGAAATGCTGAGTGGATGATACATCTTAGCCTCCTCTGGAGGTCCCCAGCATCACAGCCGCCAGTCTTCAGCCAATCCGATTCACTCCACGTGATATTAAGAAATGGCTGAAGGTACTGGATAGTGCAAAGGCTCTGGGCTCTGACAATATTCCGGCAATAGTACTGAAGGCTTGTGCTCCAGAACTTCCTGCGCTCCTAACCAAGCTGTTCCAGTACAGCAACAACACTGGCATCTACCCGGCTATATGGAAAATTGCCCACGTACGTCCTGTACACAAAAAGCAGGAAAAATTCCACCTGGCCAATTGCCACCCCTTCAGTCTACTCTCGATCGTCAGTAAAGTCATGGAAGCGATCAACAATAATTCTATTAAGTGGCATTTGCTTAGCAATAACTGCTCATTGATGTTCAGTTTGGGTTCCACCAGGGCCACTCAGCTCCTCACCCTATTGCAGCCTTGGTTCAAACATGGACAAAAGAGCTGAACTCCCACGGTGAAGTGAGAGTGACTGCCCTTGACATCAAGGCAGCATTTGACTGAATGTGGCATCAACGAGCCTGTGGAGTCTGTGGGAATCAAGGGGAAAACTCTCCACTGGTTGGAGTCATACCTATCATGAAGGAAGGTGGATGTGGTTGTTGGAGGTCAGTTAACTCAGCTCCAGAACATCACTGCAAGAGTTCATCAGGGTAGTGTCCTCTGCCCAACCATCTTCAGCTGCTTCATCAATGACCTTCCTTCCATCATAAGGTCAGAAGTGGGGAAGTTCATTGCACAATATCCAGCACCATTCACAACTCCTCAGATACTGAAGCAGTCCACGTCCAAATGCAGCAAAATGTGGACAGTATCCAGGATTGGCAGACAAGTGGCAAGTAACATTCACGCCGCATAAGTGCCAGGCAATGACCATCTCCAACAAGAGAGAATCTTAACCATCGCTCTTTGATAGTCAATGGCATTCCCATCGCTGAATCCCCCGCTATCAATATCCTGGGGGTTACAATTGACCAGTAACGGTAACCAGTAATATGGATTAGCCATATAAATACTGTGGCTACAAGAGCAGGTCAGAGGCTAGGAATCCTGCAACAAGTAATTCATCTCCTGACTCCCCAAGGCCTGTCCACCATCCATAAGGCATAAGTCAGGAGTGTGATGGAATACTCCCCACTTGCCTGGATGAGTGCAGCTCCCACAACACTCAAGAAGCTTGACACCATCCAGGACAAAGCAGCCTGCTTGATTGGCACCCCATCCACAACCATTCACCCCCTCTACCACTGACGCACAGTAACAGCAGTGCATACCCATCTATAAGATGCACCGTAGGAATTTACCAAGGCCCCTTGGATAGCACCTTCCAAACCCATAACCACTACTCTCTAGAAGGACAAGGGCAGCAGACAGTTGGGAACACCACCACCTGGAAGATCCCCTCCAAGTCACTCATCATCCTGACTTGGAAATATATTGTCGTTCCTCCACTGTCACTGGGTCAAAATCCTGGAACTCCCTCCCTAACAGCACTGTGGGTGTACCTGCACCACATGGACTGCAGTGGTTCAAGGAGGCAGCTCACCACCACCTTCTCAAGGGCCACTAGGGATGGGCAATAAATGCTGGCCCAAGCCAGTGTAGCTCACATCTCGTGAATGAATTGAAAAATAAAACACTGACTACTTTACTAAGTACACCATTATTCAACAGCTGCACGATACATCAAGCACAACTGTCACACACACCCTAAGTGCTATTTTCAGTTTATTTGTTGTGCCTGGAGAGATCATTACTGATATTAGTTTCCAATTTATTGTTAAGCCATTTCAGGACATGTGTGAGAGGTGGAATATCGATCACACTACCTCTTCTCCTCATTACCCTAGAAGTAACAGCCTAGTTGAATGAATGGTTCACACAGTGAAACCCCTAATTCTCAAATGTAGACAGACCAAGCAATATCTACACATCGCAATGTTACATCTGAGAGGGACACCTTTAACTGCAACTATTCCATCACTGGCAGAGCTTATGTTTGGCAGACCAGTGTGTACTAATTTATCTACTCTTACACATTCTACTCTCTTAGGTACTGGAGTGCAATTTTTAAATCTACAAGCGAGATGACTAAAATACACAATAAAAACACTGATACAGATTTGCCAGCTTACTTACGTTTGGAACAACGAGTTCACATCCAGGATCCTACAGAAGGTATGTGGTAATCAGCTGAGGTTACAAGGATTTGTTCAGAACCAAAGGTCCTATGAAATAATTACACACAAAGGCACAATGGTGAGGCATAACCAAGGACAAATCAGATCCATTCCCGCTCCTTAACCACTATACAGTCCCATTGCATCTAGGGTAAGATTCCAAATGGAACCAGGAATAACATCTAGGAATGACAACCCCATAGATCACTGTGAGTAATTAAAGAAACTTCCTGACAAGGGTATGACTAAAGATCTTGGCGTACCATGCAGAATACCTTTATGCTTTAGAGACTCATAGATTTATCATTTCTATGCATTTATGTAATGGGAACTAAACAGGAATAGGTTTTGTAACTAGTTATACTTCTTTGGAAGGTGGAAAAGTATCTTTAAAAAGAAAGGGGGTGTTGTAATATGCCTTTAAGGGATATCAGCATGACCATTAATTGAAAAAAAACATGTCATATGATCAATTCTTAGTTTCACTTCTGCTTTGAGTAGGGCACACACACCGCTATGATGTCTTCAATCTTTTTACCTTGTTATGGCCGGGTGAGGAGGGACGAACTGGCTTCCTGTTATTCAACCTCCTCCATTGGTCACAACAAGCTTATTGGCTACTAAATCCTAGGAAATATAATAAAAGACATGACGACACACACACGCACAGATATCCGAAGTAAGAAAAGTTAGGGTCCAAATAAAAGTTAAAAGAATATACTGAGGATTTAGGGAGGCCTTGAACAAGACAATTGTGAAAAGAGGACTTTCGTTCTAAATTATAGTAAGGAGTTAAGACTGTACGGGTGCTCATGAGGATGGTGGAAAGGGAGAATGGCAGTTTTCTTACCTTGCCTTCCCTTTTCTAGCCATCGAACTTTTTCTGTATTTTCTGCTTCTTTGTGAGGTTGTGTTTTGTGCCATTACTACTCTTTCTTCATTACTTGCATGGGATCTTTTAGAGGTGTCCACTGTGAGTACCCAGCAGTCTTTATCTGATTTTTAACCTATATAATCTGAACTTCAGTCTCGTTTAAAATTTGTGTTCTTCTTTTCTGGATTATCGTTTCCTTCTTTGGCCCTTGTTAGTTTGCTCCTGCAGTTGAAACCATTCTTAATAAACTGTCTGATAAGACAGCTCAACACACAAGCTGGCATTCCATCCATTTTGGTACAATAGTCATTCCATTCTGGTACAAACCTGTTTTTCTTGAATCGTGCTGGTAAGGAGAGACAAATTTAAACTAAACAAGAGGGGTGAGGGACCAAGCTTGGGTAGAGGTAGCAATTCAAGGTGTACAGTGAAGACAGGAGAGCAAGATAATAATATGAGAAATGAGGGTCAGAGAATGGCAGGAAGGGACACAGAAGAAACCTAAGAAAACATCAACAGTCAAGACTAGATGCTACAAAGACAACAAAATGATAAAACTGAAGACTGTCTATCTGAGTGCGCATAGCATTCATAACAAAGTAAATGAATCGATGGCCCACATTGAAGTTGACAAATATGATCTGGTAGCAATTACGGAGATGTGGCTACAGGACGACAAAGATTGGGTCCTTAATATTGAGGGGTATATGACATTCAAGAAGAATAGGAAGCCAGATAAAGGTGGACGGGTAGCACTGTTAATTAAAGAGGGCAATGGTGCAATAGTTAGAGATGACTTTGATTGAGGAGATCAGGATGTAAAATCAGTTTGGGTGGAGATGAGGAATAGTAGGGGGAAAAATTGACAAGGGGGAGTGGTCTAGAGGCCCCCTAACAGTAGCCATTAACTTATCCCTCACTTTGGCATGTCCTTGGGAGCCACTCCCACTCACTTCTTTACCGGTCCACTACCCTACAGCTGTCTCATCTCGGACCTCAATTCCTTAAGCTGTCTACACAATTCAACAGTGCACCTTCTTATCCTATCTTTCAATGGTTCAATATCTTCACTTCCAGTGGCTGTTCTCTCTGGGAGCCACTTAACTCTGTCATCATGGTGTTAACCCGGTGGTCCTACTTAATGTGGCTCACAGGCACATTAATATGGTTAGTAGTACATCTAATTACCCTTTTTCCAGCTCTCCCTTTATCTGTATCCATCTTGTGGTAAATTGTTGTTAAGTATTATTTCTCCTTATCCTTCAATTGTCTCAACTATAGATTCCTTATACTATTACCTCATAAAATTGACTTGCCTTGATCATTTTAAAATGTTTCCATACTCTTTAGGCCATATCAACCATTTCATGTCAAAGGGTATCTCTGTCTCTAGATATTATTATTTATTATATTTGTTTATTGCCATTCCCCTTGTTTAGAGGACATTTAAGAGTCAACCACATTGCTATGGGTCTAAAATCACATGTAGGCCAGACCAGGTAAGGAGTGTAGATTTCCTTCCCTAAAGGACATTAATGAACCAGATAGGTTTTTATAACAATTATAACACAGTCATCATTAGATCTTTTAATTCCAGATTATTTTAAATTCAAATTCCACTATCTGCTATGGCAGGATTTGAAGCCTAGTCCCTGACACATTACCTGGGTATCTAGATCATAGAGCCAGCGACAATACCACTACTCTATCACCTCCCCTTAAAGTTTTGCTTATCTCCCCCTGTGTGGTTCCAGTGTCTCAGGTGTTGGTCAGATTACCAAATTCAGTTCTCTTATAAGTTTGTATATTGTGTCCACTTTCCCTGACTTTATCTCCTACCCTTAATCATTTCCTCATACCATTTTACACATGTAATAGTTACCATCTTATCTCATTCAGGTTGCCTGGAGAGATTTTACAGTCCAATAAAGTATTCTCATAACATTTTTAAAACAGAAATCAAACATTTCTATTTGATTCTAGGCATTAACATGTTTTGATTCCTTGTCTTCTCCTTAAACATTTTATTTTCTCAAAAGTAACCCATTAAATTATGTCTGACCTTTTTTTCATTTTAAAATTACCCCAGATTCAAAAAGCAGTATTGTTGAGCTCCCTTCTTTAACTCTACCAAAAATTGGATTTCTGCCAAACTGTCAGGTCTCGGGCTTAACTTTATATTTTGGGAGCAGACTTACAAATACATTTTAAACTCAGTTTTTCACAAAAGCTTGCAGCATTTGAATTAGTGTCAATTGTTTTCACATCTTTTAAAATAAAAGTTCCTTGTTGATAACTTTAGCAGGGACCAAACCTCAAATTTTTAAATTCCAAAAGAATAGTACTTTGCACCATCAAAACCACACTTTTCTCATGTGTATAAATTTGTATCCAGATTAAAGTCCCACATGTTTAGCAACACATATTCTTTATTTTGGGTAGCATCGTAGTTTTTTAACAGTAACTTGCTAAATTACACTGCACTTCTCACATCTCAAAATTGTACCAAATTCAAATAACACTGCTGTTGGGCTGCAGATTTCCTTTCATATTTAATTCATCTCTTTTAAAAAAAAACATTTTTTTATCCACAGAAACCAGCTAGACTGTGTGTTTATTTGTTTTTTGTTATCCTAGAATCCCTTTGAATTTCAGGTAATTTTTCCTCAAAATTTTTAGAATACCAACTTGTATGAACCAAAATTAATTCATCAATTCCAATCAGCCTGAACGTTGGTGGAAAGTATTAACTCCCTGCTCATCTGCGCGGGGGTGGTGCATTGGGTGGTTTGTTTCAAACAAGGGAAAACCCTGTTCTATCTTTACAATACCATTGAATTGTGACTTTTGGCCAGAAATCTCAGCTAGAACCTGATAGTCAAATATTCCAATGTTTTAAGTTATACTTTCCTGCAATCCAACTCATAATCTGAGGCTTTTAACTCAAAGTAGTGAACTTCACACACATATGACAGTTTAGGGAAGAAAACACCTTAAAGCTCACACACAAACTCTTCATTGCACACAAACATATATATATATATAAAGGTATGTAAATTTCCATTCTTAGAACATTTATCTTAACAAATTAAAACTGTCATACTCTAAACAAAACTTCAAATAGCTGGGGGCGGGGAAAAGAATAAAGGGATGTTCTAGGCTCCACCTACCAGGAAAATCAAAACAACTGATGCTAACATTTCCTCTGCTCCTGCCGATCACTGCTTATTAACCCGCCTAGAATTAATGCTCTCTCTCTCCCTCTCACTCTCTCACTCTCTCTTGCTCTCTCTCTCTTGCTCTCGCGCTCTCTCGCTCTTGCTCTCTCTCTTGATGTTGCTTGCTCTTGGTTGCACTCGCTTTTGCTCTCACTTGCTCTCTCATGCTCTGTCTGGCTCGCTCTCGCTCTCTTTTTCTCACTCTCTCTCTCTTACTCTCGCTCTCTCTCGCTTGCAATCGCATGCTCTCGCTCTCTCCTGCTCTCACTCGCTTTCCCTCTCTCTCGCGCCCTTGCTCGCTCTTGCACTCTCTCTCGCTCTTTCTCGCTCTCGTCCTCTCTTGCTCTCTTGTCCTCTTTTGCTCTTGCTCTTGCTCTCTCTCACTCTCTCTCTCTTGTTTTCTCTCTCATGCTTGCTCTCTTGCTCTTGCTCTCGCTCTCTCTCTCTTGCTCTCTCTCTCTCACACTCTCTTGATCTTGCTCTCTAGCTCTATTGCTCTCTCTTGCTCCCTTCCTCTCGCTCTCTCTATCACTCGGTCTTTCGCTCCCTCTCTCTCTTTTGTTCTTACTCTCGCCCGCTCTAGTTCTCTTGCACTCTCTTGCACTCTATCTTTCACTCTCTCATGCTCTCGCACTCTCTCTTACGCTCTCTCATTCTCTTTCACGCTCTTGCTCTCTTGATCTCTCTCGCTCATTGTCGCTCGCTCTTGGTCTCGCTCGCTTTTGTTCTCACTCACTCTCTCTTGTCCTCCCAATCTCTCATTCTCTTTCATTCTCTCTTGCTCTTGCACTCTCTCATTTGCTCTCTTGCTCTTGCTCGCGGTCTCACACTCTTGCTCACTCTCGCTCTCTCTTGCTCTCTCTTGCTCTTTCTCACTTGCTCTCGCTCTTTCACGCTCTTTCACGGTCTTGCTCTCGTTCTGTCTCTCACTCTCTCTTTTGCTCTCGCTTTCTCGGTCTCCCTCGCACTCTTGCTCTCTCTCGCACTCTCGCTCGCGCTCTCTTGCTCTCATTCTTTCTCACCCTCCCTTGCTCTCTTGCTCAATCTCTCGCTCTTTCTCTCTGCCACTCTTGCTCTTTCACTCTCTCTCACTCCCTCAAGCTCTCGCTCTCTTGCTCACTCTCTCGCTCTTTCTAGCTCCCTCTCTTGCTCTTGCTCTCACTTTTGCTGTCTCACTCTCTCACATGCTCTTGCATGCTCTTGCTCTTTCTCACTCTCTCTTGCTCTCTCTCGCTCTTGCTCTTTTGCCCTCTCTCGTTCCCTTGCTCTTGCTCTCTTTCTCTCTCTCTTGCTCGCCCTTTGGCTCCATCTCTCTCTTTCGCTCTCACTCTCGCACTCTCTCTTTCGTTCTCTCACGCTCTTGCTCTATCTCACTTGCTGTCGCTTGTTCTTGGCCTCGCTCTTGTTCGCATTCACTCACTCTCTCTCGCTCTCCCTTATTCTCGCTCTCTCGTGCTCACTCTTTCTTGCACTGTCTCACTCTTGCTCTTTTGCCCTCTTTCGTTCCCTTGCTCTTACTCTCTTTTTCTCGCTCTCTCTCGCCCTCTCGCTCTCTCTCACCCTCTCACTCTTGCTTGCTCTTTCTCGCTCTCTCTCTGCCTCTCACCCTCTCACGCTCTCACTGCTCTTGCTCTCACTCTCACTGTCTCACACTTTCAATTACTGTTGCTCACTTCTGCTCCTGCTTGCTCTTTCTCGCTCTCTCTTGTTTGTACTCTCTCGCTTGCTCTCACTCTCGCTCGCGCTCTCTCTCGCTCTTTCTCACTGTCATGCTGTTGCTCACGCTCTAACTCTCTTGCTCTCTCTCCCTCTTTCACCCTCTCTCACTCTTTCTCGCTCTTGCCCTCTTGCCCTCTTGCTCGTTCGCTCTATCGCTCGCTTTCACTCTCTCATTCTTGCTCTCTCATGATCTTGCTCTCTCACTCTCGCTGTCTTGCTCGCTCTCTCACTCTTGCTGTCTTGTTCGCTCTCTCACTTTCTCGCGCTCTCTCGCTCTCACTCTCTCTCACGCTCTCTTGCTCTCTTGCTGTCTTTCACTCGCTCTTGCTCGCTCCATCACTCTTGCTATCTTGCTCTCTCTCTTGCACTCGCTCGCTCTTGCTCGCTCTCTTGCTAACTCTTGCTTGCACTCTCTCACTTGTTCTCTCGCTCATTCTTGCTCATGCTCTCGCTCTCTCTCACGCTCTCGCCCTCTCACTCTCTCTCACCCTCACTCTCTATCTCAATCTCACTCTCACTCTCACTCTAACTCTTGCTCTTGCCCTCTCACTCTCTCTAGCTCTATTGCTCCCACTATCTCTTGCTCTCTCACTCTTTTGCTCTCTCTCATTCTCTCTTTGTCTCTTTTGTTCTCACACTCGCTCTCTCAAGCAATCGCTCTTGCTCTCTCTCGCTCTTTCTTGCTTGCTGTCATTCTTTCTCACTCTCTCTCGTGCTCTTGCTCTCATTCTCTCTCTTGCTCTCACTCTCTTACTCTCGCTCTCTCACTTGCGCTCTCTCTCGCGCTCTCACTCTTGCTCTCAGTCTCTTGCTCTCGCTGTCTCGCTTTCTCTCTTGCCCTTGCTCACTCTGGCTCACTTTCGCTCGCTCTTTCTCGATCTCTCGCTTGCTCTTGTTCACATTCTCTCGCTCACTCTCAGTCGGTCTGTCTTGCTCTCGTTCTTATTCTCTCACTCTTTCTCACTCGCTCGCTCGCTCTCTCTCGGTCTTTCTCACTCTTGCACTGTTGCTCTCGCTCTCACTCTCTTGCTCTCTCTTGCTCTCTTTCCGTCTTTCACTCTCTCTCACTCACTATCGCTCTTGCCCTCTCACCCTCTTTTGCTGTTGCCCTCTCTCTCTCTCGCTCCCTCTCTCGCTCCCTCTCTCGCTCTCTCTCGCTTGCTGTCTTGCTCTCTCTCTCGTGCTCTCTCTCATTCTCGCTCTCGCTCTCTCTTTCTCTTTTGCACTGTCACTCACTCTCACTGTCTTGCTCTCTCTCTCACTCTTGTTGTCTTGCTCGCTCTCTCTCGCTCTCTCTCACACTTTCTCGCACTCTCTTTCGCTCTCACTCTCTCATGCTCGCTTTCTCTCTCTCACTCGTTCTTGCTCACTCTCTTACTCTTGCTATCTTGCTCTCTCTCTTGCACTCGCTCGCTCTTGCTATTGCTTGCTCTCTCGTTCATTCTTGCTCGCTCTCTTCCTCGCTCTTGCTCATACTCTCTCACTCTGTCCTGCTCTCTCTCTCTCTCTCTTGCTCTTAATCACACTCACTCGCTTGCTCTCTCACTCTTGCTATCGCTTGCTCTTTCTCATTTGCTTTCGCTCTTGCTGGCTCTCTCGCACTCTTGTCTTGCTCTTGCTCTCTCTCTTGCTCTTGCTCTCGCTTTCTCGCGCTCTTGCTCTCTTGCTCACTCTCACTCATTCTTGCTCTTACTCTCGCTCTCTCTCGGCCTCACTTGCTCTCTTCCTCTCACTCTCCCTCTCTCTCTTTCTTTCTCTATCTCACTGTCTCACTCTTGGTCTCTCTTGCTCTTTCACTCTCTCTCACGCTCTTGCTGTCTCACGCTCTCACTTGCTCTCACTCACTCTTGCTCTTGCTTGCTCTTTCTCGCTCTCTCTTGTTCATACTCTCTCATTCACTCTTTCTCACCCTCGTGCTGTTGCTTTCGCTCTCACTCTCTTGCTCTCTCTTGCTCTCTGTCCCTCTCTCCCACTTTCACCCTCTCTCGGTCACTCTCACACTCTTTCTTGTTCTTGCCCTCTCGCCCTCTTTTGCTCTTGCCTTCTCCCTCTCTCGCTCCCTATGTCGCTCTCTCTCTCGCTCGCTCTCTTGCTCTTTCTATCTTGCGTTGTCTCTCTCTCTCTTGCTCTTTCGCTCTCTCACTCTCTTGCTCTTTTGCTCTCTCGCTTTCTTTCGCTCTCTCATGTTCTTGCTCTCTCACTCTGGCTGTCTTGCTCACTCTCGCTCTCTCTCACTTTCTTGCGCTCTCTCGCTCTCACACTCTCTCATGCTCTCTTGCTCTCTTCCTTTCTCTCACTCTCTTCCTCTCTCTCACTCACTCTTGCTCACTCCCTCACTCTTGCTCGCTCCCTCACTCTTGCTATCTTACTCTCTCTCTTGCACTCGCTTGCTCTTGCTCACTCTCTTACTCGGACTCTCTCACTCGCTCTTGCTTGTGCTCTTACTCTCTCGCTCTCTCTCACCCTCTCGCTCTCTCTTGCCCTCTCGACCTGTTGCTCTCTTTCGCCCTCTCACCTTCATTCCTTCTCGCTCTCTCTCACCCTCTCACTCTCACTTGTTCTTTCTCGCTCTCTCCTGTTCGTACTCTCTCACTCGCTCTTATTCTCTTGCTCATGCTCTCTCTCTTGCTCACTCTTTCTCACTCTCGTGTTGTTGCTCTCGCTCTCACTCTCTTGCTCTCTCTCCCTCTCTCCCTCTTTCACCCTCTCTCGCTTGCTTTCGCACTCTTTCTTGCTCTTGCCGTGTTGCCCTCTTTTGCTCTTGCCCTGTCCCTCTCTTGCTCCCTCTCTCACTCTCTCTCTCTCGCTCTCTCTCTTGCTCTCTCTCTCTCTCATATTGTCTCTCTCTCTCTTGCCCTCTCTTGCTCTTTCGGTCTCGGTCTCGCTCTCTCTGTCTTGCTCTTTCATTCTCTCATTCTCTTTCACTCCCTCATGCTCTCGCTCTCTCACTCTCGCTGTCTTGTTCGCTCTCTCACACTCTCACGCTCTCTTGCACTCTCTCACTCGCTCTTGCTCGCTCCCTCACTCTTGCTTTCTTGCTCTCTCTCTTGCACTCGCTCGCTCTTGCTCGCACCCTCTGACTCGCTCGCTGTTGCTCGTGCTCTCGCTATCTCACTCCCTCGCGCTCTTGCTCTCTCTCGCCCTCTCGCTCTCTCTCGCCCTCTCACTCTCTCTCACCCTCTCGCCCTCTCTCACCCTCTCGCCCTCTCTCGCCCTCTCGCTCTCCCTCGCCCTCTTGCTCTCAATCTCACTCACTCTCTTGCTCTTGCCCTCTCATTCTCTCTCGCTCTATTGCTTTCTCTCTCTCTCGCTCTCTTACTCTTTTGCTCTCTCTCTCTCTTGCTTGCTCTCACTCTTTCTCACTCTCTCTTGCTCTCGCTCTCTTCCTCTCACCCTCTCGCTCTCTTGCTCTCGCTCTCTCTCGCCCTCGGTCTCTCTTTCGCCCTCTCACACTCTCACTTGCGCTCTCTCTCGCGCTCTCGCTCTTGTTCTTGCTCTCATTCTCTTGCTCTGACTGCATAGCTCTCTCTCTTGCTCTCGTTTGCTCTCTCTGGCTCACTTTTGCTCGCTCTTTCTCGCTCTCTCACTCGCTCCCTCTCTCTTGCTCTCGTTCTCGCTCTTGCTCTCTCACTCTCGCTGTCTTACTTGCTCTCTCACTCTGGTTGTCTTGCTCACTCTCGCTCTCTCTCACTTTCTCATGCTCTTTCGCTCTCACACTCTCTCACCCTCTCTTGCTCTCTTCCTTTCTCTCACTCTCTTCCTCTCTCTCACTCACTCTTGTTTGCTCCCTCACTCTTGCTTGCTCCCTCACTCTTGCTATCTTGCTCTCTCTCTTGCACTCGCTTGCTCTTGCTCACTCTCTCGCTCGCTCTTGCTCGCTCTCTTGCTCGCCCTCTCTCACTCGCTCTTGCTTGTGCTCTCGCTCTCTCGCTCTCTTTCACGCTCTCACCCTCTCTTGCCCTCTCAACCTCTCGCTCTTTCTCGCCCTCTCACCTTCTTTCCCCCAGCTCTCTCTCGTCCTTTCGCTCTAGCTCTCACTTGGTCTTTCTCGCTCTCTCTTGTTTGTATTCTCTCGCTCTCACTCTCTCGCTCGCGCTCTCTCTTGTCACTCTTTCTTACTCGCGTGTTGTTGCTCTCGCTCTCGCTCTCTTGCTCTCTCTCCCTCTTTCACGCTCTCTCGCTCACTCTCGCACTCTTTCTCGCTCTTGCCCTGTTGCCCTATTTTGCTCTTGCTCTCGCTCCCTCTCTCACTCCCTCTCTCGCTCTCTCTCTCGCTCGCTCTCTTGCTCTATCTCTCTCTCGGGTTGTCTCTCTCTCGCTCGCCCTCTCTCCCTCTTGCTCTTTCGCTCTCTCGCTCTCGCTCTCTCTGTCTTGCTCTTTCAGTCTCTCATTCTCTTTTGCTCTCTCATGCTCTCGCTCTCTCTCTTGCTATCTTGTTCGCTCTCTCTTGCTCACTCTCACTTTCTCGCACTCTCTCTCTTTCACACTCTCTCATGCTCTCTTGTTCTCTTGCTCTCTCTCACTCGCTCTTGCTCGCTCCCTCACTCTTGCTATCTTGCTTTCTCTCTTGCACTCGCTCGCTGTTGCTCGCACTCTCTCACTCGCTCACTCTTGCTTATGCTCTCGCTCTCTCACTCTCTCTCGTGCTCTTGGTCTCTCTCGCCCTCTCGCCCTCTCTCACCCTCTCACCCCCTCTTGCTCTCTCGCTCTCCCTCGCCCTCAGTCTCTCTTTGGCTCTCAAACTCTCACTTGCGATCTCTCTCACGCTCTCACTCTTGTTCTTGCTCTCACTGTCTCTTGCTCTCGCTGTCTCGCTCTCTCTCTTGCTCTCGCTCGCTCTTGCACTCGCTCTCTCTGGCTCACTTTCGCTAGCTCTTTCTCGCTCTCTCACTCTCTCTCTCTCTTGCTCTCGTTCTCACTCTTTCTCACTCTCGCGCTATTGCTCTCACTCTCATTCTCACTCTCTTGCTCTTGCCCTCACTTTCTCTTGCTCTCTCTCCCTCTTTCATCCTCTCTCACTCACTATTGCTTTTGCACTCTTTCTCGCTCTTGCCCTCTTGCACTCTTTTGCTCTCGCCCTCTCGCTCTCTCTTGCTCTCTCTCTCATGCTGTCCCTCTCTCTCATGCCCTCTCTCGCTCTTGCTCTTTCGCTCTCTCACTCTCGCTCTCTTGCTCTTTCGCTCTCTTGCTCTCTCTCTTTCTGCTCTCTCACTCTTGCTCTCTCACGCTCTCTCACTTTCACTGTCTCACTCTCTCACTTGCTCTTGCTCACTGTTGCTCTCGCTTGCTCTTTCTCGCTCTCCCTTGTTCATACTCTCTCGCTCGTTCTCACTCTCTCGCTCGCTCTTTCTCATTCTTGCGTTGTTGCTCTCGCTCTCACTTTCTTGCCCTCACCCTCGCTCTCTCTTGCTCTCTCTCCATCTCTCCCTCTTTCACCCTCTCTTGCTTGCTCTCGCACTCTTTCTCACTCTTGCCCTCTCGCCCTTTTTTGCTGTTGCCCTCTCCCTCTCTTGCTCCCTCTCTCACTCGCTCTCTCGCTCGCTCTCTTGCTCTCTCTCTCTCGCACTCTCGCTCACTCTCTTGCTCTCTCTCTCTCACACTGTCTCTCTCTCCTGCCCTCTTTCACTCTTGCTCTTTTGCTCTCACTCTCTCGCTGTCTCAAGCCCTTGCTCTCTTTCTCGCTCTTTCACTGTCGCTGTCTTGCTTGCTCTTTCACTCTTGCTGTATTGCTTGCTCTCTCTCACTTTCTTGCACTCTCTCTCTCTTTCGCGCTCTCACACTCTCTTGCTTTCTCTCACTCACTCTTGCTCGCTCCCTCACTCTTGCTATCTTGCTCTCTCTCTTGCACTTGCTCACTCTTGCTCTTGCTCACTCTCTTGCTCGCACTCTCTCGCTCTCTCTTGCGCTCTCGCTCTGTCCCGCGCTTTCGCTCTTGTTCTCTCTGGCTCTCGCCCTCTCGCTTGCTGTCTTGCTTGCTCTCACTCTCTTTGGCTAGCTTCCGCTCTCTTTGGCTAGCTCTTGCTCTCTCTGGCTTGCTCTGGCTCACTCTCGCACTTGCTCTTGCTCTCGCGCCCTCTTGCTCTCTCGCTCTCTTGCTCTCTCTCTCTCTCTAGCTCTCTCACTCTCTCTCACTCACTCTCTCGCACTCTCCCTCTTGCTCTTGCTCCCAATCTTGGTTTCAGTCACTCTTGCTCTCACTCGCTCATTCTCGCTGTCTCGCTCTTGCTCGCTCTCTCTCGCTCTCTGTTGCTCTCACCCTCTCTTTCTCTGTTGCTCTCGCTCTCTTGCTCTCCCTCTCACTCTTTCGCTCTCTCTCATTCTCTCTCGCTCTCACTCTCTCTCTTACTCTCATGCTCTTGCTCTCCCTTTTTCTTGCTCTCACTCGCTCTCTCTCGCTCCCTCTCTCTCGCTCTCGATCTCTTGCTTGCGCACTCACTGTCTCTCTCTCCCTTGTGCTCGCTCTTGCTCTCACTCTCTTGTGCTCTCTTGGTCTTTTGCTTTCTCTCTCACTCTTTCGTTCTTTCGCTCTGTTATGCTCTCTCTCGCTCTCTCTTGCGCTCTCTCACTCCCTCTTGTTTGCTCTCGTGCTCTCTCTCTCACTTGCTCTCATTCTCGCTTGCTCTTGCTCTCTCTCTCTTTCGCTCCCTCTTGCTCTCACTCGCTCCCCAGAACAAAAACTTTAGTGACTTGCATCAATTCAATTTCTTTTCACCTTTTAAATTATTTACCAAAAATTCAGTGTGGGACCTTTCGGGTTCCTACTCTAAATTTTTGTCTGCATGGCTAATGTTATGTTTATAGTCTCACTACTATTATTGCTTTCTTACTAGGAGATAGATCCCTCCCATTTTACTGCACTGGTTTTCTCACTACACTTTTAGTTTACCCTGGAAACAATTACAATAATCCCTGCCTTCCTGTTTACCCAAGGAACCAAATCGTGCTCGTGGCACCATGCAACCTTTAGTTACCACATGCACAGAGTTGTTTACTGGCTCAGATCCTGCTGTTTCGAGCATCAACTGCCCTATCTAATGGGTGGTAAATTAACATACTCACCCGTCCTCTGCTGTCAATGTTCGATCCAGTGCCGGTGCCCGATATTGCAAGGATCCTGGCAACTACTCCAATTTGTTTTCAGTATAAAGATGAGACCACTCAAGTCTAAGTTTCTAGTAAGCAAAGAGTTTATTCGAGCATATGCTGGGAGATCAGCCCTCGTTGCCTCTCCAAGGACCTCTCTCCCAATACAAAGTCTGTAATACAATTTGGTACTCACATAGCAAAACACAATGTCTTTCACATGCATTACTTAATCAAAAGCGTTCTGCAGATGTCGCCTGTCATCTCAATAGTGTTGGCATTTTTGCCTTAGCAAAATTGTGCCTGGGGTTTAATGACTCCCTGGCTGTTTCCCTATCTCCTTAATGCCTCGTTTACCCAAACCTCTTCCAAGAGTGAGATGAAATCTCCGTTGAGATATATAATAAAAAGAAATATCTGGGGGCAGAGTTTTTGTGAGTTATGCTTTCACGTACTTGATTGTGCTGCATGGACATTTTTTGCACCATTTTTGTGCTTTCTTTTATTATTTGCAGGTCTGCAGCTCCCTGAGGCAGCTGTCTGCCTTCAGGGAGCACAGTGGAAATGTTCGTCTGTGCCCATCGGTGATGTCATCGCCTGCTTTCTTCCCGCCCCCACCCCGGCAGTGCTTAGCTATTCGGCATGTGATTAACGCTGGCTGGCCAATTACGTTGCTAATGGGGATTGTGCTTTCCGCTGGAGGCACCTCGTCTGAGGAGGAAGAGAGGGGCGGAAGAGAGAGGAGACCAGGTGTTGCAGTGTAGCATCCAGGGGAATGACTGTGGGAGGAGAGGCACAGGCACAAGGGGTGCAGGTCCAGCAGGAAGTCCAAGGCGGAAGGGGCTGCAGAATATGCCACTATCCTGCTGCCAGGGTTTACAGGTAGTGATGTAGCTACCTCAATATGTCCGAGATGCAATGCCGAAGGAGGATCCGTCTCTCCAGGGAGACAGTGACCTCCACCTGTCAGATGATTGGGCCTGAGATTGGTTCCAACTGTGTGGGTGGAAACCCCATGCCAGTGGCTCTGAAGGTCACAGTGGCCTTCAACTTCTATGCCTCTGGCTCTCTCCAGGGGTCAGTGGGTGATCTTTGTGGAGTCTCCCAATCAGCTGTCCACAGTTGTGTCAAGCTGGAGACAGAAGCTTTCTTCAGGTGGGTAATGACATTTATTCATTTCCGTACAGATGAGGCCAGCCAGACACAGCGAGCCAGAGGGTTTGCAATGATTGCTGGTTTCCCCTGCATCTAGGGTGCAATCGACTGCACACATGTGACCATCAAGGCGCCAGTGGGTCAGCCGGGTGCCTTCATCAACAGGCCGGGATTCCACTCAATGAACATCCAGATAGGTTGTGACCGCAGGAGGCAGAATCTGCAAGTCTTTGCAAGGTACCCTAGCAGCTCCAATGACCCCTATATTCTCAGACACTCCCAGGTGCCGAGGCTATTCAGTGCTCCAGCACGACTGGATGGATGGCTGCTGGGTGACAAGGGCTATCTGTTGAAAATGTGGCTTATGACGCCTCTCCACCATTCAAGGACAGAGGCAGAGCAGCATTTTAGTAGGTGTCATGCCTCCACAAGGGCGGTGATAGAGAGGACCATAGGTCTTCTAAAGATGTGCTTCTGATGCCTGGACCATTCAGGGGGAGCACTACAATACCCCCAAGCGGACGTTACTGATAATGGTTGCATGCTGCACTCTCCAAATCTGGCATTGGCAAGGGGAGACCTATTGGAGGAAGAGGATCTTGACTCAGCTGCACAGGCCACTGAGGATAAATCCAGTTGTGAGTTAGAAGAACAGTACGGTGTGGAGAAGACTGAGGATGTGAAGGCAGACCTCTGTATCCTAAAGGGAGGCACCAGGGATGCCTTGATCCAACGCTCCTTCAGCTAGGCTGCCAAAGATCAGTTTCCACCTTACGCCAGGGCTGTCGCCTCCAACCCGGGTGTCTGAAATGACCCTTTCATTTGATCCCAAACTCCACTCAGTGCCTGTGCAATAAACCTTAGAATCACTCACGTCCAGCATTACTTACTGGCATACCCTGCTCCAAAGAAATAAAAAGGTGAAGCATACTCAGGCCATTAAGACAAAAACAATGTTTATCTCATTTTTACAATCCAAAGAAATTTACATAATCTTCTCTGGTCTTCATTCCCAGACCAGTAAATGTAAATAAAACAAAACATTACACAACAGAAGATCACCCGTAACCTGTCCCTCTTGTGCTCATGGTGGCTTAAACTAATGTTTGTGAGTGCAATGTCTTGGAGCTCCCCCACCCCTCGCTGGCAGCGGCATTAGAGACAGCCTGCTGACTCTACTATCTTGTTGGCCTTGATTGGCCAATTGGCGGTCGCCCTCTGGCCAGTGAAGTTTGTGCTTGCCCTGCCTAGGAGGGAGCAGCCAGTGCCACAGCTGACATCTCCTCAGTCATCGCAGCCTCATCAGATGCCCCGGTCACTGGCAGAGGGGCGGAGGGGCTGCTGCCATCATCTAGAGCACCCCGAGAGGAGCCCACAGAGATGACAAGCAGCTCGTGCGCCAACACGAGATCACTCTGGACCTCTCTGCTCACTGTTAATAGACGTCTAGCTGGTATACTGGGTACCTCATCCATCTCCCACACTGGCACCGGCCACCTGAGGTCATTGCCTGTGTGAGGTCTTGCAAGTCCGAGTGCAGCTCCAGAGACCCCTGATTCTGTCCCTGGAGCTGCCTCTCCATGAGAGTCACCACGCTTTCAATGGAGGAGGCAGTGCACTCGACAGTGCGCTCCGCATGGCCTCCTCCACAACAGAGACCATGGCATTCATCTCCTCATGGATCTCTGCCGGATCTTTCCACTCATGCTGGACATCCAGCATCTGCCACATAATGGATGACTCCAGAGGCTCATTATCTGCCTTCGACTCAGCATCATCCTGGTCTCAAGCAATCCTCCAACTGCCGGCGCCTTGGGCACTCTCTGCCTCCGCCTGGTCCTCAAGAGAGTGTGAAGTGCCCTCACCACACAGTGCTACAACATTCCAGCCGAGGATCTAATGCCCACCGAGGTGCTGGTATCTGCGCTGGTGACTGGTTCAGGGAGCAGGTGTGACGAAAGTGCTTATGAAGCCTGGCGGTACTCTGATGTCAGGGATGTTTCTTCGGGGCCCTGCGATTGAGTCCGTGCTGGTGAATCTAAGGAAGAACAACATGTCATTAGTTTAAGTCATCACATTGTTACTGTGCATGCCAGGCGCCCTGATGAAACAATGATGTATCATGGTGCCATTGTCTTTCAGTGATCAATGGGGTCTCCAGTTTTGAGGCTCCCATCAATGATGAGACTACACAAGAATGTTTGCGCCATCTGAAACTCTCACCTCAGTGTATTCTTACCTTCATCTGAAATCCCAGACTCTCTGTGGCCGGTTGACCGAGGTGCATGGCGCCTCTTAAGTTCCAAGGCGTCCTGCTCGAATCTGGTTAGCGTAAGGAGGTTTGGGAGGCCTCTGCCTGTCAGCGACCTTTCAATCTTGTCATGGGTTGCCTTCTCCTGAAAGGACAGAGGAGCATGGGTTAGTCAGCTCTCTACCTGCAGTGCCATTGTAACCTGGCCAACCCCACCTGAGGAACACCTTGCAGGGCACATCCAAGTTGTGGCCCTCGAGCCACAAGGCACTCAGTCCAAGCAGACAGGGCTCACCCCCTTGGCCAGCTCTGGTGTCATTGACAGTTAGCACTCAGACTCTGATACTCCTGAGCTCCACGGGGGGATGGTCAGACCATGACAACTCAACACACTGATCCATGCCAACACGGTACTCACCTGCCCCGAGTGCAGCAGGTCGTTAAACCTTTTGTGGCTCTGCACCCAGGTACGCCGCACAACATTGTGGCTGACCAGCGCTGCCACCTCCTCCCAAGCTCTTTTGTAAGGTGCAGTGGCCTCCTCCTTCCATCCCTGGGATTAAGGGTGCCTCTCCTGGCAGCCACCTCCTCCAGGAGGACCATGAGACACGTCCAAATACTGGGGTGGGGGGTGGGGGGGTGCTTGTGGGTGGGCGGGTGCCGAGCGCCCATCCAACCTGCCCCCCCACCTGGCGTCTCCAGTCGCACTTGAGGCCATAGCTTTAGCCTTCAGAATATTGCAAATATGTTCTTCCCTCGCAGCCTTCAAAGAGCTGCCTGTGCCATTTTTAAACCACCCGCCAGGTCGCCCTTGGACCGGGCAGCTGACAGGCCCCTGCCCGGACCTTCCCGACCTACAGGAAGATGTGTTTCATGTTGGACGGGCCTTAATTGGCTAGCCAGCGTGAAATTGCAGTCAGTCAGGGGCTGATCGCCGGCAACGGCCCGTTTCCCAACCGGTCACGCGCCACCAAGGGTAAAATTCAGGCCCATGTAACTGAAGTGGAATTATAAGATACATGGACAATATCACAATGATTAAGTATAGTATACATAGAATGATAAGTTTACTTAAACCCTCTTACTCAACACTGTTTGTACCTGTCAATCTTTCTAGAAAAATTGCAGCAACTTGACATTAAGAAATAAACCTGAAAAACACTGTATTTTACTTCACAGTATTCAGAGAAAAATGTGGGAACGTGTTTTCAATAATTCAGAGATTATCAAGAAAAATAATATACAATGGAAAAGGTAAAACACAAGCTTGTTTAACTTTTGCAGGTTATGCAGTGGGATGCAGGCTCCTGCAGACACACGTCTGTCACTTTAGATTTAGGTGGCTAGCTGCATTTCTGGAGGAAGTAAACGTTAAAGTGGTAATACTTCAAATGTGACTTAGAATCATTGAATGGTCACAGCACAGGAGGAGGCCATTCAGCCCATCATGCCCATGCTGGCTCTCCCCAAGAACAACTCGGATATTCCCATTTTCCAACCTTACCTCTGTAGCCCTGCAAATCTTCTCTCTTCAGATGCTTATCCAATTCCCTTTTGAAAGCCATGATTGAATCTTTCTCAATCATATTTCCAGGGTGGAATTTTCCATTCCCCCGGCATCGGGCTACCTCAGTGTCGTGAGTGGACAATATGGCGAGAAGGCCAGAAATTAGTTTCACAATGTTGTGAAACTGGTTTGCAATTGTCCACTCAGCCCGTTGATGGTGGGTCTCGTTTCCCTCCATCAGATGTCAGAAACCTCATTATAATACATCTGTAGATTATTATAAGCCCAGCCCACCAGAATCATCCCCTCCCCGCTGGATTATCTATCCATGTTGGCATGATTACACACCAATGTGTTTCACAACAACATATATAAGGTGTGCACTTGGTGGGCTGCACACTGCATTTTGAGGAGAACTCAGAAGTGAGTGCATAATAACGTTGCGCAGTGCTCGCCCGGTCGCTTGTTGGACTTCAAGGCTGAAGCACGTTGGGGGGGCAAGGGATGCCCTGTGGCTCAACCAACTTGGGGGTGATGGCAAGGGCAGCACTCCAGTTGAGGCACGTTGGAGGGGCGGGGCAAGGGCTACCCTGCAGTTGAAGGTAATGCACATGCACTAGTGGGGTGAGTGGGAGGGAAGCGGCCATGCATTAGGGAACCTTGTATAAAGTGACCGTTCCTCTACAGCTGTTCAGACATAACCACATTAACATGCATGGAGTTGGGTCTCTAGCTTATCTGCCCACTCAGGCAACACAGAGGCATGAAAGTGCCAACAAGTGCTGCAGAGCTTTTTACCCCTTGTGCACACACTGCAAACTAATAAGCATTTTATTGGACTGCAAAACAGTTCGATGACTGGGCACGTTGTACAACCACCTTGTTAAAGCTGGCCATGGAGCAGTCACTGGTGGAGGCACTCACAGCCCCTTGCAATGTCAACATCCCAGTTTGGACCAGTAACCCCTATGGTTCAAGCCAACAGTGCAGCCTTGCAGTGCAGTTAGGAGGCATTTGAGCTGAGAGCATAGCATGCAATCCAATGGGCAAGACTGTGGCCAATCGGTCAGGTGGAGTGGGGCAGAGGTGGTTGGGGTTTCGGGCAGCCATGCAGCACACTAAGCTCTGGCCATCCAAGTGGTGGCCAGCATTCTCCAGGATGCGTTAAGGGGCCTTCAGACCTAACTGAGAAAGGTTCTTAGTGTACCCAAGCTAACCTACACACCTCTCTTTCATCCTGCAGGAGGGGTACATCAGGAGCATGCAGCCTGGTGAACTAACATTATGCCTCGTGGCATACAGAGACCGGAGATGATGGAGAAGAGAGCGATGCACAGAGAGAGGACCTGCACCCTCAAGAAGAAGTGGGGGCTGGGACTCTAGCACATGCTTCTGAAGAGTCACAGCAAGCCGTAATTGGCTGGTGCCTGGCTAGTTCCAGGGTCTATAGATGCTGCCTTTCATTCCAGCAGATGACTGAGAACCAGTGTTGCTGAAGACTGCGCCTGTCTGTCACAGGCGGGAAGATCATGGCTGATCTGCCCAGGCATCAACCCTTTCGTGCCAGCTCCTCATAGCCCTCAACTCTCCAATACTTCAAAAATCTACCTACCTCCCATTTAAATACTTGCAGTGATCTCACCTCCACAACTCTCTGGGGTGGAGAATTCCAAACACTCACTACCCACTGAGAGAAGAAATTCCTTTACATTTCTGTTTTAATTGAGTGTCCCCTTATTCTGTAACTATGTCCCCTAGTTCGTGATTCCCCCAGTAGTGGAAACATCTTCTCAACATCGACCCTGTCAAGCCCCCTCAGAATCTTGTACGTTTCAATAAGATCACCCCTCGTTCTTCTAAACTCTAATGAATAAAGGCCTAACCTGTTTAGCCATTCTTGATAATTCAACCCCTTCATTCCAGGAATCAGCCTAGTGAACTTCTTTTGAACTGCCTCCAATGCCAGTATATCCTTTCTTAAATACAGGGACCAAAACTGTACACAGTACTTCAAGGGTGACTTCACCAACACCCTGCACAGTTGTAATAAGACTTCCCTATTTTTAAACTCCAACCCCCTAGCAATACAGGCTGAAATCCCATTTGCCTTCTTAATTGCTGCTGCATCAGCATGCTAACTTTTTGTGTTTCATGCACAAGAACACCCAGATTCCTCTGTGCTGCACTTTTTTGGTGTCTCTCTCCAATAATATTATAATATTATATAATAATATAATAAATAATAGTCCGCCTTTTGATTCTTCCTACCAAAGTGCATGACTTCACACTTGCCTACGTTAAAACCCATCTGCCAAGTTTTTTGCCCACTCACTCAACCTGTCTATATCCCCCTTCAGATTCCTTATGTCTTCGTCACCACATGCCCACCCACCTATTTTTGTATCGTTAGCAAATTTGGATACATTACACCCTACCCCCTCCTCCAGGCCATTAATATAGATAGTAAATAATTGAGGCCCCAGGACTGATACTTCTGGCACTCCACATCTTTCCAACCTGAAAAAGACCCATTAATCCTGACTCTCTGTGTTCTGTGTGCTGACTAATCCTCAGTCTATACTAATACATTACCTCCAACACCAAGAGCTCCTATCTTGTGCAATAACCTTTTATGTGGCACCTTATCAAATCCCTTCTGGAAATGCAAATATACTACTTCTACCAGTTTCCAACTTTATCGACTCTGCTTGTTATATCCTCAAAGAACTCTAGCAAATTTGTCAAACCTGGATTTCCCTTTCACAAAACCACGTTGACTCTGTTTGATTCTTTTAAGCTTTTCTAAATGTCCTGCTATTTCTTCCTTAATAATGGACTCTAGCATTTTCCAAACGTCAGATGCTAGGCTGACTGGCCTATCGTTTCCTGCTTTTTGTCTCCCTCCCTTCTTGAACAGGGGCATCACATTAACGGTTTTCCAATCCGCTGGGATGTTTATAGTGTCCTCCACTGTGAAGACCTTTGCAAAATATTGGCTTAAATTATCTGCAATTTCCATGTTTCCCGTTATCAGTTCTCCAGTTACATCCTCCAAGAGTCCCACTCTCACTTTAGCCACACTCTTTTTAAGTACCCATAGAAGCTCTTGCTGTTTGTTTTTACATTTCTTGCAATTTTACTTTCATAATCAATTTTCTCCCTCTTTATTAGCTATTTAGTCATCCACTACTGGTTCCTAAAAAATTCCCACTCCCCTAGCGTACCACTGGTTTTCTCCACTTTGTATGCCTTAGTTTTTGATTGGAATGACTTCTTGACCACCTTTGTTAACCCCGGGTAGTTCTTCCTTCTCATCGAGTCCTTCTTTTTGACCGGGATAAATTTTTGCTGAGCGTTATGAAATATCTGCTTAAATGTCTGCCACACATCATCTACTGACCTTCCCCTTTGTCTATTTTTCCAGCCCTCTTTAAACAACTCTTGTAACTGCCCTTATTTTGACCTCTGTAGGATATCACAAACCTCCACCCACAAATGCATCCATGAGGCCACTGATGCCATCTTTGTGAGGGCACACAGCTTTGTGCATTTTGCCCGGGACCAAGAGAGACAGAATGAAAGAGTGATTGGATTGACCCAGATCTCAGGTTTCCCACAGGTGCAGGATGCCATCGACTGCACTCATGTGGTGCTCAGATCTCTGTCACAACAAGGGGTCAATTACATCAACCGCAAGGGAATCCTCTGGCTGAATGTGCAACTGGTGAGTGACCACCACAAACACATCCTGCAGATCTTTGCACGGTTTCCAGGGAGTGTCCATGACTCCTACATTCTCGGTTGGTCACAGATCCCTGACATCTTCCATGGTCCACAGAGGCTGCAGGGTTGACTCCTAGGGGACAAGGGACGACCACACTGCTGATGACGTGGCTGATGACACTCATGTGGTGGCCTTAGGCTGCAGCAGAGCTCATGCTGCAACTCGCAACTTAGTAGAGCAAACAATCGGGATGGTGAAAATGAGTTTCTGGTGCCTGGACCAGTCTGGTGGTGCCCTGCAATATAGTCCACAGAGGGTGTCATGCATCGTCGTTGCCTGCTGCACATTTACAAACTGGCACTGCACTGGGGAGAGGAGCTGGCTGAGGAGGAGATGCAGGAGCTGGAGGTCTACAACAATGAGGAGGACATTGACGGTGATGAGGGTGAGGAGGTCCTCAAAGTCGACGATGACAGCGATGAGGCCCTCACACTGGCCAGACGAGGCAGGCACACTCGGGAGGCCCTCATAGCTATTAGATTTGCGGAGGATGATGACAACATGCAGTGAGGAGACACCATGGATCCTCATTTTGCACTTATGAACGTTTGACTCCAGTCTGGGTTATCGCAGTGCACGTACTCTCTGTGATAATGCTGCTGTCATTGAGGTGCAGTGGAGACCCTAATAGTCACTCAATTGCAAGAGGATGATGACGACATGCAGCGAGGACACTCCATAGATCTTCACATAGTCTCTGTGAATGCCTGACTGCTGTTTGGCTGAGGGAAGGTTGCTTGCGCTGTGATCAGGGTCATTTCATGAAGAAACTTCAAAAGCACCTGATCCTTTGTCTATCTTCAGTACCTGACCCCTTCAGCAGCACAGCATCACTGGTCACTAATGCTGACGAGATGGGGGCCAGCCCAACCTTAAAGGTGCTGAGAGTACACAGAGAGAATGACGGAGCTCTGCCATGCCTGCCTATGACATTCTGGCAGCAATGACAAGCACTTTCGAGGTGCAGGCATCAGGAATGTGTCCAGAGAGTGTGAGGCCAGACCATCACTTTGGTCTGAAGGCTGCACAAAGTACAGGTAAGAGGGCCTGGACTGAGACACTTGCCTTTATCTAGTGCAAGAACCAAGGTTTCACATCTGAGTGACATGAACACTGTTCATCAGAACAAGGAGCCATAGGCAGGGAGACACTCTTGGGAGCTTATTGACAATAGTGAGCAATAAGTACAAGTGATTAACACCCATAAAAACAAAAAACTGAGGATGCTGGAAATCCAAAACAAAAACAGAATTACCTGGAAAAACTCAGCAGGTCTGGCAGCATCAGCGGAGAAGAAAAGAGTTGACGTTTCGAGTCCTCATGATCCTTCAACAGATCTGTTCTGCCGAAGGGTCATGAGGACTCGAAACATCAACTCTTTTCTTCTCCACCGATGCTGCCTCACCTGCTGAGTTTTTCCAGGTAATTCTGTTTTTGTTTTTGATTAACACCCATGCCCAGGCTGTGCAATTACATCTTCTTAACTTTCCTAACCTTGCCTCTACATTTTGGTGCTTCCTGGACATCCACAGCAGAACTTGAGGCAGCCTGACTGCTCGCCCTGTCTGTTATGACCTTGGCGGGCGCTGCCTGCTTTCAGTGTCCTGCTGTGTGGCAGCTGCACCCTCCTGGTTCTGGAGCTGAAGCTGCTGGGGTCACAGGAAGAGAGGATTCGGATGGCCAGATACTCCCAGAGTCACCTAGGTGGATGGGCCCAAGGGTACACCTGTTGAACTTCCTCCCTATAGGCAACCAAAGGCCCCAGGCTGACTCCTTGAGGAGAAGGGGTAGCTGGAGTGAGATTGGGCTGCCCCACACCCGTCTTGCGTACACACTGTTGGAGGCCAACTATGGCGTTGGCAATGGAGTCCACCCATGCAGCAGTGCAGGCGTGATATCCTGGACCAAGGCTGCCATCCGACTAGTGTTGACCTCACTGTGTTGGAGTGTTGGCATGCTGGCGCTATCACCTCATACCGAAGGTGGACAGACTCCTCCATTGTACCTTGCAATCTGAGGGCGCAGTGGACATCCCTTCCTGATGTTCCTGAGCTTGACTTTGCAGCTACAGAAACTGAGACAAGACCGAGTGCACAGGCTCCTCATCTGACTCGGACTCAGCAAATTTCTGGCCTCCAGTTGTCTTCCGAGTGCCAGTCACCTGGGAAGTCCCTCCGCCACCTTCTGTGGATCAGAAAGTGTGATGTGCTCACTAAATTATGATCCTGAGGCTACTCTAAAGCTAGGTCCCACCAAGGAGTGTGTCTCTGCACTGGTGGAGAGTGTGGCTGAGTGCTGTGACCAGACTTCAAAGAGGGTGTCTTCAAATTCCTCTTTAGAGGTTTCTTCAGGGTTTGACTGGAGGCCCTGGGTCATGGATTCTGTCGGCTGTTTGGCAGACGTGCCTGCAAAAGCGAGGAGAACTAATTCGTGAATGGCAGAGGCTTGTGAAACAGGGCACATGACGCACAGCATGGTTGTCTGATGGATGTTGCACTACTGGATCCTCACTTGGTTGAGTACTGCTGACCTCACTGTCAGCACAGGAACAGTCCAATCCTCCCCAGCCAGCTGGATGGCTCTGTTTTCAAAGTCCGTGAAAACCTTGATTTCAGGTATTCTTCCATCAGTCTGCAACCTCTCCCTCTTGTTGTGTGCCAGCTTGTCCTGCATGAATAGAGATGGAGAGAGTGTAAGCAGGGCACCTGCCAGGCCAGATGATAAGTATGCCTGGCATGATTGGGTAGTGGGTGGTCCCATGGATGTGATGAGGACAATGAAGGTGTGTGTGAGAAAGTGAATGGTGATGTCCCTTGAACTGGCAGCGAGTGAGGGTCCTGTGGATGTGTGATGGGATTATGATTGTGTGAGTTGTGAGTGATGAGAAGAGTGACTTACCCCAGGGGAACGAAGGGGGTCATTCATCATCTTGCAAAACTGGATGGCTGTCTTCTTTTGCGGGGCATTAGCACTGACCACCACCGCCACCGCCTCCCATGCTGGATTGGTGATGTTGCTACCTATCCTGCGGCCGGAGTGGGGGTAGAGGATGTCCATGGCGTCCAAACGGTGCTCATGGGTTGCTTCATTGAACCTAAGGGCTGCAGTCTTTTTGCCTTTCAGGTCTATCCCATCTTCTTTGTGATAATCGTCAGCTGGAGGCACTGAGAGGTGTGCGTATCACTGCAATTTAAATTTGGTGCCCGGTGTGATGAAGCAGCGAGGTGATGGTGTGGCGGACAAATGAGAGCCCGCCCGCTGTGGAAATAGCGTGTTTTCCATGAATGCATAATTAATGCGGCAGGTTTGGGATGAAACGGCATAAGAAACCATCATTGCAGCTGGCTGGCAAAACGTTGTTTTACTCGCCTGCTACCACACTTAGTGCAAATCAGGGATAATTCCACCCATCAATTTTAACATAAGATTTCCTAAAAGTAATTGTTTTTATTTTCTAAGTCACTCAGCCTTCCCTGTAAAATTTCAGTTTCAGCAGCTTTGGCAGGCTTTCCTGAAATACTTTATCCCCAGCTGGATAATTTCCCAATAATTATCTATCCCCTCAATAGGTAAATTAGGAATTATTCTGACAGTAACAAGATGAGTAACTAAGACACATATTAAGTTAGCCTTAAATGAAGGAATAGGTAAGTAATGTTTTATCAATACCCTGTATCAATACTTAATTCAATGAACGGCTTGGAGAGAGCTTCATGTTTCTACCACTATCAGTGACTATCTTGCTCCTGTATCTTTAAGGATAGCAGTTGACTTGCCTCCCCACAGCCAAAAATGGAAACCTTTCACCCTTAGACAGAAAACTTTTATAATTTCCTGCCCGCTGATTTAACCCATCAGCACACATAGGAGGAGCTTGTCAAAAGCTTTAAACACTAGGACAGTATTTTCTGGAATGACAATGTGCAACTGTACAAATGCAGGAGGGGAAGCAACATTACCACTCCGGCTTGGCAGGTTATGGCAGTGGTGATCAGCGCCAATGCTGCACAGAAGAGATTGGCCATCCAATGCAGATAGAGGATGAAGGATCCCACCCGTGCAGCCAGGGTAAGGCAGCCATCTCATCACTCTAAGCTGACACTCAACCCCATCACACATTCACTGGCATCTCACTCACTGCCAGCTCAAGGGACATGACCACTCATTCCCACACAAACCCTCACATCTCCACCTGGCCTCATCTCCTCTGGAGATTGCCTCCTCAGCCCTCACCATCTTGAGGCCACTTACACAGATCAATATGTGCTCCCACACACCCTGGGATACCCTCCTTCCCCAGTACAGCCCTTGTCCTGCAGCCTCTTCCCTTGCCTAAGACCACTTCTCCCCCTCCCCAAGCGAGCCCTAGCCCTGCAGCCATTGAAAAGCCACCCACATATGGCCGATCTGCTAGGTAGAGACCTACCTGTGACACCGCCCCCCCAAAAGTGATGTGGTTCTGTCTGTGAAGGCTGGCACTGATGACTGCGAGTGCTGACCGAAGCAAAGTAGGCAAACAGACCTTAAAATCCCGAACAAAATGCAGCCCACCAAGTGCACACCTTATATATGCTGTTAAGAAACACGGTGTGTTTTCATGCAGACATGGGCGGATGATCCAGCGGTGGAGTGGGGGGGGAGGGGGTGTGAGTCCGGCAAGCTGGCCTTAATATGATGTACAGATGTATTACAATGAGGTTCCTGATATCCGATGGTGGGGAACGCAGCCCGCCATCAACGGGCTGAGCGGACGATAACAAACTGGTTTCACGATATCGTGAAACTGATTTTTGGCCTTCTCACCATATTGTCCGCTTATGCCACTGAACACGGCTGACGCTAGCAGGCACGGAAAATCCTGGCCATCATATCCATTTTGTGACAATAATCATAGAGCACAACATATGAGTTTGTGAAGGGCATCCTGTAAATCCACATCTTTTCATTTCCTATTTGAATGTTATGAGTTTTTTGAGTAGGGTGGTTGAAAGATTTTGTATAGGATAGAACTGAGATGGCGATTATAATGGCCTGGATTTTGTAGAGTTGGGCCACCTCTGGAGGCATTTAAAAATTCCAGCAGGTCCCAATTTCAGGGTTCCTGTCACCATTTCTGGCACCAGAAATTTTCACCAATGTGGACTAAGGGTGTGGGTAGCAAGCCTGCACCCTGCACTCCCAATCTGGATGCTTCCATTGCAGAGGTAGGCATCTCATACCCCATCACAATTTTCATGGAGTCCAGCCATGGTGAGTCTTGGAGCTCAACTAACTTTTCATAACATGGCCACCTGGAGAAACAGATGTCTGTCCATCTGTTTCTGTTGATATAGTTGAGGGATGAGGCTAGAGGGCCTAACAGCTTTTAATACAATTGGACTGAAGCAGGCCAGCCTTCTAACCAGCCCACTTTGGCATTCACCCACCACAGCAGCTGCTTCCAAACTGCTCCTGGGGTCAACCCGCCTTACTCGATCCTACCCCTCCTTCCCTTGAATTAAAATAGTGCTTGCAGAGCCATTTATATGGAGACGGGTCTGTTGAGTCAGGAAATGTCCCGACATGAAAGCCTCACAAGTGAAAATCCAGGCCAATGTGCCTGTTTCAATGTTAAACCACAACTGCTTAGTGATAAAAGGATTTCTTTGAAAGTATATAATAACAAGGGAATTTCACTGTCACCATCACTGGAGACTGTGCTGCTGAATGGGCTTTAAGTTATTGATAAGTCTGGACAGCAGATTTCCTGAAAGTGAAAGCACACAGTTAAATATATCTTGGCTAAGTACCTGATTCACCAGTCTCCCAAGCTGCATTAGTGAGTTACTTGCTCACATTCACACTCTGTATCCTTCACTAACTTTAATTCCAAATTATCCTCATCCTTCTCTATAGTTTGACTTGCTTGTAAAGCAACCTTGTAATGCATTCAATGGGCATGATGTATGTGTAAACCTCAGGCTGTAAGAAGCCATCTATTCTTTAGAGACTTCTGTTACTTAAAATGACACTGCTATGCTCAGTAATGATCCTGGTGTTTGTAATAGGCCTCATTGCATCTGTACTCTATTTCTATCAGTGCCTGGTTCCAGAATGAGTCATTGTGGTATTCCACCCTTCAAATAAGCCTGGCATATATAATTGGCTCAAAATAAGCACACCTTTGGGATTACCAGGGACAGATATAAACCGGAACTGATCTGCACTGATGATTGTAAACCAGCTGGATATGGAGATACTAGAATTGAGACTTACGAAAGTTACAAAACTATTTGCATGCCCTGAATGTTTATGTGGGTAAGGTCAGCTAAACTGTTGCACTTATGGAAAGTCAGCAATGCTATAGATTCATATATTTTAAGTTGTAGCTGTCAGTCAGTGGTATAAGTAATAGGCCCAGAACTTCTGATCTCCAGATGATTGTACACCGAAGTTAACCCCAAGATATGCTGGGGGTCCTCTCAGAAGCCCCCATGCATTGACTACATGGTAATTGCCTAGGAAATTCGGACTTCTGATGGGCAATTACCCTGTGCCTGGAACTCTCCGAAACTTGAGTTAGAGATGGACTTCGGGTGCTTCCGAATAGTTACCTAGGAAAAGTTAGTTTAAAACCAATTCTAACTCAAAGTAACTATACTGCTCACCCTCTGGTTCATCACTGGACCAACTGACAACATCCCCCTGATGTCCCGACTGCTCCCTCCAATTCAACTACCTCCCACTACCCCTCCATGACACCTGACTACCCGCTGACCTGACTATCTCCCCGACCTGACTAACCCCGACATTCAGACCCCACCTCCGACCCGACTAACTCCCAATACCCCAACCCACTCTAACTCCTCACCTACTTAGCTGCCACCCTACCAGTGTCAGGTTGCCACTCCACTCTATCTACTTACATTGCCCCAGAGCTCCAGACTTCTTGCATGGACTTCTGAACTGGGCCTCCTCAGAAATATAGGGCATATCCGTTCTGGAGTCCTTCTTTCATAGTGCAGGAGCATCAGGAGAAGTAGAGCCAGGCCCCATTTTTACCTACCATATTCCGGTAAGTTAAGAAGTCCCAAATCCACTTTGATAAGTTAGAGAGAGAAGGTAAGTGTGTAAGGTAAATGGGTGTGGGTTTTCGTATTTTATTCGTTCATGTGACGTGGGTGTTGCTGGCTAGGCCAACATTTATAGCCCATCCTTAATTGCCCTTGAGAAGGTGGTGGTGTGCTTCCTTCATGAACCACTGCAGTCCATGTGGTGTAGGAACACCCTGAACACTGTTAGGAAAGGAATACCAGGATTTTGACCCAGCGACAGTAAAGGAGCAATGATATAGTTCCAAGTCAGGACAATCAACATATTGGGTGTTACCACTGGCCAGAAACTGAACTGGGCCATATAAATATTGTGGCTATAAGAGCAGGTCAGAAGCTGGGAATTCTGTGGAGATTAACTCGCCCCTGACCCCACAAACCTGTCCACCATCTACAAGGCACAATTCAGGGGTTTGAATACTCTCCACTTGCCTGGATGAGTGCAGCTCCAGCAAGAACAACTCAAGAAGTTTGACACCATCCAGGGCAAAGCAGCAAGCTTGATTGGCACCCCTTCCACAGACAGACATTCACTCCCTCCATCACCAATGCACATTGGCAGCTTTGTGTACCATCTACAAGATGAACTGCAGCAACTCACCAATGCTCCTTCAGCAACACGTTCCAAACCTATAACCTCTACCACCTAGAAGTAGAAGGGCAGCAAATTCATGGGAACATCACCATTTCCAAGTTTTCCTCCAAGCCACATACCATCCTGACTTGGAACTAAAACGCTGCTCCTTCACTGTCACTTTTTCAAAAACATGGAACTCCCTTCCTAACAGCAATGTGCAATGTGGAAGCTACAGTGATGCACACTGGGTAACCATCTTTGACTATGAGCTCAAGTTACCCTTTAGTCTGTTTTAAAAAGTCTCTGTTTAAAACTTCAATTTTGGTATCTGGCTATTATGGAGTTGATTTTCCAGGCAACCTTTCTTGGTGGAAAATTGAGCTTTATTTACAAGACAGCAGCATGTACATGTGTGCATCTAACTCTATAACTAATGAACAACTCTCCCCTTGAGGTTCCCTGCTCTAATTCATTGGTTCACACATCATGTGATTTTACAATGCAGGATTATTCTTAAAGCTACAGTCCTACGTTTAACAGAACTATAATTATTATATTCCACCCCCCCCCCCCAAACCTTTAATTTTTCTGTACATGCTGTATTTACAAGGATATTTATCTCATTACATTACAATATTTACACAGGTCATGAAATTACAAGTTCACTCTTTCAGGCAGTTTCCTGATCCATGTGGAACGTTGTAGCTCCACAACTTCCAAATCTTTGGCAAAAAACCATATTCTCAGCATTAACATCAGGTACCTCATTAGGCATGGGGAGTTCAGTGTCTTCCACTCCAACAGAGATATCGGGCATGTCTGTCCTTGGTTGAGCAACTTCAACAGGAACCACAAGTTCAGCAACGGTTACAGGTGGAATATCATTTTGTTGGGTTATCTTCCTTCTTCTTAATTGATCCACATGTTTATGGGTGATCCGGCCCTCCACTTCCAAGTGGTATGATAATAGGCTGGTCACAGAGCTTACTTTACCAGGTAACTACTTCGGCCCTGCAGCAAAATTCCTTACATGTTGCTCACGCCTATGCAACACATGAGTCACTTTTTGGTTCCTTTGACTTTTTTCCAGCTTCCCATCCAAATTGATCAACATCAGGCTTAGTCTTCAAAGATGGTACCTCATCAGTAACCCTGCAGATATTACACCTTGGCGTAGTGTGTTGGGTTGTTTTGTAGTAAAATAGGAAACAAGCAAGTTTAGTTTCCAGCAATTCACCTGTTAACTAATTCATTCCCACCTTTTATTGTTTTTTCGGAACCTTCCTCCTTTTTGGCTTCTTCTTTCTACCACAGAGTTTATTCTTGACTTCGTTTTGACTTCACTGTGGGCCAGACTACTCTCAGGTGAAGTCTCAACTTGTCTTAGTTTGGTAGTTGAGCTACCCAAGATTTCATTATCTACTCGCATCTTGGAAAGTTCTATGACTTTTGCTTTCAAAGCCTCTTTAGCTTAATTCAGCTGATTCTTCAACTCTTCTGCCCCCTTCTTGTATCTGTTGGCTTCCTCTTGAACCTTGAACATTGCTGCATCTTCTCTGCCAGCTGGTTCTTCAGCTTTTTTCAGAGAGACGTTAAGTTCTTCCTGTTTCTCTTCATAATTTTCCAGCAGCACAAACTTTGACCTGAGCAACCCTTGTGGTATGTGAAGGTATTTCAACAGGTTTTCTTCATCTTGAATTATGTCATTCAGCAGAATCTCCTTGAGTTTCTTCTGTTGTTCTTCCATGTCATTGTTTAAGACAGTCTTCATTTCTTCAGGTTCCTGTAAAGCTACACACTCCTTTTTCATTCAGTTGCAGCCCTTGGCCTGTCCAGGTTCTTTCTGAAGTACCTTGCCTTGTTCCTTTTCCAACTCAGGAACACTTCCTGCTTCCTTTTGAAATCTCACTGGCCAATCAAGGTTAATTTCTCTCAACCAATTTTGACTTAGAAGGCTTGGTCCTCTGCCTTCTAATACCACCACTGGTAGTTGTGCTGTTTGGTGTCTGTAATAAACAGATACTCTGGTAATACTTTTTACCTGGATTTCTTCACCTGTGTACATTTTCAACTTTGCAGAGGTTTGTTCCAAATTTAATTGTTGAGCACCTTTATTTAAATAATTGAAAGTTTCTTCTCCTATTACAGTGGTAGAAGCACCAGTACCTACTTCCATTTTTAAGGGTTTAACATTCACTAGCAATGTGACAGTAATTGGCTCTGCCTTCCCAAGTTTCATGTTGAATAAGGGATAAATGTCAGAATTGATTGTTTCTGGCTCTTCTACACTATATATTTCATTAAACTTTGTTTATTGCCTGCTTTAATCTCACTTTGCAATATTTCTATATATGTGCCCACTTTTGTGACAAAAATAACACTCCACCTTTTAAATAGCCAATCATTAGGAGTATGATTGTTTACATGTTGATAAAAATTAGTTTTCGAATTTGCTGCTAAGCTGTTTCCATTTAGTGGTGGTTGTTTCCCGCTTTGCGGCGGAGTCCCAACTTTTCGTGCTATTTTCAGCTGACCATTCCTACCCAAATAGGAAAATGATGCTATTTTGCACATCTTGAATCGCTTGTGAATCCTTTACAGTGCTTTCCATCGCAAGCACTATTTCTAACACTTTCTTAAAATCAAGATCCCCTTCAGCCAGCAATCTTCGCTGAATAGCATCCTCTTGCACACCACAGACCAAATGACCCCTGAGCATATCATTCAGGGTTTCACCAAAATCACAATATTCCTTTAGTTGTTTTTGGTAACAATGGTCTCCCCTGGGCTCTATTCCGTGAATTGAACCTGAACCTCTGCATTGTGACTGAGGGCTTGGGTTGCAAATGCCCCTTAAAAAGAGTCTACTAACTCACTGAGGTTCCCCAAATTAGGGGTACCGTGGGCCATCAAACTTCAAATTAAATTTCAGGTCTTGCTCCCACAAATACTCAGGAGAATTGTTCTCCTCATTTCCTCCCCCATGACTTTGTTGGCTGGAAAGGAGACCCAGGGTGTTCTATATATTGAGACCAATCACCTGCGGCTGGCTCAAAGGGATAGATTCTGCCAAACTGTGGCATCTCGGATAAGTATATCTTCCTTTCTTTTTGATTACCTTAGATACTCACAATCGTTGGGAAAGGGACAGCACCGGATCTGATTTATCCTCATTACCAGTTTGTTATAGAGTTGGTTTTCCAGGCAACTTTTCTTGGTGGAAACATTGAACTTTACTTACAAGACAGCAGCAGCTACATGTGTGCATCTAACTTCATAACTAAAGAAGAACTCTGCCCTAGAGTTCTAACTCATGGATTTACACAGATCATTTGACCTTACAACACAGGGCTATTCTTAAACCTACAGTCCTATGTTTATCAGAACTGTAATTACTACACCGCCCTTGGATTAAGTATCATTATTTGTCTTAAAGCATGTTCTCATGACACTGTCTCATAGACATTGTGTCCTGTCCTTGATTCTGGTTATCCTCCTCCTCCATGGTTAGCCATCTATGTATAGTAATGTATTAAACTGAATAAAGCACTATCCACAGATCCATAAAAGATGAATGAACTGAGCACTATTACAGATGTCCCCAACATTAGCTTGGAAAGAGATAAAAAACAACATTTGAGGCATTTGCTGACATTGGCAGTGCTGTGCCGATTTCAGATTTTAGCTGGAGGTCTTCTTCAAGCAAGTGGCACAGTTCCATCATTGTCTTCCTACTTAACCATCATCTCCTAAGTCACCTCTTCTCATTCTATCCTTGGTAATCACACCTGCAATTGTACAACAATTGGCAACATAGCAGCAGGTCCAAACAGTTCACCTTTAGTGTCATCTAATATTTCTGGCAGCCCTGTCCTGCTCATGCTTACCTTCCTCAGCCAAGAAAAAGTTCTAGTCAAGTACTAAATACAATATTTATAATGCAGTGTCTACATAATAATATTCTGTCACAAACTGCTGATATTACAGAACTCCTCACCTTAACACAAATGGATGCCATTTTGGGACAGTCCAATGTTTCATATGATGCCTCAGCTCCCAAAGGCCAAATTATTTAGGTGGAAAGAATGCACTGCAAACCTGATGTACAAGTTCAGCAATATTGTTCACTCTCCCTAACTGCCACTAATGCTGGTATTATTATCTTTAATTAGTCTTCTCTCTGTATTATGCACTTCAGCACAGAATAAATCTCCCATTGCCAGCATCATGAAATATAGCATTATTGATTGGGAACTATATGCTGAATTACAGCTGCAATCCTCTTGCCTTTTCTCTCTCAATTATCACAAACATAATATAGTAGCCAATGTTAATCTGCAATTTGATACTCCAACTTCTTCATTTGGGCAAGATTGCATTAAACCTATAATAAAATGTGATAATTTTCAGTGGTACTTTGATTTTCAGTTAACTGCAATAACTGTAACTTGATAATCCAAAATCCAAATCTTGTTTTTTTTTCATTGAAATAAAAGCTAAGATAGTTATCAGCATCACTTTAAAGTTTACTTAAGAAGAAATTCACCCACAACATAATATAACAATGCTGGGGTAGACATATTGGAAAAAAAAGGCTTGGCATATGGGTGGTATGGAAAGACTTTAAAGCAACTAATGTGACTATATATTTTTTAAAATCTGAGAGATACATTTGTCTTGAGTAAATGTGAAGTGCAGCATAACATTATTAAGCTCTCCAAACACATTATCATATCAATACATGGCAAATTTATGAATCATTCATATTAAATAATTAAATATTCTGATTTGTTTCCTGCATCAGAAAACAAATTCAACCCACATAAATAGAGAAACCACATATCCAATCTTGATTAATTGGTATAATGTGATTCCATTTTTAAAAAAAGGTCAGAGGCATGATCCTGCGAATTATAGGTCTGTTAGCTTGACATCTATAGTGGTAAAAATATTGGAGTCTATTATAAGGAGGCAATTCAAGTGCATTTAATGAGAGCAAAGGCAATAATTTCAAGCTAACCTGGTTTATGAAAGGCAGATGGTGCCTAGCAAATTTATTGGAATTCTTTGAAGATTTAGCAGATAATCATTCAAAAAGATTTATGGAGACTTAGCAACTGCATAGATGAATGACACACAGTATTTAATATTAGGAAATGGAAAGTAATTGAAGTTAGCGCTAAATTACAAATTTGATTTGACAATGTGGACCGGTGACATAGAGAAAAGTTTGAAAGATAGCTGACCATATTTTGAAAGCATCATCTTATTGTGTGACAATGATTAGAAGGGAAAAGAGAATATTAAATATCTTGCATATTAATCTTATTTTTTGTGCCACGACTTTTCAGTCACACTTTATCTGCCAATACTTATAACGTCATTTCTCTCTGTGTTAATCCGCATGTCAACACCTGGCTGTCACAAATCTTCCATGCCCTTGAATAAAACCCTAAGAGGTCGAAGAATATTTGATGGCACTACACCCACCGGCTGCAAATCTTGGGTCCTCTGCTAGTAAATACAACTCAACACCAACTATAGGATACCCACTTTAAGAAAGAAAGTGCTTGCATTTATACAGCACCTTGCATGGTCTGAGGACATTTCAAACTGCTTCACAGCCAATGGAATTATTTTTTGAAGTTTAGTCACTGTTGTAATCTATGAACATGCAGCAGCTACTTGTGCTAATCAAACTCTTAAGAACAGCGAGATAAATAAGTAACATGTCAGTTATGTAGATAGATTGGAGAGGTTGAGACTGATCTCCTTGGTGAAGATAAGGTTGAGAAGAGATTTGATAGAGGTATTCAAAATCATAAGGGGTCTGGACAGAGAAACTGGCCCCATTGTTGGAAGAATCGAGAACCAGAGGGAGCTGTGTTACGACGAGGTGAGGAGAAGCCCTCCTTGTTTTACTGCAATAGGTTTTCTTTGAAAAGCGTATAATTCTTTAAAATTCATTTATGGGATGCGGACGTTGCATGCTTAGCCAACATTTATTGCCCATCCCATTTGCCTTTGAGAAGATGATGGGAGCTGCCTTCTTGAACCATTGCAGTCCATGTGATGTAGGTACACCCACAGTGCTGTTAAGAGTCGGGTGGGGGGAGTGTTCCAGGAATTTGACCCAGCGACAGTAAAGGAACGGTGATATATTTCCATGTCAGGATGGTGGGTGACTTGGTGGGGAACTTCCAGGTGGTGGTGTTCCCATCTATCTGCTGTCCTTGTCCTTCTAGATGGTAGTGGTCGTTGGTTTGGAAGGTGCTGCCTAAGGAGCCTTGGTGAGTTTCTGCAGCGCATCTTGTAGATGGTACACACTGCTGCTTCTGTTTGTCTATGGTGAAGGGAGTGAATGTTTGTGGATGGGGTGCCAATCAAGGGGGCTGCTTTGTCCTGGGTGGTATCAAGAGTGTTGTTGGAACTGCACTCATCCAGGCAAGTGGAGAGTATTCCATCACACTCCTGACTTGTGCCTTGTAGATGATGGGCAGGCTTTGGGGAGTCTGGAGGTGAGTTACTTATTGCAGGATTTCTAGCCTCTGATCTGCTCTTGTAGCCATAGTATTTATATAGCTAGTCCAGTTCAGTTTCTGCTCAATCATAACCCCACAACACCCCCCCCCACCCCCCCACAGATGTTGTGTCACTAGTCACTACTGATGGGGGTAGTGCACTGTAACACAAAGCCCCACTGTTCCTCGAGCCGCAACAAATGCAAAAAAGTTTGCCCCAACTTGAACTAACTGTTTAATTTAGTTTAATAGAACATGAGCATCAGGTTCATAAACTTAACAAGTAAACAACAGTTTTTTCAATAAACAGTCATTAACCAGTGGCAAAAGAGAGAAGTATGAATTGCTAATTTCTAACTCTATAACCTAAACTCTACCCATTCTTAAACCCCTATACATACACACACACACACACACACACACACACACACAAGACACATAAGACACACAATAACATGGATTTTAAGGATGGGATAAAACACTTCAATAACACCAATTCCAGCGTACAGGATTCAGTGGGTTGATTTTGAACAATGTCTTCCAAATTCATTTCCATTCTTGTTGATGACATAAGATGGTTTTCCAGCACTTTCAGTATTTAGTTCATTGGTTGAGCACTTGCCTTTCAATGTATCTAACAGTGATTTTTCCCCTTATCTCTTGACAAGGGTTTTCAGAGAGAAAGCAGGTTGTAGAGACATGAGGACAAAAAGCCAGCTAGCTATTATTGTGGAATTACTGAAATCTTCCACACACAGCAGAAAAAGGTTTCAGAACAAAAAAACTGCGGATGCTGGAAATCCAAAACAAAAACAGAATTACCTGGAAAAACTCAGCAGGTCTGGCAGCATCGGCGGAGAAGAAAAGAGTTGACGTTTCGAGTCCTCATGACCCTTCGACAGAACTTGCGTTCGTTAGGAACGCAAGCTCTGTCGAAGGGTCATGAGGACTCGAAAGGTCAACTCTTTTCTTCTCCGCCGATGCTGCCAGACCTGCTGAGTTTTTCCAGGTAATTCTGTTTTTGTTTTAGAAAAAGGTTTCTGTTCCTTTCAGGCTAGGAGCTATTCTGCTGCCCTGCTCTTCACACAAACCATGGTCACCTGATCAGGAACCAATTAAAATGCTGTTGTAAGGCAGCTCCTTTGGTCCAGGACTCCTTTCTGGCACCATCCTGCCTTTCATGGCACACACTGCTCCAGGACTGCAACATTGTATATATCTCTCATCCTGTCGCAGTGGAGATGTCCTTCAACTTGCAGCCATTACAATTCTAATCCATAGTTCAATGGTAAATAAAAATAATATGCTCTTTACAACAGCCCAACAGAAATAAAAAGATATATTCCTTACATGCCTCCCTTTAAAGAAATGAAACGCCATTTCAAAAATGTTTTCATCACAAGGTATGTGATACATGGACAACAAAGCACGAGACTTATTTCATTCATCCTTCCTCCCCCTTATACAATCTTCAGCATTTCTTACCCCTTTAACTTACATGAGTATTTTACATCTGGGACAACACATCTGCGATCACATTATCTTTACCAGCAATGTGAACAACCTTTACACTGAATGGTTGAAACAATAGATTCCATCTTAACACTACTTTGAACAATGGAACCGGGATATACTCTCCAGTTATCCCATTTACCAATGCTTTAGCTTCCATTTAACTCTGTGGAGGTAAAACTAGGTCCTTCTCCAGCAAAAGAGCTTGAGTAGCTCCTGTGTCCCTTAATATAGTTATAGGCTTAGCTGCATCATTTGATGAAAAAGGGGCTATCTTTCCTTTAGACAAAAACCTTTTATATCTCTCATCTGCCTTATTCACTTCACCTGCATCCATAGCAGTGTTTACCCCTAGACCCTTATTTGTCGTTAAAGCTACAATTTGATCCGTAGCATTTTATATTTGACTTCCCTTATCAGACTCACTCTTACAAACTCCAGAAGTCCCATGTACTTCCCTCGCAACTTCCAGCATTCTGAATGAATGTGTCCCACTTTATTACAATGGAAACACTTAGGCCTTCGAGTTTCACCTCCGCCCTCAGTACCTTCCTTCCTGATCTGGGGAGGAGATCTCAAGGTATTCCCCGCTATCTATTCTTTACTCTGGCTAATTGTCTTCCTTTCACTCTCCCACTTTATATCCTGTTCAAATTTATGCTGGTGATGGAAAAAAGGGTTAGTTTTATGGATCAGCTCATAATTGTCAGCCACTACTGCTGCCTGTCTAGCCACTGCAACCCTTTAGTCTTCAACATTGGTTCTTATTACAGAAGGTTTGGAGTTTTTAAATTCTTCCAAGAGAATGGTTTCTCCGAGAACTTCATAGGTAGTTTCAACTCCTAATGTTCGTATCCACCTGTCACTTTAATCCTTTGCTTTGCTTACTCCTTTCAAATTCAATGCAAGTTTGCTCAGATTGTTTCCTTAAATTTCAAAACTTCATTCTGTATGATACAGGGACCAACTCAAATGCACTCAAAATAGCCCTTTTCACCACATCATAATCCCTTGAAACCTCCTTTGACAGTGAAGCATAAATTTCCTGTGCTCTACCTGTCAATTTGCTCTGCTTGGGCAATGTCCAGTTTTCCTTTGGCCAGTTCATCTGTTTAGCTATCTGCTCCAATGAAATAAAGAATGCTTTAACATCCCTTTCCTCAAATTTTGGAAGAGCTTGTACAAATTTAATCATCCCCCCACTGGGTCCTGATCTGGCCATAAATCCTGCCTCACCTACCAGTGTCTCTTTTTTCAAAAAAACTGTCAGCATTTTAAGCTGGCATTCTCTCTTTTTTTCTATCCTCCTTTTCTAACTTTGCCATTCTAACTCCCTTTGAAATGTTCTCTCTCTTTCCTTTTCCTTTTCTTTCTCTGTCCTTTCTGTCTGTTCCCTTTGGAATACCCTTTCTTTTTCCTTCTCTGCCCATTTTTTCTGCTGCCTTGAGTTCCATTTTTTATTTGCAACTGAATTTGAGCCCATTCCAATGAACCACCTCTTGGACAACTCGGTCTCACGGGTATTCCTTCCAATTTCAAATGCTGTGCCACCTCTTCAATTATCTCTGCCTTCTTAGCTTTAGCAGGCAACTTTACTCTTAATTTACTTGTCAATTCAATTAACCTGACTTTTGGGATCCCTAGTAAAATTGTCAAGGACACCTCTTCCACTTGCAGGAAAGGTTTAGCAGTTTCCACCATCTTATTTTTGACAGTACAAACCTAGTACTTCCTTTTAACTTTTATTAGTTACTAAATCTACACCCAAATCGTCATTGTCTTTTGTTCCAAAATATCTCGGTCGAACCCCCAAAGTTTGTTACAACTCACTAGTGTGCTGTAATATGAAGCCCCACTGATCCCTGAGCCACGACAAATGTGAAAAAGCTTTTTCAAACCACTGGATAACCCCAATTCTACCTAACTGTTTAATTTAGGTTACCAGAATATGAGCACCAGGTTTATAAATTTAAAAGTAAATAACTGTTTATTGAACAAACTGTCATTAACCAGTGGCAAAAGGAAGAAATATGAACTGTTAATTTCTAATTCTATAACCGTAGCTCTTGCCATTCTTAACTCACTATACACACATATACAGGAAAAATAAAGCACACAAAACCAGGGATTTGAAGGGTGGGATGAAACAGTTCAATAGCACCAATTCCAGAATACAGGATTTGATGGATCGTATTTGATCAATGTCTTCCAAATTCCTTTCAGCTCTAGTTGATGACATGAGGTGGTCTTCCAGCACTTTCAGTATTTAGTTCACTGGTTGAGCACTTGCCTTTCAATGTTTCTAATAGTGATTTTTCCCTTTGCTTCTTGACAGGGGTTTTCAGAAAGAAAGCAGGTTATAGAGACATGAAGAGAAAAAGCCAGCTAGCTATTATTGTAGAATTACTGGAATCTTCCACACACAGCAGAAAGAGGTTTTCGGTCTTGTTCCTTTCAGCCTAGGAGCTATTCTGCCTCCCCTGCTCTTCACACAAACCCTGGTCACCTGGTCAGGAGCCAATTAAGATGCCATTGTCAGGCAGTTTCCTTAGTCCAGGATTCCTTTCCAACATCATTCTGCCTTTCATGGCACATTCTGTTCTAAGACTCCAACATTGTATATATCTCTCATCCTGGACCAATAGACATGTCTTTCAACCTGCAGCCATTGTAATTTGAATCCACAGTCTAACGGAAAATAATAAGATATGTTCTTTACAAAAGTCCAACAAAAATAAAAAGATATGTTCCTTTCAGTTGATAGTAGGGGATTCAGCGCTGGTAATGCCATTGAATGTCAAAGGGCAATGGTTAAATCCTCTGTAGTTGGAGATGGTCATTTCCTGTCACGTATGTTACTTGCCCACTTGTCAGCCCAAGCCTGCATATTGTATTCTGTTGAAGGGTCATTTGGACTTGAAACATTAACTGTGCTTCTATCCACAGATGCTGCCAGACCTGCTGAGTTTTTCCAGGTATTTTTGTTTTGGTCCTGCATATTGTCCAGGTCTTGTATGCAACCAGTGAGTTACCATGGTTTGATCATAAAAATAACCATTTGGACAGATTTTCTTGAGTTTAGCAAAGAAAGAGGTTAGCTTTATCATACTTAATCCGATCTAAGGAAAATAATAATAGTTTCTCCTATTTTAGCACAAACAGATAGATTACAGAGTGGGAAGGATAGATTAATCAAATTAGAGTCCATATAAATAAAAAGGATATGCAGTTTGGTGATTCGGCTGGTGTCAGGCAGATTTCTGTGAATTTATGAATTTCCCTCACTGGTCCCAATGTTTCTGATTTAAAGATGTAGAAGGCTAATTTGGCTGTTCTTCTGAAGACAGTAGTGCAGGGTTGATTTCCTTCAAGAAGTCTCTGTCCGCATCAAGGGTGACTCTGGGTGGTCATGGACAGCAAACAGGGTTCGCAACTTGCAAGGCAGTTGGAGGGAAAGGGAGGAAGGGGGGACCTCACTCAAGGCTTTTCTCATTAGCGTCTCAGCTGCTTGTCCTCTTACTGCAGAGAAAGCAAAATTTTAAGCACACAAAGGGTGGGCCTGTCACATGACCATCACCCAATGATTCAAACAGGGTCGTGACTAGCGTATTCTCCTCTGTGACTTAACAATTTCATGTCTGGGAATCCTCTATCTCAGCAAGTGTCCCATCCTAATGGTTGACCATTTTCCCATTGTATCTTGTTTAGTTGATGCCTGGGAACCCCCTGTTGAGTATCCTGGGTAATTGCCCTGATGCCTTGGGGACAGTATATGTGGCTCACTCATTTTCACCTAAGGTCATTGTCCTTGATAGGTCTTTGTAGATGTGGTGTTTCCATCTTGGTGGGTTTCAATGTGGAGAGTGCAGTGATGTATATAGAGCAGCCATCTTTACTGCAAGCTGAAGTCACACTTTTAGTCTAAGTTTTTAAAAAAGCCTTTGTTTTTAAAAGTTCAGTTTTCTAACCAATGGATTAAAAATCATTATCTGGCATAAAGCATGTTTTGGTGACAACAAATTTAAGGTAAATGACTAAAGAAGCAATAGCGACTTGAGAAAAAACTATTTTTATTTAGTGAGTAGTTAGGATATGGAATGCACTTCCTGAGAATGTGGTGGAGGGAGATTCAATTGTGGCATTCAAAAGGGAATTAGATCATTATTTGAAAATAAAAATGTACAGGGCTACAAGAAAAAGGCTGGGGAATAGCACTAGGTAAATTGCTTCTGCAGAGATCCAGCACGTACATGACAGGCCAAATAGCCTCCTTCTGTGCTCTAATCATTCTATGATTCAATGAAGTCAATTTTAGGAAGTGTTCATTGAGGGATACATGTTGGCCAGAACATACCTGCTATTCATCAAATAATACAATAGGATCATTTACAACCTCCTAAGGGACCAGCTTGGCATTTCACCAAAAAGTTGGGGTCTGTGACACCACAATGTTCCTTCAGTTGTACATCAAAATGTTAGATTATGCACTCAAGTCTATGGAGTGGAAGTTAACCCCACAATCTTCTGACTCAGAAGTGACAGTGCATGCTATCACTGAGTTAAGGTATGCTGCTGGCCAGACTCCTCACTCTCCCCTTTCCAATTTCTTCTGCCCTGAACCTTCAGCTCTACCTTAATTAATGAGTTAACCTGACCTGTCCTGCCCCAGCTTGTTCTATTCTCCACTGTATGCTGCCAACGCTCCACTCAACTGAACCCCCTCCAAACAACAAAAGGCAGCTCCACATACCTCTCCAGAAGGGTCCACACCAGTCTAGACCTGCTCTGTTGCATTTGACTCCCACTTTTTAATGAAGTCAACTCCCCTCTATCACGAACAATTGTTTCATTCATTCAACACATTTTCTCATCATTCCATTAACTATCTGAAATGTACTTCCTGCTGTATTGTGCCCCGTCTCTGAAAGAGTCTGCACTGCTGAAGACTTCCTCCTTGCTACAGCCCACTGTCAAAAATAGTTCATTTACCTGAAATAATTCCAATGGATGTTGGAAGGAGGGTCATACAGATTCAAAACATTAATTCTTGTTTCTCTCTCCGCAGATGCTGCTAGACCTGCTCAATTTTTCCAGCATTTTCCATTTTTGTTCAGATTTCCAATATCTGCAGTATTTTATTTTTATTCAGTGGATGTTGGTTCAGCTCAGCCTGTTCTACCCAACTCCTTCAAAATACTTTGCATTCCCAAATCTGTCCTGCTTGCTCTCATTGTCAACCATTAACCCATTTATTCCTACTTTCCATTCTGCAGTGCTTTAGTGAATCTATTGCCAATTTATTTTGTTAATTCCCCACCCCCACCAATATAGTGCCAAGTTTATTTAATTTATTTTGTAACTCTTTCGAGTACAAACCCATTTCCATCTGTTTCAGATGAAGTTACATTGTTTCATAGTATGCCATTGTGAGATTTGAACTCTTGATAATCTTTTAAATGAAAACCAAATCAACAAAATTGGGATAAATCAGGCACAGCCCCTAATTCAGGTCAGCTGTAAAACCAAGGACAAAGTTTAAAGGAACCTTAAAAACTTTAAATCAAAATGTGATTAAAGGGGTCAACAAAACACCCCAGTCCACGCGGTGCCCACCGAGCACGGAAGGCCTTGAGCGTGTCAGCAGACACCGCGTGCTCCCTCTCCAGGGACATCCGGCAGCGAACGTAGCCGCGGAAGAGGGACAAACAATCGGGCGGGACTCCCCCGTCGATCGAGCGCTGCCTGGACCTGTTAATGGCCAACTTGGCCAGGCCCAGGAGCAGGTTCACGAGGAGGTCCTCCTCCTTCCCGACCTCCTTCCGCACCGGGTGCCCATAGATCAGGAGCGTGGGGCTGAATTGCAAACAAAACATCAATAAAAGGTTTTTCAAATAACTAAAAAGGGAGTGCAGTCTACAACACCCTATGTATACATGGTCCATGGACTCCACAAGACCGCAAAAAGGGCACGTGTCCTGAGAGTCCGTGAACCTATGCATCCTCTTATTTTAAGGGACTGCTGCATGCAACACCCTCCAATCCAGGTCCGTGATAGAAAGGGGGAGGACACCTCCATAGAGGGCCTCCCAACGGGGGCCTCTGCTGCCGGACGGCAACAAGGCACGCCAGGGCGTGTCCGGTCGACGGACAAGGGTGAGAAAATGGAAGGTGTGCAGCAGCAGTCCATACAAAAAGCCCCCCTTTGCCGTGCCAAAAGGCACGGAGGGCATGTCCCCGAGGCGGCTCATATTGCGGGGCACCAGCACCCGAGGGAGGGTTTGGGTCTTGGGGCCAATGTGGAATTCCGTCCGAAGAGGGGAACGTTCAGACGGAAGACCACCGCGCACCTGGGCCACCTCAAGACCCAAAATACCATTGGGTCCGAGCACAACCGTTCTCAGGTCTTGGATGGCATCGGCTGCGACCTGGACACTCACAGACGCGTGTCGCGCCAACTCCTGTGGGAGCATCCAGCCCAGTCCTCCGCCACCCAGCACGTCCCCGATCCTGGTCACCCCTGCGGCCACAGCCCTCCTCTCCGCCAACCACTGAAAAGGACAGAGGGGCGGATTCCTGAGCAGCGGCTCTCTGACGATAGCCGCTACTCCTGACAGGGGGAGAGCTGCGTCGTGAGGCGACCACTTTCCAGACTTTGATCAGGTCCTGGTAAAAGACGGGCAACGCCTGCAAGGAGCCACCGAGGCCCAGCTGTTCTATAAACAGGAGCTGCACATCATAATTCAGGCCGTGCACCTGACGGAAGAAATATGTCGTCAGGGCACACCATCTAGGAGGAGGCTCGACGTAGAGGTATCGCTGCAGGGTCTGAAGGCGGAAAGTCGCCACCTGTGTGCGTAGGCACACTAACGCCTGACCACCCTCCCTAAGCGGGAGACTCAGAACCTCGGCAGCGACCCAGTGCAATCTTTTGTCCCAGAAGAAGTCGACTAACAATCTCTGGATTCTTGTGACAAAGTCCGGGGGAGGGGTCAAAGTGACCAGCCGATACCACAACATGGCGGCGATCAGCTGGTTTATGACCAGAACTCGACCTCGGTAAGATAGCACTCGGAGCTGTCCTGTCCAGCGCCGCAGGCGAGCGGTGACTTTCATCTCCAGTTCCTGCCAGTTTGCCGACCAGGATTCCTCAGCGGGGCAGAGATGGCCCCCAGATAGAGGAGGCTGGTCCTGCTCCAGGTGAAAGGCCTGAGCTCCTCGGGTAGGGGATCCATCTGCCACTGACCGACCAGGAGTCCAGAACATTTACCCCAGTTGATCCTGGCAGAAGAAGCGGCAGCGTAGACCTCCTGGCACTCGCGCATCCTCCGCAGGTCAGCCGGGTCACTAAACATAAGGAGCACGTCATCGGCGTAAGCCGAAAGGACCAACCCGATGCCTGGCCCGCACAGAACCAATCCCGACAACCTCCTCCGCAAGAGGCGCAGGAAAGGCTCCACGCAAATAGAATACAACTGGCCAGACAGGGGGCAGCCCTGACGTACCCCTCTCCCAACGTGAAGGGACGCCGTCAGGGACCCGTTAACCTTCACTAGACACTCCGCGGCGGTGTACAGAAGTCGGATCCGGGCGACAAAATGCGTCCCGAACCCGAACACTCGCAGAGTTCTGAGTAACTATCCGTGATCCGCCCTGTCGAACGCTTTCTCCTGATCGAGAGACAGGAAGGCGCTCGACAGACCAGCCCTCTGGGAATGGTGGATGATGTCCCGGACCAGATGGATGTTATCATAAATGGTTCGGTCCAGGACGGTGTAGGACTGGTCAGGGTGGATCATGTGGTCCAGCACGGTGCCGAGCTGAGAAGACATGGCTCGGGCGAAGATTTTGTAATCCGTGCTGAGGAAGGAGACCGGGCGCCAGTTTTTAAGAAGGCGGAGATCCCCCTTCTTCGGCAGCAGGGCAATCACGGCCCTGCGCCACGAAAGGGGATCTCCCCGGTAGCAATGCTCTCCCCCAGTACCCCCGCGAAGTCACTTCCCAAGACGTCCCAGAACGCCCTGAAAAACTCCACGGTCAGCCCGTCTTGTCCCGGGGATTTGCCCCTAGAAAGACCGTCGAGTGCGCCGGTCAGCTCCCCCAGTCTTATAGGGGAGTCGAGCTTTCCGGCGCATTCCGGGCCGACCTGCGGCAGGTCCTCCCACAAAACTCTGCAAGCTTCCTCACTGGACGGATCCGGAGAGAACAGGGCAGTGTAGTAATCTCGGGCAATGGCCCTGATGCCCTCCGGATCCGAGACAAGGGATCCGTCGTCAGCCAGCAGCGTAAAGAGCTGCTTACGGACCCCGTGCCTTTTTTCCAGCGAGTAGAAGAAGGGGGAGCCACGGTCCATCTCCTGAAGGAAACAGATCCGCGACCTCACGAACGCGCCCCGAGTCCCGACCAGTTGCAAGTCCCGCAGCGCGCCCTTCTTCTCATCGTACACCGACCACAAGGCCGGGTCCGCGTCGGGCTGACGGAGACCTGCTTCCAGGTCGAGCACCTCCTTCTCCAACTCCTCGACCCTGGATTTGCGTCTCTTTGTCGACCCCTTAGCGCACTCTTGACAGAAAACTCGGACGTGAGTCTTGCCCACGTCCCACCATAGCCTCAAGGAGGGGAAGCCTCCCCGCTTCCTTCTCCAGCTGGCCCAGAAGCGACGGAACGAGTCCAGGAACCGCTGGTCTTCCAACAACAGGTTATTAAAATGCCAGTACGCGGACCCCGTCCGAGCGCAGAACGAAGTGAGCTCCGCCCACACCAGACGGTGGTCCGTGCACGGAACCTGCTGTATAGAAGCAGCCGGAACGCAGGACACGTATGCCTTTGAAACGTAAAGACGGTCGAGTCTGGACGCTCCGACTCCAGGTGACAAAGGTGAACACGTTGGAGTCAGGATGGAGATTTCGCCAGACGTCCACTAAGTCGAAGGACCTGACCAGGTCCCGCAACTTACTCACACCTCGCGTGCAGTGCGGGGTACCGTGACGGTCCCGGACCCCGAGGGTGCAATTGAAATCCCCCCCGAGGACGATGCACTCGCCAGCGTCGATGGAGCCGAGATGAGTGGACACTTTTTCAAAGAAGCTCGCTTGCTGCTGCGTGCCCAGGGGATCGTACACATTCACAAAGTGAAGCACCGCACCCCCCCCAGACGCACAGTCAGGTGCAGCAACTGGACTGGCACCGGCTCCTTGACCCCCAAGATCTCCGGCTGAAAATGCGGGGCAACAAGATAGCCACCCCGCCCGAATTGGAGTCTAGGTGACTCATGTAGACCCCCCCTCGCCACTCCAGGAGCCACGTGGCTTCATCTCCCGGAACGGTATGGGTTTCTTGCAGGAAGCACAATGCATACTTCCCGTCCCTGAGGACCGAGAAGTTCTGGAACCTGCGCTGTGCGCCCCTGCTGCTGCGGAGGCTGGCTATAGTCGTCTTCATTGTCAAAGGTACATTAAACCTTCACCTTAAGTCATTAAAAAGAAGAAGAGGACTTTTTAGTCCTTCCTCTCCTTCAGGAGCCCAGCGAGACACGTTTGGACCCTCCGCCGCGGGTTCCTATCCAACTCGGGAGACTTGAGAGCCTCGCAAGTGGACCAGAACACCAGCAGAAACGAATGCCACCGGTCCAAGGCCAACTGAACCCTGTCTCGGCGACTGCCGTGCCCCGACAAAAAGTCCCGGAGTTCCCTTGGGGGGATGAGGGGGGAGTCAGTGGAGGGCGCCAGGGGATCCACCGCCTCGCTTGAGAGCGACTCTACATAATCCCCAACGCTCACCACCGACACCCCGTCCTCCTCCGGGTCGTCTCCTCCAGCTTCCGACCCCTCCCGCGCATTGAGTACGGGGGCTGATTCGGAGCTGCCAGCTGGCTCTATCCCACCCCCAGGATCAAGGCCAGAGGAGTCCTCTCTGGTCTCCTCTAAACTTTTTGGGCCAGAGGGCAGCGGCAGTTCTGATGCCCGCTATCCTCCCGGCACCGGGTCGTCCGGGGAGCTCAGGACAAGCTCCTGACCTAAACATAGGACGCCCGGTGTCAAGGTTTGGGAGGGAGCGGGAAGGCCCTCCTTTTCGCCGCCACCCAATGACCCATTTATATTTTTTAAGAGTTCAAAGCTGCAGTCCCCTGACGAGCCAGAAGGTACCTCGGGGGTATTAAGTGCACTAGAGTCGGACACCACCTCAAGGGAGGTGCCCCCAGCGACCACCGAGGGGCCCTGTTCAGGGGACTGCAGCAGACTGGTAGGGGGAACAGTGGTAGGGGTAGGGGGTTTCGGGTTCCCCCAGAGGGCAGGGTGAGGTTTTACTGGGTGGAGACGCCACCACCACTTCATCAGGGGAAGGGACACACCCAACTACTTCAGTTTGGGCATTGCCCACTTCCTCCTCCGAAGCGTGACGTCTCTTCCGGGTCAGGCTGGGGGCTAGGGAGACCTCCATTTCCGAGGCCCCCTCCTCCTTGTCCAGCCCTCCTGGACACTCCACCCTCTGGGTTTTCGATGTTTGTTTCCCCGGCTCAGGGTCCCGCTTCTTTTCCCCGCCGGCCCCGGGAGCACGCGCAGGGACGACGCCGGGCCCAGCCCTCGGCGCCTTAGTGCCCACGGACCCGGGAGCACACGGGGACAGGACGCCGGGGCCGGATGACGTTTTTTCCCCCGAGCCGGTTTTTCCAGGTGTTTGGGGGGTTTGGGGCGTTTCAGGGGCCGCCTCCAAATTTCGGGTCTTCCTCCGTGCATTCTTACGGCGCGGGGGCTCTCCCCTCGCCTCACCGGCAGCCGAGATGGCAGCTGCTGCTGGCGTCGCTTCCCCTTGCGGGGAGGGAGATGGAGTGGTGGCGGGGGGAGGAGGGGCGGTGCCAGCCGTGGCCGCTTGGGTGGGGCTCGTGGCCTTGGAGGCGGGACAGTTCTTTCTTACGTGCCCCGCCTCCTTACAGGCATGACACCACACGCCCTCCGCGGTCCAGAAGACCCGATAGGTGGTCCCCTCAAAATTAACCGAGAAGGCCCCCTCCAGGCACTCCTCCCGGGCCAAGCGGACGAAAACTTGGCACCGGAAGGAGTACACGTGGCGGAGGGCCGAGTCTTTGAGGCCGAGCGGGACTGGCGCAACCCCCGACCTGACCTCCCCCAGCTTATTAAGGTGGGGGAGGAGGAGCTCACATGGTATAAAGGGCGGGACATTTGAAATAACAATCCTCTGGGCGGTGGCCTCAAGGGGATCCACCGCCAGAAAAGTCCCGCCCACAGTGAGCCCCTTCTGCAGGACCAGCTGCACAGCCCGCTCGGACCTAAGAAAAGGATGGCCTTCCCATACATCTTTGAGACCGCGACAATGGCTGAGGGGCCGACAACCCCAGCCATAGCCTTTACGCAGGCCTCAATAGTCATCTCAGGGTGAGCATAGCATTTTACCCCGAGGGCCCTGATGAGGAGACAGAAAGGCGACAGGGCAGCGGGAGCAGCAGGAGCTGCAGAAGCAGCCAGCCCCGCATAGGTCTTTTTTGTAGGCCCTGCCACCAGGGACAAAGCCGCCTCCACATTAGCCCTCGAGGGCCCGGCCACAGGAGATGTTGAACTGGCCTTAGGACCAGAGCCAGGCCCACCCTGGGAAGGATTGGCCATTTTTTTTTAAATTATATATATTTTTTAATATAAGTATATTTTTTTAAATATACAATGTTCCTCCTTAGGGAGAGAGGTAGTAATAACCTCCCCCTTTTGTACAGGAGAGGAGAGGAGGGAGAGGAATGAAGGACAGGGAGGCACAGAGGGAAAAGGGAAGAGTCCAGGTGGGTGTCTCCAGTGAAAGGTGGACGTTGAGTGGTGGACATTGGGTGGGGGCCTGATGATCTTCTTGGAGGGGGAGGCGATGTCTTCATCAGCCACCGCTAGCCTTACTGGGAAAGAGCTGGGTGGGGCGGGGGGGGGGGTAGCAGAAAGGTGGTTAACCACACACGCACACACCCACCTCTCTTCCTTCCCCAAACCTTCCTGCAGTCTTCTTTCCTCCCCCTACAAAACACAGTCCTTTATTGCCCCCACCTTACACAAACAATAATGTTGGACACCCACCTAGGATGTTGTTTTTAGACACAGTCCTGGCCTCCTGGCCTTCCTGTCCTGCAGCAGCAACAGAAGCTGTTCTTCTTCTCTCCCTCTCTCTCCTTTTTCTCCACAGCGGCAGGTCCAGCAGCAGCTGCAGCAAACACCCTCGAGTGCAGGTCCAGCAGCAGCAGCAGCAAACACCCTCAAGTCCAGGAGCAGCAGCAGCAGCAAACACCCTCGAGTCCAGCAGCAGCAGCAAACACCCTCGAGTCCAGCAGCAGCAGCACACAGCAGAAGCAACCCCAAAAGAAGCAGCAGAAACAGTTGAAACAGTGAGGAGCAGCAACACCAACACCACACACCCTCTCTTCTCAGTCTCAGGGTGAGATTTGAACTCTTGATAATCTTTTAAATGAAAACCAAATCAACAAAATTGGGATAAATCAGGCACAGCCCCTAATTCAGGTCAGCTGTAAAACCAAGGACAAAAATTTAAAGGAACCATACAAACTTTAAATCAAAATGCTCCACGCAAATAGAATACAACTGGCCAGACAGGGGGCAGCCCTAACGTACCCCTCTCCCAATGCGAAGGGGCGCCATCAGGGACCCGTTAACCTTCACTAGACACTCCGCGGCGGTGTACAGAAGTCGGATGCGGGCGACAAAATGCGTCCCGAACCCGAAAGCTCGCAGAGTTCCGAGTAAGTATTCGTGATCCACCCTGTCGAACGCCTTCTCCTGATCGAGAGACAGGAAGGCGCTCGACAGACCAGCTCTCTGGGAATGGTGGATGATAATCTTTTAAATGAAAACCAAATCAACAAAATTGGGATAAATCAGGCACAGCCCCTAATTCAGGTCAGCTGTAAAACCAAGAAAAAAGTTTAAAGGAAACTTACAAACGTTAAATCAAAATGTGATTAAAGGGGTCAACAAAACACCCCAGTCCCCGCGGTGCCCACCGAGCACGGAAGGCCTCGAGAGTGCCAGCAGACACCGCATGCTCCTTCTCCAGGGACATCCGGCAGCGAACGTAGCCACGGAAGAGGGACAAACAATCAGGCGGGACTCCCCCGTCGATCGCCCGCTGCCTGGACCTGTTAATAGCCAACTTGGCCAGGCCCAGGAGCAGGTTCACGAGGAGGTCCTCCTCCTTCCCGACCCCCTTCCGCACCGGGTGCCCATAGATCAGGAGCGTGGGGCTGAAGTGCAAACAAAACATCAATAAAAGGTTTTTCAAATAACTAAAAAGGGAGTGCAGTCTACAACACCCTATGTATACATGGTCCACGGACTCCACAAGACCGCAAAAAGGGCACGTGTCCTGAGAGTCCGTGAACTTATGCATCCTCTTATTATAGGGGAATGTCGCATGCAACACCCTCCAACCCAGGTCCCCGATAGAAAGGAGGAGGACACCTCCGTAGAGGGCCTCCCATCGGGGACCACCGCCGCCGGACGGCAACAAGGCACGCCAGGGCGTGTCCAGTCGATGGACAAGGGTGAGAAAATGGATGGTGTGCAGCAGCAGTCCGTACAAAAAGCCCCTCTTGCCGTGCCAAAAGGCACGGAGGGCATGTCCCCGAGGCGGCTCATATTGCGGGGCACCAGCACCCGAGGGAGGGTTCGGGGCTTGGGGCCAATGTGGAATTCTGTCCGAACAGGGGAACGTTCAGATGGAAGACCACCACGCACCTGGGCCACCTCAAGACCCAAAATAACGTCGGGTCCGAGCACGACCGTTCTCAGGTCTTGGATGGCATCGGCAGCGACCTGGAAACTCACAGACGCGCGTCGCGCCAACTCCTGCGGGAGCATTCAGCCCAGTCCTCCACCACCCAGCACGTCCCCGATCCTGGTCACACCTGCTGCCACAGCCCTCCTCTTCACCAACCACTGAAAAGGACAGAGGGGCGGATTCCTGAGCAGTGGCTCTCTGACAAAAGCCGCTACTCCTGACAGGGGGAGAGCTGCGACGCGAGGCGACCACTTTCCAGACTTTGATCAGGTCCTGGTAAAAGACGGGCAACGCCTGCAAGGAGCCACCGAGGCCCATCTGTTCTATAAACAGGAGCTGCACGTCATAATTCAGGCCGTGCACCTGACGGAAGAAATACGTCATCAGGGCACACCATCTAGGAGGAGGCTCGACGTAGAGGTATCACTGCAGGGTCTGAAGGCGGAAAGTCTCCACCCGTGTGCGTAGGCACACTAGCGCCTGACCACCCTCCCTAAGCGGGAGACTCAGAAGCTCGGCAGCGACCCAGTGCAATCTTTTGTCCCAGAAGAAGTCGACTAACAATCTCTGGATTCTTGTGACAAAGTCCGGGGGAGGGGTCAAAGTGACCAGCCGATACCACAACATGGCGGCGATCAGCTGGTTTATGACCAGAACTCGACCTCGGTAAGATAGCACTCGGAGCAGTCCTGTCCAGCGCCGCAGGCGAGCGGTGACTTTCGTCTCCAGTTCCTGCCAGTTTGCCGGCCAGGATTCCTCAGCGGGACAGAGATGGACCCCCAGATAGAGGAGGCTGGTCCTGCTCCAGGTGAAAGGCCTGAGCTCCTCAGGTAGGGGATCCATCTGCCACTGACCGACCAGGAGTCCAGAACATTTACCCCAGTTGATCCTGGCAGAAGAAGCGGCAGAGTAGACCTCCTGGCACTCGCGCATCCTCCGCAGGTCAGCCGGGTCACTAAACATAAGGAGCACGTCATCGGCGTAAGCCGAAAGGACCACCCCGATGCCCGGCCCGCGCAGAACCAATCCCGACAACCTCCTCCGCAAGAGGCGCAGGAAAGGCTCCACGCAAATAGAATACAACTGGCCAGAAAGGGGGCAGCCCTGACGTACCCCTCTCCCAAAGCGAAGGGGCGCCATCAGGGACCCGTTAACCTTCACTAGACACTCCGCGGCGGTGTACAGAAGTCGGATCCGGGCGAGAAATGCGTCCCGAACCCGAAAGCTCGCAGAGTTCCGAGTAAGTATTCGTGATCCACCCTGTCGAACGCCTTCTCCTGATCGAGAGACAGGAAGGCGCTCGACAGACCAGCCCTCTGGGAATGGTGGATGATGTCCCGGACCAGATGGATGTTATCATAAATGGTTCGGTCCGGGACGGTGTAGGACTGGTCAGGGTGGATCATGTGGTCCAGCATGGTGCCGAGCCGAGAAGACATGGCTCGGGCGAAGATTTTGTAGTCCGTGCTGAGGAGGGAGACCGGGCGCCAGTTTTTAAGAAGGCGGAGATCCCCCTTCTTCGGCAGCAGGGCAATCACGGCCCTGCGCCACGAAAGGGGCATCTCCCCGGTAGCAATGCTCTCCCCCAGGACCCCCGCGAAGTCGCTCCCCAAGACGTCCCAGAACGCCCTGAAGATCTCCACGGTCAGCCCGTCTAGTCCCGGGGTTTAGCCCCTAGAAAGACCGTCGAGTGCGCCAGTCAGCTCCCCCAGAATTATACGGGAGTCGAGCTTTCCGGCGCACTCCGGGCCGACCTGCGGCAGGTCCTCCCACAAAACTCTGCAAGCTTCCTCACTGGACGGATCCGGAGAGAACAGGGCAGTGTAGTAATCTCGGGCAATGGCACTGATGCCCTCCGGATCCGAGACAAGGGATCCGTCATCAGCCAGCAGCGTAAAGAGCTGCTTACGGACCCCGTGCCTTTTTTCCAGTGAGTAGAAGGGAGAGCCACGGTCCATCTCCTTAAGGAAACAGATCCGCGACCTCACGAACGCGCCCCGAGACCCGACCAGTTGCAGGTCCCGCAGCGCGCCCTTCTTCTCATCGTACACCGACCGCAGGGCCGGGTCCGCGTCGGACTGACGGAGAAGTGCCTCCAGGTCGAGCACCTCCTTCTCCAACTCCTCGACCCTGGATTTGCGTCTCTTTGTTGACCCCTTCGCGTACTCTTGACAGAAAACTCGGACGTTAGTCTTGCCCACGTCCCACCATAGCCTCAAGGAGGGGAAGCCTCCCCGCTTCCTTCTCCAGCCGGCCCAGAAGCGACGGAACGAGTCCAGGAACCGCTGGTCTTCCAACAACAGGTTATTAAAATGCCAGTACGCGGACCCCGTCCGAACGCAGAACGAAGTGAGCTCCGCCCACACCAGACGGTGGTCCGTGCACGGAACCTGCTGTATAGAAGCAGCCGGAACGCAGGACACGTATGCCTTCGAAACGTAAAGGCGGTCGAGTCTGGACGCTCCGACTCCAGGTGACACAAAGGTGAACACGCTGGAGTCAGGATGGAGATTTCGCCAGACGTCCACTAAGTCGAAGGACCTGACCAGGTCCCGCAACTTACTCACACCTCGCGTGCAGTGCGGGGTACCGTGACGGTCCCGGACCCCGAGGTTGCAATGGAAATCCCCCCCCGAGGACGATGCTCTCGCCAGCGTCGATGGAGCCGAGATGAGTGGACACTTCTTCAAAGAAGCTCGCTTGCTGCTGCGTGCCCAGGGGAGCGTACACATTCACAAAGTGAAGCACCGCCCCCCCCAGACGCACAGTCAGGTGCAGCAACCGGCCTGGCACCGGCTCCTTGACCCCCAAGATCTCCGGCTGAAAATGCGGGGCCAACAAGATAGCCACCCCGCCAGAATTGGAGGCTAGGTGACTCATGTAGACCCCCCCTCGCCACTCCAGGAGCCACGTGGCTTCGTCTCCCAGAACGGTATGGGTTTCTTGCAGGAAGCACAACGCATACTTCCCGTCCCTGAGGACCGAGAAGTTCTGGAACCTGCGCTGTGCGGCCCTGCTGCTGCGGATGTTGAGGCTGGCTATAGTCGTCTTCATTGTCAAAGGTACATCAAACCTTCACCTTAAGTCATTAAAAAGAAGAAGAGGACTTTTTAGTCCTTCCTCTCCTTCAGGAGCCCAGCGAGAAACGTTTGGACCCTCCGCCGCGCGTTCCTATCCAACTCAGGAGACTTGAGAGCCTCGCGAGTGGACCAGAACACCAGCGGAAAAGAATGCCACCGGTCCAAGGCCAACTGAACCCTGTCTCGGCGACCGCGATGACTCGCCAAAAAGTCCCGGAGTTCCCTTGGGGGGATGAGGGGGAGTCAGTGGAGGGCACCAGGGGATCCACCGCCTCGCTTGAGAGCGACTCAGCGTAATCTCCAGCGCTCACCACGGACACCCCGTCCTCCTCCAGGTCGTCGCCTCCAGCTTCCGACCCCTCCCCCACATTGAGTACGGGGGCTGATTCGGAGCTGCCAGCTGGCTCCACCTGTACCTCGATCCCACCCCCAGGATCAAGGCCAGAGGGGTCCTCTCTGGTCTCCTCTAAAGGTTTTGGGTCAGAGGGCAGCGGCAGTTCTGATGCCCGCTCTCCTCCCGGCACCGGGTCGTCCGGGGAGCTCAGGACAAGCTCCTGACCCAACACTAGGACGCCCGGTGCTAAGGTTTGGGAGGGAGCGGGAAGGCCTTCCTTTTCGCCGCCACCCAATGACCCGTTAACATTTTTTAAATTTTGAAAGCTACAGTCCCCCGACGAGCCAGAAGGTACCTCGGGGGTATCGAGGGTTCCTGAGTCGGGCACCACCTCAAGGGAGGTGCCTTCAGTGACCCCCGAGGGGCCCTGTTCAGGGGACTGCAGCAGGTTGACAGGGGTAACAGTGGTGGGAGTCGATGCAGGGGTTTTGAGTTCCCCAGAGGACAGGGTGAGATTTTACTTGGCGGAGACGCCACCACCTCTTCATCGGGGGAAGGGACACACCCAACTTCTTCAGTTTGGGCATCACCCACCTCCTCCTCCGAAGCGTGACGTCTCTTCCGGGTCAGGCTGGGGGCTAGGGAGACCTCCATTTCCGAGGCCCCCTCCTCCTTGTCCAGCCCTCCCGGACACTCCACCCTCTGGGTTTTGGGTGTTAGATACCCCGTCTCGGGGTCCCGCGTCTTTTCCCCGCCGGCCCCGGGAGCATGCGCAGAAACGACGCCGGGCCCAGCACTCGGCGCCTTAGCACCCACGGGCCCGGGAGCACACGCGGACACGACGCCGGGGCCGGATGATGTCTTTTCCCCCGAGCCGGTGCTTGCAGGTGTTTGGGGGTTTTGGGGCGTTTCAGGGGCCGCCTCCAGGTTACGGGTCTTCCTCCGCGCCTTCTTACGGCGCAGGGGCTCTCCCCCCGCCTCACCGGCAGCCGAGATGGCAGTGGCCGCCGGCGTCGCTTCCCCTTGCGGGGAGGGAGATGGAGTGGTGGCGGGGGGAGGAGGGGCGGTGCCAGCCGTGGCCGCTTGGGTGGGGCTCGTGGCCTTGGAGGCGGGGCAGTTCTTCCTCACGTGCCCCGCCTCCTTACAAGCATGGCACCGCACGCCCTCCACGGTCCAGAAGACCCGATAGGCGGTCCCCTCAAAATTGATAACGAAGGCCCCCTCCAGGCACTCCTCCTGGGCCAAGCGGACAAATACCTGGCTCCGGAAGGAGTACACATGGCGGAGGGCCGAGTCTTTGAGGCCGAGTGGGATTGGTGCAACCCCCGACCTGACCTCCCCCAATTTATTAAGGTGGGGGAGGAGGAGCTCACTGGATAGAATAGGCGGGACGTTCGAAATAATAATTCTCTGGGCGGTGGCCTCAAGGGGGTCCACCGCCAGAAAAGTCCCGCCCACAGTGAGTCCTTTTTGCAGGGCGAGGTGCACCGACCGCTCGGACCTCAAGAAGAATATGGCCTTCCCATACATTTTAGAGGCCGCGACAATGGCTGAGGGGCCGACGACCCCAGCCATAGCCTTTACGCAGGCCTCTATTGTCATTTCAGGGTGAGCATAGCTCTTTACCCCAAGGGCCCTGGTCAGGAGGCGGAAAGGTGACAGGGCAGCGGGAGCAGCTGGAGCTGCAGAAGCAACCACCCCCGCATAAGTTTTCTTTTTTTGAGGCCCTGCCACCGGTGACAAAACCGCCTCCACATTAGCCCTCGATGGCCCGGCCACAGGCGATGGTGAATTGGCCTTAGGGCCAGAGCCACGCCCACCCCGGGAAGGATTGGCCATTTTGTTTTTTTCTTTTTATATTTTTTTTATATATATATAGGGAGGAAAGGGGGTGGGGGAGAGAGGTAGAAACAACCTCCCCTCTTTTAGGCAGGAGAGGAGAGGAGGGAGAGGAGTAAAAGACAGGGAGGCACAGGAGGGAAAGAGTTAAATGTCCAGGTGGGTGTCCTCAATTGTGGATGGACGGTGGGTGGTGGCCTGATGTTCTTCAGGCAGGGGGAGGCGATGTCTTCACCAGCTATTGCTGGCCTTACTGGGAAAAGGGCTGGGTTGGGGGGAGGGGTGGCAGAAAGATGGTTTCAGCACACACACACACCCTCCCTCTCTTCCTTCCCCAACTCCTCTGGCAGTCTTCTTGCCTCCCCCTACAAAAAAACAGTCCTTAATTGCCCCCACCTTAAACAAAAATACACAGTTCAGACACCCACCTAGGATGTTGTTTTTTAACTCAGTCCTGGCCTCCTAGCCTTCCTGTCCTGTATCAACAGCAGCAACTGTTCTCTTCTCTCCCTCTCTCTCCTTTGGCAGCACTGGAGGAGCAGCAGCAGAAGCAGTAGCAGCACACAGCAGAAGCAACAACCCCAAAGGCAGCAGCAGAAACAGTTGAAACACTGAGGAGCAGCAACACCAACACCACACACCTTCTCTCCTCAGTATCAGGAAACCAAATGAATCCACAATTACCTCCACGAGATCGTTAAGAAGATGAACTCTTGATACTCTTTTGAGTAAACCTGTTTCCATCTGTTTCAGATGAAGTTACATTGTTTCATAGTTTGCCATTGTGAGATTTGAACTCTTGATGGAACCTGGTGGTCTTGGCCCTAATAGCCAAGTGGCCATGGCACTGGGCCTGCAACTCTTTCGAGTACAAACCCGGTTCCATCTGTTCCTTTTCAGATGAAGTTATATTGTTTCATAGTTTGCCATTGTGAGATTTGAACTCTTGATTTTGGGGTTACAAACCCAGTACCATAACCACTTGGCTATTTAGGCCAAGCTAAACCTGAGTTGGGAAGAGGGGAGATTTGTACATGGTCTGTAACTCTTTCGAGTACAAACCCATTTCCATCTGTTTCAGATGAAGTTACATTGTTTCATAGCTTGCCATTGTGAGATTTGAACTTTTGATCTTGGGGTTACAAACCCAGTACCATAACCACTTGGCTATTGTAGCTGGAGCAATAATTTATACCACTGTGTAGTGTAACTCTTTCGAGTACAAACACATTTCCATCTGTTTCTGGTGAAGTTACATTGTTTCATAGTTTGCCATGGTGAGATTTGAACTCTTGAGGTTACAAACCCAGTAACATAACCACTTAGCTGTTTAGGCCAAGCTTAATTTATTTTGTATCCCCTGCTCATTACCAAATCCACTCTCCCTCACCCTTTCAGTGATGAATTAATTTAATTATCTTCACTGTTTTGTCATTCGAAGGAGTATTTGACATCAGTATGCAGATTAAATTAGTGTGTTTCCACTTTCTATGTGCAATGCCACTGGAGATTGATTATCAGTATATAAAACACCTGGTATCTAATGCATAGTTCCTGTACCATGTTTTAATTGTCATGTTTAGCCTTCATCCCTGGTCTTCTTAAGCATTCCATCAGAATCGAGGGTGCCTTTCTTCCATTCCAATTTGATGGGTTCTCAGAAGGCTGATAAGTCCAATGCGCATGTGATTAAAGTTCAGACTTTTATTTTGAGCATTATTATTGTCACATGGGGGACAGGTGGTGCTTGAAAGACTTGGAAGATGAGTTGTATGGAAGCTTCTGCGCTCTGTCTGGAGCTTTGACTTCACTCCACTGTTCCTGACGAAGTCTCTCGATGTGTTTGGTGCCTTCCTTAATGAATCTTCTCCATTTTGGTTAGTGATAGGCCAGGGACTCCCATGAGTTGGCAGGGATGTTTGACCTCTTCAGGGACACTTTGAGGATATCTGTAAACAGTTAGCGCTGTCCACCTGGGAGTTTCCTGCCATGACCGAGATCTGAGTAGAGCAGTTACCTCAAGAGTCTCACGTCAGGCATACAAACGGGATGTCCTACAAGTGGAGCTGGTTTTGAGTGATTAGCACCTCAGTGCTGGCATGTTAATTTGGGAGGGAATGCTGCTATTGAACTGCCTTTCTCAACACCAGGTTTGGAGGATCCTAGAAAGACACCACTTCGAGGCACTTTTCCAGTGCTTGAAGGTGCCTGCTGTAGGCTGTTCAAGTTTCCAATGTATATGGGAACGTGTGGGATCACTGTCAAAATTCTGAAACATGATGGAGATATACTCCTGGCATGGCTGCACAACCTCATATCCCTCATCTGGGAAAAGGAATGCATGCTGGGTGATGTCAGGGATGCTATGATTTAAGCAAGGAGACAAGTCCAAATGCGGTAACTACAGAGGAGTCTCCCAGCTATCTGTCACAGGGAAGATCATTACAAGGACCCCTCTCAATTGCCTCCTCCCAGTGGCTGAAGAGCTCCTTTCAGAAGCGCAGTATGTTTTTCACCCATCAAGAGGCACCACAGATTTGGGGAAGAATTTTACCTTCTTCCGCTGACAGGTTTATAGACAGGGGGTAGCTCTAATATTTTTCAGAGGGCCTTCCCACAGGGCTTTCATTCCCCCCACCCCCCCACCCCCGACCTTTCTGCAATTTTACAGTGGGATGGGTGAGGCCTAGTCCTTTCTATTGCAGCTTCTGGAGTTGCTGGGACCAGGGAATTGCTGGTGAATCAGATTGAGCAGCTGTTCTCTGAGATGGGACATCCTCCCTAGCGAGGGGCGGAAGTCCTGCCTCCAGTTGATTAATGCTCCTTGGCTGTGGGGCAGTGAGTATCTGCAGCAATATGTTCTCCATCAACTCCTCAGATGACAGGAAGGGAAACTCCATCATCCAAAAAACCCTGGCCATGATCTTCCCTATATGGAAATTTCAAGAAAAGTGCAAAGAACAGTAACATATGGCCTTTAACAACCTCACCAAAAACATTCAACTCTGTGAACCATGATGGCTTACTGAGCAGCCTCCTCAAATTTGGCTGCTCTCAGACATTTGTCAACATCCTCCACGATGACATGCAAGCTGTCCTCCTCACCAACAGAACCACGCTATCTCAATGAAAACAGGGGTTAAACAAGGTAGAGAGTCTGCCAAGAGATATAGACAGCTTAAGTGAGTGGGCAAAAATTTGGCAGATGGGGTAAAATGTGGGAAATATGAGCCTGTCACCTTGGCAGGATGAATAGAAAAGCTGTAGACTATTTAAATGGAGAGAGATTACAGACTTGGTGGTTCAGAGGGATCTGGGTATTCCAGTACATGAGTCATAAAAAGTTAGTATGCAGGTACAGCAATTGATTAGGGAGGCAATGGAATGTTGACATTTATTGTAGGGGGAATGGAATATAAAAGTAGGGAAGTTTTACTGCAGCTGTATAGGGCCTTGGTAAGACCACATCTGGAGATTTTTGTTTATTTGGTCATGGGATGTGGGCTTCACTGTCTAGGCCAGTATTTATTGCCCATCTCTCAGTGCTCTTGAGAAGGTGCTAGTGAGCTGTCTTCTTGAACTGCTGCAGTTCATGTGGTGTAGGTACATCCTCAGTGCTGTTAGGAAGAGCATTCCAGGATTTTGAACCAGCGACAGTGAAGGAATGATGATATATTTCCAAGCTAGGATGGTGTGTGTCTTGGAGCGGAACTTCCAGGTGGTGGTGTTTCCATGCATTTGCTGTTCTTGTCCTTCTAGATGGTAGAGGTTGTGGGTTTGGAAGGCGTTGCTGAAGGAGCCTGAGTTCCTGCAGTGCACGTTGTAGATGCTATGCACTGCTGCCACTATGCATCAGTGGTGGAGGGATTGAATGTTGAAGATGATGGGTGGGGTGCCAATTAAGCAGGCTGCTTTGTCCTACATAGTGTTGAGCTGCTTGAGTGTTGTTGGAGCTGCACTTATCCAGGAAATGGAGAGTATTGCATCATACTCCTGACTTATGCCATGTAGATGGTGGACAGGCTTTGGGGAGTCTGGTGGTGGGTTACTCACTGCAGAATTCCCAGAGTCTGACCTGCTCTTATAGCCACAGTATTTATATGGCTGGTCCAGTTCAGTTTCTGATCAATTGTAACCCCCAGGATGTTGTTGGGTACTGTGTACAGTTTTGGTCTTCTTATTTGAGAAAGGATATAATTGCTTTAGAAGTAGTTCAGAGAATGTTTGGTTGACTCATTCCTGGGATGAGGGGCTTATCTTTTAAAGAAAGCCTGAACAGGTTGGGCCTATACACATTGGAGTTTAGAAGAATGAGGGGTGATCTTATTGAAACATATAAGATGCTGAGGGGACTTGATAGGGTGGATATCCTGTGGTCTACTCAATCTTTGCAGGTTTTTGAACACAAGGCAACTTATTGCTTAAAGTTTTATGAGGGTGGAGATTGGCCTGCTGGGGATAGGGGGTCTGACTGCGAAGGACATGGGGTTAGAGTTAAGGCAGAGCGGGAGATCAGAGGATAATGTTAGCTCCAAAAATGTCAGTATTTCAGGTGGATTATGGATGTAATTTTAATAGGCAGTTGCAGATTTTGGCACAGGACCTGGCTATGCTGAATCTTTGCTCCAAAAGGCCCCTATTGGACTTTCCTCAAGGTGGATTTTCTATGTTACTCCTTTGGTGGTGGCATTAGGAAAAAAGGCAGGAATGGTGGACAATGATCCTTGTAAACTTTTGTTGTTGTGCGTGACCAGCTTTTCAATCCATTGTTTCTTTAATTTTATGCAGTATTGACCATGGAACACGGCCCGGACAGTCCCTTGAAGGCTGCTGCATAGCCACGTAACAGTTCCAACTCCAGTAGCCCCATGTACATCTAATAGATGTACACCTGTATCAAGACCAGCCATCCATTTCTTTGCACAAAAGGGCATCACTAATTTTGGAAATATTAGTTTCTATTAAGGTTCTGGCATCTTTGTCCAGAGCAGACTGCACTTGGCCACAATGCCTGGTTTATATACTAATTCCAACCAACACCCCTCAACCTTCCCACACACCACCACTTAGGAGGCACCCCAGTTGCACTGATACTGGCAAATGCACCTACCCACTTTATATAATTATCTTTGACTAGGTGAATTCTGACAGAATCAGGGAAGATGGATCAGCAGATGGAAGCTGTATTCTGCCATGCTTAGGGTGAGATTTTAGGCCAATGTCATTGGCACAGAGTGGAGGACAGGGAATTGGGAGGGTGATGAGGCGGGGTAACTCTTGTGTTGTGCATAAAGGATGAAAAAGGATCTACAAAATTGAACAATCAGATTTCCACCCCTGCCATTGTACTGAAACAGCTCTTATCAAAGTCACAAATAACATCCAATGTGACTGTGACTGTGACAAAAGTAAACTCTTTCTTCTTGTCTACAGCCTTTGATATAGTTGATTATACCATCCTCCTCCAACACCTTTGGTGTCCCCCAAGGCCCCCTCCCATTTCTCAGCCATATGTTGCCCTTTAGCAACTTCATCTGAATGCAGTGTTAATTTTCAAAAGAACGCTGATGACATCCAGTTCTACCTCACCACCACCTCTCTTGACTCCTCCACAATTGCTAAATTATCAGACTGCTTAGTTAACATCCAGTACTGGATGAGCAGAAATTTTCTTCAATTAAATATTGGGAGGACTGAACCCCTGATCCAAACTCCATTCTGTAGCTACCAACTCCATCCCTCTCCTTGGCAACGGCCTGAGATTAAGCCAGCCTACTTGCAACCTTGGTTCACATTTGACCCTGAACTGAGCTCCTGACCTCATATTGATGCCATCACTAAGGCCCCCTATTCCCACTTTTGTAACATCACCCAACTTCACCCCTATCTCAGTTCATCTGCTGCTGAAACCCTCAGCCATGCCTTCATCTCCTCAAGATTCAACTATTCCAATGTACTCCTAGCTGGTCTCCCACATTCTACCCTCCATAAACTGCAGGTCATCCAAAACTCAGTTGCCTGTGTCTTAATTTGCACCAGATTCTGTTATCCTATTACCTATGTGTTTGCTGACCTATATTGGTTCCCAGTCAAGCAATGTCTTACCTGTAAAATTCTCATCCTTGTCTTCAAATCCCTCCATGGCCTCCTATACAATAGCAATCTCCTCCAGCTTCACAACTCCCTGAGATATCTGTGCTTATACTTGTTTTATAATGCTCCTGTCAGGTGCCTTGAGGCATTTTATTACATTAAAGGTACTATATAAATATAAGTTGTTGTAGAGAAAGGGAAGAGATGGTGGTGCAATGGGAAGAGCTAAGGAGGTGATGGGAATGAGTAAATGGGGAGAAGTAAGAGGGTTGGGGGAATATATGTAACATGTTAGTACAGCAGGGAGTGAGAGGGTAATGGATAGGAATGGGGGTAGAAACACTGCAAGCCCTGGCCCTATCTTATCCATCTGTCACCCAAAGTTTGCCTGCAGCTCTGTTCAGAATCGTTTCCCCTAACCAAGATTTGAAGCCAACCACTGCTACATTACAGCCTGTCATCCCAAATGACATCTCTTAGAAACTTACCAAGCAGTGTTGCTACATCTCAACACTGCCCCTCCCATCTCATCCCCCACTGCTTTTAGAATATGGCCTCTTTCCTGGTTGTACTAGATCCCCAGATTCTCTTTCTAGGGGTCCTATATCCACTTCCCAAAACCTGTTAAGTATCCCTTTCACTGTGCTTTCAGACCAGGAAATCCGTCCCTCAGGCTTCCAGAACCCCACTTCTCGGTACTACCAGAATCCAGAACCCCTCAACATTTGCAGAATTCAGAAACTCCCAAGTATAAGACAAAAACGCAACCCCTGTGCACCACACTCTGTCACACATATCTCAGGCACTATGACTGTAATACCGATGGATCACTTTATCTTGCCGCAGTGCTCCCAAATCCCAGCTCTCTCAAGCTGCTGCTCTCAGACCTATGGACCACTGTTATGTTTTGACTATGGGTCGCTTTGCTAGTGAACCTGTTGCACACTGATCTGTTGGCAGGCAAGCCGATTACAATATATGGCAGATGCAGAGACCAATATGAAATGAAGTCCATGCAATTTATTTACACAAACAGCAGAGCAATAAGATGATGTGTGCTTCATCACCAGATCCTACTCTAGACTAATATTAACATGATAGCCTATGCTACACAGCTATTGGGTCTTACAGTGACATGTTCAAACTGCTCACAGTCTCTTAAAGATGTATTACCCCTCATCACCACAACCACTTTACTTCTTGGTGCTCACAGTTCAGGAGACACTTGCACCCAGTGATCTCAGATCTAGGTCGTTCATCTCCGAGCACCCCAATCCCCTATGCTGTGTTAACTCTCAACTGCCATAGTATTGACAGAATTAAATACATCTGCACAATGCTCTAGGCACTGAGTTCCCAGGTGTGCTGCCATATGCTAGGATCTCTTCCTCTACCAAGCCCCTGAAGAACCCTAACCTCCACTTTCCAATGTTACCAGAAAATGACTCGAGTTTATGAATTCTGTTTCTGGATTCCATCCTGACTTGGAGCTAAATCACCACTCCTACACTGTGGCTGGTTCAAAAACCTGGAACTCCCTTCCTAACGGCACTGTAAGTGTTCCTACATGGTAACCTGAGGTATTATACACATTTAAGAGACTGTGAGCAGATTGACCACGTGACTGTAAGTCCCAAGAGCTGTATAGCGTGGACTACCATGTTAATGTTAGTCTAGAGTAGGGTCTGGCTGGAGAAGCACACATCATGTCAGTGCTCTGTTGTTTGTGTAAATAAATAGTATGTGTTTCATTTCATATTGGTCTCGATGTCTGCCGTATATTGTAATCAACTCTGCCGACAGGTAGCGTGCAACAGGTTCACGAGCAAAGTGATCCATAGTTAAAATATAACAACTACAACACATGGGTTCCAGCAGTTTAAAAGGCAACTCACCACCAGCTTCTCTAGGGCAATTAGGGATGGGCAATACATCCTGGCTTAGCCAGTGATGCCCACATCCCATGAAAGCATTAAACAAAAGACCAACAAGTCACCCAGTAAACCAAACCCCAAATTCCGCTCGTATATTGCCAAACCCCAGGCTAGAAAAATAGGATGTCAAACACAAGGAAAGGCTATTGTGGTCTATCTGGCGGGTTCCAATGCTTGCAAATTTCATATCATACTCCATAACCCTAAAATACACCTCTCAAATATTTCTCCTGGTACTTATCCAATTGTTTCTTGAATTAATTGATATAATCCTTTGCAGTTCATCCTATGTATTAACCACCTTAGGTGTAAATGTACACTGTCTTTTCACATTCTCTTTTAGAAACTTAAGGCTATGCCTTATGTTATAGAATCTCTGATTATATATTAATATTTATCGTATCTATGCCCTTTAGGATTTAAAAAAATTGAGCCTTCTGTTCCCAGTGTAAATGTTCCCAGCTTCTGCAGTCTCACCACAATTGGGAAACCTAACACCAGCTATAAATTTAGTTGCCTTCTGCATCCATTCCATGCCTTTCCAATTCTTTCCTAAAGTACGATAATCAGAAGTGTACATAGTATTCCAGCTGAGCTCAGATCAGTGCTCTGTACATTCTCAATCACTTCTTGAGACTTGTACTCTGTTTCATTGGCTAGAGAGCTCAGGATACCAGTTGTTCTTTTATTGCTTCTGCACAATATGCTGTACACTTCCACAATCTTTCCACTAGTACCATAAATCCCTCTCTTGTGTCTTGTCCTTTAGGATAATACAATTTAGCATTACCACTCTTTTTCATCCTTTCCCAATCTCAGGACTTTGCGTTTATCCACATTAAATGGGATCTGCTACTCATCAACCAACTTTCCAGTCTATCTAGTTCCTTCTATATTTAGTTAGCCTGTTCTCAATTTTTTGTAGCCCATTCCAGTTTGATATTATTCACAAACTGAGAGGATTAATTTCTGCCCCCACTTCCAAATCATTTGTGTACGTTGTAAACAACAGTCAGCACTGATCAGTGAGGCCCCCTGCTAATTACATCGGAGCAACAACAACTTGTAGTCATGCAGTGCCTTTAATACAATAAAATGCCTAAAGGTGCAAAGAATGGAAGAAGATTATTCAGTCCTTTGAGCCTGTGATGCTGTTAAGTTAGATCATGCTGCACCTCAACTCCGTTTATTCATCTCTGTTCCGTATCCATTAATAGCTTTACCTATGTTACAAATGATAGAGAGATGCTGGGATAACATTTTCCCCATTTTCCTCACCCCTTAATTGTCTGCAACACGTAGTATATGTCAGAGGCAGTGCTTCAAAGCCTTTTTAGTGTTGTGACTTTTAACAATAGATATGTGACAGGCTTTCTGGCAAGCTTAGATCAGAAGAAAAGATGAATATTTATTCATACACCAACATGTAAACATAACAAAAACACCCACACTATCAAATAGATGAATACACATACACAGGAAAGATGAATCCTAGAGATGAGTTATGCATTTAGTTTATTAACAGGCTAACTAAAAGCAAAAATAACATCACTTTTTTTGAATAAGTCCTTTTTAAGATGCGGCATTGCAGGCCTGGATGTGTTCTTTCTAGTAGTTCTTTGTAGATGAATGAAAGTTGGCTGTCTCTGTCTTTTGAGATTAAGCTGTTGCTGAGTTTCTGTAGAGATGAATCCTTGCAGATGAAGAATGAAGACAAATTAGCACCTCTGTCACTGCCCTGGTTGACTAGTTGTATTAGGCGGCAGGGTTCCTTTCTTCCTGTTGGAGGATGGTCACTGTTGCCCTGTTCATCTCCAAAATGACTGGTCTCTAGCTGGTTCTTGCAGTAATAAAATATGTTATCTGAAGTCAGTTTCAATCATCTGACCACAGGATCAATAACTCTATTGTCCACACAAATGATTTGAAGTTAGAAACCATTGCTACACAATGGGGGGATGAGTGGTGGCACTTAATACCTGCTTGTAATAGATTGGTTTCTCTGCACCACCCTTTGTTAATTTTCAAGATTGCAGACACTGAGGCTGGGGGTGGACCACTGAGTTTAAGTTTTGGTAAATACCCAGACAATAGGAGGTGTAAATTCACAAAAGGTAAACAGAAGGTAGAGGGAACAGAAATAGACTGCAGAGGGAAGGAGGGTGGGGAAGACATTTCAGATAAACCCACTTTAAGAAGAAAGAACCTGGAAATTATACCATTAAGTTCACTGCCAGCTTGCTTCCAATGTGGCAAGCCAGACCACAGGAAAGGGAACTGTTGGTTCAGCAAGAAACCAACAGGGGGAGCTGCTAACCAAACCTTGCCCAGAGCCTTGAAAGTACCAAGCCCAGACTCAAATGGGACAGAGGTAGGACAAAATTCCTATCAAGGCTATTTGTAAAAAGGGACAATGACTCATTTTGCATCACAAGTTCCCCAGAAAGAAACAACTATTTTCTGAGATACAGGGCGTTTTCAAACACTACTTGCAGCAGAGTTTGTTAATTTGCTACCTGAAAGCAGGACAATCACCATAATGCTAGCAAAGGGGCTTAATGGCACATGTGTAAAGCTTCCCATAGTAAAAATTCACCTACAGAGTAAATGGGTCACCAGTGTAGTGACAGTCGTGGTTATGCCATACTTGCCTATGGGGGGAATAGACCTCTGGTTGGGGGATAACTTGTTGGGTGACCAGGTACTATGCACAGAAGATCACCTACAGTCCATAGAGACTGGGGAATCAGTAGTGAACCAGAAAAATGCTGGTCAGCTGCAGGGAGCTGAAGAAGACCCTAACACCCTGATAGAGCCAATAAAGATTAGGGAACTAGAAGAAAACCACAGAATGTTCCAGAGACCAGAGAGAGCCTTCTGAGATAAAAAAGGGTCAAGATGTAACCCTAAATATTAAAGAGGTGAAAACCTGGTCAGTAGAGTTTGACAAGGCCAAGGAAGGACCTATGGAATTTAAAAGGAATAAAGGAATTGAACCAGGGGTCTGGTTAACAGCTATCTTCTTTTGGGATTTAAACAAGACCAGAGAAAGTTCCCCAAATCAGTGTAAGAGAGATGCCTAATCTGGCTGAAAAGCCACAGAGTGGTGCTACAGAAGCTGGCCAGCTACCTGTGGGCAGTAGAATCCCAGGAGATATGGGGCAGATTGGGGACCAACACACCCCCAAAGAAACAGAAATGGGGAAATCAATACCTCTTAAGATAAACAGTACTTGTGAAACCAGAAGGGAAATACGATGGCAGCTAACACAGAATTAATTACATAGCTATCAATGAATTAGGTTAAAAGCTTAAATCCACCTGAACCCAGCAGTTCAATTTCCCAGGCAACTGATGATAAGGTACCGGGGAGAAACCAGACAACTCACAGGGATCCAAAAAGAATACACACCACACCATCATCCTAGAAAAATGAATTGTTAGAGGACCAGAACCTAAACTGACAAATTCATGGATTGTGCAAGCAATCATGAAAGGGTTGAGATCTTTTCAGACCTCACATCAAAACAGTCAGAATAATTTACATTTAACAAGCTCCCAAACAAAGTGTAGCTTCGTGAAACCTGACCTCTCCATAGCAGCCAGCATGGAGTCTGAACTTTCCTCAGTTGCTGACTGCACTGGGGGTCATATGTCTAGCAGAAAAACCATTCCTGAAACGTCATGTACAAATATTAATAGGCATTCACCATATTAAACGTACCTGGAATTTGTAAGACAAGGAAATGTGACAAAGAAACTGGCAGTATCAGACTATTATTGCATGTAAATGTCCAAGAGTGTATGAGCTAGTGTATACATTTCTTTTGCTTTGCAAGGAAAGCATGTTAAAAAAAAGCCATAGAATTCTATTTTTGGCCATGGGAGTGAAGCATGTCATGCCCAGTACAGGCATGAAGACCTTACAAATTTTAAAGCTATACTTTAAAAAGTGGCACCAAAAGCTGTTTAAGATGGCTGTAGCATATTATGTGACTTGGCAGTATTCAGCTCCAGACAGTCATAAAACTCAAGCAAGAACCTAATTACATATGGACAATAACAACCGCTTGTGAAATTCACTCATCCCTTTGTTAAGGATGTTCTGTCAACAGAAAGGACCATAACATAACAGCCAGGTCATCTTTCTGCTTCACCATGGTCAATAGAGAATTCAAAACTCAATGGATGTTAGATGAATATGAAATGGATCTCCATCAACCTTGCATTGTATCGTGATGGTTCCTCATCCCTTACACAAAGACCTTAGCTGTCTGAAATTCTCAGGAAGTGAAAAGCCACAACAACAGGATATTAACTGGCCTAACACATCACCTTATTTGGAAAAGGACTTTGGATTGTCACAAGTCACATGGGTATGACACCAAAACGCAAGCATAGCAAGAACACCCACTCCATCAAACGCACATACACAGGAAAGATGAATTCTAGAGGTGAATCATGCACTTAAGTTATTAACAGACTAACAAAAAGCAAAAAATAAAACAAATCTTTGAATCAGTCCTTTTTAAGATGCAGCATTGCAGGCCTGGACATATTCTTTCTTGTATTTCTTTGTAGGTGAATAAGACTCGGATGTCTCTGCATCTGTTATCTGATTTTAAAGCTAACAGGAAAAACTGTTCTGAAACAGATAACATCAGAAAGACCATCTCAAAAGGCATTGAATCAGCTGCAAGACAATATGCAGCCAAGGTAATAAACAGCTATACCATGAAATTGGGAGAAGGACTGTCCCCCAAACCTGTTCCAACTTCAAGTTAATCAGAAAGCCAACATCCTGGCAACTCAACTACAAGAAGCCTGCAGCTTACTGAGAATCCTCTGCTTTTGCAAGACCACTATTCCAGCTAAAGCTGGAATCATCCAAGAACCAGCAGGCCTGCTATGAAAGAAAAAAAACATGTTTTTGAATCAGTCCTTTTTAAGATGCAGCATTGCAGGCCTGGATATGTTCTCCCTCATAGTTTTTTGTAAGTGAATGAAAGTTGGATGTTTCTGTAATTGATACCTGTTTTTAAAGTTAACAGGAAAAGCTGTTCTGAAACTGATAACATCAGAAAGACCATCTGAAGAACCATTGAATCAGCTGCACATGGTCTTGATTCCAGATTGTAATCACATTTGTTTTCTTCACCTGTATCTATACTTTGTGTGAATGATAGTGTACATGAGGCATTGTATTTTAAACCTCCAGGGCAAATGTGTGATAATAAATAATCGTCTTCATTTTTAAATTCACAAAAGCTTGATGCTGGAATCAGTTGTCTCAAAGTGAGACAAATCACTTTGATGATAAGAAAGTACACTAACCTCACACAAAAAAAACACTTTGATCATGGACAACAATAAAACATATACATTCTGTTGTGAAACCTCAGTGCCATGGAGTGCTGATGGTTGAGTGATGGAGGGCATGGTGCATTCAGCAGTGTGAGAGACTGGTGTTGTGGTGGCTCTGATGTTTCACATGAAAATGAATCATTGACCTTGACCATCCGTGTGAGTTGATTGACCTTCTTTCAGAAGCATTGCCAGATCCTCATAGATAGACTGCAGAAGTTGGCCTCCCTTGCTACATGCTCCTATTTACTCTGGAGGGTCTTCATTGAGTGTTTCCTGCCCTATCCCCCAACCCTTTCTCAATTTCTGCTTGTAAGATGTGAAAAAGCTGAGTATTTGAAAAGTACTGAATGGTTACTATAATATTTAAAGTTCCGCACCAGTGGATGAATTTAGTGAAGCCCATGGAAGTAGACATGATGGCAGGGCCAGGCTCTAGGAGATTTAGGCAAGAGTACTCATGCCTGATTCCAATGTCAGGAAAAGCATCCACAGTTAAGTCAGGGCCAGGAAGGGCCAGATTTGGAAATCCCACTTGCTGGCAGCAGCTTGCTAGTTAGGCTCATAAATGACTCACTTAAAGCCAATTATCCCAGAGCCCACTGGAATTTAGTGATGGCTCAGGGATTAAACAGGATCATAGGCTCTCCCATGGCTCTCAACAGCTACCGAGCACACCTTGCCAGTTTGCCTGCAACTCATGGTGGGGACGGTAGGAAGGTCCTTCATTTCCAGACACTCATTGCCTAATCGAGGGACCCAGCACTGGGAAGGGGGGTCTGTTGAAAGTCATCCCACTGTCCTTGCCTCTGATTCCCATGCTCCCTGCTATCTCTGGCATCTCAGCCCACTTAGCTGACTCCAGAGATCCAGCATCGATCCTCTGGGTAGGCTGCGGAGCACCACCGACAGCAGCCACCACTCCTAGTGGTGCTGTCGGCAATGGAGAGCTGCCATCCTCAGATTGGATCATTGGACGAATACACTTGTGTGGTATTCATCAGACTGCAGAGACATGGATTCATTTGCTGATCTTGGCTGTTCACTGCCTACTATGTTTGAGTTACTGTCTCCATGTCCGTGAATGAGGAAAAGACAGAGAAGTCACCCAAGTCAATAATCCTATTGGACATTGTAAGCACTTTCAGAGGAACTGCTGTTGGTTGAATGGTCTGTTGACATTCTTTGCTAAGGCTGAAAAATGAGGGATATCCACAGAAGAGCTGAGGAACTATTTAAGACACTAACCCCGATCTTAACTGGCAAGCATGCTGAATAGAAGAAAGGTACGTGAGAATCTTAGAAATACGTTAAGTGCTTTTGTCAATAATATTAATACAGAGATCTCTTTATTATTTTACATCCAAGTACTCCATCCAATTGGTGCCAGTGGTGTGACAGGAACCTACATGACATGATCTCAACTTCAATACTTAAAGAGTCAACACAAAGATGCAATTTGGAGCTGTTTGGAGTGCTGGAGGAGAAAGGAGAAAAATGGAAGTCCGGTGCGCAAAGACTGCACCTTAGTTCAATGATGTCTCTCTGGATGTACTGCTGCGGGCCATGAGGAGTATATGTTGAAAGGTACTAAGACCGTGCTAATTGGGATAGATTAAGAACAGATCTAGCAGCTCAAAATTGGGCATCTATGAGACGATTTGGGCCATCAGCAGAAAGATTATATTTATCCCCAATCTGTAAGTTCATAGCCTGCATATCTCACTCTTCCTTTTCCATTAAGCCAAGAGACTGACCTTAGTTTAATGAGAAGTGTAGCAGAGCAGCAACAGGCCTAACTAATAGCCTGGTGACGCTACAACACAGGACTAAATGAGTGCTAAACAGTGGAAATTATAGGCTATAGACAGAACTAAGTGGTTCCATAACCAATGGATCAGATCAAAGCTCTGCAGTCCTGTCACATCCAGTCGTGAATGTTAGTGTACATCTAAACAACTAAACAAAAGAGGAGCAGACCCCATTCTCAATGATGAGAGAACATGGAATGCCAGTGCAAACAACAAGGCTAAAGAATTTGCAACCATTTTAGGCCAGAAGTCCTAAATAGATCATGCATCCTAGCCTCCTCCTGAAGTCTCCAGCATCACAGATATCGGTCTTCAGCCAACTTGGTTCATTTCACACGATATCAAGAAATGACTGAAGGCACTGGGTACCACAAAGGTTATGGGCATGAAAAAGTCCTGTTTATAGTACTGAAGACAGTGATTGAGAACTAGATGCATTGCCGCCAAGCTGTTCCAGTACAGCTCTAACATTGGCATCTACCCAACAATGTGGGAAGTTTCCCAGATATGCCCTGTCCACAAAAAGCAGAACAAATCTTATCAAACCCATTACTGTCCTAACAGTCTACTCTCAATCATCAACAAAGAGATGGAAGTTGCCCTGGACAGTGCCATCAAATAGCACTTACTCATCAATAATATGCTCATAGACGAGGTTGGAATTTGCAAGGGGCACTTGGCTTCAAACCTCATTACTGCCTTGGTCTAAATGTGGGCAAAAGAGCTGAATTCCAGAGTTAAGGTAAGAGTGATTGCTCTTGAATCAAAGCAGCATTTGACTGAATATAGCATCAAGAAGCCTCAGCAAAATTAAAATCAATGAGAATCAGGCTTAAAACTCTCCACTAGTTCGAACCATACCTAACACAAAGGAAGAAAATTGTGGTTGTTGGAGGCCAATCATCACAGCCCCAGGACATCACTGCATGACTTCCTCAGGGTAGTGTTTTAGGCCCAACCAGCTTCAGCTGCTTCATCAATGACCTTGCCTCCATCACAATATCAGAAGTGGGGATGTTCACTGATGATTGTACAACGTTCAGTACCATTCTTGACTCCTCAAATACTGAAGCAGCCCATGCTTGCATGCAGTGAGATCTGGACAACTTTCAGGGTGGGCTAATAAGTGGCAAGTGACATTCACACTACTGCCAAGCAATGACCATCTCCAACAAGAGAGAGAATCTAACCATCTCCTCCTGTTGTTCAATGGCATTACCATCAATGAATCCCCCAAAGTCAGCATCCTGCATGTTACCAGTGATCAAAAACATAATACCAACCATATAAACACTGTGGTTACAAGAGCAAGTCAGAGGCTGGGAATTCTGCATTGAGCAAGTCACCTTCTGACTCCTGAAGTCTGTCCACCATCTGCAAGGCACAAGTCAGGAGTGTGATGGAATACTCTCCACTTGAGTGCAGTTCTAACAATATTCAAGAACCACCCAGGGCAAAGCAGCCTGCTTGTTTAGTACCCCATCCATCACCTTAAACATTTTACTCCTTCCATCACCAACACACAATGGCAGCAATGTGTACCATCTAAAAAATGCTCTGCAGATTGTCATCCTTAAACTGCATGTCCCAAATCCATGACCTCCACCATCTAGAAGGACAAGGGCAGCAGATGGATGGGAACACCCCCACCTGCAAGTTCCCCTCCAAAACACAATCCATCCTGACTTGGAACCATATCACTGTTCCTTCACTGTTGCTGGATCAAAATCCTGGAACTCTGTTCCTAACTACACTGTGGATGTACCTGCACTACATGGACTGCAAGCGGTTCATTCAAGAAGGTGGCTCACCACCACATTCTCAAGGGCAATTAGGAAAGGACAATAAATGCTGGGTTTATTAGTGATGCTCACATTCCATGAATGATTAGAGAAACCCCAATATCTCCCAAGTTAGCTGCATGCAGATAGTGTAACACACTTGTGTTAAACCTGGAAATTGGCAAAATGGAGCCAGCTTTCCAACACTCTGACATGTTTGCTGATTTTAAACCCCTGCCCTAAAACCACACCTAAACCCAAGTGCTCTCCCAAGTATAAATTCCCACTGGGAAGCTTGATCATTGAATACATTCAATGCTGAGTTAAACAAATTTTTCATCTGCAAGGAAATTAAGAGTTATGAAGGGCCAGCATGAAAGTTAAGTTGAGGCCACGACCAGATCAGTCATCATCATTTTGAATGGCAGAGCAGGCTTGAGGGGCCAAATGGCCTATTCCTGCTCCTATTTCTGATGTTCTTGTATTCAGTGAATTAAGAAATGGCCTCCATGGCTCGATGCACTTTAGTAATTTTACTTAACAATAATCGGCAATAGACTGACAGAATATTATTTTGGCAGTTGTAATGTGACAGTAAACCAATGCATATTTTGAAAGCTGCCAAAAAACATGTGAATGATGGATAAATAATGCATGATACTCTTATTGTACCTTTCTTTCTGACAGGATTGTTATGCTTCAATGCAAGTTTTATTTTTGTATACAGAGAGAGCACATTGCTCCGGCAAAATAAGAAAGCATACCAGGCCTCCTGTCAAAAGTATTAATAAAAATGTTCTGGATGTATGCACAAATAGGATGACACCAATCTAAAAGAGACAGTACTGAATTCAAGTAGCTTCTGAGTCTTTTGTCATGGTTGTCAAGGTGATAACCCTAAGGGACAACATGTATTTAATTGTGTACTAGAGGGGAAAGGAAAAGTTACATTGCCAACAGCACCTCACAAGAGGAAAACTAAATCTCAAACATGATTACTTCCAGCAGTTGATTTCTGAATAATATTTTTGTATGTCAGATTTGGCAGAAATTTCTAATTTGAAAGCCCTGAATAAAGTGTTTGGACCAATTTTGAAAAGACTAATGCTTTGATCTAATTTTTTTGTCCATTTTTTAAAAAAGAAATAGAAATGGAAACACTAATTCATTTATTTTCAGTGAACAAAGCCATTTCATAATAATAGAATGCAGTAATTCAGAGTTTGCAGTAAGCAGCAGAGATAGTGTTAGCCATTGAACTCAAAGACAGCTGCCTACAAGATCTAGAAATCATCATGGCATGGATTTTATCTCTCTCTACATTAATTTCAATATGGTGCTAACTACAGGGAAGCTCCAGTGTCCATCAACAGAGATGTCATCAAGTTGGATAAGGAGCCATCACATTGAAGAATTATCACTGATAGCTAACAAGGAAGTAAAAAACATTGTTTTTTATTATGGCTTATCAAAAGTTAGAAATGTTACTTTGTCTGAGCAGTTTCTGCTAGCTCTGCATCTTCTAGAAACTTTTAATCATTTTATCCATAGCAAAATAAAAATTCAGACGTACATAAGAGTGCTGGACTGCTGCTTTGGGCTGCATTAGAGTCCTTTATTTGGAGTTTGGTGAGAGAGGGACTTTTAAGGGTTAATTTTAATCTAAAGTCTAACCTTTCTTTAATTTAGCAACTAACCACAAGTCGCTTTTTGGTTGGGAGAAGGTGAGTTTTAGTCCAGCTTTAAAACAGGGGTTATACTGGCTCTACTTGCAGCTGCAGCTCGTAATTTAGTTAACTGGCTTTAAAAGTTTTCAGAAGCTAGATTCATACGTCATAAAAGCAAGCCATCTACAGTGCTACTTTTGTCTACACTGGAGTCTGACTTAGGCTGTATTGGACTGCTTCAGATGGAGTTTGGTGAGAGAGGGAGTTTGCTCAAGAGGGAAGGAGGTGATCCTTTCATTTTCTACCTTTCCTCAGTAAGAAGAGTGGTGGTCTTGTTAAGTAGGACCTGATAAGTATTTCTTCTGTCCTTAATATTCTCTAAACTGGAGGAAATAAAAATAAAGGGGGTAATTTAAGTCATGGCAGTTGCTCGGCCAAGTGGAATGTCCAGGGTGACCATGTGTGCAGGAAGTGTCTCCGGTTACAGCTACTTGAAACCTGTGTTTCAGAGCTGGAGCAACACCTGGAGTCACTGTGGGGCATCCATAAGGATTATATCTTTGTGGATAGCACGTACAGTGATGTGGTCACACCAGAGGTAAAGAGTGCAGAGGCAGAAAGAGAATGGTTGACCACCATATAGAGTAAAAGCCATAGGCCGGGAGTGCAGAAGTCCCTTGGTCCATCCCCCTTGCCAACAGATTTTCCATTTTGGATACTGCTGGGGGAGAAGGTTTCTCAGGGGAATGCAGCAAGAACCAAGTCAGTGGCACCACAGATGGTTTCGCTGCACAGAGTAGGCGGGGGGGTGGGGCTAAGAGTGGAAGGGCAATCGTGATAGGGAATTCCATCATAAGGGAAACAGATGGATGTTTCTGCAGCCTCAGACGTGATACCAGGATGGTATGTTGCCTACATGGTGCCAGGTTAAGGATGTCACTGAGCAGCTGCAGGACATTCTGAAGGGGGAGGGTGAACAGCCAGAGGTTATTGTCCATAACGGCACCAGTGACATGGGTAAAAAAAGGGATGAGGTCCTGAAAGCAGAATATAGGGAGCTAGGAAATTAATTAAAAAGCAGAACCTTAAAGGTAGTAATCTCGGGATTATTCCAAGTGTCGTGTGCTAGCGAGATCAGCAACAAGAGAATAGACTGAATGTATGTGTGGCTGGAGAGATGGTGCGGGAGGGAGGGATTTAGATTCCTGAGGCATTGGGACTGATTCTGGGGAAGATGGTACCTGTACAAGCTGGATGGGTTGCACCCCAGCAGGACAAGGACCAATATCCTCACACGTGTATTCACTGGTAGTATGGGGGAGGGTTTAAACTAAGTTGGCAGGTAGATGGGAACCTGAGTGGGGAGACACAAGGGAGGGAAACAAAGATAGGAATGAAAGTAGAAAGCAAAAATTGAAGGTAGAGGAAACAAAAGCTACCAGAAAATAGGGCCATAATACAAAAAAAAGTGCAAAAGTCTTAAAAAGTCAAGTCCAAAGTCACTGTATCTGAATACGCAGAGCCTTCACAATAAGGTTGATGAATTAACAATGCAAATGGATGTAAATAGGTGCAATATGATTGGGATTACAGAAATATGGCTGCAGGGTGACCAAGGCTGGGAACTGAATATCCAAGGGTATTCGATATTTAGGATGGACAGGCAAAAAGGAAGTTGCATGGCATTGTCATTTAAGCATGAAATCAGTGCAATAGTGAGAGGATATTGACTCAGAAAATCTAGTTGTAGAATCAATCTGGTTGGAGCTAAGAAGGAACAAGGGGCAGAAAAGATTAGTACGACTTGTCTATAAACCTCCAACCAATAATGCTTAGGTAGGGGAGACATTAAACAGGAAATTAGAGATGCATATAACAAGGGTGTTACAGTAATCATGGTTAACTTTAATCTACATATAACAATTAGCAATAATACTGTGCAGATAAATTCGTGGAGTGTGTATGAGATTTTTTTTAGACCAGTATGTCGAGGAACCGACTAAGGAAAAGGCTATCCTAGATTTGGTATTGTGCAATGAGAAGGGTTTAATTAATAATCTTGTTGTGTGGGATCCTTTAGGGAACAGTGACCATAACATGATAGAATTCTTCATTAGGATGGAACGTGAAGTAGTCCGATCTGAAACTAGGATCCTAAATCTTAACAAAGGAAACTATGAAGGTATGAGACATGAGTTGACTAAGATAGATTGGGGAACTTCATTAAAAGGCATGATGGTGGATAGACAATGGTTAATATTTAAGGAACAAATATATACATTGCAATGGTTATACATTCCTTTCTGGTACAAAAATACAACAGGAAAAGTGACCCAACCATGGCTAACAAAAGAAATTAAGGACAGTATTAGATCCAAATAGAAGTCATATAAAATTGCTAGATAAAGTAGCAAGCCTGAGGATTGGGAGCAGTTTAGAATTCAGCAAAGGAGGACCAAGAGATTGATTAAGAGGGGAAAAATTGAAGATGAGAGTAAACTTGTAAGGAACATAAAAGTGGTTTGTAAAAGCTTCTATAAGTATATAAAAAGAAACAAATTAGTGAAGGCAAATGTAGGCCTCTTTACAGTCTGAAACAGGAGAATTTGTAATAGAGAACAAGGAAATGGCAGAGCAATTAAACAATTACTTTAGTTCTGTCTTCACTGAGGAAGACACAGACAAATTCCCAGAAATACTAGGGAACCAAGGGTCTAGTGTGAAGGAGGAATTGAAGGAAATTAGTATTACTAAGACAATAGTGCTGGAGAAATTAGTAGCACTGAAAGCTGATAAATCCCCAGGGCCTGATAATGTACATCCCAGGGTACTAAAGGAGGTGACCATGGAAATAGTGGATGCATTTGTTGTCATCTTCCAAAATTCTGTAGATTCTGGGACAGTCCCAACAGATTGGAGAGTGGCAAATGTAATCCCTCTATTTAAAAAAATGGAGGGAGGGAGAAAACAGTGAATTATAGACTAGTTAGCCTAACATTAGTAGTAGGGAAAATGCTAGAATCTATTACAAAGGATGTGATAAAAGAACACTTAGAAAATATCAATGGGAATAGACAAAGTCAACATGGATTTATGAGAGGGAAATCATGTTTGACAACCCACTGGAGTTTTTTGAAGACGTAACTAGCAGGATAGATAAGGGAGAACCAGTGGATGTGGTGTATTTGGATTTTCAGAAAGCTTTTGATAAAGTCTCACATAAGAGGTTAGTGTGTAAAGTTAAAGCACATGGGATGGGGGGTAATATATTGGCATGGACTGAGAATCGGTTATCAGACAGGAAACAGAGAGTAGGAATAAATGGGTCTTTTTCGGAGCGTAAGCAGTGACTAGTGGGGTACGGCAGGGATCAGTGCTTGGGTCCCATATATTCACAATATATATCAATGATCTGGATGAGGGAACCAATTGTAATATTTCCATGTTTGCTGATGACACAAAACTTGGTGGGAATGTGAGCAATGAGGAGAGTGTTAAGAGGCTTCAAGGCGATTAAGACAGGTTGAGTGAGTGGTCAAATACATGGCCGATACAGTATAATGTGGATAAGTGTAAAATTATCCATGTTGGTAGGAAAAAAAGAATGGCAGAGTATTATTTAAATAGTGGTAGATTGGGAAATGTTGATGTACAAAGGGACCTGGGTGTCTTTGTATACCAGTCACTGAAAGCAAGCATGCAGGTGCAGCAAGCAGTTAAGAAGACAAATGGTATTTTGACCTTCATTGAGAGAGGACTTGAGTACGGGAGCAAGGATGTCTTACTGCAGCTGTAACAGGGCCTTGATGAGTCTACACCTAAAGTATTATGTGCAATTTTGGTCTCCTTACCTAATAAATGATATGCTTGCCATAGAGGGAGTGCAGCGAAGGTTCACCAGACTGATTCCTGGGGTGGCAGGTGAGATATCATAGAAGCCCAAATATCATAAACAAACTTAGCAAAATAATTTTTAGTTTTAAAAAATCTATGGATGTTTTTTTAAACCATAATTGTGAAATTTGGCATTCCACAAATATAAAAATAGTTTCCAGGGCCAGAGAGGTTGTTCAGATTTAACTATGACTTGGTGTAATTTTTAAGTGTTTTTACGGTGAGACTAACAGCATAATAAATGCAAGTTCACATCAATTGAGTGATTTAATTGATTTCCATCCGCGAAGGCTTCAACCGTGCATTGTTTGGAGGAGCAGGGAATCATTGATAGATTTCTGTGTTTTTCTATATATAAATGTGCATATGCAGACACCAGGGCAGCATTTTACAAGGAGTGAGTGGGTGGCGTGGATGAAGTGGAAGTGGGCATACCGTCTTGCAGCATTTAATATCTATTGGATTAATTACCTAGAGATGAGATTTCTGCCCCCATCTGGGGACGAAGCCTCCAAGACCTGCCGGAAAATCAAATGGCAAGCAACTCTCTGGTCCCTGCGCCACCAAGAGCCGTAGCCACTGCTGGGACCACAGCAGTCCCCGAAGATGATCATTGCTGGAGCTGCATGAAAAGGTAAGTCATAGGAATTTGGATGGGTAAAGTAGTACATAGCTAGCAATGGGCCTAGCCTTTGAACCCGCTGTTATCCCTTTTAGTGGACATCACACCACATCAGGTCAGACTCATTGAATGCTTCCAGCTGTTGTTAGTTTGATTAAATTGGTCTTTAATTACATCTTTAATGATACAATAGTTCCTTACTTACTAATTTTGATCAGATTGTGAGCAAGGAGCCTTACCCTTGAACCAGACCTTGGCAGACCATGAAGTTCTATGGCTTATCAAATGTTAGAAATATTACTTTGAAACATTTCTACTAGCTCTGCATCTTTTAGATACTTTTCAACTAATTCAGTGTTAATTTAAAATAAAAATCCAGCTTTTCCATATATTTTACATTGACTCACTAATTATAAGTTAATCAAGGTAAATTTCTTAAAGAAATCATCCCTTTCATGGCTAACTTTAAATATAAATTCAATATAGTAGTTAAAAGTATGGGATGTGAAATGGCTGTAGGAAGCCACATGTTAGACTTAACATGGCTTCCTTAACCTTGTTAGCTTATTCCACTAAATATAAAATGAAATTAGTCTGAAAATGGTCAAATTCTACTAAAAACTGTTATCCAAACCCACTTATTGTTTGTTGAGGGTGTTATTGTTGAGGCCAGGTTGGCAGGCCCTTTCAAGGGGAGGCAAGGGGAACTGGGGGCTGGATTGGATATGGAAGGGGGAAGGGCAAGTGCAAGGGTGATCAAAGAATGTGGGACTTCTGATGGGAACAAGGGGTCCTGAAGGAAGCACCCCACCTTCTTGCCACATGCCCAAACAGTGTTACTGTTGGGTTTCCCATCAGTTGCCAGCCTCAACCCTCTACCCATGAAATAGAGGCGGAGATGGGAATTGGTCCTTAAATTAATTGGCCATTTAAGGCCCGTAATTGGTAAAAGCATAGGAGAGCTGCTCAGTGCCTCCCTGCCACATGTAAGATTGTAGTGGGGGCAGAATCAGGCGGGAAGGTGCCAAGAAATGTACCAATAGCACCTGCAGGCCCATCCACATGAGAGTGTAAAATTCTGCCCCAGAAGATGCTGTCAGTTTTACACAGTAATGATGATGGACACTTATAATTTCACTATCATTACAACCATAAAGTCTGAGCCATTGGCCTGAAATTTGAAGCCTTGATACCAGTGAGGCTGAAGATGCTCACCATTACTACCGATAAAACTAACAACTCTGACATCTGCACATGTGCAGTTCAATGTGGGAATCCAGAAGTTATTGTTGGTCTCTTCCAGATGGTGCACTTTTGAAGTCCTCATTGATGAGATCAAATAGAAAACCATTGATTTGCCATCAACTTAAACTATTTACCCAATATTCTCACTGCAAGGACGATAACGGTCATCGGTTATAAGTACTAATTCATAATTGCTGTTAAATAACATTTTTCTCCTGAAAAACTAATTTTACAAGTGTGGAGGCCTATTCCATCAGAAGGCCTTTTGCCAACTGTCAACTTTCAAAAAGTAAAAATATTTTTAAAAATAGTTTGCTTTCTGACATCTAGATCTTTTTCCCTGATCACATATGTATGTCTCAATCTTTCTTTCACTTTCTGTACAATGATATAAATGTGATTAATATTCCTTGCATTTTACTTCCTTCCTTTCTGTATGTGAGAATTATTCAATCTGATTGGCTGAGCAGCCTGGTTGCTGCCTATCTTGTGGTTGGATGCTACAGAACCACAGCAGAAGGTAGCAAATTTAAACTAGAGCAGAACAAAGGAAGTCTATGTTCTGGACCCCACTAAATCTTTGTGGACAGCTTTCTTTGAGGCCAACATGAATACTGTTCCCTCATCGTTGTCATCAAAATGTGGGCCAATGTATACCTTCAGTCAATTTTAGCTTCCAGGAATTTTGTAAATAAATTGTTAAAAATAACAAGTTTTCTGAATCAATACAGGGTGGTTTACTGATAAAATACAATGCAACTCCTGAGTGTAACAAAGATACGCTAAGAAATTAGGAAAAAAGTAAATATGATACATCCAAATTATGAAAAAATGAATAGTTGCTTGGCAGTGCAGAACTTGCTGAAAAAAGAAACATGCTATCAAAGCTTTTCACCTTGCACTCGTCAGCATATCTCGCAAGAAATTACCAACAGTAATGGACGGACAACAATTTATACTGCTAATAATTACACTGACACTAATTTAAGATTGTCAGTTGGGCTCGCAGTGTGGCTCACTTACGCATACTGGAAGCCACATATATTTACACACAGGGCCCTGTCCTTTGCAGGCAGAAGGAACATGTGCACACATTGCGCCTTTTTCAACTAAATGAAAGTTTAGGGAATAGACATTCCCTTATTCATTCCCCAGGGCAATGCCTTGACCAATCAGAGTCAACCTACCTAGTTTGAATATGAAGAAAGCTGGGCAGTTAACTGTTACATGCTGCATTCTCCATGGCAATGCCTCCACCCATCAGCGTCTACTTGCCAACCAATCAGCACTCTTTCCTCATGCAGTAGGAAACGGATCAATGACCTGCTCTGATCCGCCAGGATAATTGCCAGTGTCACATTCTCATCAGGATTCATCAATAGTGAGAGTGGGCAGCTATTCCAGAAGAGGGAATACATGATCAGCATTAGTGCCATATGGTAATTGAGGCCAAAGCGTGTGAAAGTGTGGCTCTTGTGTGCGCTTGGATACAACGTGGGACTGACAGGCCAGTATGTGTGATGGGGACGCATGCAGATAAATGGGTTAGGTGTCACTTGATGTGTCACGAACTCTGCACTTACCTTGCAGGACAAGCAGATTCATAATGCAGGGGAGAAGGGATGCACAGGAGGTAGAGTGGCCAACCTCAAACTCCTCACAGCTGCTGAGGAGGTGGCAATAGAGATTTCTGGGGAAAAGGGAGTGCAATCTGTCGCAGATGTTGAGGCTGGAACCAGCTAGGTGTAAATAGGAAGGGTCAACCATTCTCCTGGTGGAAAACAGATGCGCGATGGATGTATTAAAATGTGAAGCGCTCAAACTGTGATGATTCTTAATGAGATTCGTTGTTCCCCATTACAGGTTATCTCCAACCAAGGACCAGGCTGCAGCCAATGCATAAGAAAGAAGATTCCACCTCTAGGAATGAGGGCACTTCCCCAGAGGATGCAACATCACCTGCCTGATGATCAACCTCCGCTAGCACATTTTTACCTAAATGCTTCATGGAGGGTTTGCATTTAGATTCAGGAGCACACCACAGACAGGACCCAGTACCTGAGGGAGGATGTGACAGTCAGGTCTCCAAATGACTGGAGGACTGCTGGGGACCAGGCCCAAGCTGAGCTCCACACTGATGATAGGCCTCTGTTTGCAGCCACAAGAAGCCTGCTAGATGTGCAGCAGAAGCAAGTAGAAAATATGACGGAAATTCCAGGGATTATATGTAGCTTTGCACAAGGTATGGAGGAGTCTATGCATGCCATGAGTTCTGCCATATTTCAGATGTTTGAGCACATGGCTTCATTCATAGGGAGAATAGAGATTGCCATGGAGAGCCAGGTTGAACATTCAATCCATATGCGCGCTGACCTGCACCCCACCTCTCTAGCCATGGACTCAGTGCAGCAGTGGTGAGGCGAGAGATTCAGGAGACCCTTCCCCCACTGGGAGACAGGGAGGAGCCTTCACGCACACAGATGGAGGAGGAGCACATGCCAGCTGCCCCAAGACCTTCCTCTCAGAACAGCCCCAGGCATCTCCTCACGCCCTTCACTACTGACCCAATAGCTCCAGCAGGTGAGGTCTAGAGGGAAATCCCTGCACCATTGCAGGAGACCCCCCCCCCCCCCCAACAATGATCTGGAGTCCTCAAGGTCCTACATCTCTAGAGGACACCTGCCTTGGTTATTTAGGGCACCCCAGGGCATCACACTAAGCAGACTGCCTTTACCTCAGCTGCTGATGATGGTGTTGCAGACAGGAAAAGAAGGGTTAAAAAATATGAGCACAAACATGGAAGGGGTGATTTATCCATCTGCTTTGCACTAGTAAATATACACACAAGCTAATGTACTTCAAGAAGTGTTGGGGTTGTCATAGTATCAGATTTAATTGTCATGGCATTACCCACTTTTGACACAATTTGATTGTTACAGAGGAGATAGGGACATAGACATTATTCCTGAATAAACATATATTGCATTTTTGGGCATTCTTTATTGAATATTCATGTGAAATGTTACTTTTGTGATGATCATTCTGTGGGACATGGCCTAAAATGCAAGCACCGCTGACCCTCAACTATGCATTCAAGGACATTGGCCCCATTCACTGTCAGTGGGTATAAATGAGACAGGTGCAGTGCATTTAATGCACATTAAAGATGAAGCTAGATCAGAATAATTGGGCAAAGGAGACTCTTACATGGATGTTCAAGTACCCCTAAGATGTCCTTCGTACCAGTACTCATTAGCAAGTGTGTGACAAAGCTCCACTCCCCATCTATTCTAGAAGGCACAGGTTTAAAGTTAACTTGGCAAGTGAGGATGGCAGGGCTAGGTCTCTACTCCAAGATGATGATGGAGATCTCATAATGGACCGATAGTCATACAGATGCCTATTGTTGCATGAACATTATGTAGCTCAGAACAAAAACAGAATTACCTGGAAAAACTCAGCAGGTCTGGCAGCATCGGCGGAGAAGAAAAGAGTTGACGTTTCGAGTCCTCATGACCCTTCGACAGAACTTGAGTTCGAGTCCAGGAAAGAGCTGAAATATAAGTTGGTTTAAGGTGTGTGTGTGGGGGGCGGAGAGATAGAGAGACAGAGAGGTGGAGGGGGTTGGTGTGGTTGTAGGGACAAACAAGCAGTGATAGAAGCAGATCATCAAAAGATGTACAACCACACCAACCCCCTCCACCTCTCTGTCTCTCTATTTCTCCGCCCCCCACACACACACCTTAAACCAGCTTATATTTCAGCTCTTTCCTGGACTCGAACTCAAGTTCTGTCGAAGGGTCATGAGGACTCGAAACGTCAACTCTTTTCTTCTCCGCCGATGCTGCCAGACCTGCTGAGTTTTTCCAGGTAATTCTGTTTTTGTTTTGGATTTCCAGCATCCGCAGTTTTTTTGTTTTTATAATTATGTAGCTCAGGTTGTCCCTGTCATCCTTTGCATGTTTCTCCATGGCCCTAACATTCATGAAAGGTTCATTTGTATTTATGGCATCCTCTACAATCTCAGACGAATCTTCGCCATCTGAGGAGGACTGATTTTTTTCTGTCACTCTCCCCCCTTGCAACATCTGTCCATTTTACAGAGCCAAATTGTTCAGTGCACAGCAGACTCCCCTCTGCAGTGCATGTTGCAGAGCCCCTCCAGACCGGTCAAGGCAGCAGAGGCGCATTTTTAGAAGCTCAATGATATGCTTTATGATGGCTCTGGTTGGACACATGAGATTGGCTGTAGCATTCCTCTACCTTACTCTAGGGACGCCTCAATGGTATCATCAGCTATGAAGCCAGTGAATAGGCCATGTCACCGATGATCCATCCATCAACTTGTGCTGGACTTGAAGAAGCTCTGGGAGCTGAGAGTTGTACAAGATGTATGCGTTGTGATAACTCCTTGGAAAATGATCACTTAGCTGCATGCTTGTTCTCCTGTGGTTGTACAACAGTTGTACGTTCAAGGAGCAAAAGCCCTTGCAATTTACAAAGGCGAGATTCTACAGGCACAGTATAGACATGTCCCCACAAAGTAAAAGGGTGGCACTGCCAAATCTAGAACCCCCTGGCTATCCAGAATCATACAGACCAAGGCAGAGCAGAGAAAGAAAGTTTATGGCAGTCACAAAATACTTTATATTGTAGAAAGCCTAGAGCAGTATAGAAAGTACAGGGGTAAATGGAAATTAGGAAAGCAGAGAGAGGATATGGAAAAATATTGGCAGGTAAAATCAAAGAAAATCCTAAGATGTTTTACCTAAAAATGCGCTTCTGCTGCCTTGTCAGGCCTGCAGAGGGTAGTCTCCTGCGCACTGCACAACCTGGCTCTGTATCATGGGCAGATGTTGCAAGGGGGAGAGCGGCAGGAAAAAATCAGTCCTCCTCAGATGGTGAGGATTCGTCTGAGCATGAGGAGGATGCCATAAATCCAAATGAACCTTTCATGGATGCCAGGGCCATGGAGAGACATGCAAGGGATGACAGGGTTAACACAAGCTACATAAGGTCCACACGACAATAAGGCATCTGCATGACCATTACTCCATTGTGAGACCTCTGTCACCATTAAGAGCAAGAGAGTAACTAAGGAAAAGGTAGGGCCTATCAGAGATGTACATGGTAACATGGGTTGATGCAGAACTTGTGGGCTGGGCTCTCAATGCGTACTTTGTCTCTGTCTTCACTAAGGAGTGGAATGATGCAGACATTCTAGTTAAAGAGGAGGAGTGTGAAGTATTAGATACAATAAGCATAGTGAGAGAGGAAGTACTGGAGAGACTGGGACCCTTGAAGGTGGGTTAATCACCGGAGCCAGATTGTATCCCCGGCTGCTGAAGGAATCCAGGGAGGAAATAACGGATGCTCTGAGGATCATTTTCCAATCCTCACTAGATACAGGAAAGGTCCTAGAGGATTGGAGGTCTGTAAATGTTGTACCATTAATTAAAAAGGGTGTGAGGGATAGGCCAGAAAGTTATTGGCCTATCAGTCTGACATCAGTGGTGGGCAAATTATTGGAAACAATTTTGAAAGATAGGATAAACTGTCACTTATGGCATGGATTTATCAGGGATAGTCAGCATGTTTTTTTTTAGGGAATGATCGTGTCTTGCTAACTTAACAGAATTTTTTGAGGAAGTAACAAGGAGGATTGATGAGAGTAGTGCAGTGAATGTTGTCTACATGGATTTTAGTAAGACACTTGACAAGGTCCCTCATGGCAGACTGCTCAGGAAAGTGAGATCTCATGGGATACAGAGGAAGGTGGCAGGTTGGATCCAAAATTTGCTCAGCAACAGGAAACAAAGGGTAACGGTCAATGGATGTTTTTGCAAATGGAAAACGGTTTCCAGTGGTGTTCCACAGGATTCAGTGTTGGAGCTCTTGCTGTTTGTTGTATATTGATGATTTAGACTTAATTGTGGGAGGCATGATTGGGAAATTTGCTGATGACACGAAGATTGGCCGTGTAGTTGATAGTGAAGAAGATAGCTGTTGAGTGGGCGGAGAAGTGGGAAATGGAACTCAATCCAGAAAAGTGGGGAGGGCAAACAAAGCATGGGAATACTCAATAACTGGGAATTTATTGAGAGGGACTGAGGAAATGAGAGACCTTGGAGTGCATGTTCACAGGACCTTGAAGGTGGCAGGACAGATGTACAAGGTGATAAAGAAAGCATATGGGGTGCTTTCCTTTATTGGGTAAGCTATTACATACAAAAGCAGGGATGTAATGATGGAACTGTATAAAATGATGGTTGGACCACAGCTGGAATTTTGTGTACAGTTCTGGTCACCACATTACAGGAAGGACGTAATTGCTGTGGAGAGAGTGCAGAAGAGATTTACAAGAATGTTGCCAGGGTTTGAATTGCAGCTGTGAGGAGAGATTGGATAGACTGGAGTTGTTTTCCTTAGAACAGAAGAGGCTAAGGAGTGACCTAATTGAGGTGTACAAAATTATGAGGGGCCGAGATAGGGTAGACAGGAAATACTTGTTTCCACTAGCTAAGTGGTCAATTTCCAAGGGGGATAGATTTAAGGCAAGTGGTAGATGGATTAGAGGGGGCATGAGGAAAAACGTTTTCACCCAGAGAATGATGGTATTCTGGAATTCACTGCCTAAATTGGTGGTTGAGGCTGAAATGCTCAACTCATTTAAAAGGTACCTGGATCTGCATCTGAAATGCTGTAATCTGCAAAGCTACAGACCAAGCACTGGAAAGTGATATTAAAATGAGTGGCTAGTTCTTTTTCTCCTTTTGGCTGGCAAAGGCACGATGGGCTGAATGGCTTCTTTCTGCACCGTAACTTTTCTATGGCTCTAAATGTTCACAGGGAGTTCTTATGGCCACATGAGTGCAGTTGATGACCTCTTGCAATTGAGGAAACTGAGTGATAGTATCGAACATGGCTGACATTGCTGCAAGACTGTCTTGATCAGTGCATAGGTGGATAAATACATTGGCACAATGGAGTAGAGCATCGGTCACCTGTGTGTGGCAGCCTCTGAGATGCCACGTTAGTCATCCGCCATGTCCTGGAAGCCACTGCTGGCATTGAAATTGAATGCCCCTGTTACCTTGAGGGCCATTAGCATGGGGTTCCCACACAATTCATATGGCTGCATGCCTTGATGAACAATCCGACATATCTCAGTGACTATTTCATGAGACATCTTCAGACGTCTTTGACATCACCTCTCTGACATCTGGAGGTAGTTCGTTCTTTTCCTCTGGATGTGTTGACATGCCCATGTTCGTCAATGCCTTCCCTGAATCAGGCTGTATCTGGATCAGCCTCCCCCTCTGGAGACACCTGCTGCTGGCCTTGTGGCCTCTTTTGTTGGACAACAAGCACTCTCCTTCATATTCTCTTCTCCTGTTCCTAAGGTTCCACGAATATTGTTGAACGAGACTTATGATTATTGCAGTAATTGCCTATACCCATCCAAATGCCCACTCTGACCTTGAACCCTCCCATTATCCTTCTCAATGCTTGGATCCGGTCCCGTGACCTACCCCATCAGACCTTTGAATACTCAACCCTGACACTGGACATGCTCCCTTATCAAATCCAGCACCCCACTGTGACCATGATTATTCCCCTTGCCAATCAACTTCAATTCAGCATGCAGAAACCCAGCATTGACAACACCAACCCCGCCCTTTAGGCCCATCATTCACCATACCATCCCTGCCTAGAACCATGCCCCACTCCCCCTTACAGGACCACCAGACCTAGGACACAAGGTCTTTTCCTCCTCCACACCTCTCTCCACCTGAACACCACCCTCTGTCTTCTCTGTCTTCCCTTTCTTCCCTCTTCTACACTTTCCTGCACCCCGCTATAATATGACAGGTGGTAATTGCCGAGCTGACCAAATCCCAAAGGGAAATTTGGTCAAGCTATCACAACAATTTGCAATTTGTATTTTTATTATGAGAAGGTATGTGTACTGAAGTAAGAAGTAAAGATTCCACTACCACTTATGGAGAATTTAAATATTAAATTAAAACATTTATTAACAAAGGAAAAGAAAACTTAAACACTCAAGATTACAGTTATGCAGTTAAATTTAGTCTTACACCATTTCCCAAAAGATTTTTACTTTGCCAGACTCACAGATAAACACCCCTTTCCAGGCCACAATCCCTATAGATTATTAATCTATAGAACATCCAGTGATATCACCTCAAGGCACCATCTGTTGCTATAGGGGAGGTATCTCACAGGGTTTCTTTCTCCCTCTCACTTGTCAATGGAAATCCAAGGCTTGTAATAAAACCTTGCTTTGTGGAACAACCAGACGCATCTCTGGGGTGACTAGAGGCTGCTTCCTTCCCAAGTCTGTCTTCGTACAGAACACTCCTCAAGATCTCACATGGCCACACCCCATACATCTTTCAATCCTTTCTTATCTCTGATTTTTCCTCTTTCATCTTTAAACCCATTGTGCTTATTTTTCTTCGGAAGTTATATTTCCCAGAATATAAAAATCTTTCATGTTGTCTTTATGGGAAACATAAACTTAATAACTTTGCTTTATTTGTTTGTGATCTTTGCCAGTTGTAAAACTTATTTTTTTCTCTCTTTGAAATTCAACAACTAAAATTCAACTCCTCATTTATCTCCTAATGGAAATTCCTATTCATGTTGTATTTACTTGTATCCCAGATTAGCTTGTCCATTTCCACTTATTAATGCCCGCTTTTACACCTCATCCCATGATGATTTAAACCTTGCAAACTGACTGCCTTCGCTTCAGTTAAATCAGTGACACACAAACATGTACAAACATACACACAGCTCCCACAAGCCTGCTTCACAGTATCCCACAGTAATATTGGGAACAAATAATATTTTCTTTACAGCCCGAACATTTACCTTCCCACATACCCTGTTCTTTGTTCCACAGAGTTCAGCATATACAACCGCTCACCAAAGACACAAATGCATAAAGGGACTGGTCTACTCCACATTTAAACAACCATGAACTGGGTGCCACAAGATTCTCATGTGTTCCTAGCTTTATCCTGAGGGTAGGGCTTTATTCAAATATGTTTTACACTAATAAGTATTCATGAAATGCAACTGCATGACAAGTATGAACCTGCCACAGGCCGGCGTAATGTTTGACATGCTGCAAACAGCCCACTGACTTTATCTCTGCATCTCGACCTGCTGTTGAGAATTCAAAATTTCACAACCTGCCTAATTCAGTCACCCCACACACTATGTTTCCCACTCTTACGGGTTCCATAAAATTCTTTCTTTCTCTCTCTTCTGTTTTAAAATTTTTCTCAATTCCTATCTCTTAAACAAAGCTTTCAATCATTGCTCCTCATGTGTCCCTTTCTGACACGACATTCATTTTCCTTATGCCTGTGAAGCAACTTGGAACATTTTTATGTTCCAGGCACTATAAAAATAAAAGTTGTTGCTCATGTAATGTGACGTCCTGCTATCTTAATAGGTCACCTGTCTGGTATGCACCTAAACCCTTCTTGGTTGTCTTCCATTCCTCATGGAATCTGCATGGTTTCCATCTGTTACTCATCCAGCTCTACTCAATGCTACTACAAAAGCAAAATACTGCAGATCTTGGTGATCTAAATAAAAATTTAAAATGCTGGAAATGTTCAGCAAGCCAGGCAACATCTGTGGAGAGTGATATAGTTAATGGACAGAATTTTGCCTTTGACTCGGCGGCGGGCAGGCAGCCAATTGCCGCCGCCGAAATGGGGGTTGGGAGCAGCCATACTATCTTCTGGGGACTGATCACCAGTAGTGTGGACAGGAGCCACTGGAGGACTCAGATGGGCCACTGTGGTTGGGGTGCAGTGTGCGCGTGCAGAGTACATGAGCGATCAGCCCCAATAAATTCTCTTTTCTGTTGTGCAGGCAAAAAGTGATCACAATCAGTGATCACACCCCATTTGAGGAGCAGGCCATTGAGCTGGGGAGGAGGCAGGTGGCCAAGTCGGCAGGGGTCGGCGAGGCTGGGGTGCAGTGGCCAGGTATTTGAGGTCTACAATCCTATTCACTCTGTCTCCCCACCATCCAAAGCACTGATGATTGCTGCAGTCGTTAATGCAGCAACACTGGTCATTCACAGACTGATACTGTCAGACGTGTGGGTCATACACAAGGGTTCCTCGGCCCCTTGAGGAATCGCGTCTCCATCACCTTCCAAAGTCACCTTATCCCATGTGTGACCATTATCCTCATGGCCTAACATGCCATGGCATCGCTACTGCACAGCCAGAGACTTATTGCATCTTGGTGGTGAAGGAGGGGGTGGGGGGGGGTTGGAACCTCCACCACCCTTTCAGACAGTGCGCCCCATATTACTCTGTCCAAAAGGTCCTCAGCACCTCACCTGTCAACCTCATGGCACTCAACTTAAATATATGCCACCACGTTACTCATCCCTGCACTAAGGGGAAATGTTGCCTTCTGCTCACCCAGTCTATGCCTCTCCTAACGGTATGAAGGTCAATAATGTGACCTGTCAATCTCCTGTGATCCACAGCAAATGTCACAAGTGTTTGCGATGTTTCCCCAGCACCGCAACTATTCAGGCCAGCATGCATCCAGGTCAGGTACCTCTACATTCTCCCCACTCCAATGGCACATAACATTCCATGTGGCATTCCTGACACCATCTGACCAGCCTGTCTAGATGCGCGTCTAATGTTTGGGACTCCTCTTGATACTTTTCCATCCCACCAATGTTCCTCTCCTTAGGGTCTTGAAGGATGAGGGACTTATGAGGCTGGGGGGGGCGCGGGAAAAGGGATGAAAGATTTAACTGATTGTACACTAACTGATGCACTGCCCTTGTTGTTAATTTCAGCATCACCAACACATGGCCATGCCCATAGACACCGCAGCCCCCCCCTCCACACCTGAGGCCCAAGACGTGCAACTTGTGGCACAGCATTTCAGCCAGCCAAGCACTAGTGCAGACACAAACACCTCGGTGGGGAATTTAACGTCGGCTAGTGTCCCGGGTCACAGTGGAGAGGGCATTTCACAATCGCTGGAGGAGATGATAGGGACAGAGAGTGCTGATGGCGCCAGCAGCCGGAGGGCTGCAGGGGACAAGGCACATGCTGAGTCCGGCACTGATGATGTGTCTCTGGAGTTGTCACCAATGCAGCAGCTGCAGGACAAGTGGCAGGAATCGCGTTTGCATCTAGCAGGGTTGCATGGGGGTATGCTTCAGTTCATCTCTGTGATGGAGGAGTCCAGGCAGAGTGCACGTGAAGGCATGAACCTCAGGGTAGAGCTTCAGGCTTCCTCCACTGAGAGATTGGTGACCCTCATAGAGAGCGGGTTCGTTCGGATCGGATGGAAAATCTTCTGATAGGGATACGCTCTGACCTGCAAGCCCTCACAGCGGCACCGGCCACGGGTGGTCATTCCCAATGTGGGAAATGTGGTGGACACCAAGCGTCGGTGCTCGGTGCCCAGGCATCTGCGGTGAGCAGGGAGGTCAAATGTGACCTCACATCAGCGCAGCAGCTGCCTGTCGTCGCTGCGAACTCCTCTCAGGGCGCTCCGGATGAGGGCAGCAGCAGCTCTGCCCCTCTGCCAGTCAACATTGCTTCTGTTGAGGCTGCGACAACTGGGGAGGTGCCTGTTGTGGAACTGGCCACTCCCTCCCAGGTGGGGCCAGCACAGGCTCCACGGGCCAGAGGATGGCCTCCAAGGTCATCGAGGTCAACAGGACAGCAGAGTCAGCAAGCTGTCTCACAAGCCACTTCGAGCGATGGGGTGGCACCTAGATGTAGCACCTGCAAACGAAAGAATAAGGCACATTAGGCACTTCATGGGTTTGTCACTGGTGATTTTGTGTTGGCCTTAGGATAGGGAACAAAATACTTATGTTTGCGATAGAAAAGTCTCTGTTTTATTTTGGACTGAATAAAGTCCACTTTTCTTACCATGGCAAAGGGTGTTTCCTTTGTGCTGCATTTTTCTTTTTCACAGACATATCATGAGTGATTGAGTGGACATTGGTGTTTCTGTACTAAGCCCTTAGTTGCAGCTGATAAGGTGGAAGATGTAGCATCTAAGTACCACGTGTGGAAGTGCCAGGCAATGTTCTTCCTGCTGATCCATGTGTGTGGAGCTAGCTGAAGGTTCATTGGATTAAATTGTCCTGGGTGTCCCTGCTTCCTTGGCTCATATTGTACCGCTGCTCAGCTTCTGTTCTTGGATGGCGTACTGGCGTCATGAGCCACCTTCTGAGGGGATAGCCCTTGTCACCCAGCAGCCATCTATCCAGACAAGCCGGAGCACTGAAGAGCCCCGGCACCTGGGAGTGTCTGAGGATGTAGGCGTCGTGGGAGCTGCCTGCATACCTTGCACAGACTTGTACAATCTGCATCCTGTGATCACACACTAACTACACGTTCATGGAGTGGAAGCCCTTCCTGTTGATGAAGGCACCGGGCTCACCTGCTAGCGCCTTGATGGCCACATGTGTACAGTCTATTGCACCCTGGACACGGGGGAAGCCAGCAATGGCTGCAAAGCCCCTGGCTCGCTGTGTCTGACTTGCCTGGTCTCAGCAGAAGTGGATGAAGGTCAATACCCGTCTGAACAGAACGTCTGTAACCTGCTTGACACAAGTGTGGACAGCTGATTGGGAGACACCGCAAAGATCACCCACTGAGCCCTGGAAGGAGCCGGATGCATAGAATTGGACGGCAACTGTGAGCTTCAGAGCCGCTGGCATGGGGTGTCCACCCACACAGGAGATAACTCAGGGCCAATCATCTGACAGATATAGGTGACTGTCTCCTTTGAGAGACAGAGCCTCCTTCAGCATTGCACCTCAGTCATATTGAGGGAGCTGCTTCACCACCTATATACCCTGGCAGCAGGATAGTGGCATCTTCTGTGGCCCCTTAGACCTTGGACAACCTCTTGGCCCTGCGCCCCTTGTGCCTGCGCCTGGCATCCCAAAGGTGGCTCCCCTGGAAGCTGATTGTCCAGTCCCAGCCTCCTCCTTATTCTATTCCTCCCTTCCTCCTCAGCGGAGTTGCCTCCAGTGGAGATGTCAGAACCCATACCCAGGCTAAATGGAGGACTCCAGAAAGCTGCAGGCCCGATAAAGATTACTGTCTGTAGACTGGTTTCAAAGAACACAAAAAGCTCCTGGAAATCAATGTGATCTGCTAACAATCAACTTTAAAACACTTTCTGCAATTAAAACTTTGTGGAAAACATGAAAAACCCCTCTGAGTCCACATATCTCGTCAGTGCATGAATTTTATTAAAAAATCTCCTACCTGCCTGCCCATTGGGCCCGTGCACCAACCCGAAGTTTGCACGGGCCCCTCAAAATCCTCGACAATTGGCAAGTTAAGGGCCTTAACGAGACCTTTAATTAATGGCGGGTGAGCATCCCGCTGCTGTGCGCGCCCACCAACCAAAATATCGGAATGTTGTGCGCTGACATCAGAATGCTCGCATGACATTTTAAGCGCTGATGTGCGGGCTCCGCCACCCACACGTCAGCCAGAAAATTCTGCCCAATGTTTCTCTTTCTGCTGATGTTGCCTGTTGTTGAACATTTCCAACATGTTTGTCTTTATTTCTATTCAAGGCACTCATGCTCTTTCATCATGGGTAAGCCTTGTTTTGTCTCTTTTGAATGTACCAGAAATCTACAACATTATCTTGGGACTCATGGTTCTTATTTCAACTGCCTTGCATCTGCTGCCATATTTCAGGGTGACTCAAACCATACTCATGATCGGTTACCTAGTATACTAGCTATATTTTGTGACTCATCAGAACTTACTCATAAGCCTGGAAATTACTGTTGCCAATGTCACCGGACACATTCATTATATAGTTGTAAAATATTTGTATTTTCTCCTATATACAAAGACATTCACCCATTTAAGCAAACAAGAAAACAATCAGGCAAATACATTAAGCATTTGCCTGCTAATATCATCAACAGTAATTTCTAGACTATAGTTAATTCTCCAGTCTGCTAACATTCAATGGTTAAGCTATGTTGCCAGCTACAATACATTGACAACCTTCTCCCATCTGTGGTTTTCTTAGCTAATGAAGGCCAACTATTATCTTAATGATTTCCAGTAACATAATTTTCTTCTTTCTATTCTTGAATTACTCTGTGAATTAATACTTCATGAAAATATCTCACTCAGAAACTTGAGGAGGCTGTGTAAAAAAAAAGCATCCTAAGAAGTACCAATCTATAATCAGAGTATAGCATCATCGCATGTCAAACTTCACACTGCAAAATGTCAAAGAAATATTGAAAAAGAAAGCTAATTATTTTCTATTGGGGTCAATTATAGGTTAATTTCTGTAAGTGAGGGAAGTTTGTAAATTGACCTGCAGTTATATTTTTACAAGATCGTAGCATTCTTGATTTTTTTGTTCTCTAATATCAATTAACCTGGAATTGACATTAGGACCCCTTTAAACTACTTCTCCACATGATGCAAGTGAGAGTAATGGCCTCAAAGGATCAGGAAAGATTGGTACTTAATCACAACCATTCAACAGATGTCAGACAACCTTTCTGAAACACCAGATAAAATTTGCTAAATTATTCAACCTACAATTACTCTATCTCATTTAGCTCAATTAATAAATCAAAAACATCACATTAATAAATACCGTAAGAATCTCCTTAATTTAACATTGATTGTGGGTTTTGTAACTTTTTTTTAAGAATTTAAAAACAGCAACAGCCTACTCCTGTTTATACCCAACATGGATAGTTAAACATGTGTTCAACACAGGAAGGACCACACCCCACCAGTGCTATTTAAAAGGATCATCAAATGCTTTCAGGTTATTTGCTTGTTGATTATTATTGACCCTGTAGACATGCTGTAAGTTTTGTAGTACTGTTTAAAATTGGTGAAGTCAACTGAGAGTTTCAAGGTTCTGGTCAGACCACTTGATCTTAGTCTTGGATGCTGTAGTTGTTATCCTCTTGACCTGCAGCACGAAAAGGAGATTGAGCAGAATTAGCACAGAAGAGGACAAGCTACTCTCAGTGGGAGGCGGAGAAGGGAGAAAGGCTCTCAGCAGTGAAATTCTACAGAGATTATTTCTCTTATCTCAACCTGTGTGAAGAAGGTGCTCACAGAAATCTGTCACCTCTTGTGAGCAAACCTGCAGCTTCGAAGCAGGGCAACGGCAGCACTGCCATTGGCTATGAAGGTGGCCATAGCCTTAAATTTCTTCACTTCAGGGTCTTTCCAGGCTGCAGCAGGCATGACTTTTAACATCTCGCATGTTGGCTGATGTTCTTTTGCCAAGATAGTGGAGTACATTGTCTTCTCTCTGACCAGAGTGAAGCAGGCAGAATGTGCACTTGGCTTTGCCAGGATACCAGGATTCCCCATGGTGCTAGCTGCACACACATTGCTTTGTGAATGCTACATTTACATGCAGAGATGTGCAGCAATTACATATGGTCCCTGATAATATGCAGTTGGTGTGTGATGATACTCATCACATCATGTAGGTGAAAGTGCATTATTCTGTCAACAGCTATGGTCCCTTTATTCTGCATCGCTCCACTGTTCCTTGAGCGCAACCAAATAACATGTGGTTAGCATATGTATAATGGGACCCAAGCTACCACTGTCATGAGACTATGTCCCTTTATTTTTGAAAATATGATTTAAGCTTTCAACTGACTGAAAACTTTGCAATTTGAAATGAGACAGAACAACTGCTTAAAAATGCAAAGTCACCTTCTAAGATGAAGGTGAAAAGGCAAACATGTCACCCTTAGGGAAGTGCGAAGAGAGAGACATATCCTATCATTCAGAGATCCATCAAACCTCATCACTGTCTGAGGAACAGACATTAAAATGCAAAGCAAAAACAGAATTACCTGGAAAAACTCAGCAGGTCTGGCAGCATCGGCGGAGAAGAAAAGAGTTGACGTTTCGAGTCCTCATGACCCTTCGACAGAACTTGCGCTCGAGTCCAAGAAAGAGTTGAAATATAAGCTGGTTTAAGGTGTGTGTGTGGGGGGCGGACAGATAGAGAGACAAAGAGGTGGAGGGGGGGGTGGGGGGGTGTGGTTGTAGGGACAAACAAGCAGTGATAGAAGCAGATCATCAAAAGATGTCAACGACAATAGTACAATAGAACACATAGGTGTTAAAATTAAAGTTGGTGATATTACCTAAACGAATGTGCTAATTAAGAATGGATGGTAGGGCACTCAAGGTATAGCTCTAGTGGGTTTTTTTTTAATATATAATGGAAATAGGTGGGAAAAGGAAAATCTTTATAATTTATTGGAAAAAAAAGGGGAAGGGGGAAACAGAAAGGGGGTGGGGATGGGGGAGGGAGCTTACGACCTAAAGTTGTTGAATTCAATATTCAGTCCAGAAGGCTGTAAAGTCCCTAGTCGGAAGATGAGGTGTTGTTCCTCCAGTTTGCGTTGGGCTTCACTGGAACAATGCAGCAAGCCAAGGACAGACATGTGGGCAAGAGAGCAGGGTGGAGTGTTGAAATGGCAAGCGACAGGGAGGTTTGGGTCATTCTTGCAGACAGACCGCAGGTGTTCTGCAAAGCGGTCGCCCAGTTTACGTTTGGTCTCTCCAATGTAGAGGAGACCACATTGGGAGCAACGGATGCAGTAGACTAAGTTGGGGGAAATGCAAGTGAAATGCTGCTTCACTTGAAAGGAATGTTTGGGTCCTTGGACGGTGAGGAGAGAGGAAGTGAAGGGGCAGGTATTGCATTTTTTGCGTGGGCATGGGGTGGTGCCATAGGAGGGGGTTGAGGAGTAGAGGGTGATGGAGGAGTGGACCAGGGTGTCCCGGAGGGAGCGATCCCTACGGAATGCCGATAAGGGGGATGAAGGGAAGATGTGTTTGGTGGTGGCATCATGCTGGAGTTGGCGGAAATGGTGGAGGATGATCCTTTGAATGCGGAGGCTGGTGGGGTGATAAGTGAGGACAAGGGGGACCCTATCATGTTTCAGGGAGGGAGGAGAAGGCGTGAGGGCGGATGCACGGGAGATGGGCCGGACACGGTTGACGGCGCTGTCAACGACCGTGGGTGGAAAACCTCGGTTAAGGAAGAAGGAGGACATGTCAGAGGAACTGTTTTTGAATGTAGCATCATCGGAACAGATGCGACGGAGGCAAAGGAACTGAGAGAATGGGATGGAGTCCTTAGAGGAAGCAGGGTGTGAGGAGCTGTAGTTGAGATAGCTGTGGGAGTCGGTGGGTTTGTAATGGATATTGGTGGACAGTCTATCACCAGAGATTGAGACAGAGAGGTCAAGGAAGGGAAGGGAAGTGTCAGAGATGGACCACGTGAAAATGATGGAGGGATGGAGATTGGAAGCAAAATTAATAAATTTTTCCAAGTCCTGACGAGAGCATGAAGCGGCACCGAAGTAATCATCGATGTACCGGAGAAAGAGTTGTGGAAGGGGGCCGGAGTAGGACTGCAACAAGGAATGTTCCACATACCCCATAAAGAGACAGGCATAGCTGGGGCCTATCTGTTTAATTTTAACACCTATGTGTTCTATTGTACTATTGTCGTTGACATCTTTTGATGATCTGCTTCTATCACTGCTTGTTTGTCCCTACAACCACACCCCCCCACCCCCCCCTCCACCTCTTTGTCTCTCTATCTGTCCGCCCCCCACACACACACCTTAAACCAGCTTATATTTCAACTCTTTCTTGGACTTGAACGCAAGTTCTGTCGAAGGGTCATGAGGACTCGAAACGTCAACTCTTTTCTTCTCCGCCGATGCTGCCAGACCTGCTGAGTTTTTCCAGGTAATTCTGTTTTTGTTTTGGATTTCCAGCATCCGCAGTATTTTTGTTTTTATCATTAAAATGCAAAGTGTTGGATATTGAAACAATGATGGCCACAGACAGATCCACCCAAAACCCTTTGGAAATACACAATTGGTGAAGTATAGCAAGCCAGGCTGCAGACAATGCAGAGAGATTGCAAGGAAGACTCCAGCAGAAGAGACAGGCTGAAATCTGGGCTCTCTCTTTCTCTTTTGGAACAAGGGTATTACCTGGTTCGGAAGCAATGTTACTAGAAATCTACCACTGAACTGAGATCTCGTAAAAATTGCAATACCTTGCACATCTGACTTAATCCAAATCAACCACAACATTTAAAAAAAAATCAAAGGATACTTAACCATATATTATTTTAACTTTTTTATTGAACTCTTATTTTCCTTAATTCTGACACCTGTGTGTGTGACATTATGGTTTTATTTTTTTTCTCAGGTTTAATGGTTAATAAATTTGCTCTTTCTTTGACTCAAGAAAACCTTGATTGATTAGCTCCTTATTGCCCACAGCTCAAATAGTTAAATACATTCTGATTTGGAAAAGGGCATAGTCTCGTGAAAAAGAAACTTAAACCTTTGTTGTGATCAACTGAGGAGGCTGAATAGAGGGGAACCAGTTCACTCCTTCACGCCTGGTCATAACACCACATAAAACATCATTGGTTTACCCTATGATGTTTTATGTAATAGCATAGCTCACATTAAACATATGCTGGCCACATGTGGTTTGGTTGCACTTAAGGAACTGTGGAGAGATGCAGAATAAAGGGTGCTCAAACAATGCTTGCACTGCCATGCCTTGGCTGCTCTGCAGAAACCTTGCAGCACCTGCTGCAGTATGTGTTACGATTTGCTTTGGTCTATTCTGGCCTGTACATCCTCACCAACATGAGGGCATTGTCCTTACCACCAGGGATACTGTGAGCAGTTGAAGAGGAAGAGAAGGAGGAGCAGGTGGTAACTAACCCAAACCCTGTTTAAAAGGCGGATATCCATTTACTGAATCAGGCAGCTGAAGACATTCTGTGAATCACAACTGTTTTATTGTTAAACTAAAGTTCTGTACAAATACCAGTTCCAATTTTTCCCTTCTGGACCCCTCCTATTGGGGAAAAACTCAGTTCTTAATACAGGCTTCAATGAAAATCACCTGCTCTCAATTGACTCTGAATCTTGTCCTGGTTTACTCTTAAATGGACCTGCCTTTCTAACACTATCAGCCCCTTCCAAGTTGAGTTGCCCGTGATGGCATCATCCAATTTTAGTACTAGTGAACACAACCGCTAATCTCCATTTTACAAGTCATCTACACTACCATTTCTCTGACATGGATCATTACAGCATTCTCTTCACCACAATGTTGAAATAAAAGACACAGCAATACAAGAATTCCAAACCAACATTATCAAAAAAATCCAATATTATACAAAAATGTCAACTAATCACCCTTTTGCATTCCCTTATTGCCTGCCTTGAAGGTATCTTTGCTTGTCCTAGTTTTCCCATGCAATGCCAAGTGGCTACAGCATGGGGAGACTGCAGATGGTCTTGTAGGACCCCCTCCAGCACCCTTGACCTTAAAGGCCTGTCTTTGGACTGGACCGCGACATGGATAGCAGCAATCTGGCTGGCTAACTAAGTGTCATCCTGAGAGAGGACAGCAGATTTCAGTTCCATGAAGCCATTGTTACTCCCACTGAGTGGCCTCTCAACAATCCAAGTAATCTGTTGGAGGCCAGAAATCTGGGCTGCTGTTTGATCCTGTAGGTCACTTTCAGCACTAGTATCTGCAACTGTGATGGTAGCAGTCAGTATGCATGGCAGTAAGCTCTGCTTGCATGATCACTGCCTAAACTTCCACTCAGACATTGGGTGGCTTCTGTCTGTGCTACAATGAAAACTAAGCAACCAGCTATCATTTGCTGCATCATGGCTGTGCAAACAAGTGTTCTCATGGAGTTGGCCATCACTTCAATGCTGGAAAGGATGGACTCCAAGGTGCTTTTCCATATCCTTTGACAGTAACAGCAGATGTCCTGGCAATGTACCAAGTTTTTCATTGCGCATGCCTATCAATATTTTTCTGTATGTTGTCCCATCAAAGTTCTCATCTTAGTCCCCTGCAGCACAATTCATGAGTGATCTTAGTTTTGAGGAGCTGACACCTGTGTGGCCCTTTCTCTCTGCCTGGCTGCAGAGCACGCGCCTACATGCATATCCCACCTTAATGCTGCCTTTAAAGAATACCTGGTGCCAGTATCTGAGCTGGTGGTTGTGAGTTTGAGAGTGAGGGTTCTGCTCCTCTCTTGGACTTCACACCCTCATGCCACTGCCTAAACAGCTGGCAGTCCTTGCATATCTGAAAGGGGAAAATGCACAAAATTATGGTTGTGGTGAGTGAAATGAAGGAAAGCAAGAGATGAATACTGACACTAGCTGCAATTTGTAAATGAGAAGAGATTGTGTGATGATGGGGAAGTGAGATATGGGAAGATTGATTAGGTAGGAACATACCTAATGGTCAGCTCCACCACTGACAATTTCCTCAGCTGTGGTTGCTCCCGTAATGGTGAGCACCATCTCGTCCATGAGGTGACAACACGCAACTGTGTCTGATCCAACCACCACACTCCCACTCTGCCCCACCTCAGATAAGTGCTCCTGGTTGCAGTTATGTGCCACCTTGTCCTGCAAAACAGCGAGAAGCGTGTTAGTGAATTCTGTTCAATGTATTTTGGTGATGTGTGCATCATTGTTGAATAGCTGGCTGTATGTATAAGCTGAGAGGCATGGATGTGAGGATTGCAGGTGTTTGAAAGTGAGCTGAAGCTTTACAATTTTAAGTATGAGTTGTGTTTGACAGAGACTGTTGGTAGATGAATGAAGGGGAGTGGATTTTAAACTCTTGACAGCCAGTTGGTGAAGCAGGAGCCAATCTTTACTCAGTTTTAGATTAATTTACAGAGTGAAATATTACAAGTGTATAGCTGCTAACTGTACTATCTCCCACCAGTTTCAATAAGTATCTCCTTATACTCTTGTGAGTTAACTAAAAACAAAGGTATAAATTAACTAATTAACAACCCTTAAAGGGGTACCATAAATAAAACAAAAACTACAAAGGAACCTTACCAATTAAAGTAACATTCCTGGGGCTGATAATGCACTCCAACCTCTGCAATGCCCACTGGTCGCAGAAAGCCTCAAGTGTACTGGTGGACACTGCATGCTCCCTCTGCAAGGACATGTTGGGTTCAGACATAACCACAGAAGAGGGGCAGGCAGTCGGGTTTAACGACTCCCTCAACCACCCACCATCTGCCAGGCACAAGAGCAGGATAACGAGGAAGTACCCCAACCTTCCGGCCCCCTTCCACACTGGGTGGCTAAAGATCAGGAATGTGGGGCTGAAGTGCAGCCAAAATTTGAGGAGCTGCCCCTTCAAGTAATAAAAGAGGGGCTGCAACCTCACACAGCCTATATATATGTGGAACAAAGACTCCTCAAGGCCACAGAAATTACAGGTGGCCTGGAAGTTCATGAGCTGACTTCACCTAAGATTGCATGGGACTGTTCCATACAACTCCCTCTATGATAAATCTCTGATGGAAGAGCGGAGAGTTTCTTTATACCCTTTTGAGTATATCAATCAAAAATAAACTAATTAACAAATTAACTAAGAAACAAGTTAACAGATCCTTATAGAGGCAGAGTTTCTCTTTATACTCTTTTTGAGCAAACTAAAACAAATTGACAAATAAATTAATTAGGAGCCTCCTAAGGTTCACTGTTACAAAAATAAAAAAAATAGAAACATCAAAATTTCTCTTTATATGTGCTCAGGCAATCATCCAATCAATGTCCTCCACCCTGTATTTGCTTAATCTTAATTTATGCACTTAACAGTGAATGGAATAGTTTGTAAGGCTGGTGGTTCATTGTAAGGATGTGGCATTTAAAGATGTATTCATGTCCTTGACCACTTGTATGTGGTCATTAAACTTCCTCCTGCACTGTGTCCAGGCCCTTGGAGCTAGACTTCTTGCATTGACACTGGTGGCTGTCTGCTCTTGGTGCCGTCTCACTGTCTATCTAAAGGATACTCCTGGTCCCTATGGATAGAGGACCTCCCTCCCCATACCTAGCTTCTACACCAAGGCTTCAAGTTAAAGAACCTTGGAACATGCTGTCTATCTTTTTTCGCTATTTTCGCTCTACTTCCTCATTAGACTCTCTTCCACAAAAAGTTCTAGCACCTGCTGCAGCAAGAATGTACCTTCACTTTAAGGGAGATACAATATGGCTTTATGTAGTACAGGCTAGCTTTAAGTGATGCTGGCCTCTCATAAAGTTGGGCTCCCTGCTGAGGCATGCTGCTATTCAGTAGTGTGTTTAGTGCTAAGCTGCAGACTATTGTAATTAGAATTAGCACAGAGTGCCAAGTTTGCACACTGTCTGCATCGTAACAAATGAGGGGTAGGGGGGGTGCTGCTGCGGGTGGTGTGGGTAATCACACGTTGTGATCCCCACATCCTTTTACAGACTTTATCTAATTTTTCTCCCTTTGTGACATCCTCACAGCTCACTTTTCCACCTAGTTTTGTATTGTCAGCAAACTTAGATAAGTCATGAATATAGATTGTAAGTAGCTGATGCTCCAAGACTGATTCTTGCACCACCCCACGGTCAACCTGAGAATGAATCTCTGTTTTCTGCCCTTAAGCCAATCCTCTATTGGTGCTAATTTATTACCCCCATGTCATGAGCGTTTATCGTGTGCAGTAATTTTTTGTGCGGCACCAAATCAAATGCCCTTTGAAAATCTAAATATACTACATGCACTGGCTCCTCTTTATCCATCCTGTTAGTCACATATTCAATAAACTCTAACACGCTTGTCAAACATGTTGTAAGGTTGTATATTGTCTTATGAAGAGGTCTAAATGCTTGTGTTGTTGAACAATAACTGTTTATTAATAACACATAACTATAGAGTCCTGAATGGTGGCATCTTCATGCCGACTTCTACCAGACTCCCAAATACACTCTACTATTCTCATGTGATTTTCTACATCATAATGTGCGTGGTACTGTTTCCTGAGTCCCATATTAACCCTTTCAGATCTGAATGCCCTAATACTACACCTTCATCCAGTCTTTACCCAAATGTGTTTACAATAATATTTACATACCTCTTCTCCCCTCAAATCTCTGACTTTACAGATTCAGATGGTCTAGATGCTTTATGACTCTTCCAGATCTCATCCTTTTCAGGTTTGGAGGAGTGATAGTCTTAACTACTTAGGGCTGACTTTGTTGGCCTGGAGTTGAAGTTGAAATATTTGGTATTGCAATTATTTGGGTTTCTACATCTGGGTATACTCAAATACATGATAGGAGGTTCACCACGGGAAATGAGGAGAAGACTTCTCCTGTTCTGTCTGATTGTGTCTTCTGGGATACGCATCAAGTAAGGCCACCCATTGATCTTCATCCCTCAGGACAATGACGCCTCCTCTATTGAGGTCCCTGATCCAAGTCTAGTCACCACTGTTTGGCCTGGGCAGGTTTCTAGTACAGAAGCTCGTCGCTGCCTATAAGACTGTTCTCGGTCGGGAACCTTCTGATAGTCCCTGACAGCCAACCTGGGATTAATTTCTTCATCAGCATGGTAAGGTGAGTGCAAAGTTTTCTGCCCATCAGCAGCCCTGATGGGGCTAATCCACATTGTAGTGGGGTGGACCTATATGTCAAAAGCTTAGTTGGAAAGTCATCATTTTTCTTCAAGGGGGTTTAAATAGTGCAGACACCCCTTTCTGCCTCACAGTTAGATTGTGCTTTGGGGAGCTGGTGAGGTCTTGAAATTCTTAATTTCTAGCAAAATGAATGAAGTATTCATTAGCAAATTGGGGCCAGTTGTCAGACCACCTGGTCCAGGATGCCATGGATCGCAAATATTTCTTTCAACAACCTAATGACCAACACTGGTCATTGTGTCTAAATGCTTCACTTTGATCCACTGAGAGAAATAGTCAACAATGATGAGGAAGAACTTGCTGTTGTACATGAATAGATCCATTCCCAAACATTCCCACAGTCTGGCAGGGAACTGGGGATAAGGGGCTCAATCTCAACTGGTTTGTGCAATGAGCACACCTGGCAGTTTAAAATTATCTCTTCAATTGCTCTTGATATTCCCAGTCACCACACTGAAGACTGGACTCATGCTCTGTAATTTGAGATGCCCAAGTGGCCTTGGTGGATTCGTTGTAGAATCTCCAGTCGGAACAAGACTGGAATGACCAAACACTCATCATACACTAGCTGATCATCAATAACAGTGAAATGATTCCACTGTTCGGATTGAAGTTTCATAACATTGCCATCTGGACACTGCAGTAGTCAACCTTGTAAGCAGGACTGATGGGTGTGGGTGCACTCTTCATCTTGCATCTGCTGCTGGCTATTTGTTGAGGATTTTTGGAGTTCAATGACAGTTGTGTTGCCACAAACTGGGAATAGGACTCAGGCTCATCGATCAGATTATTTTTTTTTATTCATGGAATGTGGCCACTACTGGCTTGAGAAGGTGGTGTTGAGCTGCCTTCTTGAATTGCTGCAGTTCCTGTGGTGTAGGTACACCCACAGTGCTGTTAGGGAGAAAGTTCCAGGCTTTTGACCCAGCGACAGTGAAGGAACAGTGATATATCCCCAAATCAGAATGGTGAGTGGCTTGGAGGGGAACTTCCAGCTGGTGGTGATCCCATGCATCTGCTGCCCTTGCCCATCAAGATGGTAGTGGTCATGAGTTTGGAAGGTGCTGTCTAAAGAGCCACGGCGAGTTGCTGCACTCTATCTTGTAGATGGAGATACTGCTGTCACTGTGCGTCGGTGATGGAGGCATGGAATGTTTGCAGATGGGGTGCCAATCAAGCGGGCTGCTTTGCCCAGGGTGGTGTCAAGCTTCTTGCGTGTTGTTGGAGCTGCACTCATCCCGGCAAATAGAGAGTATTCCATCATACTCCTGACTTGTGCCTTGTAGATGGTGGACAGGCTTTGGGGAGTCAGGAGATAAGTTACCCGCTGCAGAATTCCCAGCCCCTCACCTGCTCTTGTAGCCACAGTATTTATATGGCTAGTCCAGGTCAGTTTCTGGTCAATTGTAACCCTCAGAATGTTGATAGTGGGGGTATTCAGCAATGGTAATGCTAAAAATGTCAAGGGGTAATGGTTAGATTCTCTCTTGTTGGAGATGGTCATTGCCTGAAACTTGTGTGGTGCAAATGTTACTTGCCACTTGTGAAACTAAGCCTGGATTGCATGTCTTGCTGCATTTGGACATGGACTGCTTCAGTATCCGCGGAGTCACGAATGGTGCTGAGCATTGTGCAATCATCAGTGAACATCCCCACTTCTGACATTGTGATGCAGGAAGGTGGAAGGACATTGATGAATTAGATGATGACGGTTGGGCCTAGGAAACTACGCTGAGGAACTCCTGAATGATATCCTGGAGCTGAGATGATTGACTTCCAACAACCACAGCCATCTTCCTTTGTGCTAGGTATGATTCCAAACAGCAGAGAGTTTGCCCCCTGATTCTCATTGACTCCAGTTTTGTTCAGGCTCCTTAATGCCAAATGCTTTGTCAAATGTTGCCTTGATGTCAAGGACAGTGACTCTCACCTCACCTGTGGAGTTCGGCTCTTTTTTCCATGTTTGAACCAAGGCTGTAATGAAGTTAGGAGCTGAGTGGCCCTGGCGGAACTCAAACTGAGCTTCAGTGAGCAGGTTATTGCTAAGCAAGTGCCACTTGATAGCACTGTTGATGACCCCTTCCATCATTTTACTGATGATTGAGAGTAGACTGATGAGGAAGTAATTGGCTGGGTTGGATTTGTCCTGCTTTTTGTGTACAGGACATACTTGGGCGATTTTCCACATAGCCGGGTAGATGCCAGTGCTGGAGCTGTACTGGAACAGCTTGGCTAGGGGCACGGCAAGTTCTTGAGCACAAACCTTCAGGACTATTGTCAGAATATTGTCAAGGCCCACAGCCTTTGCAGTACCCAGTGCGTTCAGCTGTTTCTGGATATCATGTGGAGTGAATCAAATTGGCTGAAGACTGATACCTGTGATGTTGGGTACCTCTGGAGGAGGCCTAGATGGATCATCGACTCGGCACTTCTGGCTGAAGATTGTAGCAAATGCTTCAGCCGTATCTTTTGCACAGATGTGCTGGGCTCCCCCATCATTGAGGATGGGGATATTTGTGGAGCATCCTCCAGCAGAGAGTTGTTTAATTGTTCACCACCATTCATGACTGGATGTGGCAGGGCTGCAGCGCTTAGATCTGATCCATTTGTTGTGGGGTCACTTAGTTCTAGTTATTGCTTGCTGCTTATACTATTTGGCACACAAGTAGCCCTGTGTTGTGGCTTTACCAGACTGACACCTCATTTTTAGGTATGCCTGGTGCTGCTCCTGGCATGCCCTCCTGCACTTTTCATTGAACCAGGGTTGATCCCCTAGCTAGATGGTCATGATAGAGTGGGGAATATGCTGGGCCATGAGCTTACAGATTGTGGTTGCGTACAGTTCTGCTGCTACTGATGGCCCACAGCACCTGATGGTTACCCAGTTTTGAGTTGCTAGATCTGTTCCCAATCTATTCCAGTTAGCATGGTGGTAGTGCCACACAACACAAGGGAGGGTGTCCTCAATGTGAAGATGGGACTTGGTCTCCACAAGAACTATGCAGTGGTCACTCCTACTGATACTGTCATGGACAGACGCATCTGCCACAGGCAGGTTGGTGAGGACGAGTTCAAGTATGTATTTCCCTCTTGGTGGCTCCCTCACCTGCCGCAGACCCAGTCTAGCAGCTATGGCCTTTTGGACCTGCCCAGCTCAGTCAGTAGTGGTGCTACTGAGCCACACTTGGTGATGGACATTGAAGCCCTCCACCCAGAGTAAATTCTGGGACTTGCCACCCTCAGTACTTGCTCCAAGTGATGTTCAACATGGAGGAATACTGATTTGTGAATTGAGGGGGGATGGTACATCGTAATCGCCAATCCTCCTTAGATAGCACCTTCCAAACCCATGATTACTATTATCTATGAGGACAAGGGGAGCAGACACATGGGAACACCACCACCTGGAAATTCCCCTCCGTCTTCCACTCACCATCCTGAATTGGAAATATATCACTGTTCCTTCACTGTTGCTGAGTCAAAAACCTGGAATTCCCTCCCAAACAGCACTGTGGGTGTACCTATACCACAGGGACTGCAGCGGTTCAAAAAGGCAGCTCACCACCACCTTCTCAAGAACAACTTCGGATGGGCAATTAATGCTGGCCCAGCCAGCGACGCCCACATCCCATGAATGAATTTTTTAAAATCAGCAGTAACTTTCCTCACCCATATTTTACCAGATGCCGTGAGACTTCTTGGGGTCTGGAGTCAATGTTGCTGATTCCCAGGGCAACCCGCTCCCAACTGTATAGCACTGTGCCACCATTTCTGCTGGATCTGTATTGCTGGTGGGACAGGACATACCAAGGGGTGGTGATGGTGGAGCCAGGGACATTATTTGTAAGGTCTGATTCCATGAGTATGACTATGTCAGGCTGTTGCTTGACTAGTCTGTGAACAGCTCTCCCAATTTTGGCACAAGCCGCCAGGTGTTAGTAAGGAGGACTTTGCAGGGCCGACAGGGCTGAGTTTACCTTTGTATAGCAATGTAGGTAAAGACAAGCAGAGTGGGTCAAGAAGGGACAGAGAGTTTAACAAAATTTGTACTTTGGCAGGGAGTAGAAGTAAATTCAAATTAAAGGCGCATTACTTGAATACGCAAAGCATCCACAATAAGGTGATGAACTAATTGCACAAATAGAAGTTAATTTTTTAGATTTATTTGCCAGTGTAGAGACATGATTACAAGGCGATCAAGGGTATGAAATAAATATTCTAGGGTACATAATATTTAGGAAAGACAGAGAGAATAGAAAAGGAGAAGGGGTAGCCCTGATAACAAAAGATGACATAAGGATATTAATAAGAAAGGGGCTGGCCTCAGAAAATCATGAAGTAGAATCAATTTGGGTTCAAATTAGGAATAGCAAAAGTCAGAAAACAGCAATGGGAATAGTTTATAGGCTCCCTAATAGTAGTTACACCATTGGACAGAGCATTACACAAGAAATTATTGGAGCTTGTAACAAAGACAATATAATAATTGCAGGGGATGTTAATCTTCATATAGCCTGGAACAGTCAAATTGGCGAGAGTGGTTTAGAAGATGAGTTCGTAGAATGTTTTTGTGACAGTTTCTTGGTTTCCCATTGTGAAACTGACTAGGGATAAAGTTGTCTTAGATCTACTATTGTGTAATGAAGCAGAGTTACTTAGTAATATTGAGTTGAAAGATCCTCTGGGAAATAGTAATCATAACACCATTGAATTCCATGTTAAGTTTGAAAGTGACATACTCCAATCACAAACAAGAATCCTAAACTTAAACAAAACCAATTACATGGGTATGAGGTGAGAAGGTTAAATGGGTAAATACACTACAAGTAATGGAGGTAAGTGAACAGTGGAAAACGTTTGAAGAAACAATTCAAAATCTTCAACAAAAATACATTCCATTGAAAAGCAAAAACCTAGTGAGAAAGACCATCCATGGCTCACTCAGGAAGTTAAGGATAGTATGAAATTAAAAGAAGAGACTTACAGTGTTGCAAAAAGCAGTAGCAAGTCTGAGGATTGGGAGTGTTTTAGAAACCAGCAGAGGGCCACCACAAAGTTGATAAATAGGGACAAGATGGAATATGACAGTAAACTAGCCAGAAATATAAAAACAGATTGTAAGAGCTTTTATAAATATATAAAGAAGAAGAGAGTAGCTAAAGTAAATGTTGGCCCCTCTGAAGTAGAGACAAGATAAATTAGCAGGGGGAATAAGGAAATGGCAGAGGCATTGAACAAATATTCGGTGCCTGTCTTCACAGTAAAATAAATAAGTTTCATACCAGAAATAAATGGCAATCTAGGGGCTAAAATGAGTGAGCAAATTAAAGAAATTAATAACAGAAGAGAAAATGTATTTGCAAAATTGTTGGAACTAAGATCAGTCAAATCCCTAGGGCCTGATGGCCTACACCCAAGCGTTCTAAAAAGGATAGATGCAGAGACAGTGGGTGTGCTTGATATGATTTTCCAAAATTCCTTAGATTCAGGAATGGTCCCATTAGATTGGAAGTTGACAAATGTTACACAACTTTTCAAGAAAGAGGGAAAACTACAGGCCAATTAGCCAAACATCAGTCTTTGGGAAAATGCTGGAATCTATTATTAAGGAAGTCTTAACAATGCACTTAGAAATGCATAGTATGATTAGAATGAGTCAACATGGATTTAGTAAGAGGAAATCCTGTTTGACACATTTATTAGAGTTTTTTGAGGATGTAACTAGTAGGGTAGATAAAGGGGAACCTAATAGATGTAATATACATGGATTTCCAAAAGGTATTCCATAATGTGCCACATGAAAGGTTAATAGCCAAGATAAGAGCTTGTGGAGTTGGTAGTAGTGTTTTAGCACGTGTAGAGGATTAGTTGATGGATAGTAAACAGAGAGTGGGCACAAATGGGACCTTTTCAAGTTGGCAGACAGTGAATAATGGAGTGCTGTAAGGATTAGTGCTGGGTGCTCAGATATTTATAATCTATGTTAATGACTTAGATGAAGAGACACAGAGTAGTGTACCTAAGCTTGATGAAGATGCCAAGCTAGGTGAGAAGGTAAACTATGGGACACAAGGAAGCTACAAGGAGATGTAGATAAGTTAGGTGATTAGGCAACAAGATGTCAATTGGAGTACACTTTAGGGAAGTATGTAGTTATTCACTTTGGTCATAAGAATAGAAAACCAGAATAATTTTTAAAAGGTGTGAAACTTGTAAGTGTTGATGTTCAAAGAGACTTGGGTGTGCTTGTACAAGGAATGCAGAAAGTTAGCATGCAGCTGCAGCAGGTAGTTAGGATGGCAAATAGCATGTTGGCCTTTACTGCAAGGAGATTGGAGTACAGGAATAAAGAAGTCTTGCTACAGCTGTAAAGGGCTTTGGTGAGACCACATCTGGAATATTGTGTGCAGTTTTTGTCTCCACATTTAAAAAAGTATAAACTTTCATTGGAGGTGGTATAGCAAAGGTTCATTAGATTGGACCCAGGGTTGAGGGGATTGTCCTAACATGAAAGGCTAAGTAATTGGACTTATATTCACTGGAGTTTAGAGGAATGAGAGGTGAACTCATTAAAACTTATAAAATTCTGAGGAGCTTTGAAAGGGCAGGCACCGGGAGATTGTTTCCGCCAGTTGGGGAAAACAGAGGCACAACCTCAGAATAAGAGACCCATCATTTAGAACTGAGATGAGGAGAATTTACTTCACTCCAAGTGTTGTGAATCTTTGGAATCCTCTATCCTAGGGGGTTGTGGATGCTCCATTCTTGAATACATTTAAGGCTGGGATAGACAGTGTTTTTGTTTTTCAGGGAATTAAGTGATATGGGGAGCAGGGAGAAAAGTGTAGTTGGATCCCAAGAACAGCTATGATCGTATTGAATGGCAGAGCAGGCTCAATGGGCCATATGGTTTACTCCTTCTCTTCTCCATAACACCCAGTTTTGCACCTGGTCTGACTGTTCCATCTGCTTCATTGATCTGGCCGTGTTGATTTATGTCCATGGCTGTTTTCAGCATGGGGAATACACCTTTAAATGTTTTCATTAAATAGTGCTGCAGTCATTGTTTTTTCTTTGTTCCCGCACTTGTCGGGATTTGGTGGTCTCCTGTTGTGGTTAGGGAATGGTTTTAATGTTCAACAATTCTGCAGAAAACCTTTAGAATGAATCATTTTGGCCAGTTAGTTGCTTTCCTAAGCTTGGAAAATCAAATTGAAGCTGATTTTTTGCTCTGACTTCTCTTTAAAGTTTATTTTTTCGTTTGCACACAGTCGCCATGTGTTATGACACCGACTCTGGATCTGGGCTGCAGTGTTCTTCAAGCCACGCTCGTTAAAACAATCAGTCTGCCAGAACTGCATGATCATTGCACTGAATTTAAAGGTTATTTCAACCTTTTTTTGTTGGAATTTGCTCACCCCTATGCGATCCAACTAGGCCCTTTGACTCTTCTTTCAATTGGGTCTCACAACGGACATTCACATGTTCTGGAGGAGTCTTCTAACACTGCACAGTGAATCTTTCTTCTGCCCTTCAGCTTCCATGCCTGTAATAGGGCTTTTTAAGTGATCTCCAGCTGTGTATTCAAAGTCTTCAAGTTAGGTGCACTTCTCTCAGGTCAGACTGCAGTTTCTTTACTTCTTCATACTTAGGGATTTTGGGGTCCTTCACCTGCTGCCACCATGTTGTAAGGTTGTATGTTGCCTTATAAAGAGTCTTTTAATGTTGAATAATAACTGTTTATTAATAACAAATAACTATATACATTTATATAGGAGACAGTCCCGACAAGGAGCTATCTTCATGCCAGCTTCTACTAGACTCACTAATACCCTCTATTACTCCCATGTAACTGTCTACATCATAATGTGGGCAGTACTATTTCCCCAGTCCCACATTAACCCCTACAGTCCCGAACACCCTAAATACTACAAAACACAATTTCTCTTTCAACAACACAACAACCATTCAGAAAATGAATGTTGGCTGTGCCAAATCATACTATAATTTTCCAAGTATCCAGTTACCATTTCCTTAGTAATGCATTTTTGCATATTCAGGCAAACTGGCCTGCAGTTCTCTGTCCACACAGTTAGTGGAATTTGAATTCCAAAGGCATCTGAAACTAAAACTCTAATGGTGACCATGAAACCATTGTTGATTGTCATAAAAACCCATGTGGTTTACTCATGTATTTTAGGGAAGGAAATCTGGCATCCTTAACTGGCCTGGCCTGCACATGGTTCCAGACCCATACCAATCTGGTTGACTCTTAAATGCCCTCTAAAATGGCCAAGCAAGTCACAGTTGTATGAAACCACGAAAAACAAGTCAATAAGGAGTGAAACCAGAAGGACGACCCAGATATCGATTTAATCATCGAAAATGACAAAGGTAAACTCAGCCCTGTCGACGCTACAAAGTCCTCCTTATGAACATCTGGGGGCTTGTGCCAAAATTGGGAGAGCCATCTCACAGAGTACAACTATATAAGCAACAGCCTGACTGTTATAGCACAGCCGATGGTAAATGCTGAACTTCTCAAATCCCAAAGGGAATGCTGGAACAACTGCCACAACTGTTTTGCAATTTGTATAAATTTCAAGATGCATACCTTGAATTCAGTAGTAATAAGACAACCAAGTCATATAGGTTTCTTACAAAACTAAATTAAACATTTATTAATAGAGTAAATGATTTTAAATACATACATAGATCTACAAACTACTACTATGATGACTTCTAAATCCCCTAGTTAATCTAACTCCCAGTTACACTTTCGTTAAGGCAACAGTAAGACACATAGATTTTAGAAGACGCATGCAAAGAAACATGATACTCTGAACAATCCAATTCAAAGTGAGTTTTCTTTACTTCAGTACTTTGTAGACAGCAGCTTGAGGTGTAGATACTGAAGGCTTTTCACACTTGTTATATCTTAGAATGCCCACCCCCTTACACACAGCCTTCACTCCTTTATATATATTTTCCCCTTTGAATGTAAATTTCAATTGTTTCACTATGTCTTTGGACTTTACCTTTCTAATAATAAAAATCTCTCATAGCACCAAGTTTACCAGCAATCTTTGGGAAAAATAAACACACTGGGCAGAATTTTACGTTCGTTGGTCAGGCAGGCCCGACCGAATCGACAGCGGGCGGGCAGCCGATTACTGCTAGCGAAACGGGCTGCGCCGCCATTTTCCGCAGGAAGGCCAATTAAGGCCCGCATTGTGGCTTTGCAACTCCCGTGGAGAACGGGAAAATAGTCATGGGGGCAGGTGGCCTTAGACTGCCGGTTCCAATAGGGAGCCGGCAGCCTGTATAAAGTGTGGCCAGGCAGCCTGCTTGAAGCAGTGCACCATGACCACTCAGAGAGGTAGAAATGCTCCAAGAAGGGCAGAGGAGGAGGAGGTGGAGGTGGAGGATGAGGGGAGCAGGCTGCAGGAGAGGCCAGCGGGGGGCCACTGTGCGCCCAGATTCTTGGAAGCATGCCGTGCTGTCCTCCTGGAGGAGGTGGGCCAGTGACGTGATGTTCTGTATCCTGAGGATGGGAGGAGTAGGGCCCCCCCATGTTACCAGCCAGGCGTGGGAGGAGGTGGGCAAGGCTGTAAGCGCCCATGATGTTGTCAGATATTCTGGCACACAGTGCCGAAAACACTTCAACGATTTGCTGCGCTCCAGACGAGTGAGTACCATGTCTACCTTGGCTATTTGAGGCAGGAGGCAGCCTTAGACTTTGCCCCCTCGCCCCCCCCCCAACCATGTATGGCTGCCATTACTGCATAGGGCATCTGTCACATGCTGGGTGGGCAAATGGGTACTGACAATGCTTACATCAGCCTTAGTGGTTAAGGAGAAGAAGGGCATTCTGTGCAGCATATGTTGGTTACTGTGGCATTTGGGTAGTTTGGGGGTAAGCTGCAGGGGAGGCCGATAGACACATACTCAGAACTCCAACACATATATTGATGGTAATGACATGGTTCAAGGGGTGCCTCAAGGTCTTTTGGGCAAGTCCCATCTGCTGGCATTGGCACCGGACCTATTTTATCCTCCTTTCCATGGGCGCTAGGACCCGTGTACTATTCAAAGTGAAGGACGCCAAATGTGTCCAAGGGGACTGTTGGGGGAGGGGTTTGGGACCAGCCATACTATCTTCTGGGGACTCAGCACCAGTAGTGTGGACAGGAGCTGCTGGAGGCCTCAGATGGCCCACTGTGGTTGGGATGCGGCACGGGCGTGCAGAGCACATGAGCGATCAGCCCCAATAAATCCTCTTATGTGTTTTGCAGGCAAAAAGTAACCACAATGCCTGGGAACGCCTGAGGACTGGCGGTGGGCACGCCCTCCTCCAGCGCCTCACACCCTTCGAGGAGTAGGCCATGGAGCTGGGAAGGAGGCAGGAGGCCAGGACAGCCGTGGGCGGAGAGGCTGGAGTCCAGCGGGCAGGTATTTGAGGTCCACAGTCCCATCCACTCTGTGTGCCCACCATCCAAACCACTGATGGTTGCTGCAATCGTTAATGCTGCAACAATGCTCATTGATTGACTGAGGCATTCTGACGCCTGGGTCATACAAGAGGGACCCTCGTTCCCTTGAGCAATAGCCTCTCTACCACCTTCCAAAGTCATCTTATCCCATTTTTGACCACCATTACCAGGGTCTAACATGCCATTGGATCGCCGTTGCAAACCCAAAGCCTTATTCCATTTTCGGGGGTTTGGGACCTCCTGCACCCTTTCAGCCAGTGCGCCCCACATTACTTTATCCAGAAGGTCACCAGCACCTCAGCTTTGAACTGCATGGCACTCAATTTAAATGTATGCCACCACGTTACTCATCCCTGCGCCAAGGGGAAATGTTGCCTTCTGCCCACCCGGGGTCTATGCCCCTCCTTACAGAATGAAAGGCAACAATGTGACCTTTCAATCTCCTGAGTTCGGTGGAAAATGACACAACTGCTTGAAATGATTCCTCAGCAGCGCAACCACCCAGGCAACAATGCATCCACATCAGATACCTATGCACTCTCCCCACTCCTCTGGTTCTTTACAAGCCATGTGCCATTCATGAGGCTATCTAACCAGCCTGTCTGCATGTGCACTTAATGTTTGGGGCCCATCTTGAATCATTTGGACCTCACCAATGTTCTTCTTTTAACAGTCTTTAAGGGTGAGCTACTTATGACGGTGGGGGGGAAAGGGTGAAAGGTTGAACTGAATGTACGCTAACTGATGCACTGTCCTTGTTGTTAATTTCAGCATCACCACCAGGGCGACCTGCATGCCCTCAACGCAGCCCCGCCTCCACACCTGAGGGGCAATATGTGCAAATTGCGGCACATCATTTCAGCCAGCCAGGCACCAGCACAGACACACACACCTCGGTGGGGACTTTACCGTCGGCTAGTGTCCTGGATCATAGTGGAGAGAGCACATCATGATCACTGGAGGAGATGGTAGGGTCAGAGAGTGCCAATGGCTCCAGCAGCTGGAGGGCTGAAGGGGAAGAGGCACAAGCTGAGTCCAGCACTGATGATGTGCCTCTGGAGTTGTTCCCATTGCAGCAGCTGCAGGACAGGCAGCAGGAAGTGTGTTTGCATTTGGCAGGGTTGCATGAGGGAATGGTTCAGTTGCTCTCTGCGATGGAGGAGTCTAGGCAGAGTGCACGTGAAGAATCTGTCCTCAGGGCAGAGCATCAGGATTCCTTCAATGAGAGATTGGCAACTCTCATAGAGAGGAGCTTCCACCAAATGGATCAAAATATGATTGGGTTACGCCCTGACCTGCAAACCCTCACAGCAGTATTGACCACGGGTGGTATTTTCCATTGTGGAAGATGTTGTGGACACCAAGCGCAGGCACTCGGTGCCCATGCATCTGCCATGAGCAGAGATGTAAATTTGGACATCCCATCGGCGCAGTAGCTGCCTGTCGTCGCTGCGAGCTCCTCTCAGGGTGCTCTGGATGAGGGCAGCAGCTCCTCCCTCCCTCTGCCAGTGACCATTGCATCCATTCAGGCTGCGACAACTGGGGAGATGCAAGTTGTGGAACTGGCCACTCCCTCCCAGGCAGGGCTAGCACAGGCTCCATGGGCCAGAGGACGACCGCCAAGGTTATCGAGCACAATAGGACACCAGAGTCAGCAGGCTGTCTCACAAGCCACTCCGAGCGATGGGGCGGCACCTAGACGTAGCACCCGGAAATGAAAACATAAGGCACTCCAAGGGTGTGTCACTGGTGATTTTGTGTTGACCTTAGAATAGGGACACCTTTTTGTAACATTGTCAGTAATCATGTGGGCTTTATTTGTGGATAGAATAAAGTCCACCTTTGTTAGCATGACTGAGCATCTTTTCATTGTGGTGCTTTTTTCATTTTCACATAATTATCATGAGTGTTAGATTGGAGATTGATGTTACTGTATTAAGGCCTTACTTGCAGCTGATCAGGTGGAAGAGATAGCACCTAAGTGCCACGTGTGGAAGTTCCAGGCAATGCTGCTCCTGCTGATCCATGTGTGTAGAGCTAGCTGAAGGTTCATTGGATTAAGTTGTCCCGGGTGTCCCTGCCTCCTTGGTGTAAACGCAGGTCATCGTTGTGGCTCTCATCATCGTCCTGTGCTTCCTCATCCTCTGAGACACTGCTGGATTCATCGTGTGCAGCCTCATCCAGGAAGCACTGAGGGTGGCAAGGGCACAGAATATACCCTGGGTGGGGGGCTTCAGTATCCATCACCAAGAGTGGCTCAGTAACACCATTACTGACTGAGCTGGCCAAGTCCTAAAATTGCCCAGGTATTGCAGGACAAATCTAACCTGACCCAATTACTGCCCCATCAGTCTACCCTTGATCATCAGTAAAGTAGTGGAAGGGGCCATCAACAGTATTATTAAGCGGCACATGCTTAGCAATAAGCTGCTCACTGGCGCTCAGTTTGGGTTCTGCCAGGATTACTCAGCTCTTGACCTCCTTACAGCTTGGTTCAAACAAGGACAGGAAGGTGAACTTCAGAGGTGAGGTGAGATTCACGGCAGGGGGAGGTGATGGTGTGGTGGTATTGTGCCTGGTTCAGAGAGTGGATATGACGCAGCTGCATTTAAAGCCCGGTGGTCTTCTGGCGTCAAGGGTGCACCAATATACTCTGGGTAGGGACTTCAATGTCCATCACCAAGAATGGTTTGGTAGCGCCAATACTGGCCAAGTCTTAAATGAAATAGCTGCTAGACTGGGACTGTGGCAGGTGGTGATGGAAACAACATGAGGGAAAAAAATATACTTGACCTCATCCTCCCCAACCTGCCTGTGGCAGATGCATCTGCCCATGACAGTATCGGTCAGACTGACCAACGCACAGTCGTTGTGGAGATGAAGTCCCGCGTTCACGTTGAGGATACTCTCCATCGTGTTGTGTGGCACTACCACTATGCTAGATGGGGTAGATTTCGAACAGATCTAGCAACTCAAGACTTGGCATCCATGAGGTGCAGTGGGCTATCAGCAGCAGCAGAATTGTACTCGAACACAATCTGTAACCTCATGGCCCAGCATATCCCCCACTCTACCTTTACCATCAAGCTAGGGGATCAACCCTGGTTCAATGAGTGCAGGAGGGCATGCCAGGAGCAACACCAGGTATACCTAAAATGATGTGTCAACCTGGTGAAGATATAACACAGGGCTACTTGCATGCCAAACAGTATAAGCAGCAAATGATAGACAGAGCTAAGTGATCCCACAACCAACAGATCAGATCTAAGCTCTGTAGTCTTGCCACATTCAGCCGTGCATTGTAGTGGACAATTAAACAACTTGTTGGAGGAGGAGGCTCCACAAATGTCCACATTCTCAATGATGGAGGAGCCCAGCACATCAGTGCAAAAGATAAGTATGAAGCATTTGCTACAATCTTCAGCCAGAAGTTCCAAGTGGATTATGCATCTTGGCCTCCCCAGGGATCCCCAGCATCACAGATGCCAGTCTTCAGCCAATTCGATTCACTCTACATGAAATCAAGAAACAGTTGAAGGCGCTGGATACTGCAAAGTCGATGGGCCCTGACAACATTCCGTCAATAGTACTGAAGACTTGTGCTCCAGACCTTGCCACACCCCTAGCCAAGCTGTTCCAGTGCAGCTACAACAATGGCAATGTGGAATATTGCCCAGGTATCTCCCGTACACAAAAAGCAGGACAAATTCAACCCAGCTAATTACCACCCAATCAGTCCACTCTTAAGCATCAGTATAGTCATAGAAGGGGTCATCAACAGTGCTATCAAGCAGCACCTGCTTAGCAATAACCTGCTAACTGATGCCCGGTTGGGTTCCACCAGGGCCATTCAGCTCCTGATCTCAGTATAGCCTTGGTTCAAACAAGGACAAAAGAGCTGAACTCCCCAGGTGAGGTGAGAGTGACTGCTGTTGACATCAAGTCTGCATTCGACTGAGTGTGGCATTCAAGGAGCCCTAGCAAATCTGGAGTCAATGGGAATCAGGGGGAAAACTCTCCAGTGGTTGGAATCATACCTAGCACAAAGAAAGATGGTTGTGGTTGTTGGAGGTCAGTCACCTCAATTCTAGGACATCACTGCAAGAGTTCTTCAGGGTAGTGCCCTAGGCCCAACCATCTTCAGCTGCTTCATCAATGACCTTCCTCCCGCCATAAGGTCAGAAGTGGGGATGTTCACTGATGATTGTACAATGTTCAGCACCATTCGCGACTTCTCAGATACTGAAGCAGTCCATGTCCAAATGCAGAAAGATGTGGACAATATCCAGGCTTGGAATGACAAGTGGCAAGTAACATTCATGCCACACAAGTGCCAGGTAATGACCATCTCCAACAAGAGAGATCCAACCATCACCTCTTGATGTTCGATGGCATTACTATTACTAAATCTCCCATATCCTGATTGATCAGGTATTGAACTGGACTAGCCATATAAATGCTGTGGCTAAAGAGCAGGCAAGAGGCTAGGAATCATGTGACAAGTAACTCACCTCCTGACTCCCCAAAACCTGTCTACCATCTAGAAGGCACAAGTCAGGTGTGTGATGGAATACTCCCCACTTGCCTGGATGAATGCAGCTCCCACAACACTCAAGAAGCTTGACACCATTCAAGACAAAGTGGCCCACTTGATTGGCACCCCATCCACAAACGTTCACTCCCTCCACCACCGACGCACAGTAGCAGCAGTGTGTACCATCTACAAGATGCACTGCAGCAATTCACCAAGGCTTCTTCGACAGCACCTTCCGAACTCACGACCACTACCATCTAGAAGAACAAAGACAGCAGACAGACGGGAACACCACCACTTGGAAGTTCCTCTCCAAGTCACTCATCATCTTGACCTGGAAATCTATTGCCATTCCTTCACTGTGGTTGGGTCAAACTCCTGGAACTTCCTTCCTAAAAGTACTTTGGTGTACCTACACCACATGGATTGTAGCGGTTCAAGCTGGCAGCTCATCACCACCTTCTCAAGGGCAACTATGGATGGGCAATAAATGCTGGCTCAGCCAACAAAGCCCACATCCCGTGAATGAATCTTTTGAAAAATTGCCCGGGAAGTTCAAGTTTCTGTTGGGCAATTGCCCTGCACTGGGAACCTTCCAAAAGTACAATATAAATTGTAAAATTTGGATGATTCTGGCTGTCTTACCCTGGAAAAGTTAGAAGAATTAAAAGCACTCCTAACTTCTGCGTAACTGTAATACTGACCCCCCCCCCCCCACAGAGCATACACACAGGGCTCCTCCAGTCCCCCAACCCTAATGGGATCCGCCCACCAACTAACCTCCATCCACCCCATAACCACCAGGGACTCCCCTGACTTCCCTGACCCCGCAAAGGACCCCTCTGAATAAGCCTCAATCTCCCATGGAACTCCTGACTGCCCATGGACCACCACCCCACCTCCCCCCCCACCCCCCGACTACCCTCCCCTTCCTCTCACTATTCACCCTGCTCTTCAGACTGACCAAATCCCTGACCACTTAACTTCCCCACTGACCACACCCTACAGATCACCTCCCACTGACAACACCCCACCTTCCCCCCCCACTGACCCCTGGCCCCCGCTGACCATCTGACCCACTGTACTGACCCCTTGACCCCTACCTCCCCATTGATCACCCAACACCCCTGTGCTGACCGCCTCCAGCGCTCCCCCACCAGCACTGACCCCCTGTTCTGGCGCCCTCCCAGCCTCTGACTCTGATTGCCACTCCACAAAAGTTACAGGCCCTAGTTACTAATTTAGTAAAGTAATCAAATAAATAAATAAGGTTAGATAGACATGGCAAGGCAGGGTGTGCGTCATGACTCCAACATGTGGGAGTCTGTGGAGTGCATTGCTGTATCTGCAGCTCATGTCTGCAGCTTTTATAAATTTAGCTCAGAGTTGCTGAGCTGAAGTCCGAGCTGCAGATGGAAGAGAGTTACCAAGGCACTTTGTTCCAGGAGGTAGTTGGGCCCCTTAGGTTAAGCAGAACTTTAGATTTGGTCAACAGTCAGGAGCAGGAGGCTGTGGCTGATTCAGACAGGTGAGGGGATCCAGCATGTAGTGATGGAACAGCATCCTGGTGCAGGATGCCATTCAAGTCTGGGGAATGAAAAGAATGTGGTAAGAGAATATCTATAGTTTAGGGCGCTTGATGCTGTTCTCTGCAGCTGCGACTGGGAGTTCTAAAGGCTGTGTTGCTAGCTGTCCTATATAAATAAGTACAACTTCATTAATTTGTTTATTATTAAAGTCAATATAAAGGTCAGAGATCTGGAGAGTGCCGGTACTTCTTTCTATCATTTCATATTATGCCTATTACTTCAGCTATTTAATCATTTCCTGTTTTTCCTCTAAGCATTTAATATCATTCTACCTATACTTTGTCTTGTGTTTATTTCCCTTCCCTTTGTTCTGATCCTATTTAAAGTGCCTGCATTTTTCATTTTTTCTAGACTAATAAGAGGTGCTGCTTTGCCTGTTCTCTCCATGGATGTTGATTGGCCTATTTCTAGTTTTTCTATTTTTGCTTTTCATTATTCCACTGGTCTAATTGCCAGTCTCTCCAAATGTGCTTTTTATAAATTGCTACTTGTCTATATTTTCGCTGCTCAGGCATAATGCCACATGAATTCCTTTTCTGTATTACTGGAACTTGCTTCCTAAAATCACTGTAGGTGCACCTACAGTAGATAGACTGCAGCAGATCAAGAAGGAGGCTCACCGTTTTTTTTTAAGGGCAATTAGAGATGGGAAACAGATGCTGACTTTGCCAGTGACACCCCGCATCCCATGAAAGAATAAATAAACAAAATCAGCTGAACAACATTCAACATTCAACCTCTGCATAGCCTCCCCTTTCAAAAGCCTGGATCAATTCCCTGTCCCTAGTCAAGGTCAGGGAACTTTTGTGGGTATTGGACAGAATGGTTGAAGTCTAGGACTAGAGTCATAGGCCTGAATTTTCCCGTTGGCAATTTGGGGGCGGGGCCTGCTCGCCGACGGGAAAATGACGCGGGATGATGTCAGGAGGAACTGTTTAAATCTTTGGGAAGGCGGGCGGATAGCGAAATCAGCTGTCCACCTGCCGACCTGTCAATGGCCAACTGAGGCCATTGATAGAGAAATTAAGATAATCAAAGACCTAGTGGTCTAACCTTAAGGCTGGCGGGCAGGCCAGGAGCCCCAGTGGGCTTCTGATAATACATGCAAACTCATCTACTGGAGGGATGAGGTTTCATGTCCGTTTTTTACAAACTTTAATACATTTTATGTGATATTTATTAACATTCCCATCTCATGTGACATTATCACATGAGGGGAACATGTTAATAATTTTTTAATTTCTCTATTTTTAAAGTTTTTTGTACTGTCAGTAATCTCGCTGAGATAGCATTTTGTCTCAGGGAGCAGTGCGCTCTTTGACAGCTGGGGTGTTCCTCCCCCCACCCCGCACAGGAAGCGCATGGCGCTTCCAGTCGGGCAGGCCGTTGGCCGGGCGTTAATTGGCCTGCCTGCTCGAAATGGCGGCTGGCCCCTTTTCAGTGGCGGGGATCAGCTGTACGCCCGCAGCTGAGCCGGTGGGGCCCTCACCCCCACCAAGGGAAAAATTCTGCCCATAGTTTAAAAATTAGAGCCAGGAGGCCTGTTTATAATTTTTAAGCTGCGCTCCCTAGCCCTAGACACCCAACTAGCAGAAAGAGTGATTAGCAATCTCCTCCAACTGGTTCCCTTAATATCTTGAAAAGTTTAGACAAATAACCCCTTAATTTTACAAATTCTGGGGAATACAACCCTACCTTGTATAATCTCTCCTCATAATTTAACCCTTGGAGCCTAGGTATCATTCTGGTAAATCTACCTTGCACTCCCTCCAGACCATTACGTTTTTCCTAAGGTACAGTGCCCAGAGCTGCTCATTGTGCTCCAGCTGTGGTCTGACCAAAAGTGGAATAGTTGAAACTTAACTTCTAGCCCCTTGTAATCTAGCCCCCTAGATAAAGAGGGCCAAACTCCATTAGCTTTTTGACTATTTTCTGCCCAGTTTTTGAAATTTTAATGATCTAAGTACCTGGACCCCTTAGCCTCTCTTGACCTCCACTGTTTCTAACATTTCGTCAATTAGAAAACACCCTATTCTATCCCTTTTAGGTCCAAAGTGGATGACTTCACATTTGCTGATATTGAATTCCGTTTGCCACAATTTTTCCCATTCACTTAACCATCATTATCTCTTTGTAATGTTGGGCCTGAATTTTCTCAGAGTGGCAGTCAGGGTTGGATTGCCACTCTGCTCCTAGTTCTTCATCTTAATTTTTTTTCAATCTTATCTGGCCCGACATTCCGACTCAGGCCGGGTAAGATGTGGGCAGTGCAGCGTGCCCCCAGGGCCTAGCATCGAGTGCAGCTTTGAGTTGGATGCAAGGAGGGACCCCCACCACATTTTTCTATGGCACTAGCTGGGTCAGTCTCGGTGGGGGGGATCGGTCTTTGGGTCTTGGTGGGGGTGGTTTGGGCCTCTGGTCTTGGGGGAAGGTGGAGGGGGTGGCTCGGGTCTCAGATGGTCGGGCCTTGGGCCTCAGAAGGTGTCAGGTTGGGCTTTGGTGGTGGGGGTGGAGACAGGCTGGGCTTCGGGGTGGGGGCTTGGTTGGGGGGTTGGGTTGGGTCGGGGCCTCAGGAGGGATGTTGGGTAGAGCTTTGAAGGGGTATTGGTTTGGGTCAAATCTTGGAGGGGCTTGGGGTTGGGTCAGGACTTGGGGAGGCATGTCATGTCGGGTCGGGTCTCGGCAGGGGCTGGTTCAGGCCTTGGGTGGTGGGTGGTGTTGTCAGGTCAGGTCGGGCTTTGAGGTGGACGTAAGGAGAGAGTTGGGTTGGGCTTGGGTCGGAGGCATTGGGGGAGACCCCTGGGGTCTTAGTTGGTAGTTGGCGGTGACTCTTGGGGATTCGAGGTTTGGGGAGAGTATCTGAGGGGAGTCGGTATGGGTCTGTGCAATAGTTACCTATTTTTACCTAATTTTATGTCCTGTAGGTGGGTGTGCACCCAACCCGATTGGATGTAAAATCGTGCTAGGAGACATGGGGGAGTGTCCCAAAGTCATCCAGTGCTCGCGCAATATTTCGCTGGGAGGGCATGCGCAAAAGTCAGAAGCGTGCCCACCAACAATTAAGAGGGAAATTAAGCCCATTAATGGGGCAATTGTCTCTGATTTTTCATGACCTGTCCAACCTTATGGTTGGCGGACCGGTGATTCAGCTTTGCATTTATCATCAAACCTCATTCAAGGGCAGAATGAGGTTTCCATTATTAAATAAAATGAAAATAAAAATCTGTGGACAGCATCTATATGTTCAGGTGCCTGATTGTGATGCTTGGACATTTTTTTCCTGATCTTCAAAACTTTATTTCATAGTTTTCGGGTTTGCAGCTCCATGAGGCAGCTCTCTTCTTGCAGCGCTTGCCCACGGAAATGTCATCGTCCACCCTCCTCCCATCCTCACCCCAGCAGCAGTGATTTCAGCACGCATTTCATGCTGGCTAGCTGTTAATTGGCCAGCCAGCATGAAATCGCAGTCAGCAGTCCCTTTCCCGACCGCTTCCAGGCCCACCAATCGTGCCTGACCACCGAGCCGAAAATTCAGGCCAGAAGTTAGAGGAGGTTTTAATTCTTCGAACTTTTTCTTGGTAACTATTGATATAACCCAATCGGAATCATCTGAAATTTGCAATTTAAATTGTATTTTCGGATGGTTCCCGGTGCAGGGCAATTGTCCAGGGATGGTTTGCACTTCTGGGCATTTGTCATGCAAACCTTACTTGTGAACTTCTGAAGGAGGGGTTCCCTCATGCATCTTTGTGGAACCCCCCAATACGACAATGCCCTGGAACTTGGAAGTTACGGCCTGTTCTGCTTTCATCTACATTTCTTTACCATGCCACAATTCTTTGTGTCATTGGCAAAGTTGGATATGTAGCTTTCTATCATCTAAATCATTAATAAATATGGTGAAGATTTGAGGCAGAGATTGTCATTTAAAAAAGGCAAATTAATAACAGTTGACTGATAGCTTAACATAAAAACAGATTTGATTACCACATGAATGAGAAATTCAAATTATATAACATACACAAGAAAAGTTGTTGTCGCTTTAATATCATGCCAGACACCTGAAAGCAAAATTTTAAAATGTAAATGAAGATATGTACCCACTCTTATAAAATATTGTTTGGTTTGAAACCTCTAAGGGGACTCTGAATCTAAACTTTTGGATTGATTATTATTGATACAAAATAATATCCCAGGACAAGCGCGATGTGAACCATTTTACATAAAACAGCAAGTAAAAGAAATAATAAATATTGTAATTTGATCCATATACAATTATATATAAATAATGTACTGGGTATCTGCAAGCATTACTAATTAGAGTTCTGCTTCAACTGGTGAAAATATACTGTTTTATGAAAACTGAATTTCTGGTATATATCATGAGCATAGATGCTTTTATACAAGACTTTACTGTGTATAGGTTGTCAGACCAATATCTCCAACAGTAATAGGGTACATACACAAGATATTTGTAAACTGGAAATGATATGCCAAATTCTGTGCTTCTTGTCTGTATTAATTTTATTTACATGTTTAAATGTTTCATCAGGGAACACAGCAAATGTAATATTATAGATTAAAACTAAATTGTGAGGAGTGTGTAGCGGTTTGAATACCAAACTATTTCCAAACTTACAAAGAAGTCATAAACCCACCATATCAATGCAGCTAAACCAATAATTGGAACTTAATTCATGAGCATTAAAATAGCTTTCAAAATGTTTTGACCCAGCTTATCAATCTTGTGCATTTGGGAGGCAGCTGAGTAAACTTAAAGCACAATAACATCGTAGCTATGTTACAGGACCAGTAACCCTGAGGCCTTTGGTTAATAATCAGGAAACACAAGTTCACATCTCACAACAGCAATTGAGGAATTTAGATTGGCTCATTAAATAAATCTGGAATAAAAAGCTAGTTTCAGTAAAGGTGACCATCCACTCCTAGATTGTCATAGAAACATAACTGGCTGATGTACTTTACAGATAAAAAACCTGCCATCCTTATCCGGTCTAGTCTATATGTGACTTTACACAGAGCAATGTGGTTGACTCTTAACTGCCCACTAAGATGGCCCAGCAAGTCACTCAGTTGTATTGAAAAAAAACACTAGCACTTGGGAGTACCTTCACCACACAGTTTGCAGCAGTTGAAGAAGGCAGCTCACCACCACCTTCTCAAGGGCAATTAGAGTTAGGCAATTGTGCTGGCCTCCAGCGATGCACATATCCTGTGAATAAATACATTTTTAAAAAGCCTATAAAGCAGTGCACTTTATTACTAGAAATTTGAACTACCAACATTTGTACAAAGCTTTTTGATAGAAAACCTTCTTCAATGATAATGTTAATCCTTTTATTGTTAGATTGTCAAAAGGAGGAATGTTGTCTCCGCAGCCAATTATTATTACCTGTATAGTTTAACAACAGTGAACCATTTCTGATGGTATCATGATTTCAGTAAAAGTATAGATTGGTAATTGACAAGCTAATTCTATTAGGCTAATGTTGTTGCTTATCTAATTCTGAATTCGGAAGCAAATTCATATAATTTAATTTCAGCTTTCTGATTAAACTGTTAATGCAATTTGTACAGACAATTGTCACTTTAGATTATAACTTCATCTGTTCATATTATCCCTACAGATAGATTTTCCATTCAAGCTTTGCTGCATTAGAGCTGTTTTCCAGTCACAGTGTATAACTAGAAAGCCATCTGTCATAGTTGGATTTGGTCACTTAGGAGCGTTTTATGTTAGGAAAGTCTTGCCTAGAGATTTGAAGCTAAATGATTTTCAGTTGACGATAAGGGCATTTTTTTGGTCATTTTGCCAATGGAAATCTGAAACAATGATAACAGTAAACATAGCTAGATTTAGTCAGATTTTATGAAAAAGACACAGCAGGTTTTATAGCCCAGCTGAAGTTGTCAGAAATTGAGAGTAATATCGCAAAGGAGTCTTAAAGCAGGCATTACGCCCCTCATCAGCCAGCTTGAATGTCTGAAAAATGGCCCAACCTAGTATTGGATTTATCAGTTCATGTACACGGAATGCATTGGAAAATCAAAAAAGAGCCTGAACTATCTGAATAAATGTAAAACCCTTTCCAATTGTTTCCTTGAAACTCAATACTTGAAATCTATGGACGGAATCATCCCAGATTTTTTATGAGACTATTATTGTTTGTGGTAGTGGGCGGGAAAAAGGGTGTTTTTCCCATTGCCCGCGATGGCGGCTTTTCACGTCATATTGTCTGCTTTCCACCTCATTAATTATGTAGCCACAGGAAACATGCTGTCTCACTGGCGGGCGTCCTCTGAATCGCCCACCACGCCGTTACCTCACTGTTAACTCACTCCAGGTGCCATATCTAAACTGCAGCTGCGCGCACAGTTCTCAATGCTTGCAGCCCAGGATGGTTCCAGTGAAGACATGGCCCTGAAAACCAAGAAGAGTTAAGTGACCCGTCATTGGACTGCCTTTTGGAGGCCCAACGCGATGTCCTCCATCCCGGCTCTGGCCGCAGGAGGTCCAGTAATCTCACCACTCCGGCTTGGGATGCAGTAGCAGTGGTGGTCAGTGCCGATGCTGCACAGAAGAGGTTGGCCATCCAGTGCAGAAAGAGGATGAATGATCTCATCTGTGCCCGCAGTGTAAGGCAACCATCTCATCACTCTAAACACACACTCACAAGGCCATCTCACATTCACTGGCATCTCACTCACTGCCAGCTCAAGGGACATCATCACTCACTCTCTCATACACGCCTTCACATCTCCATCTGGCCCCATCTCCGCTGGAGACTACCTCCTCAGCCCTCACCATCTTGAGGCCACTTACACAGATCAACATGTGCCCACACACACCCTGGGATACTCCCCTTCCCCAGTATAGCCCTTACCCTGAAGCCTCTTCTCTTGCCTGAGGCTACTCCCCCCCCCTTCCCCAAGCAAGCCCTAGCCCTTCAGCTGTTGAAAAGCCACTCCCGCCTTACGGCTGGTCTGGTAGGTAGAGACTTGCCTGTGAGCCCCCCTAAAGGTGATGTGGTGCTGCCTGTGAAGCCTGGCGTTGATGACCGCGAGTGCTGCCTGAAGAAAGATAGGCAAACGAACCTCAAAGCCCCAAGTGAAGTGCAGCTCGCCAGGTGCATGTCACTTATGTACAGTTGTGAAAGACGTGGCTGCACAATCACGCCGACGTGCCTGGATGATCCCTGCTGGAAGTTGAACATTCATCCATTTTACTAATTTCTAGCAGATATTTTTTATAACAGTTGTTAGCCTTACCACCATTTATTTTAATGTATCATGACCACTTTTACAGTGAGATTGTAATTCCAAAGGTTTGCAAAATAAGCAATAAGTGAAAATGGCGAGTACTTGCTGCTCACACTGTAATGCTCAAAATAATCACTGGAGGGCAGCATACAATAAGTATATCACACTGATGTCAACATTTGGAATTTGAAAGCTCTCCTATGTCAGGCAGTTTATAGAATCATAGTTAAGTGAATCTTGTTTGCGAATCATGATGTTTTGTTGAAGCTCTATTTAAAGCGAGTGAAACACTTTTCACTTAAAATGATTGGATTCATTAATTCCCATTTAGATTTTTTTCTGATTATATATAACACTTTTAATGAGAAGGGAATGAGATTTTTAAAGGCAGTAAAAAGCTTAGGTCATCACCAAATCAATGTTTATTTTTAATGGCAAACAGTTGTTTCATGATGTATTTATTTAGAAAAATGGCTGTGTTTTCATTCATAAGATAAATGTTTAGTGAGCTTATTATTTAAATACCCAAATCTTGTTAACTTGACAGCTTCATTAGCAGTGAACTTCTGCTCCAAGTTTCACAATGATATAATCATTTAAATAAAAACTACTATCCAACACTACATGTACTGTCTTTGCAATTAATTCTGAAAATATTTACAATGGAGACTTAGAAGGTAACATTAAAGTTAAAACACTGAAATCTGCTTCAGAGGTAGAGATAATGTATTGTCATAAACATGGTATTGGCATTAAGACCGAATCTACAATTCTGAATCCCGGTATTTCTATGGTACATAATGCTGTTTTAAACCAATATGCTTTGGTCTAGAATAAAGCTCCAATCTTTCTATGAGCACTTCTGAAGAATTAAATTGCAGATCCATCACATTGTTACGTTGGACTTTGGCCATAGTATATTCCATTGTGAATCAGGTGACTACACATTCTAGAACTTATTTTCTCACATATGACAAATAATGGACAGTTCAGTTTTTATGTTACAATGATTCTGTTCCTATGAAATGCTTTACCCAATGTAAATTTTTTCAGTTATTGAGACTTCAAAATCAACTGGGTATGGGGTGGATTAGAATTTGGGACTGATGAAATAAAATTAAAACTGTCAATTAATTTAGCTCAGTGTCACTTGATCAAAAATAACAACAGTCCATACCCATACTGATAATAATGCTTCCTATTAATATTTTTATTGATGTAAGTAACACAGCTTTAAGCTTAAGTAATATTGAAGTAATTAAGTAATATAGTTGTGGCAAATTGAATTTTGTCTTGGTTCCCGGAGCTGGATTTTTTTTACCTTATAATATTTCTGCAATGCCAGTAACAACAAGCCTGTGTTTGTGCTGTCAGGGGACCGAGAGGCTGATGGGGTGAGGGTTACCGAACATGAAGGCAGAGGAGGGGAAACACCCAAGGTTAAAAGGGGGCTGCTGATGGAGGTGCACCGCTCCTACCACCGCCCCCCACCTTCCCGCCTGAGGCTTGAATCTAATTTCTTTCTGGGCTTCACCCATACCCAGAACACTTCCTGCCAGCCTGAAAATTGAGGCTGGGTGGAAAGGGCCCTTAAGTGATCAATAATTGGCCACTTGAGGGCCTCAACTGGGGTAAGAACGGGCTGGCCGGCCGAGGCCTTGTCTGCCCCAGCATAAAATTGAAGAGAGGTCAGGGTGGGTGGGAACACAGCGGGAAGCCCATCTGAGAAACTTTATGCTCACCCCCAAACCCCCCACCTGCATCCCCCCACCCCCCCGGCATGCGCCCGTCCCGCCCCCCACCACCCCCCCCCAACCTACAAAGCCGTCAATGGTGGAGCATAAAATCCTGCCCCAGAGTTTAGAAGAATGAGAGGTGATTTCATTGAAACAAATAACGTTCTGAGAGGGCATGACAGGCAAGGTGCTGAGAGGCTGTTTTCCCTGGCCGGGGTGTCTAGAACTCTGGATGCATAATCTCTGGATAAGAAGTTGGCCTCTCAGGTATGAGATGAAGAGAAATACTTAGCTCAGTGTGAATCTTTGGAATTCTCTGACCCAGTAGGCTATGGATGCTCCATCACTGAGTAAATTCAAGGCTGAAATCTATAGTTTTTTGGACCCTAAGGGAGTCAAGGTAAATGGGGACAAGACAGGAAAGTGAAGTTAACTTTGGCAGGAGTGGGAAATGTCACTGGTGGGATGGGCTGTAAAATTCCACCTCATGTTCTTACACATGAGCCCTGTAAGTAAAAATCTGGCAGCCAAAGCTATGGATAATACCTTTGAAAAATGTAGTTAAAAAAGCATCTATTACAAGTCAAAAGATAATTTCCACTTCAGACATTCATCTTCAAAAATTAGGTCGCCCTTGCAATGCTACTTTTCTTGTTAGCCTAAAAATTTTATACGAGCTAACATAAGGTACAGCAAGAATCACAAGCTATTGCACCACACACTAATAACCATTACAACGTTGTAAAATAAAATAAAAATTGTTCCTCTTTTAGAATCCTGAGGCTTACTGTAAGCGTTAACTGGAAGCTTTTGAGTGTACAGAATGGGTGGAGGTCCATACTCCCCCAGCAAATGTGACTGAAAGATGTCTGCTATTGCGTGGAAGTGATATAGCTCAACATGGGATGGAAATTATCTTCCTTCAGAAACAGAAATCCTACTTATATATTGGGAGTTGCAAATTCATATCAGAACTGAGAGGCTTAAGACATATGATTAAATATTGCTGCAATTAATTAATCACATTTAAACTTGTAGTCAATGCATAGTTAATGCTTCCTTTGGGATGTTGAGACTTTTACAGTTTGCATACTTTCCATAATTCTAACGGTTTGTATCTTAAGCTTTAGGTATAACCAACAATCCTTCACTTATATTGGAGAAAGCAAAATATAAGTATAAGAAAGCTTGAGGAGGGTCATCCCAACATTAAGGGCAGAAAAGTGATGGGTCGCTTGTGGGTACGAGTCACCAGATGAAAACCCAACTTGTTGGATTTATGTTGGAGATGCACTAGGAGCAGGTGGTCCATAAAGGAAAATCCAGAAGTGCAGCGCATCTGTCAATGGCTTTTTAAAAAACCCTAGCCATTTCATTAACATATGATTTCCGGATTTCCTGACACATTAGCTGATGACTTACATAAGGCAATTTCAACTCCATATTTCAAAGGGACATTCCAAACATGTAAGTTGAAGCAATTAAAGGTGGGAAGGAAACAGAAACAAGCCTTAGCATGTAAGGTTGTATGTCAAAAGCTGTACTCCACTTAAGTGACACCTCCCAGAATGTGGTGCCGTGGCCTTTGAAAGTCAAAGAGGTATAGTATTCCCAAGCAACAGGAGGAAGAAGTCGACTCAGAAGATGAAGAAGACATGGCATGTTGGAAATGTCACAAGAGGTCAGCAACCAGGAGTGTGGTGCCAAGTGTGGTGCCACAGTCCTGGATACAATGCAGAAAGTGTCTCAGTGCCGCAAACAGGACAGGAAAGGTGAGAGCAATGGCACATTCACCAATGACCTAATGCGTTTTATCATACTACTCCCTTGGTCTGCCTTCTCAAGACTATTCCAGCATAATACTCCTCACACCAACCTACCTTGCAGCCACGCTGACCACTATCTGTCTGTGCATTTCCTCATATCCCAAATCGTCCAAAAACTACTGTCACTCACCTTCACCTTTATGCAATGCTAGACCTCTCCACCTGAGTCACCTTCAGCAAATTCTCTTCATCCACCCATTCAAACATGCCATTTATTGCTTTCACTCATAGGTCTCTTCTTTTCCTCCCTGCAGGAGGAAAGCACAAAACACCAAAGAATCGGAGATGTCCCTCCAGCCATCTCACAGTTAAGAAGTGCAGAGGAGATAGGATCTGGAAATCCAACCGTTACATGGCATATACCATGTACTCATGTTAACTTGATGTTAACAATCACTGAAACATGATCATATGCATAATGGTAACTTCAATCACCTTACTTGGACAGTACTTATTCACGTCTTTCACATGGCCTTCAAGCATCTCGCAGGAGGTAGTCCTGTTATTGATGACAATGCCTCAGAGGAGGAGCTCACTCCTTCTGGGAGTGCTTCATCGCAGGATTCATGCAGACCATGCATTAGCTCAGATACTCACACTTCATTGGAAGCAGATAGTTGGGTTTTCAAGTGGTGACTCGTACATCACAAATGAGCAAGACAAGAAGGCAGAGGTAGGGACAGCAGTGGAGTGCCTGCATCAGATGGCACAGAACATTCCAAGCTCTGCTCAGCTGGATGCAGATGCTGTCCCTCAAGAGCTGTCAATGAGCAGGACTTCTGGAACAGCAGCACAGAATGTGCAGTACACTGGCAGGTTCCAGTCATACTGTGCACAGTTGCAGAGGGATTAGAGCTCGCCTGTCTCAATCATGGGTATGATGTTGCAGGTTTTTGTAATGATGTTTTCATCCATAGAAAAAGGGGCCACCTGCATGCAATATCAAATGCAGCAATATTGTAGGTCTTCACCAATGGCTTGCACACTATGATTACCACGTAAAATAGGGTGTCTGCTACCCCAACATTGAAAGTGCTCCACTGATCTTCAGTAAAGTGTTCTCCAGTTCATTGCTGGCAGGAGAGTACAGATGGACCATGAGCGGAATGATAGTCAAAGGGGACATGGAAATTGGACCTTGGCTCAAAGCATTTCCAGTTCTCATTGGTTGTCCTCTCCTCCCACCCCTCAGTTTATACCCCACATGCTGCCTCGTGCCCCCATGGCCCAAGCACAGATGCAGATGGAGTAGTCTTTGTCTTCAAAACCAAAAGCCAGATATGTCAGCCAAGAGCATCTCACTTGTCAAAGCAGCAACCTGAGCTGCCTGCTGGTAGGTACGTGGCCTTCAGTTGTGTGATGATGAATGGGAAGACATGAATTGATATCGAGCAATGAGGGGGTGTGAAAGGGAGGCTTGGTCGTTAATATTAATGGTTTGAGTTATTGCATATGGTTGTTAAATGGATGCACTGATGAAATTTAAATTGCAATATTAAAGGTATCCTGGCACACTGCTGGTGGTGCATTGCCTGCAATGCTTTTCATCTCCTCCCCCTGCCACTGCTCCTCTCCCTCTTCAAAATCACCCAAAGAAGCTGTGTACTCCACGCCTTGTTCCTCCTGTAAGTCCAAACCTCATTGTTGCACAATGTTGTACAGAGCACAGCACACCATGACCATTCATGTAAACAGGCAAATTAGGAGCAGGAGTAGGCAACTGGGCCCCTCGAGCCATTAGATCATGGCTGATCTAATTTTAACCTCAACTTCACATTCCTACCTACCCTGATAACCTTTCATCTTACTTTCTTATCAAGAATCTATTTACTTCTGCCTTAAAGATAGTCAAAGACTCTGCCTCAACCACCTTTTGAGGAAGAGAATTCCAAAGTCTCACTACCCACTGAAAGAAAAATTTTATTGTCATCATTGTCTTAAATGGACAACTGCTTGGCCAGGGTTTTCTATGCCCGCTGGCATTGCGTGTGCTCAGCCACAGACAATGTGGCAAGAAACTTTAAAATAAAAATAAAACAATAAAGATTTAAAAAACAATAAAAATAAAATAATTTAAACAAGCATCTAAAACACATACCTTTGTAGTTAAGAATCATATAGCCTTTAGTTGTCAGTGGTACTAGCATTCAATAAACACAGTAAATTGTAGCATAAATAAGAAGAAAGTAATTAAAGTAAATTAACTAAATAACATAAGTTGGAATGGTGGGATAGGTGTTATGTTGCAGCTATGGGATGTAGGAGCCTTTGGACACCAAGGTGATCCATGACAAACACATCTGCATAAGTGTAAGCAGCTTGAGGAATTCCGGATCAGGATTATTGATCTGAAGGCTGAAATGCAGACACTGCGCAACAAAAGGGAGGGGATAAATACCTGGATACTTTGACCCAGAAGACAGTCACATCTCTTAGAAGAGGGTCACCTGTTTTGGTCACCAGTGAGGGACAGGAGGATGTGACTGTCAGTGAGGCAGTTAATGGGACAGAGCAGACAGTAGTGGAGGAGCCTCAGACTTCGCAGTTGTCAAACAGGGTTAAGGCGCTCACAACCTGTGTGGATGAAAGCGAGGTCTGCAAGGTGGATGAGCTGACTGGCCATGATGCTGTGGTACAGGAAGCCGTTCAAGCAGGGGGAGCAAAAAGGAATGTAGTGATAGTATGGAATAATATAGTGAGGGGGATTGACACTTTTCTCTGCAGCAAAGAGTGAGAGTCCAGACAGCTGTGTTGCCTGCCTAGTGTCAGGGTTCAGGACATCTGCTCAGGACTGGAGAGGAACTTGCAGTCGGGGGGGATCCAGTTGTCACGGTCCTTGTAGGTGCCAATGACATAGGCAGAACTAGGAACGAGGTTCTGCAAAGCCAGTATGAGGAGCTAGGTACCAAATTAAGAAGCAGAATCTCAAAAGAAATAATCTCTGGATTCTTACCTGAGCCACATGCAAATTGGCACAGGGCAAATAGAATTAGAGAGATGAATGCATGGCTTAAAGACTGGTGTGGGAGAAGTGGGTTCCAGTTCGTGGGGTACTGGCATCAGCACTGGGGAAAGTGGGGGCTGTATTATTGGGATGATCTACACCTGAATCACACTGGAACGGGTGTCCTTGCAAATCACATAACTAGGGAAGTGGAGAGGGCTTTAAACTAAACAAGAGGGGTAAGGGAACAAGCTTGGGTAGGGATAGCAATTCAAGGTGTAGAATCAAGACAGGAGAGCAAAATAGTAATATGAGAAATGAGGGTCAGAGAATGGCAAGAAGGGACAGAGATAAAAAAAACCTAAGAATAAATCAACAGTCAATACTAGATGTTACAGAAGTAACAAAAAGACAAAACTGAAAGCTCTCTATCTGAATGTGCGTCGCATTCATAGCAAAGTAAATGAATTGATGGCCCTCTCATTAAGCTATTAATGTATATAATGTTATTGGATTTTTTTTTAAATAGAGGTTTAGTCGGTGGGTATGTCTGTGTGTTTTAATTGGATTAAAGCCAGCTAGTCTGGGTGCTTTTATGTTAATAGTTTTGAGATATAAACAGAGAGGTAAAGGTACATTTGCATTTTTTGGAATAGATCAAGAGTGGGAGTGAAATCTTGCACCTAGCTAGGAGACACCAATCAATGCTTATATTACTAATAAAATTGGTATTATGAAAGGGGTTTTATTGTTAGAAGAGGTGGAGTTCAAAGGGCTTGATGATACAATGAGAATTTACATTCAAAGAGAAGTCCTGGATAAAACAGAAGGGAGTTTTTGTGTGTGCAGGGCAGAGGTATGTAACATCAAAGCAGCTGTAAGCCTACAACTGTTTGCAAAGGAACCAAAGTGAAAGGAACCTCATTTTGAATTTGTAAGGTGAAAATGCTTTGTTTGGTGTCTGCTTAAAGTCTATGGGTTGTTCTTGCCTTAGTGGAGCTTGGGAATTTGTTTAAAAGCTATGATAGCAGTAAATTGTAGCCATGTGTATATGTTTAACTTGTCTAAATTAATAAATGTCTCTTGTAGTTTGATATAAAAACCTCTCTAGTTTTACAATTTCTAATTTCCTTTCCTGTTTTCTTTCTCTCTCCTGCCTTTCTACCTGTTCCCTTTTAAAAAACATTTCTCTGTCCTTTGCTTCTAATTCAAGCTTTTTCAGTTCCTTTACCTATTCAAATTCAAGTGTCTTCATTTGTAACTGAAGTCTCACTATCTCCATCTGTGACTCACTGCTGTCAGCTTTCACTTCTAACTGTGGATACTGTGCTACACGTTTAATTATACCTGATTTCCTAGCACCCCTAGGTAACCCCAATTTTAACTTATCTGCCAACTCTGTTAACTTACTTTTGGTTATTTTTCCCAACCCAATCAAAGTTATATCTTGGCAATTGGACCTCTGGTGGTCCAATTCCTGAACTTAGAGCTGCATCTTAAACATACCACTTGAAAATATAGATTATGACAGTTGTTTAAAGTTTCCCTCTGGGATTTTAAATAACTCAGCCTTTAACAGCTACTGTGTCATAACAACTGGAGGCTCTTGCGGAATAAAAATATTTCTAATTCCTTGATTGGTTTGGAATTGGTGAATCTTAAGGTTATGAGTACAAAAAGCACTTTGAATTCAGGAGTTGGTGAGGTATTTTAAAAGTGGTGAGACTGCAAGCCAGCTTTGGCAATTGCTAAGGCTTGTCTAGGAGTAGAAGATATAATTCTGATTGGGTTGGAAAAAATAACCAAAAGTAAGTTAACAGAGTTGGCAGTTATGTTAAAATTGGGGTTACCTGAGGGTGCTAAGAAATCAGATATAATTAAACATATCGCACAGTATCTACAGTTAGAAGTGAAAGCTGACACCAGTGAGTCACAACTGGAGGTAGTGAGACATTGGTTACAAATGAAGACACTTGAACTTGCACAGGCAAAGGAACTGAAAAAGCTTGAATTAGAAGCAAAGGACAGAGAAATGGCTTTTAAAAGGGAACAAGTAAAATGGCAGGAGAGAGAAAGAAAACAGGAAAGGGAATTAGAAATTGTGAAGGTAGAGGAGGAGGAAAGAGAAAAAGAGAGAGAGAGAAAATTCCAACTGAAAAATGTTAGCAGTTAAAAGAGAGATGCCAGGAGGTGAGGAAGAACTTATCTCCAGAGTAGAACTCAGTGGGGGGATGTTTAAATTTGCATTAGATCTTCCAATGTTTGAGGAAAAAGATGTTGAAGCATTCTTTATTTCATTTGAGAAGCTAGCTAAACAGATGAAATGACCACAGAAAATCTGGATGTTATTATTACAGTCTAAGTTAGTGAGTAGGGCACATGAGGTATATGTTTTGCTATCAGAAGAAATGTCAGTGAATTATGATGCAGTGAAAAGGCTATTTTGAGTGCATATGAATTGGTACCTGAAGCATACAGGCAGAAATTTAGGAATATGAGAAAACAGCCTGGGCAAACTTATATTAAGTTTGAAAAAATAAAACACAATAATTTTGACAGGTGGATATGGGCATTAAAAATAGAGACAACAGATGCAGCTCTTAGGGAAGTAATTCTTTTGGAAGAATTTAAAGATTCAGCCCCTTCAGTAGTGATAGCTCATGTGGAGGAACGGAGGGTTGATTCTGTAAAACAAGCAGCAGAGATGGCTGATGATTAAATGTTTGTTCATAGAGCTAAACGTTTCTTTCATCACCATTTCAAATTAGGAAAGGATAATAAGTGGGAAGGTGAAAGGAAGGTAGGTAGTCAGGGAAGTGAAGGAGTAGCTGGAAGTTCCCAGGAAGTTTTTTCTGAGAATAAAAAGGAAGGTGCTGAAGGTAGAAGTGAGATTCGAAAATTGAGGTGCTTTCATTGTAATACTGTGGGGCACACAAAGTCAATGTGTTGGAAATTGCAGGAAAAATCTGTTGGAATTGTTGGGACACAGTGACACTCTGGAAGTAAAAGTACTGTGGATTCTGAGGTTCAGACACAGGAGAAACCATTGGTTTGCGTATAGGTGAAACAAGGAGAATCAGTGATAGGTGAAGAAGTAGGAATGTGTTCACACTTTACTCAAGAGAATTCTGTGGAGCAGGTTGCAGAAATGTTTAAAGACCTTGTGTGTGAAGGGAAAGTCTTTCCATATGTACAGGGTAGAGTAGGCAAAGATGTTAAAATTTTAAGACTTGCAGGGGCTAGTTAATCTTTAATGTTGTGAGATACTGATATTTGTTGCTCAAAGGAGCAGGTGATAATAAGAGGGGTTCATGGAGATGCTAAATCTATTCCATTGTGGAAGGTAAATTTAAAGAGCAAATGGAAGGCAGGTGAAGTTATAGTTGGAGTGGTGGAAAAATTGCCCATTGCAGAGGGGTTCAATTTAATCTGGGTAATTATATGGCTGGATCACAACTGTGGATGATGCCTATGGTAGTTGAGCAGCCTGTGGAAGTGTTTTCAACAGAGGTGGTACAGAAGGAACATCCTGAATTGTTTCCTGATTGTGTTGTCATGAGATCAAAGTCTCATAGGGAAGAACAAGAAAAACAAGGGCAGGTAGTTCAAAGGCAAGAAGAAGGCATCGAAATCCAATTAGCTGGCACTGTGTTTGATAACATTGTTCAGAAAGAAATAATAAAGTTGAAGTGTTTAACTCAAGGAGGTTATTGGAGTTACAGAAAAAAGAATTTGCAATTAAAACCGTTATGTCAGAAAGCTTATTCAGAAAAGAAGCAAAATGTATTCCAATATGTTATTATCTTTGGGGAGATATTTTAATGAGAAAGTGGAGGTCAGATCATGTCTCAGCAAATGAAAGGAGGGAGGTGCATCAGATTGTTATCCCATTAAGGTATTGAAATGAGATTCTGAGGATTGCTCATGAAATTCCAATGGTGGGGGGGGGGGGGGGCGACATTTAGGAATTATGAAAACACAGGAAAAGATACAGAAGTACTTTTTTTTGGCCAGGATTGCATAGTGATGTAATCAAATTCTGTGGAACTTGTCATATATGTCAAATAACAGGAAAATCACAAACAGTAATTAAGCAGGTACCTTTAATCCTAATACCAGCATCGGAAGAATGTTTTACCAGGGTCACGATAGATTGTGTAGGACCCCTCCCTAAGACTACAAGTTTAAATGAGTATTTACTGACAATAATAGATGTGTCTACCAGGTTTCCTGAAATGATACCTTTAAGAAATATTACAACTAAGATTGTGGAGGAGTTAATTAATTTTTTTACAAGGTATGGTTTACCTAAGGAAATACAATCAGATCAGCGGTCAAATTTCATGCCACAGCTGTTTAAGGAAGTAATGAACAGTTTGGCGATAAAACAGTTTAAGTCAACAGCTTATCTTCCAGAGTCACAAAGAGTTTCACTGTCGCTGGATCAATATCCTAGAACTCCCTCCCTAACAACACTGTGGGTGTACCTTCACCACAGGGTCTTCAGAGGTTCAAGAAGGCAGATCACCTCCACTTTCTCAAGGGGAATTAGGGAAGGGCAATAAATGCTGGCCTAGCCAGTGAAGCCCACATCCCTTGAATTAATTTTTTAAAAACTTCTAGGAATCTTCCACACATCTGCATAAACATCTTTTAGCAGTTGACCACTGCTCATTGAGACAATGGAATCCCTTGTGGTTGATAGACATTCCTGGCTGATCTGGGGGTGCTTTAACTGCCACATGTCTGCAGTCAGTGAAGTCCTGCACCCGTGGAAAGGCAGCTGGAGGTAGCTAGAGTCACAGACCTGACTCAACATGACTGGCATCATCAAAGGTAAAATTAATTTTGCTGGCTCTAGCCAAAAAGCAACTAATCACCATTCTTACTCATTTGTACGCCATCAACTGCAAGATCCTGCAAATGTCTCTGGCCGAGCCCCATAAGAGCCCTGACACCACAATGCATAGACAGTGGTGACTTGGACAAACACTGATAAAATGTGGCCATTGGGTCCAGTTGGCAGCAGGTCTTGATCTAACAAATTGCAAATGCCTTCAACCACCTAACACCTTGACTACCTGTGATACTTGTGCACTGACATAACACAGAAGCTCATCCTTTGCCTGAAGACCATGTATGTCAGGTATGGTCTCCTACAAGCTGCATTCTCTGCTGATCCTTTTGTCCTGAGGAGCTGCAGGTCTGTGAGATGTTCCTGTGGCGCCCATTGCTCCTGCTAATTGTCACCCAGGATCTCATCTGAGCCCCAAAGTAATACAGTGTAAACACCACCCATAATGGTATGATAGATTTTCACAGTGTAGATTATACCGCCAAGTAAAGTAACCTTTCAGCACAAGTTCTGTGAACAAACCCTGTCATACAAGAAGATGAGAAAGCAGATTTGAGTGGAAAGTACTTATCAGCATATTTCCCTGTCATGTTTTCAACCCCCTCAATTGCCTCTATCTTCTCACCTTGCTTTCTTCGGCAAGATCTTGGAAGCCTAGCAAACCCATGCAGTTAAATTTAAACTTCAAATCCCATGTTAGTATTGCTCTATTTGAGTGACAACATATTGAAATTGAGAAACAGCCACTCATGAAGGGGTTGTGAGCATACAGCCTAGTGCACCAGAGTGAAATGTGGAGATCTGCAGGTTGGAGTTGGTTTCCTGATGCACATCTTTCCTGGATTTTACCCCTCTACACACTCACAAGTCTTCAGCAACAGTACTGAAGACTTGTGCTCCAGAAATTGCCACGCTCCGAGCCAAGCTGTTCCAGTACAGCTACAATACTAGTATCTACCCGGCTATGTGGAAAATTGCCCATGTGTATCCTGTACACAAAAAGCAGGAAAAATCCAACCCAGCCAATTATTGCTAAATCAATCTACTCTCCATCATCAGTTAAGTAATGGAAGGGGTCATCAACGGTGCTATCAAGTGGCACAGGCTTAGCAATAACCTGCTCACTGATGCCCAGTTTGGGTTCCACCAGGGCCACTCAGCTCCTGGCCTCATTACAACCTTGGTTCAAACACGGACAAAACAGCTGAACTCCCAAGGTGAGGTGAGAGTGACTGCCCTTGACATCAAGGCAGCATTTGACCAAGGGTGGCATCAAGGAGTCCTAGCAAAATTGGAGTCAATGGGAATCAGGGGGAAAACTCTCCGTTGATTGGAGTCATACCTAGCACAAAGAAAGATGGTTGTGGTTGTTGGAGGTCAGTCATCTCAGCTCCAGGACATCACTGCATGAGTTCCTCAGGGTAGTGTCCTAGGCCCAACTATCTTCAACTGCTTCGTCAATGACCTTCCTTCCATCATAAGGTCAGAAGTTGGGATGTTCGTCGATGTTTGCGCAATGTTCACCACCATTCGCGACTCCTCAGATACTGAAGTAGTCCATGTCCAAATGCAGCAAGACGTGGACAATATCCAGGCTTGGGCTGACAAGTGGAAAGTAACATTCGCACCACAGAAGTATCAGGCAATGACTATCTCCAACAAGAGAAAATCCAACCCACACCCTTTGATGTTCAATGACATTACCATCACTGAATCCCCCACTATCAACATCCTGGGGATTACCATTGACCAGGAACTGAACTGGACTAGCCCTATAAATACTATGGCTACAAAAGCAGGTCAGAGGCTAGGAATCGTGCGAAGAGTAATTCGCCTCCTGGCTCCCCAAAGCCTGTCCACCATCTACAAGGCACAATTCAGGAGTGTGATGGAATACTCGCCACTTGCCTGGATGAGTGCAGCTCCCACAACACTGAAGAAGCTGGACACCATCCAGGACAACGCAGTCCACTTGATTGGCACCACATCCACAAACACTGAGTCTCTCCACCACCGACGCACAATTGCAGCAGTGTGTACCATTTACAAGATGCACTGCAGGAATTCACCAAGGCTCCTTAGACAGCACCTTCCAAACCCATGACTACCACCTAGAAGGACAAGGTCAGCAGATAGATGGGAACACCATTACCTGGAAGTTCCCCTCCAAGTCACTCACCATCCTGATTTGGAAAGATATTACTGTTCCTTCACTGTCACTGGGTCAAAATCCTGGAACTCCCTTCCTAACAGCACTATGGGTGTACCTACACTACATGGTCTGCAGCAGTTCAAGAAGGCAGCTCACCACCACCTTCTCAAGGGCAACTAGGGATAGGCAATAAATGCTGGCCCAGCCAGTGAACCTCACATCCCATGAATTAACATATAAAAAAAATACTTTAAAATGTCCTATATGCCTCAATAACTGGCAGTATTTCTGCATTCTGCACCACTGGCCTTTACCCAGCCTGAGGCTCCTATGCAGCAAATAGGAACAAGAGGTGTATGTCATCCTAAATAACTGACAGAAGCTGACAGACAGCTTCACAAAGCTGACAGTCCAGAAAACTGACAGACCACTACAGCCCTGTGACACAGAAAGAAATAGAGTCCAACTGAAAATGCAGTGGAACATGGACTTGTCCTAATCTAAACTTTATATACAACTTTCTAGCACTATTATTGCAGGAGAAAAAAAAAGATACACAAAAATGCAGTTTGCAGTTGTGCTGCACATTGAACTGAAGGGAGATCTGACTGCTAAATGTGTGTGATGTATTTTCTAAGAGACCTAAAATTATGCATTCTATTTTGTGCTTCTTCTGACTTACAGGCACCTGCAGTAATTCTTCCTTTCAAACAAAATATAATTTCTCCTGAAGGGTGTAGAAATTATTTATGGCTTTCACACCTCCCACGTGGGTGCTAGCCTGAGGTTTGTGGACATCAATCCACCCTGACAGAAACACTTGAACACACTGGGCTGAATTTTGCCTGGAGTCTTAATTACCCTGGAGATGGGTCCAGCAGCCACTTCAGGAGAGCCTACCTGGAAATGGAGCTGGAGCAATTCCAGAGCAGGTCTGCTCCACTGCCATCTTTCTTTGAAAATCACAAAGTTGGTTGCAATAGGTGGTGGAAGACATTGAAAATTTGCTGAAAAGTGTTTGCTGCAGCTCATAGTGTGAATACTGACCTTCATACTTTCTCTCTCCTCGCTGTCCAATATGTGAATGCCCTCTGATGGCCCAGCATAATGGAACCTTTAGTCCTCAAACCACTGCAGACTCCTTGGAGCCTTTGCTGCCTCACAGATCCGAAGTGCACTGATGGCCCAAATTGTTTCTGCTCCCTCTGCATGTGCCTGCCATGTGCAGCTGCAGCAAATGCCAGCTGAGTGCTAGAATTGAACACAGCAACCTATTTCAAGGTCTGCTCTCCAAATACATCCCTGAAGTGAAGTGCCTCCCCCAATTGCTCCATCTGGCCAGCCTTCAGATATGAGGACACCGACTTTGCAAAGACCTGGGTACACCTAACATCACTCCATTCCAATGGTAGCGAACAACTCAAGGAGGTCTGACCTTGCCACAGAGCAGAAATCCATTCTGTGATTGACTGCACACATGGATGGTGAGGCAATCAAGGCTTTACATGAACCACCCATCACTTGTAAGGGATGCCCAAAACTCACTAGCCCCTTACATTCATGCAAGCTTGACTCCCTTAAGCTGTACTCCCCATGAAGCAAATACACATACAGACTTCTGTACTTGCTGAACTCCAAAGTCAGAATTTCAGTCATGCATCAACTAGGTGAGCCTCTGCACGCTAGCCCCAAGGTTCAAAGTTGCAGACCTCCAGGTTTTCATGAATGAAGGATAGGAGTGGCATCATTTTCCCAGAGGGTCAACAACTGTTAGCAACGATTACGTAGAGGATGTGGATTGAAAATGCTCATACCATTAGTGCCACAGAGGAGCAGTGCCACTCTTGGTTGCAGTGTCACAAGCTGTTCAGCAACCTTGTGTGCCATGGAAAGGTAAGTAACACCTTCAAGAAATCAGTAAATCCTTGGCTACACTGTTTGTAACAGGCCCAACATCTGAGGGAACAGGATGAAATTGCTCCTCAACTTTAGAGAAATATGTGCCCGGGACACTCTTTCAGCATTCAGAGAAACACTTGAGGGATAGTACTTATGGTAACAGATGTCAACGTCAACATGCTGCCTTGACCTGTCAGGAGGAGCTTCCTTTCTCCATGCAGGACTGCAATGCCTATCTCCCTTTCTTTCTTGTCCTGGTGTGATCCGGGGGGGAGGGACTGCAAAGATGAAAACCACCAGGGAGGTGACTTAGGAGATGGCCAGGGTCCCACAGCAGGAGCAAATGGGTGATGTTGAGAGCATCATCCCAGGTACACATGGCCGTTGGAAAGACTCATGTACACATTGTTTGGGGGAGGGTGGTGCCACCATGCAATGCCTGATCTGAAAGCATGTCGAACATGCTGGATGGTGTGGAAGACTTCAGAACTTTAGATCTTTCAGGGTCTCCAAGACTAACACTCATCAATTTTTCTTATGTCTCACACAGATCCCACTGGTCTCAGGCCACCGTCCCTCTGAGGGATCCCTTGGACAGCAGCAGGAGGAGTTGTCCAACAATGCATCATCACAGCAGACTAGCACAACATCCAACAGCACAGATACCAGCACCTTGCTGCGTCTTGTACATGTGTAGGCACATTGCCAAAGGGGGAGGAGCACACCGCTAGCATGCAGGAGGAGTATCTGAGTCCGAGGTGTCTGTGGACAGTCTCCCTTGGAGGAGGGAACACAGTTGCAGTGCTGCTCCACTGGGCAATGAGGAAGGGCCTCAAGAGTCAATTGGCAGTTCAGTACTTGGAGCACCAGGAGCAGATGGGTAGCCATCTATTGGAGTTCTCTGAGGCTGTGCTGGCTCATGGACTGCGAATGGAGGATTTTGTGGAGGCTTCAACCATGTCTTGGGACTTTGAGCGTATGAGGCCTACCAAGAGAGAGTGGCCAGCCTTATGGAAAGCCTTATGCAGCAACATCTTGTAGTGCATGTAAGAACAGCGTGATGTCCTCCACAAGATTTATGTAGACCGGGCCAGTCAGTTCAGAACCTGCAGGTTGATATCCATGGACTACATTAAGTACTAAGAAGCCTGGACAGGACGTTTGTTCAGGTGGCCCAACTGGTGAGGATGCCAGCTGTACCTCAGCATCAGACTCCCACAAGCCAATGGGATAGCCTACGAAGAGCTGAAGAAGAGGATGAGGATCCCACACTGCTCATAGCACCTTAATCCTTGGCTTCCTCAGCCCCTCTGACAGAGGGAACATCTTTGTTCCCGATTTCAGTGATGACGGCTACCTCACAGAGCTGTTCCAGGAGAGGCCCTTGCCTCCATCCAAGGCGAGGACAGCTGCCATGGTCATCATGGCCACAAATCCAGGGATGTGAGTGGGCTGCATCCACCTTCTCTGAGGCAACAATGGGAGCACAATGTAGAAGTGCCTGTATTTGGAGGGCACCACTTCAGGTAGATCATTCAGTGAGGCATTGTGGTGTGTTGCCAGTATTAAGTTTGACTCACTATTTAAATGAATTCACTCTTCATTATAATAGGGTACACTATCTTTATAAATTTTTGCTAAACAGTAGTTACAATGTGCAAACAAAACACATGTTTCTCAGTGGTGACAATGGAGACTGTAGATAGTAGTCCATCTCTAGAGATGGAGAGTTTGCATATAGGCAGGACACGTGTTTGTCTTTCCTGTCCCAGTGCATACTTGCTGCATTCATATCTATGTGGTTAGTCCTGCCGGCCTCAGAGTTCATAGCTTGAAATTTTGCTGGATCAGGTTGTTCCTCGCAATAATGGCTTCCTGTACGGACTCCACTGTGACATCCTGGCACTGGCCACCTCCATGGTCACCCAGACCACCTTGCACAGCAGAATGCTCCCCCTCCATGTATCCTGCCATATCCTCTCCCACATCTTTCTCACTCTCTTTCTCCAAGGACATCACACCTTACTGTCTCCACCTCTTCACGGGTATCTGCCCCTTGTTGGGCCATGTTCTAAAGCATGGAGCAGACCATGATCATGCAAGAAACTCTGGCAGATGAGTATTGCAGGATGCCACCATAGGGGTCGAGGCAACAAAAGTACACTTTGAGCAGGCCAATAGACTTTTTGATGAAGGCTCTTGTCAGCAGATGGTTGTTATTGTAATGTCTTTGTGGCTCAGCTCGTGGCATAGATACAGGGATGAGAACCATTTCCTCATAGGGTAGCCCTTGACCCCTAGAATCCATCCATGGACTGAGGAGGGTGGGATGGAAGGGCAGCAGAAGGATTGATTGGCAGAGAATAAATGCATCATAGCAGCTTGCACGAAACTGTGAACAGATATGCAGGAAGTTTATATTATGGTCGCACGCCAACTGTACAATCATGGAATAGTAAGGCCCTCCTGTTGATGAATCTCTCCTGCCCACTGGGTGCTGTGACGGCCACGTGCGTGCAGTCAATGATGCCCAGGACTTGTGGGAGCCCAGTAAATGTGGTAAATCCAAATGCTCTCTGAGTCTGGGAGTTCCCATCGATGGGAAAATTGATGTCATCTCCAGCCTTGGACAAGAGGGCATCTGTGACCCGGTAATACAGCTTTGTGCAGCTGGCTGTGAAACGCTGCAAAGATCCACAGCTGAGTCCTGAAATAATCCAGAGGCTAAGAAATTCAAGGCCACAGTTACCTTGACTGCTAATGGCCGGGCCTGGCTATGAGTACTGGAGTCAAGTGTGAGCACCTCAGTGATGAGGCCACGTATATCTGTTACCATCTCCCTGGAGAGTCTCAGGCCGCTTCAGTGCTGGTTTTCTGACATGTCCAGGTGGCTTCTTCCTGTAAATTCTGCACTTTGGGCACTCAGTCCTTTTCCTCCGTGGCTCTATTGCGTGACTGTGCATTTCTGATGCACAGGGAACCCTTCCTCGCTGTACATGTTGCCACTGCAATGCCTCAACAGACTTTATGTGTGATGGAGCAAGTCCTATTTCCATATACACTATTCTTGCTGCCTAGCTGATGTCCAAACAGCCTCATTCAAATCCCTGATGCTCAGGCAATGCCAGTTGAGTTCCCAACCCCTAAAGTAGCAGGGGCCTCACTACTAGCCTCTCCACCCTCCTTTGATGAGCTCTGTGCATGCACTGAGACATTTCAGCCAGTTCAAACAATTCAAAGTCCCAAAAGCTTTCCTTGCCTGCTGACTTGGCTCCATTTCAGTTCACACCTTCCCCTCACATCCCTGGTTGCCTTGCGGAAAGCTGTGTGGCGTCTAACATGAGGCCTTTTATTGCAGCCACAGTGAGCTTAATTGAAGGCTTTATAGGCAAAGGTCTGGTTTGTCATTGGCACACTTTCTTGTGCTGCAACATATGGCCGGTGCTGGAAACAGAGATGGACTTCTGGCTCCGCTGCTTGCTGCTACTTTCTTTGGCATCCAGCCTCCTCTCAATCTCAATTTGGAACTGGAAAATCCAGCCCTAATAATCCTGAGCATGGACAAAACATAACCGTACCTATCCCAATCCACGGAAGCTCTTTGATTCAATTATTTTAAATTGATTACACTGATTTTTTGAAATTTAAAAGCTTTTATTTTAACTGTAGAAGGATAAGAATGTGTCATCCAAAAACATTTCTACCTCACGTTTATGGAAAAGAAGTAATATCTGGTTTCTAACAGCCTTCAGTCTTATTATCCAACCAAGATGATTAGTTGATCTGAAATTACCTCCACTTCCCAAGAAACATTTTTTTTTGTCAACAAGCTGATAGATGGGCTAAGATGTCAGCTTAAAATGCTGCTAACTGTAGGTAGAAATTGGTCTGATCCTGATTCTGATCCAGACTTGATTCTGTGAAGGCAGGATGTATCCAAAGCAATAGACTTGTGGATTGATAGAATTTGATCTCTGAATAATTGGGGCTAACAGGATTGGGTCATTCTGCCAAAGTCAGATGCCCTGATGGGAAACACCATTTTCAACCCCGCTGGCTCATTGGCATTTTCATTAGATGGAGTGGGAGGGCGCTACTGTATGGGGTATGGAAGTGACTCCTACTGAGATGAGTGAGTAATGCTGCTCTTCCTTGCTCCACAGGAAGGTGTTATAGATCATGGAATCAGAGATACCGGGAAGATGGTGATGTACTGGTAATGTCATTGGGCTAGTAAACTAGAACCCAGGCCAATGCCCTTGGGGCATGAGTTTGAACATCGCTACAGCAGTTGGTGGAATTTAAATTCAATTGATAAATCTGGAATATAAAGCTAGTTTCAGTAACGGTGACCATGACAGCTATCATCTATTGTTGTGAAATTCCATCTGGTTCACTAATGTCCTTTAGGGAAGGAAATCTGCCATCCTTACCTGATCTGGCCTACATGTGACCCCAGACCCACAGCAATGTGTTTGACTCTTAACTGCCCTCTGAATTGGCCTAGCAAGCCACTCAATTCAATGGTAATTAGTGATGGGCAATAAATGCTGGCCTTGTCAGCAACGTCCACATCCCATGAAAGAATAAAGAAAAAAAGTTGTGGATTATTACAGAATAGGGAGATTGCATTGTGCCTGTACTGGCTGTTTGGAAGATTTATCCAATTAGTCTCATTCCTCTGCCATTTTCATATAGCCCTTTAAATTGTTCACTTTCAAGTTTTCACCCAATTCCCTTTTGAAAGTTGTGACTGATTCTACCCCTAACACCCTTATAGCTACTGCAGTCTATTAATAATTTGCTGCATAAAAAAAACTGTGTTACAAATTATTATTGCTTTAAAAGAATTAAAACCTTGAGTTGACAGCTTTGAGTGTCAGTGCAGGAATCTGTATGTGGCAACCTCCAAGCTTCATTGGTGACAGATTCTTCAAAAGAGTCTTTAGCAGGGGTTAGAACCCTAATTTACATATTCAAAGTGGTAACTCCTGAATTAGGTATCTTCCCAGAATTCCTAAAGATGGGCCCCAAGGATTTAGTAGTAGGACATATACCTGCACAAACTGTCCCATGTCTAAATTAGTAGAAGTTGCGCCTGTTTCTCACAGCGCATACCAATTTCTACCATTGGTAAGTCTAAAAAGCCAAAGCTGAAGATTCACAGACAAAATAATGAATCTTTGTTTTTTGTTTTAGTTTGTACTATAAAATTAAATCTTTATTTGATATTTGATTTCTGCTTCTGCATTTTTCATTGTTTGTGTTTACAGTAAATCATCTGATTAGCATATCTGTCTGATCCATGTAATAATCATTAGAAAGGAGATAAAATTGTGCATGTTTAACTATTGAGTCCTAGTTTGGAGAAAATTTCTGAGTTTGAAACAAACCAAACAAAATCTGAGAGACTTTTATATAATCTAGAATATTGGAAAAGCTGCTCCAAAAAAGTTGCCCTTCCTAAAATTGTTAACATATAAATGTTCACTTATATCTAATTGAAATATAACTTCCAATTTTGCTATTGCTGGAAAAAAACACATGCTTTTGAAACTTTTTGTCTGCCACTCATCAGGATAAATGCAAGAATGCCAAATTTCAAAGTGCGCAATAATTTATTCTTCAAGAGAAAAGGGTACTGATTGGTTGCCAAGTCAATTCTGATTGTTTAAGGCATTACCATGGAGAATGTACCAGGGAACTATTTTCTGAATTGCTAATTCTTTGACAACAAGCTTGATATTAGCAAAAATGCAATAACAATAGAAGTTCGTATTATATCTCTTTCTTGATTATATCATAATACTGTGGACAACAAATTCACACTCTATCGCTATTTCAACTTATAAAAAAATTAAAAAATTAAACTCTATTTTCCACTAAATTATGATGTGAAAACTAATTTAGAAAAATTTAATTTTAAGAAGTTAAAGCTTCTACACAAATTCTATTTTCAGAGTAATACGTCAACATAGTAACAGAATCAAAATCAAATCTGGAGGTAAAATTGGTCTTGCATGCAAAATAGTCAATAGCAAATTGGCAGACTGTTTTACACCCCTTCTTATTTTTCTTCCGATTGATGTCAGAATTAACAAAATATCAAGTGAAGTGTGGAAGGGGTTGCTGATTTACTATTGCCCGTTTTGCATTACCTTGGAAGACCAATTTCACCTTCACATGTCTATTTGTTCAATACTGTCGGTTTTATCACACCTTCTGAATTCAAATTAATTGACAGGAAGAAGAGTGCTTTACAGACTGAATCTTGTGCTAGCAATAATGAATGTTAACCTCCCTATTAGCATGAAACTCTCTTCCTTTGGTTTTCAATGGCAGCCTCTAAATTAGTTACTATGCACGGATAATAGACACCTTGTGGCTCTTTCCTAACAAGAAATCTAAATTCTTGTGTCAAAAGTAGAATCATTTGACTTTCTAAAGTACTTTAGAAAGATGAGAGAATCAAAGAATCTAGCTGCAAAATCCCAAGAATAAGTTATTGCAAAGGTTACAGGCTATTGTTTTTTATTATGATGATTAAATTGATTGAAAGATGTTGGAAAACTGTGGGGTGTCACATGCTTCTGCTAGAATCTAAAGCACTGTTGCTTCATAATCTGTTATTGGTGAAAAAATAGTGACAAATACAGAGAATGAACTGAAAGCTTGCAGTGCCATAGGAACCACTTCAATGTAATTTTTTGGACCACTATGGACTCATTCTTTAGGAATAATAACAAAACAAATACAAAGGGTAAAGAATGTTACCAGTAGCACATATTTATCAAGTAACAATTATCAAGATTAAAGGTATAAGCATCATAAATCCCATGATATTAAACTATGGAGTAGATTTTCCTCTTCCCTGCTTAAACAGTGGATTATAGAATCCATTTTATTTTTTACCATTGATATACAGATTTCCTCTTTTGAAGGACAACAAAGTGAACCAAAGGATTTATACAACAATTCAGCAGTTTTCACAGTCCACAAAATATCAAATTATTGAATTTAAACCATTGTTGTCTATTCATGACTTCTAAATTGATTGGACTGGATTCCCAGCATATCAATTGTATATTTCAAATTACAATCTCAATTGCATCTCAAATACAAGGGAGCTTCATTTGTTTGAAAAGTATTTTGTCATAGAGAAAAATCTTTCACCATCCATACCATCTGTACTCACAAGAGCTAACCAATTTTCACGGACTCAGAATTTGGAACTAAGCCTTTGAAATGAGAAAATTGATTGTCAAGTATCTCTATATAAAAGTGGTCCAGGAATGTATGATGAATAAATGTTCTTGTTTTTATTTGTGTTGTAATTTAGACACCACTCAGAGGTTCTTTAAATGATAACGGGAATGTTTAATATTTTTGCATTAATTGTGCTGTGAAGTAATCTTGCTTTTACAGACTTCTTCATTATTTAGTTCTTTGTTTATTTCAGAATCCAATGTAAATTTGTATTTCCTGTGTTTTGAAGTCCCACCATTTACATCATAAAGGTTTATTGTGGTTAGCCATCTATATTTGGAAAATAGTGCTAACTATTTGTTAATATCAAAGAAATCAACAATAAAGGTGCCACTTATGGGAACATAGGAACATGGGAATAGGAGAAGGCCATTCAGCCCGCCGCGTCTGCTCCACCATTCAATACGATCATGGCTGATCAAACACTTCAATGCCTTTTACTCACAGTATCCCCATAACACTTTACGTTATTGTTAATCAGAAATCAATCAATCTCTACCTTAAACATACTCAATCACTGAGCTTCCACTGCCCTTTCGGGTAGAGAATTCCAAAGATTCATAACCCTCTGAGTAAAGAAATTTCTCCTCATCTCAGTCCTAAGTGGCTTCCTCCTTATTCTGAAATTGTGTCATCTGGTTCTAGATTCCCCAGTCAGGGGAAACATCCTAGCTGCATCTACCTGTCTATTCCTTTAAGTATTGTGTAGGTTTCAATGAGATCACCTCTCATTCTTCGTAACTCGAGAGAATACAGCCCCAGTTTACCCAATCTCTCTTCATTAGACAGGCCCGCCATCCCCAGAACAAGTCTGGTGAACCTTCGTTGCACTCCTGTACTCAAATCCTTTTGTGATAAAGGCTATCATCCATTAGTCTTCCTAATTGCCTGCTGCACCTGCATGTTAGCTTTCAGTGACTTATGGACAAGGACACTCAAGCCCCTTTATACATCTACACTTTCTAATCTCTTACCATTTAAGAAATACTCTGCACATCTGTTCCTTCTACCAAAGTGGATAACCTCACACTTTTCCACATTATATTCACCTGCCATGTTCTTGCCCACTCGATAAGTCTGTCCAAATATCCCTGTAGCTGCTTTACATCTTCCTCACAACACACATTTCCGCCTAGCTTTGTATCATCCACAAATTTGGAAATATTGCATTTGGTCCCAACATCCAAATCATTGATATATATTGTGAACGGCTGGGGCCTAAGTACTGATCCTTGTGGTACCCCACTAGTCACAGCCTGCCAACGCAAGATTGACCCGTTTATTCCTGCTCTCTGTTTCTTGCCTGTTAGCCAATTCTTAATCCATGTTTGTATATTGCCTTCTATCCCATGTGCTTTTATTTTGCTAATTAGCCTCCTTTGGGGAACTTTATCAAAAGCCTTCTGAAAATCTAATCGACTTTCCTTTATCAATTTTGTTAGTAACACCCTCAAAAAACTCCATCAAGTTCATCAAACATGATTTCCCATTTGCAAATCCATACTGACTATGCCCAATCAGATCATGATTATCCAAGTATCCATTTATCACATCCTTTATAATAAATTCTAGCATTTTCCCTACTACTGATGTAAGGCTAACAGGTCTGTAGTTTCCTGTTTTCCCTCTCCCTCCCTTCTTAAATACTAAATACTTTGAATTTTGTGGCATACTTTGTGGTGCATTGTTCTTTTAATAGGTTTTTCTTATTTCAATAAGTGTGGGTTTTTATCCCTCATAATTTCTCATCTTTCAGTAGCTGCTTGAGAGTTTGTTTTTCCCACATTTCTTTCTTATTTTGCCACTCGGGTAGTGTACCATTCAGTTGGACAAAAGGTCAGTGCTATGTTTACACAAAGTCATATGGCTGTTTCCTGTCATCCTATTTGTTTGACTGTCTATCACCTGTAACAGGCAAACCACGTTAATACCAACATAACTATTTTGTGTGCGGAGACTGTATATCATATGCAAAGAAGAATTTTTGTTTCCAAAATATCTAAGCAAACAGTGTCATTGACATTCAATATTTTTGTGTGCCTTTGTTTTGGAAAGGAAACAGGTTAAAATGAGCATCTCTTGAGTGATATTCTGTAATGTTCTCGAGTGACAGTCAATTCAATTGAGCATTCCCAAAGGATCATTACATGTCTGTGTACTGCCTGTCATTTGAAAGGGTACTTGATAGCTAGCTGCTTCAATAGGCAGACTACAAATGGGTAAAATGGTTTCAGTCTTGCTTGACTGTAATGCAAACTGTGACAACAAAGCTGACCACTGATGTAACAAGTCATCTAATACAATTCCATGTGACAGCCAGTGCAGTGAGACAAGTCCAAAGGAGAAGTACATCCTACAGATTTGTTGCAGGTACCTTAATTGCTGTAGGGGAAATTATTAATAGTACCGCTGGTGTAATTTCCTTGCTCATGTATTTTATACTGAAAAACTGCTGTTAGATGCAGTTATGGAACAGATATTCTCTGTACATCTGTCCCTTTTCTGACACTGAGCTTCATGGCACAAATGTATACAGCCCTCAGTTATTGCTCTTATGTCTAATGTACCTATAATGGATTGCCGTGCTGTTTCTAGGCTCACTCACAAGCTTCTGGGCAGAATTTTGCCCTTGGAGGGGGTGCTTGGCGGAGTCAGCCTGGAAGTTGACCACTGCCCGTGATCAGCACCGGACCGCGATTTCATGCTGGGCAGGCCAATTAAGGACGCCCAGTTGAAACGCTGGCAGCAGCGCTGAGTGCCGTCTGTGTGTATGGGTGTTGGGGTGGGGGGGGGGGTTGGGGTGGTGGTGGGGAGCAGGGCGAGTGGGCTGAGTGTGAACTTCATGCATGCGCACACGAGTGAGCGCTTCATAATCTCCCTGCCTCAGGGAGATGAAGATATATGAAAACAAATTTTAAAAAATAAAAATGCAATGAAACATGTCCCCTCATGTGACTCATGAGCAGTGACATGTTATTAATGAAAAATTAAAGTTTTTATTTTATTTTTATTTGCTTTTGGAAACCTCATCCCACATCATTTCACGTTCGAGCAGGTCGGCTGTGCGCCCGCCCGCCGAGCAAAAATTTCTGCCGTCTGCGTCCGACTGACTTCATGAGGAAAATAATGGACTCACTACTTCATTGAGCAATTTTTTTAGTGCCTCAGCCAACATTCCATCAGTCAGCCCTATTGGTCTCTGCCTTTAAGACTGAGTTGACATGTACATTGATGAAGGTAGTGTTAGCTTTCTCACTGTGAGCATAGGTTTGTTTTTCTGCAGTTCTTAACATTGTATAAAGTCGATTTTATGGTTACACCATGTAAAATTTGCTAAGGAGTCCCTTAGGAGAATGGTAGGCCTCAATATTTCAGGCAGCATATTCTCCCCATCATCTGGATGAATGACTGAAACAGATGAAAGGGGCAGTTATATGTAGTGGAGGATGGGAATATGGGCAGGATCTTACTGCTGATTGGTCAGGCTATTGTATTTGTAGCAGATCAGAACATGTTAACATTCTTGCTGCTGATTGGACTACTGTGCGGAATGGACAGTAATGTGTTTCTTGAATAAGGGTAGCCAGATGTCACTGATGAGAAGACCCCTGTCCTTGGGTGGGCTGGTGTTGGTGTATCTTTGTCGCCTCCCTGACGTGTCTTGTGTGACAGTGCACGATGGATGAGATAAGCCTAGAGTCGGACTATTGGGTGTGGTGGTCATTAAGTTGAGTGTGTTTGATGATAGCTGTCTTGTCCCATTCACTGTGTTTGAAGTAGGTTTGATATTCCTTGAGTCTAGTGTTTAGGCTGCGGCCTATTTCCCAAATGTAGGGAAGTACATAATTGTATGGCATGCTGTAAATTTCTGGTTTATTGTAAGATGGTTTCTTGTCTTTGGTATTAAGGATGGTGTGGAGCTTCTTGGATGACTTATGCTGAGCTTCTATATCCGCTGCCTTGAGTATCATTGCAGAACCGATGTACAGCAGGCTGGCTCTTGTCTTAATGGAAGTAATGGATGGCGTGTGTTAATCTTGTGTGAAGGAAATCTATTGAGTTGAGTTCTGTTCTATATCCATGACATGTGTTAAAGAACCATGCAAAAGCTTTTTTATCTGAATGCTTCTGTGGGTGCTCCCAGTTAAAGGCTCTAACAGGAATATTTAAGCCTTCAAGTATGTTTGCCACTCAATTGGATAGTAGCTAATCTGTACTTCAATTCCATTTATTTGCAATTGTTCCATGCCCTTACCCTATTCAAGTAAACAAGGTTTCTCTAACCCATTCTGCATTAGGCCTTCAGTTCACACAAACTGTACCAAATTACTTCATAATAAATACGACGCTAACTAGTGAAGGTTAAGTTTACAGTTAGGTCAGGCAATGGGGTGTAAGGGGTGAAAAGGAGGGGTAACAGGTTTCACAGGTCGGCTCGCTGCATTCTTTGAAGTAGCTCATCCTGCATTGGTCCTCACCTTCACCCAACTCTCATCTGTGGCACCAAGTAGTTATTCACTTGTGACAGAAGCCATACCCCAAGAAACCGCTTCAATGTGCAGGCCAAACCCGGTGATGGTAGCCATCAGGTCTCCTACCCCCAGTGACTTAGGGACCTTTCTACCCTGGTATGCGAAGACTGATTCCAACAGACTGAGAAGATGAGACCAATCTAAGGTCCAGCGACGTTGAAGGTGGGTCAGCACTGTGTTGTGGAACTTGTAGAGCTCGACAAGACACAGAAGACGTCCTTGTTACCTATTGTGTCTGGATCTTTTAACAGCTGTCTGGACTCATCTTGTCGTTGGAGCAAGATAGGCCAGGATGAGAGAGCGAGACTGATGATGCACAACTCTCCTTCACCATAATCCAATTCATGCACAAGTCATGTTCATCATCTTTTTACCATCTGTCATCCATCATCCATCTATCACAAGTCCTGTGGCGATAGGTGAGTGATGTAGCAGCAGGTGTGAATTCACCAGGGGCTGTAGACATGAACCCTCATACAGGCAGCTCAAATTACTCTGGAAAGGCAAAATATCACAAAACTTTGAACAACAGCTTAAGCAAGTCTTTTCATGCTCTTATTATGCAGTGGCCAGGAGATGAGAGTGGTATTTTCCATTAACAGGATGTTGCCATGTGTCCAAAAAGATATTCTGCCTCAAACACAGTTGAGCAACGTAATGTGTGGATTTCAGTGCCGGTGTGATGTCAGGTAAGTGGACCTTATATCCCAGTGATTAGCTTATCGAATCAAACAGCATTTTCCTTTGGTTGTTCTTAATAAGCAGATTAAAGACCGCGCTCAATCAATCCAACCCAAAACAAATTAAATGTGATTCTGTGATTTAGCAGCACTTGCTGAATATTCCTGAGTATGCTAATAGCTATACTAACAATCAATTTAAGATAATCAGTTGAATTCATAGTGTGGATCATTTGTACCAGCTAGAAGTGACATTGATTCATACATAAGGACCGGTTACCTGCAAACAAAAGAAATATGTTCAAGCCATGCACATTTTTGAATTACCCGGAAACATGGGGCACCTTTGGCTCCTCTTTGCTTTCTCAGTGTCAATCTTTGGCCAATAAGAGTCAATTTGCTCTTTTTCTCCTGCAGTATAAATTGTTGTGATTGTTCGAACATTTCCAATTTTCCATTTGTCCTGATGAGTGCAGGACAAAAATCTTTGGCAACATATCTCTCTTTTCATAAATATTCAAGTTCTGTACTACCAAGCAGCTACAATAAAAGGTTAAATTAACTGTGGCCGCAGATGTCGGGTCATCATTGTGGAGCAGGAATCTGCAGCCAAGGCTATGGCCTTTTGTCATTTGCTGGCATGGATACAAGGGATGGGGGGATTTAAAGGATGTCTTACGGGCTCCTCGGCCTGCCAGTGGGAGGCTGTCTCCAGGCATTGGTAGCTATGCCAGTAGAAACCTGCCACTGGCAAGATCACTCAAATTGGGTAGTTCACCTGATTCCAAATCTGCAAATGTGCTCCCAGTCCCAACTTTAAATCTGCCTCTGTAGGACCAGGAAGATTCTGCCCTGCGAGGAACAATTTAACTGGTTCCACTTCCCTGCCTTTCCTTGGAATCCTGTACATAATTTTTAGCTGAACTATCATGACAGTAGATCTCAGCCCACATTACTTACAGGCATATTGAACGTTTTAAGGAATACATGTGTTTTATACAAAGACATTCAAGGAAAGACACTGAGCAAAATCTGGATGAGAATGTAAAGTAATCACTTTCTGGAAAATTCCTATGTGGATTATACTTGACCGACTAGTCCAGAGAGATCATGGAATGTCGCACCTAAAAAGGTGACAAGGCCTACTTCAGACAGAGACACTTGAAAGGAAAAGTTGGAAGGCAAAAGACTGAACTTTAATCTCCTGTGGTTGTGGAGACGATGGAGATTGATTGCCACATCTCAGCAGGCACCCAAAACCATCTCCTGTTGAGTTATACCTCAGAATGTGGAAGTTATCTGAGCTAAAATAAAATGGACTCTGGGAAAAATTCATGTTTTTTTTTTCCCTCCCAGGAATACACAAGGAAATGGGTTAAAAATCTAGCTGCTGACCTGATCTGTGCATGCTATTTCTGCTGTACTAGTGCACTGTGACAGCAGAAGATGATCAGCTAGGCACCCAACCTACAGAACCAAGTGTCTCTAAACCAACTGCAAAACTGCCAAAGCCAGCTCTACCAGAATCACCCAACTTAATGGCCACAACGTTCTGCCATCTAGTCCTCACAGACAAGCCAAAAGCTGATTTGTATATATATTTTTTTACTTTTATTTGAACTCAATTTCTCATTTCTGATCTGTGTATGCGAGTTGCATTTTTATTTATTTCTCTCTCGGGTTTTTAGTAACTAACAAATTTATTATTTCTTTGACTCAAGAAAGCCTGGTTAAGTTGGCTTCTAAAATATTTGGAATGGGAAAAGGTATATGTGAGGAAAGGTGTGCCTTTTAAATTAATTTGTTGTCACCAACCAAGGGGGTTGAATAAAGAAGAGGAGCCAGCTATTTCCTCCTCACCCGGGAGCAAAACAAATTTGGGGTCCCATTCAGGAAGTTAAAAAATTGGGGGACCTCACCCGGGGACTGGTTGTAACATAATCAATTCCCTTTGAAAGCCACAATTGAATCTGTCTCGACGACTCTCTCAGACAATGAATTCCAGATCCTAACCATGGCAAAAAAATTGTTTTCTTACGTCATCTTGGGTTTTTTTCTTGCTGACCATTTTAAATATCTGTCCTCTGGCTTTAGACTCCTCTGCCAAAGGGAATGGCTTTTCTCTAGATATTCTGTCTAGATCTCTCATGATCTGAATACTTGAATCAAATCTCTTCTCAACCTTCTCTTCTCAAAGGAGAATAACCCCAGCTTCTCCAACCTAACTTTGTAATCAAAGTCCCTCATCCCTGGAACCATTCTCAGAAATCTTTGCTCCGCCCTCTCTAAAACATTTACATTCTTCCTAAAGTGTGCTGCCCGGAATTAGACAAAATACTCTGATAGAGGTTGAACAAGTATTTTAGAAAGCTTTACCATAACTTACTTGCTTTTGCACTCCATGCCTCCATTTATAATGCACTTATACTCTTTTAACCATTTTTTCAACCTGCCCTGTCACCTTCTGTTTTTGTACCCCTTTAGAATAGTACCCTTTAGTTTAGTGACTCTCTTTGTTGTTCCTGCCAAACTGTATCACTTCCCAATTCTCTGCATTAAATTTTGTCTGCCCATTCCACCAGCTTCTCTATGTCATCTTGAAGTTTATCACTATGCTCTTCACAGCTCACAATGCTTCCATGTTTTGTGTCATCTGAGATGTTTGAAATTGTGCCCTGTACGCCCAAGTCTAGGTCAGTAATAGCAGATCAAGGAAATCAGTGGTGTTGGTATTAACCCCTGGGGAATACCACTGTGTAGCCTTTCTCTAGTCCCCCCAAAAAAACTGTTCATCATGACTCTCTGTTTCCTGTCACACAATTAACTGTGTATCCATGTCGCCATTGTCCCTTTTATTCCATGGGTCTCAACTTTACTTGCAAGCAAATGTGACATTTTATTTAATGCCTTTTGGATGTCCATATATAGCTTTTCAACCACATAACCATCATCATTGCTCGCTGTTACTTCATCAAAAACTCAAGCAAGTTAGTCAAACATGATTTTCTTTTGACAAAACATGCTGGTTTCTCTTGTCCAAATGTTAATTTTTCTGGATAATCATTTCTAAAAACTTTCTACCTTCAAGGTTAAACTGACTCCTTGTATTTTCTGGCATTATCCTTAGACACTTTATTGAATGAGGATGTAACAGTTGCTATTATCCAGTCACTTGGCACCATCCCTGCATCTAAGAAGGATTGGAAGATTATGGCCAGTCCCTCTGCAATTTCCGCATTACTTCCTCAACACCTTCAGATGCATCCCATTTGGTCCTGGTGACTTAGCAACTTTTTGTATAGCCAGTCCTTCTAATACCTCCTCATTATCAATTTCCAGCCCATCCAATTCATTAATTATCTACTCTTTCACTATAAATTGGCAGCATATTTGTCTCTAATAAAGACAAAGGTAAAGTATTCATTAGGTACCTCACTCATGCCCTCTGCCTCCAAACATAGATCCTCCTTATGGTCCCTAACCAGCCTTAACCTCATCTTACTAACATTTTACTGTTTATATGCTTATTGAAGACTTTTGGATTCCATTTTATGTTAGTTGCCAGTCTCTTCTCATGCTCTCTATTTGCCTCTCTTACTTTCCTTTTCACTGGCCTCTGAGCTTTCTCTAGTTAATTTGGCTCTTACTTGTATTATCAGCCTGTTATCTGTCACACACACCCTTTTTCTGCTTTATCTTACTCTCTGTTTCATCATCTAGAAAGCTCTGAATTTGGTTGCCCATCCTTTTCCCTTCTGAGAATCTACCTTTACTGTACCTGAACCATCTCCTCTTTAAAGGTCCACTGTCCCATTACAGTTTTGTTTGCTAATCTTTGATTCCAATTTACCTAGGACATATCTGTCCTTAAACCACTGAAATTGACCCTCCACCAATTAAATATATTTACTCTAGATTGCTCCTTGTCTTTTCCTATAACTTATCTAAACTTTATGTTACTATGATCACTGTTCCCTAAATGTTCCCCTGCTGACCCTTAAGCCATTCTATTCACCTCATTCTCTGAAACCAGATCCAGAAAGGCTCTTTCCTCATTGGACCAGAAATGTAATTATCAATAAAACTCTCCAGCACACATTTAAGAAACTTTCTATTAGGATAATTAAAGTCCTGCATTTTCTCTACTCCATAGTTTTTACACTTCTCTATAATTTCCTGAAAACTTTCTCTTCTACATCTTTTCCATGGGTTGTGGGGGTGAGGTACAGAACATACCCAGTAGTATATTGACACCTCTATTGTTTCTTGCTTTTAACCAAATAGATTCTGTCCTTCAATGCTTCAAGTGATCCTCTCTCTCCAACACTGCATATTTCCCTTAATCAAAGCTATCACCCACCTACTTTCTTTCCTTCCTTATCCTTCCCAAACACCTTTATATTTAGAATCTAGTTTTGCCCCCTTTTTAAAGTCAAGTATTCATTTATCACTATAAGATCATATTCCCATGCAGCTATTTGTGCCTCAGTCCACCAACATTATTTACAATGCTTTGTGAATTTTTGTACACCATTGTAAATCTTATTTAGATCTTACTGTATTTCCTCTTACCCTGACCCCACCTGATACCTTATTATTTCTTACTCCAGGGTTACCTGCCTCTCCCAGCTCTTTGTGCGACTTTTAAAAAAAATTCCTAATGCTACAACCTACTACCGTCAACATGCAAAGTTAGTTTAAAATTTCCTCAACAACACTAGCAAACTATCCTGAGAGGACATTGGTACCAGCACTGTTGAAGTGCAACCCAGTCAGTTTGTACAGGCCCTATCTCCCTCAGTCTGGTCCAAGTGTCCAAGGAATCTTAAGCCTCTATTCCTGCACCATTTCTCCAGCCATGCTCTATTCTCCAATTTCTATAATTATTAACTCGTAACACCAGAAGCAATCCAGTGTTTACTACCTTTGAGATCTTACTTGTTAATCTCCTTCCTCGTTCCCTAAAAATCTGCCTAGAGGACTTCATCCCTCTTTCTATCAATGTCATTGGTACCAGTTTGAACCACAACCTCTGGCTGTTCAAGCTCTCCCCTCAATGACATCCTTGACACTGCCACCAGGGGAGCAAGATATCATCCTGGATTCATATGTATTGCTGCAGAAATGCCAGTCTGGTTCACCTAACTATGGAATCCCCTATAAATATTGTTTTTCCAATCTTCCCCTTGCCCCCTATGCAGCTGAACCATCCATAGTGCAATGCAATTGGCTCCAGCTGCAGTCCTCAGCTGAATCATCATACTCACCAATATTCAGACCGAATATCAGTTGGAGAGCAAGATTCAAGAAAAAGATTCCTGCCTGCTCTTTGTTAAATTCTTGGTGATCACCCATTCCATCTCTGCCTGCACACCCTTAAGTTGTGGAGTGACCACCTCCAGAAACATGCTATCTACAGAACTCTCAACTTTATGGATGCATTGCAGAGATGCCAACTGCTGTTCAAGTTTTGAAACCCAGAGCTTGAGCTGCTCCAGATGACAACACACCCTGCAAATCTGGTTGACCAGGACAAAAGAAGCATCCTAGAGTTCCCACATGTAATATGATGCACATTACAAAGCTCTGAACTGCCTTGTCATGCCTCTATCATACTAACTAAACTTAACAGAAATGACTAAAGACTTATTCAATATATTTCATATATTATATATATGTATATATATATATTATATTGGTTATCTAGTTTATTAATTGGATAAAATAATATTAAATTACAAATTCCGTGCTTTGAGTTTTGCACACCTCTTTAGGCTTAAAGGTAAAGCTATAATATTTGTCAACCAGTCACCAATCTGCTGTGCTGTTGACTTCAATCCTTGAATTATTTTGTTGATTTATAGTCTCTTTTTTGCTTTGCTTTGGTCTCTGCTACTGCTCCACTGCCTTTGTATTTTGAGTTGGCTGCCACGCTGCAGATGTAATGATCATTTTTTTCACTTTTGGATCAGCATATATAAAAACACTAATATTCTACAGGTCATGTTTTGAAATATTTAGAGGAGGTTAACATTCTCTTTTATTTTTAGAAATTGAATGCAAATTTGAACAATATTCCTCTTAAATTCCAAGATGATCTGGCATAACTGCATAAAGTAACAGTTCACTAATCAGAAATCACTCTAAATTACATTAATCTGTATTTTAAATTTCAGGCTACCACAACTGAGATTTGCTGTATCCAGTGCATGTTATTATTTGAATAGTTAACTGTATATTTTTTTCACTGCTGCAGTTTATTTCATTATGAAGTCCAGATCAATCTAATGCAAATTTGAAAAAAAAATCAGACTTAATCAGAATCTATTAGACCTTATGGCATTGAATTTCATCTTAATGACTTTAATGTATTTCTGCCAGAAGCACTAGGTTTTCTGGTGCATTAATTGTACAGTATATCATAACACTATTATTGCAGAGCACCATTTTACTTTCCTTAGCTTTTCACTTACACGGTTAGTATTTAATTACATAAATCATGTTTGAAATCCCAATTTCATCCAATATAATTAGAGGTGCTGTACTGTATCAATGTGCTTATTATATAAAGGACAGATACAACTCTTCACTTAGTTTGGCTTCAGCTTGTCCATATTTCCATTCCTGTTTTACCTTTTTGGAACAAACTGTTTACTCTAGTTTAGTTCTTGTATTTCCTTACATGGAATAAAAGTATATCCTTTGGCAACTCATTATCCCACTTTATCACAATTAATACTATTACAGGGATTAACTAACTGCTTATCAACATATGGTCATAGTAAGAACTTCTAAACATAGTGTCAGTGGAGCATAATTTTTAGATTAACTAACTTTGTACATTCCTGAGACATTTTAAACGAGTGTGAAAACATATTTTATCTCAGAAGAATTTTGGATTTATCTTCATTCTGCTCCTGGAAGTCAAGGCTGGAATTTATGGCCCCTCCTGCCGGTGGGGCTTTCCATTCCAGCCATAGTCAACGGAGCTTTGAATGGCTCGATATGCTTTACGGCCCTGCTTCCACCTCGACATGGCTGTAAAATTCCACCCCAAGTAAACAACAAAGGTACATAAATACATTTATGGACAGACAAACACATAAAGAGTAAACTCTACTTAGCAAAATAACTACTGTATAATTGTGCATTTGAGATTTGTTATTTATAAGCTAATAAAATAATTACTACCATTGGATTTATATAGATTTTTACGGCATGAATCCCATAACATAGAAGGACTAATAGTGCTGAAGATTCATAAGACGAAGGAAACACTAATTCTCTTCCTACTTCTGCAGCTACCTCTGGAGTTTCCCTAAGGATCTATTCTTGGACCCTTCATAGTTCTTTTCGACATTCTGCGGCCCCCAGCAACATCATCTGAGCACACACCATTGGTTTCCACAAAGCTTTTGAAGTTCTTCCTCATTGCAACCTCTTTCAACTTCTCCACTATCACAAAATTATCAACCTGCTTGTCTGACATCCAGCACTGGATGAACAGAAATTTCCTCCAACTAAATATTCGGAAACATTGTCTCCTGTCTCACCACAAATTTGGTTCCCTAGCCACTGACACCATTCTTCTCCATTGCATCTGTATGATGCTGAACCAGATTGTTCTTAAAATTAACGATATATGTGACCCTGAGATGAGGTTCCAACCACATATTGACTTCTATCGCCAAGACCACCTACTTTTATCCTGATAACATCACCCCACTCCGCAACCTCCACTTTGGATCATCTGTTGTGCCCTTAACCATTCCTTTGTTACTTCCAGGCTTGGCTATTCCAATGAACTCCTGAGGTCATCCAAAGGCTCTGCAGCCCATGTCCAAAGTCCCACCAAGTCCTGTTCAGTTGTCACCCCTGCACTGACTGATTTATTTTGGCTCCTGGTTAAGCAGCATCTAAATCTTAAAACTCTTATCCTTGTTTTCAAATTTCTCCATTGCTTCACCTTTTCCTTTTCAATCTCCTCCAGCCCCACATCCCGGAGCTATCTATCCTCCTCTAAATCTGACTTCGTGAGCAGCCCCAATTATAGTCATTTCATCTTTTTATTATTCATTCATGGGATGTGGGCGTCATTGTCTAGGTCAGGATTTATTGCCCATCCTTAATTGCTCTCGAGAAGGTGGTGCTGAGCTGCCTTCTTGAACCGCTGCAATCCATATGGTGTAGGTACACCCACAGTCCTGTTAGGGAGGGAATTCCAGATTTTAAGCAACTGACTGTGAAGAACAGCGATATTATTCCAGTGGCTTGGAAGGGAACATGTTCCCATGTGTCTGCTGCCCTTGTCCTGCTGGATGGTAGCGGTCGTGGGTTTGGAAGGTGCTGTCTAAGAGGTCATGGTGAGTTCCTGCAGTGCATCTTGTAGATGGTACACGCTGCTGCCACTGTGCATTGGTGGTGGAGGGAGTGAATGTTTGTGGATGAGGTGCCAATCAAGCAGGTTGCCATGTCCCGGATGGTGTCAAGTTTCTTGAGTGTCGCTGGAGCTGCATTCATCCAGGCAAGTGGAGAGTATTCCATCACACTCCTGACTTTACCTTGTAGCTGGTGGACAGGCTTTGGGGAGTCAGAAGAGGATTGCACCATTAGGGCAGTGCAAGCATGATTAAGACAATGGTGGGCATCAGAGAGTTCCATCACAATGAGGAGGGCTATATCCAAATAACTCCTTTTGTGTCTCACACAGGTCCCAGCTCTACTCCCTTAGCCCACCTCCACCAGCCAATCCACCCCCAGGGCCAGATTATCCATCGGGCATCAAGAGTTGGAAGAGATGCCTGAGGATGCAGCATCACACCATCTTAGCTTACACACTGCCAACTCAGATATTAGCACACCAGAGGGATGTAGAGCACATATAGAGTCAGTGGCACAAGATGAAAATCACCGCACCAGAGGAGGAAGTGCCAGAGTCAGAGGCATCTGAGCACAGTCTTTCTCAAATGAGGGAGGGAAGTCACGACGATGCTCCAGTGGGCAGGAACATGGAGCCTCAGGAGTTATCTTTTGGGGCACAGTATTTAAATAATCAGCAGCAGATGTGTGGACCTCTGGCAGAGTTCATGAGGCAGTGGGATCTCCAGGGCTCTGATTGGAGCAGTCTATCGCCGTCATGAGATCCACATTGTCCCGGAGCCTGAACTGCATGAGTTCTGACCATGAGAGATTGGCCAAACTCATGGAGAGACACATGCAGCAGCGCTCGGAGTAGATGCAAGAGCATCCTTCACTAGCCTGGATCAGTCTACTTAGAGTATGAGCACTGATATCAATGGAATACATGAGGAGTTGCGTACCCTTAACAGGACAGTCGCACTGTTGGCCCAGCTTTGCTGGAATGCACGACTGCTGCGCATCAGCAGCCAGCCCCATCAACCCCACCTGAAGACCAACCCAGGGCTGTGCAGATCACCGAGGAGGGTGACGGTGCCGAGAGCTCCTCAGCATCTTCATCTTTGTCCAACTCCTCAACCCCTCCGCCAGGGCCCTTGTCTGTTCCACATGAGCTAGTGACCATGGTTGCCCATGCAGAGATGCAGAGGCTGCAGTCTGAATGAGATCCCCAATGGGTGCAGACCAGCATGCTCTTCATTACTGTTCAGATCAAGAAGTGAGCAGCCTGCCTCCATCTCTCCTGAGGTACCATGAGGAGTGTGCGAGAGCGAAGACCACAGTCTTGCCTATAGCACGAATGGGTTCTCTGTGGTTACACTTTTCACATTAAATGTAGCATGGTTGAGCATTTCTTTAAACATATTTACTTACATTTGTACATGACTCAGTGTGTGTTTGTACACCAGAGAGCTCAAAAAGAATGGTGACATTATTAAGTTGGTTCTTACCAGTAATAATGCTGACGTCTACCTGACGTGCCATTAACAGGATCAGGGTTGGCACCTCAAGGTGATGCTTTGTAGGATTTCTTCCTTCTCTGCTGTATCATATAAGATCCCAGAGCTCAAAAGCTCAAGCACTGAGATGCTCCTTGTATCCTTCAATATCCATCCAAGCTTGATTTTAAAAGAGGCTCAAAGATCAGATTCCATGAGCAGATGCTGGGTAGTAGATACATCACAAGCATGAATGCTGGGTGCGAGACATTCATCCACACTGCAATGTTATACATTGGCCTAGGTATAGGTATCACAGCTTGAGACATCATGTATCATGCAGGTAATATTGGTCATCTGCTGTGCTCACTACTTTGGCTTTGTTTGCATTCCAGGTGTCACAGGATAAGCAGAGGTATATGGGGGCCAGAAATGTTGCATGTGGCACCCATTTCAGAACCTGGATCATTAGCCAGAATTGGTCGCACGCATGTTCTTTCAAAGGGTTGTTGGTGAACAATTATGGGCTCTTCATGTGCGAGATGCCTTCTCTATATGTAAACTATACATACAATCCTATCAGTATGTATAGGGGTTTAAGCCTTACATTATTTCACTCTCTACATTGTGGGCATAGTATGATTATGGACAAGTTGACGGCATGGGCCCTTCATTTACAGTCTTTGGATTCATGTGAGGGATCAGATTATGAATAACTTATTACCATGGCGGAATTTTCATTGGTCGGGCAGGCTCAGCGGGAGCAGGTGGGGGTGGTTGTGGAGCCGATCGCTGCCCGCAATTGGCTCTGCATCGTGATTTCACGCGGGCAGGCCAATTAAGGCCCACCCAGCGTGGATCGCGAGCAGTACTGCTGAGTGCTACCTCTGCAGGTGTGGGGAGGAGGGAGGGTCGGGTCCAGCACTCTTTCCAGCACAAAGTTCTTCCTGGCACCTAGGTGCATAAGTCATTATGAGCAAAGAAAATTTACCTGCGCAACCAACAGCCCTGTCCTCCTACCCCTTGGGTTCAGGGAAGATAGTTGGAATTGATTTTGTGTCTCTTCTGGGGCAATGAATAAAAGTTTAAAGTTCGTTCAACTGGGGTAACGTACCTCTCCAAAGGGGTTCCCTGGCTATCCAAACAAATACACCAAGTTCAGACCTGCGCTTACCAGGTCTATGCTGCACACTTAGGGTTACAAACACCTGGGTTACCTAAACTCAACCAGAGTGCAGGCAGCGGATAATTCAAATGACCAGCAGCCTCTGTAAAATGTGTATACTTGTAACATGCCCCACTCGCATTCCCATCCTGACAAAAATGGGAACTGCCATGTTCAGGGGCAGGACTTACAAGTTTTGATCACTTTCACCATTTTTGCCACCATGGAGAGATTCCCCGTCATGACGAAAATCCAGGCCTTGGTGTCATACTCAACCCAAAGACAAGCAACTGAGCACAAATCTACATGATCACGAAGACTGCTTATTTAGACCGTAAGACATAGGAGCAGAAATTAGACCATTCGGCCCATCGAGTCTGCTCCGCCATTTAATCATGGCTGATAAGTTTCTCAACCCCATTCTCCCGTCTTCTCCCCCTAACCTTTGATCCCCTTACCAATCAAGAACCTATATATCTCGATCTTAAATACACTCAATGACCTAACCTCCTTCCGTGGCAATGAATTCCATGGATTCACCACTCTCTGGCTAAAGAAATTTCTCCTCATCTCTGTTCTAAAACTTTAGACCATACTTTGAGGCTGTGCCCTTGGGTCCCAGTCTCTCCTACTAATGGAAACATCTTCCCCAAGTCCACTCTATCCAGGCCTTTCAGTATTCTGTAAGTTTCAATCAGGTCCCCCTCATCCTTCTAAACTCCATCGAGTATAGACCCAGATTCCTCAAACGTTCCTCATATGTTAAGCCTTTCATTCCTGGGATCATTCTCATAAACCTCCTCTGGACCAGAACATCCTTCCTGAGATACGGGGCCCAAAATTGCTCACAATATTCTAAATGTGGTCTGACCAGAGCCGTATAAAGCCTCAGCAGCACATCCCTGATTTTATATTATTGTCCTCTCGAAATAAATGCCGACATTGCATTTGCCTTCCTAACTACCAACTCAACCTGCAAGTTAACCTTAAGAGAATCCTGGACTCTCAAGTCCCTTCGCACTCCAGATTTCTGAATTCTCTCCCCATTTAGAAAATAGTCTATGCCTCTAATCTTCCTACCAAAGTGCATGACCTCACACTTCCCCACGTTGTATTCCATCTGCCACTTCTTTGCCCATTCTCCTAACCTGTCCAAATCCTTCTGCAGCCTCCCCGCCTCCTCAATACTACCTGTCCCTCCACCTATCTTTGTATCATCTGCAAACTTAGCCAGGATGCCCTCAGTTCCTTCATCCAGATCATTAATGTATAAAGTGAATATTTGTGGTCCCAACACTAACCCCTGCAGAACTCCACTAGTCACTGGCCGCCATCCTGAGAAGAACCCCCTTATCCCCACTCTCTGCCTCCTGCCAGACAGCCAATCTTCTATCCATGCGAGTACCTTGCCTGTAACACCATGGGCTCTTATCTTACTGAGCAGCCTCCTGTGTGGCACCTTGTCAAAGGCCTTCTGGAAGTCCAAGTAGATAACATCTATTGGCTCTCCTTTGTCTAACCTACTCACTACCTCCTCAAAGAATTCTAACAGATTTGCCAGGCATGACCTCCCTTGGTTAAGTTTGAAGGCCCCTTCATGCAATCAGAGACTGCTGGCCATCACTTGGATGGCCAATATGTAGTGCATTCATTGGCTGTCCGAAACCCCATCACCTCTGCTGCACTCCACTTGACCGATTGGCGGCAGCTTCACCCACTGGACTGCATTTTGTGCTCTCAGCTCAGGCGCAGGCATTCTCCTAACCCGCACTACAAGGCTGTGCTGTTAGCTTGAACCCCCATAACGGAGACTGGTCCAAACATTAATAAAGACATTTCAAGGGGCTGTGAGTGCCTCTACCAGTGACTATGCCATGGCCACCTTTCACAAGGGACTTGCACTACTTGCTCAGTCGGCCAATTGCTCTGCTGCCCCCCCAAAACCCACATTAATTTGCATTCTGCACCTGAGGGGTAAGAAGGTCTGGAGCATTTGGTAGCACTTTTATGCTTTTGCATTGCTTGCGTGGGCAGAAAAGTTTCAGAGGCACAACTTCAAGCAGGTCAATGGGGCTGCTGCTGAACCGTCTCAGTTGTGGAAGAATATTTACTTTTGACAAGATTTTCCAAATGTGTGGCCACTTCCCTCACACTCCTCGCCCCTCGGCATGTGTCTGTGTACTTCATTCAATATGTGCAGCCTTGCCCCACTGGCCTGACCGGTGCAGGAGCTCTTGCCCTGGCACCACATGAAAGCCAGACTGGAACAAGTGACTTGCCTGTGCACCCCCCACCCTCCTCAATGCACAGCGCCACTTCCTCGATATCCTACAGGCGATACTGGTGAGCACTGCACAAGAATGCGTGCATTCACCTCCAAGTTCCCCTCGAAGTTCAGGTCGCTAGGTGCATGCCTTTTCAGGGCACTTCTGAAGCACGTTGTTCTGAAGTCATGCCGACGTGGGCAGTAAATTTTGACTTGGGGGGATGATTCCAGTGAGCAGGGCTTTTTAATGACCAGGATTTCACGGTCAGCATGTGGGGGCAAGTACGACACGCTGGCAGGTAAAATGAGGTGCAATGACATCGGGCGTGAATCCTGACATCATCGTGCTGTCTTGTGATATCTCGTTCGGCTCTGCGCACCCACCAATAATTGAAAGGCCTATTAAGACCATTAACTAGGTAATTAATTTCAAGCTTACTCTGCTCACCTAACTTTACATTTGGCAGACGGGCTAAAAGGCCAAGTGGCCTTTACATTTTTTCAGAAACCTCATCCACAAGCGGGATGAGGTTTCCTGAAGTTTTTATGAATGAAATAAAAAGTTTCTCTGGAAAAATGAAAACATGTCCCGTTTCATGTGAGACAGTCGCATGAGGGGACATGTTTCAATAAATTTTTATTACATTTACTTATGTTTCTCAAAAGCGCTTCAATCTCCCTGAGGCAGCTCTGTGCGCATGAGCCAATGAGCGCTGGCCCCGGCTCTCCCTCCTCCCCCCGCCCGCACAGGCAGCACACCACTCGTGTATTACGCTGGGCAGGCCTTAATTGGTCCACCCGCGTAAAATGGCAGCGAGCACCCGATCGCAGGCGGCGGTCGGGTTCCTAACCACCCCGCCTGCTCCCGCCGAGCCTGCCCAACGCAGGAAATATTCTGCCCTATGAGGTGCTAAAGTATTGAAATTAGGTTCGCGATGTGCGGCAGTGGGAAACACAGCTCGCTATTGACGGGTGGAACAGATGATCGCAAGCTGGTTTCACAAAAACAAGATATTTGGTCTTCTTGATTGTTTCCGCTCCCCATCCACCATTACGCCCAATGCCAACAGGACCAGACAATTCCACCCTTTGTTTCCTATTAGTTAGCTAATTCTCTATATGTGCCTATGTATTAACCCCAAAACCATGAGCTCTTACCTTGTGTTGTAACCTTTTATGTAATAACTTACTGAATGCCTTTTAGGAATCCAAATACACTCCATCTACTGGTTTTGCTTTATCCACCCAACTTGTTACATCCTCAAATAACTTTTTCAAACATGCTTTTCCTTTCATAATACCATGTTGTGACTGCTTGATTGTATTAGGAGTTTCTAAATGTCCTGCTTCTACTTTCGTAATAAATGGATTCCAGCATTTTCCCAATGACAGACTTGAGACTGCCCTATAATTTCCTGTTTTCTGTCTTCCACCCACCCCACCTTCTTGAAGACGTGTTTTACATTTGTGGTTTTCCAGTCTGCCAGGACCTTTCCAGAATCTAGGGAATTTTGGAAGATTACAAACAATGCATCCACAATCTCTGCAGCCACTTCTTTTAAGATCCTCAGGTGCAGGCTATCAGGCCCTGGGGACATTTCAGCCTTTACTATTTTACTATTTTTTATCCTCATTTGATAGTGATTGTTTAAAGCCCCTCCGCCTCTTATGCCCCTTCATTTTCTAGGACGGTTGGGTTTTTTTTGTTCCTTCTAAAATGAAGTCAATTACAAAACACTTGTTCAAAGTCACTTCTATTTCCTTGTTTCCTACTAGTAATTCCCCACTCTCATCCCCTGAGGGTGCAACATTTACTTTAGCTAGTCTTTTCCTTTTTATATACCTGTAGAAGCTCGTACTGCCTGTTTTTATAATTCCTGCTAGCTTACTCTCATAATCTCTTTTCTTCCTCTTTATTTTCTGTTTTGTCATCATTTGCTGATTTCTAAAATATTCTCAATCTACTGGACTGCTAATGTTTACAACATTATATGCATTTTCTTTCAATTTGTTACCATCCTTAACTTCCTAAGCCTGGGGTGGTTCATTCTTCTCGTAGTCTTTCTTCTATAGAAACCAAAAACAGATTGGATGATCACTTCACTGAACACTTCCCTTATCTCAGCATGTGTGAGCCTGAGCTTCCTGTTCGTTGCCATTACTTGCAATTTCAATTCCCCATCCGACTTTCGCTGACCTTTCCACCTTTAGCTTTCTAAATTTTTTCAATGAAGTTCAATATAAGGTCAAGGAACAGCATCTCATCTTTCTACTGACCGTTTTGTACATCTCTGGCCTGAACAACTTCATACCTTAACCCGGGCTCCCATTTTTTCTCTGACAGGAGGCACTGGCAATATGGGGCAGGTGTGCTGGCATGTCTGAGGGAATATGAGGGAGCAAGTTGATATTTGGAATAAAGATCGTTTGTCAAAACAGTACCAAAAAAGTTGTATGCCATTTGGTGGTCTTCTGCTTTTTTGAATCCTCCAGACTCTTGAACCATAGGCATCAATTCCATTTTGTCAACTTACTATGCTTCCATTCTACCTATTCCTTTTAGCCATTCACACACTCTCTGTGTCTTGTAAAGTCTTTTATTCCTCCAATTATTTGTCTTTTTTTAAGTTCTTTCACAGGATGTGGGTGTCGCTGGCTAGGCCAGCATTTGTTGTTCATCCTTAATTGCCCACGAGAAGGTGGAGGTGAGCCGCCTTCTTGAACTGCTAAAGTTCATGTGGTGTAGCTACACCTACAGTGCTGTTAGGAAGGTTTTTCCAAGAGTCTCTTGGACTATCACTCTGCCATTTAACCAACATTGGCCAGGATTTTGCCCTCATCTGGCAGGCTTGCCAGGGACGTGTGGGAGTGGTCGGGATGCTGACCGCCACCCACACTTGGGGCCCAACTGCGATTTCACACTGGCAGGCCAATTAAGGCTCTGACCAGTGTGAAACACATGCTATAGTGCTCAGTACTGCCTGTGTGGGAGCAGGAGGAGAGTGAGCGTGCAAATTCATGCATGCACGTGGGTGCATGCAGGAAACGCTCCCTGAGGCACAGAGCTGCCTCAGGGAGCTAAAGATTTTGAACAATAAAAATAAAGCATTTAAAAATTTTTATAACATGTCACCTCATGTGACTACACGAGCATGTACATGTTAGAAATCAGCCCGTGGATGAGGTTATGCAAAAAATCCAAAGACCGCCTGGCCTTTTCGCCTACCCGCCAACCATCAAGTTGGACAGGCGGCAAAAAATTTAATTCAGTTGGTACTTTAATGGCCTTAATAGACCTGTTAATTGTCGGCCAGTGGGCTGCCAACTCCTGCGCATGCCCACCGACCGAAATATCGCGCGAGTGCACGATGACGTCGGGACATTCGCCCAACGTCATCATGCGTCATTTTACGCTTGTTTGGCTCTGGCACGTGCCCACTCAACGAGTGCAATATCCTAGCCCTTGTTCTCCACCCAAGCACTTCGCCTGTCTTTCTATATCTCTTCCTGTGTTTGTGTTTCTGTTCCCTCTTTCTCCTTTCCTTCGTTCTGTTGTCTTTTCAATTACGTTCATCTGTAATATCTTCTAGTTCTGAAGAAGGGTTTCCTCTATGTTATTGCTAGACTTCTCCTCGTTCCGCTCCCCCACCTCCTACAAGTGTTCTGGGTAGAAATAGTACTTTCACGCTTTCACATTAAGACTCGCGTTCCATCCAGTATTATGCAATTCAAACTGGCCCACAGATTTCTGATGACAGTAGCGCTTAAAAGTTTGCACTGCTAATCTGTAGGGACCTTTACTAATATCAGGTAACAACCACAACCAGAAAGCTAATGTCATGACAATTGCCACCATCGCTTTGAAATGTACCTATGGTGAAACACCTCAGCATATTGAAGAAGTATCTTTGCCTGCGGAAGTTAGACAACAAAAGAACAAAATGGTTTTACCAATCAAGCCTCTATTTTTTGTAAGATGTCATTTGGTGTCACCTAATTTTCACAGATTATTTCCTAATTTGTATTTACTTCTGTCTTGACTATCACAACACTTCTGCGATTAAGGTGACAGACTAGTTGCTGGAGGATTAGTCGCTCTCTATAGAACCGATTTAAAATATCACGACAGCTAAAATATTATCTGAAGAATACATCAGGTTGTCCTATTAACTTCTATAATCCATTTTTCATTTAAAGTAACAAGGAAACAATTGTGTTGAAACTGGAGGTAGATTGATAAACCTCTTGTGCAACAAACTAATTAAATCCAGTTGAATGGAAATTATTAGAAGAGATTTATGACACTTCACACTTCTATTACATGTGATACTAAAACATAATAGAGTATAAATTCAAACTTTTTGCACAAGACAGTAAATGATGAAGACTTTAGTAGAACAATGGTTTGCATTCCAGTTGCTGCTAAATTCACCACAGCAATTTTTTTTTACCTGACCCTATCTGAAATACCCAGTTGAAATGTTCACACACTTCAGTTCAGCATTAAAATGAGGGTCTTGCATCCAGTTCAGGCCTTGTTTGAACTTATCAGAGAGGTACTCCTCAAACTCCAATTAGCTTTTCACACTTTGTACCAGCCTAAACAAAGGAACCTTAAATGGGAATCGCTAGACACGTGCAAAAAGATCAGCAGCTAAGTTAAATTACTTCAATGAGGAACTAAGAGGAGCGGGACTGCTCCTCATTAATCCACATTAATACTAAAAGTCATTTCTGTCCTGTATGTACCCTGATCCCAATTTCCTTCCTGTCCCTGGATTACCAGTAGGCTTGCTCAATGTCAAAAATGACAAAACATCAGGCAACTGGACCAGTGAATTGCATTGCGGTAACCCAAGATCGTTAGATTTATTTCAGTGAGGTCCTGAGACAAATGATGGACAATCTTCAGGTCCCTCTCTTTTCTACTGGAGTTTAAGTCCAGTGTACCAACCATTTCACACCCGTTAGCAGGCACCCTCAAATTTAGTACTCACCGAACCTCAATGTCATTAAGACTACAAACCTCAATGTCATTAAGACTGCATTCTACAGCTGCATCTTTATTAATTTCTTTTTGCCTTTTACTTGTCTAAAATAAAATATTTTCCTTATTTCCTCTTTAGCGATGCTGACCATTTGTTGTCTTTTGTACAGCACTATTCCATTTGGTAGTTTCAGTATATGCAGATTATAAATATCAGTCTGACAAAGTCTGTATAATCTACTTCAAAGATTTTATGAGGTATTTATTTATATATTTCAACTGTAAATTGACTAGTTTTTTTCAATGGGAAGAAAGATGCAGGTAGTAATGATTAAAAATATTCCTTTCTAAAATCATGAATCAGCTATATTTGTAAACAATAAGTGTTCATGTTCTATAAAGTATTTGTATGTTCAATAATTGACTGCATCAATTTGTGAGTAGCGATATCTTTGAAATGCGAGATATAAAATGCAGATAAATCATTTGTTCTTTAGTTACAAAGTGTTGTGTGATTACAGAAAGCTTTTAATATACAATCAGAATTAAATGACAGATGAAATTAAGTATTACACATGTTGGGCCTCCCCGTGGTGGGTTTAGTGGCAGGGGGGCATTTATCAGGGAGGAGTGTAGTAGCTGGGAACTCCGCAACCTTTCTGCTCCCACCCATGGACAGCCCTCCTGCTCTGCCACCATTTGAAACTCTTAAATGGACAATTAATGCTCACTTAAGCACCCCATACCACCATTGCTGGTATTAACACAGCAGCGGGTGGGTTTTCCCATGAGGGGAGCATGACAAGTAAACCCAGACGGAGTTGCTTCTGGGCTTCCAGGAGGATCCCTCATTCAAAGGCACCCAGCGTCCTGCACCAGGATGGTGGGCGGGAGGCAGCTGAAACCAACTGCCCTGCTTATGCTCCTCCTCCCCCCTTCCTGTGACCCGCATCCCGTGATCCCCCCATTCCCGCCATCAATCATTGGCCTTGGATCCAGCAACAAACCTAGGTCTTGAGCGGGTGTTGTACCAGCATCAACCATTGCCTCCCTGGTGGTGCTGCCATTCAATAGAGCTACTGGCCTCTGATTAGCCAGCAACTCTTGGCAAGTAAGACTTCTGCCCCTGGGTCCTTTATCCTGGGGGAAGGCCTGCTGCATGTCTGTCAATTGCCTGAATGGAACAAGGTGCAGAGGGCCTTCCTGAAAAGAAGTGATGCTGAGCTCTTTTCAGCCCTTCAGCTGACGGCAAAGACCCTGGTCGCCTCCAAAAGATTCTGCCTGTAGTTAACATTGATTATAATTTATATTTAAAATTTTTCCCCATTTCGTTTTCTATATTTTCTATCAAATAGAAATTCTTATATCAAAAAAATGGACAAAACCTGCACAAATTCCTATCCTTGACCTTATACTGTTTCTCCTTATTTCAGATAACGGAGGCATTTCACCACTTGCTCATCTTCCAGTTCTAGGTTCATTGCCAAGGATGCTTCATACAAAGCATTAATTGATTAGCAACATTAATCTCCGCTTCTGCCTTTTTTCCTGATAGCTCAACTTATGATGCAAGTTACAGAGGATGTGCATTTAAATAAACCAGTCAATGACAGAACATCTGATGCAAGACCACAGAAAGCTTGCACCAGCACCTACAATGCAACCTAAAATCTTCTTGTCAAATCTCTTGGAATATCTCAACAAGTATTCTATTGAGAGACAGAGGTATTAATATTTCAGAACCCACTCACTGATGTGTGAAAGAAAAGAACTGTTCTCAGTGAATGTTGCCTCTGATACTCCTCACTTTGGACACAAATTTTAAAAATGTCTTTCACAGGGAGCAGATGATGCTGCAGGTGATACTTGTCACCATCACTTTATTTTCAAAATGCTGTTCTGTAAACTTGTGAGGGTTTTGGTTTGAATTGTAATTAGTTCCAGCCTGTTTTAGTAAATTTAAATAGTATGTGGAGCCATTTCTTATCTCCTGTCGTTATGTTCTTCAAAGCAATCCTGAAAAAATTAGAACATTTATCTGTAGGAAATATTGGAGAACAGGAAAGCAATTTTATTATTGATAATAGCCTCAGCTATGATTGAAGTTCTCCATAATGATCACCCAGCAGTCCATTGGGCTGCAAGACTAGTTATCTTATTTTTTAACTGACAATTACACTTTGATGAACATTGAGACTACTATGCAGCTCAGTCACCTAATGTTATTGTTAGCATTAGCTACCAGTAAAAAATAAATTTGCTAATTCACCTTGTGTGTAACTATTTATTTACTGTATTAAATGTACATTGATTTGTCTAGAAGCAGCATTCATTTACAAAATAATAAACCATTGTCAATATTGCCACACAAAAATAACATTGGGTACCTGTTATTCATTTATATGAATATACATATAAATTATATACATATATATATATATATATACATTATAGTTTAAAATATAATATAATATGAAATATGGAGCAAGACTTTGCCAAAGTGATGAAGGTTCCATCAGTGGGATGGTTTCTGGATCGCCTCCTGCTTGGGCAGGAGGCAGGACACATGCCACAATATTGCCAGGACAAGGCAAGTAAGAGCTGGCAGACGGGGGAGGCGGTTAATTAAAGACAGTCTGCAGGCCTCCCATGTTGCCAGCACATTCAGAGAGCTGACTAGTCTGGAGCCACGGCAGCGCCACTGTAAGTGGTAGTCGCTGCTAAGGCAGCAAGAAGAATTCAAGGGTGCCAATGTGGAGCCACTTTCTCCTAATAGTTCAGCACAGAGGAAAACCTGCTAGAATTAATATTGTTACGACAGAGGAGTGATGATTGGGATGGCTCCCTCTTTTTTAATCTACCTCTCGACTGACCAAAGATAGTATGTTTTATAAGTGGTTTACCCTCTGAGTGTCAGGAACAAACAAATGACAGGTTTGCTCATATGTTTTAAAAGAAAGAAAAACATTTATTGTTCAATACCCACATGTATGCAACTATACCCAGGCATATTCATAGAGATACACATACACTCAGGAAAAGATTGTGATTACAAAAATAACATGTGCTTAGGTCTTTGGATTTTGAGAATTCTCATTTACACTTGCTTTTCCCTGGGGTGAAGGCTTGAAATGATGTCAGCCTGTAATTCTTCTTGTCCACTGAAAGGAAAAGCTCTGCTAGTTTTAGAAGGACAGATTCGCTGTTGATTTATGTTCACAGTAGTAGATTTCTCTTATTCCATTCCAGTCAAGGTACAATAGTGAAGACCTGCAGCAAAGCCGTGGTATTGTTCCTCAGGTAGAGAGCTCAAGGCCAACTCAAATCTCTGCCTATATGTGGCTTAAAACTGGTGTCTCTTAGGCAGAATCTTTTCTGTTTATTGGTACAAATGTTTCTGATCTGTCTGCTCAGAATGTGCCATATTAAATCTCCTCATCAGAAACCTAGGACAGGGTTTTCTGGTCCCACCCGCCATGGGACTAGAAATTCAACAGGCCTTTTTTTGGTCCATCAAATTTTCCGCCCTGCGTGCCAAGATTCCTGTGGTGCCAAGATCATCCGGTCCTGCCGAACATCAATGGACATTTGGCTGGGCCGCCACACCCCCTGCAGCGGGTCCACCATGGCGGGGCTGGAAAATCCTGGCCCTAGTTTCTATCATGTGATCAGAGCATCTCTTTCCACTGTCCTCAAAAAATTATGAAATCAGTCTTTTTAATTATCACAGCAAGGGTCGTATGCATTTTAAGAACTTCTCAAATATACGTCTGGAAAGTTCGTTTGCTTCTAATGACTTAGTCATGAATTGTTCAGAGAGGAAAAATTAAATTAAAAGTTTTAAATATTTTATGCCCCCCCACCCCCACTAGAGCTATATCTTGAGTGCCCTACCATCCATTCTTAATTAGCACATTTGTTTAGATAATATCACCAACTTCAACACCTATGTGTTCTTTTGTTCTTTTGTCTGTGACATCTTTTGATTATCTGCTCCTATCACTGTTTGCTTGTCCCTACAACCACCCCCCCCCTCCACTTCTCTCCCCTCCACCCAACCCCCCCCACCCCCCAACCTTAAACCAGCTTATATTTCACCCCTCTCCTTGGATTCACCCAGTTCTGCTGAAGGGTCATGAGGACTCGAAACGTCAACTCTTTTCTTCTCCGTCGATGCTGCCAGATCTGCTGAGTTTTTCCAGGTAATTCTGTTTGTGTTTTGGATTTCCAGCATCCGCAGTTTTTTGTTTTTATATCATTTTGTTTTTATGAAAAATTAGCTCAGGTTCTTGCAGGTCCATGTGTATTGGCAGGACTAAAATATCACGTGACCTCTCAACTGCATTTTTACAGGCAAGTTTGCATTTTAGGTTTAGACTTCATAAGTTCATATTTATAGCTCATAAATTCATATTACATGAGTGTGATAATATCAAAATTTGAAGTAAAATTTAAACCAGTAATGTAATCAGACCCAATTCATCTCAAAAATATTCACAAGTGAAGTATAGGACCATTGTTAAGGATTTGGTTCAGTCTATGAAAAGGCTAGCAATTTAACTCAAATAAAATACAGCTAAAAAATTATCTGTGAGAAACACATACATATTATTTTCACAGACACAGAAAGACAGACAGAGGCCTTGAAAGCAAGGCTTACCAGACAGGGAGCCATGCTAAACTGCGAAAATTGCAGGGATGGGCAATACATGCTGGCCTAAAGCCAATGACACCCACATCTCCTGAATGATTAAAAAAAAAATTAGTTTATCTTGCATTTGCACTCTGTTGTATAACTATAATGTAATCCAAGATTTAAGTTTACAATAAAGTATGATATAGTCACTATTAAAAATGTTGCAATCTCAGTCTGTAAACCCTAACTCTTCTTGAATTCTTAATTATATGATTCTATATATTCTGAGAGGTTACTGTATAAAAAAAATGAATCTGTCATAATGTATTGTGTATGTTCTACCATAGAGAGCTCTGCCTAGTCTAAAAACTTCTGGACAAAAGGACATTTTATCTTAAGACACGTCTTTAGCTAAAATAGCCGATTAAGCTCTTATGGTAATATAGACTTTTTTTATCTGAGATTTAAAACTAACAATAAATTAAAAGGATAGATTTACCCTTGCTAGTGGTGGGGTAAGGGGGGCGGGGGCAGTGGGGTGGGGGTTGCTAAAGATAACAGAACTTGAACAACCTTTGATCATGCAGGACAAACATTTGATAAGAATACAAGACAAAAGTAATGTGTTCTTCTAGTTTTTCTACAATGCATTAGTATTGTGGTGATTATAAAGGTGACAAGATACATAGCATTATGTATAAAATACCTCCCATGCATCCTATGTATGGTTAAGTGAATTAAGATCATTTACAAAAAAAAATAGTGACTGGTTCTTCCAGCTGAAGTAGAAGTCGTCCTGAAGTGCACACGTGCGTGGTACTCGTATGTGAACTTCAGATTTCCAATGGACCTAGTCATGCTGCCTGCAAGCCTCCATGGATGCCTCCGACACTGACCCTACAATTGTAGACTAGGGAAAGGTATCCTGAATTTACTCATAAATTTACACCAGAGTACTTACACCTGTTAATCACAGGTGCAGGACCTGGGTTGGAAGAGACAAACATCAGAAGCTGATCAGGAAGGCCTCAAAATGTATTTCAAAGTAAACTTGATGAACAATCCCAAACCCCCAACTCTTACAATTGTTTCCCAAACACGCCACGCCACGCCACCCCATCAACCGGCAACCCCATCAACCCATAAAACCCCCACACACTCACCCCCTGATAGCCAGCCCTTCAACAAGAATGCATTTAACTTTAAGGGAGCTGCCATTAAAGATCAAGTGCTTGTACTGCAAAGGCTGTTTGTAAATGGACAATCGTTAGAAATGGGCAAGTTTTGTTTCCCACGAACCAATGAGAATTTTAACTGAACTTTAAAGAAAACAAGCTGGGAGGTAAAATGAAATTATTCATGCAGAGACGCAGGTATGATGAACCAATAGCCAATGACACCCACATCTCTTGAATGAATAAAAAAAACTTATACAGTAACCTCTCTCAGAATATATAGAATCATATAATTAAGAATTCAAGAAGAGTTAGGGTTTACAGACTGAGACTGCAACATTTTTAATGATGACTATATCATACTTAATTGTAAATTTAAATCTTGGATTACATTATAGTAACACAACAGTGTAAATGCAAGATAAACTAATTCATTCTTTTTTTATTCATTCAAGAGATGTGGGCATCATTGGCTATCGGTGAGTTCATGAATATGTTAACCAAGCGATAGCTGATGTAATCAGGCCACACAATGGTATGTGTTAGCCCGGATTTAAGTTACTGTCTTGACCATTAATCTCCTGTTGCCAAACTGTAAATAGCACTCACAGGTTAACAGCTGTGGTTCCAGCATGACTGAGTCGGCACCTGCATTTTTTCGAAATGCTTATTCCAAAACTGCTTCAGAGGCTAAAACTTGGGCGGAATTTTCCATCCCCACTGGCATTGGGCGTGATTGGTCATGTGAGTGGACAATATGGCACAATTGGTTATATGACGGCAGGAAACCAGTTCACTCACTCAGGCTGCCAAAGGCGGGCTGCGTTTTCCACCATCAGATGTCAGGAAACTCATGTAATACATTAACATATCATTAGCAGGCTAGCATGCCGGAATTGCGCCATACACCCCCCACCCCCGGCCGCTGGATCATCCTTCTGCGTCAGCGGAAAAGCATGTCAACACGTTTCACAACAGCAGGTAAAAGGTGTGCACTTGATGGCCTGCACTTTGAGGGCAACTCAGAGGTGAGTATATAGGAGCTTTGTGCAACACTCGCCAGGGTCGCCAGTTAGAATTCAAGCTTCAGGGGCATTGGGGGGGTCGGGGTTAAAGGCAGCCCTGCCATTGAAGTGATTGGTAGCGAGGGGGCAAGGGCAAGGGCAGCTCTGCCATTGAAGATAGCACACATGTATTCGGGGTGGGGGGGACGCGGGTAGGGTGAATGAGGGAAGTGGCCATGCATTCGGGAAACCTGTAGAAAGTGACCATTCCTCTGCAACTGAAACAGTTCAGGCGCAACCACATTGATATGATTGGGTCGGGCTCCTAGCTTATCTGCACACAGAAGCAACACAGAGGCATCAAAATGCCACCAAGTGCTCCAGAGCTCTCCCGCCACCCACCGCCCCCCAACCACCACCACCACCACCCCACCACCCCCCCCCCCCCTCCCCCTCCCCCCCAGCAATCTCAGTAAGAAGAGGTGGCTGGGGTTCCCACACACACCGCCCAAGAGCCACAGTGAGCCATCTCAGGCTGGCGCCTAGCGACACCCAGGATCTATAGAGGCTGCCTTTTATTCCTGCAGATGACCGAGAACCAGTGTCGCTGAAGATTGCACATGTCTAGGGAACTTGTTGGTCACATCTCCCAGCTACTGCAGGACTTGGCACCACGGGGACATGGAGGGTATCCACTGCCAGTGGCCGTGAAAGTGATCGCCATGCTCAATTTCTATGCCAGTGGCTCCTTTCAGGGCTCTACAGGTGACCTCTGAGGTCATGGATGCCATGTTCTGAGGGCACACAACTTTGTGCATTTCGCCCAGGATCAAGAGAGCCAGGATGCAAGAGTGATTGGATCCGCCCAGATATTGGGTTTCCTATAGGTGCAGAGTGCGTTTGACTTCATTCAGGTGGCGCTCAGATCTCCATCACAACACATGGTGAATTACATCAACTGCAAAGGATTCCATTCACTGAATATGCAGCTGGTGTGTGACCACCGGAAATGCATCCTACAGGTGTGCAGACAGTTTCCATGGAGTGTGCACAACGCTTAATTCTTCAGTCAGCCACAGACCCCTGGAGTCTTCCAGGGTCCACAGAAGCTGCTGGGATGGCTCCTCAGGGAGAAAGGCTGTGGCTGATGTCATCTGTACGGTGGCCTCAGGCTGCACAGAGCGAGGCTATAATGAGGCTCATGCTGCAGCTCACACCTTGGTGGAGCAAACCACTGGGATGCTGAAGATGAGGCTCGAGTGCCTGGACCAGACTGGTGGAGCCCTGCAATATAGCTGTGCCCTTTACAACCTGGCGCTCCAACATAGAGATGAGCTGGCTGAGGAGGAGATGGAGGAGCTGCATGTCTCCTCCGATGAGGAGGATGCCAATGGTGATGAGGCTGAGGAGATCCTTGGAGGAAGCGATGACAGGAATGAGGCCCTCACATTGGCTAGACGAGGCAGGTGTGCTTGAGAGGCCCTCATATATGCTAGATTTGTGGAGGGTGGTGATGACACACAGTGAGGTGACATCATAGATCCTCACGTTGCATCTGCACACGTTTGACTTCAGTCTGGCTTATGGCAGTGCGAATACTCTCTGTCAGAATGCTCCTGTCTTGGAAATGCAGTGGACACCCTAATAGTCGCTCGTTTGCATGAGGATGATGACAACATGCAATGAAGACACTCCATAAATCTTCACATAGCCTCGGAGAATGTTTGACTACTGTGTCTAGCTGATGGCAGATTGCTTGTGTTCTGTGATCAGGGTCATATCATAGAGACACAGCCATGAAACTTTAGAAACATCTGACCCTTTGACCATCTTCAGCACCTGAGCCCTTCAGGAGCACAGCATCACTGGTCACAAACACTGAAGAGATGGTGGCCAGCCCCTCTTTAAAGGTGCTGAGAGCACTTTGAGGGAATGCGATAACTCTGTGGCACCTACCCATTACTTCCTGGCACAAATGACAAGCACTGCTGTGGTAAAGTGAGGTACCCTGTCCCTTTAAGAGAATGCAAGTATACTGATCATGTGACAGCACTGACAAATCACTGTACAGCATGGGCAACTGGAAACTGTAAGTCTAGTTCTGAAGGTTCCTGAGTGGGCATGTATGATCTGGTACTCTGCCTTATATCTCACTAAACCATCACTGTTTGTTCTTATATCAGTCTCTCCCCATTATTGATTGAAAGCAGCATCTCAAGAGAACGTAGGAAGGCATGCAGTTGGAGTTCGGTTGGCCAACAAACTCATTTATCCAAGGCATAAAAGTGGCGACAAGGATAAAGAACAAAAGAAAATAAATTTCATGTAAGGTGAACAAAGCATTGGAAAGAGCACCTGTACCCACTTCTAAAATAGGCGGCAGCCCACAATCAGAGCAGAAAGCAGTGCTGCAGTTTAAAATTTTTTATAAATCTACAGATCATGATTGCGGGTATCTCGCCAAAACTCAAAAAGAGCGCAAAACCCAACAGAGAAAAACCAACAGCTGCAGAGACAGAGTTAAAAAGAAAGTGACTGCTCTTAAAGCGGCAATACATTTAAAAGGGTAAATACATGAAAAATGGCTATGGACTGAAAATTATAAGGACCCCAGAGACAGGGTGACTCCACGGATAAAAAACACCTAAATTTGTTATTACCTGGAAAGTCTATCGGAAGTGCAGTCCCCTTGCAATCAGTCACGATGCCGCAGTTCAGGTATGTCGATCCATTCAACCTCATTTCAGGTGACTGATCTCAGTATGTCAAACACCTTGCGTTAGTTTTTACTGCTAACAACATCGTGGGGGAGGAGAGGAAGAGGGCGATTCTTTTGTCCTCATGCGGGAGCAAAATTTACGGGCTTATCAGCAGCCTTACGTCACCTAGAACCCCAGACTCAAAGACTTTTGACAAGTTAATAAAAATTGTACAGAGCCGCCTAAGACCATAGCCCTTAGTTACAATGCAGCAGTTCAAGTTCAATTCAAGGAACAGGTTCCGGAGGAGACAATAGCTAACTATGTGGCCATTTTAAAGGCATTAACTGAGCATTGCCAACTTGGAATCCAATAGTGATAGATTGAGAGACTGGCTGATATGTGGGATTGGAGATTATACTATCCAAAGGCTTTTGCTAGCCGAACCCAGTCCAGACTTCCATAAGGCATTAGGATTAGCCGCCATGATGGAAAGTGCTGTTAGAAATTTTGATGTTATAAAAGATACACAAAAGGGCGCTATTCATCTGGTTGAGCGCAACAAACTGGCAATAAAAGACGCAAAAATTTTGGACTCCATGGAAAGGCGGGAAATGCCCTCTAGCTCCAGACCTTTTAAAAACAATGGTACTGCAGTGAAAGCCCACCAAATGAATGGGAGAAATACATCCAGGCCTCCAGTGAGTGAATGACAACTCAAACAAGATGAGTGCTTTTTCTGTCACTGCTATGGCCACATAAGGTGGTACTGCAGAGAAAGGCTAAAACAACACAATAAAGGCAGAGGGAAAAATCATGAAACAGGATCAGACATCCATTCATTATATAACCTCAAAGTGGGTAGAACTGAGTCAATCCAAGTAGTCATTACAATTAATAGACAACCCATTAAGATGCAAGTTGATACAGAGTGTCGATGTCCATCATTGGATAGCATACATTTAGATATCTGAGTAAAGGAACCCATCCTTTGAAGTTAGAAGTTTTGGACACAAAGCTGAGGATATATATGCATGAAGAAATAAGACTGAAAGGGTTATGTCAAATCTCGGCGATGTATAGAGATCAATCTGAAAGGTTGCACTCGTGAGTGGTAGCTGGAGAGGGGCCCAGCTTAATAGGCCACAACTGGCTTGAAAAGGTTAAATTGAAATGGGCCAAAATTTTTCAAATACAACAAAAAGCTTGCAGGAATTGTTGCAAAAGTATGCTTCTGTTTTAAACAACCGGTTAAGAAGGATTCAAAGGCTACATGCCAGGATCCATGTCAACCCAAACGCAACCCCCAGATTTATAAGACCCAGACCAGTCCCAGGACAAAGTTGAAACCGAACTTGGAAAACTGGAAAAATCGGGCATCCTACAACCAGTGCAATTTCCTGAGTGGGCGGCACCCGTCGTCCCTGTACTGAAGCCGGACCAAAAGCGTACGTCTATGCGATGACTATAAGCTAACTGTCAATAAGGTAGCCAAACTGGATAGGCACCCGATACCCAAAATGAGGAATTGTATTCAAAGTTGGTACATATTTGAAATTAGACATGAGTCATGCCTACCAGCAGATAGAGTTGGAAAAGGACTCGAGGGAATTCATCACCATTAATATGCCCCGAGGATTGTATCAATACACACGTCTACCCTTTGGGGTCTCCTCGAATATGCTATTTTCCAAGGAATGATGGAAAACTTACCCCAAGGACTGCCCTATATTATCATTTACTTGGATGACGTATTGGTCACGGGACTGACCAACAATGAACACTTAGCAAATCTAGAAGAGGCGCTCAAACACTTCGCACAAGCAGAGGTACATTTAAAATGAGAGAAGTGTCTGTTCCAAGCTAATGAGGTAGTTTACTTGGGCCACAAGATTGATGTGCAGGGCCTGCATCCTGTAGAAGAAAAAGTCTAAGCCTTTCGTGAGGCATCTGCCCCGAGAAATACCACAGAGCTTAAGGCCTTGTTAGACATGGTAAACTACTACAGCCGATTCCTCACAAACCTCTCGACTGTGCTGGCCCAAATTTTATGGCATGCTTAAGAAGAACTAGAAATGGAGTTGGCAGGCCCCACACCAGGATGCCTTCCTGAAAGTGAAGTGATTGTTAAGATCGTTAGCCTTGTTGGTGCACTTTGACCCCAAGAAAGAATTAATTTTAACATGTTATATATATGTCCTCTTATGGAATATGGGCTGTCCTTTCACGTTGGATGGTGGATGGCTCCGAACGGCCTATTGGTTACACAACTCACACACTCAGTATCACAGAATGACAATATTCCCAGATTGAAATGGAGGGCATACCTATTGTGTTCGGCATCCGGACATTTAATCAATATCTCCACAGTCACCATTTCCATATTATAGCCAACCACAAGACCCTACTGGGATTATTTGCAGAAGATAAAGTGATATCACCTATCCCATCGGCTTGCATGCAGAGATGAGCACTATTATTAGCCGCCTATGAATACACTTTTGTTCACCATTTGGGAACTCAAATGGCACATGCAGATGCACGAAGCCACCTACCCCTGCCAGCTAATAACGGAGAGGCTCCGATTCCCCAGGAAATGGTTTTAGTGCTAAATTTTCTGGATCCCTCCCCAGTTCAGACCAGACAAATCCATGAGCAGACCAGCTGGGACCCACTATTGTCTAACGTCCGGGAGCAGGTCTTGAATGGTTGGTCAGGTGGATCTAAACCCAGGGAGATGAAGCCCTATTCTGATTGCAAATATGAACTCTCCTTCCAGGATGGCATATTACTTGGTGGAGCAAGGGTTATCCTACCCCTGAGGGGATGAAGACCATTATTAGCTGAGCTGCATAGCACTCACTCAGGCATTAGCAAATGAAGATGCTTGCACACAGCTATTTGTGGTGGCCAAGCATGAACATGGATATAGAAGCCCTGGTCAAAAGCTGTCCTCAATGCCAGCAGGTGCAAAAGATCCCCCTTTAGCTCCATTGCACCCATGGGAATGGCCGGGATGGCCATGGGTGTGCCACCACGTCGATTACGTGGAATTCTTCCTGGGCACAATGTTCCATTTACTGATTGACTCCCACTCCAAATGAATGGACATCATTGGAGTCTGGTCGCCCATGTCGGCTGCCAACATAGACCATTTGCGGCAGAGTTTTGCAGTGCATGGGTTGCCAGAGGTCCTTGTGACTGACAACAAGACCGTTTTTACCAGCAAGGGGGGTTCCACAGGTTCACAACCCTTAACGGCATTACCCATATCAAAACCTTACCCTCCACCCAGCATCGAATGGCAGGGCTGAGCAGGCAGTCCAAACCTTTAAATCTGGGATGAAAAAATGGAAGGGGATTCCATCAGCATGAGATTGTCCCAGTTCTCGTTCGCATACCGGACCACACACGACGATCAGCATTGTCCCTGTGTTACTACTAATGAAGAGACGCCTCCGCACTCACCTGACCCTTATCCGACTGAATTTAGAGGGGTGGGTGGAAAAAAGCCAAGAGGCGCAGAAGACCTGGCACGATGGTCATTGTCGTGAAAGGACTTTCACGGTTGAAGATGTGGTCCTCGCGAAGAAGTTAGGAGATGGAACCAATTGGCTGTTAAGCAAGGTGAGTGCAGTAACTGGACCCCTTGCCTATAATGTATCGGTAAATGGCCAAATATTTAGACGACATGTGGATCATCTCTGCAAAAGAACACCAGCCCCACAAGAAGAAATGTAGTTTTCATATATACTTGAGTTTGTGCCGAAAGTAGAGGACAGGCCACACGACTGTGCTCAACAGATTGTGATCCCTGGACTACTCTAAAGCCATGTCCCACCGAGTTGTGTGTCTCTGCACTGGTGGAGGGTATGGGCGAGCACTGTGATGGGACTTCAGGGAGGGTGCTCCAGATTCCTCTTTAGTAGTTTCTTCAGAGCTTGATTGGAGGCCCTGGGTTATGGACTCTATCGGCTGTTTGGCAGATTTGTCTGTGGAAGAAAGGGGCGATAATTTGTCTATGGCAGTGACCTGAGAAACAGGAAACATCACTCACAGCACGGTTATCTGATGGATGTTGCACTGCTGGATCCTCACTTGGTAGAGCACTGCCAACCTCACCAACAGCACAGGACTAGGCCAGATCGTGGTCAGCCAATAGGATGGCTCTGTTTTCAAAGTCCGTGAGGGCCTTGATTTTGGTCATTCCACCACCAGTCTGCAACCTCTCCCTTTCATTGTATGCCACCTTGTCCTGCATGAATAGAGATGGAGAAAGTGTAAGCAAGACACCTGTCAGGCCAGATGATAAGTATGCCCGGCCTGTGTGCGTGGTAAGTGGTCCCATTGGATGGGATGAGAACAATGACAATGAGAGTGAGAGAGTGAAAGATGATGTCCCTTGAACCGGGGTGAGTGAAAGGATGTGTGATGGATTTGTGAGTGTGTGAGTTGAGAGTGATGAGAAGAGTGAATTACCCTGGTGGAATGGGGTAGATTATTCATCCTCTTGTGACACTGGGTCCCTGTCCTCTTTTGAAGGGTGTTGACACTGACCACCGCTGCCACCGCTTCCCAAGCCAGGTTATTACTTTTGCTGCGCATCCTGCGGCCAGAGGGGAGGACATCCTGGCGGACCTACACAGCATCCAAAAGGTACTTGAGGGACATGTTACTGAACCTGGGGGCTGCAGTCTTCTTCAGTTTCAGGGCCATGTCTTCTGTGCAGTAGTGGTGGTCTGGAAGCATTGAGATGTGTGCTTGTGGCTGGACCTTAAATATGACGCCCGGCGTGATGCAGCAGCAGGGTGATAGTGGGCAGGCGAAAGAGAGCCCACCCGCCATGGAAATGAGGTAAAAACAAAAATAAAAACAAAAAACTGCGGATGCTGGAAATCCAAAACAAAAACAGAATTACCTGGAAAAACTCAGCAGGTCTGGCAGCATCGGCAGAGAAGAAAAGAGTTGACGTTTCGAGTCCTCATGACCCTTCGACAGAACTAGGTGAATCACCGGGAGTGTTGAAATATAAGCTGGTTTAAGGTGGTGGTGGGGGGGGAGGGGTTGGTGGGAGGGGAGAGAAGTGGAGGGGGTGGTGTGGTTGTAGGCAAAAGCAGTGATAGAAGCAGATCATCAAAAGATGTCACAGACGGCAGAACAAAAGAACACATAGGTGTCGAAGTTGGTGACATTATCTAAACCAATGTGCTAATTAAGAATGGATGGTAGGGCACTCAAGGTATAGCTCTAGTGGGGGTGGGGGGAGCATAAAAGATTTAAAAATATTTAAAAATAATGGAAATAGGAGGGAAAAAGAAAAATCTATATAATTTATTGGAAAAAAAACAAAAGGAAGGGGGAAGAAACAGAAGGGGTGTGGGGATGGAGGAGGGAGGTCAAGACCTAAAGTTGTTGAATTCAATATTCAGTCCGGAAGGCTGTAAAGTGCCTAGTCGGAAGATGAGATGTTGTTCCTCCAGTTTGCGTTGGGCTTCACTGGAACAATGCAGCAAGCCAAGGACAGTCTGTATAGATTTTTCTTTTTCCCACCTATTTCCATTATTTTTAAATATTTTTAAATCTTTATGCTCCCCCCACCCCCACTAGAGCTATACCTTGAGTGCCCTACCATCCAGTCTTAATTAGCACATTCGTTTAGATAATGTCACCAACTTCGGCACCTATGTGTTCTTTTGTTCTGCCGTCTGTGACATCTTTTGCTGATCTGCTTCTATCACTGTTTTGCCTACAACCACAGCACCATGGAAATGAGGTGTTTCCTGGGAGTGCATAAATAATTTGGCAGGTTTTGGACGATACGGTGTGAAAACCTGCCATCGCGGCCCATGGGTAAAATGTCATTTTACCTGCCTGCTACCACACTTAGTGCAAATTTGGAATGATTCTGCTCCTTGTTTCAGAATCTGATGATGCCGAAAAGCCCAGAATATTCCCCATAGAAATACCATTACAGTTAAAAGCTTTCACAAATCCAGGATGAGGAATTAATACATGATTTGAGATGTTATAACGAAAGGTGTGGGGAGCAAGTGTGTGTCAATCATTAGCACGGGTACTATAAGGAATGTGTGTTTAGGGATTACAAAAGGGTGATTTCTGAGGATAACTACAGGTGGGATAGATCATCCACAAAGATGGGAATACACTTTCCTTACTGATTGTGCTGTTTGAAAATTAAGGAGAGCAAAAGGAGACAGCATTTGTGGGTATTGATTGAAATTGAAGGGAGCAGGATACTGGCATTTGTATGTTATCGGTGGTGCAATAAACAGTAAAAAGAACACTGAGTTGCACTAAGTTGTGAGCCTTGACAATTTTACCCCACCTGGACAGATTCAGGTCAGACTTGAGAGTTAGGCTGTAAGAGGGGAGATGCAGCTACATGCACACACCTACGTGCACCCTTCACCCCACCCTCACCCCTCGCATCAAGTTCAGTAGTATAAACACATTTAAAAATCGGAGGGAATCCAACAATTGTGTCAACAATTCAATAATATACTTAAAATCCACAAGGACAATAATGAACAGCTTTCAAATCTGGGGGCTCAGTAGCGTAAAAACATAAACTTGAAGGAATCCAACAACTGTGTCGACTCTTCAATAAAGCACTTTAAAGTCACAAGACCAATTACTTTATCATTTATTTCATTTTAAGCACTTTTAAAAATTAATTTCAAGACTTTTCCATGTTTGCTTATATTAAATTAAAGATTATGCAAATTTATAAAAACAATTAAAGATCTTTGAAAAGGTTAAAATTTGTTAGGAGAAAAGCATAAGAAGTTAAAAAAAATCCTCACCATATCCATACAAGGCTACTCGACCTTCAAGCATTCTTTCTACTGCTGACATCAAAGGGCCTTGACACTTTTGTACTTCACCACTACTCCTCGTGGCTGCCTTCACTGATGGGCTGGGACAGAAATTCCTGGAAGCTCTAGTGCAAAAAGGTAAGGCAGCAGTTTAAATCATGGTCAGCGGTGAGCACCTTGATATTACCTCTCGTAGTGCTCAATGGTTTGATTGATCTGTATATGATTATATTATTCTGGTAGCTGGTCTGTGTAACTGCTCTTGCTGTGGATAGAGCTAGAGAGCTAAGAAAAACAGAGAAGCCTCTATAAGGAGAAGACCTGGTTCTGGCAGAGACCATGTGTATGTATAGAAACTCCTATGAGTTTCTGAAGTATTTCAAAGTATTGTAAATAAACCTGTTGTAAATTTGAAACTAGTGTCTTTTCTGCATTGCTTTGAGATAAACAGATATGTAAAACGTATAGCAACCCGGCAAATACGTAACACTCCTGACTGGAAGATCTGGGTCATTAATTTTATTTGTTTCTTAATTATTATGTATTGACATAAATGATACTCAGCAGTACAGGCTATATTTAGAGAGTGGCTATAAAAGTCCCTGAATACCTGCTTAAGTGGCACAGTGTACTAAAGAAAATCATGTAAACATGATTCATTGAACTCAAGGCATTAATATAACTGAAGTTGGAAATAAGGCCTGAGTAACTGAGGCCTTGAAATTATAATGTGGATATTAGCATGTTACTAATTAACACATTGTGAACAATTCTTTTGTCAGTTCTTTAAATGAATTATTAACCATCTTAAACTAAAGGATTCAGTTAAAACAATTGAATTTTATATGAATGTGTTAAGTAAACAGGATAATTCCAAAGCCAAACTGTCTAGTAGATTCGGTTGCCCGGGAACACATACTGTTCTTTGACCGCTGTAAATTGTGTTTGAATCCAGCCCAGTCTGTGAGAGATAAAAGTCTTAATTCTGCACCACATATAGTCCCAAGGAGATCGCAACGATTTTTTTATTGGTTCAAGATGCGATCAGTATGAAGGACGAATGAAGAGGGTCTAAGCACCATTAAAATGGAAGTTTGAGTAAGATCCACAGGATAAGCTGGTTTAATAAAATGAGGAATGACATGTAGGCCAGGTTAAATTTCCTGACATCAGTGCATTGCTAGGTTTGTACAGATTTCAGTAGTGCATGCCCATTTCATTGATCAGTGATATGGTTTGGCAGTGATATGGTATGCTGCATTCTGTGAAAAGAGAAAACAGGGATCTTCTCATGCAAAACAGCAACACTTGGATACATGGCAAATATTTCAGTGCCAAGGAAAACTTACTCCCATGGTAGAGTATTAAAGTAACTATTTCATATCATGAATAAGTGTTGGCTGATGCCTAATAATAAGCATTGTACTTTACACCACAATATGAGTTGCAGACACCTGCATGCAAAAAATAGTCACTGCATTGAACAATTAATTATTTATGTCAAGTGCTTTTGTTTATTTTGATATAATAAAGTGACATATAGGGGGCCAGTTAGCCCAGCTGGCTACACAGCCTGTAGCTCAGACTAACAGCAACAGCACGGGTTTCAATCCCTATTGCGGCTGAGGTAAACTTGGAGACAGCCTCCTTGCTCTGCCCTGTAGTAAAATTGTGGCATACGGACATATGAACATACAAATTAGGAAGAGGGGTAGGTCACTCGGCCTCTCAAGCCTGCTTTGCCATTCAATAAGATCATGGCTGATCTGATTGTAACCTCCCGTCTACCCCAGGTAACCTTTCACTTCCTTGTTTATCAAGAATCTCTCACCATTTAGATAAAATGCTTCTTTTTTATTCTTCTTGCCAAAATAGACAGTTTCACATTTGCCCACATTATAATCCATTTGGCAGATCTTTGCCCACTCACTTAATCTATCTATATCCCTTTGTAGCTTCCTTATGTCCTCTTTACAACTTACTTCCCTACCTATCTTTGTGTCATCAGTAAATTTAGCAATGATACCTTCTGTCCCTTCATCCAAGACATTTGCATAAGTTGTAAAATGTTGAGGCCCAGCACTGATCCCTGTGGCACACCACTCATTATATCCTGCCAACAAGAAAAAGACCCATTTCACCCTACTCTCTGTTTCCTGTTAGCAAGCCAATCTTCTAGCCATATCAATATGTTACCACCTACACAATGAGATTTTATTTTCCGTAATAAACTTTGATGTGGCACCTTATAAAATGCCTTCTGTAAATCTAAGGACAGTACATCCAATAGTTCCCACTTATCCACATCACATGTGACTCTTTCAATGAACAATAACTTGGTTAAACAGAATTTCCCTTTCACAAACTCCTGTTGACTCTGCCTGATTGCCTTGAATTTTTTAAAGTGTCCTGCCATAATACCTTTAACAATAGCTTCTGACGTTTTCCCTATGACAGATATTAGACTAACTGGCCTGTAGTTTCCTGCTTTCTGTCTTCCCCAACTTGTTGAAAAAAGAAGTTACATTTACCATCCTCCAATCTAATGGAATCTTCCCCGAATCTAGGGAATTTTGGAAAACTAAAACCAATGCACCAACTATCTCACTGGCCAATTCTTTTAAGACCCTAGCATGAAATCCATCACAACCTCGGGATTTGACAGCCGGCAGCACCAACAATTTGCTAAATACTAACTCCCTGGTGATTGTAATTGTCCTGAAGTCCTCCCTCCCTTCCAATTCCTGATTTACAGCTATTTCTGGGACGTTACTTGTATCCTCTGTAGTGAAGAACTAATGCAACATACTTGTTCAATTCATCTGCCATCTCCTTACATTCGATTATTAATTCCCAGACTCACTTTCTATAGGACAAATGCTCACTTTGTTAACTCTTTTCTTTTTACATATTTATAGAAATTCTTGCTATCTGTTTTTATATTTCTAGCTAGTTTTCTCTTGCACTCTAATTTTTTCCTGCTTATTAATTTTTTAGTCTTTCTTGCTCTTCTTTATGTTCTGCCCAGTCTTCTGAACTGCCACCCATCCTAGTGTAATTATATGTTATTTATTTAGAACATAAGAACAAAAGAAGTAGAAGCAGGAGTAGGCCATTCAGCCCCTCAAGACTGCCCCACCCTTCAATAAGATCATGCCTCATTTGCCCCAGGCCTCATCTCCTCTATCATGCCAGCTCCTCATAGCCCTCAACCCCCCAATATTTCAAAAATCTATCTGCCTCCTTTTAAATATTTTCAATGATCTAGCTTCCGCAACTCTCTGGAGTAGAGAATTTTAGACATTCACTACCCTCTGAGAGAAGAAATTCTTTAAATGTATATCCCCTAGTTTGAGATACCTCAACTAGTGGAAACATCATCTCAACATCTACCCTGTCAAGCCCCCTCAGAATTTTGCATGTTTCAATAAGATCACCCTTCATTCTTCTAAGTTCTAATGAATAAAAGCCTAATCTGCTTAGCCGTTCTTGAAAAGTCAGCCCCTTCATCCCAGGAATCAGCCTAGTGAATCTCTTTTGAACTGTCTCCAATGCAAGTATATCCTTTCTTAAATAAGGGGACCAAAACTGTACACCATACCCCAGGTGCGGCCTCACCAACACCCTATACAATTGTAGCAAGTCATTCCTATTTTTAAACTCCAACTGCCTAGCAATACAGGCCAAAATTCCATTTGCCTTCTTAATTACTTGCTGCAGCTGCATACTAAATTTTTCTATTTCATGCACAAGAACACCCAGATCCCTCTGTGCTGCTCTTTTTCGGAGTGTCTCTCCATTTAAATAATAGTTTGGCTTTTGATTTTTCCTACCAAGGTGCATGCCCTCACACTTTCCTACATTAAACTCCATCTGCCAAGTTTTTCCCACACACTCAACCTGTCTATATCCCCTTGCAGATTGTTTATGTCCTCATCACAATATGCCCTCCCCCCTATTTTTGTATTGTCAATAAATTTGGATACATTACACTCTGTTCTCTCCTCCAAGTCATTAACATAGATAGTAACTAATTGAGGCCCTAGGGCTGATCCTTGTGGCACTCCACTAGTTACATCTTTCCAACCTGAAAAAGACCCATTAATTCTGACTCTCTGTCTTCTGCATGTTAACCAATCCTCAGTCCATACTAATACATTACCACCCAGTACCGTGAGCTCCTATCTTGTGCAATAACCTTTTATGTGGCGCCTAATCAAATGCCTTCTAGAAATCCAAATTCACTACATCTACCAGTTCCCCTTTATCAACTCTGTTTGTTATATCCTCAAAGAACTCTAGCAAATTTGCCAAACATGATTTCCCTTTCGCAAAACCATGTTGACTCTGTTTGATTGCATTAAGCTTTTCTAAATGTCCTGCTATTTCTTCCTTAATAATGGACTCTAGCATTTTCCCAATGACAGATGTTAGGCTGACTGGCTTATAGTTTCCTGCCTTTTGTCTTCCTCCCTTCTTGAACAGAGGCATCACATTAGCGGTTTTCCAATCTGCTGGGGCCCTCCCGGAATCCAGTGACTTCTAGAATATTTCGACCAATGTTTCCACTATCTCTGCAGCCAATTCCTTTAAAACCCTTGGATGCAGGCCATCAGGTCCTAGTGATTTGTCTGCCTTTAAGCTCATTAGTTTGTCAAATACTTTATTCCTTATGATAGAGACTGTTACAAGATCTTTCCGCCCATTAGCTCCTTGTTATTCTGATATCTTTGGAATGTTTTTAGTGCCCCTCTACGGTGAAGATTGATGTAAAATATTGATTTAAATTATCTACAATTTCCCTGTTCCCTGTTATCAATTCTCCAGTCGTACCCTCCAAGGGCCCCACGCTCATTTTATCTACTCTCTTTTTATATACCCAAAGAAGCTCTTGCTATATGTTATTATATAACATCTACTATATATTATATTGCCAATCTACTTTCATAATCAATTTTCTCCCTCTTTATTAGCTTTTTAGTCATCCAGTGCTGGTTCCTAAAATATTCCCAATCCTCTGGCCTACCACTATTTTTTTGCCACTTTGTATGCCTTAGTTTTTGATTGGATATTCTCCTTTACCGCCTTTGATAACCATGGATGGTTCACCCTTCTCATCAAGTTTTTCTTTTTGACTGGAATAAATGTTTGCTGAACATTGTGAAATATCTGCTTAAATGTATGCCCCTGCTTAACCACTGACCTTCCTCTTCGCCTATTTTCCCAGCCCGTTTTAGACAACTCTTTCTTCATAACTCTGTCATTGCCCTTATTTAAGTTGAGGACACTGGTTTGAGACCCGAGTTGCTCCCCCTCAAACTGAATTTGAAATTCTACCATGTTGTGATCGCTACCTCCTAGTGGATCCTTAACTATGAGATGTCTTATTAGTCCTACATCATTACACATTACTAGATCTAAAATAGTCTGTTCCTGGGTAGGTTCTGCAATGTATTGCTCTAAGAAACATCCCCTGATGCACTCTACAAATTCCCCTTCCATGTTGCCCCTACCAATCTGATTTGTCCAGTCCATATGCAGATTAAAATCACCCATGACAATTGTTACTCCCTTCTTACACGCCTCCATTATTTCCTGATTTATACTTTGTCCTACAGTGAGGCAACTCTTTGGGGGCCTACAGACAATTCCCACCCTGACTTCTTCCCCTTGCTATTCCTTATTTCCACCCAAACTGATTCTACATAACAATCTATTACACATATATCACTGCTCACTACCGCACTGATACATTCATTTATTAACAAAACTACCCCACCTCCTTTTGCTTTTTGCCTATTTTTCCAGAATGTTGAATACCCTTGAATATTGAGTTCCCAGTCTTGATCACCCCACAACCATGTCTCTGTAATCGCTATCAAGTCATATCCATTTATTTCTGTTTGTGGTATCAACTCATCTATCTTGTTACAAATATTGTGTGCATTCAGATGAAGAGCTTTAAGCTTTGACCTTTTACGATTATTACTCATTCTGGTTCTAATTTCTGCTGCACTCTTCTGCTTATATTTTATGCCCCTTCCTGTCACCCTTTGATTATCGTTCTCCTCTTCACTGCCCTGCACCTCTGTTCTCTCGTTTCTTTTTGATGTTTTAAATCTCCCTTTAATTGAACCCTCCCCCCCACTAATTAGTGTAAAGCCCAATTTACAACCTTAGTTATATGATTCACAAGGACACTGGTCCCAACACGGTTCAAATGAAGCCCATCCTAATGGAACAGCTCTTTCCTTCCCCAGTACTGGTGCCAGTGCCCTATGAATCAGAACCCATTTCTCCCACACCAACCTTTGAGCTACACATTTACCTCTCTAATCTTATTTACCCTATGCATGTGGCTCAGGTAGTAATCCAAAGATTATTACCTTTGTGGTTCTGCTTTTTAATTTAGCCCCAAGCTGCTCATAGCCCCTCAGCAGAACAACTTTCCTAGTCCTACCTAAGTTGTTGGTACTTACGTGGACCATGACAACTGGATCCTTTCCCTCCCTCTCCAGCCCAGAAGAGAAGTCCTTAACCTTGGCACCAGGTAAGCAAAACAGCCTTCAGGACCCTCTGCTTTTGCCGTAGAAAACAGTATCTATTCCCGTAACTAAGTTTAATGCTATCTTTAACTTTTTTAATTAACTACCAATGGTGGATCCACCCTTTGGAAATGTTCTTACTCATTGGAATACATCTATTCCATGTGCTCTGAAATCTCCTTTTAAATGTCTACCACTGCATCTCTGTTGACCTGTCCCTTAACCAAATTTGTCAGTTCACTTTAGCTAGTTCTGCTTTCATACCCTCATAATTGCCCTTATTTAATTTTAAAATGCTAGTCTTGGAACCAGACTTCTTTCCCTCAAGCTGAATGTAAAATTCAGCCATATTTGTATCACTGCTACCTTGGGGTGCCTTTACTATGAGATCATTAATGAATTCTGTCTCATTGCATAATGCCAGGTCTAGTATAGCCTGCTCTCTGGTTGACTTCAGAACATGCAATCTGAAGAAACTATTCCCAAAGCACTCTGTGAACTCCTCATCTAGGTTACTTTTACCCATCTGATTTTTATAGTCTATATGTAAATCAAAATCCCCAATGATTATCGCCTTACCTTTCTGAAAAGCTCCCATTATTTCTTCCTTTATACTCTGTCCTACAATGTAGTTACTATTAGGGGGCCTGTACACCACTCCCATGAGAGACCTCTTGCCTTTATAATTTCTCATCCCTACTCAAACTGTTTCCACATCCTGGTATCCTTAACTTAGGCCATCCCTCTCTATTTTCTTAATACCATCATTAATTAACAGAGCCACCACCCCCACCCCACCCCACCACCCCACACCTATTCCAGCTTCCTGCCTTTCCTAAATGTCATGTACCCTTCAATATTCAGATCCCAGTCTATGTCATCCTGCAACCATGTCCCTGTAATGGCTATCAGGTTGTGTTTATTTATTTCTATTTTCACTCTCAGTTCATCTGTTTTGTTATGAATGCTACGTGAATTCAGATACAAAGCCTTTAGTTTTGTCCTTTTATTATTTTTGTAACCTCTAGCCTTACATGCTATACTTTTAGCTTTGTACTCTCTAACCCTTCCTGTCATAGGCTGTTTATCATTTCCCATTTTAATAACTTTCTCTCCTTACCTGTCCCGATTCTTTGATTTACCATATCTTCCTAATTTGATCCCATTAGTTATGGTTTAGCAACCCTCAAATATTCAAGGGTGCTAACTGAAGAATAAAGTGACATTTACAATCAAGAATCATTGATATTTTAGTTTTGCAGTGTTCACTCATTTATCTAATTTATTCAAAGATATGATTTGGGTCAAATTATTGTTCCCTCACCTCTAAAACAGCCCAATTTAAAGCTCAGATATATGCTTCAATGATCTGTCATAATACTTAACTGATTGTTCTTAACTGATTTATCTCAATGACTCAGTGATACTGTAAATATACCAAATGTTGTAAAATTATTTTAAATTTGTCCATCTAAGAAGGAAAAGGAACTGTGTCCCTGTTACTGCAAGTATACAGCTTCAGTAAAAACTGTTATTGATAACATTAATTTACATTCTTGTTAATATTTACAGTGTGAAAAAAGGCAGAACTGAAAGTTCAAATTAGCTCCATTACAAGATGTTAAATGAAAATGCCCAGAACTCCCAATTTTAATCATAAATATGGCAAAAAATCATTTTCATCTTATGATATTGCAAGGATATCAATTTGTCTTTACTTTCCTTTTATTTCTAATGAAGACCAAATAATATTGTAGACAGAATTGGTTTATATTGGTTGAAATTTCACCAGCCCTTGGCACCGAGCTGGGAGGTGGGGAGACTTGAAAAATGGCATGGGAAGGCATTGGGTGGCATGCACAATAGCTTACTGCACCATGCCATTTTGCTAGTCATGAGAAAATTAGCAGATTGGCCACCTTGCCCAGACCTCAATTGAGCCACTGAAGTCCTTCTTAGATGGGAGTGGTTGTGGGTTTGAAAGGTGCTGTTGAAGGAGGCTTGGTGAGTTCCTGCAGTGCATCTTGTAGATGGCACACACTGCTGCCAACATGCATCAGTGATGGAGGCATTACAGATTTAAATATGGCAATATAAATCCGCAGCTGTATGTAATAATTTTCTTGCATGTCTTAAAGGGTTCCATCCTGCGCTCAAATTCACCTTTGAAATGGAACAGTTAAACAAACTCTCTTTCCTTGATGCACTAGTTGAGAATTCTGCTGGGGGGTTCTCTTCTATGGTCTCCTGCAAGCCTTCCTTCACTGGTTAATAGACCTGTTGGGAATCTTATAGTTCCACGCTCTGTAAGATCAGCCTTATCGGCAACCTCATAAATAGGGCCAAAGTCATTTGCTCACCATGCAAGTTTGATGCTAAAATTGGGCACATTAAACACATCTGCAGGATAATGGCTACTCTGATCAGATCATTTTGCTGTGTATATCAGCCAAACCAACGAACGGTCCTAAGGCCGAAACTTTTAGCTCTGAAAAGTTACCAGTCTACCTCAGGTTACCCTGGAAGGGCAAGGTATCTCAAAAATTTGAGCAACAGGTGAAGCTGTTTCACACTGCTACTATGCAGTGGCAACATGAGTGGTTTTCGCCACTAACTGGATGGCACCAAAAGGACACAAATGAGTAATGTGTTGTATGAATTTAAGTGCCAGTGGGATGCTAGGTATGTAGGCCATATGTCCCAAAGACTGGCAGATCATATCAAGCAGCTTGTCCTTTCTGCTGTTCACAACAGGCAGGGTACAGACTGTATTCAACCAGCCTGCACTTGCAAAACTCAAATCACAGTGTCCATCATTATATGTAATTTCACAATTGGACAACATTCTCTAAATAATCCTCAGTGTGCTAAAAATTACACTGACAACCAATTTAAGATTGTCAGTTGGGCTCACAGTGTGGCGCATTTACATGTACTGGAAGTTACAGTGTCCTGTTCTTTGCATACAGAAGGAACATATACATACATTGCACTTGTTTCAGCTAAAGAAAATAAGTGAAAGCCATTCTCTGGTTCATTCCCCAGGGCAATATCTTGATCAATCCAAGTCATGCTGCCTGGTTTAAATTTCAAACAACACTTGGCAGTTATCTGTCAGTCGCCATCAACTGATGCATTCTCAAATCAGAGTCCATTTTCCAACCAGTCAGCACTCTCTTTTTATACAGTATAATTATACTTTCCCTCCTGACGTTGGTATTTTCTTGTGAATTGTCCTGATGAATGCAAGATGAAAAGCTTTGACAAAAAAGTCCCTTTTTTCAGCAATTACCACTCTTTTTCTTCTAGAGCAAGTTAGCACAGAACAGGTGGTAGCAGGTCCTGAATGGGGGAGGAGAAACCCAACTGAATGATATCACTCCCCTTGACGAGGCAGTGCTGTCCATGATTGGGAGGCAAGTTGGTGATGCCATGGTCACAGGCAGAGGTGGGGACAACTCGCCTAGAGGTATATGACCACTCAGCTTCCTTACAGATGCACAAAAATTCATGGTCCCTAATCAGCTAAAGCTATTCTCACTCACAAGCTCTATGTAGTCTCATCACACATATCCTCCTATAGTGGCCATAAGTATTGCATTCTAACCATTCCAATTTTATCATTGTAGGCTCTCAGAAATAAGATCCATCATGCCAAGCAGGGGAAATGGGTAAGGACTAAGACCCACCTCATTCATTCACCATCACTCCCAACCAACCACAGAGGAGGAGGAAAATAAGGTTTGAGGTTCAATCACTCATAGGCACTAGCTTAGAAACCAGCACCTCACGTCATTTAGAGATGAGGTTAGAATACAGATCCTCAGATTGGCACTCACAGGCACTGATGGGCAGCAGCCATGCTGGGTAGAAGGGATACCACAGATGTCCCCTTGCCAGGGTGGGGGTGTCATACCATACTTCCGCTGTGAAATGTCAGATGAGGACCTCACAGAGGCAAGCTTCAGAATAAGGCTGGTGGGTTAATGGTGTGGGAATCCTGGAGCAGGAACATACTGGTCTCACATCGGATGCCAGAAATCCTGAACCTCCTTCGCCAATCCACTATTGCCCTTGCCATTGCGTGCCAGTCAGGCAGTCCATACTGCACAAGCAGTCTGATGCAGTCTGAGATGGGGACATCATGGCCATCTTGGCATTCCAAGAGGACTTCTGAATTGCCCTCTTCGGATTTTCAGAAGCCGTTCACATCACCTGATGCTGCCATTCAGGTTGCACCTCGGAGGAGCACCAGAGTGGGCAAGAGCTCTGTCGGGTAGCCACTAAGGATAAGCACAAGTGTGAATGGTTTAGTATTTGTAAGTTCTTTTGGTTATGTCATGTTGTGGATGCTCCAGATGAAGAGTGAATGTAGTAATTGGGTTGAGGTGAAAATGCTTTTTTAAAAATTGCGTTCTTCATTGGGAAGGGGTTGAAAGGATTGAGTGTGGATGATGGGCCTCTTGATGGATCCCCATGGAAGATCAAGCGTGTGACACCAGAGCTCTAAAATCTGATGTTGAAGAACGTCTCTCAAAAGTGGCCTTCAATTAGATGGCAGTGAGCATCCCTTTCAGGTGTGGATCATCTACCTGGAACCCTCTGGTGTACCCCTTATGCTGTCCTCCTCCTTCTCCTCCCTCAACCTTCTCCTTGTCTTCCTCTTCTTCTTTTTGCGGCTTCTAAGCTTTGACACAATTGCTGGTGGTAAGGGATGGTCTCTGATCACCAGATTATAGAGCATGCAGCAAATGACAACTATGGAACTCTCCTCATCCTCTCTCCTTCACCACTTCTTTCCCTCTGTTGACCCCTATAAGGTTGCTAATAAGGTACAGCAGCATAGCACTCACTCTGGTTAGGTAAAGTCCTCAGAGAATTTGTAAAATAAATGTTGATAGAGTGTTGGTGAAATCTTGGCAAAGTTCTCTCAGAAAATCTCCCAGTGCTTATCAGAAGTTTCCTTTGGTTATCCTCTTGCAGTGAGTGAACATTAAATGCTGAACATGGGGTTAGGTAGTGCCAGCAGTTCTCTTCAACAACTGTTTTATTCCTGTTCAGCTGATCACTGTCAGGGGAGGTTGGTAATTGAAGTGTCAGCCAGCAAAGTGATGGACAAACTCGTTAATGAGTATCAGGAGCCAAATTAATTGGTTATCAGAGTCTTAATCATCCTTGGCGCAGCCATTCCCACCACTTGCTTCAACTCCCTTTACCAAGATGATGGCTTCTGCTTAAGGAGGGGTAGCCAGGCTTTGCAGCTGAACACCCCACCTTGGTCACCTCTTTACCATCTAAAGAATCAGGGAAAATAGCCTCTGTAGGTTTTTAAAACTCATTCTTTTCATTACAGCAGGTGTTAATGTTGCAATACTGTAACAATAAAGTGTATATTCTTATTGTAAGTGAGAGCAGCTGTTACTAAATATTGAAAGATTGTATTATTCTTAAGTATATCTAAGTATGTATAAGAACCAGTTTCCGCCTGTGTGAGGGAAGGAATAGGGAGAATGTAACTATGTTCTGTGGGTTTTGTGACTAAACCTATAGTAAAGAAAGACTGACTCCAGCTTTCCCTTTCACTCAGTAAATGAGCATCAGATTATAATAGCAAGGAATGGCTAACAACAAAGTTATGGCCTGGGAAAAGCAATGAAAGGAAGCTACACTATGGCGTGAAAAGGCATGGGGCCTCTCATGTCTTTTCTGTGATAGGTCTGAATACTTAGCTGGTCATAAAACATCCAGCAGGAAGAAGACCATGAAAGAAAATGGTATAAAGTATAAAGGGATACCATGTTTTTAACTTAGTTATCAAAAGAGAAAGACTTTTCCTGCCTTTGAGACCCTGTGACCTGAATAAGTTTGGAGAATCGATCTTCATGAGGCTCATTAATATCGAAACACACGTTTTGAACATGAGACTAATATACAGTACGCTATTTGATTAGTTAGGATGTGTTAAAATTAATATTTTGCCATTAAGAAATTCAGTGAATTATCAAACATATTGTTCTTTCAATCTGTTCAATGGATAAAGGAATTATCCAACAGACATGTGAACTATTAAAGCAGCTTTTGCCTTTGTAATAATTCAAATTCAACAAAATAATTTAGCAAAATGTTTTCTTATTTGCATAGCAACTTTCCTGTCTTCAGCAGTCCCAAAATTACAGAAAATTATTTTTAAAATACAATCTGTTATTATGAGGGCAAATGCAGTAATTAACTTGTCACAACCAGTAGTGAGATTAATAACTAGTCAATTTCTTAATGGCGGTTTTAGGTGAGAGATCATTGTTGACCAGGACATAAAGAAGCACACGGGCTCTTCAAACAAGGCCATAGTAAACAAAGTCCGGTTTTAACATCTCACTCAAAAGGTAGCAACTTTGCTTGTGCTGCACTGCTTCATTGCACTGAAGTATTAGCCTTCCTATGCAGGCATGAATCTATAACCTGCTGAGTCAGTACTACCAATAGGTTATTCTAATAATATGTGCTTCACTTATGCTATAGATACTTCAAAGTATATAGAAGCTAATTAGACTTGCAAGTGAGACATATACAGCTCACTCACACCTACAGAGTCTGTAAATTTTGTACAAGATTAATTTGTTATTCAAAGCTTCCCACTGAGTATGATTTATAGTTGCTTTATGCATAAAATTTACATGTTCATGATCCATTTTGTTTTTCTTTGAAGTCAATATATGCCTTCACTGCACAATAAACACACTCACATTTCTGCCTCCATGAAATCATATGTCATACTTTCTCCATATGACCTAAGCCACCCTTTATAGGGTCTCCTCTCCTGCACTGTTAACTCAGCAAGCTCCAAGGATCTATCCTCGGCACCCTCCCATTTCTTATCTACATGCCACTCCTTGGCAACATCATCCAAAGACATATTGGGTTAGATTTTACTGAGCGACAGATCACCTGCCACCCACTGACCAAAAAGTCAATCGGCACTCTAATGACATGAAACCTGGCTGTCCCACAATGATAATATTCTGGGGGTGGCTTTGATTAGTGCAGAGATAGATTTCCACCCTTCAGGGACAGAAAGTCCCACCCTAAAGAGCTGTCAGCCAATCTGATTGGCCGGCAGTCCTGTAGCCCCAACGGTGCCAGAACACACTAGCGACCACTGCTGAGACAACAACCAATCCCCAGAAGAAGTGAGCCAGGATTTTTCAGCTGGCGTGAGATGAGGTTTCCTAAAGCGTTTATGAATTAAATTTTTTAAATTTCTGAAAAATACAAACATGTCCCATCTCATGTGACACAGTCACATGAGGGGACATGTTTCATTAAATTTATAATGTGGTGACAGTCAACTCTACTGGAATCACCCAACTTAATAGCAGCAATGTTTTCCATCTACCCCTCACAGACAAGCCAAAGAATGTTTCAAATATCTTTTAAACTTTTACTTTTGGACTCAACTTCTCATTTCTGATCTGTGTGTCTGTCTGTTGTTTTTCCATTATTTTTTTCTCGGGTTTTTAGTAACTAATAAACATTCTTTTTTGACTCAAGAAAGCCTGGTTAAATTGGTTCCTTCTGAAACATAAATACATTTGGACTGGGAAAAGATGTCCACAGGGGACGGGATCCTTTTTAAATTAAACCTTGTTGTGACCTACCAAGGGGTTGAATAAAGAAGGGATGCCAGCTCATTCCTCCTCACCTGGGAGCATAACAGAATTGGGAGTCCCATTCGGGAAGTTAACTATTTGGGGTAACTCACCCGGGGATCGGTCATAACAGTGCTTTGCAATTATTCATGGTTATCATCTTCAATGTCATCCTTCTACCTGTATCAGTGGTAGCTAAAAAGGTACCAGCTCCTTAGGTGATCCGCTTCCTGTGCTCACTTGTTGTTTCCTGCCCATCTGTCCAAGGTTACCTAGTCTCCCTTACAAGTTGTTCTACTTTTAGCAAACTGTAAAGTGGTCATCATTTGGAAAACCTTCTCTGTTCTGGAGGTTGCGGAGTGTATCGAGCTGACTCCCCAAATGTGCAACTTTCTGCTTAGGAGTGCAACTTGTTGCACACTTCATGTATTCAGTGAGTTTCACTGTATCTTAATAAGTATATCCAAGTGTCAGGGAAAATCCCAGTTTCATCCTTGATCTAAATTTAATTGGTCCCATGATTTTAAGAGGTTATTTAACTATAATTTAAAGTTATCTATTTAAGTTGAATTCTTGTAATTTTTCAAATGAGTGCCCATACTCTAATTGAACAGAGTTGCCAATGCTATTAGGAGTAGGGGAGAGGGAATGAAAATATTTATTTAGAGTGTTAAATGCAATAATGGCATGATCTTATTGTTTTTCGAGTGCCTTCAGTTAAACGCTCTGTAGAATTACATTTCCTCAAATCTCAGTTAATTTGAGAGAGTGTATGTTCTGCCACATTCCATTCCTGATACATAATCATGGAACAAAGTATTTTTGACTTCTCTGTCCTATCATGAAATTTGGAAAGAAAAATAATGACACTATTATGACTCACAACATTCTGAAGTATATTTTTATGATCATATTTTAATGTGACTATTTCATGAATAAAATAGGTCAATGAATATTTTATTCATATAGTAAGAATTTCAAATGCATTGAGTAACTACAGCTATAACTTATAACACTGCAAAGTATGTACTGTGATGCAGTTTTACTGTGAAGCTATTATTTATGCTCAAAAGTAATAGGTGAACCATTAAGGAAAGGAAGAAGTAGATTTGGATTCTGCTTGTGGCCATAAACAATGCAAATTTATTCTATTTAGAATAAATGAAATTCACCGCTAGCTAGTCTCCTTCCCTCCAATCCACTACATTGCTTTCCTTTCATGTAGTACTTTAACAGGATTGACAGTGAATTAGACTTTTATTCAGATGATTGTAAAGCAAAGCTGAAAAATAAAAACTTGTATTCAAAAGTCTGTTTTGTGCCAACCTAGTGCACAAAATTAAAAGATAAAATGCCAGCTCCATTTAATGCTGAGTAAAAGTGGCTGAATCAGTGTAAACTGTGTTGCAATGGCTTGTTTATAGGGAGAGTGGCAAAGCAGCAGATGGCGAGAAATCTGCCAGATTGGTGGCAGTTATGTTTTCCCCTCCGATTGGTGAAACCTACTTCAGGGTATAAAACAACAGTTTCCCTAGCAGGAGTTGGTGCCTTTGAATACTCAAAACTAGATTGATGCAGCCAGTCTGATTAAAAACCTTTGGGATATGTGACATTGAGCACATTGACAAGAACTGGAGCTGGATTTTCCTCTAGGTAGATCTGCCACGGGAGGAAGATCCAGGATTTCTGCCCACCATTCCTACCCTATTGTGACCCTGACCCATATCCCTGGGTCAGAGGTCATTATGCATGGCAGCCTCACAGTGATAACTTGGAAGAGCTCACCACTGAAAGGAAGGGAAATACAAATGCTCGCTGAATCATCCATTAAGTTTGAAGGAGAAATAAGACCATTAAAAAGAAAATTCAATTTAAACAAGTGGCTCAAGAAGAACCAACATTGCACCACCCAGCAGGAAGAATATGAAGAGCAAGCAGTGGGCAGGAATAGGTTCTCTCCCCTCATCTATATCTTTGATGGTTTTCCTGCAACTGTCTCTGCATGTGTCATCTATCTCTGGTATTACCTGATATTGGTGGTACTTTAGCATGAGGCAGGAAATTTGTCCTGGTTTTCTGTCCTCCCTCCATTACTTTGTGGTACATTATAGCACAGTCAATGGTCAGGCAGCTGAATTCTCTTCTGGGGGTGATGAAGCAGAGGAAAATCTCTGGCAGTGCTCATAGAGTTTGGAATCGTACTTTCAGTCTCCACACCTCAATCCTTATTTTTCTACCATGATACTATTTATAATGTCTGTTAATGAAATAATTATTCCATTAACATGCTTTAAAATTATTTCATAGCACATCTCCCAAGAGCACAGATGCATTTTTAATAACCATCGGACAAGGTTTGTCATATTCACCTTTTTAATTTACAGTGAAATGCATACAATATATAGTGAGAATTAGAATTAATATTTCCGACTGCCAGCACTGTTTTCTCCTTTACTCTAATCATCTTTTGTGATATCCTGCACTGTGAATCATATGCTTTCACCTTGACTTTTCAACAAAGTAAATCCAATGACTCATCCAGTTGTGGAGTCTAATTCAATCTGAGGCTTTTTGCATGACCTACATTTATGACCTCACATGAGTTTTATTTATATCTAGGTGAGTTATGCATACCAGATATCAGTTCAAGGTGGAACATATTGAGTGAACTTTGAATGTAAAGTGATTCATTTTGCCATGCAGCTTGTGAAACTAAAAGCTATTCCAACTATGAGCAGCCTGATGGAGACAAACCCGATCAGATTTGCCAGTTGGAAGACAGAGCTTGCATTGACAGCTGTGGTGGATCCATATTCAAGCAGCTGTCATTGAGGAAGTGTTAATCAGCATCTTTTTCACTCCTGGGTGCCGATCCTGGAACTTCAATATGAACATTGAATGAGTGGATTTTTTCCAATCGGTTAAAAGATAAATATACTTTCCTGATGTTGCAGTTTCAGGGCTGCAATTCTCCTTGATCTAATAGGATGACAGTGGCTGGGATTATCTGTGCCCGCTGGCATCGGGCGTGTTCGGTGGTGTGAGCAGACAATATTACAAGAAAACCAAAAATAGTTTTCACGGCATCGTGAAACCAGTTTGCGATCCTTCACTCAGCCCGTCGATGTCAGATCATGTTTCTCACCATCAAACGTAAGGAAACTCATTGTAACACATCCGCATATCATTTCAAGGCCAGCTCACCGGACTCATCCCCCCCGCTGGATCGCCCCCCCCCCCCCCCACCCCCCGCCACCGATGTGCTTCACAACAGCATAATAGGCACTTGGCGGGCTCCACTTCGCTCAGACTGTCAAGGTTTGTGTGCTTTATGTTTTTGGTGATCAGGTTCGCTTTGCCCTGCAAACTCGAGTTACCCCCATGATATTAACACATCAGTTGGTGCTTGATACAATATAGGCAGAGAGACCGATTGATTGAATGAATACGGGTGGTTTATTAGAACTAAGAACAGAGCATTAACACAATATGTCCCTCTTCAATCACCTCCAGCTTTAGACTTACAGGTACCAAAGTAGCCCGCGCTGTATAGCGATTGGTCAATACAGTCACGCGGTCAATTAACTACATTAGGCCATAAGACCAAAAGACATAGGAACAGAAATTAGGCCATTCAGCCCATCGAGTCTGCTCCACCATTCAACCATGGCCAATAAGTTTCTCAACCCCATTCCCCCACTTTCTCCCCGTAACCATTGAAAACATTCTTATAAAGGTACGTAGCACTCTACTTTACCAAAGTTTAACTACCTTGCTTCAGTCAGCACTCGCAGTCATCAGCGCCAGGCTTCACGGACAGCATCACATCACTTTTAGGGGGGCTCATGGGCAGGACTCTACCTATCAGATCAGCCATATGTGGGTGGCTTTTCAATGGTTGCAGGGCTGGGGCTTGCTTGGGGAAGGGAAGAGGCAGCAGGACGAGAGCATCCCAGGGTGTGTGCTCTGTGCAAGTGGCCTCAGGATGGTGAGGGCTGAGGAGTCAGTCTCCAGAGGAGATGAGGGCAAATGGAGATGTGAGGGTATGTGTGTGAGCATGGGTGGTGATGTCCCTTGAGCTGGCAGTGACTGAGATGCCAGTGTATGTGTGGTGGGCTTGAGTATGTGAGTTTAGAGTGCTGAAATGGTTGACTTACCCTGGCTGCATGGATGAGATCCTTCATCCTCTATCTGCATTGGATGGCCAACCTCTTCTGTGCAGCATTGACAATGATCACCGCTGCCATCAACCACTAAGCCAGAGTGGTAATGTTGCTACCCCTCCTGTGGCCAGAGTGGGGGTAGAGGACATCACAGCCGGCCTCCATGGCATCCAAAAGGTGCTCGAAGCTAGCAGTCTTCTTGCCTTTAGGGACCATGTCTTCTTTGCTGCAGTCCTATGCTGGAAGTACTGAGCACAGCTGTACTTTAAATGTGGAGCCTGGCATGATGAAGCAGCGAGGTGACAGTGTGGCAGGCGAATCGGAGCCCGCTTACCATCAAAGCGGTATGTATCCCGGGAATGCATAAATAATGTGGCAGGTTTGGGATGATACCTTGTAACAAGCTGCTATTGTGGATGGCGAGGTAAAATGTTGTTTTTCCCGCCTGCCAACACACTTAATGCAAATCTGGGACGATTCTGCCTAGTATTTCTGCTCCACGCCTACCTGTGTGCTTAATTAGAGTTCTAAAAGGAAGTTGATTCATCTGTTGATAAACTGCCAACAGGAAGAGAATTCAGCCCCTTGCCTCTTAACAGAAGAAACCAACCTTGCTACATATAGGAAACCTTAAACAAGAACATAGGAACAAGAGGAAGTCAATCAGTCCCATGCATCTGTTCCAACATTCAGTTCGATTGTGGCTGAATTCATTCACCTTGGTTATGTATCTTTTAATAATCTTACTCAACAAAGATTTACCACCTCACTTTGAAATTATCAATTGGCCCAAGCTCAGCATCTTTTTGTGGTGTAAGTTCAAGGTTCACTCCCCTTTATGTGAAGAATTGCTACCTGACATTACTCTTGACGCTCGAACTGTGAGGTTATGCCACCTTGGTTTGGCTCCCCCAACAGAGGGAACAATTTGTCTCTGCACGCCCTTTCCAATCATTTCATTAACGTAATCACCTCAATTAAATCACACCATAATCTTTATAGTCAAGTGAATACAACCTGGTCTATGCAATCTGCCTTCATAATTTAACCATTTTAGCCTGGTATCATTCTGGTAAATATGTCCTGCTTCCCAGCCTCCAAGGCCAGCATATCCTTTCTGAAATGTGTTGCCCAGAATTGAATGCAATACTTCAGGTGCAGTCTAACCAGAGCTTTATACAGCTGTAGCATAACTTTCACTCATGTTTATTGCAGTCCTTGAGATAAAGACTAACTTGGATATAAGGCTCTCTATTCGTTCTTCTAAGTCATTTATAAATGTAATGAAAAGCTGAGGCTCCAGTACAGATCCTGCCAATTGGTGCACATATCCATTATTCCCACTCTCTGTCTGAATAAGTGGGAAAAAATGCATTGTGTATAAAATGTCTGTTAACAATATCTTTGAATAAGAGCTGGAAGCCCAAAATAAAATGTCTTTTCAAGTGACTAGCGTCCCTTTAATATACTTAGTTTATTGTAATTTTCTCCACATTTTTGATTGTTTAGTTTTGCACAGTATTCAAGCAGGGCTGAGTATTTTCTCTATTATTAAAAATGAAGACTGTTTTTTATACCAGTGTGTCTTTTGGATTTGTCTGCTGTGATTCTCCAGACCTCTAATATTAATAAATAATGCTGACTGAAAATGAAGAATTTAAATGAAAGATTTCCTCACTTGAAGACCTTCTGTCCTTAGACACAATAGTATTGACCTTTAATGTTAAAAAATAAAGAACCAAAAAAATGGAAAAATCTGTTATATATTTCATCCCTTGAACCTATTGGCTCTCCTATCCTATCTCTCCTGAACTTTGAAAACACGAGTGTGAATTATGGTGGGTGTTCTAACTTCAGCAGGAGTTGTAGAAAACCTAGAAATAAAATGGGTACACAATATTTTAAAGGCAAAATACTGTGGAAACTGGAAATCTGGAATAAAGCAGAACATTCTGGAAATACTCATCAGGTCTCCAGAGCATCTATGGAGAGAGAAACAGAGTTAAGTTTTCAGGTCAATGACCTTTTACCAAAACTCAGAAAAGTTAGAAAAGTAATACATTTGATGCAAGTGCATGGGGGAGGGGGAAAAAGAACAAAAGGGGAGTTATCTGAAAGAGTGGAAGACAAGAAGATTAAATCTGAAAAGAAGTACTGGTGTAAAGACAAAGGGAGTGTTATTGGAACAAGTAAAGAAACAAAAGATATGTCTAGAGGACAACACTGGCATCTACCCGGTGGTGTGGAAAATAGTCCAAGTATATCCTGTACACAAAAAGCAGGACAAATCCAACCTGGCCAATTTCCGCCCCATCAGTCTACTCTCGATCATTTGTAAAGTAATGGAAGGGGTCATCAACTTAGCTTATTGCTTAGCAATAACCTGCTCACTGATGCCCACTTTGTGTTCCGCCAGAGCCACTCAGCTCCTGATTTCATTACAGCCTTGATTCAAATATGGACAAAAGAGCTGAATTCCTGAGGGGAGGGGAGAGTGACAGCCCTTGACATCAAGGTGGCATTTGACAGAGTGTGGCATCAAGGAGCCCTAGCAAAACTGGAGTCAATGGGAATTAAGGGGAAAACTCTCCTCTGGTTGGAGTCATATCTAGCACAAAGGAAGATGGTTGTGGTTGTTGGAAGTCAGTCATCTCAGTTCCAGGACGTCACTGCAGGAGTTCCTCGAGGTGCTGTCCTAGGCCCAACCATCTTCAGCTTCTTCATTAATGACCTTCCTTCCATCATAAGGTCAGAACTGGGGATGTTCGCTGATGATTGCATAATGTTCAGCACTATTCACAACTTCTCAGATACTGAAGCAGTCCATGTCCAAATGCAGCAAGACCTTGACAATATCCGGTCTTTGGCTGACAAGTGGCAAGTAACATTCGCGCCACACAAGTGCCAGGCAATGACCATCTCCAACAAGAGAGTATCCAACCATCACCTCTTGATGTTCAATGGTATTACCATCACTCAATCCCCCATTATGAAAATCTTGTGGGTTACCATTGACCAGAAACTGAACTGGACTAGCCATATAAATGTTGTGGCTACAAGAGTAGGTCAGAGGCTAGGAATTCTGTGATGAGTAACTCACCTTCTGACTCCCCAAAGCCGGTCCACCATCTACAAGGTACAACTTGCGAGTGTGATGGAATACTCCCCACTTGCCTGGATGAGTGCAGCTCCCACAACACTCAAGAAGCTTGACACCATCCAGGACAAAGTAGCCCACTTGATTGGCACCCCTTCTACAAACATTCACTCCCTTCACCACCATGCACAATAGCAGCAGTGTGTACCATTTACAAGATGCACTGCAGGAATTCACCAAGGCTCCTTTAACAGCATCTTTCAAACCCATGACTACTAACATCTGGAAGGACAAGGACAGCAGGTTGATGGGAACACCACCAGCTAGACGTTCCCCTCCAAGTCACTCACCATCCTGACTTAGAGATATATCACCTTTCCTTCACTGTGGCTGGGTGAAAATCCTGGAACTCCCTTCCTAATAGCACTGTGGGTGCGCCTACACCACATGGACTGCAGCAGTTCAAGAAGGCAGCTCACTACCACCTTCTCAAGCGCAACTAGGGATGGGCAAATAATGTTGGCCCAGCCAGCAAAGCCCACATCCCCGTGAATTAATATAAAAAAAGATGTGTGAATGGCAGAAAGATGAACAACTGCCATCCAAACTGAAAAACAAGAGAAAAATGGGAGTAAAACCAAAACCTACAAAAAAAATATTCGGGGCACATGCTATGGTCTGAAATAGTTGAACTCAAGGTTGAGTCTGGAAGGCTATAAAGTGCCTAATTGAAAGATGAGGTGCTGCTCCTCAAGCTTACTTTGAGCTCCATTGGAACACTGTAAGAGGTTGAGAATAGAGAGGTCAGTGTGAGAATAATGTGGAGTGTCATGGACTAAGTTTATGTGTTTTAATATTGTCTGTAACCAAAGTGTTTTTATGTGTGAGGTTGTTGTGTTTTCTTACCTTCGGAGTGATTTGACCCTGTGAGTAGTTGAATTGCTAGGAGGTCGGCTCTCAGGTGAACTTGAAGATGGAACAGGTTGGGGTAGAATCCTCCTCCCAATTTCAAGGTATAGTTGTCTTAAAGCTGGTTCATTGGTTTTTCAGATGATGTTTCAGATGATATTAAACATGGTTATTCTGATCAGAATAATTACTGCTATTATGTTTTTAGAAAACCAGGTAACAAACATGGCCATCTTAACCATGTGATTGCAGATGAGTCCAAAGTCCAACTTCCAAAAAAGATAGCAGGTTGGGCTGATGCACATCCGGTGTTGTAGCCTTTTGCACTTTGAGAGTTTTGAGACAGCCAGGGCTTTTGTAATTGATTGACACATTCCATTTAAATTACCCCTTTGAATGCCTTTCAGGAAAAGACATTGGTCAGGATTTTCCAGCCCCTTTGTGGGCGGGACCCACCGTGTGCAAGGAGGCGCCCCAGCCAGAAGTCCATTGACTTGCGGTGGGACCGGAAGATCCTGGTGGCGAGTGGGTGTGGAAAATCACGCCCGTTGAGTTTTGATATCTCTATAGCCCAGAGTGAAGTAGAAAGGCAAGTCAGCTGATATGTGATCGTCCTATTCTGTTGACAGTTCATCCTTAACAAAGGGCCTTGTGAATTTCACAAGTGGTTGTTATTGCCCACATTTTAATTAGCTACTTGCTTAAGTTTCTGGTCCATCTGGAGCTGAAATTGCCAAAGTCACATGATATGCTACCAACCATCTTGAAAGCTATTGTTTCAATTTTAAAATACAGCTTTATGCCTGTATTGGGCGTGACATGGAGAATTAAAATGATAGGCAACCGAAAGTTCGGGATCACACTTGCTGACTGAATGGTGTTCTGTAAAACAGTTACCCAATCCATGTTTGATCTCCCCGCTGGAGAGCAGAATACATTGTATGTAATGAATACGGTATACTAAATTAAAATAAATGCACTTAAATCGCTCTTTCACTTGGAAGGAGTGCTTGGGGCCTTGGATGTTGAGGGGAGATGAAAAAGCAGCTGTCACATCTCCAGTACTTACATGGAAAGGTGCTGTGGGAAGGAGAGTCAGCATTGAGGCTAACTGAGGAGTGGACCACTGTATCACAGGGGGAACAGTCCCGTCAGAATACTGAAAGGGGAGGGATGTCGGGGGGGTGTTGGGGAGCGGGTTGTGGTGGAGAGGCAGAATATTATCCCTGCCTCAATCAGGCACGTGCTTCATTTGGATAGATACTTAGCTATATATTTATCCACGTGTCATTTTCTGTTGTTTGGGTATCAGGTTGCCAAGTCTGAAGAAATCCCATTTGTGATGAGCATCCAGTGTTGTTATGCAACTGTCCATACCCACTAATACCTACACAGCACCTACATTGTACATCTGCAAGTAGAGGGGAATATATTTTACATTGACAAAAGAGTAGTGCAGGCATTGAGTCTTCTTCCAAGGAAGCTATAACAGCAGATGCGATGGCATCTGTATTGCTTAACTGTAATGTTGGAGGCTTCCTCAAAATCACTCTGATCACAGTGGGGTTCATTTTCAACTTCCACACATGACTGATAGTCTGGTGGAATGGACTACCCACATGTTGTGGAACTCACCTGATCTTTATCCTATTGATGTCAAAATCAAGTGGAAGATCTGTTCGATTAGGTTAACTTCCAAGAGGTGGAGCTGCAAATTACTGCTTTCAATGGCATTTCATGAAAGAAAGTATGCAGGCGGACTCGATAGGCAGCATAATTTAATTGACTGCACCCACCAAGATGCCATGAATCATATCTGCAGGTCTTGGCATACCTAATTTGCAACAAGATCTGATTTTACTATTACTACCACATACTAAAATCTTCTTCAAAGGTTAACTTTGATCCATACTGGCAGTGATCTGTTAGCCATTTATTAGATGAGGTGGACATTTTTGTACCACATGTCCTACTTTTAACTCCAATACATGGTTTCCTTTCCTGTTAGGATCGTTTTAATGGTAAAGGTATTCAATTTTTGTTTTGTGTTGCCAATATTGAACCTAGTAGGGTTACCCAACACATCTCATTCAAGTCCTCCACCTTTTTTGCAAATCTAGCCCTCTTGAAGTCTGGAACTGGCAATAAAATTGCTGCAACTTTCATTTGATTGATCAATTTGAATCCAATAATACGCTGGTCACTGCACTCAGTGCAGAACATGACTGTCATGTAACTTTTTAAACGTAATTTTTAATCTTTTAATGTTAGCAGAGTCAGTTGTGCTATTTGCCCTTTGCTAACAATAACATTTAATTGATATATTGAACCTACAGTGCGATACCTGAGGGTATTCCTCTCATTGCAAGCATGTGTCGAGAATTCTGGCACTGAGGTAAGCAACCCATAAAAATTCTGTCCATTAAAATTAGAATTAATGGTGTGAAAATAGTGTAGGCTGAAAACTGGTTAAGCTGATCTCCTTGTCCAAATTCGTAATATACACTCCTACTGTGTGAAGCTCCACACTTAAAACTATTTTCATTTAGCTTTTCTTTCAAACATTTTCCCTGGTTGAAAGAACCGAAAAGTAGTTGGGTGTCCTACTAATCTAATAAAAATGACTGCATGCTTTTTGTGTCAAAAAGTAACAGGCTATATATTTTGGGATGCAATGATGTGGTGGTATTGTCACTGGGCTAGTAATCCAGAGACCCAGGGTAATGCTCTGGAGACATGGGTTCGAATCCCGCCACGGCAGATGGTGGAACTTGAAATCAATAAAAATCCTAAATTAAAAGTCTAATGATGACCGTGAAACCAAAATCAATTGTTGTAAAAACTCATTTGGTTCACTAATGTCCTTTAGAGAAGGAAATCTGCTGCCTTACCTGGTCCGGCCTACATGTGACTCCAGACCCACAGTAGTGTGTTTGACTCTGAAATGGCCTAACATGCCACTCAGTTGTATCAAACTGCTGCAAAGATTCAAAAAAGGTCAGACCACCCAGCATTGACCTAGGCACTGGAAATGACAATGGCAAGCTCAGCCCTGTCGATCTACAAAGTCCTCCTTACTAACTTCTGGGGCTAGTACCAAAATTAGGAGAGCTGTCTCACAGACTACTCAGGCAACAGCCTGACATCATCATGCTCACGGAATCATAGCTTACAGATAATGTCCCAAACACCACCATCACCATCCCTAGTATGTCCCACCAGCAGGACAGACCCAGCAGAGGTGGCGGCACACAGTAGTATACAGTCAGGAGGGAGTTGCCCTTGGAGTCCTTAGCATCGGCTCTGGACTCCATGATGTCTGATGGCATCAGGTCAAACGTGGGCAAGGAAACCTCCTGCCGAGTACCATGTACCGCCCTCCCTCAGCTAATGAATAATCGCTCCTCCATGTTGAGCACCACTTGGAGGAAGCATTGATGGTGGCAAGGGTGCAGAATGCACTCAGGGTGGGGGACTTCAATGTCTATCACCAAAAGTGGCTCGGTAGCACCACTACTGACCAAGCTTGCCGAATCCTAAAGGACATAGCTGCTAGACTGGGTCTGCGGCAAGTGGTGAGGGAACCAACAAGAGGGGAAAATATACTTGACCTCATCTTCACCAACCTGCCTGCCGCATATGCATCTGTCCATGACAGTATCAGTAAGAGTGACCACCACACAATCCCTGTGGAGATGAAGTCACGCCTTCACATTGAGGATGCCATCCATTTGCTGTGTGGCACTACCACCATGCTAAATGGGATAGATTTCAAACAGATCTAGCGACTCAAGACTGGGCATCCATGAGGTGCTGTGGGCCATCAGCAGCAGTAGGATTGTACTCGAACACAATCTGTAACCTCATGGCCCGGCTTATCCCCCACTCTACCATTACCATCAAGCCAAGGGATCAACCCTGGTTCAATGAAGAGTGCAGGAGGGCATGCCAGGAGCAGCACCAGGCATACCTAAAAATGAGGTGTCAACCTGGTGAAGCTATAACACAGGGCTGCTTGCATGCCAGACAGCATAAGCAGCAAGTAATAGGCAGAGCTAAGCGATTCCACAACCAATGGATCAGACCTAAGATCTGCAGCCCTGCCACATCCAGTCATGAATGGTGGTGGACAACTAAACAACTCACTGTGGGAGGAGGCTCCATAAATATCTCCATCCTCAATGATGGGGGAGTTCAGCACATCAGCGGAAAGATAAGTCTGCAAAATTTGCTACAATCTTCAGCCAAAGTGCCGAGTAGATGATCCATCTCGGCCTCCTCCGGAGGTCCCCAGCATCACAGATGCCAATCTTCAGCCAATTCAATTCACTTTACGTGATGTGAAGAAACAGCTGAAGGCACTGGATACTGCAAAGGCTATGGGCCCTGACAATATTTCAGCAATAGTACTGAAGACCTGTGCTCCAGAACTTGCTGTGCCCCTAGCCAAGCTGTTCCTGTACAGCTACAACACTGGCATCTACCCGGTTATGTGGAAAATTACCCAGGTACGTCCTATACACAAAAAGCAAGACAAATCTAACCCTGCCAATTACCGCCCCATCAGTCCACTCTCGGTCATCAGTAAAGTGATGGAAAGGGTGATCAACAGTACTACCAAGCAGCACTTGCTTAGCAATAACCTGTTCACTCATACCCACTTTGGGTTCTGCCAGGATCACTCAGCTCCTGATTTCATTACAGCCTCAGTTCAAACATGGACAAAAGAGCTCAACTGCCAAGGCGAGGTGGGAATGACTGCCCTTGACATCAAGGCCGCATTTGACTGAGTGTGGCATCAAGGAGCCCTAGCAAAACTGGACTCAGTGGGAATCGGGGGAAAACACTCCTCTGGTTGGAGTCATATCTAGCACAAAGGAAGATGATTGTGGTTTTTGGAGGTCAGTCATATCAGCTCCAGGACATCACTGCAGGAGTTCCTCAGGGCAGTGTCCTCGGCCCAACTATCTTCAGCTGTTTCATCAATGACCTTCCTAAGATCAGAAGTGGGGATTTTCGCTAATGACTGCACAATGTTCAACATCATTCACCACTCCTCAGATACTGAAGCAGTCCACGTCCAAATGCAGCAAGACCTGGACAATATCTAGTCTTTGGCTGACAAGTGGCAAGTAAATTCGCATCACACAAGTGCCAGGCAATGACGATCTCCAACAAGAGAGAATTTAACCATTGCCCCCTGACATTCAATAGCATTACAATCACTGAGTCAACATTCTGGGAGTTACCACTGACCAGAAGCTGAACTGGTCCAGCCATATAAATACTGCAGCTACAAGAGCAGCTTAGAGGCTAGGAATCCTGTGCTGAGTAATTTATCTCCTGACACCTCAAGACCTGTCCACCATCAACAAACCACAAGTCAGGAGTGTGATGGAATACTTGCCTGGATGAGTGCAGCCCCAAAATACTCAAGAAGCTTGACAGCATCCAGGACAAAGCAGCTCACATGATTGGCACCACATCCACAAACATTCATTCCCTTCACCACCGATGCACAGTAGCAGCAGTGTCTACCATCTACAAGATGCACTGCAAGAATTCACCAAGGCTCCTTCAACAGCACCTTCCAAACCCACGACCACTACCATCTGGAAGGACAAGGGCAGCAGATAGATGGGAACACCACTACCTGGAAGTTCCCCTCCAAGTCTCTCACCATCCTGACTTGGAAATATATTGCCATTCCTTCGCTGTCGCTGGGTCAAAATCCTGGAACTCCCTTCTTAACAGCACTGTGGGTGTACCTGCACTACATGGACTGCAGCATTTCAAGAAGGTGGCTCACCACCACCTTCTCAAGGGCAACTAGGATGGGCAACAAATGCTGGCCCAGCCAGCGAAGCCCACACCCTGTAAATTAATTTTAAAAATTCATATTATCTTGCAAATGCAAATTCCGCATTCAATTCAAAGAATCGATGTTACAACACTTAGGACAGAATTTTTCCCTTGTCGGGCGGGCACGCGTCCAACCGGAATGGAAGAAAAATAGTTGCATATTCCATATTTTTTGCATTGTTTTTCATATTTGTGTTTTGTTTCATACTTAGATGTTTACAAAATGTGGGACCTAATTTTTATGTTTTATTTAAAAAATTGTGAAGAAGCTTTTAACTGTTGCAGTTGTGAATGGCCTACATAGTTGCTGTGGCTGTTTGACATAATTGGTGCAGTGGATTTATGAAAGAGTTCAAAGTTGTTTGTGAATTTTAATGCTTTCTTAAATCTTTATCTATTGAATGCATAGTTCTGAGATGAGATTGCCACTGAAAATAGCAATGAGTCATGGCCTGCCCTAAAATAGGATCCATAAATAAGCTACTTTGAGTATTTCTGACAGTCAAGGACATCATAAAGGAATTGATTCAGAAGTAATTTACACAAGAGAATTAGAAAATGTAGGCCGGGATTTTCCAGCGTCGTCGCGGGCGGGATTTGCCATGGGTGGGATTTGCCGCGGGCGAGGCAGCACTCCAGCCAGAAGTCCATTGACTTATAGCAGGACCGGGAGATAGTGGCAGCGGACGGGTGTGGAAAATTCCATTGGTAGAGTGTAATGCTCTTTTTTTCTGCTTCTACATGCAAATAAATCTGTTTACCTATACCTTCCTGTATAAGACAAAATATAAAAATACCAAATCTTTACACAACAAGATGTTAAAATTTAGTTGATATGTCATGACCGAAACTGAAAAGATTTGAATAACTGATATTGACCTGCTTAACATTGTGCCATATTCCCATATGATTTGATTTAAGATTACTTTTGTCATCTCATTGGATATTATAGTTTGGGAATGATGATGCAGAACTGATTTTTTAATTCTACTCTTTACCTAAAATATATTAAAACAGCAATCATTTAATAAAGTCTAAATCATTTTGTTCAGAGGTTGATATGCTTATGGAGTTAAAGGGTTTTCCATGCGTTGTATTAAACATATAACACAAATAATAAGATGTGTAAAAACACATCTCACCCTAGAAATTGAGTAATTATTCATCTTATATTGTACTGTTGTGAATCAAAAACCTTGAATATTAAGGGAACTTATTGTCATAAAAGAGTGTTGTACTCAAATATATGTAGAAAATGAAAATAGAATTATAATCAAGTCACATCTTAACAATCTAAAGCACCCATGACAGGATTATAAAAATATACTTCAGTAGTCATTGTAATTAATGTAGCATATAAAATAAATGCTGGGAGAAATTCATCTATGTAGCATCATTTCCAGCAGCACTATATAGACTGCATCAATTCCCCCACCCGTAGAGTGCTGCGGGCTGCAACTTGCATAGCCTGTGTGGATTTCTTGAATAATACCAATGAGGAAACCTGCAAGTGCCATGCAAGTATGGTACTGTCTGCCCTGGAAAATCAACAAAATCCTGTCTAGCACTACATAAACAAAATTTTCCCCCATAGGTTAATACTAAAGGCTAAATGACACAGTGTGAGGATGTAAATGTTTCTTTTAGCTGTAACCAAATGGAAATTACAGAATTGCATCATTACCATAAAAAGAATACAACTCAGATTTCCTTCTGCATTTATTTGTTGTTGGTTTTGAAACTTGGTTGAGGTCCATGCTAGAGCCAGGACAGTGCATTCTATGAACCATTATTTTCTATTTCAATTGGAGATTTCCAATTGATACTCCAATTTATGAAGGTTATTTGGAAATTATGTATTATGAAACTATGAATATGGGGTCCAGGTCCCAAACAAGCTACTCAGTTGTGTTACGATAAGAGAAAAAATCCCAAGGACATGGAGAAAAAGCATTTTGGCACCAATATTCAAAGGAAAGGGAGACATTCAAAATTGCAAAAGTGACTGAGGAATTAAATTCCTACCCCGTAACTTCAAATATGGGAGAGAATCGTGGACCAGAGGCTGAGAAACATACTGGAAATCTGTGAAGGTCAGTTCATATTCATGCCTGGAAGAAGAACCACTAATGTCATTTTTGTTTTGAGATAAGTGATAGAGAAATATCGCTAAGGCCAATGTGACATGAAGATGTATTTATCAATCTAGAGAAGGCTTTTGACTGGGTGCCTAGGGAGGAAGTCTGGAGATGCAGTAGAACTTGTGGAGTCAATGAGAAGTATATATAAACAATACAGGATAAGTACAAGAAGTGCCAGCCAAGACTAAGAAACAGTTTGAGGGAGAGTGAGAGTTTAGAAACCAAAGTTGGATTACACCAAGGATCGGCGCTGAGCCACTTCCTGTTCCTGATTGTCATGGATGTTCCAACCAAGCAAGTGAGACAGGAAGTGCATTGGTCAATGCTTTTGCAGATGATGTTGAGCCATGTGTGTGAGAGTTATGAGAACATTACTGAGCATCTGAAAATCAGGAGAAAAGCACTGGAAGACTGGGATATAAAGATTAGTAGACCAACAACCCAATTTATGGACTGAGAATGGGGATAAGGATCAGAGAGATGGTGTAAAGATTATGGGTGAAGACTAGGAGAAAGCTAGTAGTTTCAAGTCCTTGGGGTCAGTGATGGCAGGAGATGGAAGTATGGAAATGAAAACTAAGCATTGGATTAGCTCTGGTTGGAGTAATTGGAATAAGTGCAGTGGAGTGTTATGTGGTTAAAAAAGTATCATTGAAACTAAAAGGAAGAATCTACAAAGACAGTTGTGAGTCTGGCCTTGTTATATAGTCGAGAAACTTGGGCAACATCAAGAAGAGAGGAACAATGACTGAATGCTAATGAAATGTGGATGCTGAGATGGATATGTTGGATAAAAAGAACGACAAAATCAGAAATCAGTACATCAAAGGGTCAATGAAGATTGTGGGAGCATTAAAGAAAGTAGCTGAGAAGAAATTGAATGGTCATCAGCTGTAGAGAGAGAGAAGAAATGTGGTGAGGTGAATAATAGAGATGGGACTGTCAGGTAGGAGGAAAAGAGGAAGTCCAAAGACCGGGTGGAAAGTTGAGGTGGTGAGAGTCTTAAATGCAGTGGGATTGGAAGAGAAATGGGTGGCTGATAGAAGGAGGAGGGTGATTAACTAGCATTGTGGCGATCCCAAGTAAAATGGGAGAAGCCGAAGGAAGACAAAAAAAAAATAAGAAGAAGAATCTGGAAATTATGGCCAGTTCAATTTCCATTGGTTCTGTGATGTTGTTGGCATTGCATACAGAATCAATGATTTGTTGACATGCCTTAGGCACTATCCATAATTTCCTTCCCCTCCTGATATGGTAGTCCTTAGAACATATCTGGATTTCCTACTGAAGTTTCCAAGTTTCATTTAAGACAGGAGATTCTTACTCCATTATTTCCTTAGATAGCATCTTCCAAACCCATGACTACTACCATCTAGAAGGGCAAGGGCAGCCGATACATGGGGAAACAACCAGCTGCAAATTCCTCGCCAAGTCACACACCATCCTGACTTGGAACTATATTGCCATTCCTTACTGTTGTTAGTTTAAAGGCCTGAAACTCCCTTCCTGATAGTTCTGTGGGTGGACCTACATGAGATGAACTGCAGCGGTTCAAGATGGTGGCTTCTCACCACCTTCTCAAGAGCAATTAGGGATATGCAATAAATGCTGGCCTAGCCAGCAACGCCCACATCCCATAAATGATTAAAAAAAGATTCCCTGAGTCACAAATCAAAATTAGGATGTTCTCTTCATTCCATAGATACTGATGAAGTCCTAAAAGTCCAATAAGTTAATTGTCTCCTGTGGCTGATGGTCACAGTGAGCATTAAACAATAATGTAGAGAGATTAAGAGGAGTCAAAACAGAAAACTGTAGTGAGACAGGAAGGTTTTCACCCTAATCCATCCCATGGAAAGGGAGTAGGTGGTCAGCTAAAATGCTCCAGGTTAATTACTGTTGAAAAGCTTTCTCACTCATGCTGTGTTTGATTTTAACCTGCTTTTCTGAGCAGGTGGCAAAACTATCAGCATTAAGCCAATGGGATCCTTAACTGATGGGTGCCAATTGGGGTCTAAGGATCCATTGCATCCTGCAAGATCCTCCTGAAATGCCCATGCCTACATTTGTCTGCATACCTTTTTAGAAAGCAGGCAGCGCCCAAGCCCAATTTCCACCATGGAGGTGGAATGCCTTGATAATGAGGCCCAATGGGTAAAAGTGCAGTGGCTTCACTGTTGCCGAATGGGTCAAAACAAATTGACTCCTGGCATTCCTGGCAGAAACTAACTCACACCTGCCATCAAAAAAATTAGAGTTGCCACGAAAGTATGGCAGCAAGTCATTACATGAAGAGAATTTAAAGTAGCTTTTTTTTTTGGTTATGTTTGATAATATTGTACTTTTTCTAGGTTATTTTCTTTTTGCTCAATACAACATGGGGAGAATTTTCTCCCTGTCGGGCAGGCCGGTCGGGAGCGGGCACGTATGGGTGCAGAGCTGATCGCTGCCTGCCATCGGCTGCACGCTGCTATTTTACACGGGCGGACCAATTAGCTCAGCGCTATCTGTGCAGGCAGGGGGAGGAGGGAGAGCTAAGGCCTGCGCTCTTGCGTGTACGCACATGAAAAAGCACAGAAATCTCCCTGAGGCATGGAGCTGCTTCAAGGAGATTAATTTTATTGTGAAACATTGAAAAAAAAAAAATATTCAGACATGTCCCCTCGTGTGTCAGTGTCACATGAGCTGGGACATGTTTATGAATTTTGATAATAGTTTTTATTTCATTAATAAAACCTTCATGAAACCTCATCCCGCCTCTGGATGAGGTTTCATGATAAATGTGAAGGCCACCTGGGCTCTTTGTCTGCCCACCAACCTTAAGGTTGGATGGGCAGCTTTCTCAATAGGGCTAATTGTTTTTTAAATGGCCTTAATAGGCCTTTGAAAGTCCAACGGGTGCACAGCCGACTCTGGTGCGCGCCTGCCAGACAGAAGATCGGAAGGACGCGCGGTAACATCAGGATGTATGCCCGACGTCACCGTGCGCCATTTTACGCCTCAGCATGCGGGGCCCACCCCCTTATGCCAAACTGAAGATTCTGGCCTATGTACAATTTCCTGGCAGGCCAGCTACATCCAGGCAATCCACCAGCCCCAAATTATAAGTATAATCCAAGGTGACTCAGTGTCCAGTTTGCAGTTCCTATCCAACGTGAGCAAATGCCCAGTCTTGAATTTTGTCTGTCTTTTTCTGGCTCTGATACGTATGATGTATTTAATCCAGAGCTCTTTTCTTTGCAAGTCCTTTAATTCCTTTACCAACAACAACTCAATATTTTGATCCATTTCAGCTCCCCAACCCCAGTGCTAAACATTAAAGGCCCACTGGAGTGTAAAATAGTGCGCGATGGTGTTGGGTGAGCTTCCTGACATTATCGCGCACTCGCGTGATATTTCGGCCCACGGGCCTGAGTGGGAGTCAGAGCCATGCCCGCCATTAATTGAGAGGCCAGTTAAGGCCACTAAAATGGCAATTGATGCTGATTTTACGTTGCCCATGCGATTTTGCGCTCATTGCACAGGCAGAACGGGCAGGCAGCCAGCCAACAATTTGCAAAGCCTCATCCACAGGCAGGATAAAAAGGGCCAGCAGTATTGCCAGTGTGGGTAGTGAAGAGTTTGGTAGATAGTTTGCTGCTGGTGACTTATTGATAGCTGGCAGATTCAACTCTGTTCAGGGCTTCATTCTTAGCATTTCCAGGCTTCGTTTCAGGTCTCCTTTGTATCTCCAAGGACCCTGGAGGATTCAGAATATGTGGGCCTATCAGACAGCCTTATGTAATCCTGTTAATGTGCATTGTGGAGGCACCTCCTCTTCTGAGGAAGAGATGGGCAGAAGAGAGAGGAGGCCAGGTGTCTCTATGCAGCTTCCAGGGGAGGAGCCTGTGGGAGGAGAGGTGCAGGCACAAGGGGTGCAGGGCCAACAGGTAGTCCAAGGTGTCAGGGGCCACAAAGGATGTCACTATCCTGCTGCCAGGGTTTACAGGTGGCGATGCAGCTACCTCAATATGTCAGAAGTGCAATGCTGAAGGAGGCTCCACCTCTCAAGGTAGACATTGACCTCCATTTGTCAGGTGATTGGGCCTGAGAACAGCTCTGACTGTGTATGTGGACACCCCAGGCCAATGGCTCTGAAGGGCATAGTGGCCCTCAATATCTATGGCATCTGGCTCTTTCCAGGGGTGAGTGGGGGATCTGTGTGAAATCTCCCAATCAGCTGTCCATAGTTGCATCAAAACTGGTGACGGGAGCTCTCTTCAGATGGGTATTGACTTTCATTCATTTCCATATGTATGAGGCCAGCTAGGCTGAGCGAGCCAGAGGCTTTGCAGCGATTGCTAGGTTCCCTCGCATCCAGCATGCAATTGACTGCACACGTGTGGCCATCGAGGCGCCAGCGGGGTGCCTTCGTCAACAGGGAGGGTTTCCACTCGATGAACATGCAGATAGTGTGTGACCATAGGATGCAAATTCTGCAAGTCTGCGCAAGGTACCCTGGCAGCTCCCATAATAGGTACATTCTGAGACACTCCCAGGTGCCAAGGCTGTTCACTGCTCCAGCTCGACTGGATGGATGGCTGCTGGGTGACAAGGACTATCTGTTGAAAAGGTGGCTAATGAACCTCTCTGCCACCCAAGAACAGAGGCACAGCAGCATTATAACAGAAGTCATGCCTCCACAAGAGCGGTGATAGAGAGGACCATAGGTCTTCTGAAATTTGCTTCCTATGCCTGCACTGTTCAGGAGGGTGCTCCCCAGAGCAGATGTCATTTATCGTGGTCACAGGTAGCTGCTCTCTACAGTCTGGCACTGGCAACTGGAGGAAAAGGATCTTGATGCAGCTGGACAGGCCACAGATGATGAATCCAATAGTGAGTCCAAAGAGGAGCATGGTGAGGAGAATGCTGAGGGCATGTTAGCAGACCTCTGTAACCTCCAGAGAGGCAGGGACACCAGGGATACCTCAATCCAATGCTCCTTCAGCTAGGCTGCCAAAAAAGCACTAGCACCTCATGCCGGGGCTGTCGCCTCCATCCCAGATGTCTGAACTGGCCCATTCCTGGGAATAATGTTGGTGTATGACATCACAGATGAGAAGTCTTTCGACAAAGTCCACTCAGTGTCTGTGCAATAAAATTTAGAGCCACCCATGTCCAGCATTACATACTGGCGTACTCTGCACCACATTAAATAAAAAAGAAGAAGCATACTCAGGCCATTTAGGCAAAAGAAAATCTCATTTTGACAGTGCAAACAAATTAACAGAGCCTTCTCTGGTCTTCAACCCCAGATCAGTACACATAAACAAAATAGTTCACAACAGAAGATCACCTGTGACCAGTCTGTCATGTGCTCATGGCGGCTTAAACTTACCATTTGCGAGTGCTGCATCTTGGTGTCCCCCCTTGCTGGCACTGGCATTGGAGACAGCCTGCTGACCCTGCTGTCCTGTTGACCTTGATGACCTTGGTGGTCATCCTCTGGCCAGTGGAGCCTGTGCTGGCCCCAAGGGAGCAGCCAGTGCCAGGGCTGGCATCTCCCCAATCGCCGCAGCCTCATCAGATGCCCGGTCACTGGCGGAGGAGCAGAGGAGCTCCTGCCATCATCCAGAGTGCTCTTGGAGGAGCCCGCAGAGATGACAGGCAGGTCATGTGGAATTCCCTGCACACCATTGATGGATGGGCACCAAGCTGGGATACTGAGTGCCTCATCCATCTCCTACACTGACACTGACCACCTGACGTCAATGCCTGTGTGAGTGCTTGCAGGTCTGAGCGCAACCCCAGGAGCCCCTGATTCTGTTCCTGGAGCTGCCTCTCCATGAGAGGTGCCATTGTCTCAATGGAGGAAGCAGTGTGCTCGGCAATGAGAGGGTCAATGCAGTGTTGATGCTCCGCATGGACTCCTCCATAATGTAGACGGCACACACACCCTCATTGATCTCCACCAGATCCTCCCGTATATCCCATTGGACATCCACAATCTGCCACCTAATGAACGACTCCAGAACCTCATCATCTGCCTTCGACTCAACGCCGTCCTGGTTTGACAAGTCTAAGGGAGAACAATGACATGTCATCAGTTTAAGTCATCACACTCTGTGCTTGCCAAGCACCCTGGTGAGACCATGGAGATCTGCGTCATGGTGCCATCAGCTTTCAATGATCCATGGGGAATTCAATTTTGAGGATCCCATCAATAATGAGGCTGCACAAGAATGTTTGCAGCTTCTGAAACTCTCACCTCTGTGCACTGCACTCTTGCCTTCATCTGACACCCCAGCCTCTAAAAGGGCAACCCCTAATTTTACAACATGGTCCCTAGTTCTGGGCTCACCCACAAGAGGAAACATCCTTTCTACATCGACCTTGTCAAGACCGTTAGCTGCATAACCTCCCTATTTCAATTGTCCTCGCAATTAATGATAATATTCTATTAGCTTTTCCAATTACTTGCTGTACCTGCACACTAGCCTTTTGTGATCCATGCACTAAGACACCCATATCCCTCTGCATCTCAGTGCTCTGCAATTTCTCATCATTTAGATAATATGCTTCTTTTTAACTCTTCCTGCCAAAATGGACAATTTCACATTTTCCCACATTATAGTCCATTTGTCAGATCTTTGCCCACTCACTTAATCTATGTATATCTTTTTGTAACCTCCTATGTCCTCTTCACAAATTATTTTCCTACCTATCTCTGTGTCATCAGCAAATTTGGCAACCATCCCTTCCATGCCTTGATCCAAGTCATTTATATAAATTATAAGCAGTTGAGGTCCCATCACTGATCCCTGTGCCACACCACTCATTACATCTTGCCAACCTGAAAAAGGTCCATTTATGTCTACTCCCTGTTTCCTGTTAGCCAGCCAATCTTCTATTCATGCCAATATGTTACCCAATATACCATGAGCTTTAATTTCTGCAATAATCTTTGATGTGGTACTTTATCAAATGCCTTCTGGAAATCTAAGTACTGTACATCCACTAATTCACCTTTATCCACAGCACATGTTACTTCTTCAAAGAACTATAATAGGTTGGTTAAACATGATTTCCCTTTCACAAAAGCATGTTGACCCTGCCAGATTACCTTGAACTTATCCAAGTGCCCTGCTATAGCTTCTTTAATAATAGCTTCTAACATTTTCCCTATGACAGATGTTAGGCTAACTGGCCTGTAGTTTCCCGCTTTCAGTCTCCCTCCCTTTTTGAATAATGGAGTTATATTTGCTATCTTCCAATCTAATGGAACCTTTCCTGAATCTAGGGAGTTTCTGAAAATTAAAACCAACGCATCAACTATCTCACTAGCCACTTCTTTTAAGATCCTAGGATGAAGTCTATCAAAGATTATGGGGAGAAGACGAGAGAATGGGTTTGAGAAACTTATCAGCCATGATTGAATGGTGGAACAGACTCAATGGGCTGAATTACCTAATTTCTGCTCCTATGTCTTATGGTCTTATGGTCTAACCCGGGCACTTGACTGTAACTCTAACAATTTACTCAGTACCATTTCTCTGGTGATTTTAATTTTCCTGAGTTCCTCCCTTCCTTCCATTCCCTGATTTATAGCTTCTTTTAGTATGTTACTTGTATCCTCTATGGTGAAGACTCATGTAAGATGTCTGTTCAGTTCACCTGGCATTTCCTTGTTTGACATCAATTCTCCAGATTCACTTGCACTTGCCAATGCTGCACACAGGAGGTCACCATCCAGTGCAGAAAACAGATAAATGATCTCATCTGTGCCATCAGGGTAAGGCAACCATCTTGTCACTCTAAACTCACACTCACAATGCCATCACATATTCACTGGCTTCTCAATGCTAGCTCAAGAGACATCACCACTCTCTCTCACACATCCTCACACCTCCGTCTAGCCTCATATCCTCTGGAGACTGCCTCCTCAGCCCTCACCATCTTGAGGTCACTTGCACAGATCAATATATGCCCTCACACACACCCTGGGATACTCCCCTTCCCTAGTACAGTCCTCGCCCTGCAGTCTCTTCTCTTGCCTGAGGCCACTTCTCCCTCTTCCTCAAGCAAGCCCTAGCCCTGCAGCCATTGGAAAGCACCGCTGCCTTACAGCTGGCCTGGTAGGTAGAGACTTGTCTGTGAGACCCTTAAAAGTAATGTGGTGCTGCCTGTGAAAACTGGTGCTGATGACTACAAGTGCTGAACGAAGCTAGGCAGAAAAATGAACCTTGAAATCCTGAGTGAAGTGCAGCTCATCAGGTGCACATCACTTACCTACAGTTGTGAAACACGTTAGCGTACAATCAAGGCGTACCTGGATGATCCAGCATGGGGGAATGATTCCAGTGAGCAGGGCTTATAATAAGATGCTATAGTATTGAAATTAGGTTCCCAATGTGCAGCGGCAGGAAACATATGTACATACATATGAACAAGGAGCAGGAGTAGGTCATTTGGTAGCTCGAGCCTGTCCACCATTTAATAAGACCATGGCTGATCTGATAGTAACCTGAAATCTGAATCCTGCCCACCCCCGATAATCTACCCCCCCACCCCCATCCCCCACCTCCCACTGGCTTACTAAGAATATATCCACCTCTGCCTTAAAAATATTCAAAGACTCTGCTTCCACCCCCTTTTCAGGAAGAGAGTTCCAAAGACTCAGGGCCCTCAGAGAGAAATACATCCCGCCATTGATGGTGGAGCGGACGTGTTTCACAATGGCGAGAAGCCAATTTTTAGCCTTTTTGCCATATTGTATCCTGCCCGCCCGCCCATCATGACACCTGCTGCCAACGGGGCCAGAAAATTCTGGCCTATGGCTCTGAACCTTTGTCTTAGACAACCACAGCAAAACACAACAGGTATGAATCATTTTTGTGCTGAAACAAGGTTCATCTCATACTTCTTCTCCATTGCAAGGGGGAGCAGGAGCAGCTCTGAGGAATTTCCTGCCCATTGTTATGATTAGATTTACTTGGCTCAATCAGAACATCTTGTCTGATACAATAATATCAGATAATGAACTTCCTATTCTTCTCCAAATCAGTGGGCTGTTTTACTTGATTTACATAATGAAAGTTAAATTTAAGATCGATGACAGTGGGGGAAAAATGGTTAATGCAACCTGCTCAAGAACCTGTTCATGTGTCTTCGGAATCCAGATTAAACTGATCCTGTGCCTGTTTAGCATGAAATAAGCAAACTGGTAACACTACTCACGTTTTTCAGTGGCAACCCACCTGGTGGGGTGGATATGGGGTGTAATGAGAAATCAAGGCAGAATTTTTCCACAGGCTTTGGGACCCCCAACTTTGGAATGAATGGGGGTCCTGAGCCAGCACTTGCCGACAATGGGACCAGCTCAGGAGCTTTCCTAGAGGCCACCTCCTAATTGGCCACCTTCAGACTTGGCGCCCGATTTACAATGGTGCACAAGCCTCAGATGCTTCCAATATATATATATATTTACAATAATATCATACTTGGAGGTGTGGCAAACAGTGAGGATGATACCAATTGACTATGACAAAACATAGATAGGCCAGCAGAATGGGTAAGACAAGTGGAAGATGGAATTTATTACAGAGGAGTATGAGTTGATGCAACTGGTAGAAGGGATCGGGAGAAGCAATATAAACTTAACAGCGCAGTTCTAAAAAATACACAATAACAGAGAGACCTGGGATTCATGTGCATTGTTCTTTGCAGATGCAGTACATAGAGAGAGCGGTTAACAAAGCATATGGGGCATAGGCTTCATAAATGCAGTATTATGTACAAAAGCAGGGAAGTTATGCTGAATCTTTATAAAGTGCAGGTTAGGTCACAACTAGTGTATTGCATACAGTTCTGGTCACTACACTTTAGGAAGGATGTGAGACCCCATGAGGAGATTTACTGTAGTGGTTCTAGGAGTGAAGTAATTTAGTTACAAGGTTAGTTTGGAGAAACTGGGGTTGTTCTCTTTGGAGCAATGGAGATTAAGGGAAGATCTGTTAGAGATGTACAAGATTATGTCAGGTTTAGTCAGGGTAGAGAAAGAAAAGCAGTTCTCATTAGCTGATGGTACAAGACTAGAGGATACATATTTATTGTTTTGGGCAAGAAATACAGGAGGGATGTGAGGAAGAAATGTTTTTACATAGCAAGTGATAATGACTTGAAACTTGTTGCCTATAAGAATGGTAGATGCGGAGACAATCAATGCTTTCAAAAGGAAACTGGATGGTCAGTTGATGGAAATAAGCTTTCAGGGTTGCAAGGATAGTGTGGGAATTGGTACTGAGTAGATTGGCCTACAGGAAGGTGGCATGGACCCGATGAGCCAAATGGCCTCCTTCTATGCCATAGTGATTCTGTGGCTCTATGATTCTAAATCCTGGGGATTGAAGTCACACCCATTCTAGGCAGGAAGTGACAGAAAGCAGTGAAAAAATGCACGACCCATAGGCTACCTGCTGATACCAGATAAGGGACTGATCGTCAATCTGGAGGGGCCCTCCCAATGGGATCTTGTGAATGGGAAAGTGAGGTAATAGGACTTGAGTCTATAGCAGGCAAGGTCTTAGTGTTCCTTATGGGACCCAGAGGAATACTTCTGCTTCTCCTACCTCTGCAAGGAAAGTTAATTTTTTTAAAGAAATGTTATCCCCTGCTTGGTTAGTCTGGTGAGAAACTCATTGTAGTTTCCCTCTCAGGATGCTGAGTTAAAATTCAAGTTGGGTTTAGTTGAAAAAGGTGCAATGCATTGACAAATTCCTCTGGCTGCAATGGACAAGGCCCTGCATGTGAATATATGTGGCTTCTAGCATGCATAAGTGAGCAACACTGTGAACTAAACAGAAGCCTGGGGGAAAGCCAATCCTTGGTTCTTTCTCCATGGCTATGCCTTGACCAATTAGTCAACTTACTTGGATTGAAATTGAACAAAAAGTTTGGCAGTTAACCGTGTACTGCTCCATTTCTCATTGCAATGCCTCTTTGTGCCAACTTGCCATCCAGTCAGCGCTCTCTTCTCATGCAGTATAAATTGTTGTTCCCTTTACTGTTGATATTTTATTGCGAGCTGTTCTGCAGAGAGCAAGACAAAAAATTATTTTTATTATGCCAATGACACAATTAGGCCAACTTTCAGTATATTAGTTCACAATTTCATTAAAAAAAAGAACTTCTTGAACCCTTTTTAGCAACAATGCTCAATTTATTGGAAGTTGCTTGCTGCTCTTGACTGCAGGATGTGAAGAGGAAAAAGAAACAAGTGAAACATTTCATTTCAGGGAACAAAAAAGTCCAGAATTAGTGTTTCAAATTAGTGTTTCAGTTTGCACCAAATGTCTGAATCAATCATTGATAATAGGTTGCATGGTGTTTATTTTCTTACAGAGTGGATTGTTTCAATTAAAATTTATAAAACATCCAGAAACTGATCTGGATTAGCCATATAAATACTATGGCTACAAGAACAGGTCAAAGGCTAGGAATCCTGCGGCAAGTAATTCACCTCCTGACTCCCCAAAGCCTGTCCGCCATCTACAAGACACAAGAGTCAGGAGTGTGATGGAATACTCTCCACTTGCCTGGATGAGTGCAGCTCCCACAACACTTAAGAAGCTTCAACAACACGCACCATCCAGGACAAAGCAGCTCGCTTGATTGGCACCCTAACCACAAACATTCACTCTCTCCACCACCGATGCACATTGGTAGCAGTATGTACCATCTTCAAGATGCACTGCAGGAACTCACCAAGGGTCCTTAGAGAGCACCTTCCAAACCCATGAGCACCACCATCCAGAAAGACAAACGGAGCAGACACATGGGAATGCCACCAACTGGAAGTTCCCCTCCAAGTCACTCACCATCCTGTCCAGGAAATATATCGCCATTCCTTCACTGTTGCTAGGTCAAAATCCTGGAACTCCCTCCCTAACATCACTGTGGGTGCACCTAGACCTCATGAATTGCAGTGGTTCAAGACGGCAACTCACCACCACCTTCTGCAAGGCAATTAGGGATGGGCAACAGGTGCCGGCCTGGCCAGTGATGCCCACATCCCAAGAATGAATAAAAAAAGCTCTGAGCAGGCGTTTGCAGTGGCAAGGAATGCAGTGCTGTTGCAATGCCGTCGCCCTAGCTCTGGTCCAGGATTCAGGACTGTTAAGAGTGATTCTACAGTTCAGTGCTAACATTGCTGCTTTAACATTGGTCTTCAACTTTTCTTTGCTATTCTTGTAGCCATAGAATTATTTTTTTCTGGCATTAAAACAGTTTTATTTTGTTAAAATGTGCTATGAATAATTCAGTACTCTCACTACTTTTTAAAAATTAAAGCAAATCCCCATTGATCTTCTTTATTCCGCTAGTCTATTTTTACTATTCAAATTGCTATTGAAATGTAGATCATCAACAATCCAAACAATTATTCCTGCTGCATCTCCAGGAAACTCATCTATGAAAATGCAGTTATTTATAGCAATTACAGATAAAGGATCTAATATTGTTTCTGATAGTTTTGTATCATTCAAAATTTTCATGAGATAACTTGCTTCCATCTTAATACTTCAATGCATATTTTTCTGAACAATCCTTTATCCAACAAGTTTATTGGAGATCTTAAACCACAGAACTCAACAATCATGTTCAATGGTGCAGCGATGTATACAATTACTGTGAAAACCTTCATATTATAAATGCAACCCACTTCCAAAGCTGCAATAAAGTCAACAGAGTCTTCATGCACTTTGAAGAAGGTTTCTTCAATGATGAAAGACATCCGTTGTCTGTCAGGTGAGTAAATCTTACCCGGTCTGGCCTACATGTGACTCCAGGTCCACAACAGTGTACTTGATTCTTAATTGTTTTCTGAGATGGCCTAGCAAGCCACTCAGTTGTATAAAACTGCTACAGAAAAAAACACTGTGCATGTACTTACACCAGACAGACTGCGGTGTTGCAAGAAGCTGGCTCACCACCACCTTCTCGAGGGCAATTAAGGATGGGCAATAAATGCTGGCCTTCCACTGGCCCTCACATTCCAAGTAAGGACTTAAAAGTCTCTTAATTTAATGGTCTTTTGCCTCTACATCTCAAGCAATTTCAAAGTTTGGTGCATTGTCAGATAAGAATGTGTGTTAACATCGTAGGTAGTTAGAACAATGGAAGTAGCAACAAACTATCTGTTACTTGTTCCATGTTGTTCTTTCACAGAGTGCTTACTTTGTTCTCCTATTAATATATTCTGCTTTCTTGCCTTAATGACACTATCAGCACCTCTCTTAGCCCTTACCACTACCATTAACACTCCCTTTGTCCTTTTGTCCATGACATCTTTGTCAATCTTTCCTTAGCCCCCACTTATTGCTGGCCTTCCATCCAGCTTCACCCGCTCCACCCCCCACCCTTAAACCATATAAATTTCATCACATCTCTACTTCTATTTAGCTCTGAAGAAGGGTCATACAGACTCGAAACGTTAACCCTGTTTCTCTCTCCACAGATGCTGTCAAACCTATTGAGTTTTTCCAGCATTTTCTGTTTGTTCAACTAGAGTCTGCAAGAAACCAGGCTCTATGAGTCTATTGCATAACTGTAATATTTAATATACTATTGAATTTTTGATTCATTCATGGGATATGAGCATCACTGGCCAGGTCAGCATTCATTGCCCATCCTTAATTGCCCTTGAGAAGGTGGTGATGAGCTGCCATCTAGAACTGCTGCAGTTCATGTGTTGGAGGTACACCCACAGTGCTGTTAGGAAGGGAGTTCCAGGATTTTGAACCAGTGACAGTGAAGGCAATATATTTCCAAGTCAGGATGTTGAGAGACTTGGAGGGGAACTTGCAGATGGTGGTGTTCCCATGCATCTGCTGCTCTTGTCCTTCTAGGTGGTAGAGGTCGCAGGTTTGGAAGCTGCTGTCAAAGGAACCTTGGTGAATTGCTGTAGTGCATCTTGTAGATGCTACACACTGTTGCCACCGTATGTTGGTGGTGGGGGGAGTAAATGTTTAAGGTGGTGGATGGGGTGCCAATCAAGCTGGGTGCTTTGTCCTGAATGGTGTTGAGCTTCTTGCATGTTGTTGGAGCTGTACTCATCCAGAATGCAGTAATAAACTTGCATTTGTCCAACATCTTCGAGCCTGAATTGAGAGTAGTCATTTAATTGAGCTTAAGGCTCAGATTTTTGCAGACCTGAGTTAAGGGCACGGGTGACCAGCTGACTCCATTGCAGGGTGGGAATTTCAACTCCCCATCATGACCCAACCCGCAACTTTGGTGGAACTGATCTGTTAGTATGGTTCAGGCACCTCAAAGGAGCCCTGAAGAATGGGGTTACACTAGTCCTGAGTTGTCAGTGAAAAACACCACCGGCTTTTCAAAAATATCTTTAAAATACATGAAATACATTGCCCCTCTTACCTTCTCATAAAGCTGTCAATAACATACAGTCATTCATGGTATCAATGACAAAAAGCTTTTATCCAATCCACACCTCCTAATCTTGTGTAAAAAAGCACACAGGCATTGAAAAGCCTTTCAAAGAAAGATCAGGTTATTATGAGGAAATAAAGATGTCAAACAAAGCTATCAGTCCCCAACAACCTGTGTCAAAATTGCTGAGTCCATTAGCTATTCCTGGAGTTCAGCCCAGCATTCATAATGAGGCCAACTGGAAAAATGGCCATCTGTTCAGCTTGCTTTATTAATACAGGTGAATGCTTCACTGCACTCCAAGCTAATGGACTCAACCCTGCTGGCAATGTTAAAGGGGGTGTAGGTATGGGATGAGGGTTTGTGGGCCTAGCAGTTATGATTACAACAGGACCAATGTCCTAGTAAATGGAGGTGGGCCTTTTAGCCTGCTGGTCTCAACATCCATCTGCTTCCTTTGCCAGCCTGGACCGATCTCCATGGCTCGACTCCATCCTCTATCCTGCCTCTCCTTCCCTGGAATGAAAACATGGGGAACAGGGGGCCTCCTTATTGGAGACGGGTTTGCCGACTTTCTCAACTCCTACTTCCCGTCTCCTCCACATAAATCTGGCTCTAAGATATTTCTTTAAAAAATTAACAAGAATACATCCAGCATTTCTGACTAGTTAAGAAGGTACAGTCTGCCCATTGTATAAATCAGGTTATAAATGCACCTGTTCATTTTCTTCTAACCTTACTATAGTTTTCTTTTAAGCTATAACGTTTGTCTTCAAGCCCAATCAAGCAACTTCAAGGAAGCCTCGATGAAAAAGAATAATCAGTTTCACCTAAACAAGATGAGTACTTTCTGTAGGCTTAATCACTTTCACTGAGACTTCTATGAGTTAGATGCTTTTGTTAGGATCTTTGAACATCAATACTTGTTCTGCACATAACCAACAAAGGGGCTAGAGGACCAACCAGCCCTGCTTTCCCTATTGCCTGAGCTGACTTAACACAGTACTGGTTGTCTTTGGGTAAACCAATTTTGCAGATGGAATCTAAAACATACCTTAGGCTCCTTGTTTACAAATGCCAAAGGCCTATAGTCTGTTTCAGGCATAGACACTGAATGCCGATTTTTTGGCCTTGACCAATCTGATGACCAGCACATTTCTGGCTTGTAATGAACCTGTGCTTCTTCATGTCCACCATATCAGAGTTTAGCAGGTCGTTTAGCATCCAAAACATTTCCGGACCAATGTCTTCCCCCAGGATTCTTACAAAGAGTCTTTCATAATAATAAAAACGAAAGCCATTTTATGAAATGTGTTCATCTAAGTTAATGGCCCAGATCTTTCAGTCAGCAGCAATGATGAGGTGATCGCCTCTGACCGCAAAGATTGGACAGTCTTCCTGTCTCACCGCAGCAATGATGCTTAAGTACAGCCATCCACAGAGAGGAATAGTAAAGGGGATGTGTCCCTTTTTTAAGCTTTCAGCTGCCGTATTCAGGTAAGTGTCTAAAGATCTCAAAGATTTTCAGTGGGTCAGTGAGTAGTTGGGTAGCTGGGCAAGTGATAGGTGGGTGGGCAAGCAACTGAGTGAGTGAGTCAGTGAGTCAATGAGCGAGCGATGGGCGAGAGAGTGGGCAGAATTTTATAGGATCCCACCAGCGCGTTTACAGATGGTGGGGGGAGGAAGTGGGTGTAAAATTCCCTGGGTGGCCTTTCAGCTGCATTCCCATCTTTCCTTGACCTATTCGCAATTTTACATGGGGTTGATGAAGCCTTGGACAATCTGTCTCCTCTCACCCCAATTGAGGCCCTTATACATTCAATTATTGAGGTCGTTTCACACCCAGCCGCAATTTCGAGGCTGGCGGGTGGAGTTCAGGGGCGGAGGGAAGTCTGGCAGGTCATCCTGCTTGGGCCTTGGATGGAAAGGGTCAAGGGAAGGTGGGTGGTGTGGGCACCACCTTAAAGGCTCCCTTTCCACCCCCAGGTTTTCATCCCACGGGTGCTCCCTGACCTCTGGCCACTCCATCAAGACCCCAAATGGCAACTCCCCAAGGCAGGACTTCTTCTGAGAGAGGAACAGAAACCCTCAGAGTATTAGATGGCTATGGGGCACCCCTGCTGACCCTTGGGTTGGTGGGGCAGGAAACCCCGCCATCCAAAAAATCTGCGCAGTGAGTGAGTGGATGGTTGAATGGTTGAGCAAGCATTTTGGTCAGTGAGTGGGTCGGTGAATGGGTGAGTGCAGATAGTTGGGTTGGGTGGGGATCATGTCGGGTGGGGGGTTAGTTGGGCCAGGTGGGTAGTCCAATCGGGGGGGTTGGGACAGGGTGGTGGTTGGGGATGCTGAGGGCATATGTGTGGGATGTGGTGGGTGAACTACGCTTTTAATCATTGAGTTACACCAGAGATTAAACTGCGTAATATTTCTAAGGTAAGTATCCAGGTTAAGTAGCTGGTATAAAGCCCAAGTCTCCAACATGAGAAAAATGTTAGAGACATTCACATAGTATCCAGGGAACCGCAAGTCAGCCCATCAGAAATTTAAATGTCCCGGGTGATAACAATGCACGTGCGCGCATCAGGACTGCCAATGGATTCTGACTAGCAAGAGCAACATAAATTGAATGCATTGCTGCTCTGGATACTGGAAGCTCTGGCCTATTAATTCTGCCAAAATCCTTATAATGAATATGCTTGTATCCATATGGATCGAAACAAAAATATAAATTATCCTCATTTGATCTGTTGAACGGTATGTTTGATAAAAATCCAAAACCAAAATTAACTGGGGAGAAGATTTGAGAGATTGGAGGGAAAGTCTAAGTAGGAGGCCTTGTGTAAGCAGTCGAGAAAACATAACGCATGGTCAGGAGAGAAGATGTTGGAGAGAAGAAAAGCATGTTGCTGATGTGGCAGTTTGTAGTGAAATTGTTGCAAAAGTTGAGGGAAACACACTGAGTGCTAAAGGTTGATAACTTAAAGGTCAGAAATAATAAAGTTTAATCTGTAAGGTATCCAAATAAGAAAGCAAACAGCAAATTATGGAGGCCAATTGGAACTGAACTGTTAAGGAAAACTAATAAGCCAATTCTACATTTGGCTGAGAGCCTCAGGAAGAAACAATCAATTAGATGTTAATGCTGTGGACCAAACCAGAGTATAGGCAGATTAGAAAAGCTGTAAAGATGAAAGAATGAAGCAGCACGCAGGTAAATCCAGCAGCAAGCTAAAAGTTTAATATACAGCACAGCTGGTTGAGATGTTAAGGCCTGACTAGAGGGAAAAGATTAACAAAGTTGCTAATTCACATGAAGATCACAAGTCACTTGACATACATAAGGATCACTTAAAGTACCGTTGGCACTGAATTTAGAAATGTGTCCAGTATGTCTCACAATAATTGTAATGTGCAATGAATCAAACAGGTTGTATGTGTTATAAAACCAGAAAATGCTGGGAAAACTCAGCAGGTCTAGCAGCATCTGTGGAAGCCATATTGGACTCAGAATGTTAACTCTGTCTTTCTTTCCAAAGATGCTGCTCGATCTGCTGAGTTTTTCCAACATTTATTTTTTATTTCAGATTTCCAGCATCTGCAGTATTTTGCTTTTATATTAGGGGCACTGTAGACACTGTCACAATTATATATCAGTAAGAGGGAACTAGCTGGGCTATGTGAAATACCAGGGAAAGCCAAAGAATTTCAGATGAAAATTTTAAAAAAAGATTCAGATTAGGGAGTAATTCATTGTCTACAATGACCCAATGTCCCAATAATTGTAGAATCAGACTGTTCATTGGCTGCCTGTATCAGCGGGGAGAGGTGGGGTTGGTAGAGTGCATAACGACTCCATGGCATTACCTAAAACAAGCCTGCACTACTTAAAACTAAAGTCTGCATTTTTAAAAACAAGTTGCACTGTGGCTGTGAGGGACACTGAGATCACTGGGACAGTGTGATGTGCACAAATCGACAGAGCTAACCATGGGAGAGCGCCAAGATGTTCCGATGCTGTACTGGAGACCTTGGTTGAAGAGTTGAAAAGGAGGAGAAATTCCTTGTACCTTCACGGCGGTCCAATACATGCTCAGAAGGTGGGGGTCAATGCCAGGAAAATAGAACATGGATGCAGTGCAGGAGGAAATTTAATTACCTCACACAAGTGGCCACAGTCAGTGAATGTATCTTCAAGTGCCATGCCCTACTAAGATTGCCAATTCTGGCTGAATGTTTTCCTCGAGATTTTAATCACATGACCTCCTGCCTCTAACGGTCCTGTCTGATCAGTATTTTTCCCCGCATCGCCAGCATTTTAATAGCAAATATTCAAAGCTAAAATATTCAAAGGAAATTAGAAAAAAACACAATGGTTTAAGGCACCTTGAATTTTTTTCAGGGGTTGTGAAAGGTGCTATATAAATGCAAATCTTTCTTTAACTTTTTTCAGATGTGAGACTTTCTCAATCTATGCAAATCTGTAGCATAGTAGGTGATGATTTAAGTCACTGAGCCATGTGTTGGCTGTTGAAACAACAAAAGTAAAAATCAATAATAGTGAGAGGGTCAACTGTTTGAAAAAAAGAAACTAAAGTTAATTTGTTGTGTTTGGTACTGACAGGCATATTGGTACTTCTTCCTCCATTTGAGTAACAGAGGTAGTATCTCACAATTAGCAGAAAGGAATCTTTCCCAGACTGGTTGAAAGAAGCTGCCAAATCTGGTCTGCACTTTCCAATTTTTTTATAAACCCTGACTTTGGGAAAAAGTTCAGTTGCCCAGCTCTATCACTTTCTACCTGATGGCTGATCTGGCTCCTTCATTTGTTCTCTCTCTGAGACCTGAGATCTCGACTTGAGGCTCACTCACTGGTCGCTGTGAGAAAAAAAGCCTGACAGAGCACTCAGCAGCAACGTCCACAAGTGCAGTACACATGTGTGACGACAAAGTAAACAGCCATGCGCCTGTAAAGGAGTGCTGCTGTTCAGTTAAATGGACTCTGGGCTGCTGGGGAATCTGAATCCTGTCAGATTAAAAATCACCTGGACAGCTTTTAATAGCCGTCGGGAGATTGAGGGCCATTCTGGAAGTCACTCCGGGCCACTCCAGGAGGATTGGCAACCCTGTACCTACCGATTGCATTACTCACTGCTCAATTCACCGCACCCCCATCACTTGCCTACTAAGAAACCTCTATGTCAGGTTTCATACCAAATTTTCATGATTCCTTTCATGGTGGCATAGTGGTATTGTAATGCTCCAGGGATGCTGGTTCAATTCCCACCACAGCAAATTGTAGAATATGAATTTAATAAATATTTGGAATTAAAAGTCAATTGATGAAACCATTTTTGATTGTTGTAAAAACCTATCTGGTTCACTTTAGGGAAGGAAATCAGCCATCCTCACATGGTCTAATGTGGTTGCATCTCAGTTGTATCAATCCACTACAAAGTCAATAAAAAGGAATGAGACTGGACGGACCACCTGGCGTTGATCTATGCACTGGAAACAACAAAGGCAAGTCCTACAAAGTCCTCCTCACTAACACCTGGGGGCTTGTGGAAAATTGGGAGAGCTGTCTCTCAGACTAGTCAATTAACAGCCTGACATAGTCATACACACAGAATCATAGATTACAGATCACATCCCAGACAGCACCATCACCATCCCAGCAGAAGTGGCGACACAGTGGTATACAGTCAGGAGGGAGTTGCCCTGGGAGTACTCAACATCTACTCCAGCCCCCTTTAAGTCTCATGGCATCAGGTCAAACATGGGTAAGGAAACCTCCTGCTGATTACCACGCACCGTCCACCCGCAGCTGATGAATCAGTGTTCTACCATGTTGAAAAACACTTGGAGGAAGCACTGAGGATAGCAAGGATGCAGAATGTACTCTAGGTGGAGACTTCAATGCCCATCACCAAGACCGGCTTGGTAGCACCACTTCTGACTTAACTGGCCGAGTACTGAAGCACAAGCTGCTAGACTGGGTCTGTAGCAGGTGGTGAGGGAAAAACATACTTGATCTCATCCTCACCAACTTGCCTGCCACAAATGCATCTGTCCATGACAATATCGATAGGATTGACCACTGCACAGTCCTTGCGGAGATGAAAACCCGCCTTCACTTTGAGGATACCCTCCATTGTGTTGTGTGGCACTGCCACTGTGCTAAATGGGATAGATTTTGAACAGATCTAGCAACCAAGACTTGGAAAGCATGAGGCGCTGTGGGCCACCAGCAGCAGCAGAATTGGACTCAATTACAATGTGTAACCTCATGGCCCGGCATATCCCCAACTCTATCATTACCACCAAGCCAGGAGATCAATCAATGCTTTGGTGAAGAGTGCAGGAGGGCATGCCAGGAGCAGCACCAGGCATACCTAAAATTAAGGTGTTGACCTGGTGAAGCTACAACACAGGACTACTTGCATGCCAAACAGCATAAGCAGCAAATGATAGACAGAGCTAAGTGATCCCAGAACTAATGGATCAGACCTAAGATCTGTAGTCCTGCCACATCCAGTCGTGAATTGTGTTGGACAATTAAACAACCCACTGGAGGAGGAGGCTCCACAAACATCCCCCATCCTCAATAATGGAGGAGCTTAGCACATCAGTGCAAAAGATAAGGCTGAAGCATTCACAACAATCTTCAACCAGAAGTGCCGAGTGAATGTTCCACCTCGGCCTCCTCCAGAGGTCCCCAGCATCGCAGATGTCAGTCTTCAGCCAATTCGATTCACTCCATGTGATATCAAGAACCAGCTGGAAGCACTGGATACCGCAAAGGCTATGGGGCCGGACAACATTCCAGCAATAATACAGAAGCCATGCTCCGAGCCAAGCTGTTCCAGTACAACTACAACATTGGCCTCTACCTGGCTATGTGGAAAATTGCCCAGGTATATCCTGTATAAAAAAAGCAGGACAAATCCAAAATGGCCAATTACCGCCCCATCGGTCTACTGTCAAACGTCAGTAAAGTAATGGAAAGGGTCATCAACAGTGCTATCAGGGAACACTTGCTTAGCAATCACCTGCTCACTCATGCTCAGTTTGAGTTCCGCCAGGGTCACTGAGCTTCTGACCTCATTACATCCATGGTTCAAACGTGGACAAAAGAGCTGAACTCCAGAGGTGAGGTGGGAGGTGACTGCACTTGACATCAAGTCAGCATTTGACCAAGTGTGGTATCAAGGAGCCCTAGCAAAACTGGAGTCAATGGGAATTAGGGGGAAAACTCTCCTCTGGTTGGAGTCACATCTAGCACAGAGGAAGATGGTTGTGGTTGATGTCAATCAGCTCAGTTCCAGGACATCACTGCAAGAGTTCCTCAGGGTCATGTCCTTAGCCAAATCATCTTTAGCTGCTTCATCAATGACCTTTCTTTCATCATAAGGTCAGAAGTGGAATGTTTGCTGATGATTACAAAATGTTCAACACCATTCGCGAGTCATCAGGTACTAATACAGTCCATGTGCAAATATAGCAAGACCTGGACAATATCCAGGCTTGAACTGACAAGTAGCAAGTAACATTCATGCCATGCAAATGTCAGGCAACAAGAGAGACCCTCGGCCCTTGATATTCAATGACATTACCATCGCCGAATCCTACACTATCAACATCCTGTCATTGACCAGAAACTGAACTGGGGTAGCCATATAAATATTGTGGCTACAAGAGCAGGTCAGAGGCTAGGAATCCTGCAGCGAGTAACTCACCTCCTGACTCCCCAAAGCCTGTCCAGTATCTACAAGGCACAAGTCAGGAGTGTGATAGAATACTCTCCGCTTGCTTGGATGAGTGCAGCTCCCACAACACTCAAGAAGCTTTACACCATCCAGGCCAAAGTAGCTCGCTTGATTGGCACCACATCCACAAACATTCACTCCTTCCACCACCGATGCACATTGGTAGCAGTGTGTACCATCTACAAGATGCACTGCAGGAACTCACCAAGGCTCCTTAGACAGCACCTTCCAACCCACGACCACTACTATCTAGAAGGACAAAGGCAGTAGATGCATTGGAACACTACTACCTGGAAGTTCCCCTCCAAGCTATTCACCACCTTGACTTGGAAATATATCACTGTTCCTTCACTGTCACCTGGTTAAAATCCTGCAACTTCCTCCCTAACAGCACTTTGAGTGTACCTCCGCCGCATGGATTGCAGCAGTTCAAGAAGGCAGCTCACCCTACCTTATCAAGGACAATTAGGGATGGGCAATAAATGTTGGCCTAGCCAGCAATGCCCATATCCCAACAAATGAAGAAAGAAAAACCTCAATTCCACATCTCAGAGCTTGCATGCACTCTTCAACCTTGACAGCCACATCATGCATCTAGAATCCACAACACAGGTTGACAGAATCCTTCTGCCTTGCAAGAGTTCTTGGAGCACAACCAGAGGCATCAAGAATGAATTGGTGGGGAACAGGAATGGTTGTATTCCCCATAGAGGAGATGGCACTGACCTTTGTGTGAAGGGCCAATGCTGTGGCTGTGGCCACCGGCAGGTTAAAGCCATTAAAGGTAAATGTATTCATATGCTGAATCACTCTTCTTCCATCTCAGTCCTTTTTCATCCTACTGTGCCTTCTGGCAGAAATACTGCTAATGGTGGAGAAGCATGTCCTTCTTACTTTCTCTTCTCAACTTCCCAAAACTTTGCCTCTTATCCTTTCACATACTCAAGAACTGCAGCCTGCCTTGAAGGAGAAGAAGAGGAAGAAGGCACCGAGGAGGAAAACACATAATCACTTGATTTCATGCTTGCAACCATTGGCTTAAATACTGACACTGTATATAATTTAGAGGATAAGAAAGGGATGGGATCAGCACGTGGTAAGATACTGGGCACTTGTGCACAGGAGCCAGGGCAGAGAGAAAGGAAAGATGCCAGTTTCCTGTTATCTGCCTACACTGCCACACAGCAAACCGGAATGTAATACCCAAGCTGCTCGCAAGTTACCTCCTTTAAGGTATTCCCTTTAAGAATGTGCAGCCATACACAAAAAAAAATTAAAGGAACCATGCATTCAAATGAACGTGCTGCTTACAATAAAAAACATTTAGAGGAGACACTAATGTCAGAGGGCGAGGTCTCACAATAGTTCTGCTACAGTGACTCAGATGAGAATGGGCAAGTCTACAGAAGTGAGGGTATACGCAACCAAATGTTTGGTGCACTGGAGAGTCTGCTGGAAAACCTGTCTTCAATGTCAAGGAGCAAGGAGGAGTAAAGCACCAACTTGGCACAGGGTTTTGTGCAGAACTTCAAGCCTATCCTTTCCAACAGGGCCACCTCCATCAACATACTTGGGGAGCCAACTATGATTCAACGTCTGATGACTCATGTCTCAGCTTTTCCTGCAGTACAAACAGTATCCACCCAAAGACTGAGTGGAAGCTTCTAATGTTGACATGCAACCTCAGGTTGCTGCCATGGAAGCTCTGAATGCTGTCATCATGGGTCTGGACACCAGATTGCAAAGTGGCTTCCTGCAGGGCATCACAGTAATCCAGCAATCTGCCTTCTAATAGAGCGATGGTGTATAAAGCTGTTGTAGGTTCTTTTATTCAGACTTAGAAAGGGGATTATGAACAAGTGAATTTAAAATCACAAAAGGATAAAAATTACATCAGATTTCAACAAATTTACAGGCATAAATAAGGGCCCATTTTTAGCCAAATGTTTCATGCTCAACAGATTCCTGAAAGACATCTGAATCAATATTGCACCGTGACATTTCTCAGGTACCCCTGGTGATCAATGATGAGTGCAGCTCCAAGAACACTCAAGAAGATTGACACGATCCAGGACAAAGCAACCCACTTGTTTGGCACCCCATCAACCAGCTTATTCATCCACTCCCTCCACCAGCAACGCATAGTGGCAGCAGTGTGTACCATCTATAAGCTGCACTGCAACAACACACCAAGGCTCCTTCGACAGCACCTTTGAAACCTGTAGCCACCTGCAAGCTCCCTTCCAAGCCACACATTATCCTGACTTGGAACTATATCACTACTCCTTCACTGTCACTGAGTTAAAATCCTGGAACTCTCTTCCTAACAGCACTGTAGTTATGCCTACATCACATAGACTGCAGCAGTACAAGAAGGAGGCTCACCATCTCCTTCTCAAGGGTAATTAGGGATGGGCAGTAAATGACCACATTCCGAAGGAATAAAACAAATCATAGTAGACTCATGACTAAGGTCAGGAGATGTGGATTTTGGAGACAAGTAGCAGAATGGATAGCTATCCACAAATCAGAAATCAGAGAATAGGGGTTCAAGGTAGATGCACAAACTGACAAAAGCTGGAAAGTTGTGTTCCACGGGTGGTATTGATGAAACCCATGTTGTTTTCCATTTGCATAAATCACCTGGACTCAGGAATTGGAAGGACAATTTCAAAATTTGTAAACAATACCAAATTGGGGTGTATACAGAGGAGGACTGTGACAAAATATAAGATGTTAATAAACTTGTAAGATGGATATTAAGCAATTGAACTTCACTTGCAATAAGTGTGAGATTGTTGGGAAGATTAAAGAGGTCGCACACTCCTTGGGGGAAAAAAAAAATTTCTGTATTGGGTAAAGCAGCATAGGGATCCAAGGGTATATATGCACAAATCTTTTGACCTAGTGATACAGGTTAATAAGGCTATAAAATACAAAGCACTGTGATTTATTTCTAGAGGGATAAAATCAAAACACAGAGAAGTTATATTAGACTTGCATTGAAACATGGTGAAATACACTTAGGAGCATTGTGCACAGTTAGTACGCATGGATTCAGAGAAAGTGCAAAATAGATTTATTAGCATGATTCCAGAACTGGGAGATTGTACCTATCAAGGAGTATTAAACAGCCTGTGACTCTTTTCTCTGAAAAGAGAAGACCAAGGGGTGACCTGATAATGTTCTTTAGGATTATGAAAGGATTTGTTAGAGAAAACATGGAGAGGATGTTTCCACTTTTGGGTTAGACCAAACTAGAGGCTGTAAATATAAGATAGTCAGTAATAAAGTAAATCGGAAATTCAGGAGGAATGGCGTTACCCAAAGAGCAGTTAGAATGTGGAGCATACGATTGCAAGGGACATGGATACATTCAATGGGAAGCTAGATAAACACATGAGAGAGAAAGAAATCAAAGGATATATTGATGGAGCTAGATAAAGAAGGGTGGAAGGAGGTTCATGTGGTGCATAGACACCGTCATGTATCTGTTGGGTTGAATGGTCTGTTTCTATGCTATAAATTTTATCTATTACTTTATATCCAGTTACTCTTGTAATGGTGTCACAAATGTATAATTATAATATTACAGATTTTGGTAACAAACTGTAACCTTCTTTTAACAATGGACATAAAGGAGCTTTAAAGAACATGGCTACCAGAAGTCACATGACTTCTCTTATGCATATAACTGCAGCCAGCGGAATATATAGAAGAACCAGGCTGTGTTTTTCTCCAGATGGATCACAAAAAATATTTGAATTCAATGATCCTTGAACAATCAATGGGGGTTTTCTAAAGGTGTGAAAACTCAGGACTCCTTTGATACTGCTAACAAGGACTTCTTCAAAAGACTGCATCTTAATTAACTTCTCTGTTTTGCGGAAAAATAACTAATCTAAATTAACATAGCAGTAATTTTTGTGTTTTTGAACTATATAAAGGAGGCTATAAGAAGCCATTTTGTGTGTCAGAGCCAATAGCACACAGGTCTCTACTGAACTAGCCATTAACCACATGTGAGAGCAGGATTCCCTAAAATTGCGAGTTACAAGGCAAGGTATCCAGAAAAATCATTGCGAGTCTGCTGAAAAGAAACCAGGCAATATCCAAGTATCAGTACCTGCAGTTTCCAGTAAGGAAAGGAACCTTTAATCTCCGCCAGCATCTACTCTACCTATTGAGCCCACCTACAAAAGAAATTTCTGAATATTCAACTTCACAAGCCATCACAGCTGCTAAATTGAACGTCAAGTTTCAACCCCTTTACTTTGAAAAGAAGGAATTCAAACAACAGGCCCACATTTATATCTCACAGATTTAAAATCTCATCTTTAAGTGTCTTCTTTCTTTGTCTGCATTTTAATCTTTGTTTCTGTATTTTAATTAATAACTTTATCACTTTTAACTTAGTAACTTTCAGCAATAATTTTGTAATGAACTAACCTTTATCTTGTGTAAGAATAGAGCTTGACTGCTGTGTTATTTCAAATTGAACTACTCGAAAATTAAAAAGGGGGCTGCATACATGCATACAATTGTTTAGTTCATGGACCACTTCGAAGAAACACTTTTACGTGATTGCAACAAATAGATTCCCATAGGTACCACCAAAGGATTAGGTTTGAATGAAAATTGTAAAACAAAAAAATCCTATGTAACTGGAAGGAACAGAAGTACTCCCCTGACTCCACAGTTGCTCCATTGGTTCACACCAACACCACTCCTACACCATGATTGATACCCTGTCCCTCCCCCTGTATTGACCTGCAAGTCCCTGAGAGCAGGGCAAAGCTCATGAACTAGCCAAAGCCTGTAATATTAGGGTGATTAGGGTTGAAAGGGTTAATGTATGGGACTGGGGAAACAGGCCCGCCTACAGGATGATTTAAGAGACACATGACCAAGAGCCGAGAGCGAGAAAACTCTTGGCTTAGGCTGTGTGACACCTGTCATCTTGTATATCTTGTCATGAAAATATAATTATTTTCATAATATTATTGTGACTTACATTAAAAGTGTGTTAATAGCGGGGTATGGATTAGTTTCTTTGTGTGTATTTTTGCGTGTGGGATTTAATTGAATTGGAGACAGCTGGTCTGGAGGCTTTGAGTTATCAACAAGAAGGGGTTTGAAATGCTAGATACATAAACATGGTTGAAGTTTTAGAATGTGATGTATACGGAACATTTGCATTTTTAGATAAATTAGGTTAGTTTGAATTTCAAAGAGATAAGAACATAAGGAATAGGAGCAGGAGTAGGCCATTTGGCCCCTCAAGCCTGCCCCACCATTCAATAAGATCATGGCTGATCTGCCCCAGGCCTTCACTCCTCTTTTATGCCAGCTCCTCATAGCCTCAACTCCCCGATATTTAAAAAATTTATCTATCTCCACTTTACATACTTTCAGAGATCCAGTCTCCACAATTCTTTGAGGTAGAGAGTTCCAGGCATTTACTACCCTCTGAGAGAAGAAATTCCTTTGCATCTCAATTTTAAATGAGTGTCCCCTCATTCTGTAACTATGTCCCCTAGTTTGAGATTTCCCCACTACTGGAAACATCTTCTCAACATCTACCCTGTCAAGCTCCCTCAGGATCTTGTAATTTTCAATAAGATCACCCCTCATTCTTCTAAACTAATGAATAAAGGCCTAACCTGTTTAGCCGTTCTTGATAAGTCAACCCCTTCATCCCAGGAATCAGCCAAGTGAATCTCTTTTGAACTGCCTCCAGTGCCAGTATATCACTTTTTAAATACGGGAACCAAAACCATGCACAGTACTCCAGATGCAGTCTCACTAGTGCAACCTCATCATCACCCTGTACAGTTATAACAAGACTTCCCTATTTTTAAACTCCAACCCCCTAGCAATACAGGCCAAAATCCTATTTGCCTTCTTAATTACTAGCTGCACCTGCATTTTTGTGTTTCACGCACAAGAACACCCTCTGTGCTACACTTTATTTGGAGTCTCTCTCCATTTAAATAATAGTCTGCCTTTTGATTTTTCCGACCAAAGTGCATGACCTCACACTTTCCTACATTAAACTCCATTTGCCAAGTTTTTGCTTACTCGCTCAAACTGTCTATATCCCCTTGCAGATGCCTTATGTCCTTATCACAACATGTCCTCCCACCTATTTTTGTATCGTCAGCAAATTTGGATACATTATACTCTGCCCCCACCGACTCCCCCCCACCCCCCCACTCCCTCCCCAAGTCATTAATATAGATAGTGAATTTTTGAGGCCCTAGGACTGATCCTGTGGTCAGTTAGCCAGTAGAAGCTAAGCCAAACAGTGTGTTTATTTTCCCCAAAGGTTACTGATAAAATTAGCACTGTGAAAATATTTATATTATGAGAAAGGTCAAGTTTCAAAAACATATTGGAACAATGGAATTTGCATTAAAAAGGGAAAAACATGTATAAAGGAGATAAGGCCATGTGCAAGATGAGAAGGGTTTCAAAGATCTACCACAAGTGTGAAAAGATCCAGCTTCTGTACATCAAGCTGCTGTCTACAGGAACCGAAGCTGAGAAAGCTCACTTTGAAACTCACTGTCCAGGGTATCATGTTGCTTTGCCTGGGTCTGTTTAAATCTATTTGTTTTTACTGTTGCCTTAACAGAGGTCTAACTGGGAGCCAGATTAATTAAGAATTTTAGAGTTATTAGAATAATAATTTATAGAACAAATATATGCTTGAAAACTTTTCTTTTGTTAATAAATGTTTAACTTAGTTTTTTAAAAAACCTCTGAAGCAATGATAGTCTTATTATTTCTGAATTCAGGGCATGCATCTCGAACTAAAATACAAATTGCAAAACAGTTGTGACCACAAAATCAAGTTCCCCTCCTGGATTTGAATGCCTGGCACACATCACCTGCCACATCATAACAATCTGTAAATCCAATAAACCAGTTATTGTTCAGACATATCAATGTCTCTGCAACTGTTCCTTAGCCAGTCACAACCAACATACAACATTCAAATTGAAGGTTGTTAAATGCAAGTTTAGGACCGTCACAAAGAAGCATTTCATAAGGACAATAATAGAGCATTTTGTCCCTCAAGCCTGGTCTGATGGTCAATTAGATCATGACTGAATTCTACTTACCTACCATGCAAAGCTCTTGGTATCTTTACTCATTAAAAATCTATCTCAGTTTTGAAGTTTTCAATTTGCTTAGCCTCAACAGCTTTTCAACAGAGTTCCAGATTTCCACTAATCTTTCTTTGAAAAAACATTTCTTGACATCACCTCTGATTGGCCTAGCTCTAATTTTAAGACTCTTGCAACAGAGGAAAGAGCGTCTATATACCCTATTCAATCCTTCAATCATCTTAATCACCTCAGTAAGATCAGCCATTAATCTTCTATATTCAATGTACCACAAACCTGGTGTATACAATCTGCCCTCATAATTTAATCTTTTTAACCTGGTATATCTGTGCTGCACCCTATCCAAGACGATTACATTCTTCCTGAGGTGTGGTGCCCAAAACCGAAAGCAATAATTCAGATGTGATGTAATCAGCACTTTACACAACTATCAGTTAACTTCCACCAATTTTTGTGCCAGTTCCCTGGAGATAGAGGCTAACATTCTGTAGTAATTATAGTTTTGAGAAAAATAGGACTGTAGCTTTAAGAATAATCCTATGTTGTAAGATTACATGATCTGTGTAACCCATTGGGTTAACAGTGCAGGGAACATTTAGAAGAGAGTTCTTCTTTAATTATAGAGTTTAATGCACACATGTAGTTGCTGCTGCTGCCTTGTAAATAAAATTAAATGTGTTCACTGAGAAAGGTTGCTTGGAAGATCAGCTTTATAAGAAACTGACGATGAGGATGGAATCAGATCTGGTGCTGTACCTCACCCAGTGATTGTGAGTATCTAAGTTCATTAAAAAGAAAGGAAGATATACTCATCTAAGGGGCCACAGTTTGGCAGGATTGATCCATTTGAGCCAGCCACAGATAATTGGTCTCAATATATAGGACATCTTGGGTCTACTTTCAAGCCAATAAAAGGAGGGAGGAGAAGAGGAGAGCACTTCACCTGAGTATTTGTGGGAGCAAGACCTACAGTTTAATTTGAAACTTGATGGCCCCCAGCGCCCCAGATTCAAAGGAATTCAGTGAATTAGTAGACTTCATTAAGGGGCATTTCCGACCCAAGCCTTCAGTCACAATGCAGAGGTTCAGGTTCAATTCACAGAATAGAGCCCCGGAGAGACCATTGCTATCTATGTGATGAAATTAACACATCTAACAGAATATTGTGATTTTGGTGAAAACCTAAATGACATGCTCAGGGATCATTTGGTATGTGGAATGCAGGAGGATGCTATTCAGTGAAGATTACTGGCTGCAGGGAATCTTGACTTTAAGAAAGCATTAGAAATAACACTGCGATGGAAAGTGTTGCAAGGGATTGACAGGTGATTCAAGGGGTGCAAAATAGGACCGTTCTCCGAGTTGGGTGGGAACAGTCAGTTGAAATTGGCGCGGAAAGCAGGGAATCTGCTGCGAAGCAGGAAGCAGCCCCACTAACTGAAAATTAAGAGGAAACAGCTTAGAAGCAAAGTCAAAAACTACTTTTCATAAATGTGGTAACAATCATTCTTTTAATGAATGGCAATTTAAAAAGGTAGAGTGTTATTTATGTCACAGAAGTGGACACGTATTGAAACATTGCAAAGCAAGATTTAAACAGGCTTCCAGGCAACAATCAAAGTCCAATGAAGTATATAGTGTAGAAGAGCCGGAAACAACTGATTCAAACATTTATTCATTATTCAACATGAAAGTTCGGAAGACAGAGCCAATTATTGTCACAGTGCAAGTGAATGTAAACACTTAAAAAAAGTAGACACAGGTGCTTCTGCCACTGTAATAGGAGATTTAAATGAAGGTGAACAACAGTGAAATTTGGAACAAACATCTGCCAAGTTGAAAACATACACAGATGAAGAAATCCAGGCAAAAGGTATCACCAGGGTAACAGCTCATTATAGGCACCAAACGGCACAACTACCAATGATGGTATTAGAAGTCAGAAAACCAAGCCTTCTAGGCTGAAATTGATTGAGGGAAACTAACCTTGATTAGCCAATGAGATTTCAAAATGAAGCAAGAAGGGTTCCTGAGTTGGAAAAGGAACAAAGCAAGGTATTCCAGAATGACCCTGGAGAGTCCAAGGGTTGCAACGTAGTGAAAAAGGAATGTGTAGCTATACAGGAACCTGAATAAATGAAGATTGTCTTAAACAATGACATGGAAGGACAACAGAAGAAATTCAAAGAATCGCTGCTGAGTGACAGAATTCAAGATGAAGCGAGTGAGTTTTGCAAAGAAAAGGAAAACGTGTTGAAAAATCTTCACACACTACTAAGATCCCTCAAGTCAACGTTGGCACCCCTGGAAAATTACGAAAAGAAACAGGAAGAATTTAATGTCTCTCTGAACAAACTGAAGAACCAGTTGGTAGAGAAGATGCAGCAACGCTCAAGTTTCCAAGAGGAAACCAACAGATACAAGAAGGAGGCAGAAGAGCTGAAGAATCAGTTGAATGAAGCTAAAGAGGCTGTGAAAACAAAAATTGTAGAACTTTCCAAGATGCGAGTAGATAATGAAACATAGAAATATAGAAAATAGGAGCAGGAGTAGGCCATTTGGCCCTTCAAGCCTGCTCTGCCATTCATTATGATCATGGCTGATCATACAACTCAATAGCTTGCTCTTGCTTTCCCCCCATATCCTTTGATCCCTTTCGCCCCAAGAGTTATATCTAACTCCTTCTTGAAAACATATGATGTTTTGGCCTCAAATAATTTCTGTGGTAGCGAATTCCACAGGTTCACCACTTTCTGGGTGAAGAAATTTCTCCTCATCTCAGTAAGTCATGGGTAGCGCAACTACTGAACCAAGACAAGTTGAGATTGCACCTGAGAGAAATTTGGCTGATAGTGAATTCAAAAAGAAGGCCAAGGTTAAATTCTGTGGTAGAAAGAAGAAGACACGTAGAAAGAGGATGCAGAGTTACTGATGAGGCACCATCTTCGAACAAGACTAAGCCTGATACTTCCCAATTCAGAAGTGAAGGTGGAGAAAAGTCAAGGGAACCAAAAAGCAACTCATGATTTGCATAGTCATGAACAACAATTTACTGTTGGAGAAGCAATGTATGTAAGAAATTTCGGTGGAGGACCGAAGTGGTTACCTGGTAACGTAAGTTCAGTGACCAGACCTTTGTTATACCATGTGGAAGTGGATGACTGGATCACCCGTAAACATGTGGATTGTTTAAGAAAAAGGGGGTTATGCCAACAAAATGATGTTCCACCTGTGGTTCCTGTTGAAGTTGCTCAACCAAGGACAGGCATGCCTGATGTCTCTGATGGAGTGGAAGACACTGAACTCCATGTGCCTAATGAGGTACCTGATGTTAATGTGGTTCCAGGGAATGTATTTTGTGTAAAAGAATCTGAAGTCCTGGAGATACGACGTTCCACACGGATCAGGAAACCACCTGAAAGACTGAACTTGTAATTTCATGACCCGTGTAAATATTGTAATGTCATGAGATAGCTATCCTTATAAGTACAACATGTACAGAAAAGTTAAAGGGAGGGGATGTAATAATTATAGTTTTAAGAAACGTAGGATTGTAGCTTTAAGAATAAGCCTGTGCTGTAAGATCACATGGCCTCTGTAAGTCAATGGGTTAGCAGTGCATGGACCCTCTTGGAGAGAGTTTCTCTTTAGTTACAGAGTTTGATTCATGCGTGTAGTTGCTGCTGCTGCCTTGTAAATAAAGCTAAATGCATCCACCAAGAAAAGTTGCTTGGAAGATCAACTCTATGGTGCATTCCATTGGACTTTATCAATACTTTTTGTGCCTGTCCTCCAGTTTTTGATCCTTTTTATTTTGCTATTGTTGAGTTTGCCTAGGTTAAAATCACTTCTAGAATGACTTGCCGCATCTACTGCAGGCACTGTGCAGCGTCCCTTTAAGAATGAACTTGCGCTGGCCTACAACAATTTGCACCACCTGCTCAGTTGTGCAGCCATTCAACAGCACACTTAGCACTAGCTGCACACTTTTTTAGCAGGCAGCGCAAAGTTTGTATGCTGTCTGCATCAGAAGCAATGGACAAGGGTTAATCCTGCTTCATGATCTTCACGTCAGTTTTCAGATCCTGCCCAACTCTCCAGCCAGAGCAGTATTTCATCGCATCTTTCTAAAACTCGTCTGTTAGTAGCAAAGAAAAACCCAAAAAAGTGTCTTCCTCTGAATGGAAATAAAATATCTAGGCTAGAAATCTGCCACGTGTTACATTTATCACACAGTTAAAAATTTAACCCTACTATAACTTCGTCCATTTGAAAAATACAGATCTTGGAACATTTCCAGCCAATGTATAGGAGGTAAGACTAACTTTGCTACTTCATCTGCACAAAAACAATTATTTTCTGTATTACACACTGGTAAACTCAGCAGGACGCTTGTGCTGACATTTAATTTTTCAGCATTTCAGATTGAGTTGTGAAATTATGCAAAGTCCAACACAGTTAATTAAATTGCAGGCAACAAATTTTGATATTGTATAACATTTAAGGTCTAAGCATGAAAGCAAATGTAATGTTTGATAAAACAATACATATATTTTTATTTTAGTATATTTATATGATTAGTAATAAGCATGCAGAACTTATTAATTAGATTTCAGACAGAATTTTTTTTCTTTCCTCTAAGTGCAAGCTAGGCAGAATAATCATGAAAATCCCCTTGGGCAATAATTACGATTTTTGAAACCTGCAGCAAATGCATTAAATAAGCATCATTAATTGCCTGGAATTTTCTCAGGAGGTTCTTCTAATCAGCTCCTATAACTTTGGCAGACGATTGCAGAAACCTCAGATCAGCTGTATAAACTGGGCTTCTCCTGAGGTCTGGCAGTCGATCGGGAGACAACTTCCCAGCAGCTAAATTAATGGGTAAGTGCAATCTCAGTTTTCTTGTGTGCCTTTTCTCAAATCAGTGCTGAGCATTATGGATTAACAAACAAATCTCCTAATGCTATTAAAAGTGCCCTGTTTGTATTTGCTGATATTGTTCAGAACAAATCTCCCTACCACATAACATGCATTAAAGTAATTTAAGTAGCTACTGATTGTTGCCGAATGGCAGCAAGTTTTTACTGCAAACATATTTTGAGATTGTAGCTCTTAGATATTTAAGTTCCCTGTCTTTAAAGCTGTTTATTTTTAGATGATATTTGCATATTGTTATCGTGATATGAATTTATTGCTTGTGCAATCAGTTGAATGGCAACTACCAGCAGGGAACAATAACAGGGGGACTCCAGAATCCTGTAATAAGTAACCATTCCAGAAGCAGCACCATGGCCCTGATTTTGTGGCTGTAATGATGCTGAAACTGTGAGTATTCATCATCATTGCATTGAAACTGAGCAACTGCTGATGTTCGCACATGTACAGTTAAATGTGGGAATCCAGATGCTGCTGTTGGTGTCCCTGCTCCTTCAGAAGGGTGTGCTGTTGAAGTCCATGCAGATGGAAACCACCTGAAATCACTTGAATTGACATGAGCTTCCACTTTTATGCTATTAGTCAAGTTGAAACAGTCCTTTAAAAAGTTATGGCTTGTTGAATGAGTTGTAGCTAGGGCCAGAATCTTCTGTTCAGCATGTGGGGTCGGGCCCCACACGGCAACGCGTAAAGTGAGGCATGGTGACATCAGGCGTGCATCCCAATGTCACCGCAAGTCATTACGATCTTCAGTTCGGCGGGCGTGCACTGGAATCGGCTGTGCGCCTGCCGAACTGTCAAAGGCCTGTTAAGGCTGTTAATAATCTAATTGAAGTAATTGTCAGGGCTGTCTGTCCAACCTTAAGGCTGTTGGGCAGGCGAAGAGCCCAGGCAGCCTTCGCATTTTTCATGCAACCTCATCCAAGGGTGGATGAGGTTTCATGAAGGGTTTATTAATTCAATAAAATGCTTCAAGAAAATTCATAAACATGTTCCAGCTCATGTGACAATGTCACATGAGGGGACATGTCCGAATAATGCTAATTTTTTTTCCAATTTTTCATAAAGAAATTAATCTCCCTGAGGCAGCTCCGTGCATAAGGGAGATTTCTGCGCTCTTCCATGCGCATGCACGAAAGAGCGCAGGCCCTGGCTCTCCCTCCTCCCCCCACCCACATAGGTAGCGCTGAGCACTTCCAGGTGCGCATCACGCTAGCCGAGCCTTAAATGGCCCGCCCACGTAAAATGGAGGCACACAGCCGATCGCGGGCGGCAATCGGCTCCACACCGGCTCCCGATCAGCCTGTCCAATAGGAAGAAAATTCTCCCCTAGGTTTTTAACAGCATACTAATTTCATAAATACTCCTGAACAACCACTCTGGCCCTGAGAAACTAATTTTACATTTGTGATTTGTCAAAGTTCTCCATCATGACAGAATTCTACAGATTTTTAAAATTAAAAAAAAACTTTTTATCAGCTTGTTTATGGCATTTCATTTAATCCCACTTGTATGTACCAATCTTTATTTTGCTGCCTGTAAAATGATTAAACAGTGAAAGATAATTTATAGTTTATACTTCCTGGTTTGCTGTCTGTGAGAATTTGTAATACAATTGGCTGTGTTCCATACTTGATGACATCACTATTGCTGGCTGCCAGAAATCCCTGAACTGATGGTGGAATGAAAATAACATCAAGAAAGAGGAAACCCACGCTACAGAGATCATGGTCAGCTTTCTTCAAGGTCAGCATTGAATTGAAATAAGTATCACTGACTAAATCACTGAAATAAGTAAGTGAATATTTATCAGTTTTCAATTAGTTCTCCATTCTATTTAGTCTTATAGATAATTCCCTTAATCTTTGTCCTTTTTGCCAAACATTTGTGTTAGCTCTTCCATTCCAGTTGCATGGTGTGCAAGTACTGAAACAGGTTTATGCAATTCAGGTGGATACTGACCATGAATTAATCTCTTTAAGATAGTCGCTGATCATATCTTTGTAACATGAAACCTTTGTGCCTGCTTTGCAAATTGATTCTACCTTTAATAGTTCAACTAGATTTCTAAATAACTGAAGAAAGCAGACAAATTGGCTATGAATATTCAAAGAATTGGTGCGATACCAGTATGCTCACTCCAGATCAAGCTGCTTGCTACTCTTACATACCCCTTATTTTATTAAAGAGGAAATTAGTTATAGTTATAGCCTTTAATGATAACTAATGTTCCAGTATTGATAGGAACTAAGATATTTTTAATTCCTCCAAGCAGGGTACACTGTGCTGATACATTCAATTCACTTGGGTTGTCATCACCTTGATTTCCTGATAACAATTATCAGTAGATTTTATAGCGGGCTTATAGTTCCTGTATGAATTCCACTGCCTCTGACATCATTCTCAAAGGAAATGGTTTCACACTGTGTGTCATATACTATGCTGAAGTACAATTTCAACTGGCACAAAACAAACTATCCAAGGCTTCCACATGATCCAACGTTTAAATGTCATTAGCAGCATTTGGAAAGAAAAACTTGCATTATATAAAGCACCTTTCCCAACCTTCTGATGTCCCAAAGCAGTTCTCAGCTAATGTAAACATTTTAAAGTGCCACCTGTAATGTAGGGAAATGTGGTAGCCAATTTGTGCACAGCAAGGTCCCTCAAAGAGCAATCAACCTTTTTTCAGTTGCTATTGATTGTGGGATAAGTTTTGTCCAGGATATCAGTAAAATTCCTCATCTCTTCTTTGAATAGTACCATGGATTCTTTCATATCCACCTGAGAGTACAGGTAGGACCTTGTTTTAATATCTTGCCCAATATAGCACCTCTGACATTGCAGAGCTCCCTGAGTATTGCACTGAAATGTCAGCCTGGATTTTGTACATATGTTTCTGGAGTAGGAATTAAACTCATAACCATCTGAGCTCAGAAAGAAGAATTTTACCACTGTGCTAAAGCTCATACCTACTTCTATCAATGTCACTAAAGAATCCATTATCTCAATAGCTCTTTGTTAATACTGAGAATTATACTGGTTTTTAGATACTTGTCAGCAAAGTTCTGTACGGAGCTCAATGCGGATTTAGCAGAATGATGCAGCACTGTTCTAAAATAAATATCAGTTTTAACAAAGTGCCTGCAGTGTGACAGCCCCATAAACACATTTATATTTCTTGTGATTAAATACACTTGCTGTTACACTTTCTCAGTGTCTATGCCATGATTGAGTCATGCCTTGTGATGCTTAGTAACACCTAAAAACCAACACCTTTTAGCTTTGACAGGTACCATTTACTTTATGAAGGTAAGTTTTTATTCACTGACACTTGGTGGCGCTGTCACCATTGTGAGTTTTCTTTTTCTGTTCACTGCAAGTCACGAGTCATCATATCATGAGTTCGGGCAGTTCGAATCAAGCAGGCTGTTAATGTTTCCCCTCCACACAAGCATGCCCTAAGCTTCCCCAAGCTTTATTTGTTCTTGATGTAACAAAAGTTGTAGATTATTTAGAGTTCTTCTTATCATATCCATGGCCCAACCAGAACTGGACACATTTTTGTGCCTTGTTGTTGAATTCGGCAAGATCTGCAACAGTGCAGGGTTCCTCTAGCAATAGGCATTGCAGGAGATGTTGCATAGTCTGTGGCTCAGTTCCACATACACAAGTTGTCGGGCAGGTTGTTTATCCTCATTTGCTCAGTGACACCTTTGAACAACCTACACCAGTCCTAAGTCTGTTAAGACACTTCCAGATTACCCAGGTTGCAATTAGTTCCTGGGGGAAGGCTTTCATCGCTGAGGGTTGTTTGAAACTGGTGAGCCGGTCTTTCCACAAGGCGATGCGGGCTTCAGATGGGGTTGATTGTAATGAAACAACACTGTTCATGAAGCTCTTCCTTGACTTTAGGCGGCTGGGTGTAGGTGTATGACCATGTAGAGGGTGCCTCTCATCTGATGTGTGACGGAGTCGCTCTTTCTTGCTGGCTACCATTCTTCTTATATCCGGGGGAGTGATACCCGCCAGGATATATAGGCTGTTGGTATTTGTTGGTTTAAAACAACCTGTGATAAATCGGCAGCTTGCATTCGTCTTCTTAGCATGAGTAGATCTTTCCCATGCAGGGCAGGCGTATTCAGCAGTGGAATAGCAAAGAGCAAGTGCACTGGTTCGCAATGTTTTCGAGTTTGCTCCCCATTTTGTGTTAGTGACCTTATTCAGGATGTTGTTTCGTGCGCTCACTTTTGCCTTTGTCTTTTTGATGTTGTTCTTGAAGGTGAGACATCTGTCAAGGGTGACTCCTAAGTAGATAGGGTGCTCGCAATGTGTCAGTGTTGCTCCACACCAGGTTACTTTAAGCTGGCAACTTAAGGGGGCCAAGGTAGAAGCGTTCACATCGCAGCCCTGTTTTAACAAAATTGAAAATTTATATTCTGATAGTGGAAGTAGAAGTATGAGCAAGTTATTATTGGCCACTGGAGTTGCAGCCATGATTGAAACAGACTTGCAATAAGTTAAAAAATACTTTCTCCTTACTCTGTGAATTGATATTTTGCTACTTGCTGTTGTTTCGTCAATTTTTATTCTCTCTGGTTCCAATAAATAAGGCTCACATCTAGCTCCTCAGTGCATTTATCATTAACTTTGTTTTACAATATCAAGAGCAGAAATGTTCCATTTTATTGTGTCTTTATGCTATGCTTATTATTGTTATAAGTGTAGTTGATTGCTGGTGTTGCAGGTACTGTGTAGATGCAATCAACATGAGCCCTTTGCTGTGGTAACAGAATTGGTATTGATCAATTTGATTTTTATTGCTTCTTCTGGATTAAATTTTTATGTGGAAAGTATAGTGACAAAATTACAGTTTCCACAATTAGGTCTCTTATTTATTGACTCTGTTCATACACATTTTTGTAACACATTTATTCATCCATTGATTCAACAACAATAACTTGTATTTATATAGCACATTTAACATGACAAAATATCCCAAAGCGCATCACAACAATGTTATCGAACAACATTTGACACTCAGACACATAAGATATTAGGACAGGTGACCAAATGTTTGATCAAAGAGGTAAGTTTTAAAGCCTGTCTTAAAGGAACAAAAAGAGTTAGAGAGACAGAGAGGGTTAGGGAGTGAATTCCAGAGCTTAGTGTCTAGTCAGCTGAAGATAAGGTTGCCAGCGGCAGAATGATGAAAATCAAAGATGCAGAAGAGGTCAAAAGTGAAGGAATGCAGAGATTTTGGAGGGTTGTAGTGCAGAAGGAAGTTAGAGGTAAGGAGGAGCGAGGGATTTGAAAACATGGAATAGAATTTTAAAATTGAGGTGTTGCTCATTCTGGAGGCAATGTAGGTCAACAAGCACAGGACTAATGGTGCGAGATAGGCTGTAGGCACCAGAGGTTTGGATGAACTTAAATTCAGGGAGGTTGGAAGATTGGTGGCCGGTCAGAAGAGATTGGAATAGTCAAATCTGGAGGTAACAAGATCATGGATGAAGATTTCAGCAACACCCGAGCTGAAGCAGAGGTGGGAAGGGTGAGGTTATGGAGATGGGAGTTGACAGTCTTGATGATGGAGTGGATATGTGGCAGTTCGATTGAGGGTCAAATGGGACACTAAGGTCACAAATATTCTGGTTCAGTCTCAGGCAGTGGCCAGGGAGACATGGGCCTGAATTTTACTAGCACTTTGGAGACAGGCAGAGAGGTGGGTAGGCTGGAAAAATGGCGTGGAAAGGCGATAAGGGATGCATCTGACATCTTCCTGCTGCAATGCCAATTTGCCAGTGGCAGGAAAGATGACAGATACACCCACCCAGAGCCCAAATGAAATACTTAAGTGGTTAATTAAGGGCGACTTTCCTCCTCCATTGGCATTTTGCTAGCAGCTGCCACTATGTGGGGAGACTGTCCAGTGAACCCTGCCGGCCTCCTAGCAGGTTCCAGGTGGGGGTAGCTTCTTTTTGGGCACTGCATGGTTCACAATGGGGCTCCCTGTGGCAATGGCTGTCCCCATGGCAATGGTGCCATCTGCCCACAAAACAACCCCTCACCCCTGATTGCCAGAGGCAGCTTGTCCAAGTTCATAATAATCTATTACTTTGAAATCTGCTACGATTCAAATGGAGTTCCTTCTAGATTTAAATATATTACATTTGAAGCTTAACTTTGCACAAAAAGCTTTCAAAGAGTTGCCATGGGAAACATCGGTTTTAAATTATCATAGATCGCAGGTATAAGCCAATCTCTGAAGCTTCAAAAGATCCTTGCAAAAACAGGGGTTGGCTTATACGCTGAGTTTAAAATGTAAACTGCCGGTGTTGGCGGAACTGGTCGCTATTTTGAAGGATGACAAAAAGCGGTAATTCAAATTAAATGCATGTGTCACATTTTGTTTAATTAAGTAATACTATAAGGATAGCTTGAACCACAATCATAGGGCAGAATTTTCAGCCTGGCAGGTGGGCGGGCCCAACCCAATCTCCAGCGGGCGGGGAGCCGATCCCCGGCGGAGAAGCAGACCCCACCACCAATTTACATGGGCGGGCCAATTAAGGCCCACCCAGTGTGATGTCCGGTGAGAAGCGCCATGTGCTTCCTATGCAGGCGGGAGGGGTGGATTCCCCAAATGCGAGAGTGCGCTCTTTCACGCATGCGTACAAAAGAGCATAAATCTCCCTGAGGCTAAGTGCTGCCTCAGAGAGATCACTGACAGTTATAAAAATATTGAAAATAGAGAAAAAAAAATCCCTAACATGTCCCCCTCATGTGACAATGTCACCTGAGATGGGACATGTTTATAATTAACATAATAACTTTATTAAAATGTTTAAATTGCTACATGAACCTCATCCCGCCGATGGATGAGGTTTCATGTTTTCTCTGTTTGCCGCCGGGGCTCCTGGCCTGTCTGCCAACATTAAGGTTGGACGGGCACATCCTTTAATTGTTTTGATGATCCTGTCAAAGGCCTCAATTGGCCATTGACAGGTTGGCGGGCGCACAGCTGATTTTGCTGTGCCCCCGCCTTCCTGAAAATTTAAATGGACTGGGAGGGCGTTGGGGGTTCCTCCCGATATCATCTTGCGTCATTTTATGCGTTGGCCCCTCACCCACCCGCCGATGGCAAAATTCTGCCCATAATGTTTTAAAATTCGTTATCATCAACATCTGATGCTAAGAGTTTATCGATTTCATTCCACGTTTCTTTGGCTATGGCATCATCATAATGATTTCATTCTGCATCAGATGTGGTGCTTTCATATGAACATTTGAATTAGGAGCAGGAGTAGGCCACTTGGCCTTTCGAGCCTGCTCTACCATTCAGTAATTTCATGGCTGATTTGAGTGTAACCTCAACTCCACATTCTCACCTACCCCCTTGCTTATCAAGATTCTATCTAGAGCTGCCTTAAAAACACTGACATACTCTTCTTGCACTGTCTTTTGAGGAAGAGTTGTAAAAACACTCTACCCTCTGAGAGAAAATTTCTCTTCATCTCTGTCTTAAATGGGTGACCCCTTATATTTAAATAGTGACTTCTTGTTCTAGGTTCTCAGTCAAGACCCCTCAGGACCTTAAAGATTTCAATCAAGTCGCTTCTTACTCTTCTAAACTCCAGTGGATACAAGCCTAGGCTGTCCAACCTTTCTTCATAAGACAACCCTCACATTCCAGGTATTAATAATGAACTCTGAACTGCTCCAGTGCATTTACATCATTCCTTAAAAAAGGTGACCAATACTGTACACAGTGCTCCAGATGTGGTCTCAACAATGCCCTGCACAATTGAAGCATAACCTCTGTACTTTTGTACTCACTTCCCCTCGCGATAAACGATAAACATTCTATTAGCTTTCCTAATTACTTGCTGTATCTGCATACTAATGTTTTGTGATTCATGCATTAGGATACCTAGATCCCTCTGCAATCTCTCACCAATGAAATAATATGCTTCTTTTTTGTTCTTCATGTCAAAATGGACAATTTTGCATTTTTCCACATTATACTCCATTTTCCAGATCTTTGCCCACTCACTTAATCTATTGCGATCCCTTTGTATGCTTCTTATGTCCTCTTCACAACTTATTTTCCTACCTTTGTATCATCAGCAAATTTAGCAACTTTCCCTTCAGTCCCTTCATCCAAATCATCTACATAAATTGTAAAAAGTTGAGGCTTCAGCACTGATCCCTGTGGCACACCACTCATTACATTTTACCAACTAGAAAATGACCATTTATGCATTCTGTCTGTTTCATGTTAGCTAGCTAATCTTCTATCCATGCCAATATGTTACCCACTATGAGATTTTATTTTCTGCAATAACCTTTTACGTAGCACATTATCAAATGCCTTCTGGAAATCCAAGTACAGTACATCCGCCAGTTCCCTTTGATCCACAGCACATGTGACTCCTTGGAAGAGCTCCAATAAAATGGTTAAACATGATTTCTCTCTCACAGGACCATGTTGACTCTGCCTGCTTACCTTGAATTTATCTAAGTGCCCTGCTATAACATCTTTAAGAATAGCTTCTAACATTTTCCCTATGGCAAATGTTGAGCTAACTGGTTAGAAGTTTCCTGCTTCCTGTCTCCCTCCATTATTGCATAAAAGAGTTATACTATTTTCCAATCTAATGGAACATTCCCTGAATCTAGGGAATTTTGGAATATTAAAACCAATGCAAAAACTATCCCACTACCCACTTCTTTTAAGACTCACAGCTCCAACAAGTTGCTTAGTACCACTTCCCTGGCAATTTTCCTAAGTTCCTCCCTCCCTTCAATTTCCTGATTTATAGCTATTTTCTGGGTTTTTACTTGTATCTTCTGTAGTGTAAGCTGATGCAAAATCCATGTTCAATTCATTCACCATTTCCTTATTTTCCATTATTTATTCCCCAGATTCACTTTCTATGGGACCAACGCTCACTTTGTTAACTCTTTTCTTTTTAAAATAACTATAGCAACTCCTTCTATCTGTTTTTATATTTCCAGCTAACTTTCTCTTGTACTCATTATTTCCCTCCTGATTCTTTTATTATTTGCTGTTTTTTTTATATTCTGGCCAATGTTCTGACCTGCCTCTCATCCTTGCGCAATTATATAATTTTCTTTAAGTTTGATACTATCTTTAACTTGTTTAATTAACCACGGATGGTGGATCATCCCCTTGGAATTTTTCTTTCTCATTGGAATGCATCTACTCTGTGTATTCTGAAATATCCCTTTAAATGCCTGCCACTGCATCTCTATTGACCTATCCTTTAAAGTAATTTGCCAGTTCACCTTAGCTAGCTCTAATTTTGTGCCTTCTGCTTTGAGTTTCAGAATCATCACTCCATAACAAATTACCTTACTCTCCATGCACTGAACTGGATATCCTGCATTTTTTTGAACAATCTGATGACAGTTTGCACGTTAATCGCATCCTACAAGTAATGAAAAACATCAAGTCGGGCAGCATTTATATTTCCTTTCTTTACGAAGGTGTTTTTCTCCATCAACCACCCACTTATTCCACTCAGCACGAACATCATCCTTGAATGCTTGTTGAGGCACACATACAAAGGTTGAACTACAGATGTTAGACCCCACCCCCCTCACCCCCTGGTATAACTGCAATGTGTGTATAATTTCTTCACAGGCACCTCTTGATCTCATTGGTTATCTGGCATCCGTACATGTCCCATATTAATAAGCTGCTTTCCTTGCATAGGCCACCAAGATGCCTATTGAATCCATACCTTCACTCCATCCTTATCCATCCATTCATTATCATGGACATGTACAAAAACTCTTACAGGGAACTTGATTTTAGGCATGTTTGAAAATTTTCATGGGCTTTACTTTTGCTCTGTCGGTCATACAGGCTAATACCACTGAATCTTGTCTTCTCATGTTGTGGCTTTTGCTAGAACTGTTTTCTAACCTTTCCTCTGCACAGTTTGGTTGCTATGCATATTGAAATTCATGGGTGAGTTATTCATGTTGCTGATGTGGCATAATTGGTACTCGCGTGTTTGCTGCAATATGATGATGAATCACTGGAAACTGGTAATTAATTCGAGTTACTAGCTGCTGAAACTGCAAATGTATGCTTTCTAGGCGAGGACAAGATCATTCTTAGCTATTATAGCTGCATAGTCAAATAGTCCACTGGGATTGATTGTGCGCGTTCACAAATGGAAACATGCTGTTCAGCTGTCGCCTATAAATCATACACCATCATAAGTCACCACTTTCATGAGAGGAGATGTAAGATAAACAATATGTATTTTCTATTTATTCTTTCATGGGACTTAGGCATCACTGGTAAAGCCAGGGCTTATTGCTATTATTAAATGGCCTTGAGAAGGTGTTGATGAACCACCATCTTGAAACCCTGCACTCTGTGATGAAAGTACACCTACAATGCTGTTCACTAGGGAATTCCAGCATTTTTATTCCCCCAACAATGAAGAAACATTGAAACTTTTCCAAATCCAGATGGTGTGTGCATTGCAGGGGAACTTGGAGCTTGTGATGTCCCTATGTATCAGCTGCACTTGTACTTCTGGACAATAAAGCTCATGGGTTTTTAGAGGTGTTGCTGAAGAAGAGTTTCAAGAGTTCCTGCAGTGCATCTTGTGATTAGTATACACAGCAACCACATTGCACTTGCTGTGGGATTGACTGTTTAAGATTGAGTGCCAATCAAGCAGACTACATTTTCCAGAATGGTGTTGAGCTTCTTGAATGCTATTGGTGCTGCACACATCCAGCCAAATGAGAAATATTTCATCACACTCGGGACATATGCCTTATGGATAGTGGACAGAATTTGGGGAGTCAGGAGGTGAGTTACTAATTGCAGAATACCCAACCTCTGACCGACTCTTGTAGCCACACTAATCCAGTTAAGTTTCTGGTCAATAGTGACTCCTAGGATGTTGATGGTGGTGGATTTGAAAATGGTAGTGCCTTTAAATATCAAAGTGAATGATCAAGTGCAGAGAAAAGATATTTAAGAAAGTAAATAATTTGGATTTGTGAAGGGTTTATCTTGCCCGATGAGATTACTAAGGTAGTGGACAGGGAATACTTATGGATTTGTGTGGACTTCCAGAAGGCATTTCTTAAGAGACTGTTAGCAAAAGTTGAAGCTCATGGAATTAAAGGCAAATTATTGCTAGTAAATTGGCTGAGCGGAAGGAGACAGAGAGTAAGGATAATTGGGAGAATAGTGGTGTCCCACAATTATGAGTCGGGGCCTCAACTATTCACTGTATTCATTAATGGCTTAAATGATGGGATAAAAGCCACACATTCAAATTTGCTAATGGCGCAAATACAATGGTATTGGAAGTAGTGTAGCTGGAAGCATAAAAGTACAAAAAGATATTGGTAGATTTGGTAAATGGGCAGAACTATGGCAAATAGATTTCAATGTAAGCAAATGTGAGGTCATCCATCTTGGACCTAAAATGGATAGACCAGGGTACTTCATAAATGATGAAAAGCTAGAATCAGTGACAGTCCAGAGAGTCTTGGGGTCATGATGCAATATTAAAGTGTCATAAACAGGTGCAGAAAATAATCAAAAATGCTAATGGAATGTTAGCATTCATCTGGATGACTGGAATGCAAGGGGGTAGAAGACAACCCTTGGTCAGACAACACCTGGAGTATTGTGAACTGTTCTAGGGATCACATCTTAGGATGGATATATTGACATTGGAAGGCGTGAAGTGTAGATTTACCAGAATGTATACCTAGACTCCAAAGGATAAACTACAAGGAAAGATTAAACAAACTAGGATTGTAACCCTAGGAATTTAGAAATTAAGTGGTAATTTGATTGATGTCTTTATGCTAAGAAGGGAATAGATAGGGCAGATTGAGAGTAACTATATCTGCTAGTCAGGAAATCTAGGACTAGGAGACATGGTCAAAAAATTAGAGCCAGACCTGACCTCTCAGGAGTGAAATCAGGAAACATTTCTTCATGCAAAGGGTGATAGAAGTTTAGAACTCTCTTCTGAGAATGACAATTGATGCAAGATCAATTTTAAAACTAAAAATTGTTTAAAATTTTAAAACAAAAACTATCTTTTGTTAGTCAAAGATATTAAGGTACATGGACAAATGCAGGTATATGGTATATGGAGTTAGGTTACAGATCAGTCATGATTTCATTGAATGGCGGAACAGTTGAGAGGCTAAATAGCCAATTCCTGTTCCTATGACTACAATCTCAAAACTAAAAGGAAACAGTTTTCTCAAACCAGAAACCGTTGGAAACATTCAGCATCTGTGATGAGATCAGGTATGCCAATATTGACCCTTTGTGAGAACTAGCTTTTTAGTTGCTGGTTGGCAAAGTTTAGAGAGTACAGTGTAAAGTCCTTTATGCACAGGCCGAGTATCCTTTATCGGTAAATCTGAAAACAGAACACATCCAAAAACCGCACGTTTTTTAAACCTCATCGGCCTTTAGAGTGGGAAGTCTCTGACCCGAGTCGACGTGACCCAAGCCAACTGCACCAAATGTTTACCATGGGGAATCTGACCTGAGTCAACATGAAGCTCACCGACCTCACCCAACCTTTATTGGGGTCAGTCTTTGACCTGAGCCGACATGACCCGAGCCAATATGAACCTCGCCGACCGGAACCAACTTTTAGTGTGGGGAGTCTAGTTGTTTGTCTGCACTGTTTACCTTGCAAAACCTCTCCTACAAGCAGAATTGCAAGATGGCGCCACCGGTGGGAACTTACTACAGGTACCCTGTATTTATTATTCAGTGTTACATCTCACTTTTCTAGCCATGTTATTTACTTTAGACTATAGCTAGCCTAGTCTTCAGCCATTATAATGTTAGTAGGCCTAGGCCTATATGCGGTTTCCAAAAGCAGAAATTATCTGAAACCTGGAATGCAATCAGATCCAAGGGTTTTGGATAAAGGGTTACTCGACCTGCACTGACGTTCAATATATTAGTAAAAATGACTTAGCATAATGGAAATTGCTAAAAATTTTGAATGAGCAAAACTAAAAGGTCTAAGGAAGCAATTTTGAAATAAAAACAAAACCTAAATAATGAAAAAGCAACATTTTTGGTTGGGAAAGGATCAAAGGATTAAGGCTGCATCTTTACAGCAAAATTAAGACAGGTCATTTTCTCTTATTACAGCAATCACAAAATATTCAAAGTTGTCAGCTGCAGCTAAAATCAATTTCAAGTCTGAATTATCCAAATGCTTCTGAACATACATTACATTTTAAAATTACATTTTAAGAGATTGATTTTGCAGAAGAAAGAAAACGTCTGTGAAATTGGCATCTGCAAGAATGAGGGAACAAATTATTACTTGAAAAGATAATGACCTAATGGAATTTCTAATTTCACTTTCTAATGAGAAGCAGTGTTAATTTTAGAAATATTCTGTGAGAAACAGAGAAATAGAGTAAGAAAGGGAACCAGAGAATTAATTATCAGAAAATATATCTTTTTTTAATTTTGTTGCAGATTCTACGATTAGGAAACAGACATAGTTAAATAGCTGCAGTGGAGATTGTGTTTAGTCAGTTTAAACTTAGTCATGACACATCCTATGTGCTTTGAATGACCAAGTAAATGAAAGGAAATGTTATCAATACTAGTGAATCTCCCACAGCGTGGCACATTTTTCCTGCTGGCAGTCAGTGCTCATTGTGCTGCCTTCAGAAGTTGACTGATGTTTGGGTCACGATTCTAGCATTTTCATTGCCCAGTAAGATGTTGTACTATATTATCTCATATTGATGATCTCTGACATTGTTCATGGAGCAAAATGTAAGCAAAATTGTCACTTTCTTGCAGTCTGTGTGAGGTGGGGAGGTATGAAGAAGGCTGGACATGAATGCCAATAGATGAGGAGGCCTGGACAAATCATTGCTAAAGCTGCACATGAGTGCTAACTTGCATTGATATCAAACATATGCTCAGGGTAGTATAATGACCATATGGAGGGGAAACTTATGTTGTGCAAACACACAAGAGGCAGGAAAAATTAAATCTAAGTTTGAACAAGCAAATAATTTCAGAAACACCAGGCTTGAGGTTGAGGGTGCTGTTATGATTTTGGTTTGCAATCAGCATTCTTAATTTGTGCTCAGCATTATTCATTCTCACCTGAAAAATAGACAGCTTCCAGAGGAAAATAAATGATGGGAAATGTTTAAGTAGGTCCTTTTGCCTTGAGAAAACGTAAGAGGTTCTGAAAACTGTTTTTCTTTTATTTTTGTCATGCTAGCAGGAGAAGGAATTTCATCCTGCCTCCACATAAATAACATTGCTTGCTGCCAGCATGTTCTCATCCACCTCCAGAATTGGCTCCCCACGCCCTGCCCATCACCACTTGCGGACCTGACCTGCTGGCTGGATACTCTAGAATTTGGTGAATTCAACCATCTTAACACTGGCATTAGGTGGATGGTGTTTTGGGCATATGTTTAAAATATGACACCAATTATTGTTATGGGTATACGATGTGATGGGTGGGCAAATCATTATGGGCACAGAGACAGATTTCAGGGATATCATTTGTGGGTTTCCTTTGTTTGTGACTGAGAATTTTGAGAGTTAGGCTAAATCAGCTGCATCAAGGTTCTATCATCCGTGAATATTTTCAGTACTACATATTTTGGATTAACCGGTGTTATGATACCCGTAGAGACCAATAACTTTAATTAGAGGTTTGAATTCTCCATGACCAACTTAAGTGACCAACTTAATTGCACAAGATTTCAAGTTTTAAGACATGTACTGCAACAAACAAACTAAAATCAATTTGGGCTAAACATTACCTGGTAAGCAATTAATACTTCAAACGACAGAAAATATGCCTCTATTAATATCTTAATGTGACTGATAACTCCAAGCCACATAAATACTTTACAGCACACTTCCTGCAGTCATTTCAGGAAACAGACCAAAGTCACTCTCAACTTCCAATGGGATCACTTCTCCCCATTTTGCCAAAACATAACATTTGGCTTCCATCAGAAACCATTTCCCCTGATCTTTGAGAAATCCCAAACAGACTTCCAGCAGCAAGGCTCGATTTGTTGATTCCTTCTCCCAGCCTCGCAAGGGCAAATTGTCCAGTAACCTTACATCTCTGCTGCTTCCTTCTCTTTACCCAGGGAACAAGCTTTCACTAGCATTCAGTCTGTTAGCTAGCAGAGAACAGCTTTTCCCTGTTGTTTCAATGGCTGCTGCTTTCCTGTCTCCCTTTCTCTCTGTACCCAGTTTTTTTACAATTGGACTGCCTAGGAATCTATAAGTCTACCTAAAAGCAAGAACAGATGCCTCAGAGTCTGTAAATCTACCCAACAGTACAACATCAGATGTTCTGTCCTTTGTTTTTAGGTGTTAAACCTGGCACATGGATTTCAATGACATCTGGCCTGGGCCCCTCCCCAATACCCATGGCAACCAGGCCACAGAGGCATGTCATTGGGCAGAACTCATAGCAGATCACACGACTTTCTTCATTACTCCCTTTTACCTGAACTTAAAGAGATAGGTTAAAACATAACCATCATACAATGCCTCGCATTCGTAAAACAAGAAGATGACATATTCCAACTTGGCTTAGTTTCCCCATTATATTGTTAACTCTGAATTCAATTATGTGCACTTCCTACTTGGATTTTATCAACTTTTCTTTCTTGCTCAGGTATTATCTACTTTCATCTGCAAACCGCATACAAATCATAATCAAAGACAAATCTTTGATTCTTGCATTTTTCATTTACTCCTGGCATTCATCTATTTTAGAACTTAATTCATATTGCATTAGATGAGCAATTTCCACTTAGGCTGTTAATTATTAGTCTGGGGTCGTAATATTTATTGCTGAACCTCTGTCCAAGTTTTTCAAAGCTCTAGTTGTGCTTACTATATTCACTGTTGACCCTCAGCTAGTGTTTGTCAAATTGTCATCCAAATCTGGGCGTTAGGAATCACTCGTAGTGCAGTACTCCCTTAAGCACTGAAGTGTCAGCCACAATATATACTTCAGTCTCTGGAGTGAGTCTGGAACTCACAACCTTCTAACTTAGAGGTGAGTGCACTACCAATGAGATAAATTTTGACATAAAACTGAGAGGTTTGGAGTTTCTTACCAGCTATAACTGTACTGATAATTATTGTTCTTTTCCTCTGACTCCCTTGTCCAATCATGGGCATGAACAAGCTATTTACTCTCATCCTTTTCTTGCAGCAATCTTTGCATTCATTGTGATTGAAAATTCTAGTTCCAAGACTGGATGTATAGCATTGTAAATTCATTTCAGCAGGTCAACAGTGAAAGGAGCATGGCCACACTGTGCGACTTAACACACAGAATGACTTTGTAGCTAAAAGCTGTCAGTAACACAGTAATTATTGCTTTGGAACTTCCGATACTCTGTCACAGCCAGGCTACACCCACTGAGAGAACACATATATTCAACAATACAAAAGAGAGTTTCTGGTAAGTAGTTCAAAAGTGTTTTTTCGGGCAGAATCTTGTGAAAGTAACAAGGATGTTGGCTGCTAACTGGAGAACCGGTGGATTTACAAAGTTGCCTCTTTTCGAGAAGGACCATTGTATCTTGTGCCATTCAGGCACTTGACAGGCCAGCAGCGGGCCTTCCCCTCAGATCAAAGACCCCAGGGGCAGAAGTTCCACTTGCTGAGAGCAACTGGCCAATCAGAGGGTAGCAGCTCTATTGAACGGCAGCCCCACCAGGGAGGTGGTGGCTGCTGCCTGCACAACACCTACCTGAGAGCTCGGATCAAGGAGGGTGCCGGGCCCAGGTAAGTGATAGCAGGAGGGATTTTTTGGGGTGGTAGTCACTGGGAGAGGTCTCAGGGGAGTCGGCAGCATTGCAGGGGGGTGGTTCTCAGCAGTGCACCGCCCTGGCAACCCCCCCTTCCTGAAGCCAGGTATCTCGATCAGCACTGAGTGCCTTTGAATGAGGGATCCTCCCTTGAAGCCCACAAGCCACCCCACACAGGTTTGCTTGACTTGCTCACCGCATGGCAAACCCCCGCGCCCCCCCACCCCCCCCCCCCACCAACATTGCTGGCCCAGAAGGAAAAAAAACAGTTCGGACCAGTACTCTTATTTCCCAGTTTTTACTCTTTTCCCTTCTGTGGGGGAGAGGTTGGGGGGGGGTGGGGGGTGGGGGGGGGCGTGGTGGTTAGTACAAGCAGCAGCGGGCTAAGGTCCATTTGATTGTCTACTTAAGGACCTCAATTGACGGAAGGAGGGGAAGGCTGTGCACAAGACTTCTCATTATGGATTTAATCGAGGTAAAGGCAGGTAGGAGGCAGGGTCCTCGCCCGCCACTGTCCCACCTGTTTAAATGCACCTCCACCAACAGCCCACCAACCACCCCCCCCACTCCCCCTCCACCCCAACCACCAATTTCACTTTGTGGAAGTGCACAAGATCCCACCCTTTCAAAATGACAGAAATGTATGTCATTTTAATTTTGGGCTAAACCACCAGTGAATTTATAGGCTAAGGTAAATATGAGGGGGTAGATTTTCCATTTGTTTCTGAGAACAATATCAGTGGAATTCAGATAAACTTGGCTGCAGCAACACAACAAATCAAGGAATTTTAAGCATGAGTGAGTAATGCTCTAAATCATTTTGTTCATCTTTCCATGATTTTTTTAAATGCTGTTTTAAGATTTAATTTGCTTGGATTGCTCACAAAACAGACCACCTCGCCAGATCGAAAATACAAGATTCCATCTGTTATGCTGAAGCTTTCCAAGTCCAAATGCAGCAAGACCTGGACAATACCCAGCTTGGGCTGACAGGTGACAAGCAACATTCACACCGCACAAGTGTCGGGCAATGACCATCTCCAACAAGAGAGAATCCAGTCATCGCCCCTTTATGTTCAATGGCATTACCATCACTAAATCCCCCACAATCAACATGCTGGGGGTTACCATTGACCAGAAGTTGAATTGGACTAGTCATATAAAAACTGTGGCTACAAGAGTGAGTCAGAGGCTAGGAATCCTGTGACAAGTAACCTGCCTCCTGACTCCCCAAAGCCTGTCCACCATCTACAAGGCACAAGTCAGGAGTGGGATGGAATACTCCCCACTTGCCTAGATAAGTGCAGCTCCCAAAATACTCAAGAAGCTTGACACTGTCCAGGACAAAGCAGCCTGCTTGATTGACACCACATCCAGAAGCATTCACTCCCTTCACTACCAACGCACAGTAGCAGCAATGTGTACCATCTACAAGATGCACTGCAGGGATTCACCAAGGTTTCTTGGACAGCACCTTCCAAACCCACAACCACTACCCACTAGAAGGACAAGGGCAGCAGATAGAAGGGAACACCACCAACTGGAAGTTTCCCTCCAAGTCACTCACCATCCTGACTTTGAAATATATCACCATTGCGAGGCCAAAATCCTGGAACTCCCTTCCTAACAGCACTGTGGGTATTCCTACAGCATATAGATCAACGGTTCAAGAAGGCAACTCATCACCACCTTCTCAAGGGCAACTAGGGATGAGCAATAAATGCTGGCCCAGCCAGCGAAGCCCACATCCCATGAATGAATTTTTAAAAAAGATGTTGTTTTGGAAAGGCTCTTCAAATTGTATTCATTTTGTTCGGCACACTAAAACCAGTAGGCATGTTTTAAAAGATTTTTTAAGCTGAAAAATTATTTAATTTACTAAGAAACTGTCTAGTGTACACCAATGAACCTACTAAATGGTTCAGTAGAGGGTTTTTTGACATTATTGTCAATGATTTTTAAGGAAGGTTATTACAGGTGCAGGACTGGACATCCACTAAAAATGTCAATTTTTGCAGATAATCCACTTCCAGCTGAACAAATGAAACTGCACCAGCTTACTGCACTTATATTCATCAAGGAGTACATTTTACAGGAAAGAAGATAAAAAAAAACAATGAAGCTCTATTATGCTGCCCAATTGCAAGGTTTCGCACATGTGGTTATGCAAGTGAATTTTATCAGAAACTTGAACTGTAACTTAACCAGTGAAATTTCGAGCACAATTTCCCAATTATGTCTAAAGCAGAAACTCTGTCCTAATAACTACATTTTAGCAGCATACTGTAAGGCAGAGTTTATTTGAATTAAAAAAGATCATTAGAAAAACAGTTGTCTTTTTCTAAGTATATAGAAGGCTCAGTTTGCTCAAACACTAACCCTTTTAAAATTCCTCACTGAACCGTTCCATTTTTCTCAACTAATATCCCATATAGAATTTTCCTCTTCCCTTCACTTTATGAAGTCTTTCACTACATTACTGTCCAACTATAGCAACATTCCCTCTTGGAATCCCTACCACCCGACATCCAACTTGTCCACAGTACCAAAACAGTTTTTGTCAAAGTCACCATTGACATCCCACAATTGAGAATGTGATATGCTTTTTCTCCTTATCCTTTCAGCATTGTACAAAGTGCTCATTCAATTTCCTACAAAGTCACTCATCCATGGACCCCCCAGAGCACCCATACCTAGTACTACTCTTATTTGTCCCTTCTGAGGCAACAAATTCCTGCAAAGGTTTCTTTTCTTATCCAGCTGCAGGTGTTCCCTAAGTTCCATCCCTGACCCCCAACATTTGCCTATGCTCCTCAGAATCTTCCCCAACTTGACCAGTTTTATTGGCTTGAAGTTCATCATATGTGTCACAGACTATCAGCAGAATTCCTGGATGAAGAGGGAGCTCACTAGTCTTTTAGCATATTACAATATGAACATTCTGCAACACCAGAAGAAATAATGGGGGAGCCTAAGTGGCAGCAACACTCTGAACAACAGACTGCCATTGAAAGCCTTGGCCAAGTTGGAGGCCTTTAGCTAGTAAGTGCCAGGCCTGAGATAACGTAAAAGGAGGCCACTATCACCACTGAACAAAATGCTGCGTAACACATGCTGGCCTAAAGATGCATTGATAAGGATGGCAGGAAAATCTCCCAGGAATACTCTTTTGAGCACGTATGAACGAGGAACAATTAATCAAGTTAACTAACTTAAACAAATTAACAGTTCCTTAAAAGGACACTGGAACTAAGGAAAAATTTTAAAGGAACCTTTCCAAATTAAATCAAAATGCCACTTTGGAGGCCAATGTAACATGCCAGCCCCCACAGTCCCCACTGGTTGTGGAAGGCCTCAAGCATGCCAGTTAACACCACATGCTCTCTCTCCAGGGACACGCCGCCGTGAATGTAACCATAGAAGAGGGGCAGACAGTCAGACTTGACAGCCCCCTCGAGCGCCCGCCACATGGACCCATTTATGGCCAATGCGACCAGACCCAGGAGCAGGCTTACAATGAGATCCTCCTCCCTGTCTGCCCCCCACCGACTCCCTGCACCGCACCACCCCCCCCACCCCCCACCCGCATCAGTGGCCAAAGATCAGGAGCATAAGACTGAAGTGCAGCCAAAACTCAAGGAGTACCACCCTCAGGTAACTAAAAAGGGAGTGCAATCTCTATAAGCCTAATATGGGCTGCTCACTGATTTGGATCATTGGAACAGACCCCCCCCGGCAAAGAGATTTGCCCTTCTTCCTTTATCAAGGTTTTCTTTGTAGCTCCTTTCCTAAATAAAATATTTACTGCTCATACACCTTAGCTGGTGAAGTTATATTTTAAGCAATTCCTACCATGTTTTTCCTGCCTAGTGGTTTTCTATTGAAGTACTGAAACATTCTGTGTCCAGTTAAAGAGGGAAATCTGAGACACATCAGGCCAATATCAGATCATCTCAGATCAGCTGTTGTACAGCTACAACTCTGGCATCTACCCGGCTATGTTGAAAATTGCCTAGGTATGTCCTGCATAAAAGCAGGACAAATCCAATCTGCCAATTACCGCCCCAACAGTCTATTCTCGGTCACCAGTAAAGTAATGGAAGGGGTCATTAACAGTGCTATCAAGCAGCACTTGCTTAGCAATAACCTGCTGACTGATGCCCAGTTTGGGTTCTGCCAGTGCCATGTAGCTCCTGAACTCATCACAGCCTTGGTTCAAACATGGACAAAAGAGCTGTACTCCCGAGGTGAAGTGAAAGTGACTGCCCTTGACATCGGCAGCATTTGACCGAGTGTGACATCCAGGAGCCCTAGAAAAACTGGATTCAATGGAAATCAGGAGGAAAACTTTCCACTGGTTGGAGTCATACCAAGTCATCCAGGTCAGTCATCTCAGCTCCAGGATATCACTGCAGGAGTTCCTCAGGGTAGTGTCCTAGGCCCAACTATCTTCAGCTGCTTCATCAATGACCTTCCTTCCATCATAAGGTCAGAAGTGGGGATGTTCGCTGATGATTGTACAACGTTCAGCACCATTCGTGACTCCTCAGATGCTGAAGCAGTCCTTGTCCAAATGCAGCAAGACCTGGGCAATTTCCAGGCTTGGATATTGTAACTTGGCAAGTAGCTAGGTTTGGCAAGTAACATTTGTGCCATACAAGTGTCAGGCAATGACCATCTCCAACAAGAGAGAATCTAACGATTGCCTCTTGATGTTCAATGGCATTACCACCACTGAATCCCCCACTATCAACATCCTGGGGATTACCATTGACCAGAAACTGAACTGGACTAGCCATATAAATATTGTGGCTACAAGAGCAGGTCAGGGGCTAGGAACCCTGCGATGAGTAACTCACCTCCTGACTCCCCAAAGCCTGTTCACCATCTACAAGGCACAAATCAGGAATGTGATGGAATGCTTCCCACTTGCCTGGATGAGTGCAGCTCCCACAGCATTGAAGAAGCTTGACACCATCCAGAACAAAGCAGTCCACTTTATTGACACCAAATCCACAAACATTCACTCCATCTACCACCGACGCACAGTAGCAGCAGTGCGTACCATCTAGAAGATGCATTGCAGGAATTCACCAAGGCTCCTTAAACAGCACCTTCCAAACCCATGACCACTACCACCTAGAAGGACAAGGGCAGCAGATAGATGGGAACACCATCACTTGGAGGTTCTCCTTCAAGTCACTCACCACCCTGACTTGGAAATATAACACTGTGGCTGGGTCAAAATCCTGGAACTCTCTTCCTAACAACACTGGGGTGTACCTACAACACATGGACTGCAGCAGTTCAAGAAGGCAGCTGACCACCACCTTCTCAAGAGCAACTAGGGATGGGCAATAAATGTTGGCCCAGCCAACGAAGCCCACATCCCGTGACCAAAGAATAAAAACATAACAGGAAGTAACTGCAAATACTTGTCAATAAGCAGTTAATTGTTGTAAAATGAGATGCTAGATTGGATATGCGATGTGATTTCCCTCTTTGCTTCATCAGCAAAAGGTATTACTGATCTTTGAATTTATATTCCACGGCTGTGCCCATGCTCACCCCAAAGCACTTTGAAAATCCAGCCCGATATAATTGGTACCTTGAGGATAAGGATAAAGTGCATATGCACAGGTGATAGGCATTTGTCTTTATGACCTGTGATCTTTCACACTGTGCTACAAATCCCTTTCATTGCAGTTCTTCTAAAACAAAGTCCAGTCACGGTTTATCCAATAACATTATGTTCACGGCTATTACTTCCTCAGCAACTGAAATAGAGTGTGAAGGTCAGTGATCTCAACAATATTTAAGTACTTAGTGCATTAAAAATTTTTATTGGTTTATTAAATACTAAAGTTAGCATCAGTCAGCCAGCCTCTGCTGTCTCTGCTCATTTGCCAGATGAGCCCAATGTTTAAAGAAGATCGCACAGCAAGATTCTATTTTGGATTATCGGGATAATTGTTGCCATTATCAAAAGTAGGTGAAAATATGTGCATGTCTGTGTGTGTGTATACGTGCAAACATGAATGTATTTGCTGAAGGAGATTAGCTATGTAAGATCAGGTCAAACGTTTACTTGCACTGGTGTATTTTCTTACCTCTCTTAGCTCATATAGCCCCCAAGAATAATGCATATTATATATATTTTAGTTCTGTTCGCAGTTTTGAATATCATAGCACCAATTTTCATAACAGACTGCTGTATGTCGGAGGTTGAGGATAGTGAGTCTGTCCTGAGAAAACTACATCTGAAGTAGATGTCTAGTTCAAAATCATTGAGATGGAATGTGAGTTGGAAAGCCTCTGATAAATAAGGGAAGGAGAGCAGTACCTGGACAATTTGCTTCAGACTTCAGTCATTTTTTGCACAGAGGTACAGGTTCAGACAGTGGTGTGGCCAATAGTGTACAGGGCAAGAGGACCCCAGGTGAGGCAAAATAAAATGAGGAACCACAGGAAACAATCCTGTACAACGGGATTGATTTTTAATTTTGGGGTTCGGAACCTGAGGCCTGCATAATTTCTGGGTCCTGACCCCGCCCGTCACTGACGCAATGTGATTTTCAAATATAAATTAGCTAATTGAGCCAGAGGGGAGTATAGTGCCCAATCAGCAGCATTGGGACTGGAATGAAGGTAGAAAGCAACTCCAGGCGGCAACATTGAAAGCCATGACAGGATTTGCTATTGTCCTGCGGAATAGTGCAGGCAGTAGATCAGAGGTCCAACACTGTTAAGGTGCATAAAAGTAACCAAATGCTCAACAGAATGGTAGATGAAGTGCTATGTTTAAATCACTCTGTTATTCCTTCATTTGAATCATTATCCACATTAAACAATGCCAATCTGCATTGTTCCAAACAGCGAATCACTTATCTGTACTTCCCGCTCTCCACTTTGAAAATTCCCTTCTCACCCTCCCAACTAACAAGCTCTTCAATGAGCTTAACGGGTCACTTATTGGAGGCGAGTGGGTTCCCAACTCCCATCCCCTGTCCTCATGTTAAAATTTTGAGCATGTTTCAGAAGTGTTGGAATCTGGAGACACCTTCTGGGAATGCCATCTTCAATCTATGGCTGTGCCCATGCTCACCCCAAAGCACTTTGAAAATCCATCCCGATGTAATTGGTAACTTGAGGATAAGGATAAAGACTGTCAGAAGGACAGTCAAATTATGGATCATGGCACCTGGGGCAGAAGGTTGTTTGAAGGGAGGAGGAGGAGGGAAGCCTAATGTGATACACTGGGAGAACAGAAATAATCTTTTTAAATAGGATTGAGAGTTCCGCATGCTTTCTTGCCTACCTGGTTCTGGAGAGAGGTACATCTTGAACAAGTTTGAAAGGATATTGGAGAGGGAAGGGGCAAATACAGCCATTGTGGCCCAAGTTGGGAGCGACAACATAGGAAAGAATAAGCAAAAGATCCTGTTGGGAGAGTACTAGGAGCTAAATTGAAAAACAGGATCTCAAGTGTTATAATCTTTGGATTATACCCAAGCCTCGTGTAAATGGACACAGGTGAAGGAAAAAGGGGTTTTATTTCATGAGACACTGACACTGGGACAGGAACTGGGTGACCGCTTTGCAGAACACCTGCGGTCTGTCCGCAAGAATGACCCAAACCTCCCTGTCGCTTGCCATTTTAACACTCCAACCTGGCTTGCTGCATTGTTCCAGTGAAGCCCAACGCAAACTGGAGGAACAACACCTCATCTTTCGACTAGGGACTTTACAGCCTTCCGGACTGAATATTGAATTCAACAACTTTAGGTCGTGAGCTCCCTCCCCCATCCCCACCCCCTTTCTGTTTCCCCCTTCCCTTTTTTTTTTCCCAATAAATTATAAAGATTTTCCTTTTCCCACCTATTTCCATTATAAAAAAAACCCCACTAGAGCTATACCTTGAGTGCCCTACCATCCATTCTTAATTAGCACATTCGTTTAGATAATATCACCAACTTTAACTTTAACACCTATGTGTTCTATTGTACTATTGTCGTTGACATCTTTTGATGATCTGCTTCTATCACTGCTTGTTTGTCCCTACAACCACACCCTCCCCCTCCACCTCTCTGTCTCTCTATCTCTCCGCCCCCCCACACACACACCTTAAACCAGCTTATATTTCGGCTCTTTCCTGGACTCGAACTCAAGTTCTGTCGAAGGGTCATGAGGACTCGAAACATCAACTCTTTTCTTCTCCGCCGATGCTGCCAGACCTGCTGAGTTTTTCCAGGTAATTCTGTTTTTGTTTTGGATTTCCAGCATCCGCAGTTTTTTTGTTTTTATCTCTGGGACAGGAAGGAACCATTTGAAAGGGTTCCACCTGAACTAGGTTGGAACCAGGGTTCTAGCAGAAAATAGAAATAGAGTGGTTACAGGGAGTTCAGACTAACAAGATCATGGTGGTGGGTGAGGGGTGTGGGAGAGAGGGCTGAAGTTGAAAGATAGTATAAATAATAGTTCAAAAGGAAGGGGGGAAAGAACAGTCAAAAACTGTGCTTTCAATGCTGCAGGTAAAGAAAAAATAAAAGATGTAAACTAATTAAACCAGGATGGTGAACTAGGAGATGTGCAGATAAAATATTAAAGCAGAAAGATAGGTTAGGGTAGATGGCCCAAAAAAGTGTCGTTTATACAAACACACAAAGTATAAGCAACAAATTGAATGAATTACAGGTGCAAGTTCAACTTGGACATATGACATGGTAGCCCTTACTGAGACATGACTGCAAGATGGTCACTACTGGAAACAAAATATACCGGCTTATAAGGTGTACAGGAATTATAGGGAAAATTGCAGAGGAGGAAGAGTAGCCTTATTGATTAAGGATGAAATTACTTCAATGATAAGAGAGGAGATGCAAGCAGGCAGTGGAGATTTATGGGGACAATAAAAAAAAAGAAAAGGTTTTAAGACTAGTAGGTGTTGATTATAGGGCCCTGGGGGTGGGGGTGGGTGAGATCAGTGGTGGGGGGGTGGAGATCGGGGGTGGAGGCTTGTCCGGGGAGGATGGGGTTGAGAGGTCCGGGGGGGTGGGGTTTGGGGTTGGAAGGGTCCGGAAGTCCGTGGGGGGATGGATGGGTCTGGAGGCTGGAGGGTGGGGAGGACTGGACGGGGGGGGCAGGGAACCGTAGATCGCGGGGATGGAGGTCTGAGGTTAGCGAGGTTGAAATTGGTGTGAGGGTGAGGTGCGGTTCTCGGAAGTTGGAGGGGGGTAAAATTGGGGTAGTCCCGTGGAGTCGGTCCTGGTCTTTACTATAGTTACCCAGAAGTTAGAAGAGGTTTTTATTCTTCTAACTTTCTCCGGGTAACTACTGGTGTAACCCCAGCGGAACCATCCAAAGTTTTTGATTTAAATTGCATTTTCAGATGGTTCCCAGCGCAGCGCAATTATCCAGAGGAAGTTAGCACTTCCGGGCAATTGTCTGGCAAACCTTACTTGGGAACTTACCACAGGGATTCCCCAGTGCATCTTTGAGGAGCCCCCAAAATCTAACATTGGAAAGCGCGGAAGTTACAGGCCATAGTCATGATTAGTGAGCTAGATTTTGTTAATAGCATGAACATTTATCTACTAGTGACCACAATATGGTTGAGTTCAACATAACGTTTGAAAGTTTAAAAAAAAAAGACGTCTCCTAAGATTATAGATTTATGTAAGGCTGATTTCAATGGGACGAGACAGAGACTTTCTATAGTAAATGAGACAAGTCTGTTAATGGGCAAAATGACAGATAATCAGCAGGAAGTGTTCAAAAAAGCAACTAAATGTGATACAGAACCACTTTATATCCCTAAAGGGCAAGAGTTCTACTTGTCAAAAAAGATAGACATGGATAATGTGAGAGGTAAGAGACAGTCAAACTAAAATATAAAAGCATATAAAAATATGACATTTAGCACAAATCCTGGTGAATGAAAAATCCAAAGACCAGCAAAAGGGAAATTATTAACCTGGTTAGGAAACTTGCCGAGCAGGAGTCAGAGTAGGGATTATGGGCAGAGATTCTAATGGGAAGGATGTGATTAGTAGTGTCCTGCAATGATCTGTATAGGGACCTCAAGAATTCACTTTATTAATGAACTACTTAGATGCTGGTATAGAAGGTCACATATTAAAATTTGCCAATGATGTAAAGATAGGAAGCATTATAAGCAGTGTCGATGGAAGCATAACATTGTAAAGAGATATTGACAGATTAAGTGAATTGGCAAAACTGTGGCAAATGTATTTCAATGTAAGCAAATATGAGGTCATTCACTTTAAACCTATTAAAGCTAGATGACCAGAATACAAAGAAGTCATGCTTTTCCATACAAACCCCTGGTCAAACCACAGCTGGAGTATTGTGAGCTGAAGTGGACTACACACACCTTAGGAAGTATACATTGGTCTTGGAGGAAGTGCAGCACAGTTTCACCAAGGGTTAAATTACAAGGAGAGTTTACACAAACTGTGTTCCCTGGAATTTAGGAGCTTAACAGGAAATTTGATTGAAGTTTGCAAGATATTACAGGGACTAAACAGGGTAGTTGGGGAAAAATTATATTTCTGATAGTTAGGGAGTCCAGGACTAGGGGACCAAGTGAAAACTTGGACAAACCTGACCTTTCAGGATTAAAAGTAGGAAACACTTCTTCATGCAAATGGTGATTGTTATATAGTTGATCTTCAGCCAACTTTTCTTTGTGGAAACATTTGGTTTTATTTACAAGACAGCAGTAATAACTACACATGCTCATCAAACTCCATAGCTTCGAAGTACTCTCTTCTCCAGAGGTTCCCTGCACTGCTAACACATTGGATAAAACAGATCATGTGATCTTACAGCACAGGATTATTCTTAAAGCTACAGTCCAACACTTCCCAAAACTATAACTACTATATTCCTCCCCCTTTAACTAATTTGAACATTTTGTTTTACAAGGATATATATGGCATGACATTACAATATTTACAAAGGTCATAAAATTACAAGTTCAGTCTTTCAGGTGGTTTCCTGATCCATGTGGAATGTCGCAGCTCCACAACTTCAGATTCTTTTCTAGGAAATACATGCTCTGGAACCGCATTAACATCTGGTACCTCATTAGGCACATGCAGTTCAGTGTCTTCAACTCTGATAGAGACATAAGGCATATCTGCCCTTGGTTGAGCATCTTCAACAGGAACCAGTGGTTCAGTAATGGAACAGTATGTTTCTGTGGTATTCTCTTTTCCTTAAGTGATCGACTTGCTTACCAGCCCTCCACTTCCACATGCTATGATAATGGTCCGGTCACTGAACTTACTTTACCAGGTAACCACTTTGGTCCTCCACCGAAATTTCTTCCATATACTGTATCTCCAACAATAAATTGTTGCTTACGACTATGCAAATCATGAGTCGCTTTTTGGTTCCCTTGACTTTTCTCCTCCCTCCCCTCCAAATTGGGAAGTATTAAGCTTAGTCTTGTGTGAAGACAGCGCCTCATCAGTAATTCTGCAGGTGTTGGTCCAGTCATAATGTGGGGGGTTGTTCCATAGTGAAATAGAAAAAGAGCAAGTTTGGTTTCCAGCAAATCACCTGTTATCTTTTTCATTCCCACCTTAAAAGTTTGTACTGCCCTTTCCATCAGTACGTTTGATGACAGATGGTACTGTGCAGTCGTCACATGGTTGATACCATTGAGGCTGATAAATCGTTGGAACTCAGCACTCATAAATGCAGTGCCATTATCCGAGACGACTACCTCCGGCAATCCATGGATGGCAAAGCTCTGGCATAGTTTTTCAAAAGTAGCACCTGACATTGGTGACTTTACCTCATAAACCTCTAACCACTTGGAATGAACATCTATAATCAGTAGAAACATGGTTCCAAGGAAAGGACCACCACCAGGTAACTCCCATGGGTGTAATGGGGCTGTCACTGGCAACTTTTGTAGCTGTTGACATTGCACACAGCATTTTACAACATTTTCAATTTTGCCATCCATCCCCGGCCACTATAGATAACTTTGCGCTATGGCCTTCATTTGGGAGTCCCTTGGATGGGCACTGTGCAGCTCTACTAAAAGTGGTTCCCTTTCCTGTGGAGGAACTACTACCCATGCAGCCCATAATAGAATACCTTGACTGCTCATCTCTTTTCTCTGGTTGAAGAATGGTTTCAATTCATCAGAGACCGCCTTCTAGGACCAACCATGTAACACTTGGCCTCTCATTTGAGACAGGACTGGATCACAATCCATCCAATTTCTTATCTGTCTGGCACAGGGTGATGAAGAATCTAGAAAATTCATCACTAATACAATTTCCTGTAGAACTGGGACATGTTCCACATTCTCTTGCAAAGGAAGACGACTTAGGGTATCTGCAATTGCTAGATGAATCCCTAGTCTACGTACAAAGGTGTATTCATATGCCGCCAAAATTAGGGTCCATCTTTATATTCTTGCAGAGGCTATGGGATGTATAGCCTTTATCTCACTAAACAGACCATGAAGTGGTTTGTGGTCTGATACTATTGTGAAATGTCGCCCGTGCACGTATTGGTGGAACATTTTTACATCAGAAACGATCAACAGACCTTCCTTTTCGATCTGAGAATATCCTTTTTCAGCTGTGGAGGCGCCCTGGATACATAGCCAATGGACTGTCTACCATCATACATTTTATGAGATAATACCACTCCTACTCCCTAGGGAGACACATCGCAGGTTAGCACCAATTCCTTCATCTGGTCATAATGCATTAACAAATTGGAAGAGTGTAAGAACTGTTTTACTTTCATGAAGTCTTTTTGGGGTTCTTCCCAAAAGCAACGCTTTTTTTTCTTAGTAGTGACTGCAGAGGGGACAGAACTGTGGATAAATTTGGTAAAAATCACCCATAATAATTTATCATCCCTAAAAATGATTTGTGTTCAGAGGTGTTCAGAGGTGCAGACGCCTCTCTTATTACTGTAACCTTCTCTCCAACCGTGTGTAACCCTTGAGCATCCCTACCTTGTGGCCCAAGTAGATGACTTAATTTGCTTGAAAAGTGCATTTTTCCTTCTTCAGGTGCACTCCTGCTTGTAAGAATTGTTTCAGGACTTACAGACAAGTATTCCTTTTCTGTGAATCCAGTTATCAGTACATTCTCCAGGTAGACCAAAACCTAAGGTAGTCCCTGCGGTAAGCTCTCCATTGTCTTCTGAAAAATGGCACAGACTGAGGAAACACGGAAGGACAGGTGTGTATATCGGTATAACCCTATATGGGTATTTATGGTGACAAATACCCAGGAGGCATCATCCAGCTCCAATTGCTAATATGCATGACTCATGTCAAGCTTTGTCTATGATGTCCCTCCCACTAGCTTGGCACATAGGTCATCAATAGGGTGCCAGTCCAGTTTGGTTGCTCTGTTGACCATTTGTTATAGGGTGGCCGAGTTGTACTATTAGTGATAGAGTTGATCTGCAGCCACCTCTTGGGTAGAAATATTGGGCAGAATTTTCCCCCATTGGGAGGGACGTTTAGGAGCAGGTGCATGGAGGCGCATGGAGGTGCGCCTCCGGTCGGCGCCCCCAATTGGGGGCACGCCACAATTTTACATGGGCAGGCCAATTAAAAGGAAAGCATGCTACCATGGTTGCCAAAGAATCACCAGTTAGCTTATTCATGCCTGTCTTGAATGTTTGAACCACCCATTTAGCCAGTTCATTTGAGAAAGGGTAGTACAGTGCAGTTTAACATGAGTGATGCCATTGAGGCTGATAAACTGTTGAGACTCAGCACTTGTAAATGCCGTGCCTTTATCGGAGATGACTACTTCTGGTAGCCTGTGAATGGAAAAACTCTGATGTAGTTTCTCAACGGTAGTGGCCAATGTTGGTGACTTCACCTCATATATGTCCAACCATTTTGAATGGGCATTGACAACAATAGAAGCATTGTTCCTAGGAAAGGTCCAACGTAGTCAATGTGTAATTGCACCCAACGTCTACCTGGCCACTCCCATGGGTGTAATGGAGCTGTCACTGGCAACTTTTGTAGTTGCTGGCATTGCACACAGTGCTTTACTAAACTCTCTATTTCACCATCCATGCCAGGCCACCATAGATAGCGGCGTGCTATGCTCTTCATTTGGGGAATTCCTGGAATGGCACTGTGTAGTTCAATTGAAAGTGGCTCCCTTCCCTTTGGGGGAACTGTCACTCGTGCTCCCCACAATTAGATGCCATCTTGGCTGGTTATTCCATGTCTTCTGTTAAAGTATGATTTCATTTTGTCAGATACGTGCTCTTGAGACCAGACATGTAGCACTTGTCCTCATACCCGAGAAAGGACTGGGTCCCCACTTGTCCAGTCTCTGATCTGTCGAGCACATACCAACCAGGAATCTAAGAAATTTAACAGTAAAACAAGTTCCTGTGGAACTGGGAAGTGCTCATCATTTTCTTGTAAAGGCAAATGACTAAGGGCATTGGCATTTGCAATCTGATTGCCAGGCCTGTGTACAAAAGTGGATTCATCTGCTGCCAGAATGAAAACCCTATTAGTATTCCTGTATCTTCTTTCTATGTGTAGCCTTCTCTCTAGAGCAGACTTTAATCTCAGTCTTCTTTTTGTCTTCACTATTGGCCAAACTTCTCTCAGATGCAAGGTCAACTTCTCTGAGCTCAGTGGCTGAGTTTCCCAAAATTTCATTATTTGTCTGCTTCCTGGAAAATTCTGTGACTTTTGCTTCCAAAGCCTCTTTGGCTCCATTTAGCTGCTCTTACATCTCTTTTTTGTATTTGTTTGCTGCCTCCTGGAAAATTGAGCATTGTTGTGTCTTCTCTGCCAACTCATTCTTCAGTTTGTTCAGAGAGGTGCTGAATTCTTTCTGTTTCTTTTCATGCTTTTCCAGAGGTACAAACTTTGACCTGAGAGAATCTTGTAGTGTATGAAGGTCTTTCAACAGGTCTCCTTTTTTCCCTTCGAAGGTTGCTCACTTTGTCTTAAACTCCGTCATCAAGCAGGGTCTCTTCACGTTCCTTCTGCAGTTCTTCCAGATTTTGGCTTAAGACAGCCTGCATATCTTGAGGCTGTTGTGTTCTTACACACTCCTTTTTCAAAACAGGAACCCTTCTGACATCCTTTAGGAATCTTGGTGACCAAGCAATATTGATTAGCCAATTTTACCCTAGAAGGCTTGGTCCTCTGCCTCTCAATACTAATATTGGTAGCTTTGCCAATTGGTTTCCATAATGGAGTTATTTTGCTTATGCCTTTTACTTGAATGTCTTCACCCGCATATATTTTTGAGTTTGGCAGCTGTTTATTCTAAACATTCACTATTATTCAAATATCTGAAGGTATGTTTCCCAATTACTGTAGTGAAAGTTCTCGTGTCCACTTCCATTTTAACTGATTTTCCATTTACTTTCACTGTAACAAATTCTGTTCTGTCTTTCCAACTTTCAGATTAAACAATAAGTAAATGTCTGAATTTGTTGTTTCAGCCTCTTTTACATGGTAGATTTCATTGGGCTTCTTCTTTTGTTTACAAGCCTGCTTGAATCTTTCCTTGCATTGCCTCATCATATGTCCATTTGTATGACAATAGTAGCATTTGATTTTTTTTAAACTGCCAATTGCTAAAAGACTGATTGTTTCCACCTCTATTAAAATTATTCTTTGATTTTGCTGCTAGGTTTATTTTTCTTTATCCTTTGGCTAATGGGGGCTGTTTCCCACTTCTCGGTGGAGTCTCGCTTTCTCGCTCCTCTTTCAGTTGAGGTTTGCCGCCCGATGTGGAGTTCGGCGTTATTTTACGCACCCTGTATTGCTTTTGAATTTCTTACTATGCTTTCCATGGCTAGTTCTATCTCTAGCACCTTCTTAAAATCCAGATTCACTTCAGACAATAATCTTTTCTGAGTAGTGTCCTCTGTCACACCACACAGTAAAAGATCTCTGAGCATGTCATTCAGAGTCATACAAAACTCACAATGTTCCGTTACCTGCTTCAAATTTTCCAAGTGGCATGCAGTTGTCTCACCTGGGGCTTTATTTCATATATCAAATCTGAGCCTTTGCATCGTGACTGAGGACTTTGATTGAAAGTGACCCTTCACGAGGCCCAACAATTCATTGAATTCTTTGAATCTGGGGCACTGAGTACGGTCAAACTTTGAATCAAACTGTAGCTTTTGCTCCTACAAGTACTCGAGGATCGCTGGCCTCTTCTCTCCTCCCATAATCTTGATTGCTTGAAAAAAATAACATGAGGTGTTTTATGTATTGAGACCAATCGTCTGTGGAAGGGTCAAAAGGATCAATCCTCCCAAATTGTGGCATTTTGAGAGAGGATAACTTCTTCAATCCTAACAGAGTTTGTTACTTATAATCACTGGTCAAGTTACAGCGCCAATTTCTTTCTAACTTGATTTCTTTTGTTCAATCCTGTTTTATCCTCATCTCCAGTTTATTGTAGGGTGGCCAAGTTGTGCTATTAATGATAGAGTTGATCTGCAGACATTTCTTGTGTGGAAACATTGGCCAGGATTTTTCAGTCAGCATGCAGGGGTGGACCCGACACGTGGCATATAAAATGATGCGCGATGACGTCGGGCGTGCGTCCCGACATCATTATGCTGTCTCATGATGTTTCATTCGGCGGGAGCGTGCCGGAGTCGGCTGCGCACCTGCCAATATTTAATGCCATTAAGGCTATCAAGGAAGTAATTAAGTTCAACTTTACGCTACCTATCCAATCTTATGGTCAAGCAATCTATGTTTTTTAGGAAACCTCATCCACGAGTGGGATAAGGTTTCCTAAAGCTTTTACAACTTAAATAAAAAGTTTCTATGAAAAATAAAAACATGTCCTACCTCATGTGATACAGTCACATGAGGGGGCACGTCTCATTAAATTTTCATTGATTTTATTTATCTTTTTAACAAGCGTTTCAATGTCCCTGAGGCAGCTCCATGCCTCAGGGAGATTGAAGCGCTCTTTCGCATGCATGCGCGTGAAAGACCGCTGGACCTGACTCTCCCTCCTCCCCCCGCCCACACAGGTAGCGCTCAGTGCTACCACTCATGTATTACTCTGGGCGGGCCTTAATTGTACTGCCTGTGTAAAATGATGGTGTTGAGCTGACCACAGGCGGTAGTCGGCTCCGTGACCACCCCTGCCCGCTCCTACTGAGCCCGCCCGATGCGGGAAATATTCAGGCCATTAAGTTTGTTTACAATATACTCAGCAGCAACTACATGTGTGCTTTCAACTCTGACTCTATCTCTACACTGACTGCTGAGGTAGCCCACGCTACTCTACTATTAGTTACTACAAATCATGTGATCTTGCCTAACAAGTATTATTCTTAAAGATAAATTTAGTTTACACACTAAATAAAACTATAACTACTACAATGTTAGTTTATAGTCCCCACAGATCCAGACAGTCTGGCCTGGTTTAACGGCACGGCCTGTGGGTGCTGCCCACTCTGAGAACTGAACTGCTTTTATGACACTCAACCTCTCTAGCTAGTTTAACTCAGTGTTAACTTTCTCTCTCAGGGGTTTGGCACTGGTCTTGCTTTCAAGAAGTGAGGTTTGCTTCTGGATCCACATGAATCATGGCCTGTAGGCCTTGGATTGCCAAGGCCTTGAAGATGCTGTCATATATTTTAGCAGCTCTGGTAGTCCACCTGCTCTCAACTGGAAGATTTCAGACCAGTTTAATTTAATCTGCTTTAACCAATCTCACCCTAGAAGGCTTGGCCCTCCATCTTCTCCCACTATTGCTGGCAGCTTGGCCGCTTGGTTTCTATAATGAACAATTGCTACGGTGATACCTTTTACTTCAGTTTCTTCACCTGCGCATGTTTTCGACTTGGCAGATGCTTGTTCCAAATTTAATTGTCGGTCACCTTTACCTAGGTATCTGAAAGCGTGTTCTCCTATTACAGAGGCGGAAGCTCCCCTGTCCACTTCCATTTTTAATGGTTTACCATTCACTTGCACTGTAATAAATATTGGCTCTGTCTTCCCAACTTTCATGTTGAGTAATGAATAAATGTCTGAATTTGTTGTTTCTGGCTTTTCTACACTACAGGGGAGAATTTTCTCCCCGTCGGACAGGCTGGGCAGGAGTGGGAGCGGGTGGACACGCAGCTGACTGCCGCCAGCAATCGGCTGTGCGCCACCATTTCACGTTTGCGGGCCATTTAAGGCCCACCCAGTGTGACGTGCAACCAGAAGTGCTCAGTACTCCCTGTGCGGGCAGGGGGAGGAGGGAGAGCTGCCTCAGAGAGATTACTTTGGTTATGAAAAATTGAAATAAAGAAAAAAAAATTCAGACATGTCCCCCCCCTTGTGACAGTACCACATGAGCTGGGACGTCAATGAACTTTAATAAAAAAATTTATTAAACTTATAAACCCTTCATGATACCTCATTCTGCCCGTGGATGAGGTTCCATGAAAAATATGAAGGCCGTCTCGGTTCTTCGCCTCTCCGGCAACCTTAAGGTTGGATTGGCAGCCCCGTTAATGACTTCAATGAGGGGATTAATGGCCTTAATAGGCCTTTGACAGTTTGGCGGGTGCACAGTCAACTCCAGTTCTCGCCCACCGAACTGAAGATTGGAATGACACGTGGTGACGTTGGGACGCACGCCCGATGTCACCGCGCATCATTTTACACGTCGGCAAGTGGGGCCTGCCCCCACTCGCTGAACAGAAGATTCAGGCCATGGACTTAATTGGATTTGGTTTGTTGTTTGGAAGCCTGTTTAAATCACGCTTTACGCTGTCACATTATGTGTCCACTTCTGTGACAAAAATAGCATTCTACATTTTTACATTGCCAATCGTCAGAAGAATGAGTGTTTCCATGTTGCTGAAAGTTATTTTTTGGTTTAGTTGCTAAGCTGTTTCCTCTCAATTTTCGGTTAACGGGGGCTGTTTCCCGCTTTGCGGCAAAGTCTCGGCCTTTCATGCCATATTCAGCTGACTGTTCCTCCCCGATTTGGAGAACGGCACAATTTTGCGCCACTTGAATCACTTGTGAATCCCTTACAGTGCTTTCCATCTCAAGCGCTACTTCTAACACTTTCTTAAAATCAAGATTCACTTCAGCCAACAACCTTTGTTGAATAGCATCCTCCTGCACATCACATGCCAAACAATCTCTAAGCATGTTATTCAGGGTTTCAGCAAAATCATAATATTCCGTTGCTTTAATTTCACCATGTAGGTAGAAATTGTTCCTCCCAGGACTCTACTTCATGAATTGAGCATTGTGACTGAAGGCTTGTGTTGAAAATGTTCCTTAACGAGGTCTACTAATTCACTAAAAGTCTTCTAATCTGGGGCACTGTGGACCATCAAGCTTCAAATCAAACTGTAGGTTTTGCTCCCATAAGTACTCAGGAGGATCACTCTTCTCTTTTCCTCCCCCGTGATCTTGTTCACTTGAAAGAAGAAATAACAAGATGTTCGAAATACTGAGACCAATCATCTGTGGCTGGCTCAAAGGGATTGACTCTGCCAAACTGTGGCATTTTGGATGAGTATGCCTTCTGTTATTTTTAATGAACTTAGAGTTGTAAGGATTCTGATCCCATACTCATTGCTAGTTTGTTATAGAGTTGATCTTCAGACAACTTTCCTTCATAGAAACATTTGGTTTTATTTATAAGACAGCAGTAGCAACTACATACGTTCATCAAACTCCATAACTAAGGAGTATTCTCCTCTGTAGAGGTTCCCCGCGCTGTTGCCTTGCACAGATCATGTGATCTTGCAGCACAGAATTCTTCTTAAAGCTACAGTGCAACAATTTCCAAAACTATAATTACTACAGTCATAGACATTGAAACTATCTTCCACAAACAATAACTGATGCAAGATCAATTGTTAATTTTAAAACTGAGATTTATGCAAGGGATATGGGACAATGGCAGGTACGTGGTTACAAATCAGCCATGACCTCAATGAATGGAGGCTCACGCTTGATGGGCTAAATAGTTTACCCCTGGTCCCAGGTTTTTATGTCCCTATAATTAACATGAGGCCTCTGAATCGGGAAATAATAGTAAATCATTTATTTTTATCTTTGTTAAATTATTTAGTTACTTTAAAATATCTTTAGCCCCTATTTTGATTCTTTCTTTGGTTTTATTTTATTCTAAACTTTGGATTGGCAATATGGGTCAGGATTTTGCCCTCATCGGGCGTGCTCGGCGGGTCAAGCGGGCCAATTAAGGCCCACCCAATGTGAAACGCATGCTGCAACGCTCAGTGCTGCCTGTGTGGGGGAAGGGGAGGAGGGCGATCAGTGAACTTCATGCATGCGCGCAGGTGTTTGCACGAGAAGTTCCTTGGGGCACAGAGCTGCCTCAGGGAACTGAAGATTTTAAAACTTAAAAATAAAGAATTTTAAAATGTTAAAGAAGCATGTCCCCTCATGTGACTCTGTCAGATATGGGGACATGTTATGAATGAAATTTAAACATTTTTATTTGATTTTTATTTGCTGTTGGAAACCTTATCCCACCCGTGGATGAGGTTTCCTGAAAAAACCAAAAGCTGCTTGGTCCTATTGCCTGCTCTCCAACTGTAAGGTTGGATAAACAGTGAAAAATTGAACTTAATTATTACTTTAATACCCTTAGTAGGCCTTTTAATTATTGGCAGCGCACTGCTGACTCCCGCATGCGCCCACCGAACGAAATATCGCACGAGTGCACAATGAGGTCAGGATGCTAGCCCGTCATCACACATCATTTTATGTTTGTTCGGATCAGGCGTGTACCCGCCCAACGAGCGAAAGATTCTGGCCATAAGGTTGGAATTTTATTCTCGTTGGGAAGAATGATAAAGTGTGGATATTTGTGGCAACATTTGTTTATATACCTTGAGCAGGTGCAGTAATTTGAGAAAGGCAAAATGTGATGATGTCACTAGATGCACCGATACATAACTTGTAATGATAAGGTTTCCTTCCATTCATTAAGGAACTGGTCAAGCAGGTCAGCAATGCTTCAGAACTCTCAAAGGCAGTAACTGACATTTCCAATCTCTGATTGCCTTCTATCATTTGTTGAGAGACTTCTATTATTAATTGAGAAGCCAACTGGATGAGAGCTCGTACTATGAAAATAAACAGAATCTCATAATAAAATTACAACGAGCATAATTAAGGAGCCTAGAAATTGGATCAAAGTACCACCTTTTTAATGTAGGCATAAAATGAACAATGACAGATCCAACTGGAAGGCATTGCATTGACACCAACTATTAGGGTTAGGGCTGCTTAGGAGGTGTCCAGGACCCATGTCTGAAATTGATGTCAAGTGCAATGTATATCCAAATAGGGGAACATAATGCTTGTGCCAGGGCCTTGTGCCAAGATGACCTGTGAATGGCAACACACGCTGTCCATGTTACAGTCAGTTTCTACAGAAACATGGACTGCTGGTGGCAGCCACCATAAATCTAAGTTTCATTTTCTTTGCTTATCTTGTTCAAGAGCCTGGGGGAGCATCGCTCGCTTCTTTATTGGCTTCTCCTCCCCACAGCTGCCAGACTCTCCTGAGCACTTAGTGTCTGAACCAACTGATCATACTGGTCCCATGCGACAGACCAGCTGCCTCTGGGGCCATAAAACAGCATTCAGACTGTGCCAGCACGATCCCAAAGAGGCTGGGGGATCAGTTCTGTCCTTATTCAATTTCTAGGCCAAGGTGAACCAGATTTCTACAGCATGTTTTTGAAAGCAAAAAAAGTTCAATTAAATAATACTTTAATTTTAAAAAAGCCAAACAACTGACACCTTTTGTTAGATTGTGAATGAGAAAAAAATACTCTTTCATAACCATTTGAGATTGAATGAAAACTGCCAATTTTGAATCAGCCTGCATTGATTCGCGGTCTAGGGGTGAACTACACAAATTTATAATGGCAATAACAACAACAGATTTCATTTATAAAGCACCTACGGTGTAGGACACATCCCAAGGTGTGTCACAAAAGTGGTGCCAGACAAAAAATGGACTCTGAGCCAAAAAATGAGGATATTAGATGGGCTACCCAAAAATTAGTTGAAAAGGCAAATTTTATGAATGGTCTTCAAGGGAGAGAGGGAGGCGCAGAAGTGGATAGTTTTAGGAAGAGGATTTCAAAATTTAGGGCCAAAAGGCTGAAAGCACAGTTAATGATTATTAATGAAGGGGAGATGCACAAGAAGCTAGATGCAGAGGAATAGAATTATAGTGGGAGTTTAGGGCTGATGGAATTCAGACATAAGGATGGGCAAGGCCAAGAAGGGATGCTAACAGGGCAATGGGAATTTTAAACTTAAGTCACTGGGGACACTGAGTAGTCAACACAGGCAGGAGAATTGGGGGGTGGGGGGGCGGTGTGGGCTTGATGCAGGATAGGATTAAGCAGCAGAGTTTTAGATAGGCTGAAGTTTATAAACCATGGAAGATGGGAGGCCCACCAGGAGGTCATTAGAATAGTTGAATTTGGAGATGACATCAGAATGGATGGGAATTTCAGCAGTAGATGAGCTGAGGCAGGGGCAAGCAATGGTACTGAGATTGAACTAGGCTGTCTTTGTGATGGAAAGGATGTGTTGTTGGAATTTCAGCTTGAGATCAAAGTTGTTCAATTTAGGAACTGATTCATGAAGACCTATATTATTCAACAATCCTTTTGCTTAGTGCAAATTATTGTTAATGTTCATGTAATGTTCAGTAAGTAGCTCGCGAGAAGACAGGTGACTACCCTGGAGTAAGACGGCGACTGAGTGAGTAGCGAATTAGGCTCACATGGTAAGTCCTTTTCAGGTTTAATTATAGATTAATAAACAAGAACTGACATAAATGAGGGTACCTGCCAATCTGCCAATCAGCTGAAAGCAGTTGGTTCAAGTGGTATTAACTACTTTAGCAGGAAAATAAACTAGCTAGTGACTCATCAGAAGGTCTATAAAAGAGACAGGCTTTTCAAACTGCACTGTCAGTAAGGGTCACATGAAGAGACAGGAGACAGGAGACTATGCCGGAGCAAGAAGCGAATTAGGCTCACTTGGGAATTCGGTGCACGGAGGAGGAGGAAAGAGGTGTGGCGCACGCAGGAAAGTAAGTCAGGAACAGAAGCAGCTGAGCAGAAACGGACCTGGGTGTAAACCTCAACTTTGGAGCTGAGTTTGAAAAAAAAATTGAACAGTGACATCACAGGAAAACTAAGTTCATTGGGTGGTAAGAAACTGCTGTTAGTAAGTGTCTTTAAATAGCTCTAAATTAGAAAAGCGTACTGGTTTTAAAGAAGTAGCTACTTGAATTTGAGTAAGAAACTCTAGGACTAAGAGGAAGTCAGGGCCAGTACCATTAAGTAATATAAGGAAACCAAAGTAAAATAAAGTTAAGACATGGCAAGGCAGCTTGGTCTTATGGAATGTGTGTCCTGTAATATATGGGATGTCATGGACACCACAGGTAACCTAGACAACCACATGTGCAGGAAGTGCTGCCAGCTGCAGAAAATTAAGCTCCAGGTTCGGAGCTTGAGTGGAGGCTGGTGTAACTCTGGCACATCCGTGAGACTGAGATCTACATGGATAGCACATTCAGAGAGATGGTTACACTGCAGGTTAGGAGCATGGAGGCAGAAAGGGAATGGATGACTGCCAGGCAGCCCAAGAGAACCAGGCAGGTAGTCCTATTTGCTGATCAGTTTTCCATTTTGGTTACTGGTCAGGGTGTTGGTTCCTCAGAGCGGTGCAGTCAGAGCCAAGTTTGTGGCACCACAGGTGGCTTAACTGTCCAGGAGAGGAGGAAAAAGAAAGGGAGAGCAATAATGATAGGGAATTCATTAGTTAGGGGAACATACGGGCATTTCTGCTTCCCTGATGCCAGAGTCATGGATGTTACCAAACGGCTGAAGGACATTCTTCTGGGGGAGGGTGATGAGCCAGAAGTCATGATTCACATTGGTAACAATAACTTAGGAAGGGGAATATGGACCTACAGATAGAATTTAGGAAGTTAGGTAGAAAATTATCAAGCTAAAACCTCAAAAATAGTAATCTCCAGATTGTTCCCAGTGCCATGTACAAGTGAGTACAGAAGTAGAAGGATAAAGAAGATGAATGCGTGGCTGGAAAGATGGTGCAAGAGGGAGGGCTTTCAATTTCTGGGACACCGGGAATGGCTCTAGGGGAGATGGCACCTGTACAAGCCGGATGGGTTGCACTTGAACAGAGTTGGGACTGAGTTCCTTGTGGGGTGTTTTGCTAGTGCTTTAACCTAACACAGCAGGGGTGTGGGAACCAAAAGAGAATATTAGAGAGTAATACCAAGGTGCATAAAATACTGGGAGAGACAGATAGCATGAGAATAGTAAGTTAATAGGTGGAGTCAGAGTAAGGGAGAAAGTCATGAAGTCTAAGTCAGGGTTCCTGTGCATGTATGTGAATGCACAGAGTATAGTAAATAAGATTGATGAGTTAAAGGTACAGATTGCCATGCAAAATTATGATGTTGTGGCAATAACAGAGACCTGGCTCAAGGAAGGGCAGGACTGGATGTTAAATATTCCTGGTGTCCAGGAAAAATAGAACAGGAAGAAAAGGAGGATGTATTGGTTAAGGAGAGCAATACAGTGCTGGAGAAAGAGGATGCCCCAGAGCGTTCAAGGAGAGAATCAATTTGGCTATAGCTAAGGAATGAATGGGTTCAATTATATTGCTTGGCGTAGTCTATAGGCCAACAACCCGTGGGAAGGATATAGAGGAACAAATCCACAGGGAAATTAGAAGGTGCAAACATTATCCAGTAACTATAATGGTGGTGGGGGGAGGGGGGGAGGAGTCGGGGGGCGGGGAGGGGCTTTAATTACCAGAATATATACTGGGATAACAGTAGTATAAAGGACAGAGAGGTGCAAGAATACCTCAAGTGCATTTAGGAGAATTTTCTACAGCAGTTTGTGTCCAGTCCAACAAGCAAGGAGGCACTGCTAGACCTGGTTCTTCGAAATGAGGTGGGCCAAGCAGATCAAGTATTATTGGGGGAATATTTAGGAGACAGTGATCATTGTATCATATGGTTTAGGATGACAGTTGAAAAGGACATTGGGCAATCCAGAGTAAGAATAGCTAACTGGGGGAGAGCCAACTTCAATGGGGCAAGAATGGGCTGGGATGATTAGACTGAAACAAAAGGTTGGCAGACAAACTGTAGCTGAACAATGGAGAAGAAAGAAGAAATGTTTTGGGCACAGTCAAGATATATTTCCTGAAAAGGGGAAGGTAGGGCAAACAAATCCAGAGCTCCTTGGATGAAAAAGGAGATAGGAATTAAGATAAAGAATAAAAGGTGTGCTAGTGACAGGTGTCAGGCAGGAAATACAATTCAAAACCAAGCTGGATACAGAAGGCTCAAAGGAGAGCTGAAGAAGCAAATAAGAGAAGCAAAGAAGGATTATGAGAAAAGACTGGCAGCTGTTATGACACAGTAGTTGGTAAAGGCTGAGTTGTTTAAATCCCAGTGGGAAACTTGAAAAACTGTCATAACCTATATTTTCAATTGGTATGTTTGTGATGCAGCTCTGAATTCAGGAATAACACCAACAAGACTCAAGAAGTTTTTACATAAAACTAAATCAAACATTTATTAATTTAACAACAGACTTATGTCTAGAAATTACTACCATAATAACTTTTAAACAAATCCCCAAAATAAACACTCCCAGGTGAATCTTCATGGAGGCAACAATAACTCATAGATTTTAAACAGACACTAAGCACATTTGACCTTACAAATTCAGAATGAGATCCCTTGCAATTTGGTTCCTTTGCAGACAATTGTAGGCTTACAGGCTGGTTAGATCTTAAATACCTCTGAACTATACACAAAAACTCCTTTCTGCTTATATCTAGCTTCCCCTTTGAATGTAATTTTTCTGTTGTATTACTATGTTTTTTTAATTTTACCTCTCCTAACAATAATCCTTTCATTCCACCGCTTTTATTAGTAAGCTGAAAAAAATAAACACATTGCTTGGTGTCCTCTAGTTAGGTGCAAGATTTCACCCATTCTTTTGAATGGTTTATTCAACAAATGAAAATGTACTCTTTACCTTCTACTCTTATTTACTGTTTACCCAATTAACATTTCAAAATTAATATACACCAAAGCACCCAGACTAGCTGGCTTTAGTCCAATTAAGCCACAAACAGACACACACATAGCCACACACATAGGCACAGACCCTACTACAAGTCCATTTTAAAAATAATTTCCAATAATATTATAGACATTAATCTCTTCATGACACAGCCAACATAAAGGGGAATCCCAAAGCCTTCTATAGGCATGTAAATAGTAAAAAGGTGGTAAAAGGTGGAGTAAAATCAATTAGGGACCAAAAAGGGGATTTAAACATGGAGATGGGGGCATGGCTGAAGTGTTAAATGAATACTTTGCATTTGTCTACCTAGGAAACAGGTGATACCTAGGTCATGGTGACAGAGGAAGAAACGCTGTCACCAGAAGGGTTCAAAATTGATGAGGAGGTATTGGATAAACTGTCGGTACTTAAAGTTGACAAGGCAGCAGGACCAGATGAGATGCAACCAAGGATATTGAAGGAAGTGAGAGTGGAAATTGCAGGGGTACTGGCCATAATCTTTCAGTCTTCTCTAGACTCAGGGGAGGTGCCAGAGGTTTGGAGAATTGCAAATATCATGTCCTTGTTCAAAACAGGCTATGAAGCCAAGCAATTACAGACCAGTCAGTTTAACTTCAGTGGTGGGGAAACTGCTAGAAAAAAATATTTGGGATTGAATTAATAGTCACATGCAAAAATATGGGTAGATTAGGAAGAGCCAGCATGGATTTCTTAAGGGAAAATTGTATTAAAAAAACTCCAAGTTAGTTAAAGAAATAGAGAGGGCTGATGAGGGTAATGTTGATGTGGTGTGCATGGACTTCTAAAAGACATTTGATACAGTGCCACACAACAAACCTGTGAGAAAAGTTATAGCTCATGGAATGAAAGGGACAGTAGCAATATGGATACAAAATTGGCTAAGTAATAGGAAACAATGAGTAATGGTTAATGGATATTTTTTTCAGGCTGGAGGAAGGTTTGTAATGGAGTTCCCAAGGGTTGGCACCGTAGCTTTTCCTGATATATATTAATGATCTTGGTGTTCAGAGGACAATTTCAAAGTTTGTGGATGAATCAAAGCTTGGAAGCATTGTAAACTATGAGGAGGACAGTGTAGAGCTTCAAAAAGACATAGAAAAGTTGGTGGAGTGGACAGATAGGTGGCAGATGTAGTTCAATGCAGAGAAATGTGAGATGATTCATTTTGGTAGGAAGAATATGGACACAATATGAAATAAGGAGTATTACTCTAAAGGATGTGCAGGAGCAGAGAGACCTGGGTGTATATGTGCATAAGTCATTAAAGGTGGCAGGACAGGTGGAGAGAGCAGTTAATAAAGCATACAGTACCTGGGCTTTATTAATAGGGGCATAGAGTACAAGAGCAGGGAGACTATGCTGAACTTGTATAGGACACTAGTTAGAACCTCAGTTGGAGTATTGTGTATAGTTCTGGGCACCACATTATAGGAAGGATGTGAACACATTGGAGAGAGTGCATAAAAGGTTTACAAGAATGGTTCCAAGGATGAGAAACTTCAGCTATGAGGATAGATTGGAGAGGTTGGGACCTTTCTCCTTGGAGAGAAGAAGGCTGAGAGGAGATTTGATAGAGATGTTCAAAATCATGAGGGGGCTGGACAAAGTATGTAGCGAGAAACTGTTCCCACTTGTAAAAGGATCGAGAAAGAAAGGGCACAGATTTAAAGTGATTTGCAAAAGAAGCAAATGTGATGTGAGAAAATCTTTTTCACACAACGAGTTGTTCAGGTCTAGAATGCACTGCCTGGAAGTGTGATGGAGGCAGGTTCAATCGAGGCATTCAAGAGGGCAATAGATGATTACTTTAATAGAAACAATGTGCAGGGTTATAGGGAAAAGGCAGGAAATTGGCACTGAGTCAAAATGCTCGTCTGAAAGCCGGTGCAGACACGATGGGCTGAATGTCCTCCTTTTTCACTGTAACAATTGTGTTATTTTGTTCCTTGATTATAGTTTTGTCCGCTTCCTATACCCTTTGTTATTTTGCGATTTAGGTGAATATAGTATGTATTCTCCTAGATCCATACTTGAATCTTGAGGTATAACATGTTTAAAAATAGTACAATAAAGATTTATGATGCAAGTATGAGTTTTAAAAAAAGATTAAAACTGAATCGATTGACCAAAAACTGACAGTTCTGTTTCTGAAAATACTGAGCACGATTTCTAAAGGCTCCTAACAAATCAATTTCTCTTACAAAAAAAATGCCTTGGGGGTATTATTATTTTTAGCATTTGACATGGTTTAGTCAATGAAGAACTGCAAAACTTAAGTGTAACAATGGGTCATCACATGTCATTCCAGTACAAAGATTCCATTTTATTAATTTGCTCCTATTGTGACTTTCATTGCACCTGATACCCAGCATGCAAATCCCAATGCTTTGAAACAGTTGGTGGAATTTTTCTGACCCATAGAAAATCATGACTAATCTCATGGTTGTGCTGTGGGAAAGCAGCTAACATTGATTGCCACTGAGCAGATTCAGTGGAATGTAAAACCACACAGTCCATTTTTTGGGCACGGTAGGAACATCTCCCCCAACTCACTTAACCAAAGTCTATGGTTCACTGAATAGGTTAATTTGGACAAAGTAAATCACAGGCATGAATTATTGTTTAGCTTTCTCACACAGCTGATTATTTGTTAAATCAGTTTAAATTCACAGGAATAAGACAAATGATGTAATCTACTCTATAGTGCGAACCTGATCTTGTCTGCAGAGGATAAATCATGCTACAAATTGTGGCTAAAGAGAGACAATTCTGACAGAAAACAACAGATTAAAATATATAGATTTGATAATTATTATTGGTGTGGAACATTAAAACTGCTTAATAAAGTTAAATCCCAAAGTGTATGACATATGACTAAATTTTCTCAGTTACTCACTTAGCAAGGCTACAGCACAGTGTATGATACATTTTGTAACTCCACATTGTTATTGGTTAATGAGACTGAGGGGACTAAATTGCGCTGCCCCGGAAATCAGATGCAAGGATTCTGATGCTTGATTACTCTATTCCCATTGAAAGTGATGCAGGCAACAAGCAAACTTTGTGTTGCTTGCAGTGATAATAATTGTGGTGTGCAGCCCAGCATTGTATGCACTGCTGAATAGCTGCACACCTCGAGAGGGGGCTCGAGTTCTTGCGAAGCTAGTACTATTTAAAGCTAGCCTGCATAAGTTAAAGCCAGACTGCACCTCTTAAAGGGGAGGTGCATTCCAGCTGTGGTTGAGACTGAAACTGGCTGCAGTAGAATGGAAGACCCGGAAGAAGCATGGCCACTGCCGATGTTAATTGCTGCACAAGCCAAATCCCATAGGGAAACTTAGCTTACAGGAGAGACCCTTTTTTTGTATTCTGAAAATGAGAAGATGACATACTGATCTCAGCTGCAAGAAGTCCAGTAACATGTTTAGGATTTAAAACATTAAAAGTAAAGGTTTTATTAACAATAAAAAAAGAAACTTATGTACACAAGATTAAAGTTAGTCTTATGAAACATTCCCCCAAAAGACTCCTTACTTGGTCAGACCCACAAGTAAACACCTTCCAGGCGACACACATGAGCTACTCTAAAAAATTTCATTCTGGTATCCAGATGGTATCATTACTTGGTGCACCATTGCATAAATACTTTTCATTTGCCGGAACATGAGGCAGTCACCATTTCCTCATTAACACATTGTTCTTAATGTAATAACATTCTGGAATGTATTCTGCTTCTGTTTCAGAATAAGTTGTCCAGTATAATTGATTCAAGTCTGGATCCTCCTGTTATAACTGCATTAACTTCTATAAGCTAAACACTGCAGCCTCTCCCTGTCTAATCATCTCCTGAGTAACATTTTCAAAGATTGGTCCTACCAACTGAATTCCAGCATCCTCCCCGTGTCTTTTAGATTCTCCCCTTTCCTGTTTAAACTTGTGAATTTGTGTCCTCATCACCACACAATCTGAAAATAACCAGAATGCTCTTTCTGTAAAACCACTGTTGATTGTGTCTCAATAGGCTGCTTACTACAGTAGGGATAGACAATACATGTAATCCAGTTATATCATTCACCAGAATAAACTGAACCCCTTCAATGGGCAATTTCTCTACTACCCAACAACCACCTCTCCTGTTTTCAAATCACTCTTTAAATTTGCCTTACACAATGAAATACGTTTGAATTTTCCATGCATTCCCCGAAATAATACTTTTTCTTGCAATAAGTCTCCTGGACAACAGATGGCATTATCCCATAACATTAAGGACTGGCTAGCCCCCATGTTCCTTTAAAATTTTGAAATCCTTTCCTGCTCTTCCCTGTACCCATGGATACACTCTTCTTTTGCATATAAAATTCTTAAACATCTGTGTAACTTGCCCTTCAGAACTCCCTTGGGTAGGTTGTGATCACGTTCCAACTTCTCTAGCTACCACATTCTTCCTGCTCCACCTGTACAAAAAAACTGTTTTGCCTGATTTCACAGCTCAAAGTACCCTTACTTCCGGAACTCTTCTGACCTCTTACCACTGCAATTGGTCTCTGGTTTAACCCCAATAATTTAATCTTGTATGTCCAGCCTTATTTCAATAGCAACATTTCAGTTTCCTTCCTTCAATTCTATTTTCCACCTTTCCATCTCTAATAGACTGGCATCCTTCAGCTTGATCCTTATGATTAAAATTGTTACCATCATTAGGTTTTCTAAATCTCCAATTTCCTTGCTGATTTCTATATGACCTTTCTCCTACACTCGACTGTTTGTGTGAAATATCATACATATCGGCTAAAACAGAAGCTTTCCTGATCTTTTTGCTTTGTCTTTCATCTAAATATGTCTTGACGTTTACTGGAATGCTATTTCTAAATTCTTCCATAATCATAACCTCTCTTACATTTTCAAAAGTCCTGTCTAATTTTAACACCCCGGACCATTGATCCCAGATAATTTATTTTTCTGTTGCAAACTCTACAAAAGACTGATGAGGTTTCTCCCTTAAAGTCCTAAACTTCAATTGATAAGCTTCAGGGACAAGCTCATAAGCATTTAGTATTGATTTCTTTACTATCTCGTAATCTGCAGACTGTTCCTCTGATAAGCTTGCATGCATATTCATTGCTGTACCTGACAAAACACTCTAACATGATAGACCAAGCATCTCTTGGCCAATTCAATTTTATAGCTATCTTTTCAAATGAGGTGAAATATCTTTCAACTCTATCCTCTGTAAATTTAGGCACTAACCAAAGATTTTTAGTCAAATCAAATTCATCAAAGGAATCAAATTCACTGTCTGAATCACAATCTCTCCTTTCTGCCTTTATTCTAAGTTTCACTTTAGACAATTCATACTGTCTGGCTTCTTTCTTTCTCTGAAGCTCTCTATATCTTTCTCTTTCTATTTCCTCAATTGCAAAATTCTCTCACTGAAGTTCAAGTTCAAGCTTTCGCGTTTCTATCTCTTGGAATCTTTTCTTTTCCTGCTCCTCTCTTTCCCATTGAAGCTTTTTTACTTATATTTCTTTTAATCCGTCCTTTTCTTCTTCCTTCTCTTATCTGTCTAACTCAAGTTTTTTTTTTTCATTTATCTTTCTTCTTCTCTTTCTTCCAATTCAATTATTTTCAGTTCCATTTCTTGTTCAAGCTTCCTCATTTGCAACTAAAGCCTCATTACCTTCAGCTATGACAGGTGTCCCTTGCTTCAACTTTAATTGCTGGGTAAGTACTTTAACCATATCACCCTTACGAAATTCCCCTTTTAGCTCTACCTGCACTTCATCTGCTAACTGTCTCAATTGGGTTTTAGCCAAAAATTTCAAATACTGCAGTTACATTTTCCACTCCCAGAAAAGTTGTAGCAATAGCCAAAAACATTTTGCAGTCCAACTACTTTAAAACCCCTCAACACAAAACTCCTCATCTGTGTTCTTCTTGTACTTGCATCCTTTAAAATCACAAACTCCAAACCAATCAAGGAATTTTAATAATCCCACAAAGAGCCTCCAAATTTGTTATGACCACAGCAGATGTTAATTGCTGTGCAAATCAAATCCCAGAGGGAAACTTGGCTTATGGGCCATACCCTTTCTTTTTGTATTCTGAAAACAAGAAGATTATGCTCTCAGCAGCAAGTAGTCCAGTAACACTTCTGGGATTTTAAAAATTAGAAGTAAAAGTTTTATTAACAAGAAGAAAAGAAAACTTAGGCACACAAGATTACAGTTGCTCAGTTAAAGTTAGTATTACAAGACATTCCCCCAAAAGACTCCTTACTTGGCCAGACCCACAAGTAAACACTTTCCAGGAAACACTCACTTAGATATTTACCTATAAAATACAGTGATATTACCCAAGGCAAACTGCTGTAGCTTTAATAAAGGCACACCACATCATCCCTAACTCTCTTCCACTTTGCTGTGGAAATCCAAAAATTTCAGGACAAAACTGATTTTTGTAGCCCAAGATTTTCTGCCTTGACTGGATGGCTGATTTAAACTGCATTTTCTCCCAGCCCAGAGCTATAGCTAACAGCTACATCACACATGCGCGCGCACACACACACACACACACACACATACCCTTCTTTACAGAAAAACACAATATTCCCCAAAAATATCAAAAAGAATAACCTCCATTTCTCACACTACCAAAATGGTGCAATGGGCCAGAGAGCATTCCCTAGGTTCTTCAGTGCCACACTGGGGGCTTTGGTACAGGAGTTGGACAGGAAGAGAGAGCTCATTTTCCCTCAGAGGGTCAGGAGGACCTCCAGAACATACTGAGAAGGCAGTGAGAGCAGGTATCCATTGCAGGTAATGTCTTCAGTCTAATCACCTAGATTCAGGTGAAAGAAATTTAATAAGCTCATGTGAGTGGCCAAGGTCAGTGAATACATCTTCACTTGCTATAACCTACCAACTACTCCAGTAGCCTCACAGATTGATTCATTCATTCCAAACTTTTTAGTTGCCTGTCAACAATATCTATCAACCAGGACTCATACCTTACGTTCAGAGCCTCCTCTCATCCTTGCACATTTAGCATGGCTGTAAACCTCACACTCAAATCTCAGGTTGTAAGCACTGCCAATTATTCAACTGTGGAAGACACATCACCCAAACACATTGCATCATATTCACTGACACACTTCCCTTTCTTTTGCAGATGGTGGAACTATGCACCTTTTGCTTTTCTCCATTTCCCTCACTACATCCCTGACCTTGTGCCTTTATCTTTTCAGATGCTAAATTACTGCCCCCTGCCAGGCAGTGGTGCCTGAGGCTGAAGGCCTAGATGAAGAAGAGATTGAGGAAGAAGAAACGCTGTCACTTGATCTGACACTCTCAGTCACCAGTTCAGATACAGGCATTACATGGATTTTAGGCACATGATTACTCATCGGGCATTGGTGAGCTGCAGTCAGGCCAGGAAGAAATGAGGCAAAGTTGTCAACTCCCTGGAGGGCTGCAGAGCACTTGGGTGAAGGTGCCAATGGTGTGGCATATAAAACGAGGCCGATGGGTATGCACATCAGTGTTTGACTTTTGATGTCTTAATTTCCCATTATAGCACAAACAGAAGCCACCCAACACTTGAGATCTTCAGTGGAAACTCAGACTGAACTCAGGAAATCTCACCTTGTTGTCATGCATTCCTAGCAGGCTCGCACTGCTGCTATCATGGCTAGGGATACAGAGGACAGGGGGATTGTGTCTTTAAGAAAGAGCATTCACTAGATCAGTGAGGTCCAAGATGGCAGTGCTGGTATCAAATCAGCAGTAAATACTAACTGATGCATGTTCTTCCTGGCCTGCATACTTCTGGTGCATGCTTGTAACACTCATGCTAATGCCCTCAGCAAGGTCATGTGGTGGGTGTGTGTGGTGTGATGTGGTGTGGTGGGTGTGTGTGTATAGGGGGTGTGTTGTGTGGTGTGGGGGTGTAGCATGTAGGAGTGTTGTGTTTTGGGGTGTGTGGTGTGTGGGATGTGGCTTGTATGTGGGATGCTGTGTGAATGGGGAGTAGCATGTGGGAGTGTTGTGTTTTGGGGTGTGTATATGTGTGTACAGTGAGGTGTGGGAGTTTGGGTGTGGGTGTCTGTGGGCTGTGTGTGGGGTGGGGGGGGGCGGTTGGTCAGGAGGTTTGTATATGTAGGGGTGGGTGAGCAGGTATGTTTGAGGGTGAATGTGAGAGGAATGTATGTGGTTGTGTGTGGGCTGGATTTTACACTGGACTTCACGCATCCCAGTGTAAATTTCAGAGGCAAGCTCACATCCGCTTAGCTGGCTCATCCCACTTTAATTTTTCGGGTGATGGTCCTTTAATTAGTTTGAGACGGGACTTCTATCCAACTCCAGGAGGGTGTCTTACCTCCCAGAACTTTGACCAAACAGAGGTCAGCAACTCTGCATTCCAACAGCACCCAGAAGTATCAGGGGCCACCACTAGTACTACAGGTAGACCAAGGAGGCGGCATTCAGCTATGGACCCATACATTCAGTTAAGTCTGAGACCTTGCTGGGGCTAGGTTAATGAGTCCCAATCAGGGGGTGGGGGCATGTTGGACAGGACTGTGGGAAGGGTGGATGTGGGGAGGCAAAATTATGGGAGGAGAGGCAACTCTTCCCCCCCACCCTAGCACTGACCAGCAGCCTGCAGGGCTACACATTGGGAGTGGGCCTCTCCCACCACCAGTTATATCAGAACAGCAGCGGGGTGAGACCCTTAACTGGGCATTAATTGCCCACTTAAGGGCCTCAATGTGGCCACGGATGCATAGCTCTTCCAATGCCTCCCCTGTGATCCATAAAATTGTAGCAGGATTGGAGGTGTTTGGATTAGTGACGGGTACACCACCAATGGCACAGTGCCCTAAGTTATGACTCAACCTGCCTGTTTTCCTGTCCATGGGTAGTCTGTAAAATTCAGCCCCTGTGTGAAGCTGTGTGTATGGGGTGGCCTTGTGTATTGTGGGATGTGTGTATGAGGACTGCAGGAAACTCATTGCTTTACATATTCATTTCATCTCCGCTGAATGTAAGGAGGAAAGGGCCTAGATGGGAGAAGTAAAGTGAATTCCAGAGAGTATGGCCCAGGGGCTGAAGCCAATGCCATTAATGGTGCGGAAGGATGGGTGGGGTGAGAGTGCAGGCTACGATTGGGAATAATGCATACAATGGCCGGGATAGGGATGCCAGAAGCTGAAAGGTTGTGGAGTATGATGGTAGAGGGATTGGAGGACAAGGATGCTTGAGGGGAGCTGCAGCATTGGTGCAAATGTGTCAGTGTAGACACAGTGGACTCAAAATGGCAGAATACAGGAGATTATTGAATGAGTCTGCATATCAAGATTCTGAGTGCATTTTCTGGCCTGCGACAAAGCTTCCTATCAATGTCAAAGAACATAGAGGAATCTGGCTCCAACTTGGCAGAGGGCATGGCACAGATCTTGCCTTCTCAACAGTTTCTGCTCCATCTCCCTCTTGCTCTGCAGACACAGAGGCAGAGCCATTGCTACCCCCTTACCTCCTACAGCCTTTGTGTGGACATATCACCTATTCCTCTGCCATCCCTGTCAGAATAAAAACATAAGAACATACGTGCAAGAGTTGACCACATGGCCCATCGAGCCTGCCTCACCATTCAATATGATCATGACTGATCTGCCTCAACTTCACTTTCCCATCTGTCCTCCATTTTCCTTGATTCCCTGAAAAACCAAAAATTAATCTCTCTCAGCTTTAGTTTTACTCACTGATAGAGCTTCCACAACCCTCTGGGGTAAATAATTCCAAAGGTTCACAATCCTTTGAGTGAAGAAATTTCTCTTCATCATGGTCCTAAATCATTGGCCCCTTACCCTTTAATGTGCCCCCATGTTCTAGATTTTCCAACCAAGGGAAACAACCTCTCTGTGTCTACCCTGTCAGGCCTCTTCAGAATCTTATGTGCTTCAATGGGATCACCTCTCATTCTTCTAAATTCCAGAGAGTCCAATTTACTCAGCCTTTTAAGCGTAGGGTGACCCTGTCATCCCAGGGATCAATCCAGTGAACCTTCGCTATACTGTGTCCAAGCCATGTGTATGGAAACCAAAATTGCACACAGTACTCTAGATGAGTACTCAGCAAAACCTTGTTAAAATTGTAACAGAACTTCCTTATCCTTGCACTCCAATCCCCTTGCAACAAAGGCCAACATGCCATTTTCCTTCCTAATTGCTTGCTGCACCTGCAAGCTAACTTTCTGTGCTCCTTGTCCAAGTATGCCCAAGTCCCACTGAACATCAACATTTATGTAGTAATGTTCTCTGGAAACTCCAGGAGTTCATCATAACATCTCCAAAACACTTCAAAGTGTTTTCAGACACTGCAATAGAAAAAGTTCTAAAAATTTAACTTGCATTTAAGGTGCCTAACCCCTTAAATACTGTTACTGCAGCTTCATGCTTATTTTATTATTAGTAGGCAATACTGCCAATGTCAGTACACTCATTGCCCAAATTCTAGATCCTGGCATCTCATCAGCTGGTTGAGCTGTGTGACTTCAGGATAGTGTCATAACAAGGTCTTGCAGTGCATGTGCACCCATATTGCTGTGCACCCGTATTCTTCATCAAACCATGAGGGCCATGCAGAAAGCAGCTGGCAGCTTGCCCCAAAGCAAGATAGCAGGCCTCCATGGCACCACCAGAAGCCGTGCAACAGAATTTTGTGCCCTGAACATCTTAGTTAATTATTCCAAAACAATTTATTCATGTCTTAACTTAAAATCACACCAACAGGTACCATTTTTTACTTTCAATAGTTCTACATTATTCATAGATATTTTCAGCTCACTATCTTTTTTGTTCTTGTGTAAAGGTCTTAACCTTGCTCCATTGCTACAGCTGTCTCAAAAAAGCCCAAGCAATGATTTTTTGTTCTCTTACATACATGCTGGGCGAAGGGCAGGTAGTTGGGAGCCATTGTACAGAGCCTTAGTCGTATTTCTTTGATTGATTGGGAGGGAGCAAGCCCGTACCAGAGGAAGACCAGACAATTTCAAGCTCTCAGCTGACACAGATGGAGGTCACTTGCCATCGCACCTGGACCAATACTAGCATTTTACAAAAATTATCTACTCTAATCCCTTTATCCCACCCTTTCCTGTTTCCTACAGGGTCTCCATCAATCATAGGGATGGGGTGTATAAGTGAGTGAAGATAACCTTTTCCTAATCTTATACTTTCTTCTTCATTTAGAGCTTCCAAGAACCTGTCCAAGTCCGGCTGCAATGGAAGTTGCTGACAGAAGTTTGCATCATTTACTCCACCTATTATAAGCACCGGCACAGGTACATCCATCTCAGTTCCTGCTCAGCCATGCAGAAAGAGCAGGAAGTGGGATGGATGTATCCAGATTATTTGTCAGTTTGAGGAGGGTGTGCCAGGTGAACCACGGAGCACAATTGAGCAGGAACATATGGCATTGGAAGTGTCTTGGCAGGAAACTGCTCAAATCATTCATCGATTTCAAAGCCCAGAGATTCAGGTCTCACGTAGCATGTACATTAAGTAATTCTGCTGTCTGAGCTCAAATTTTTTAATGCTGTTAGTTGGGTGTATGCATAACACCTGGCAAGGTCTGGTGGTCACCTGTGTCAATGTAGTCATGTACATTTTTCTACTTGTGCGGAAATCAAAAGCTAGGGACCATGAAATGAAGGTTGTCACCACTGAATCCAGCAAGGCATTCATGAGAAACCTCTTTACTCAGACAACAGTGAGAATGTGAAACTCACTGCCATATGGAGTCACTGAAGTAATTGGAATTGATGTATTTAGTGGAAAGCTCGGCAAGTATATGAGGGAGAAAGGGATAGAAAGATATGGTGATAGGGTGAGATGAAGTAAGGTAGGAGGTGGCTCATATGGGGCATAAACATCAGTGCAGACCTGTTGGAACAAATTACATGTTTATGTGCTATTAAATTCTGTGTAGTTCTAGATAGCCCTCTAAGAATGTAAAGTAACTTCAGAGGCATTTGCAACACAGCCCCCAGTCGTAGGCTGCTCAAGTAAGAGGTCATCCACATAAAAAATACTCCATGAAAGTTTGCACCCCTATTATAAAAGCATTAGACTTGAATGTGCAATAGATTCACTTGTCTGGATTTAACATTCAGTATTCCAGAATTGTATTGAAAACTATACACAAGACTTCACAAATGTCATTGTTGACCAAATATTTGTTCCTATGCAAGCTGGCAAATAATTTTATTTTGGACTTTCTATTGGACTGTCTCCGAGGGACAACAATTCCATCACCACCTATTCAATCCAACCCTCACTCAAGAGAAACCTGGCATCCTCCCTGCTTAGCCTGGACATTCTTCTGTCACATCCTTCAAGCTTATCAGTAGACATGATGCTACATACACCCCTAAATGCAACGGTGCCCAGCAATGGCAGGCTAAGGATCACACCATGGTTCCAGAAAATCTATCAGGCTCTGCAGAAGTTTCCAACAGACACATCTCACTATTTGTACAATAATGCATGGCACTGCGAATCTTTAAGGCTCAGCATTTTAGGGTGACCATAAATTATGCAAGGTACAGTTAAAGCTGAGATTTGGTGCAATGAATCCCCATCAGTTCACAGCCAATTCACTGGTGGAAATGATCTTGTCAGTAGGAAAATCTTAACATCTTCAGGAGGGTAATTTGACAAGGAAGTATTCAATGAATGGCATGGCACTAGGAGGTTCTGAGGAACAAAGGGACCTTGGCGTGTGTGTCCATAGATCTCTGAAGACAAAGGGGCATATGGGACACTTGCCTTTATCAATTGAGGCATAGATTACAAAAGTAGGGAGGTCATGTTGGAGTTGTATAGAACCTTGGTGAGGTCACAGCTGGAGTACTGTGTGCAGTTCTGGTCGGCACATTATAGGAAGGATGTGATTGCATTGGAGGGGGTGCAGAGGAGACTCACCAGGATGTTGCCTGGGATGAAACATTTAAGTTATGAAGAAACGTTGGATAGACTTGGGTTGTTTTTGTTGGAGCAGAGAAGACTGAGGGGCGACCTGATTGAAGTGTACAAGATTATGAGGGGCATGGACATGGTGGATATGGAGCAACTGTTTCCCTTAGTTGAAGGGTCAGTCACAAGGGGGCATAAGTTCAAGGTGAGGGGCAGGAGGTTTAGGAGGGATGTGAGGAAAAACTTTTTTACCCAGAGGGTGATGACAGTCTGGAATGCACTGCCTGGGAGAGTGGTGGAGGTGGGTTGCCTTACATCCTTTAAAAAGTACCGGGATGAGCACTTGGCACATCATAACATTCAAGGCTATGGGCCAAGTGCTGGTAAATGGGATTAGGTAGGTAGGTCAGATGTTTCTCACGTGTCGGTACAGACTCGATGGGCTGAAGGGCCTCTTCTGCACTGTGATTCTGTGATTCAGAGGGAAGATTGTGAGAGAACAATAAATCTTTAAGTAAACCATTTGTTTCTGAGGTTTGCAAGTGATTAACTCCTAATTGCCAAAGCCAAAAACAGAGGGCAGAATTTTCCATTCCAGCCACTAAGTGTGGTGGCAGGTGGGAAATCCAGAGTGATTTCCACTGGACAGCAGGGCTGATACACACGCCAGATCGTCCACTTTTCAGTTCATCATTTATGCAGCAACGAGGACTTTGTTGAATCTCATGTCAGACTGGGCAGTGATTCGTCCACCCACTGTTACCTCATAGGGTCGAAGGTTCAGGTGCCATGTTTAAATGGCACCCACACACACATTCACTCGCTGCAGAACAGGTGTGTGGGGAACCTGTTGGAAATGGTGGCCCGAAGCGCAAAACTATCTGCCCCCAAGTTCAGTGACAGCTCGCTGGAGAGACTCCTCCAGGCAGTTCAGGGCTGGCGGGAGGTCCTCTATCCCAGGGATGGCAGCAGGAGGGGGTCCACCAACCTCATTCGGCTGGCTTGGGAGGAGGTTGCCAGAGGGGTCAGCACATGTGAACCCCAGAATAGCACCGCCCTGCAGTGCTGGAAGAGGATGAATGATCTCACTCGCTCCTCCAATGAAAGTCTATCTTCTCGCTCCAAACTCACAATCACATAAGGCCAACAGACATTCCAAAGGTTACAGTCCAAAGGGATCTCACACACTACAATCAAGGGGCATCAGCACTGATCGGCTGACAAATAGTTTAACATCATCATCTCATGTCATCTCAGTTCCAGGACATCATTGCAGGCGTTCTTCAGGGTAGTGTCCTCGGTCAACCATCTTCAGCTGCTTCATCAATGGCCTTCCTTCCATCATAAGCTCTGAAGTGGGGATGTTCGCTGATGATTACACAATGTTCAGCATTCACCATTCACAACTCCTCAGATACTGAATCAATCCATGTCCAAATGCAGCAAGACTTGGAAAATATCCAGGCTTGGGCTGATAAATGGCAAGTAACATTTACACCACACATGTGTCAGGCAATGACCATCTCCAATGAGAGAAGAGAATCCAACCATTGCCCCTTGATGTTCAATGACATTACCATCACTAAATCCTCCACTATCAACATCCTGGGAGTTACCATTGACCAGAAACTGAATTGGACTAGCCATATAAATATTTTGGCTACAATAGCAGGTCAGAGGCTAGGAATTATGTGATGAGTAACTCACCTCCTAACTCCCTAAAGCCTGTCCACCATTTACAAGGCACAAGTCAGGAGTGTGATGGAATGCTCCCCGCTTGCCTGGATGAGTGCAGCTCCCACAACACTCAAGAAGCTTGACATTATCCAGGATAAAGCAGCCCACTTGATTGACACCACATCCACAAACACTCACTCCCTCCACCACCGATGCACAATAGCAGGAGTGTGTACCATCTACAAGATGCACTGCAGGAATTCACCAAGGCTCCTTCAACAGCACCTTCTAAACCCACATCCACTACCATCTAGAAGGACAAGGGCAGTAGATAGATGGGAACACCACCAACTGGAAGCTCCCCTCCTAGTCTCTCACTATCCTGACTTGGACATATATCGTCATTCCTTCAGTGCCGCTGGGTCAAAATCCTGGAACTCTCTTTCTAACAGCACTGTGGGTGTACCTACACCAAATGGACTGCAGTTTTTCAAGAAGGCAGCTCACCACCACCTTCTCAAGGACAACTAGGGATGGGCAATAAATGCTTGGCCCAGCCAGCAAAGCCCACATCCCATTAATTATTTCTTAAAACATGCAACACCCTGCACAATTCATGTCTTCAACCCTTACCGCAGGGGTAGGACTCAGCACACAGAACAAGAATGCATGCTTATGATCTTCTCTTTCATCCATGCTACTCACAGTCTATCCATCTTTAATTCGGACAAGATCGTCCACAACTAAACGGACAGAGACCAAACCTCAGATAGGTGTTGGAGGCCACTCACCCTCTACAAAGAGCAGATGCGAGAGATGGCTGCCTAGGACGGAGACTGTTTCTGTGCAGAAGGTGAGATTGGTGTCCTCCAAAAAGCCAGTGAGAGTCCATGCAGTAGTCATTGGCCACACATGGATAATGACAAAATTATGACTGTCTAGCCAAACAGTAACTATCTCTTTTCTCTTTGACAGCCACCAGCAAGAAAAGTCTTGAGCCGAGAGCCAGCCAGCTCATCAGCCCCAGCCCCCAGAGCAACTTGGATGAGGATCATGAGGAAGCATCTGATGAAGACCTCACTACATTACGAACATATGAATTCAGAGCAGGAGTAGGCCACTTGGCCCCACAAGCCTGCTCCACCATTCAATAAGATCATGGCTGATCTGATTGTAACCTCAACTCCACATTCCCACCTACCCCCAACAACATTTCACCCCTTGTTAATCAAGAATCTATCTAGCTCTACCTTAAAAATATTCAGACTGCTTCCATCACCTTTTGAGGAGGGGAGTATCCAAGACTCATGAACATCTGAGAGAAAAAAATTCTCTTCGTCTCTGTCTTAAATGGACAACTCCTTATTTTTAAACAGTGACCTTCTAGTTCTAGATTCTCCCACAATCCTTTCCACATCAAACCTGTCAAGACCTTTCAAGAACTTATGTTTCAATCAAGTTGCCTCTTACTCTTCTAAACTCCCATGGATACAAGCCTAGTCAATCCAACCTTTCCTCAAAAGACAACCCTCCCTTTCCAGGTCTGAATCTAGATAACCTTCTCTGAACTGCTTCCAAAGCACTTACATTCTTCCTTAAATAAGGAGACCAATATTGTACACAGTACTCCAGATGTAGTCTTACCAATGCCCTGAATAACTGAAGCTTAACCCCACTACTTTTGTATTTACTTCTCCTCACAAAAAACAATAACATTCTATTAGCTTTCCTAATTACTTGCTGTACCTGCATACTAACATTTTGTGATTCATGCACTAGGACACCCAAATCCCTCTGATCTCACTGCTCTGCAAACATTCACTATTTAAATAATATGCTTCTTTTTTTTTCTCCCTGCCAAAATGGACAATTTCACATTTTCCCACATTCTATTTCCATTTCCCAGGTGTTTGTCCACTCACTTGACCTATCTATGTCCCTTTGTAGCCTCTTTATGTCCTCTTCACAACTTACTTTCCTACTTACCTCTGTGTCACCAGCAAATTTATCCATATCTTGTCATCCAAGTCATTTATATAAATTATAAAAAGTTAAGGCCCCAGCACTGATCCTTGTGGCACACCACTTGTTACATCTCGCCAATCAGAAAAAGATCTAGTTATGGCTACTCTCTGTTTCCTATCAGCTGGCCAATCTTCTATCCATGCCAACAGGTTATCCCCTATACCATGAGCTTTTATTTTCCACAATAAACTTTGAGGCACATTTTCAAATGCCTTCTGAGAATCTAAATACAGTATATCCACTGGTTCCCCTTCATCTACAGCACATGTTAATTCTTCAAGAACTCCAATAAATTGGTTAAAAATGATTTCCTTCTTTCAAAGCTATGTTGACTTTGCCTGATTACTTTGAATTTATCCAAGTGCTCTGCTATAATGTCTTTAATATTAGCTTCTAACATTTTCCCTATGACACATGTTAAGCTAACTGGCCTGTAGTTTCCTGCTTTTTGTCTCCCTCCCTTTTTGAATGAAGGAATTACATTTACTATTTTCCAATCCAATGGAACATTCCCTGAATCTAAGGAATTTTGGAAAATTAAAGCCACTATCTCACACATCACTTCTTTTAAGATCCTAGGATGAAGTCCATCAGAACCCAGAGACCTGTTAGTCCACAGCTCCAACAGTTTGCTCAGTACCACTTCCCTGGTTATTGTAACTTTTTTGGGTCCCTCCTTCCCTTCCATTTCCTGATTCACAGCTATTTCTGGTATGTTACTTGTGCCTCTTTTATGAAGACTAATGCAAAATACCTGTTCAATTCATCCGCCATCTTCTTATTTTCCATTACTAATTTCCCAGGTTCACTTTTTCTCGGACAAAGGCTCAATTTGTTAAGTCTTTTCTTTTATAAATATCTGTAGAAACTCTTACTATTTGTTTTTATATTTCTAGCTAGTTTTCTCTCATACTCTAAATTTTCCCTCCTTATTAATCTTTTAGTCACTCTTTGCTGTTTATATTCCGTCCAATCTTCTGACCTTGCTACCCATCCATGCACAATTATTTGCTTTTTCTTTAAGTTTGATACTAGCTTTAACTTTTTTAGTTAAGTGGGTTCTCACCTTGGAATTTTTCTTCCTCGTTGGAATGTATCTACTCTGTGTATTCTGAAATATCCCTTTAAATGTCTGCCACTGAACCTCTATTGACCTATCCCTTAACCTCATATGCCAGCTCATTTTAGCTAGCTCCACTTTCATGCCCTCATAATTACCCTTATTTAAGTTTAAAATACTAGTCCTGGACCCACTCTTCTCTTACCTGAAACTGAATGTAAAATTCAATTATGTACCCAGGGGCACCTTCAGTCTGAGGTCATTAATTAATGCTATCTCGTTGCACAGTACCAGGTCTGGTATAGCCTGTGTTCCAGTTGGTTCCAGAATGTCCTGTTCTAAGAAACTATCCTGAAAACATTCTATGAACTCTTCATCTCAGCTATCTTTGCCCATCTGATTTTTCCAGTCTATATGTAGATTAAAATGCCCATGATTATCTCTGTACTTTTCTAACCAGCTCCCATTATTTCTTAGTTTATACTCTGTCCTACCATGTGGGTGCTGTTAGGGGGCCTGTATACCCAATTCCATAAGTGGCTTCTTGCCTTTATCATTTCTCAGCTCTACCCAATCGTTTCTATACCCTAGTTTCTTGGCCTTAAGTCATCACTCTCTATTGGACTAATACCACCATTAATTAACAGAGCCAGCCCTCCATCTTTTGCTAGCTTCCTGTCCTTCTTAAATGTCATGCACCCATCAATATTCAGGTCCCAATCTATGTTATCCTGCAGCCATGTTTCTGTAATAGCTATCAGATCATACTTATTTATTTCCACATGCACTCTTAGTTCATCTGTTTTGTTTCAAATGCTACATGCATTCAGATACAAAGCCTTTAGTTTTGTCCTTTTATTATTATTATCATTTTAATTATTTTTCTTTCACATGCACCCTCTACCAGCACACCACAGTGGGACCTAGTTCTAGAGCAGACTCAGGTCACTATCTGGTGAAAACAGCACAGAAATGGATCCACAGAAAGTGGTGACAGTGACGGCCAAGGTCTCTCATACTCAGAGGATTGCTGTAGACCAGGCCCCTGCTGAGTCTGAGTCTGATGACGAGCCTCTGCAATCATCCCTCACAGAAATGTTGCAGCTGCAAAGACAGGCAGGGGAACACCAGGCAGGGTTAGATCATAGAGTTGTAGAGTTATACAGCACAGAAACAGGCCCTTCCACCCATCATGTCTGTGCTGGCCATCAAGTACCTATCTATTCTAATTCTATTTTCCAGCACTTGGCCCATGGCTCTGTATGCTATGGTATTGCAAGTGCTCAACTAAATATTTCTAAAATGTTGTGAGGGTTTCTGTCTCTACCACCCCCTCAGGCAGTATGTTCTATATTCCAACCACTCACTGGGTGAAAAAAGTTTTCCTCAAACACCCCCTAAACCTCCTGCCCCTTGCCTTAAATCTATGCTATTGGTTATTGACACCTCCATTAAGGGGAAAGGTTTCTTCCTATCCATGCCCCTCATAATTCTGTATACCTCTATCAGGCCCCCTTCAGCCTTCTCTGCACTAAGGAAAACAATCCTATCCTATCCAGTCTCTCTTCATAGCTGAAATGCTCCAGCCCAGGCAACATCCTGGTGAATCTCCTCTGCACCCTCTCCAGTGCAATCACATCCTCCCTATAGTGTGATGACCAGAATTGCACACAGTACTCCAGCTGTGGCCCAACTAGTGTTTCATACAGCTCCAACATAACCTCCCTGCTCTTATATTCTATGCCTCGGCTGATAAAGGCAAGTATGCCATTTGCCTTCTTAACCACTTTACATATCTGTGCTGCTGCCTTCAGGGATCCATGGATATGTACACAAAGGGCATGTACCCGCTGATTCTCTGTATTTCCTAGGATCCTACCATTCATTGTGTATTCCCTTGCCATGTTAGTCTTCCCAAAATGTATCACCTCACACTTCTCAGGATTAAATTCCATTTGCCACTGCTCTGCCCATCTTACCAGCCCATCAATATCGTCCTTTAATCTAAGGCTTTCCTCCTCAATATTTACGACACCACCAATTGTCGTATCATCTGCGAACTTACTGATCACGCCTCCTATATTCACGTCTAAATCATTAATGTCCACTACAAACAGCAGGGGTCCCAGCAGTACACCACTCGTCACAGGCTTCCAATTGCAAGAACAACCTTCGACCATCACCCTCTGCCTCCTGCCATTAAGCCACTTTTGGATCCAATTTTCCAAATTGCACTGGATTCCGTGGGCTCTTACCTTCTTGACCATTCTCCCATGAGGAATCTTGTCAAAAGCCTTACTGAAGTCCATGTAGGCTACATCAACTGCATTATGCTCATCTACACAACTAGTCACCTCCTTGAAAAATTCAGTCAAATTTGTTAGACGTGATCCCCCTTGACAAAGCCATGCTGACTGTCCCTGATTAATCCCTACTTCTCCAAGTGGAAATTAATCCTGTCCTTCAGAATTTTTTCCTATAGTTTCCCAACCACTGATGTTAGACTCACAGGCCTGTAATTACCTGGTTTATCCGTACTATTCTTCTTGAATAATGGTACCATATTCGCTGTCCTCTGGCACCTCTCCTATGGCCAAAGAGAATTTGAAAATTAACGTCAGGGCCCTGCAATATCTTCCCTTAACTCCCACAGTGGCCTGGGATACATCTCATCTGGGCCTGGGGATTTATCCACTTTTAAGCCCGCGAAAACTGTTAATACCTTCACCCTTTCAATGCTAATTTGTTCAAGTATATCACAGTCCCCCTCCCTGATTTCTACACCTATATCGCTCTTCTCCATAGTGAACAGAGATGAAAAGTAATAATTTAAATCCTCACCTACATCCTTTGGCTCCTTACACAGATAGCCACTTTGGTCCCTAATGGGCCCTACTCTTTCGCTGGTTATCCTCTTGCCTTTAATATATTTATAAAATGCCTTGGGATTTTCCTTTATCTTGCTCATCAGTGTTTTTCATGCCCCCTTTTTGCTCTCCTAATTACTTTTTTAAGTACCCCCCTTCACTTTCTGTACTCCTCTAGGGCTTCTGCTGTTTTCAGTCCTCTGTATCTGCCATAAACCTCCTTGTTTTTCCTTATCCAATCCTTTATATCCTTGAAGTCCAGGGTTCCTTGGACTTGTTCATCCTACCCTTCACCTTTACGGGAACATGTTGGCCCTGAACTCTCACTATTTCATTTTTGAATGACTCCCACTGGTCATGTAGACTTCCCTACAAGTAACTGCTCCCAGTCCACTTTGGCCAGATCCTGTCTTATCATATTGAAATCAGCCTTCCCCCAATTCAGGATCTTTATTTCCGGTCCATCGTTGTCCTTTTCTATAGCTATCTTAAATCTTACAGAGCTATGGTCACTATTCCTGAAATGCTCCTCCACTGATATTGCTACCACTTGCCCGGCTTCATTTCCTAAGACTAGATCCAGTGCTGCCCCTTCTTTTGTAGGACTTTCTACGTGCTGGCTCTCCTGAATGCAATTTAAGAATTCTGCCCCCTCTAAGCCCTTCACAGTAAGGCTATCCCAGTTAATATTGGGGAAGTTGAAATCCCCTACTATTACTACCCTATTATTTATAAGCCTCTCTATGATTTGCCTACATTTCTGTTCCTCTATCTCCTGTTGGCTGATTGGAGGCCTATGGTACACTCCCAGCAAAGCGATTGCCCCTTATTGTTTTTAAGTTCTACCCATATAGCTTCATTTGAGGAACCTTCTAAGATACTATCCCTCCTTACTGCACTATTCGACTCCTTGATCGAAAGTGCAATGCCATCTCCTCTTTTACACACACTCTCCCACCCCCTGCACCCCCATCACGCCTGAAGATTCTATACCCTGGAATATTGAGCTGCCAGTCCTGCCCTGCTTTCAACCATGTCTCTGTGATAGCAACAATATCATATTCCCATATGTTAATCAATGCCCTCAATTCTTCTGCATTACTTTTAAAACTCCTTGAGTTAAAATAGATGTAATCCAGCCTTGCAATATTCCCTTGTGTCTTAACTGGTCCACATTTGCTCTGCCTTCCAGAATGACTTAACTTATTTTCTATATTTGGCTGTGCATCACCCCCTACTATATCTCCACTCTGTATCCATCCCCCTGCCATAGTGGTTTAACCTCACCCCTCCAACAGCACTAGCAAACCTCCCTGCAAGGGTGTTGGTCCTGTTCCTGTTCAGGTGCAACTCGTCTGACTTGTATAGGCCCCACCTTCGCCAGAAACAGACCCAATGATCCAGGAAACTAAAGCCCTCCCTCCTGCACCATCTCTTCAGCCATGTATTCATCTTCTCTATCCTCCTATTCCTATACTCACCAGCACATGGCACAGGAAGTAATCCAGGGATTACAACCTTTGAGGCCCTGCTTTTTAATCTGCTACCTAGCTTCCTAAATTCTTGTTGCATGGCCTCATCCATCCTTTCTATCTATGTCACTGGTACCAATGTGAACCACGACCTCTGACTGTTTGCCCTCCCCCTTCAGATTGCCCTGCAGCCCTTCCGTGACATCCTTGACACAGGCACCAGGGAGGCAACACACCATCCTGGAGTCACGTCAATGGCCGCAGAAGCACCAGTCTGCACCCGCACTATTGAGTCTCCTACCACTATTGCCCTTGTACTTTCACTCCTCCCCACCTTGTGCAGCTGAGCCACCCACAGTGCCGTGAACTTGGCTCCAGCTGCACTCTCCAGAGGAACCTTCACCCTCACCGTTTTCCAACACAGGAAAATGGTTCTTGAGTAAGATGCACTCTCGGGGCTTTCCTGACCACCTGCCTGTCACCCATTCCCTCTCTGACTGCACTTCCTTAAGCAGCAGAGTGACCATTTAAAAACGTGCTATCCTCAGCCTCATGGATGCCTGTTGTGTCTCCAGCTGACGCTCAAGATCTGAAACCTGTTGGCCAAGCTGGTGGCTCTTCCTACACATATGTTCATCAGACTGCAAGGAGTGTCTAAGAATTCCCACATGTGGCAAGCCGTACAATACATGGGATTGAGCACCCTTGCCATACTTTTTGTTTGCTTTTAACTAAAACACTATTTGCTTAAATTTAAGCCAAGTAGAAAACTATTTAGTTTTTCTTAAAAACAACAAATGCTGAGACTCTTTTACCTTCTGTAATGTCACTTTAAAGTGGAAGAAAACAACTTATGCACTACCTACAAGTCAGCTCTCTCCCTTGTCCTGACGTCACTCCTTTCAAATTCTAACACCACTGGGTGTCTGGGTAAGAACCGACTCACTCAGGTAAACTCTGCTCCGTCCTCTCATAGGTAAACTCCTACTCTTTATACAACCGCTCTGCTCCCTCTCTTTATACAGCTGCTCTGAACCTGCTCCACACCCTCACAGGTAAACTCCCACTCTGAGGTTGTTAGAGGTCATCAGCAGATTAGAATGAAGAATGCAGGACCCCATGCATATTCTGTCCAATGTCGTGGGTCCACCATGCGAGTGCATTGAGGTCACCATTGGAAGGGGTGCATCTGGCTTGGAGACCCAGATCCAGATGTTTCTTCTAGATATGTGCTCGAACCTGCACACCATCACTGTAGTCAACGCTGGGATCCATCAGTGGCTAGGCAAGAGGAGCACGGGGTACCATAACCTCCCTCCAGGTGCCCCTTCTCCTCAAGGAGTCAGGGAGAGGCACTCAGATACCAACAAGGAGGAGTAGTGTCAGCTGGACATCCAGGGGCCCTCCACCGCTCCAAATTCCCTCTTCCTGTTACCCCATCGACTCCAACAGGTCAGGACAAGGAGAGTGCACCTGACCCAGGGCAGGAGACCCTTATCAGGCTGGGGCCTTCCAGGCCTCGGCCCTCCAGAGGACACCTGCCAATTCTGATAACAGGACGTAGCAGTCAGCAGGCTGCCTCCACCTTTGCTATGGATGTTGGGGATGTACCTAGGTGTAACGGTAGAAAAATTAATAAGTACTGAGAACACAATGGTGGTGTTCAGTCACTGTATATACTTTGCACATGTGTAAATATATTTTGCATTTCTATCTCAAAGTCTCAGGTAGCGAATGGTCCTTCCGTGTGATGAAATGCTCTGTGGTCATCTAAGTGTAACAGGTACCACACCCCACACCCCCTCCTCAGGCATCTCCCATCTAGTCCCTCAGGTCTATTTTGCCTCGCTCAATCTCAGCTCAGTCAGCTGCCTTTATGTCCATCCAAGCGACATGAACAAAGGCAGTTCCTATATGAACATGGTGGTTGGACAATGCACATGTAAACCTTTTGGAAGAGGATCATATAACGTGGCCACATGAGTATAGATCTTGGAAGGATTCTACTATCATGATTCAGCTTCATTGATGCCTGTTCTCTGTGGATGTTATCGGTAATTATCAAGGCCCGCCTTGGAGTCATTCCAAACAATGCGCTTTTCAATGGCCTCCATGTAATTACTAGCAGGTTTGGGTTACAGTTTAAGGGCAGAATTTTGCCCTTGGCATGCGGGCTTGGCGGGGATGGTCAGAGACGGTCAGGAAGCCAACCCCTGCCCGCGATCGGGCCCGGAAGGTAATTTCATGCTGGCAAGACAATTAAGGCCTGCCCAGTGTGAAACGTGAGCGGCCGTGCTCTGCGCTGCCTGTCTGGGCAGGGGGAAGAGGGCAAGCGGGCCGAGTGCGAGCTTCGCACATGCATGCGAGTGCGCACTCCATAATTTTCCTGTAAAGGTTGAATGGGTAGCAAAAACATTTTCTTTAATTAACTTTTAAATGGTCTTAATAAGCCTTTTAATTGTCAGTGGGCATGCTGCTGACTCCAGTGCCCGCCCACCGACCAAAACATTGCTCAAGTGCGCAATGACATCAGGACACACGCCCGACATCATCGTGCATCATTTTAAGCTCAGTCGGGTCAGACCCTCACCCGCCTGCCCAGCTAAAAATTTTACCCTCAGTAATTGTCGAAGATCTTAGCCTTTCCTGCCGACCTGCAGCATTAACTTATAACCATGTTTATGGCTAAACATTACTCCTTTATTAGTTCCCACTCTCCACCTGCATGATGCAGAGCAATGGGAGTAGTTTGCGCTTATTGACTCTTGAAATGTCTGCTAGACGGCCATAACTATTGACGTTATAGGTGTGTTCCTAGTCTCATGATGCCTGCCTATTACATGGTAGGATACTAGTTTGCTCCTGAATGTCTGGCAAGCGTAGCTTGACATAACCCCTGTGTTAGCTCTCATAAGGGCAATTGACGTGGTTCTCTGATCGTGACAGTGCCATCAGTGTCGTATATATCACCATGAGGTAGAATGGAAATGTGGTAGACAGTAATGAGATGAGAGCAAAGCTCCTGTACATTTACCGAGTTGTTTTTAATATTAACGATGGTACTAAGTAATCCTTAAATGCTGTGTTGAGACTTACTGGGTCACATCACTACCAGATGCCACGGCAATGCTGGATGTGAACTTGGGAAGTGCCCAACGAAGGCAGATTGTCAATGATCAGACAATGGTCCTGTTCAAGCACTGTCTGTGCACACAAAGGTCATCTGACTCGCAGGCTCAATTTCACATTGTAGAGTGACAGACCACAGCGTTCTAAAGAGCGATATCATTTTAGGGACTCAGTATCAGGATGAGGCCTGAACATTATTCATGCATGAGAGGTAGCCTTTGGAGAGATGCCGCAGTTTGGATTTAGATCAGTCCTCAAATGGTCAAGCGATAACCAATGACTGATGAATGTGCTCCTTGAGGAGCCTTAAACGTTCCAGCTCCAGGCATATTGCCATGAGTGCATTGATGTTTACAATAGTGTTCCTATCTCTTGAAGGCTGTCACAGCCAATGTTGTTGCAATGGTTGAAAGGACTGTACTATGTCTACCTGCTTCAGAGTGAGCACGAATGGAGTTCTTATCCCATTATAGAATGGCCACATGCTCCATAGGCTGCTTAGCCTTCCAAGGATGAGGCCGTCATAACTCACGATTGTGACTGCTTATTCTGAGACTGATGTCCTCAATTGAGATGTTGAGGATTACAAAGAACGTCTTAATGTCGACCCTGCATCAAAGGGACAGGTGAAATTTTCTCTCATGTTCTAGTTTTAACCTTCATCGCCCTGGAGCCTTGTCGCTATAAGGGTATCACAGGCATGTCTGCCTTGTCTTGCCGGTGCAATGGCCTCTCCCTGCGGGGCATCAGCCTCCTCACCCTCTTTGAGGTCATCCCTTTCCGTGTCCTCTTCATTCGAGGAGAAGTGCAGCTCCTCCATCTCTCCATGTGGGAACTCATCCCTCCTCTTTGCAGCACCAGGTTGAATAGGGCCCAGTAGACCATGACGATGCTGGGTACCCTCTGTGTAGAGTACTGGAGAATGGCGCCTGATTGATCCAGACATCTGAAATGCATCTTCAACACGCCAATGGTCTGCTCAATTAAGGAGCATGTTGCAAAATGTGCCGCATTGTACCTCTCCTCTGAAGCACTCTGTGACTGCTGAACAGGCATCATCAGCCACATCTTTTTGTGGGTACCCTTTAGCACCTATAAGCTAACCCTGAATGTGCTGAGGGCACTCGAAGATCTGTGGCACCTACGAATGGCTCAAGGGCCAGAATTTTGCCCTCATCGGGGGCAGGTTGGAGCGGTAGGGAAGCCAACTGCCGCCAGCGATCGGGGCTGGACTGCGGTTTAACGCTAGTGGGCCAATTAAGGCCCACCCAACGTGAAACGTGCGGGGGAGGAGGGTGCATGCAGGAAAAGCTCCCTGAGGCAAGGAATAAAAATAAGGATTTTAAAAAGGTTACAAAACGTGTCCTCTGATGTAACTGTCACATGAGCAGGGACATGTTTTTAATGAGAAGTCAAAACTTTTATTTTATTTTTAATTGCGGTTGGAATCCTCATCCGGCCCGTAGATGAGAGTTCCAAAAAAATACAAAGCCCGCTTGGCCTTTTCGCCTGCCTGACAACCATAAGGTTGGACAAGTAGAGAAAAAATACATTTAATTAGGACTTTAACACCTTTAATAGGCCTGTTAATTGTCAGCGGGCACACTGCCAACTCCCACGCATACCCGCCAACCAAAATATCGTGCAATAATGTTGGGACGCTTGCTCGACATCATCGCATGTTACTTTACGCTGGTCCGGAGCGGGCGCATGCCTTCCCAACGCGGTAAAAGTTCTCAAAGACCCATAGGGTCATAGAGGTCTACCGCACAGAAAAAGGCCCTTCGGCCTATCAAGTCTGCGCTGGTCAAACAAGTACCTAACTATTCTAATCCTATTTTCCAGCACTAGGACCATGGCATCGCAAGTACACATCCAAATACTTCTTAAATGTTATGAGGGCTTCTGCCTCTACCACCCTTTCAGGCAGTGAATTCCAGATTCCCACCACCCTCGGTGAAAAAATTCTTCCTCACATTCCCTCTTAACCTTCTGCCCCTTACCTTAAATCTATGTCCCCTGGTTATTGATCCCGTCACCTTATCTATGCCCCTCACAATTTTATACACCTCAATCATGTCCCCCCTCAATCTCCTCTGCTCCAGGGAAAATAACCCCAATCTATTCAATCTTTTCTCATAGCTAAAACTCTCCAGCCCAGGCAACACCCAGGTAAATCTCCTCTGCACTCTTACTAGTCCTATAATGCAGATTCCAGAACTGCACACAACACTCTAGTAGTGGCCTAACCAGCATTTTATGCAGTTCCAGCATAACTCTCTACTCTTATATTCTATGTCTTGGCTAACAAAGGCAAGTATCCCATATGCCTTCTTAACCACCTTATCACAGAATCACAGAATCACACAGTGCAGAAGTGGCCTTTCAGCCCATTGAGTCTGCACTGGCACGTGAGAAACATCTGACCTACCTACCTAATCCCATTTACCAGCACTTGGTCCATAGTCTTGAATGTTATGACATGCCAAGTGCTCATCCAGGTACTTTTTAAAGGATGTGAGGCAACCTGCCTCCACCACCCTCCCAGGCAGCGCATTCCAGACCATCACCACCCTCTGGGTAAAAAAGTTTTTCCTCACATCCCCCCCTAAACCTCCTGGCCCTCACCTTGAACTGATGTCCCCTCATGACTGACCCTTCAACTAAGGGGAACAGCTGCTCCCTATCTACCTTGTCCATGCCCCTCATAATCTTGTGCACCTCAATCAGGTTGTCCCTCAGTCTTCTCTGCTTCAACAAAAATAACCCAAGTCTATCCAACCTCTCTTCATAACTTAAATGTTTCATCCCAGGCAGCATCCTGGTGAATCTCCTCTGCACTCCCTCCAGTGCAATCACTTCCTCCCTATAATGTGCCGACCAGAACTGCACACAGTACTCAAGCTGTGACCTCACCAAGGTTCTGTACAACTCCAAAATGATCTCCCTACTTTTGTAATCTATGCCTCGATTGATAAAGGCAAGTGTCCCACATGCCTGTTTCACCACCTCACTAACATGCCCCTCTGCCTTCAGAGATCAATGGACACATACGCCAAGATCCCTTTGTTCCTCAGAACTTCCTAGTGCCATGCCGCTCATTGAATACTTCCTTGTCAAATTACTCCTTCTAAAATGTATCACCTCACGCTTTTCAGAGTTAAATTCCATCTGCCACTAATCTGCCCATGTGACCATCCCATCTATATCTTCCTGTAGCCCAAGGCACTCAATCTCATTGTTTACCATCCGGCCAATCTTTGTGTCATCTGCAAACTTACTAATCCTACCCCCGACATAGTCATCTATGTCGTTTATATAAATGATGAATAATAGGGGACCCAGCACAGATCCCTGTGGTACGCCACTGGACACTGGCTTCCAGTCATGAAAGCATCCTTCTGTCATCACCCTCAGTCTCCTACAAAAAAGACAATTCTGAATCCACCTTATCAAATTACCCTGTATCCCATGTGCATTTGCCATCTTTATAAGTCTCCCATGTGGGACCTTGTCAAGGGTTTGATGAAATCCACATCAACCACATCAACTGCACTACCCTCATCTACACACATGGTCACCTCCTCAAAAAATTCAATCAAATTTGTTAGGCATGACCTCCCTCTGACAAAGCCATACTGACTATCCCTGATCAAACCTTGCCTCTCCAAGTGGAGATAGATTCTCTCCTTCAGAATTTTATCCAATAGTTTCCCTGCCACTGACATGAGATTCACTGGCCTGTCGTTCCCTGGCTTAGTTCAACAACCCTTCTTAAATAGCGTAACTACATTAGCTGTTCTCCAGTCCTCTAGCACCTCCCCTGTGGGCAGAGAGGAATTAAACATTTGGTTCAGAGCCCCTGTGATCTCCTCCCTTGCCTCCCTCAGCAGTCTGGGACACAAATCATCCAGACCTGGAGATTTGTCCACTTTTAAGCTGGCCAACACCTCCAATACCTTGTACTCCCTTTATCAACTTGCGCAAGAACCTCGCAGTCTATCTCCCAGAGTTCCATACCTTCATTTTCATTCTCTTGGGTGAAGACAGATGTGAGGTACTCATTCAACACTCTACCGATGTCCTCTGGCACCAGCCATAGATTGTCCCCTTGGTCCCTAATGGGCCCTACTCTTCCTCTTCCCATTGATATACTTTTAGAATATCATGGGATTTTCTCTACTTTTATCAGCCAGAGCATTCTCATATCCCCTCTTTGCTCACCTAATTGTTTTCTTAAGCTCCACCCTGCACTGTCTGTACTCCACTAATGCCTCCGCTGAATTGCTTCCCTTGTACCTGCTAAAAGCCTCTCTTTTCTTTTTCATCGTAACCTGAATATCTCCAGTCATCCATGGTACTCTGGGCTTGTTACTCCTTCCTATCACCCTAGAGGGAACATGTTGAGCCTGTACCCTCCCCATTTCCTTTCTGAATGCCCCCCCGTCCTTCGCCCCCCCACACCCACCAACCACCCCCCACCGCCCCCCCCCCCCCCCTTCCTCCCCCAACAGCTCCTCTGTAGATTTCCCCACAAGTAGCTGTTCCCAATCTACCTTGGCCAGATCCTGCCTTATTTTACTAAAATCCGCTCTCCCCCAATCTAAAACATTTTTTTGCAACTTGACTATTTCTTTGTCCATAACAAGCTTAAACTGTACCATAATATAAAAACAAAAAACTGTGGATGCTGGAAATCCAAAACAAAATCAGAATTACCTGGAAAAACTCAGCAGGTCTGGCAGCATCGGCGGAGAAGAAAAGAGTTGACGTTTCGAGTCCTCATGACGCTTCGACAGAACTAGGTGAATAAGGAAGGGGTGAAATATAAGCTGGTTTAAGGTGGAGGGGTGCGGTGGGTTGGGTGGGGGGAGAGAAGTGGAGGGAGGTGGTGTGGTTGTAGGGACAAACAAGCAGTGATAGAAGCAGATCATCAAAAGATGTCACAGACAACAGAACAAAAGAACACAAAGGTGTCAAAGTTGGTGATATTATCTAAACGAATGTGCTAATTAAGAATGGAAGGTAGGGCACTCAAGGTATAGCTCTAATGGGGGTGGGGGGAGCATAAAAGATTTAAAAATATTTAAAAATAATGGAAATAGGTGGGAAAAAGAAAAATCTATATAATTTATTGGAAAAAACAAAAGAAAAGGGGAAGAAACAGAAAGGGGGTGGGGATGGAGGAGGGAGCTCAAGACCTAAAGTTGTTGAATTCAATATTCAGTCCGGAAGGCTGTAAAGTGCCTAGTCGGAAGATGAGATGTTGTTCCTCCAGTTTGCTTCACTGGAACAATGCAGCAAGCCAAGGACAGACATGTGAGCAAGAGAGCAGGGTGGAGTGTTGAAATGGCAAGCGACAGGGAGGTTTGGGTCATTCTTGCGGACTGACTGCAAGTGTTCTGCAAAGCGGTCGCCCAGTTTACGTTTGGTCTCTCCAATGTAGAGGAGACCGCATTGGGAGCAACGAATGCAGTAGACTAAGTTGGGGGAAATGCAAGTGAAATGTTGCTTCACTTGAAAGGAGTGTTTGGGCCCTTGGATGGTGAGGAGAGAGAAATTATATAGATTTTTCTTTTTCCCACCTATTTCCATTATTTTTAAATATTTTTAAATCCCCCCACCCCCACTAGAGCTATACCTTGAGTGCCCTACCATCCATTCTTAATTAGCACATTCGTTTAGATAATATCACCAACTTCGACACCCATGTGTTCTTTTGTTCTGTTGTCTGTGACATCTTTTGATGATCTGCTTCTATCACTGCTTGTTTGTCCCTACAACCACACCACCCCCCTCCACTTCTCTCCCCCCACCCAACCCACCAACCCTCCCCCGCCCCCCCCCCGCCCCCCTTAAACCAGCTTATATTTCACCCCTTCCTTATTCACCTAGTTCTGTCGAAGGGTCATGAGGACTCAAAATGTCAACTCTTTTCTTCTCCGCCAATGCTGCCAGACCTGCTGAGTTTTTCCAGGTAATTCTGTTTTTGTTTTAAACTGTACCATGTTGTGGTCGCTATCACTAAAATGCTCCCCCACCACCACCTCAGCCACCTGTCTGGCTTCATTCCCCAGAATTAGGTCCAGCACTGCACCGTCCCTTGTTGGACCCTCTACATATTGACCTAAAAATTTCTCCTGTACACATTTCAAGAAATCCACTGCGTCCAAGCCCTTAACACTATGACTATCCCAATTAACGTTGGGAAAGTTGAAATCACCTAATATAATTATCCTATTGTTATTGTTTTTACATACCTCTGCAAATTGTGCACATATTTGCTCCTCAATTTCCTGCTGACTATCTGGAGGTCTATAATAAGCACCTAAAAATGTGGCTGCTCCTTTTTTATTCCTAAGCTCTACCCACAAAGCTTCATTCGATACCCCCTCCAAGATATTATCTCTCCTTACTGCAGCAACTGATTCCTTAACTAATAATACAATGGCTCCTTCTCTTTTACCCCCTCCCCTGTCTCGCCTGTAGATTCTATATCCCAGAATGTTGAGCCGCCAATCCTGCCCCTCCCTCGACCAGGTCTCAGTGATGCTACTATATCACAATTCCATGTGTCAATCCTCACCCATAACTCATCCGTTTTATCTGTAATACTCCTGGCATTAAAGTAGAGGCCATCCAGCCTTTCCTTACTCCCTTATCTACCTGTCTACCTACCTTAAGGGACCGGTGGACATGCACACCAAGACCCCTCTGACCCTCGGTACTTCCCAGGGTCCTACCATTCATCATGTATTCCCCTGCCTTGTTTGTCCTGCCCAAGTGCATCACCTCATACTTATCCGGATTAAATTCCATTTGCCACTGATCAGCCTACCTGACCAGCCCATCTATATCCTCCTGTAATCTAAGGCTATTCTTCTCACTACTTATCACCCCACCAATTTTCATGTCATCCGCGAACTTACTGATCAACCCTCCAGCATTCAAGTCTAAGTCGTTTATATATGCCACAAGCAGAAAGGGACCCAACACCGATCTCTGTGGAACCCCACTGGACACAGGCATCCAGTCACAAAAACACCCCTCAACCATTACCCTCTGCTTCCTGCCACTCAGCGAAGTCTGGATCCAATTTGCCAAATTGCCCTTGGATCCCATGGGCTCTTACCTTCGTTATCAGTCTCCCATGCAGGACCTTATCAAAAGGTCTAAGTCTAAGTACACTATGTCAAATGCATTGCCCTCATCTAAATACCTGGTCACCCCTTCGAAAAATTCAATCAAATTAGTTAGACATGATCTCCCGTTAATAAAACCACGCTGACTGTCCTTGATTAATCCCTGCCTCTCTAAATGTGGATTAATTCTCTCCCTCAGAATTGCTTCCAACAGTTTTCCCACCACTGAGGTTAGACTGACTGGCCTGTAGTTCCCTGGTTTATCCCTTCCTCTCTTCTTGAATGGCAGCACCACATTGGCTGTCCTCCAATCCTCTGGCACCTCTCCTCTGGCCCGAGAGGTACTGAAAATTATTACCAGCACCCCTGTTATCTCCTCCCTTGCCTCACTCAACAGCCTGGGATACATTTCATCCGGGCCTGGAGATTTACCTACTTTTAAGTCTGCCAGACCACTTAGAACCTCTTCCCTTTCTATGCTAATTTCTTCAATTATATTACATTGATGCTGCCTGATTTTCATACCCATGTCGTCCCTCTCACTTGTGAACACCGACACAAAGTATTCATTTGGAACCCTACCTATGTCTTCTGGCTCCACACTCAAATTACCAGTATGGTCCTTAACGGGTCCTACTCTTTCCCTAGTTATCCTCTTACTCTTAATGTACTTTTAAAATAACTTTGGATTTTCCTTTATTTTACCTATCAATATTTTTCATGCCCCCTTTTTGCTCTCCTAATTTCCTTTTTAAGTCCCCACCTACACATTCTATACTCCTCTAGGGAGTTGTTATTTTGAGCCTTTGATACCCGCCATAAGCCTCCCTCTTTATCTTTATCCCCTGTATATCCCTCGACATCTAGGGTTCCCTGGATTTGTTGGTCCCTTTGGCTTTACTGGAATATGTTGGCCCTGTACTCTCCTTATTTCCTTCTTGAATGAGTCCCACTGCTCTGAGGCAGATTTACCTAAAAGTAACAAAAACAAAAACAGAATTACCTGGAAAAACTCAGCAGGTCTGGCAGCATCGGCAGAGAAGAAAAGAGTTGACGTTTCGAGTCCTCATGACCCTTCGACAGAACTTGAGTTCGAGTCCAAGAAACAGTTGAAATATAAGCTGGTTTAAGGTGTGTGTGTGGGGGGCGGAGAGAGAGAGAGAGAGAGAGAAGTGGAGTGGGGGTGTGGTTGTAGGGACAAACAAGCAGTGATAGAAGCAGATCATCAAAATATGTCAACAACAATAGAACAAAAGAACACATAGGTGTTAAAGTTGGTGATATTATCTAAACGAATGTGCTAATTAAGAATGGATGGTAGGGCACTCAAGGTATAGCTCTAGTGGGGGTGGGGAGAGCATAAAAGATTTAAAAAATTTTTAAAAAATAATGGAAATAGGTGGGAAAAGGAAAATCTATATAATTTATTGGAAAAAAAAAAGGAAGGGGGAAACAGAAAGGGGGTGGGGATGGGGGAGGGAGCTCACGACCTAAAGTTGTTGAATTCAATATTCAGTCCGGAAGACTGTAAAGTGCCTAGTCGGAAGATGAGGTGTTGTTCCTCCAGTTTGCGTTGGGCTTCACTGGAACAATGCAGCAAGCCAAGGACAGACATGTGGGCAAGAGAGCAGGGTGGAGTGTTAAAATGGCAAGAGACAGGGAGGTTTGGGTCATTCTTGCGGACAGACCGCAGGTGCTCTGCAAAGCAGTCACCCAGTTTACGTTTGGTCTCTCCAATGTAGAGGAGACCACAATGGGAGCAACGAATGCAGTAGACTAAGTTGGGGGAAATGCAAGTGAAATGCTGCTTCACTTGAAAGGAGTGTTTGGGTCCTTGGACGGTGAGGAGAGAGGAAGTGAAGGGGCAGGTGTTGCATCTTTTGCGTGGGCATGGGGTGGTGCCATAGGAGGGGGTTGAGGAGTAGGGGGTGATGGAGGAGTGGACCAGGGTGTCCCGGAGGGAGTGATCCCTACGGAATGCAGATAGGGGGGGTGAAGGGAAGATGTGTTTGGTGGTGGCATCATGCTGGAGTTGGCGGAAATGGTGCAGGATGATCCTTTGGATGCGGAGGCTGGTGGGGTGATAAGAACACCTCATCTTCCGACTAGGCACCTTACAGCCTTCCGGACTGAATATTGAATTCAACAACTTTAGGTCGTGAGCTCCCTCCCCCATCTCCACCCCCTTTCTGTTTCCCCCTTCCTTTTTTTTTCCAATAAATTATATAGATTTTCCTTTTCCCACCTATTTCCATTATTTTTAAAAAAATTTTTAAATCTTTTATGCTCTCCCCACCCCCACTAGAGCTATACCTTGAGTGCCCTACCATCCATTCTTAATTAGCACATTCGTTTAGATAATATCACCAACTTTAACTTTAACACCTATGTGTTCTTTTGTTCTATTGTTGTTGACATCTTTTGATGATCTGCTTCTATCACTGCTTGTTTGTCCCTACAACCACACCCCCAATCCACTTCTCTCTCTCTCTCTCTCTCTCTCCGCCCCCCACACACACACCTTAAACCAGCTTATATTTCAACTCTTTCTTGGACTCGGACTCAAGTTCTGTCAAAGGGTCATGAGGACTCGAAACGTCAACTCTTTTCTTCTCTGCCGATGCTGCCAGACCTGCTGAGTTTTTCCAGGTAATTCTGTTTTTGTTTTTGTTTTGGATTTCCAGCATCAGCAGTTTTTTTGTTTTTACCTAAAAGTAGCTGCTCCCAGTCAGTCCACTCTGGCCAAATCATATCTGATCCTATTCAAATCGGCCTTCCCCCAGTTTAGAACTCTGACTTCTGGCCCACCTTTGTCCTTTTCCATAACAGCCTTGAATCTAATGGAGTTATGATCACTATCTGCAAAATGATCCCCCACTGCTCTTTCAGTTGTCTGGCTTCATTCCCTAAAATTAAGTCCAGGACTGCCCCATCTCTTGTAGGACCATCTACGTGCTGGCTTAAAAAGCTCTCCTGGATGCATTTTAAGAATTCTGCTCCTTCCAAACCTATCACACTATGACTAACCCAATTAATGTTGGGGAAGTTGAAATCTCCCCCAATACTGCACTATTATTTTTACACTTCGCTGAAATTTGCCTACATATCTGCTCCTCTTTTTCTCTCTGACTGTTTGGGGGTCTATAGTAAACTCCCAACAATGTGATTGCTCCTTTTTTGTTTTTTAGTTCTACCCATATGACTTCATTTGAGAAGCCTTCTAAGATCAATTACTGCTGTAATCGATTCCTTGATCAATATTGCAATAGCCCCTCCTCTTTTACCCCCTTCCCAGTCTCGCCTGAAGGCCCTAAATCCTGGAATATTGAGCTGCCAATCCTGCCCCTCTCTCAACCATGTCTCCGTGACAGCATTGACATCATACTTCCATGTGTTAATTTGTGCCCTCAACTCATCTGCCTTATTTGTCAGACTCCTTGCATTAAAATAAATACCATCCAACCTTGCCAAACTCCCTTGTGCCTTAACTGGTCTATAATTTCTATGCCTTCCAGACTCACTTGTTCTCTCTTCTAATTTTGGCTGTGTATCTCCCCCTGCTGAACCTCCTCTCAGGATCCCATCCCCCTGCCAAATTAGTTTAAACCCTCCCCAACAGCACTAACAAACATCCCCCCAAGTATTTTGGTCCCATTCTGGTTCAGGTGCAACCCGTCCACCTTGTACAGGTCCCACCGCCCCCAGAAACGATTCCAATGTCCCAAAAATCTAAAGCCCTCCCTCCTGCGCCATCTCTCCAGCCAAGCATTCATCTGGAGTAACCTCCTATTTCTATACTCACTAGCGCATGTCACCGGAAGTAACCTAGAGATTACTACATTTGAGGTTTTGTTTTTTAATCTGTTTCCTAGCTCCCTAAATTCTGCTTGCAGGACTTCATCCCTCTTTCTACCTATGTCATTGGTACCAATATGTACCACGATCTCTTTGTTTGCCCTCCCCCTTTAGAATGCCCTGCAGCCATTCAGTGACACCCTTGACCCTGGCACCAGGGAGGCAATGTACCATCCTGGAGTCACGTCTATGGCTGCAGAAACGCCTGTCTGGCCTCCTTACTATCGAGTCTCCTGCCACTGTTGCCGTTCCCCTCTTTTTCCCCCACTCTGTGCAGCTAGAGCTACTCACAGTGCCATGAGCGTGGCTGCACCCCCCCCAGAGGAACGGTCACTCTCACCATTTTCCAACACAGAGAAATGGTTCTCGAGCAAGAGGCACCCAGGGGCCTTCCTGACTACCTGCCTGACACCTTTCTTCTGACTGATGGTCACCCATTCCCTCTCTGCCTGCACTTCCCGAAGTGACCATGTCTAAAAACATGCTATCCACGAAACTCTCAGCCTCGCGGATGCACCTCAGTGCCTCCAGCAACTGCCCAAGCTCTGCAACACAGAGCTCAAGTAGCTGCAGCTGGTGGCACTCCCTGCACATGTGGTTGGTCAGAGCACAAGGAGCATCTAAGACTTCCCACATGTTGCAGGCAGTACATAACAAGGGACTGAGCTGCCCTGCCATGCCTCTAGTTTAAAAAACCTTTACTTTATGTTAAATACTGTAAAAAAAAGTTAAATTATTTATGTACTTCAAATAAAAACTAGAACTCTTACCTTTCCTTAGCTTAATCTATTTTAAACTGCAGAAAAAAACTAGACAAAAACACTTACCCACTACTCACCAATCAGCTCTTACCTTTGTGCTGACATCAGTTTTTGAAGTGACTGCTTCACCGTGATGCTGACTGCAAGACACTCTTCCCAGACCACTTCACCGTGATGCTGACTGCAGGACACTCTTCCTAGGCTGCTTCACTGTGATGCTGACTGCAGGACCCTCTTCCCATATTGCTTCACTGGCCAAGATGTAAGGGTCGTACGGTCTCTCAGGTTACCTCACACAAACCTATATAATCTGCTTTTGGGGATCACAGGTCAGCTGCATGTTGAGAGAGTGGAAGCCTTTTTCATTGATAAGAACTTGCTGGCAGTAGCCACTAAGATTTAAGGCCACATGTGCAGTCGATAGCACCCTGCGCTTGTGGGAAGCCAAAGATCGCTATGAATCCCACTGCTCTGGCACCCTGGCTGGCTTCAACCCTGTAGAACTAGAAGTAATTGTGTGCCTTTTCAAAAAGGGCATTGGTGACGCCCTTTATGTGTATATATATATGAGCGGACAATTGCGGTAATCTGCAAAGTCCCCAGTAGAGCCCTGGAACGATCTGCTGGCAAAAGAGTTAAGAGCTGCGGTTACCTTCACCGTGACCGGAATTGGATGACCTCTCAGCCCATGTGGAGTGAGATCTGCACAGAGGTTCTGACAGACATGATCCACCAGATCCCTTGACAATCACAGCCCTCTACGGCACTGTCTCTCACTCATCTCCTTGTATGATAGGCATCTCCTGTAGTCCCTTGGTTGTGCCAAACGCCTCTGTGGATGAGGTCCCTCCTCGGCAACCTCAGAGTCTTCCTCGAGCCCAGCTGGTCCTTGATCCTCAGGGTAATGCTCTTTCTTATGCTCTGACATATGGCAATAAGCCCTTCTCCTCATTCATATAAGAGCTATCAAGAAGGCAGCATTGCCTGCAGCCTGCATTCTACACCCCACCTAGAAGCTGTGGACAAATAGGATTGAGACATGATGGCACCTTAGCCTGGAATACCCTCCCTCAGTCGTCATGCCATGAGGCCAGTGTGAAGTCATAAACCTGCCCTCATTCCTGACATGTCATCCCCAGGCCACCCCTTATAGCTGAAGCACACCCTGAAGGTTCACAGGTGGCTGAGCATCCCCCTCCAACATGTCTGCGCATTCATTACAGGGTTTTGAAGAGGCCGAATATAGCCATATGTTCTCACCCTCAGTCAGGGACTGTCAGCCTGCCTCCTTTCACCTAGACACTGGACAAGCCTCACTCCAATTTCATGACTGTAAGCACTCTGGCCTGTAAGACATGACCATTGAAATGATTATGTAGAGCTTTGTCTAGAGCTTGATGCTTATGCCCAACATCCATGGCATCTTAATTGTTTGCACCCCCTTCCCTCTTTACATGCCTCTTGTACTGCCATGTGGGCAATCAGACCAAATCAAATGTTTCCCCAAGCCTTAAATGATTCTTGCATGAATGTACTCCATGGGTTAGGGTGCCAAACCGCTTCAATTAGCATTAGACACATGTTAACAGATTTCAGCTGAGGCACGATCTGAAGGACTTGAGCTGAAAATTAGGGTGCCCCTTCAATCGGCCCAAAATTGCAGTCATTGACTCCTCCCCAACACTCTCAGAATCCTCCCCAGGCAATATTTTTCAAACCTAATTTTCAACTGCATCATTAGAGATCCAAGTCAAGATGGTGGTGCTGCAGTTTCTATTTGAGGCCAGTTTCCAGCCTCCCCCTCTTATCCTCCAAGTCCCTCCTATCTCTCCTCCATCCTCATCACATTCACATCCCCCTTCCTCTGATCACTCTCCTGCCTTCCCTTGAGTCCCTGGAGTCAATCTTCATTTTTGTTGATATTCCTGTCCTCCTGCTGAACCCTTTTCTGTTGCTGTGCCCATACCTTATGTCAACCTGACACCTCCCCTTCTTCAGGCCACATGCACTGGCACTTTCTGGGCACCACCACCCCATGAGACCTTCCAATACCCACCCATGACTTACCAGCACTCACTATACCAGATGCAGATGCCTCCCCTGACCTTGACTGTGCCACCTGCTTCCCAATGTGGATCCTCCAACCCCCAGGACCAACCTCTGCAGCAAACGACAATGCCCTGTGCACTACTGTACCTAATCGTCACTGGCCAGAGAGGCCTTTCCCCTCTCAGGACAGGGATCAAGACATGAATGACATGTAGTGCCTTCTTAGCATGGCCTGCTCAGTGCCAGGACGGCATTCTGATTCTGCTCCCAACTGTGTGGCCTCAGCTCCATGACTGTCGCACACTACCACCCTCTGTACCTTTGACAACCCACGCCCACTCCCCACTCTAGTCATGCCTCTGCATTCCAGTCTTCCCTCCCATGCTGCACTCACTTCCTCCAAATCATGCCTCTGTCTTCCCCCTCCCAACTGGTATTACCTCCTGCGCAGTAGCTTTGGCGCAGCTTCATATAACGACCAGATCTTGTGGCAACACCATCAAAGGTAGGTGAAAGAATTATCTATGTACCTCAAAGTCGCTGGTGAAGTGGAGGTCGCCAGGTGAACAGCACTTACATATGGTCATGAAACAGACAATCCTAATTATCCACTGGCATGGCATTTAAATTTGGAGTGAGAACGTGATTCTGACACGTTGCATTTTTAACGAGCATTCATGAGACGCAAATGTGGTTCCCGGCATGGGCCAGTGGGAAACTCATCCCACCATGAAAGTCGGGAGAACAAAATTCCAAACTAATTTCCCACCAGCAGGAAATTGACTTTTGCCATCACTCCAAATTTTGTGCCCCTGCCCGCCATGATCTGGCAGGAGTGAAAAGTTCCACTCAGAGAGATGTATTAGCTACAACACTATATTTGGCACATCTATACTGCTAGTAGCACTAATGAAGTGTAAACCACAGTATCAAAAATACATGCAATGCCTAAGATTATCATATGGCTTTGTATAGTTGCATTCAATATGCCATTGGTAAATCTGCAGCCAGAAATTTTCAAGCTATCCCTCCCTGACATAAACACAGATGTACAACTATGCTCATCTAGTACGTTTGATATTGTGGTATTGGTTATTTAATTTCCTCTGTAATGTTCACCTTCACCTCCAAGAAAGCTGACTGGGAGTCATTAATTATGATAATTATTCTCTTTCTTTTATCAGCTTCTCTTCCTACATTAATTGATCTTGCACTTTAGAAAGGATGTCAAGGCTTTGTTGAGGGTGGAGATGAGATATATTAGAATGGGTACCAGGGATAAGGGATTTCAGTTACTGGAGAGAATTAAGCAGTTTGAATAGTTCACCATTGAGTAGAGAAGGATAAGGGGAGATTTAATAAAGATGATCAAAATAATGAGGGGTTTTGTTCAAATGGATATCAAGAAACTCTAAGGCTGGAGGGTCAGTAAATAAAGAACAGAGACTTAAAATAATTGCTAAAAATTCAGGTGGAAGATTAACAAGAATTTTTTTACCGAATGAGTTGTTAAAATTTGAAATGTAGTGGCAAAGCTGGGTGGAAGCATATACAATAGGATCTTTTGAAAGGGAATTGAATCTCTGCTTAAAAAGAAACATTTGCAGGACTATAGAGAAAGAGCAGGACAAGAGAACTGATTGAAAGTTTCTTTAGAGAACTTGCATGGGTGGCTTGATGGGCTAAATGCCTCCTTCTGTGCTGCATTGCTCAAGATTCTATATGTGTGTTATTTCAGTTAATTTACTCTGTGCACTCAGAGCTTTGAGCAATTCAGTGCAGCTATGATATACTTTATAAGACAAGTTTCCCTCTATCAGATTAAACAATTTCTCATAATTTTCCAACTTATTTACTTAAAAGTCCTGACCCTGAACTCTTCATAATCTGCTTTGATATTTTCTTTGATACTTTGTGTACAATGCAGTCTTTTTATACCTTTAATTTAACAAGATACATGCCATCTCAGGAAATATCATAATTCTTATTATCACATCACTATCATTTAAGGTATTATTCGAGCAGGCAGTCATATATCAAGAACAATAATGGGAAGATTTTGATTTGTTGAAAAAAAAGGCCAAATTTCTGATTAGATGCTTCATTTTTTTCAAGTCCCATCACATAAATTATGATAATGAGACACCCAAGCCTGATAGGAGTCATCCTTCATTATTCTCTTACTTACCTAGAGAGTATGACCCATTCATATCCTCAGTGAGCATTAGTCCTCTAATTAGGACCAACTGGTGTTTCCTTTGTTTGCCTTAGTTCTCTGTGATTTTTAGTCGCATATCTTCGGAAGCTATTATTAGCCCTTTGAGTTTGGCCAAAATCCAGTAGGATGATTAAAAAAGGCTATTTATCACACTGTTGTTATTTTTGAGATAGTCTATCCAATTGTTCAACACTAACACACCATATTGATCAGTTATGTGGCTTTATTTGGTACAAGTAAGAATTAATATATTGCAGTGTTTAAACAGTAGTTTATAAAGCACAACTGAGAATTCTATTACCTGTGGTTGTCCTTTGGGCCGTGGCATAACCCAGTCCTCGTATAGCCTACTCACGGACTCTGGTACACCTGTTTGGTGTCCTTGGAGGCCTTCTGTGCTGAGAAGGATCCAAACCCCATGAGGTATACCCTAAAACTGGAACTGCAGAAAAATCCATCCTGTCATAGGGACAGGACCTTTACCAAGGTTTGTCAAACACAATTCAGGGTTGAAATTAACTAGTGTATTCCATTAAACCAATCTATTACCAGAAGCAGATTGTGTCATTTATACTGCATTTTTCAGTATCATGTACAAAATTAGGTTGAAACTGAAATAAAAAATAGTTCTGCCTATGGATACCTTAGATTCAAACTTAGGTCACAGAGTCATTCAGTAACAGATGAAATGACTTTAAGTGAAATGAATTAAGTTGTGTCTGCTCATTTCATACATGGCATAAAAGTATCTCTTTCAACACTAACTGGCAGCAACTTTTCTCACCAAGATGCTGCCAAATGGTAGTGTGAGAGGGGAAAAAATCCTATGTACAATACAAAGTGTTTTATGTAGTCAATATCAAAGAGAACAATTGAGAGTAGAGCATTGCTTCACATCCAATCATTTCAGGCTTGAGAAGGTCTTGTCATTCAGACAGTTGTATGCTTGCCTTGTGCCAAAAGCTCCGGGTTCAAGTTCCACTCCAGAACTTGTTGGCAATGGAAGGAGTGCTCATGATGCAGTTTAATAGGTTTGGTAGTCAGTTTACTAACCCATGCAAGACTTCCCTTCTATTCCCCAAGGAGGTGCAAAACACGCACATTGTAGGCTTGATGTAAGGTAGATTTTCCAACTCTTCACTGGCCACAAGTACATGTTGATTGATTACACACAGCTCACTTGTGATCTTCCAATCAAAGATATAAAAAGTTACATTACAGAGGACAGGTATCTTAACCACTGGAGAGGGTTTCAAAATACACCTCTTAAGTATCACTGTGAAAAAGAATTCTTGAGGAACTTAGAATTTCAACACAAAAATAAAAACATTTTAAATTTATCAATTCTATTTTTACATTTTGGGCTGAATTTTACGCTGATTGGGCAGGTTTGCCTCCAACTCGATCAGGCATGAAATTGCATGACATTTCAGTCAGCGGGCACATGCAAAAGTCAGAAGCGCACCAGCTGACAATTAAGAGGGTAATTAAGCCCATTAACGGTGCAATTGTCTCCGATTTTTTGTGGCCCATCTAACCTTATGGTTGACAGACAGGCGAATTGGCCAGGCAGCCTTTGCATTTTTCATCAAGCCTCATCCTCATCCACGGGTGGGATGAGATTTCCGTGATGAAATGAAATATAAATAAATTACTGTGGACATAATTTTCATCAGCTAAATTTTCATCTGATTGATTATGATGCATGGAAACTTTCTTTCAGGTTTTGAAACCTTTATTTTCATTTTTTCAGGTCTCCAGCTCCCTGAGGCAGCTCTCTGCCTTCAGGGAGCTTTCTGTCAGCGCTGGCCCACACCCTCATTGACATCATCGCCTGCCCTCCTCCCGCCCCCACCCTGGCAGCACTGAGCTTTGCGGTGCACGTTTCGCATTAGCTGGCTGGTCGGTGGTCCATTTCCCAGCCAATCTAGGGCCTGCCAATCGTGCCCGCCCACCGCACTGAAAATTCAGGCCTTTAGAAAGTGTGATCTCTTACTATACTGGTAGTCCTTTGGTGTGTTGTTGAAGAGATTGTTATTCATTTAGGGCTTATACAATGAGTGTCAGCAGGTTATTCAACTGTGGAAGACAACCTGATGTCTGCATGTGCATTTCTAGCAGGGTGCCATTGGACAGAATCAGACAGTGCATGTTAAGTAGACTGTACATGGTAAATTGAAGAAGTGGATTTAATTCATTGAACAATCGTTTCCCTTTCCATGATCTCTTGAGGATTTTGCAACTGTTTTTCATACAGTTTTAGTTGTACTATGTTGTCAGGATCTTTTACAAATTGCATCTAAGCATTCAAATCATGGGCCTAAATCGTCTATTCAGGACCAGAACCCCTATTTCTGATCCCGATCCTCCCATTTTATCAGAACAATTTTCTGATGAGGATCCTGCAGAACTCAGTCAGTGCAGAGAACCTCGGAGGGAGCAGCGGGGTGAATCTACGTAGAAGCCACACCCCCTTTTTATGGCACTAGCTGCCATTTTCTGGAAAATAAATTGTTTAAATGTCCCAAAGCTTCTTTGAAAAGCTATGGAGAGAAGATAAGCAGGTAAAGGGGTGGGATGGATGAGGTAAAGTGGTAGGATGTGTCGGGGCGATAGGATGGGTAAGGGAGCATAGTAAGTGAGGTGGGAGGGCGGGTGAGAGGGTAAGGGGATAGGGTAGTAGGTGAGTAGGGTGGTGAGGTTGAGTCAGGTCAGGTAGGGGGAAGTCGGGAGATCAGGGACAGTCAGGTGGGTCAGGGCGGTGGGGAGTTGGACAGTCGGGAGATAGTTGGGTGGTGGGGACTAGTCAGGTTGCACGGAGAGAGTTGCAGGGTCAGGGGTAGTCGAAGGGTTGGGGGAGTCAGGTGGTGGGGGCTAGTCAGGTTGGGCGGTTGGGGGCGTCGGGTGGGTGGGACTACTCAGGTTGGTTTGGGCGCTAGTTGAAGGTCCAGGCATTGGGAGATTGGGGGGAGCCATAAATGGGTTGGGGAGGCAGTCAGGTCATGGGGGCTAGTTAGGTTGGATGGTAGTGTTAGTCTAGGGTTAAGGGGGCCGGACTCTCAGGGAGTGGTCAGAGGGTCAGCGGGAGTCAGGTGGTAGGGTCTAGTCAGATCAGGTCAGGGGGGTCGGCTGGTGAGGGCTAGTGGCATTGAGTTGGGGTGTAGACAGAAGGTCAGGGAGGTGTTGGGGGAGAATTGGAGGGTCATGGACTAGTCAGGTGGTAAGAGTTAGTCAGTTCAGGTCAGGGGGAAATCAGGGCTTCGGTGGGGGGGTGGAGTTGGAAGGCTGGGGGAGGAGTGGGGGCATCAGTGGGGCATGCGGTGTGAGTGATCGGGCAGTCAATTCTGTAGTTACCCAGGTGATGTACTAGGTTTTAATCCACCTGACATTTCCTGTGTAACCATCCAGATAAGAGTAAAGATGGATTTTTTTTATATTTTGGGGAATATGGTGATATTCTGTAAAGAACGTTATGTGCGTTCTTGGAGTTACAAGTAAATAGGTTGGGTAAAATTTACATTATGAGTTGAGTAAATACTTTCAGCTGTCGAATTTCAAAGGGGAGTTTAGAAGTGACAAGGGACTTTTACAGGTTACAAAGGTTTCATAAATAAACAAGGGAAGGCTATTAAATTTTATTTGACCTGAAAATGGAGGCAATAGGGAAGCATGAAAAATTTTTATATTTTGGAAAAGTTGAGTTCAAAGAGGTGCTTAGGACAATGGAATCTAAGATGAAAGGGGAAAAGGATATTTAAGGAAAGCTGTTGAGTTGAGTTGTGTGTGGGGCTGTGTTGGGGAGATGTCCTGAGACCAGATTTGTGCTGGGAGAAGGTGTGAAAGTTGTGAATTTGAAGCAACCAATGAGTTTTCAAACCAGAGAGGTCTTTGTTTTCAGAAAGCAGTCTGTTTCTAAACCTTTCATTTGGATTTCCACAGCAGAGTGGAAGAGAGTGAGAAGTCGTGTGGTATACCTTTTATTAAAGTGACAGCAGTTTTGTCCTGTGGTAATTTTATGGTTAAAAATCCATAGGAGAGCTATTGCCAAGTAGTTCACTTGTGTGTTCTGACAAAGTGTAAAACTTAACAGTATAGCTTTAAGCTTGTGTGCTTAAGTTTTTTTTCTTCTCTTAAATAAATCTTTTAATTTTAAAATCCTACAAGCGTTACTGGGATTCAATGCTTCAGGGATCAATAGTTCTTTCCCTCATTTTCAAGATACAAAAAAAAGTTATGCTCAGTAAGACAAGTTTCCCTCTAGGACTTGGCTTGCTAAGTGGATAACATCAGCTGTGGTCATAACATAAGTCAGAATTATCCAAAGTCTGTGACTCTAACTCAGAGTTGGAGACATTTTGGGAGGGTTTTGGGGACAAGGGGAATTGCTCATTGGAAGTTCAAAGTTCCTGGGCAATTCCCATGGAGTCATTTCGATGTAATCTCCCATAGTGTATCTTTGGGGGTACGTTCGGTCTCTGACCATCAGGACACCGGAAGTTCTGGACCACGTTTACAGAACACTCACTGTGAGGCAACATCTTGTCCAGTTGTACAAATGTCAAAAAGGATCCCACTGAATTGGTGGTGATTCTAAATTACTCAACTCTGGTTAAAACGGAGTTTTGAAATACAATGTTGAAATGGAAGTAGGACCTTAATGTATACTTTCTTTTAAACTACTGGGAAAAACTCAGGACAACCAAATTACATTAGATGTAAATAGAAGTTTAATGATGCTTAGTTTTAAAGTTTATTGGTAGTTGGATGAAGTTATTGTTCTAAATACACAAACCAGTTTTTATCAAGACATACTGACTTGAATTTCATGCTAGGCTTGTGCACCAGGTTGACAGGCCCGGAAGCAGACGCAAAATGTGCTTCTGCCCACGATCAGCCCCCGAATGCAATTTCACGCTGGCTGACCAATTAATGCCCTGCCAGCATGAGACACGCACTGAGAAAGCCTCAGCTCTGCTGAGGGGAGTGGGGAAGAGGCAGGCACTGGCAGAAGTGAGGGTACGGAAGGGCACTTCTAGCGAGCCCCCTGAAGGCAGACAGCTGCTGTGGAGCTGCCTCAGGGAGCTGCAGTCCTGGACAGATTAAATGACCAGAAAAAAACGCACCAAACTGTGTCAATGCAACACATTCAAGCACCTGACATCAGAATTCAAAAAACATCAGTCCCCAGCTTTCTGTTTTTATTATACTTCACCCCAGACATTTCATCCCACCCTTGGATGAGGTTTCATTAAAAATGGGCTGCCTGCCTGCCCATTGTGCCTGTGCAATGAGCGTAAAATAGCACAGGCAAAGTAAATTTGTGGGCAATAGGGTTTTTAATGGTCTTAATTGGTCCTTTAATTGTCAGCAGGCATGGCTCCGACTCCCCCGCGTGTCCGCTGGCCTCAATATTGCTCACGTGCAATGACATCACCCCACACACTCGCCCAATCAACATAAAATTCTGGCCATTGATTTTTACATTTCAGATTAATCAACTTACACTGGCAGTAAAACACCATCAAACGTTTTTTCCCCCTTTTGATAGAGATAGCTGTCTACTGCAGGATTAAACTTCATTTCATTTGGATGTTTGAGCTGAAAAAGAAAAAGATACATGCAAATGTTTTAGAATATAACATTCTACAGCTGAATAAATAGTGTGTTTTGTTTTTAAGCAAGCAGGTATCAGCTCAAGTTGAATATTTGTGTCTTCTGGCAGCAAAATTGAGTTCTTGATGATTATGTAAAGTATGGATTACCAATACTTGTCATCATCTTACATACTGTTTGCTATTTTGAGCAAAGACTCATCTAACTGAATCATGTATGTCTCAGCACCATTGATTAAATTGTCTTTATGCCAAATGCAATTTTTCAATCTTCTGTGTTGAATCAATTCTCTGCTTCAGTTTAATGCTGAACCATTTAGTTGACAAAAACTTAATGGGAGAGGAATTGGGTTCATTAGTGCCCATTCTTTTGTGCCCTTATGGGTGCCCTTAGATCTCCAAAATGGTGTCAGCAACACAAATGCACGCTTATGGGACAAACTACACTCAATGTCATGTTGGTGAGGGCATTAACCTGCAACAGGCAAAGCAGGCAGGTCATGATGCCAAATCAGCATTTACCAATAACATTTGATGCTGGTTTTGCCATTTTGGAGCTCGATGGTCCAGCTCGCTCTTAACCTTGTAGAGCTAAATATGTGTTCAGCACAGGAAGGACCTTACCCAACCGCACTGGAAGCCAGAGATTGTCAACTGCTTACAGGTTAGTTTCTGCTGGATTTATTCTGGTGGTTCTATGATCCTACAAATGTTAAATGCTTTCTTTAATTATTTGAAGGTGCAGAGGTCTAGGGGGAGGGGTGTGGCAGACACCCCTTTGCTGGCTTCAAAGGTATGTTGACACAAACCAGTTGTTCACAGACGTGGAGACCAGTTGGAGAATGACCAGATTCAGAGCAAAACAAGCTGTTGGAAAGGACAGGAGGAGGAGGACAAGGGTTCTCAACATGAGGCTATATCTTCCCAAGGAGTTCAGGGAGCAGTTTTCTTACCTGAATCTCAGCGAGAAATAAGGTATGAAACCACTGAGGTTCATTCAGTATGTGAATGTCCTCACTGAAATCTCTCACTGCTGCAACCACAACTGCAACCTCAGGACAGGCAAGGACCACATTGCCAGAGGCTGTTGAGGTAATCATGGTGATGAACATTTATTTGTCTTGCTCCTTCCAGACAGCAGTTGGCTATATATAACGGTTCACAGTTTGCCACCCACTGTTACATAAAGGAGGTTGCCAAGTCTCTCTATTCAGAGAGCTAGCTACATTTCATTCTCTTTTGCCAGAAACAAGCATACAGAGCGAGTATGCAGCTTCCCTAGGAGTTTAGGTTTCCCCATACTGCAGGGTACCATTGGCAGCACCTTTAGAGCCCATTGCTTTACAGGCACCAAATGTTAACTCTGCCCTATAGTGGAACCAAAAGGGAGTCCGCTCCCTCAATGTCTAATTAGTGTGCGACTATATGCAGCAAATCATGTTGGTCGATGCCCAGTGTCCTGTCAGTAGCCATGCTGTCTTCATTCAGAAGCAGTTCACTGTGCCAGCTACATTTGAGCCATCACGGGAAACCAAATAATGGCTAATGTGGAACGAAGGCTAGCCACTGCTGACATTGCTGATGACTGTGGGGGTGGATTTTACAGGGGGACGGATTACCCTGACTAAAAAGTCTACCAGCACCATGCCGACTAGAAACATAGCTGCCCCGCAGCAAAAATACGCTGGGGCAACCTTATTTGGATCAGAGTTGGATTTCTGCCCCTTAGAGACAGGAAGTCCTGGTCTATAGAGTTTTGGCCAATCTGACTGGCCAGCAGCTCTGTAGTCCTAGCAGCGTCAGAAGGGAGTAGTGGCCATTCTTGGTACTACAAGCAGCCCTGAGGAAGAAATGAAGATAGTTACTGAATTTAGGTAAACCTGGGGATTTTGGTCAGGCATGGCTGGGAAACCCCAGTGAGGTGGGGGAAGTGAGGTAGGATGTTGGGTTAGAGAGGCTGGGAGTGGATGGATAAAGTGGGGTACAATCTTTATGAGGTGCCCCTGATGGATGCAGTGGCCCCCCCAAAGGAAGTACACTCCCCCTTACTGCCCATCAACAGTCCATGCATGAAAGCTGCTGGGCTGTTCGCCATGTTCCTGCCTTCCCCTGCAGTCCAAAATATTGTGACAGAGGTAGAACGAGGCCCTTAAGTGGATGGGCTGCTGTTGTGTTTTTATCATGATCTGAAGACACCAATCACACGTATGGGATTGTGTAAACAGGTTGTGTGCTCAGTTATTCAGACTAGGCACATGAGAGCATACATACATGGATAGAAAACTTGAAGGTATCAGCAGCAGATCTGTGCATGCTCACAGGTTAAAGTAAAGCTGAGGCTGGATCACATGACACAGTTCCCTTCGAGTGATGGCACGCTGCTATCTCTTAAAGGCATATTACAACATCCCCCTTCCTTTTTAAAGATACTTTTTCCCCCTTCCAAAGAAGTATAACTATTTATAATACATATTCATGTTTGGTTACCATTACATAAGTATATAGGACTGATGAATCTATTAGTCTCTAAAGCATAGAAGTAATTTGCTGGTGCGTCCAGACCTTGTAATGGTAACCTTTTCTGGGAGTGTCTTTAATTGCTCACAGTGAGCTGTGAGATTGTCATTCTTGCATGTTGTTCCTGATTGCATTTGGAATCTAGTCCTCAATGCCATTTGACTGCACAATGGTTGAGCAGCTGGAATGGACCAGATGTGTCCTTGGTTACACCTCACCATTGTGCCTTTGTGTGTAATGACTTCATAACTGAACAAATCTTTGTCACCTTGGCTGGTTGCCATGTACCTTCTGTCAGATCCTGGATGCAAACTGTTTGCCCTATCTGTGAACTTGGCAATTCTGTACCTGCATTTTTATCATGCACATTGGTCATCATCTCTTGCAGTTTTACAAATTGCTCTCTTGTTTCTGAGAGAGTAGAATGGGTAAAAGTAGGTAAATTGGTAGGCACTGGTCTGCCAAACTTAAGCTCTGTAGGTGATGCACTTAAAGGCGCCGCACTCAGATGTAGCAATGCAATGTGTACATCTTGCTTGGTCTGTCTATATTTGAGAATTAGGGATTTCACCATGAGAATCCTTCATTCAGCTAGGCCGTTAGATCTAGGGTAATGAGGAGAAGAAGTAGTGCAATCGATAATCCTCTTCTCACACATATCTTGAAATGGCTTATCAATAAATTGCAGACTGTTATCTGTAACGGTCTCTTTAAGCACACCAAATAAACTGAAAATATGACTTTGACCATTTGTGACAGTTGTGCTTGATGTATTGTGCAATTGTTGAATAATGGGGTACTTGGTAAAATAGTCAATGATAATCAAGTCAGTGCCATGGACATGAAAGAGGTCAGATGTAATTTTGAACCAAAGATGGGTAGGAGCTTCATGTGGGATCAGTGGTTTTTTGTGCTGACTTGGCATAGGCATATGCTCTTGACATCCTCGTACTTCTTGACGATGACTTCAATATCATTGTTTATACCCGGCCAATATACTATCTCTCTTGTGAGTCTTCTCATCCAATCTATATCCATATGTGAGTGATGAAGTTGTTGAAGAGTATCAAGTCACAAAGATTTTGGTATGATGACCAGCCTGCCTTTAAAACTGACTCCCTGGAAATGCCTAGCTTGTCCCGATAAGGCCAAAATGGTCTTGTATGTCTGTGGATATGATGGATTGAATCAGGCCATCCTTTGACGATGGTTTTCCACAGTTTCTGTAATGTGGGATTTTTCACCATTTCTTCCTGTAGCTGCTGGCATTTGTGCTGCGCAAAATGTACCAGGTCAATTTTGAGAACATCTTCAAGTTTGATGTCAATGAAGTCAACTTGTATGTTCAAGGAGATATCTTCTGTTTTTGCTGGGTTAGGCAATCTGCTAAGCGTATCCAATGTGACCATCAAATTACATGGCTTGCATAGTCATAATCTTGAATCTTTATCAAGAGATGCTGCAATATTGATGGTCACTGGTCAATGGTTTTTGCCAGATCATCTCCAGTGGCTTGTGGTCAGACTCTACCACAATCCTTTTGCCAAATAGATAGGTATGAAAATGCATGATTCCAAACACTAAAACTAATGTTTCCAACTCGACGTTGGAGTAGTTGGATAGCGGTACGGAAAGAGATTTTGAAGTAAATGTAACCGGTTTGCCTTTTTGTAGGATGCATGTTCCTAGACTTTTCTGTGCGGCCTTTCTCCGAGGTAGCTGTCTCTCTAAGATAGTAAAATTACAATGTCGCTGCTTCTGATAATGATCTGTTTCTGGCCTTTAAAGAGGTATTGGCAGTCTTCACGCCACAGGAAAGGCACATCTTTTTTCAACAATTCCTTTAGCAATGAAGATTTTTGAGTGAGATTGGGAATGTACGAGGACAAGAAATTAAAGAGATCTAGACATCATTGAAGATTGCCCTTTTCCTGAGGAGTTGGCATGGCCTTAATATCCTTTAGTTGGATCCTTTTAGTTGAATCTGGGCACACATCTGCACTGGAATAAAAAGAACCAAAGAAATTGATCTGCTACACATTGAAGGCGCATTTCAGACTGTTAAGCATCAATCCATCATTATATGCCGCTTACATCAATAAAGGCAGTTTATGATCATGTTCTTGCTTTGTTCTTCCCACAATAGCAACGTTGTCAGCGATACAGATGCATCCCGGCACAGTGTATGTAATTCGGTCCATGTGAGCTGATGTGCCTTGTGATGTCTGACAATTCCGTGAATTGTCACTAGTGCAAGGTTGCTGCACCTTTAGTCTCCTTAATGTAGAACATCTGTGACACCCATGAGGATTGGTTGTACTTGCAGTCCAGGACTATGGATCCTGCACACGGATTTAGTGAACTGTTGCAGACTGTAAGTTTTACAGTAATAGGTTTCCCAATGGCCTTCCATGTCTGCTGATAACTGTCTTTTGGAACCACAGAGGTAGTATGTTGGCACTTGCTCCTGTCTCAATCTTGGCCAATAACAAATAGTTACAACTTTCTCAGGGCAGATAATTCGAATCTTGGCAAATGCTTCAGATGATGTGATGGTATCTATGTTTTCCATGAGATTGACAGTATGAAATGTGCTCACCACTCTTCGTCACGTCATGCACATCGTTGTAATTTTCTGGTTTGTCAATCACCTCATGTATGGATTTGTGACAGGATACTGGAAGGTACATATTGTTTATGGTCTATTTGGATGGCTCTTTGTAGCTGCATCAGCCTTTGCTGTAGTGGACTGCTGCTGCCAATGGCCCTTTCTGCTTCATGCCTTGCAGAATTGCTAGAAAAGCTGGGCATTTCCTTGGTGCATGCAGAAGTCTAGACCTTCCACAGGTCTTGCTAGATTTGGATGTTCAAGTAAGTGCTTTAACAAATAAGGTTGTTGTTGGGACCTGTAAGCTTCATTGACTTGAATGACTTGTGAGGATCACTTGGTACATTTTTTTTTGTATTCATTCATGGGATGTGGCCAGCATTTATTGCCCTTTAAGAGTCAACCACATTGCTTTGGGTCTAAGGTCACATGTGGGCCAGGCCAGATAAGGATGGCAGATTTTCTTCCCTAAAGCACATTAGTGAACCAGATGAGTTTTTACGACAATGGTTTCATGGTCAGCATCAGACTTTTAATTCCAGATTTTTATGATGGTGGGATTAAAACCCGGGTCCCCAGAGCATTACCCTGGGTCTCTGGAATACTAGTGAGAGACAATACCACTATGCCACTGCCTCCATAGCCCATCCTTGAGGGAAGGGGGTTTGCGAGTGTGTGTGATGAGAAAAGTGACTTACCCTGGCAGAACAAATGAGACCACTCACCCTCTTCCTGCACTGGGTGATTGTTCTCTTTTACAGGGCATTGGCTCTGACCACCATTGTCATTGCCTCCCATGCTGGATTGCTGACCTTGCTTGCTCGCCTTCGCCCAGAGCAGGGGGTAGAGGACTTCACAGCAGGTCTCCACTGCATCCAGTAGGTGCCCGAGGGATGTGTCACTAAATCTGGGGGCAGCAAGTTTCGTCCCTTTGGAAGCCATCAGTTCACAGCAGCTTCCTATCCCTTGAAGAATGCTAGCTCTTTGCAAGGGTGGCCTTTGATTTTGGTGCCCACTTTACTGAAGGTCTGATGTGATGATGGGGTGGGTGAATGAGAGAACATGCCTCCAGAGACCAGCATGTTTCCCATGAATGCATGATTAATGAGTTTGGATTGGGACATTGCAGCCTGAAAAGCCGCCATTTCAGCCAGCTGGTAAAACGTCCTTTTTCCCGCCTGCTACCACACTTAGTATAAATCTGGGATGATTCCACCCTTGAGCACTATCTGAGCACTATCTCAGCACTGTGTCTTCAAAGCTTTTCTGTGCAGTCACCGGGCTGAGATTTCAACACTCTCTGGTGCTACAAATGCATTGTGGTCTGACCAAAACTTCAAGGGCTACCTTATGATCTAACACTGTTCACCATGTTGTACCTGTACTTAATCTTGCTGCCATGGAGGCTGACCATCGCTGAACACCATGTTTTGTTTTATAATGATAATATAGCACCAATCACTCATAAGTGTTGGGTAAACACATTGCGGGTTCATTTATTTAGACTGGGTACATGGAAACATATATATATAGATGGAAAGCTTGAAGACATCAGCAGCAGGGCTATGTGTGCTGTGTTCTGCTCACAGGTCAAAGTGAAACTGAGGCTAGATCACATGACACACTTCCCTTCTAGTGATAGCATGCTGCTATTCCTTGAAGGCATATTACAACATGCTTGACACTTTACCTGCCCACTCTAATATGGGAGACAGTTTGGGGCTGGGCAGGAACGCAATGGCTGGCAACCTGCTATCTTTTACATGACACTCATTGCCTTCAAACTTGCCAATGGGTGGGTGTAAAATTCACCCTGTGGTGTGCAACCCATATACATACACATTATGCTGCCAAACAAAATGTGATCGAGCAGCCAATTGACATGCTGAAAAATTGCTTCTACTGCTTGGTTACTCTGCAGGAGCCCTGCAGGTCTCAGCAGAGTTGGTGTCAACATTTGCACTGGTATACTGCATTCTGCAAAACCGTACCATTATAATTGGAAAACCCTTGCTATCAATATTCAGGAGAGAACCAAGGAGTAGGAGCATGATAATGAGGAGGAGGTGAAAGAAGAAGAGGAGGAACAGGAAGTGAGGAGGCAACCTAGTCAGGCATTTCCTGCCAAACCTCTGCAGAGAGTTGGCATACTGCATTGCAATCAACAGTTACGGTTAATCATGCGTCATGATCCCATCCCATGTTTCTGGGGACTATCCAATTTAGCCACCAATGGATCTTAATTTTATCTTTGCCCATCCACAAGTGTGTGTCTTACAGCTGTGATATATTGAAAGGCATCCTAGATCTGCCTTTATTCTTCCATTCTGTTCGAAGAAAAGATAAATATTCTTAATCACTTGGCAGTACAGAATTTGAATATTGCTGAAAAAGAGACATGCTTTACTAAATCTACTGCATGAGAAGAGGGTGATAATTGGTTGTCAAGTGGACTCTGATTGGTAGAGGTGTTGCCATGGAGAATGCAGCAGGGAACAGTTAACTGCCAAGTTTTTGGTGGGTCAAGGTCTTGGAACTCCCTCCCTAACAGCATTGTGAATGTACCTACACTACAGGCACTGCAACGGTTCAAGAAGGTAGCTCACCATTACTTTCTCAAGGACTATCAGGGATGGGCAATAAATGCTGGCCTAGCCACCCACCTACCATAAATACATTTTTAAAAATTCAAACCAGGCAGGTTGACTCTGACTGGACAAGGCATTGCCATTTGGAATGAACCAGGGAATGGCTGACCCCAAGCTTGTGTTTATTTGAAAAAGGCACAATGCATGGACATGTTCTTTCGGTTTACATAGGTCAGGGCATGGTGTGTGAATGTATGTAGCTTCTAGCACACAGAAGTGAGACACACTGTAAGCCTGACTGATAATCTTAAATTGGTTGTTAGTGTAATTATTAACAAAATCAGGATTGGTTAGCAAGTGCTGTCCAATCACATGTAATGTCGGACACAATCAGCAGGACCTTCCGGTCCCGCCTGCCAGTGGGATTCACCAGTGTTGCCTAAGTCAATGGACTTTTAGCTGGCTTGCTGCATCTGCCACGGTGGGGCCAGAAAACCCTGACCTATGTTTTGAATTTTGCAAGCACAGTCTGGTTGAATACAGTCAATAATTTGCCTATTGCTGAAGGAATGTGTTATTTGAAACAATCCACCAGAATTTGGGACCTATGGCCTACACACTGGGCATCACACTGGCATCGAAATTCATTTACCACCATACTTGTGTTATAGGCAGAACATCTTTTTGGCTTGTTGGAAGCATCCAGTTGGAGAATAAATAGCACTTGTGTTGCTACTTCATTGTGGCACCTGATGCTCAAAGTTTTGAGGCACCTTACCCTTCCAGGGTAATCTGAGGTAGACTAGACTTTTTCAGGCCCATTCATGAGTTTGTACAATGTACAGTGTGCAATGATCTGAGCAGGGTAGCCATTATCCCACAGGATAGCTTTGATGCATCCCATTTCAGCATCAATTTTGTGCTTTGAACAAATAGCTCGGGCGCTATTTATGCGGTTGCCAATATGGCCAATCTTCTAGATCATGAACTGTGGAAATCACAATGCATATATATACGCAGTAAAGGTAGGCTTGCGGGTAGACTATAGTCATGAGCCTATTGGCAGATTTCTCAACTCACCATCAAGGAAAGGGAACTCATTTGATTGCTCCATTTCAAAGGTGAAATTGAGTGCAGGATGGAGCCCATTAAGGTGTGTAAAGAAATTCTTACATGCAGTTGCAGATTCAAATATGGCAAACGCATCATCCACATATCGGAAATATGCAAGGGGTAAAATGTTAGTGGTTATTCCATAGAAGGCACTTTTCTCATGGAAACCGACAAAGATGTTAGCAAGAACTGGGCCTAGAGGGGATCCCATGGCAACACCATCTATTTGAGCATACATGGTGTTGTTAAAACTGAACTCAACTGTTCCTTCACTGTCGCTGTGTCAAAATCCTGAAACTCCTTCCCTTAAAGCACTGTGGGTGTACCTACACTACAGGGAATGCTGTGGTTCAAGAAGGCAGCTCACCACCACCTTCTCAAGGGCAACTAGGGATAGGCAATAAATGCTGGCCCAGCCAGCGAAGCCCACATCCCGTGTGTGAATAAAAAAAAGTTGCTGAGTCCATAAGTTCAATGAATACAGACTCAGACAATGGTGGGTCTAGGTTATCTTAATATAGTGATATGATGCAAATGTCTATGGCTTCCTTGAGCAATACATTCGTAAATAGGCTAGCAATGTTGAATGAGAATATAAACATGGCATTGCTATCGATATGCAAGTCCTGTCCGGTGTTCACAAAGATGAAGGTACTGTTCACTATGTATGTGTAAAACTTGCTCAGAACTGGTTGTAGTAACTCGTTGAACCATTTGGCTAATTTATGTGGTGCAGAACCAGTCATAGAGAAGTTAGGGCATAGAGGGACATCACGTGTGTCTTAGGTAGCCCATATATAATGAATGCAATGAACCCTGAGGACAAATTTTATTATATTCACTGCCAGATAGCTCGTTACTCTGAAACAAATCCCACAAGTTTTCTGTAACATTTCTTTCAAGCAGGGCTGCACAGTCATGCCTTCAGTGGATACAAATTTGGACCCGTCATTAAGAACAATATGTATTTTGTCAATATAATCATACTTGTTAAGGATGACTATTCCAGTCCTTTTGTCAGTTTTATGGATATATATGTCTCAGCTGGCCTTGAGGCCTTGCAACGCTGCCAAACATTCACGCTGCATGTGAAAATTGGCCAAGTCTTTGGGTGTCCTGCAATATTTGTGCCCTAGATGAGCTAGGCATGCTTTCAAGGACTCAGCATCTTCATTGGATGGTGGTTTGTGACAGGATGGCTGGGAGTAGAGGAGTTCAGCAAATACCTCTTCCAGTTTGATGTGGGAAGAAGGCACCCCAAAATTGAAGCCATGCATGAGAATAAACTCCTCGATTTCAGAATGTACATGGATAGAGAGATGTACCACGTGTTAGGTGGTGTCATTAATTGCACTGCCAAGCCTCTTTTGCTTAAGTTAGTTTATAGTGCGGGCATGTTTCAAGCAGGTTTTGTTTATGTTGTGGTCATCTATTGAGGCAATATAGAAGCTCAAACAGATCAAATCAAAAATTGAAAGAAATTTGCTCACCTCAGAACAAGTGCAGCGTAGGGCATGGCGTAAATTAATAACCCTATTACCAATCTGTTCAATCTGATCCTGCATAAACTTTTGCTCAGCTGCAGGATTGTCTCACTTTAGCACCATTTTTGTCATTACTCTAGTTCTTTAGCATTGACTTTCTGGCCTTTGCTATTGGTTATGACTTTGACTATCCTTCCCCCTGCTGGTGAGCAGTCGAAAAACTAGTTCACATCACTTCGGGGTATTAGTCACATGTATGAAGGAGACTAATTAATTTGCAATCCAACATCATGGGCTTTCAGAAGGTAAGCTTGAGGGAATTTTAAATAGCTCCTGGGAGCACCATTTTGTCAGTGACACAATACCTTTCAGCACGTTTTAATTTTTTCATCTTCACAGATTACTGCAATTTGCTAAAAGCTGCCAAAAAGGATAGTGTAATGATCTTGCCAGAAATTTGAAAATAGACATTTCCATGCATAGATACTCATGTGTTCACAACATTAATGTGCTATTTCTGTTAAAGGGAGCTGGCCTGCTGAATTCACTATGAAAAGTATTTTGTGGCCTCTTAATTCAGCGTTTGCTGTTTAAGCCTGAAGTTGCTATATGATCAATCTCCCCCACAACAGAAATTTGCAGTGAATAGGAAACCAAAAGAATTAAGTCAGCTAGTTAAATCGTAAGCATTTCTGATGAAATCCTCTGTTGCTGGAGGAAGTGGAATCTTCAGAAGACTAATCTTTGGAAAATGTCAAACATTCCTTCCAAAGAAATGACAGCAAGTAAACAAGATTTCTTCAAGCTTGCAATATAACTGCTTCTCATATAGGTAATTAATGACACTTGCTAAAACGCAACAATTAAATTTGAGTTGTCTTTGACAGAAAACCTAAAATTACATTATCATATGAATAAGTCCTCTCGTTTGTCTTTCCTTGTAGCAAAGTAATTTATGCATCTGCTGTCTAATATGCTGAAAGTAAAATTCAACAGCAACAAGGGGACAGAGACAAGAATACATAAACAGCACTATAGCACTTCAGCTACCAACATAGCAGAGAAATTCTCCACATATGCCCTTAACAGCTATAAATTCACAACGTACTGCTGAATTGTGGTAGATAGCATTGCACACTATACCTCCCTCCATCCCAAAGCATGTTCCATTGCTCTAATATTATCATGTTTCAGTTGTAATCCAATGGTGATATTCAGAAATTGAAGGTGAAGAAAACGCTAATGAAAATAACCTTCTATTGTTCCCTATCACTCCTCTGTTACCACTAGAAAAGCAGTTCCAGAAATTCTCTCTTGTTGCTCATGCACCTTTTTCCCTTTTCTAGTCCTAGCATCTACCCCCGCAACTTGTTGCTTTGTTTTTTACTCACCCAAGCTTTATAGTAATGTGGTAATCTGTTGTGTAGTATACATTTAAGAAGAATGTTATGATGGAAGATCATATGATCTTAACATCCAATAGCAGAGTAGCGTGGGCTACCTCTGTAGTTAGTAGCAGCAGAGTGTAGAGATAGAGTTTGAAATGTTAGCACATGTTTAGTTGCTGCTGAGTACCTTTGTAAATAAACACAGGGTTTCCACCTATGAAATGTCTGCTACTCAACTCTATCATTACTACCAAATCGGCCACCCCTTACAACAAGCGTGCAAACAGGGTCCAACAAACTGCTGACTAGGATTAAACAAGTTAAACAGAAGCAAACAGGAGAAACGAAATCGGCACTATATCTTGCACAGCAATTGTAAGCAGAAGTTCTGTTCAAATCGTCGAAGTAACTCCCTCACAGCATGCCACAATTTGGAAGAACTGTTCCTTTTGATCCAGCAACAGATGATTGGTCACACTATATTGAGTGTCGCTCATTCTTTTTCCAGGCAAATGAGATTTTGGGGGCAGAGAAGAGGCAGGCGACCCTCTTAAGCACATGTGGGAATAAGACTTATGGCTTGATTTGGAGTTTGACGGCATCCAGTGCCCCAGACTCGAGAAATGTTGATGAATTAGTGAACCTGGTAAAGGGCCATTACCAACCAAAGCCCCCAATAATGATGCAAAGGTTCAAGTTTAGTTCAAGAATTAGAGCCTCGGTGGCGACAGTTGCGAGCTCTGTGGCAAGCTTAAAACAATTAACGGGACATTGTGAATTTGGTACCTTCTTAAACAATATGCTTACAGATTGTTTAGTGTGCGGTATGAATGAGGACATGATTTGGAAGTGATTGTTATCCTAAAGAAATTTGAATTTTAAGAAGGCGCTAGAGATTCGAAAGCTCTACAGGGCAGACAAAATGGCACTGTCCTCCACATTTGGTGGGAAGCCACAGCCAAAAGGGGCACAAAAATGCAATACTCTACTGAGAGGCGGGAAATGGCCCCCACTAGCAGGAAAATGGGAAAAAAATGACTCAGCTGCAAAAACGAAGAGTAATATCGATAGAGATATAAATAAGCAATCCTTTAATGATTGGTACTTTAAAAAAAAATAGAATGTTTTTATTGTCATAAAAATGGCCACATAATGAGACAGTGTAGGTAAAAAGTCAAACAGACTTTTAAACAAAAGAAAAATACTGGTGAGATCTGCAAAATAGAAGAGCCTGTAGCAACAGGTTCAGATATTTAAGATAAAACCAAGAAACTGCAGATGCTGGAAATCCAAAACAAAAACAGAAACAAAAATACCTGGAAAAACTCAGCAGGTCTGGCAGCATCTGTGGAGAGAAGCACAGTTAACGTTTCGAGTCTGCATGACTCTTCAACAGAACTAAGGAAAACTAGAAAAGGGGTGAAATATAAACTGGTTTGCGGGGCAGGGGGGTGTGGGACAAGAAGAGGTGGATATAGGGTCAGTGTTGGCGGAGATAACTGATATGTTATCTCCACCTATCACTGGCTCTCTATCAGCTCTTCTTGTCCCATCCCCCCCTTAAACCAACTTATATTTCACCCCTTTTCTATTTTTCCTTAGTTCTGTTGAAGAGTCATGTGGACTTGGAATGTTAACTGTGCTCCTCTCCACGGATGCTGCCAGAACTGCTGAGTTTTTCCAGGTTCAGATATTTATTTGTTGTATAACTTGAAGGCTGGAAGAACAGAACCAATCTATGTAACTGTGAAAGTCAATAGCAGACCTATTTGAATGGAAGATGACCCAGGAGCTTCCAATACAGTAAATGGGGAACATACCTTCAAATACCTGTGCAATATAGAACATCAATTAAATTTGGAAGAAACAATATACATGCGTGAAAACACCCAAGTCAAAGACATAAGTAAAGTAACTGTTCATTATGGGAACAAATAGATAAAGCTACCAGTGTTGGTATTGAGAGGCAGAGGACCAAGGCTCCTAAGGCAAAATTGGCTATGGGAAATCAACCTTGAGGGACCACTGAGGTTCCAAAAGGAAGCAGGAAGCCTTTCTGCTTTGGAAAACGAGTGTGTGAAGACTCAACAATCTGAAGAAATACAAGCTGTCTTAAGCCAAAACATCGAAGAACAACAGAAGGAACTCAAAAGAGACCCTGCTTAAGGACAGAGTTCGAGACGAGGTGAGCAACCTCTAAAAGGAAAAAGGAAATCTGCTGAAAGACCTTCACACAACACAAGATTCTCTCAGGTCAAAGTTTGTACCACTGGAAAAGTACAAAGAGAAACGGAAAGAATTCAACACCTCTCTGACCAAACTGAAGGATGAGTTGGCAGAGAAGACACAACAATGCTTAATTTTCCAGGAGACAGCAAACAAATACAAAAAAGATAAAAGCAAAAAACTGTGGATGCTGGAAATCCAAAACAAAAACAAAAATACCCTGGAAAAACTCAGCAGGTCTGGCAACATCTGTGGAGGGGAGCACAGTTAACTTTTCGAGTCCGCATGACTCTTCAACAGAACTAAGGAAAAATAGAAAAGGGGACTCAAAACGTTAACTGTGCTCCCCTCCACAAATACAAAAAAGAGATGGAAGAACTGAAGAATCAGCTACATGAATCAGCTAGGATGACACCTTATTGTGGGGAATATGAGTGATAGTGCCTTCAAAAGGGCAGAGAGCCATTGCTAATTGAACTACACAGCACGCATCCAGGAACACCCTGAATGAAGACCAAAGCACGCAGCTACCTATGATGGATGGATGGATGGAGGAATAGAGTTTAGTGAAGAATTGTGTGCAATGTCAGCAACTGCAAAAGTTACCTTCAACAGCTCCATTACACCCTTGGGAATGGCCAGGAAGACCATGGGTGCAGTTATACGTTGACTATGTTGGACCTTTAATGGGAATCTTGTTTCTGCTCATTGTTGATGCCCACACAAAATTGATGGACATATATGAGGTGAAATCACCAATGTCTTCTGTTACAATTGAGAAGTTACGTCAAAGTTATGCCATTAACGGACTACCAGAAGTGATTGTTTCTGATAACAGCACAGTGTTTACGAGTGCTGAGTTTCAGCGGTTTATCAACCTCAATGGTATCACTCATGTAAAAACTTCACTATACCTCAAATGAACTGGCCAAAAGGGCTGTTCAAACATTCAAGGCAGGCATGAAGAAATTAACTGGAGATTCCTTAACAACCAAGCTAGCACGCTTTCTTTTCCATCATAGAACTACCTCTCACACAGAAACAGGTGACACACCTGCGGAGTTATTGTTGAAATACCGCCACAGGACGAGATTGAGCTTAATAATGCCAAATTTAGGGATGAAGGTGGAAAGGAGTCAAGGAAGTCAGAAAGTTAGACATGACTGGCATAGCCATGAGAGGAAATTTACATTGGGAGAAATGGTATATGTGAAGAACCTTGGAGAAGGATCAAAGTAGTTACCGGGTGAAATGAGTGCAGTGACTGGACCTCTATCTTACTACATGGAGGTGGAATGCCGAGTCATACAAAGACATGTGGATCATCTAAGGAAGAGAGAAACTATGCACCAAGAAATTATTCCACCAGTGTTTGTGACCGGGTCAGCATTCCCTGTTGAGAGAACTCAACCCAGTACAGAGGGATCTGAAGTATCTATTGTTCCTTCAAGAGTTGAGGATACAGATCTGCAGGAGCCCATCAAATTACCTGATGTTCAGACAACTCTGGAAAAGGAGCTTTCTGACAAGGCATCTGAAGTTGTAGAGCTGAGACGTTCTACATGCATAAGGAAGCCCCCAGAAAGACTGAATTTGTAAATTATTTATCGTTGTAAATATTTTATTATTTTGAGAAGATTGTAATTGTAAATATAAAATGTATTTCTGAGTAAAGGGAGAGTGATGTGGTGATCTGATGTGTAATATAACTAAAGAAGAATAGTGTGATGGAAGATCACATGATCTTGGTATCCAATAGCAGAGTACCATAGGCTACCTCTGTAGTTCATAGTTTGTAGCAGCAGAGTATAGAGATAGAGTTTGAACTGTTGGCACATGTTTAGTTGCTGTTGAGTATCTTTGTAAATAAACACAGAGTTTCTACCTATGAAGTGTCTGCTACCCAACTCTATCATTAGTACCAGATCAGCCACCCCTTACAACAAGCGTATGAACAGGATCCAACAAACTGATGACTTGGGTCCATAAGTGAACTATTCTTTAATATGATTATGATGAGGATTGGTATCTTTACTCCATGTTAATTAATATTGGCGAATAGCTGCTTTCTTTGTCTTTACATATTTGTTCAAACCTTTATTACAATAGAGAAAAACCATTATGCGTTTATAAAATGGAAAGATTTTCAAAAGTAAACACTGTGGGAAACATCTACAACACGTGTTATTATCAGTGAGCAACATTTTTGTTTTTTACTGATGTTTAAGTTACCAGTACCTAGCAGAGAATGTGGAGGAATAAGAAGATATCTATAACTGAAAATAAGCAACAGCTATTAATTAGTTTGCTCACAACTTTGGGCTGTTTGCAATAAATGAAGGATTTTTTTGTAGTTTTCATTGATTAGAGTTTACTTGGACACAGAAAAAAATATTCCACTGATCTGTGCATATAACAGTGTCACAAATTTGTCAATTTTCACTGAATCCCTTCACAGAAAGTAAAGACCAAACGCAGCATACTGTGTTGAACTTGCTATTCGTCAGCACTAGAATGGATATGTAGGGCACATTGTTCCTGATGGGAAAATTTGTAAATTCACGTGACCTCAGATATTAAATAAGGCTTTGAAAGCAGGACATCTTGCATACTCTCATATAATATTATTAATCAGCAGTGTGAGTAATTTAACACAAGAAACATCCTGAAACGGAGAGATTAAAGCCATGCATCAGTAGACTGTGGGTGGAATTATTGATTAATATGATCTAATCGCAAAGGATTTGCCACTTCTAAAGGAGCCTTGTACCATTTGTGCATAGGTGCTATTGAATTCTCTTTAAAATAAGTTGCTCCAAATGTACCAGGAGATTAAGGCATGAATAGCAGATCAGAATTCTGAAAAGCAATATAAAACCAGTTTCAGACCAGGGCGGGTAGAAATTGCAGCTCGTTGCATGTGTTTCACAAGGTCCAATTACAGGAACCAATGTCCTGTGTCCCACGATACTTGAAAATAGTCCTACATCAAACAGGTATAAAGCAGACATTAGGCCCTTTACATATTTAAATTATGAACCAAACCCGCTTTTAGGTCTTTGCACTGAAATTGATCTGTCATGAGTTAGATAGGCACTGACCAGCAACTGACAATGAGAGGCAAATTTCAAACAATAAATTTGGATTAATTATTTTAATTTTTGGCCTCTAGTAACTGTTATTATGTGGGCAGTTGTCATTCTGCACCAACAACATCCTATAAACAGCAAAGAGATGAACAGCAGTTACATAGAAAATTTATGGTACAGAAGGATGATATTTGGCCCATCATATCTGTGCTGGCCAAAAAAGAACTATCCAGCTTAATTGCATTTTCCAGCTCTTGATCTGTAGCCCTGGAAGTTACAGTATTTCATGTGCATATCCAAGTATTCTTTAAATGCAATGAGGATCTCTGCCTTTACCTTAGGCAGCGGGTTCCAGACTCCCATCACTATTTGGATAAAAAATTGATTCTAGACTCCTCTCTCATCCTTCCGTCAATTGGTTTGAATTAATGCCCCCAGTTATTAATCTCTCAGCAAAGAGAAATAGGTCCTTTCTAGCTACTCTATCTAGGCCCCTCATAACCCTAAATGCCTCAATTAAATCTCCTATCAGCGTTCTCTGTTTCAAAGAAAACAATTGCAGCCTATCCAGTCTTTCTTCATGGTTAAAATGTTCCAGTCCTGGCAACATCCTTGTAAATCTCCTTTGTACCTCTCTTGTGTGGACATATTCTTCTTGTAATGTCATCAGAACAGTATGTAGTAATCTATCTGTAGCCCAAATGGTGTCTAACAAAGTTCTAACATAAATTTCCTCCGTATTTTTCCCATATCTCCCTTCTAACATAAATTCCCTGCTCTTATATTCTTCATTCATTCATGTGTGCTCTGCCTGAAGGCAGGTCCTTGGCTTTTTGTCTGCTGATGTTTCATCCTGAGCCGTTTTCTTGGCACTTTTTTTCAAAGGTGGTTTGCCATTGTTTTCCGCTCTCTCAGGGCCAGGGCAAAGAGACAGGTCCAAAGTCTACCTCAACCGGAATGAGAATTGAACCACACACTAGCCATCCAGCCAACTGAGCTAACCATCCGCCTTTTATATTCTATACCATGGCTAAAAGTGGAAAGAATCCACATGCTTTCTCCACCTTGCCTACCTGTCCTGCAAACTTCAGAGATCCGTGGATATGCATTTCAATCTCCCCATGTTCCTCAACACTTCCAAGAATACTATCATTTATTCTGTACCTTACATTCCTCTGGATTTAAATCCTTTTGCCATTTCTCTACCAATCTGACTAGCCCGTTGATATCTTCCTAAGTCTACAACTTTCTTGCTTATTATCAACCACACCATCAAATTCTGTGTCATCTTCAAACCTCTTAATAATTCCCCCTACATTTAAGTCTAAATCATTGATGTATAACACAAACAGCAAAAGGACTAGTACTGAGCTCTGTGGAATCCTGTTGGAAACTGTCCTCCATTTATTAAAAACACCCATCAACAAATTGCCCTTTTCTTCCTGTCACTGAGACCATTTTGGATCCAATTTGTCACTAGCCCTTGGATATCATGTGTTCTCACTATTCTGGCCAGTCTGCCACGTGGATAGTCTTATTAACATCCGTGTAGACTACATCAAATTAATACCTCCATTGGTGCTCCTTGTTAGTTCCACAAAAATTGTATCAATTTAGTCAGATACAATCTTCCCTTAACAAATCCCTGATAACTGTCTGTGATAGTAATAATATACAGTTTTAGTTTGTCCACATTTTATGATTGGTCAGCAGTTGTTTTGGTGGGTGGAGCATCGTGCACACACAGCATTTATTGGAGTACAGCTCCCCACCCCAGGTATTCACAGTCTCAGTTACTGGGCTCCCAGCCTTGGTGACTGTACTCCACCTCAAAAGGCAGAATTTTACGACCCCGTTTCGGCGGGGAAAAGGCTATAAAATGCGGCGAAACATTCAAAACCTCATTGGTTTCGGTGGAAACGTAAAATCCCACTGCCGTAAAATTTTGCCCAAAGTCTTTACTGCTCCCCGGCCTCAGTTACTGAGCTCCGACTCTCGCTGCTTGCCAGTCTCAGTTACTGTACTCCATCCCTCAGCTCCTACTGTATCCCAGCCTTGGTTAAATGGGATCCGGCTGCTGGTTCTCACAGCCCCCAGGTCTCAATTACTAGGCTCTGCTCCCCAGCTCCCATTGCTCCCTGCATCTTTTACTGGACTCAAGCTCTTGCTGCTCCCTGGCCTTAATTACTGAACTTCTACTCTCACTGCTCCCCGATCTTGGTTATTGTACTCCGTACCCCAGCTCATACCGATTCCCAACCTCGGTTACTGCTCTCCAGTTCCCAATCTCACTGCTCCCCAACCTCAGTTACTGTACTCCAGTCTTTGGTCTCTGACTGCACCCCAGCCTCGGTTAATATACTCTGGTCCCAGCTTTCCACTGCTCCCATGCCTTGGTTACTGTACTCCGGTCACTGGCTCTCGCTGCTCCCCGGATTCAGTTACTGGACTCCGGCCCCTGCATTGCACTGCTCTCTGGTTTCTGTTACTGTACTCCAGCCCCCAGCTCTCACTGCTCCCTGGCCACAGTTACTGTTCTCCAGCCCCTGGCTCTCACCGCTCTCTAATTTCAGTTACTGTACTCTCATCTGCTTACATTTCTCCTCTGATTTTTGAATCTCTTTGATTTCACTCAATCTTTGTATAGTTGCCGGTATTGTATGGACCGTTATTATACAAACACCTTGACTTCTTCTAGAAATTCAATGTCACGTTTTTCTGGATTCTCTGTTTCAATGCACGATAATGCATCTGTTGTGCTCTGTTGTTTCCCTTGAACATATACCATATGAGTATCAAACCTCATCAATCTTAATTTAAAACATTGAACTCTTGATGGCAGTGGGGAAAGCTCTGAGTTGGAAATTCTTTTATAACTCTGATCTTCAGTGGATCAATCTTTATTCCCTGATGCACTCACTATGTGACAAAGAAACGTGATTGTTGGCTGTGAAAACTCACACAATTGTCAATCCAATTTTCTCAGCATTGCTCTCACACTCATGCAATGCTCAGCTTGAGCGGACCCATGATGTATCAACGAATCATCCATGTGGCAAACAACTCTATGTTAACCCTCTAAGATATCTGACATTATTCTTTGAAACATCTCTGGTGCTGATGTCATTCCAAAGGGTAACCTGTTAAAACAGAATATTCCAAATGGTGTTATGAACGTTGTGAGAAGCTTGGACTCCTCTTCTAGTGGGGTCTGCCAGAATCCACTGTTACCATCTAATTTAGAGAACATTGAGCTCTCCCCTAATTTTACGAAACTCTCATTTACTGATAACTTTGGATGGACTTCCCTTTTCACAGCTTTATTGAGTTGTGTGTGATCAACACATATCCTTAAATTGGACTGTTTGGCTTTGGAACCGGTATCATCCCTGAGCACCAACTCGTTGGCGTGTTTATTGGTGGATGACTCCTTGTCTTACCAATGAGTCGATTTCATTCTTTACTTATGGAAGGAAAGGTGTTGAACCATTTTGAGCGTATATAAGCGCATTGGTTTCACTTCTGGCCTTAGTGTTATGCTATTTTTAGCTCTCACAATTTTGTAAATAACTTCAGAAATTCTTAAGTCTCCTGATTCACCCTCATCATTCTTTATTTCTTCTATTCTGTGAATTAGATTCAAATCCATGCATACCCTCCTGCTTAAAAGTGGTCAATTCTGATTATGAATTATGTACATTAATTACTTTCTCTCTATCCTTTAAAGTGGCTGCTAATTCTCCCAGAATCTTCAGCTCTGATCCTCCTGGTCCACGTAGCTTTCTGTAGGATGGTTGAAGTTCCCTTTTGTTTAACCATTGTTCAGCATCTAGACGAACTGAAACTTGTTCTCCAGTATCTAATTTAAAGTTTGCCCTGTGACCTTCTACCAGGATCTCAGCTCTCCAGTAGTTTCCATTTACTTCTTTGATCTCTCCTGAGAACGGTGTTTCAATGTCTTGTGAATTTTCACCTTCATGGACTCTATTCCTTTAAAAGCTTTTTTTTCTTAAAAGCCCTGCCTGCTTTTCCTGCTGCAACATACTGCCTGAAATTGCCTATCTTTTTATGCCAATGGTATTGAGTGACTTTGGCAGGACAATTCCCATACTTGAGCCCTTCTCTTCCGCACCAGCCACAGCTAGTAAGCCAATAATTGCTTTTCGTGTCGCACTTGTCTCCTTCTCCCTATTTTCCCTTTCATTTCTGTCTGAACTCAGCTATATCTGTTGCTTTGGGATTTATTTCTTTATTCGTTCATGGGATGTGGACATAGCTGGCTAGGCCAGCAGTTATTGCCCATCCCTATAAGACTATAAGACCATAAGATATAGCAACAGAGGTAGGCCATTCAGCCCACAGGGTATGCTCCGCCGTTCAATGAGATCATGGCTGATCTGATAATCCTCAGCTCCACTTTCCTGCCTTTTCCCCATGACCCCTGATTCCCTTACTATTTAAAGATCTCAGCCTTGAATATACTTAATAACCCACCCCTACAGCCTTCTGTGGTAAAGAATTCCACAGATTGACTATGCCCTGAAAGAAGAAATTCCTCCTCATCTCTGTTTTAAATGGGTGCCTCCTTACTCTGCGATTATGCCCTCTGGTCCTAGAGTCTCCCACAAGAGGAAACAACCTTTAAGCATCTGCCCTTTCAAGCCCCCTAAGAATCTTAGATGTTTCAATAAGGTTGCTTTTCATTCTTCTAAATTCCAATGAGTACAGGCCTGACCTACTCAACCTCTCCTCATAAGAAAATCCCTCCATACCCGGGGTCAACCTAGTGAACCTTCTCTGGACTGCCTCCAATGCCAGCATTTCTTTCTTTAGATAAGTGGACCAAAACTGTTCACAGTATTCTAGGTGTGGTCTAGCTAGTGCTTTGTATAGTTTTAGCAAGACTTCCTTATTTTTATATTCCGTTCCCTTTGAAATAAAGACCAACATTCCATTTGCCTTTCCTATTTCCTGCTGAACTTGTATGTTAGCTTTTTGCGATTCATGCACAAGGACTCCCAAATCCCTCTGTGTTGCAGCCTTCTGCAGTGTTTCTCCTTTTAAATAATATTCATCTCCCCTATTCTTCGTGCCAAAGTACATGACCTCACATTTTCCCACATTATATTCCATCTGCCAAGTTTTTGCCCACTCACTTAACCTATATCCCTCTGTAGACTCGTTGTGTCATTCTCATCATTTGCCTTCCCACCTATTTTTGTGTCATCCACAAACTTGGCACTAGTATATTCATTTCCCTCATCTAAGTCATTAATATATATTGTAAATAATTGAAGCCCCAGCACTGATCCCTGTGGCACTCCACTAGTTACAGGTTGCCATTCCGAAAATGCCCTCCTTATCCAAACTCTCCGTCTTCTATTAGTCAGCTAATTCTCTATCCATGCTAATATCTCCAACACCATGGGCTCTTACCTTATTAAGTAGCCTTATATGCGGTTCCTTATTGAACGCCTTTTGGAAATCCAAATATATTACATCTTCTGATTCCCCTTTATCTATCATGCTTCTTACCTCCTCAAAGAATTCTAATAAATTTGTTAGGCATAATTTCCCCTTCATGAAGCTATGCTGACTCTGCTTGATTAGATTATATATTTCTAAATGCTCTGCTATTGCATCCAATATAATAGACGCCAACATTTTCCACCTAGACTCCGCCTTTACCTAGCTTCCTATTCTTCTTGAAGGTCATATACCCCTCAATATTCAGGACCCAATCCTTGTCATCCTGCAGGCATGTCTCCATTATGGCTATCAGATCATATTTATTTACTTCAATGTGCGCTATCAACTCATTTACTTTGTTATAAATGCTATGCACATTCAGAAACAGAGTCTTTAGCTTTTTCTTTTAGTTATCTTTGTGACATCCAGTCTTGACTTTTGGTGTCTTCTTAGGTTTTATCTCTTTGTCCCTTCCTGCCATTCTATGACCCTCATTTCCCATATTACCATTATAGTCTCCTGTTTTGAATCTACCCCTTGATTTGTCACATCTACCCAAGCTTGATCCCTCACTCCCCTTGTTAAATTTAAAGCCGTCTTTACTTCCCCAGTTATGTGTTTCACAAGAACACACATTGCAGTATGGTTCAGGTGTAGACTGTCCCAATGGGGCTTTCCCCAGTAATGGTGCCAGTGCTCCACGAACTGGAACCCACTCCTCCCACACCAGTCTTTGTGACACACATTCATTTCTCTAATCTCCAACAACTATTCTTTCACAAATTAGCTCCCCCTTCAGGTTACCATGTTCACAGTTTTCTGTTAATCAGCCTAAATCATGAATAAATGCATCAATCCTTTCTCCATGACTCTGGGTATTTTAATTGAAATTTGCACATTCCTTGATGGTGTTCTTGCAGAGATTTAATTATGTTTCCAATGCATCAATGACTTTAGCATATGTAGCTTTACCCTCATCAGTCTCGAGGGTAACTGAAATGTCATCCATACAGTCACCCATTGCATACAAAAGTGTACTGACCTGCTCACAGTCTGGTTTCACTGTGAGACCCAATGCAGTGCGAAATCGAGCAAATTTCTTGTACCATTTTGGCCATGCTTCAGCCTGATTTAGACAGGCAACTTTCTCAAAGTCACCCGGTAGAGGTAGAGATTTTTTCTAGTGCCACCCTTTTACCGCCTACCACCATATATAATTGTGATGCTTTATTGGAGTAGTTTCAATTAATCCCAAAGACTTTTGGTTGCAAACACTATAATTTTATTGTAACATATTTACAGTCATGGACTTTCCCGGGTCACATGAGTGTATGTCACTTCTTTTTATGACATCATGGACTATTATGGGACTGCTGGATCTAGTACCTTTGGTTTGTTGTGGCTAAAGGATCCGGGTTGCATGCTTGTTTTGGGGTGACAAAGTTGGCACAGAGACGGAAAGTGTCAGTAGATCATTGTTAGAATAAACACATGCTGTTTATTTATAAACAAAACTCAGCAATTACACTTGTGCGCTCACAACTCAAAACTCAATCTTCACTCTTCACTGTCTAACTCAAGTCTCTCCCACAGAGGTAGCCCGTGCTACTCTGCAATTGGATATTAAGATCATGTGATCTTGCATTACAACACTTGTCTTAAAGATATATTACACATCAGATTACTACAGGGACTTAGTCTAACATACTGTATTATACTACAGGGCTCCCGACTCTTGCTGCTCCCCGGCCTCAGTTACTGTACTCCAGCCGCCGGCTCTTGCTGCTCCCCGGCCTCAGTTACTGTACTCCAGCCCCCGGTTCTTGCTGCTTCCTGGCCCCAGTTGCCGTCCTCCAGGCCCCACCTCTCCTTGCTTCCCAGTCTTGGTTACTGTACCCCAGCCCCTACCAATAGCTCTTGGTGACAATGGGGGTAGAAGCCACATGGGGAGAAAGCAGTGGGGAATGTCTTGGGAGGTGGTGGAAAGGCATGGAAACTAAAGGGGGGAAGGAGGCAGCATGGGGTTTGGGATGGCAATGAAACGGGGGAAAGATGGGAATGGCATGGAAAAGGAAAGAGAGCATGAAAGCGTGAGGCGAAGGTGGGGATGGCATGGAGGAGACAGCTTAGGAGGGATGATAGCATTTGGGAGGAAAGTGTAATTGGAGAAAGGGAGGGACAGGGAGGCCTACAGCATGGCAGTGGGACAGCATGGGAGGGAGCAATGGAGAGGCGATATGGGAAGGAGGGAGGGGGTGGTGGGGCAGCATGAAAGGGGGATGACAGCAAGGAAAGTGTAAAATGTGCGATGAGGATGGATTTGAATCATGTAGGAGGGATGAAAGTGTGTGGCATGAGAAAGATGGAATTATATGGAAAGAGGATTTAATGCATAAAAATGCTAATTTCGCTGCAAACATTTTGCAGGTCTCTACCAGAACTTGATAAAACCATGCCTTTCTGATAATGGTTTATGTTGATCCCTTGGAATATTTTCCAATAATTTGCCCACTACTGAGGTTAATCTGGTTGATTTGTAATTACTCTATCTATCCCTTCTGCCCTCTTTAGCATTCCCTCAGTTCTCTAGCACCATACCTGTAGCCAGAAAGGATTGGAGCCCCTGTTATTTTCTCTCTTGCCTCTCTTAGCAACCAGAGGTACATTTTAGCTGAGCATGCCCATTTATCTACATTCAATGATGCTAAACCTCTTAATATTTCCTCTCTCATAATGGGCTGTAACTTTCAAGCTCCAGGGCAACATTTCTGGGGGAACCCCACCCCTCCACTGCGGCTGCTGGAAGCTCTGAGGTAATGCTTGCATGGCAATTGCCCAGGAAGTGCAAACTTCCTCTGGGAACCATCCGAAAATGTGACTTAAACCACAAACTTCTGATGGTTCCGATTGTCTTACATCAATAGCTACTCAGAAAAGGTTAGAAGAATTAAAAATACTTCTAGCTTCTGGGTAATGACTGTACAGACCCACACCGGCCCCCCCATGGGACTCCCACCACACCCCTGACTAACACCCTCATGGGACTCCCCACCCTCATGGGACTATCTCCCCACGCCCACAGGGCTATCCCACCCACCACAGGACTCCCTCCAAGCCCTGAGTACCCCACCCCACAGGATTCCCCAACCTCACGGAACTCTCCAACCCCAAGGGAATTCTCTCCTGCAAAACTTGACTCCCGACTGCCGACCACCCTCCCCTCTAGGCCCGACTGCCAACCTCCCCACCACCTCCCAAACTCCTACTTCGAGGCCCAACTGCCGAACTTCCCACATCCCCACACCACCCCCAGACCCGACCCGACCCAACAAGCACACCCAAATCCTACCCACTTATCTTATCCTCTTACTTCTCCTTGGCTTGTCAAAGACCGTTAAAACTTTAAAACTTTGGATGGACCTTTAAATTTACCTGGATTACAGGAGCTAGTGCTGTAAAAAAGGGGGCATGGCTTACTTACCTCCAACTGAGCTGCCCTTGACTGTAGGCCCCAGGAGTGAGCTGCTACACAGATCTCGCCTGGCCTCAGGCGAAAGGTCAGGCTAGGTAGGATTGCCTGGATTTCCAGGTACGTACTTTCATACGAATAGCAATCTGACTCAATTGCTACTCCATTGGAAGTTGGGCCCCATGTTGATCCCATCCAATATTTCATCCTCTTCCACCTTAACCACAGTGGCTACATCTTCCTCTCGTTTGTGAAGGCAGATGCATAGAACCATGCTCACATCTGCCTCCACACACAAATCACATTTTTTATCCTAATCAGCCCTATCCTTTACTTCATTATCCTCTTGATCTTTATGCATTTCCAAAACATCTTTGAGTTTTCATTGATTTTATTTGCCAATAAAGTTCATGCCCTCTATTTTTTCCTAATTTCATTTATAATTTCACCCCTACACTTTCTATATTCCTGTAGGCTTTCTACAATATTGAATTTTCGGTATCTAACATAAGCTTATCCTACTCTGTATGATCTTTGACATTTGGGGGTGGGAGTGGTGGGGGACTAGATTTAGGAGTCCCACAATTTGCTTACTTGGATCATATCTCTTCTGAACCCGCTTTAGTCCTTCCTGAATGGGTCCCACTGCTCTAACATTGAATTGCCTTCAAGTAGCTGTTTCTAGTCTGCTTTTGCCAAATTACACCTAAACTGAGTAAACTTGGCATTTACCCAATTTCAAACATTTACTTTTGGTCTGTCTTTGCCCTTTTCCATAACTAATTTAAATCTAACTGAATTATGATCACTATTACCAAAATGTATTCCCAATGATACCTGTCCACTTGTTCAGTTACATTTCCTGTGACTAGGCCTAGATCTGTTCTTTCTCTTGTTGGGCTTGCAAAGTACTGGCTAAAAAAATTCTCCTGAATTCATTTTAAAATTCTGCAGTGTCTATACCTTTGAGAGTAATTTTATCCCAGTTAGTATTAGGGTAATTGAAATTCCCTCCTATTAGTCACCTCTTGTTTCTGTATTTTTCAACAATTTGCCTACATATTTGCTATTCTAACTCTCTCTCTCTTGGTGTGGGGGTCTACCATAAACTTCCTGTTTTGTGATTGCCCCTTTTTGGTTCCTCTGTTTTACTGATATGGCCTCACTGGAGGGTCTTTTTAGCATATCATCTCTCCCAAACCTGCATTTTTTTTTCTTTATTCTTTCATGGGTTGTGGGCATCGCTGGTAAAGATTTGTTGCCCATCCCTAATTGCCCTTGAACTGAGTGGCTTATTCGGCCATTTTAGACAGCAGTTAAGAGCCAACCAGGTTGCTGTGGGTCTGGAGCTACATGGAGAGCAGACCATGTGAAGATGGCAGATTTCCTTCCCTAAAGGGCATTAGTGAACTAGCTGGGTTTTCACAACAATGGATGATAGCTGTCATGGTCACAATTAATGAGATTAGCTTCATGTCCCAGATTTATGAATTGAAATAAAATTTCACCAGCTGCTGTGTTGGGATTTGAACCCATGTCCCAAGAACTTTAGCCTGTGCCTCTGGAATACTAATCCAATGACATTACCACTATGCCACTATTTCCCCTAAATTAGTGCAAATAAAGGTTTTTCTCTCCAAATCAGGCTTTGGGTGGGCTCTTGAAGCCAGAGGCCATTCCTGGCCTTACAGCTTGAGAGGAGCAGCATCCCTTGATAGCAGGTAAGTAATAGAGAGGGTCCGTCAAACAACTCTTTTACAACTTAAAATAAGACTACCCACTGTGAACTGATGGGAGCAGCTCTGCAGGGCAGCATGGTCACTGCACCCACACCGAGGGTGGCAGGGAGGGCATCTCTCCAGCCTGCTGCTGGGTGTCTACCTCCTGGCAGTTAAACAGCTGCCCCTCACCAGTCCGGGAAACTGGAGGTTGACTGGCATATTGCAGTTAACAAGGCTCTTACTGGACTTAATAGTCTCCCCACCCCTTGAACCTATCTCAGCAAAAATGACTGGCACAGAATGGGGTCAGGAAATTGGCATGTCAGCAGGTGCCAATATTTTTGGGTCCTGTGTGCCTCTGTACTCCCCCCCCTAGCAGGGGTCAAAAAATGCTGTCCCTAATGTCTATGTGCCCTTAGCTTATCTACTTATCTGCTCATTCCCTAGACTCCTTGCATTGAAGTATATCCACAAGCACTAAATAACTCCTTTGTGTCTATTTTCTCTGCCTTTATTTTCTCTGCCTTCCAAACTTGCTCACTATTCTGATTTGTATTTCCAGCTTTGCCAAGCCAGCAAACAGCAGCACTAAATCTCCCCATGATGATATTGGTCTTCATCCTGTTGAGGTGTAACCTGTCTGGCTTGTACAGGCCCCACCTCCCCCAGAATGCCTCCAAAGCTCTGTGAATTGAGAGTCTGCCCTTCTGCACTCATCTTTTCTAACATCCTAAAATTTCGCCCTGCAAGACCTCATCCATCTTTTTATTGATGTTATTGGGAACGATCTCTGTCCACCCTCCCCCAGTCAGAGTGCTCTACAACCATCTAGTGACAACCTTGACCCTGAGGCAGCTTACAACCCTGGAGTCACATCTGCAACCACAAAAGTGCCGTCTGTCCCCCTATCTATTGCTTCACGAGCATTATTATATTTTGGATCTTCCTCCTCCCTGTGCAGCTGAGCCTCCAATAGTGTCATAGACTTGTTTCTGGCTGTTCTCCACAGACGAACCATTGCCCTCACTGATGTTTAGAACTGAATACTGGATAGAGTATGAGATGCACTCAGGGGACTCCTGCACTACCTGCCTGATCCTCCTTGTTTATCTGGCAGACACCCATTCACTCTCTGCCTGAATACTGCCAAGTTGTGAGGAGACTACCTCATGAAATATGCTACCCACATAATTCTCAGCCTCAAAGATTCCCCGCAATGATGTCAGCTGCTGCTCAAGCTCCAAAAGCTGGAGCTTGATCTCCTCCAGCCAATGACAGTTCCTGCACATATGGTTGCCCAGGACATGAGAAGCATTCTGGAGTTCCCATATATCATAAAATGTGCATTCAGCAGGAGTGAGGTGCCCTGACATGCCTTTATTTATTAGACCAATAACTAAATTTCTTAAGTTATTTGACTGCCCTAACTTAAGAAGAAATTGACAACAGTAATACTCACTGCTGTCCTGTGACTTTACTCCTTGATTTTACTTCTGTTGTTTTTAGACTTGTTAAATATATACACAGCTGCCTCTGTTCTTCCCTCCTCTATCAGATCTGCACTCCATCCTTAACCTTTTCTCTTGCTTTCTTTGTGCTCTTGATGCCCCTGTTCTTGTTGCCTTTTCTCTTGCTGCCTCTGCTCAGATCTAAGCTCTGTTTTAGGTGATGTCTGCCAGAGCACCAGGAAAACTCCTTGTTCTGCAAATCATCGACCCTTGACAGGCTGACCTACATTGGCTCCTAGTTCAATAACATTACAATTTTAAAATTCTAATCTTTCACTTCTAATCCCTCAATGGGCCTCACCCCTACCTTGCTGTTTCAGCCTTCCAACTTTCCAAGATATTCATATTCCTCCAATTCTGGCCTCTTGTGCACGCCTTATTTTAGCCATTCCATCATTGATAACTGTGCTTCCAGCTGCCTAGGCTGTAAACTCTGGAATTCCCTCCCTAAACCACTCCACATGCTCCTTAAAACCTACCTCTTTGACCAAGCTTTTGGACCCTTGTCCTGATATCTTCTTAAGTGGCTCAACGTCAAATTTTGTTCAACAATGCTCCTGTGAAGGGACTTGAGTCTTTGAGCCAAGTTGCCATATAACTTTAAGTTGCTATATTGTGGTGTGGTTACTGACCAGCACTGAGCTGACTGAGTCCTAAAGGATATAGCTGTTAGACTAAATCTGCAGCAGGTAATGAGGGAACCAACAAGAGGGGAAATATACCTTGATCTCATCCTCACCAATCTCCTGTCCCAGATCCATCTGTCCATGACAGTACTGGTAGGAGTGACCAGCACACAGTGCTTGTGGAGACAAGTCTCATCTTCACATTCAGGACGTAGCACTACGACCATGCTAAATGGGATAAATTTGGAACAGATCCAGCAATTCAAAACTGGGCATCCATGAGATGCCATGGCGAACGACATCAGCAGAATTATATTTAACAATCTGCAACCTCATGGCCCGGCATAACCCCCAGTCTACCATTACCATCAAGCCGGGGGAATCAACCCTAATTCAATGAAGAGTGCAGGAGCAGGAGCAACACAAGGCATACCTAAAAAATGAGGTGTCAAGCTGGTGAAGCCACAACACAAGACAACATGCATGCCAAACAGGGGAAACCATGCAATAGCTAAACATCCTACAGCCAATTGATCAGCAGTCCTGCCATATCCAGTCATGAACGGTGGAGGACAATTAAACAACTCACTGGAGGAGGAGGCAACACAAATATCCCCATCCTCAAAGATAGGGGAGCCCAGCACATCGGTGCAAAAGTCAAGGCTGAAGTATTTGTCAGAATGCCGAGTGGATGATCCATCTCGGCCTCCTCCAGAGGTCCATAGCATCGCAGGTACCTTCAGCCAATTTGGTTCACTCCATGGTCTGAATTTTCCAGTTGGCGGGGAGGGGGGGGGGGGTGGGGGGGTGGGGTGGGGGGGGGGGGGGGGGGGGGGGGGGGGTGGGGGGGTGTGGGGTGGGTGGAGCGGGCACGGGTGGGCACAGACCCGATCACTGCCCGCAATCGGGTCTGCGCTGCCATTTTACATGGACGGGCCAATTAAGCCCCACCCAGCGTATTTCTCGACTCCTGAGCTCCGGACGATAGTGAGAGTGGGCGGGTGGCTGCAGACATGGACAGGCTGCCGGGTCCAATGGCAACCCAGCAGTCTGTTCAAATGAAGGCCTGGCAGCCTTTTCCAGGCTGCTCACAATGGCAAATGCAAGGCCACAGCAGAGGGCTTCTGGTGAGCAGGCCAATCCGTTGGGCCAGTGGAACAGGCCAGGCCGGAGGGTAGGGCAGGGGGCCAGTGTGCCCCTCGTTTTCCAGATGACGGCCTTGCTGCCCTCCTTAAGGAGGTGGCAGCAAGGCAGGAGGTGCTAGTCCCCCAGGATGGGAGGAGGAGGCCCCCCTCATATGACCAAAAGTGCCTGGGACGAAGTGGTGGAGGTGGTGAGCTCCCACGACGTGGTGCAGTGCACCTGGATCCAGTGTCGCAAATGCTTCAATGACTTGTTGCACTCTGGCAGGGTGAGGACAATGTTGGCATTGGTCACTTAACCCAGCAGGTCAGCTTTGCCCCCCACCTACCCGAGTCCGAGTGTCATGACTGCATTAAATCATTGACGGCATTTGTCCTTTGCTGGGTGGGCAAGCAGATACTGCCCATGCTGAGGTCACCCTGAGAGGGTGATGAGGAGATGTATTTTTACCCTGCAGCATGTATTATGCTAAGTCTCACATGACTGGTGTTGGGGCAACCTGGAGGAGCTGCACCAAGTCAGGGTGATGACATGCTGGGAGGGGACCTTCAAGGTGGTGCGGCAACGAACCGTCCACTGAACTCTGCACTCCATGTGCTTGCGCCTCCTTGCTATGGAAGGATATACCGCACGGTGCTTAATGTGATGTAGGCAGCATGTTGGGGGGTTGGGGAGCAGGCCCAGTGCCTTTGTGTGAGTGTTCAGCAGCAGCGGGGTGAGGAGGCACTGGCGCCCTAATATGTCCCACTCTGGTTGGGGTGGGCACGAACAGAGTCCATGTGCAATTTGCATGAATCAATGCCCTTCTCTCATTTTCAGGAGAAGAATGTTCATAACGTGGCAGATCGTGGGAGGACTGGCTGCAGCCAGGTGCAGATCACCATTCTAAGCTATTTCGAGCAGGAGGGCCTGGATCTAGAGAGGCACCATGCACCCAGGTCCATTGGTGTCAGTGAGGCTGGGGTGCCACGGCCAGGTATTTATGCCCAACAGTGAAGTCAGCATTGTCCTCCCATTGGTTATGGAAGGATGAGCGCATAATGATCTGGGGGACAGAGATGGACTCTGTCATTGTCTCCACACTAAATAATCTACTGTCCTTGTTCTTCCTATCAGCATCATCAGAGCAGGGCCAGGAGGAGGAGCAGCAGGGGCCCCCTCTCACCTGAGGGGCCTGAAACCTCACCAGTGTCACACTATCTCTGCCAGGCAGGCACCAGCACTGATACTAGCACCTCAGTGGGAATTAGAACATCGGCTAGTGTCCCGGGGCACAGTGGTGAGGGCACTTCACAGTCGCTGGAGGATCTGGCAGAGAAAGAGCAGTCAGAGGACCGCAGGGGACCAGGCACAGGCTCAGCCGGTGCCTGATGATGTGCCTCTGGAGTCATCCGTGACATAGCAGGTGCAAGGAATACGGCCGGGTGTGTGGGAGCATCTTGGGGAGATACATGAGGCTATGCTTGGCTTGGTCTCCGTGGTGGAGGAGTCTACGCGGATGCTCGCTGAAGCAATGAGCCACATGTCCGAGTGCCATGCCTCCTCCATGGAGAGAGTGGCGACTCTCATGGAGAGGCTCCTCCAGGAGACCCATTAGGGCTTCCTGGGGGTGAGCTCTGACCAGCAAGTCCTCACATCGGAATTGACCTCAGATGGCCAGTGCCAGTGTGGGAGATGTGTGGACATCAAGTTCCCCAGCTTGGTGCCCATCCATCCACGATGAGCAGGGAGGTCCGAAGTGACCTCACATCAGCACAGCAGCTGCCTGTTGTCTCTGCGGGCACCTCTCAGGGCGCTCCAGGTGAGGGTGGCAGCTCCTCCGCCCCTCTGCCAGTGATCACTGCATCTTGTGAGGCTGCGACGACTGGGGAGATGCCAGCTGTGGAACTGGCAGCTCCCTCCCAGGTGGGGCCAGCACAGGCTCCATGGGCCAGAGGACGACCACCAAGGTCATCGAGGCCAACAGGATAGCAGAGTCAGCAGGCTGTTTCAGATGCCACTCCGAGCGATGGGGCAGCACCAAGACATACCACCTGGAAGCAAAAGCATAAGGTACCTTAGGCACACCACGGGTTTATCACTGGTGCTTTTGTGTTGGCCACAATGAGGTCTTTATGATTTTATCTGATTTGTAACACTCCTGTCTATTTTTTGTAATAAGCTGCTTTGTTTCACACATTAAATTCAGATATGTCACCATGGCTGAGGGTGCCTCTTTTCCTCTGCATGTGTATGGTTTCCAAAACTGCATTGAGTGCATTGTGGAAATTCAAGGTCCTTAGTTGCTGTTGCGAACTGGCAGATTTTGCACTTTGGTGATGAGTGTGGAGCCTACAGCCCAGGCTTGTCCTGGAGGTCCATATGTGGTGTGCTAGCTGAAGGATCGTTGGATTAAAGTCTCCCAGGTGTCCCTGCCTCCCTGGAGTATGCCCAGGTCAGCGTCTATCTCCTCAGCATTTCCCTGTGCATGCTCATCCTCATACTCTCTGTTGGACTCATCGTGTGCAGCCGCAGACACTACATTGATGTCTTCATCGCCCACAGCATTCCCCCTTTCCAGCACAAGATTGTGGAGAGTGCAGCATGCAATCACTATCACTGAGACACTATCACCTACGATCTGGGGGCTACTGGAGTCTGCCCCCTGAGCAGTCCAGACAACGGAAGCGCATTTGAGAAGACCAATTGCTCTCTCTGCCACAGCCCTTGTGGAGGCATGGCTCCTATTGTACTACTGCTCAGCTTCTGTTCTTGGATGGTGGAGAGACGTCATGAGCCAACTTCTGAGGGGATACCCTTGTCACCCAGCAGCCATCCATCCAGCCGGGCTGGAGCACTGAAGAGCCCCAGCAGCAGGGTGTCTGAGGATGTAGGTGTCCTGGGAACTGCCTGGGTACCTTGCACAGACTTGTAGAATCAGCATCCTGTGATCACACACTATCTGCACGTTCATGGAGTGGAAGCCCTTCCTGTTGACGAAGGCACCAGGCTCACCTGCTGGTGCCTTGATGGCCACATGTGGACAGACTATAGCACCCTGGACGCCGGGAAAGACAGCAATGGCCGCGAAGCCTCTGGTTTGATGTATCTGGCTGGCCTCGTCTCAGCGGAAGTGGATGAAGGTCAATGCACGCCTGAACAGAGTGTCTGTAACCTGGTTGATACAAGTGTGCACAGCTGATTAGGAGACACCGCAGAGATCATCCACCGAGCCCCGGAAGGAGCCAGAGGCATAGAAGTTGAGGGCAGCTGTAACCTTTAGAGCTGCTGGCATGTGAGGTCCACCCACACAGTTAGCGGAGATCTCAGGCCCAATCATCTGACAGATATAGCTGACTGTCTCCCTTTAGAGACGGAACCTCCTTCGGCACTGCACCTCAGACATATTGAGGTAGCTGCTTCGCCGCCTGTATACCCTGGCAGCAGGATAGTGGCATCTTCTGCGGCCCCTTCCGCCTTGGACTTCCTGTTGGCCCTGCACCCCTTGTGCCAGTGCCTGTCCTCCCAAAGGTGGCTCCCCTGGAGGCTGAATGTGCACTCCTGGCCTCCTCCTTGTTCTATCTCTCTCTTCCTCCTCAGAGGAGCTGCCTCCAGTGGACTGTTGAGCTCCCATTCCTAGGCTGAGGGAAGGCTTTCTGAAACCTGCAGGCCCAGAAAAGATCACTGCAGTCTGTTGACCTGAAGGTTAAGAGTCCAGAAAAAGCAGCTGGTATGCGTTCTGAAGTACTGCAGATCACACAGGCAAGTTTGTAAAGCTTTCAAAAACACTTGACTATGCACATTCACGACCCCAATCAGCCCTCTTAACCTGCCCATGGATGAGGTTAATACAAATGTCTCCTACCCGCCTGCCCGTGGTGCCCATGCGCCGACCCGAAGATTGCACGGGCCCTGAAAAATCGGCATCAGTTGAACACTTAAGGGCCTTAAGTGGCCTGTTAATTCATCAGACATCATTGCGTGCCCACCCAGCCAAATATCGTGATGGCGTGCAGTGACATCGGGACACTCGCCTGACATCACCATGTGTCATTTTACGCGTGAACATGTAGGGCCCGCCCCAGCACAACAACGGGAAAATTCTGCCCCATATGATATCACAAAACGGCAGAAGGCACTTGATACTGCAAAGGCTATAGGCCCTAATGACATTCTGGCAATAGTATTAAAGACATGTGCTCCAGAATTAGCTGCGCTCATACCCAAGCTGTTCCAGTACAGCTACAACACTGGCATCCATCTGGCAATGTGGAAAATTGCCCAGATATGTCCTGTCCATAGAAAGCTGGACAAATCCAACCTGGCCAATTACCAACACAACCACACCACCTGCACCCCCCAACCCCAAATCAGTCTACTCTCAATCATCACCAAAGTAATGGAATGTGTCTTTGGCAGTTCTATCAAGCAACACCACTTAACCTGCTCACTGACACTCAGTTTGGTTTCCGCCAGAGCCACTCAGCTCCTGACATCATTACACCCTTGGCCCAAACATGAACAAAAGAGCTGAACTCAAGAGATGAGGTGAGAGTGACTGCCCTTGACATCAAGGCAGTATTTGACAGAGTGTTATCAAGGAGCCCGAGCAAAACTGGAATCAATAAGAATCCGGGGTGGGGGAACATCTCCATTGGTTGGAGCCATACCTAGCAGAAAGGAAGATGGTTGTGGTTGTTGGAGGTCAATCATCTCAGTTCCAGGATATCACTGCAGGAGTTCCTCAGGGTAGTTCCCTAGGCCCAACATCTTCAGCTGCTTCATTAATGACCTTTCTTCTATCGTAAGGTCAGAAGTGGGGATGTTCGCTGACAATTGCACTACTTACAGCACCATCTGCGACTCCTCAGTTACTGAAGCCATCCATATCCATACGTAACAAGACCGGGACAACATTCAGGCTTGGGCTAATAAGTGGCAAGTAACATTTGCACCACCCAAATGATATGCAATAACCATCTCCAACAAAGGAGAATCTAACCATCTCCCTTTGATATTCAATGGCATTACCATCGATGGATCCCCCAATTAAAAAATTCCAGGGGTTACTATTGACCAGAAATTGAACTGAACAAACTATATAAATGCTATGGTTAAAAGAACAGGTCAGAGGCTTGGAATTCTGTAGCAAGCAACTCACCTCCTGACCCCACAAAGCCTGTCTATCACCTACAAGGCACAATTCAAGTGTGCGATGGAATATTCTCCACTTCCCCAGATAAGTGCAGCTCCAACAACACTCAAGGAGCTTGACATACCAGGACATAGCAACCCACTTGATTGGTACCCCATCCACCACCTTCAACATTCACATCCTTCACCATCAATGGACAGTGCCAGCAGTGTGTACCATCTACAAGATGTACTGCAGGAACTCGCCAAGGCTACTTTGACAGCATCTTCCAAACCAATGACCACTACCATCTAGAAGGACAAGGGCAGTGGATTAATGGGAACACCACCACCTGGAAGTTCCCCTCCAGGCCATCCTGACTGTGAATTGTATCGTCATTCCTTCATTGTTGCTGGGTCAAAATCCTGGAGCTTCCTTCCTAACAGCACGGTGGATGTACCTACACCAAATGGACTGCCACAGTTCAAGAAGGTGGCTCATCACACCCTTTTCAAGGGCAATTGAGGATGGCCAATAAATGTTTGCCTATGCAGCAAATACCCACATCCCATGAAAGAATGAAATAAATGCAAGTTATTGTGTCATGGAATCCTTAACATCAATGCCAACATATTTACAGGATCTTGGTTTACCATCTCCTCTGCAGGGTCCTACCTCTGGCAGTGCAACATTTCAACCATACTGAACTAAAGTGTTAGCTGGGAAAATGTGTTCAAATGCAAGTTATTGAGCTCAAAAGCACCAACTTCTGACTCAGAGGCGAGAGTTTTAACCAAGTCAGTGTTTTTCTGATTTGCAGGTCCAATGATTTAACTGTCAGTGTAAAATATATTTTGGAATTTAACTTGCTATACATAGATATTTTGGTATTCCATGGATCACCAGAATAACTCATGGAGAAAATTGTCTTGGTACAATAAAGAAAATAGTTTGAGTTTTTTTTCCAAATTAAGCATTAAGAAATTATTGCTCTTGTGTAAAGCTAAGTTATATTACAATTCTGGATTGAAAGTTTATTGTTATAGTGACAGCTGTGCTACTTAATAACAGAATAGAAAATAGTTGCTCCAATGAATGCTATCTTAATATTAGAGCAGGTTACTGCAAAGAAAACTCCATTCTGATTGTTTGAATGCTATGAATAAAAATAATTTTCTGACAAGCCCATCGCTAGAGTGTATTATTTAAAATTGTGAAGCTGAAATTATTGCTGAACAGTGATGACATCACGGACAATCCTCCTAAACTAAAGTAAATAACATTTACTTCAGGGTTGAATTCTATTTTCTCATGCCTTAACATGTATGCATTTATGCATATAAATGCTTTTATTCTGAGGTGAATTGTATACAAAAGGAAAGAGGTTATGCTTCAGTTATACAGGGCACTGGTGAGACCACATCTGGAGAACTGTGCACAGTATTGGTCTCCTTATTTAAGGAAGGATGTAAATGCATCTGAAGCAGTTCAGAGAACGTTTACTAGACTAATATCTGGAATGGGAGGATTGTCTTATAAGGAATGGTTGGACAGGCTAGGCTTATATCCCTGGAGTTTAGAAGAGTAAGAGGCGAATTCATTGAAACATGTAGGGTCCTTAGGGTCTTGACAGAGTGAGTGTGGAAAGGATGTTTCGTCTTGTAGAAGAATTAGGAGCCATTGTTTAAAAATAAGGAGTCAACCATTTAAGACAGAGACGAGCAGAGTATTTTTCTCTCAGAGGGTAGTAAATCTTTGGAACTCTCTTTCTCAAAAGGTGGTGGAAGCAGAGTCTTTGAATATTTTTAAGGCAGAGGTGGATAGGTTCTTGATAAGCAAGGGGGTGAAAGGTTATCAGGGGTAGGTGGGAATGTGAGTAGAGGTTACAGTCAGGTCAGCCATCATCTTATTGAATGGTGGAGAAGACTCAAGGGGCCTAGTGGCCTACTTCTAGAAAGGTTAGTTCAAGGGCAATTAGGTTGGGCAACAAATGCTGGCCTTGACAGCGATGCCCACATCCCATTTAAGAGTAAAGAACTCTTGCTGCTAATTTGTATGTTCATATGCATTATATAATGCACTGACAATCATTTTAATTTCTGAATTAGCACGGAAGTTGCTAGTACTCATGCCTGCCAGCTAATTACACTCAAGATATAAACTAACTGGAAATTAGTTTATAATGCATATTAGCAATCCAAATGACCTAACACATTGTTAATGTTATTTGTGGCCACTCAAAATATATTTTTCATCAAGCTATTTTGCTCCAATAACAGTGAATGCTCAAATTCATGAATTATGAGGTATAAAGATTTTAAAAATACAAGTATTATTGGATCCTACGACCAAATGTTTAGGGCCAGGATTTTAATACCAACAAATACTTTGTTGTAGATCTCCTGGGCTTCGTATACTGAGGGTTCAATGAATTGGAAAATTTTACACTGTTTCACTGTCTGTTACTGACTCAATAACACTGTCTGTATTTTTCCTGTAAAAAATCATTATGGCCTGCACACTGTGGCACTACAGGGGATGGTTGCCATTGACATTGTTTGCTGGTGAAAATTTACTAATGTTTTACACATGACCTGCAACCTTTTTTCACACCTGCAAGTCATATGTCAGGTGTTACATGCATGCAATTAAATTGAAAGCTAATTTAGGCCTATATTTTCACCACGACAGAGAGCCTTTCTGTTGTGGCAAAAATGGCAGATGACCTAAATTCCGCCCTGAACATGACGCTTCCTGTTTTTGCAGGGGCAGGTCTGGAGTCGGGTCAGGGTTCACACATGCGCAGTTTACGGAGGCAGCTGGCCATTTAAGTCACCAACTGCCTCCACTGAGTGGGACTTTGGTAAGTCAGGATTGTGAAACTTGGAGTATGCAAGTTGGACCAGGTAAGAGCTGATCTGAACTGGTGAATTTGATTGGAGATGCAAGGTACCCTTTTATATATGGTCCTGGGACACCTTTGGGATATGTAAACCACCATTTGGGAGAGATAAGACATCTTTTGGTATTGTTAAATGTAAACATGATTGTAAAAAGTGCATAAACTCTTGGACCTGTCAATGCTGACAAAGAACTGTCAAAGCTGTCAAGGAACTGTGAAATCTGTCAAAGAACTATCAAAGAATACTAGGTGGTAAGGGCAAAGGGTGGCGGGTAGGTGGCATAGTTTGGCATGAGTTGGCACTAAGTTGGTATAGGAACTATAATGGGCCTTGGAGATATGGGGACGATAGTGGGTATGAGGAGCTATGGAGGTGGATAGAGGGATATGGGTTGGCATGGTGGTATGAGGGATCATGGGGGTGAGTAGATGAGCATGGGTTAACATAGGGGTTATGAGGGACCATGGAGTGGGTAGAGGGACATTGGTCGGCATAAGGGGTATGAAGAGCCATGGGGTGGGTAGAGGAGCATGGGCTGGCATGGATGGGGCATGGGGGTATACATGAGATATAAGTGTGCCATTCAGGGTGCCCTCTATTGTGTAACATATCCTTTCACCTCTGACCCCTCCAATTCTTCTGATACCAGACACACACACCCAGCCCCCTAAAAAATGAGGAGCCAAAAATGGGGAACCAAATCCTTGTGAAATAAAAGCTCTAAGGGAGTGAGACTGCAATGGATGGGAAAGGAAGACTGGAATAGGGGAGAAATAGGAAGTTGTTTTTTGGCATACTAATCTTTTCTCAGCAAGATAAGCTTTTAGTTGTTGTTGCGACAAATGACAGCTTTAAAAGACCCTGTGGCATTCATGAACCAATGGAGCTATCTACTCTGACTCACCCTAACTCCTGGCTTAGGACAGTGTACTGTTTCATCAGAAGGTTCATCAAACTCCGAGCAATTGGAACTCAGTTGATTAGGCAAGATAATCCAGTTGCTTTATTTTGCCTGATAGTGTTTATGCATGGCAATAAATAAGTTGAATAATATGCCTAAGACTCTTTTTCATCTTCCCTTGTGCTGAGTCCTATCCTACTCACAGAGTACAAATCTCTTTTTTTTTAATATTTAATTTATTTGCCACTTATTTGTCCAGACACAAACTTATTGACCTCACTTTGTAAAATCTTGGCTACCTTCTAAATCCACTATTCTGTTTCATTTGGTGTCATGTGCAAATTTAACACTTTGCATTAAGATTGTCACCCCAGGGACAGGAGAGCTCACACTGTGGACCTCCGGAACATTACAATATCTTGCTGTGTCCTCCCATTGTGACCTACCTTTCCTTACAATTGTCCTCTGCTTTCTTCCTTTTAGTCAATCATTAATCCATATCCACAACTTACCATTGACACCATCTGAGATTAGTTTGTAAAGAAGTATTTTAGACATGCCTTTGGATAAAGCATATCATATAGCTTCTCCCATTAACTTAAGGTGTCAGGTTGAATTTTTCTGACCCTCCTCTTCCCACCACCAGTACCTCCAGCCACCCAACACCACCCACCACCACCCCCCACCATGGCGTACCAACTCTCCCTCATCTGTCCCAGCACTAGGCAAGAGCACGGCACATGAAGTGTGACACTTTAGCCAGAACAAGGAACACTAGAGTTTCTTTCCTGGGGCTATTAAGATGGGGAGAGCCTAGCCTTGACAGAAGCGGCAAGAAATTTAAGTATCTCTACAACATGTTGGAACTCCTAGATCTAGAACTATTGGCTACTGATTGAGATTGTAATAAGCTGGCCCTGAATACCTTTAAAAATGTAAAAAGGTTGAGGAGGGGAGTTCCTATATGCCTTGCTTTTCTGCCTTTGACAGAACCCTGGACCATTGTAGACCTTCCATTCAGCAGGGGTTCAGTGGTCACCTTCAAGAAAGTTGAACTTGGAATCCAAAAATAGTCCCACCATCTCATTAGCGTTGAAGATGTACCCTTGCCTCAATGGAAGCTACCAAAATCAAAGAGCAATGTGAAAGGTATGAAAAACCAGCAAAATGGGTCAGTGCCCTTTTTTAACTGCATTGGCATGTAAGGAAATAAATGCTTCTAGGAGGAAAAAGTCAGGAAAGTCAGCCCTGATGGATTTATCCTTTTAAAACCATATTGTCGTTTGTTTGGTCATTTTTATATTGATACTCTTCCATTTTGCTTTTGATTCAGTTTTTTTTCCTTGTTGAGTCAGGCTATTGGGTTTTTAGTTAACAAGTACAACTCTGTCACTTTTTTTGAAATTTTAATTAAAAGATAGTTTTAAAAAACTTTCCTTCAACATGTTGTTCTGTGCCTAATGATGAATTTAAAATAAAGCTTATACACTTCATAGAGATATAATTAATGTCTACAATGGCACAATCTATTGTAAGCCTTTCCAGTTTTTACATGCAGTAGGAAGTTGGAGCTACTAGATCAGAAAAGAGATTGATAGATTGGCCCATCAGAGAATAGCAGCAGTGTTAGCAATATCAGGGGAAATAACATAAATCAACAGCTAGAGGACGAGAAAATTGACTTAAAGAGAAAAAAAATATAAGGAACAATGCCATTTAGCAGAAAATGAGCTTGAGAAGGAGTTTAGAGTCAGCAAGTAATCAACAATCAAAATGATAGAAACCAACTTAAACCATCATCAACTTTGGCATGCTCAGTAGATTAAGTTCTTTGATGGAAACAAGTTCCAAAGGAAGAAAGAACTCTACATTTATACAGTAGCACTGAAGGAATCTTTATGTGAATGATTTATTTTACTTTTTCAAATTGCAACACATTTTACATATTACTTTTCTTTATTTTTTAAAAAAGGGTTCCTCTGCCAATTTTCCCTCTTGTCTTAAAGATGTTGATTTCTTGCTGGGGTACAAATCAACAATACCAGGCACTCTCCAATATTCCATTCATGGGACCATTATTCACATGTGAACATTACACTTACTATCTATAGGGAATGTTACAGTTGAGTTAGATCTTGTCCTCAACAGACACTCAGATACATACATTTCCAGCAGGAATTGCTAGCTTCCTCTCCTATGTGGCTCAGCCTCAGTGAGCAAATGGAACCATTGCAAAATCCCTGCCTCCCGCCAATAAATAATAAATTTGATGAAAAAAAGAATTTTTGTCAAAGCTTTTCACCTTTCACTCATGAAGACAATTCACAAGAAAATAATTGGTAGTTAACTGTCAGTCACCATCAACTGGCACATTCTCCATGGCAACACCTCGACCAATCAGAGTACACTTGCCAACCAATCAACACTTTCTTCTCATACAGTATAAATGTATTGTTTCCCCTGACATTGGTATTTTCTTGCGCATTGTCCTGATGAGTGCAAGACAAAAAGCTTCGACAAGAAATGTCTCATTGTTCAGCAGTACTCAAGCTCTGTACTACCAAATTACTATAAATAATAAAGTGATACACTGTTAACTAATTCCACTAATAAATATATTTGAATCCCCAAATATTATTATGCTGTCTGCCTTCTTGGCTGACATCATTTTGGGATTAACCAGAATTTTTAGGATCATAGAAACAGAGGCCGGGATTTTCCGTGCTCACTGGCATTGGGTGTGTTTGGTGGTGTGAGCAGACAATATGGCGCAAAGGCCAAAAATAGGTTTCACAACATCGTGAAACCAGATTGCAATCATCCACTCCACCTGTCGATGGCAGGCCTCATTTCCCACCATCAGACGTTAGGAACATCATTGTAATACATCAGCATATCACTGTAAGGCCAACCCACCGGAATCATCCCCTTGGCTGGATCATTCACCAGCATATAAAAGGTATGCACCTGGTAAGCTGCACTTTGAGGGGAACTCGGAGGTGAGAGCACAGTAACATTGCGGAGTGCTCACCCGGGTCACCTGTTGGACTTTAGTAAGGTGCGTAGGGGAGCAGGGGAAGGTGCAAGGACTGCCCTGCAGTTGAGGTGACTTGGGGGAGGTTGGGGTGGGGGGGGGGGGGGGCGCGGTGTCGGTGGCAAGGGCTGCCCTGCAGTTGAGGTGGCTGGGGGGAGTTGGGGGGAGGGCAAGGGCTGACCTGCAATTGAAGGTAGCACACAAGCACATGCTGGTGGGTGAGGGAAGCAGCCACTCATTAGGGAAACCAATGACCGTGACCATAAACTGACCATTCCTCTGCAGCTGAGACAGTTGATATGATTGGAGTCAGGCCTATAGCTTATCTGCCCACTCAAGCAACGCAGAGGCATCAAACTGCCACCAAGTGCTCCAGAGCCTTTCATCCTTGGGCAAAGACTGCAAACTAATGAGCGTTTTAGAGGACTGCGGAACAGTTGGATGACTGGACACATTGTACAATCTCCTTGCTAAAGCTGGCCATGGAGCAGTCACTGCTGGAGGCGCTCATAGCTTCTTGCAATATTATCATTCCGGTTTGGACCTGTCTCCCCCATGGTTCAAGCTAACAGCGCAGCCTTGCAGTGTGGGTTAGGAGAATGCCTGTGCCTGAGCTGAGAGCACAGCATGCAGTCAAATGGGTGAAGCTGCCACCAATCGTTCGGATGGAGTGGGGCGGAGGTGGGTGGGGTTTTGGGCAGCCATGCAGTGCACTAAACTCTGGCCACCCAAGTGGTGGCCAGCACTCTCTTGGATGTGGTAAGGGGCCTTCAGACTTAACCAAGACAGGTTCTTAGTACACCCATGCTAACCCATGCATCTCTCTTTCATTCTGTAGGAGGAGTGCATCAGGATCATGGAGCTTGGTGAACCAGCTGTAGACATCATGGCTTAAAAAGAGCAAGGACGATAGAGAAGAGAGTGACTGAGGTGCCTGGCTACGCAGAGGGAGGAGCAGCATCCCGTAGAAGAAGAGGTGGCTGGGCCTCCCACACATGCCGCCCAAGAGCCACAGTGAGCCGATGCTGGTCGGCGCTTAGCTAGGCCCAGGGTCTATAGATGATACCTTTCATTCCTGCAGATGACCAAGAACCAGTGTCACCGCGAAGACTGCACATGTCTAGGGAACTGGTTGGTCACGTCTGCCAGCTATTGCAGGGTTTGGCACCACCGAGGCATGGAGGCCATCCACTGGACTCGCATGGTGCTCAGATCTCTGTCACAACACGCGGTCAACTATGTCAGCCACGATGGATTCCACTCTCTGAATGTACAGCTGGTGTGTGACCGCCACAAACACATCTTCAGGTCTGCACAGCATTTCCAGGGATTGTGCACAACTCCTACATCCTCAGTCAGTCACAGATCCATTTAGTCTTCCAGGGTCCACTGAAGCTGCAGGCTTGGCTCCTCGGGGATAAGACAACCCACAGAGACTGTGGCTGATGACGCCCTTGTAGCGGCCTCAGACTGAGGCAGAGCGAAGGTATAACGAGGTTCATGCTGCAACTCACAACTAGGTGAAGCAGTAAATATGCAGTCCATGTAAATCTATAGTTGACCTGTGGTCAGGCACACCACACTCAAACCAAGCAACAGATGCCACCTCAACCTGCTGTTATGGATCTCTCATCAACTATCTCAGACACTTGTCACCTCATGAGCCAACCGGTCTCACTGAACTTCGACTTTCACACAAGGGTTTCCAATCTGCACTCTTTAAAAACTTGCTTTGGAATCCTCTCCCAAAGCGACGCTTTCTCTTAAATACCTTCCGCTAGTGTCCACCTCCAGGGTTTCAAACTCTCCTTTCGATGTTCCTGTCCCCTGGTAACCACGTGCATTCAAGCCTTCTTCCACGCACTCTCTCTCACTGACTCAGCCATGTTAACAGAATACTACTGCTCCACGTGCTCACAGGAAAGAGTTGCAGACCTTCAACTGTCTCCTTGGAGCTTCCTCTCTACTCCTTACTTTCACTTCCACAGAACAGGACCTTTTCCGGACTGCGGTTCTTCCTTTGACTAGAGGTTTTCTTTGGACCATTCCTTTCTGCCTCACTCCTTGGCCTTGGGACCTTTTGGTTCTTTTGGAAAATCTGCTCTCTCTGCAGTTCCCTCTCCCAGTAGACTGCTGACAACTTGGCATCTCCCTTGAGATCCAGAACTCACTTGACATTCACTGTTACTTTAACTATAGAGCAACTCATCTAAGATTCTTAGGGCAGAATTTTTAGGTCGGCATGCAGGCAGGTGCCTGACTGGATTGGACGTGAAATCCCGTGAGATGATGTTGGCCAAGCGTCCCAACGTCATCCCGCGTTCATGTGATATTTCAGTTCTCAGGCATGTGCAAAAGACAGAAGTGCGCCCACTGACAATTAAGAGGCCAAGTAATGCATTTAAAGTTGTAATTGACTCTGATTTTTCATGGTCTGTCTAACGTTACGGTTGGCAGATGGGCAAATTGACCAGGTGGCCTTTGCATTTTTCATGAAACCTCACCCCAGGGCGGGATGAGGTTTCCGTTACTAAATTAAAAAAATTAAAATGTATGGACAGAATTTTTATCATGTATATGTTCAGATGACTGATTGTGATTGGACATTTTTTTCTATATCTTGAAAACATTGTTTATTGGTTTTAAAGCCTTCAGCTCGCTGAGGCAGCTCTCTGCCTTCAGGGAGCTTTCATTCAGTCCACGCCCCTGCTTACATCAGTACTACCCTCTTCCTGGCCCCCACCCTGGCACTGCTGAGCATTTCAGTGTGCACTTCATGCTTGTTGGTCATTAGTTGGCCAGCCAGCATGAAATCGTGGTCGGGAGCCGACCACGGGCGGTTGTCCATTCCCAGGTTGACCTTAAAATCCTGCCCTTAAACTTATATCCCTCAGCAGTCTGTAAGTATGTCAGCTAGAGAGAGACTTAAACCGTCCCCTTTAATCTACAGCGTAATGACCAACTGAACTCAAACTGTTTTCCGTTTCTCTGTGTGTGGGGGGGATGAGGCCCCCCTCTTTGGACCGCTGTTGCTAACTGTCTTTACTTGCTTTAACTGTCCTTCCAGAGTTGTAAATTTCTCATTAGAAATGCAGGTATACAAACAGAGCTTTGGACTTGTTGTCTCCACTCAAAAATGAAAATAGGTCCCAGGTTTCACTTTTTGACCCAAAAATGGAAAAAATATATAAATTGAACTTAAACTTAAAGATATACCATATTCCTAACACACCCAAAAACATACTTAACTTACTTAAACTATCTCTATTTCCTAACGCCATTTATATGGCTATAGTAGACTTTTGGATTTCCTTTTATATTAGCTGCCAGTTTCTTCTTGTACTCTTGTTTTGCCTCTCTTATTTCCTTTATCAGTTCCCCTCTGAACTGTCTGTATAAAACTCGGTTCTCACTTGTATTATCAACCTGACATCTGTCATATGCATGCCTCTTCTGCTGCATCTTACTCTCTATCTTCTTTGTCATCCAAGGAGATCTATTTTTGCTTGCTCCCTCTTTACCCTTTGTGGGAATATACCTCAGCTGTACCTGAAGCATCTCCTTTTTGAGGGAAGCTGATTGTTGTTACAGTTTTGGTTGGCAATCTTTGATTTTAATTTACCTGGGTCAGATTGAAATTGGCAGTCTCCGTTCAAGTGTTTTCACGCTGTGTGCTCCGTGTCCACTTCCATAACTATCCTAAGTCTTGTGATACAATGATCACTGATCCCTAAATGTTCCCCTACTGACTCAATCCACCTGACCTACCACATTCCACAGAACCAGATCTACTAGTGTTTCCTTCCTCATTAAGCTAAAAATATATTGATCAAGAAAATTCTCCTGAATACACTTCAAAATCTCTTCGCCTCTCTGCCCTTACAGTATTACTATCCGAGTTTATATTAGGATAATTAAAGTTACCATTATCACTACTCTATAGTCAGAATTTTGCGTTGTTCATATAGGTGCATGTCTGACCTGGAATCATGTGAAATTGTGTGAGAAGATGTCAGACACATTGTGCTCACGCGCAACATTATGGCTGGTGGGTGCGAGTGGGAATCGGAAACTCGCCGACCAACAATTAACTGGGCAATTAAGTCTATTAAGTAGATAATTGGCAGCGATTTTATGTGGCCCGTCACTTTTATGGTTGGTGACAGGCCAATCGGCCAGGCGGCCATCACGTTTTCACTATGAACTCCAGCCAGGACGGGATGAAATGTCTGGGGTTAAATAAATAAAAGAAGATGTTTGAGGGGTGATCTGCTATGTAACCTGCTGCCATTGCCACAGTTTGCAGCAGTTTATTGATCTCATGTCATTTTTAAATTACTGCAGCTCCCTGGGGCAGCTCCACAGCAGCCGCCAGCCTTCAGGAAGTGCGAACCCATACTCTCCCTTCTCTCGACACCTGCCCTCTCTCTGCACCCCGTCCCAGCAGCTCTGAACCTTTCTCAATGCACATTTCACGCTGGATGTTAATTGGCCAGCCAGTGTGAAGTTGCGTTCGGGGGCCGATCACGGGCAGAAGCGCATTTCACTTCTGAGCCCGCCGATCACATATGCCCAAAAAACATAAGATTCAGACCTATATTTTTTGCACCTCTCTGTAATGTTCTTTCAAATTTCCATCTCTGTATTACTCGCATTAGTTGGTGGCCTATTGAATACACCCAGCATTGTAATAGTCTCTCTATTGTTTCTTATCACTAACCAAATAGATTCAGTTCCTGAACCCTTGAGGGCAAGCACTCTTTCTCCAGCACTACAGTCATCTCCCTAACCAATACTTTTTAAAATTCATTCATGGGATGCGAGTGTCGCTACTAGGCCAGCATTTATAGCCCTAATTGCCCTTGAGAAGGTGGTGGGGACCTGTCTTCTTGAACTGCTGCAGTCCATATGGTGTAGGTACACCCACAATGCTGTTAAGGAGAGAGTTCCAGAATTTTGATCCAGCGATAGTAAAGGAACAGCAATATATTTCCAAGCCAGGACAGTGAGTGGTTTGGAGGCGAACCTCCAGGTGGTGTTCCCATCTATCTGCTGCCCTTGTCCTTCTAGATGGCAGTAGTCGTGGGTTTGAAAAGTACTGTCTAAGGAGCCTAGCTGAGTTCCTATAGTACATCATCTGAGCAGCGGTGATGGTGGGAGTGAATGTGGATGTGGTGCCAATCAAGCGGGCTGCTTTGTTCATGACGGTGTCAAGCATCTTGAGTGTTGTGGGAGCTGCGCTCATCCAGGCAAGCGGACGATATTCCATCAAACTTCTGACCTCCGCCTTGTAGAAGATGGACAGGCTTTGGGGAGTTAGAGGATGTGTTACTCACCGCAGGTTCCTAGCCTCTGACTGGCTCTTGTAGCCACACTATTTATATAGCTAGTCCAGTTCAGTTTTTGGTCAATGGTAACCCCCAGGATGTTGACAGTGGTGGATTCAGTGATGGTAATGCCATTGAATGTCAAGGGGCAATGGTTAGATTCTCTCTTGATCATCATTGTCTGGCACTTGTGTGGCTCGAATGTTCTTACCACTTCTCAGTCCAAGTCTGGATATTGTCCACGTCTTGCTGCATTTGGACATGGATTGCTTCAGTATCTGAGGAGTTACAAATGGTGCTGAACATTGTGCAATCATCAGTGAACATCCCCACACCTGCCCTTATGATGGAAGGAAGGTCATTGATGAAGCAGCTGAAGATGTTTGGGCCTAGGACACTACCCTGAGGAACTCCTGCAGCGATGTCCTGGGACTGAGATGATTGACTTCCAACAACCACAATGATCTTCCTTTGTGCTAGATATGACTCCAATCAGCAGAGAGTTTTCCCCCTGATTTCCATTGACTCCAATTTTGCTAGGGCTCCCTGATGCCACACTCGGTCAAAAGCTGCATTGATGTCAAGAACAGTCACTCTCACCTCACCTTTGGGGATCAGCTCTTTTGTCCATGTTTGAACCAAAGCTGTAACAAGGTTAGGAGCTGCGTGACCCTGCTGGAACCCAAATTGAGCATCAGTAGCAGGTTATTGCTAAGCAAGTCCTGCTTGATAGGACTGTTGATGACCTCTTCCATCACTTTACTGATGATCAATAGTAGATTGATGAGGCAGTAATTGGCTGAGTTGAATTTGTCCTGCTTTTTGCATACAGGATATACCTGAGCAATTTTCCACATTGCCAGGTCGAAGCCAGTGTTGCAGTTGTGCTGGAATAGCTTGGCTAGGAGCGCGACAAGTTCTGGAGCACAGTACTATTGCTGGAATATTGTCAGGGCCCATAGCAGGTGCTTGCAGCAATTTCTTGATATCCCATTGTCAAAACTATCATATTTTTCATAATATTATTGTGGGGCATTGTAAAGTAAGTTTATGTTTTTGTGTGTGTGTGGAAGGTTCTGTCTGTGTGGCTGATATAATTGAACCAGAGACAGATAGACTGCAGGGTCAAAATTATCAAAACGGTTAGGGTCAAAAGGGCATTTGAAATGCTAATGAGTGAGCTAGGGTCAAGTCAGCAGATAGGGTGTGAATAAAATGTGCATTTTTAGATCAGTGGAGATGGGTTTGGTTTTTAAAAAGACAGAGTAGGATGTTCACAACTAACAAGACAAATAAGACAGGTTATCACTTTGATTTTTCCCAAAAGTGTTGGCCATAATGACAACATAAAATATTTTTATATTATGGGAGAATTAAATTCCAAAGACATGGGGGAACAATGGGATTTACAGATTAAAGAGGAAAAATATATTTATATAAGGGTGGAAGGTTGTGTAGGGGTGTGGCCATATAATATCTGAAAGGGACACCGTGTAAAACAGATTTGGGGAAAGGCCTCTAGCCACTTTTCAAAAGTCTGCATTTCCAGTAACCAAAGTCGTGTTAAAAGTCTTTGGAATTCCACTGTCGAGTGGGTGCTTGTGGTAACCTTGCTGTATTATCGCTATAAATTTAAAATCTATTTTAGATTGTTGCATTAAAGGAGGTGTGCAGTTGGGAATCTGGTTAACTAGGAATTTTGGGACATGTTAAGTGATTGTAATTGTAATCTTGTGTATGTGTTTTATTCTTTTTTGTTAATGAACATTTTAATTTAATTTTTAAAATATTTAAAGGTGTTAGTGGGCTCATTACTTCTGAAATCAGTGCACAAATCTTCTTGTAATAATGCATGGACAAGTTTTCCTTGTGGATTTGATCAGCCTGGCAAATACCACCTGTCGTATCATAACAACATGGTGTGAATCAAATTGGCTGAACACTGGCATCTGTGATGCTGGGGACCTCCAGAACAAGCTGAGATGGATCATCCACTCGGCACTTCTGTCTAATGTTTAATGCTTCAGCCAATCTTTTGCACTGATGTGCTGGGCTCCCCCATCATGGAGGATGGGGATATTTGTGGAGATTCCTCCTCCAGTGAGTTGTTTAATTGTCCACCACCATTCATGACTGGATGTGGCAGGACTGTGGAGCTTAGATCCGATCCGTTGGTTGTGGAATCACTGTATATCACTTGCTGTTTATGCTGTTTGGCATGCAAGTAGTCCTGTGTTGCAGCTTCACCAGGTTGGCACTTCATTTTTAGGAATGCTTGGTGCTTGGTGCTGCTCCTGGCATGCCCTCCTGCACTCTTCATTGAACCAGACTTGATGGTAATGGTAGAATGGGGGATATGCCAGGCCATGAGGTTACAGATTGTGGTCGCGTACAATTCTCTGTTGCTGCTGATGGCCTACAGTGCTTCATGGTTGCCCAGTCGTGAGTTGGTAGATCTGTTTGAAATCTATTCCATTTAGCATGGTGGTAGTGCCACACAACACAATGGAGGATATCCTCAATGTGAAGATTGGACTTTGTCTCCAAAAGGGTTGTGAGGTGGTCACTCCTACTGATACTGTCATGGACAGATGTATCTGCGGCAGGCAGGTTGGTGAGGATGAGGTCAAGTATGTATTTCCCCCTCTTGTTGGTTCCCTCACCATTTGTCACAGACCCAGTCTAGCAGCTATACCCTTTAGGGCTTGGTCTATAGTTGTGCTACCAAGCCACTCTTGGGGCTGAATTTTCCCCCTGTTGGGGGGGAAGTTGAAGGGTGGGCGCGCACAGGCGATCGGTGCCATTTTATGTAGGCGGGCCAATTAAGGCCTACCAGCGTGACATCCTCTTGGAAGCACGACGCGCTCCCTGTGTGGTGGGGGGGGGGGGGGGGGGGGATTCCAAAAATTGAGAGTGTGCTCTTTGTTGCATGAGCATGAAAAAGCACACTCATCTCCCTGAGGCTAAGCGCAGCCTCAGGGAGATCGGTTGTAAATGTAAGAAAGATAAAAATAGAAAAATAAAATTTTCCTAACATGTCCCCTCATGTGACAATGTCACATGAGTTGTTACATGTCCATAATTTTTACAAAACCTTTATTAAAATTTTTTAAAGCGTACATGAAACCTCATCCCGCCAATGGATGAAGTTTCATGTTTTTTCTAGTTCCCGCCGGGGCTCCTGGCTTGCCGACCAACCTTAAGGTTGGACGGGCAGGTCCTTTAATTACTTAATTGATACTGTCAATGGCCTCAATTAGCCATTGACAGGTCGGCGGGTGCGCAGCTGATTTTGCAGCACTCCCGCCTTCCTGAAAATTTAAATGGGGCGGGGTGACGTCGGGAGTTCCCCCTGATGTCACCACGCATAATTTTACACGTCGGCGAGTGGGCCCCGCACCTGCTCACCTACGCATAAAATCCTGTCCTTGGTGATGGACATTGAAGTCCCCCACATAGAGTGCATTCTGCACCTTGCCACCCCACTCAGTGCTTCCTCCAAGTGATGTTCAACATGGACGGGCACTGATTCATCAACTGAGGGCGATGGTACGTGGTAATCAGCAGGCGGTTTCCTTGCCCATGTTTAACCTGATGCCATGAGACTTCATGGGGTCCGGAGTTGACACTGAGGACTCCCAGGTCAACTCCCTCGAACTGTATACTGCTGTGCCACCACCTCTGCTGGGCCTGTCCTGTTGGGTGGGACAGGACATACCCAGGGATGGTGATGGTGGTGTCTGGGACATTACCTGTAAGGTATGATTCCGTGAGGATGACTATGTCAGGCTGTTACTTGACTAGTCTGTGAGACAGCTCTCCCAATTTTGGCACAAACCCGCAGATGTTAGTAAAGAGGACTTTGCAGGGTCGATGGAGCTGAATTTGCTGTTGTTGTATCTGGTGCCTAGGTCGATGCTGGGTTGTCTGTTCGGGCTCATTCTTTTTTGACTTATCTTTAGCAGTTTGAGGCAACTGAATGTCTTGCTAGGCCAGCTTAGAGGGCCTATGAGAGTCAACCATATTGCTGTGGGTCTAGAGTCACATGTAGGCCAGACCAGGTAAGAATGGCAGATTTCCTTCCCTAAAGGACAATAGTGAACCAGATGGGTTTTTACAACAATTGACATGGTTTCATGGTCATCATTAAAATTTTAATTCCAGATATTTTTATTGAATTCAAATTCCACCACCTGCCACGGTAGGGTTCAATCCCTAGAGCATTACCCTGGGTCTCTAGATTACTTGTCTAGTGACCATTTTTCCCTTCCTCCCTTCTTCCCTTCCTTTTCTTTCCTGAAAACCTGGTATCCAGCAATATTTAGTACCCAGTCCTGCCCTTTTTTGACTCAGGTTCTTGTTACATAATACACCCATGTGGTTATCTATGCCTGAAGCTCACAACCTATATTTTCTATTCTTTGTGCATTTCCAAACATGTGCAGTAAACTTAATTTACAACTTATCACATTCCCTTTTACTCTGATCCCATCTAATGCTCCACTATTTCTTACTGCAGTGTTATCTGTCATTCCCAATCTGTTTTGCATTTTGTTTCTCCTTTCTAATGTGACAGCCTGGTTCCCATACACCTACCAAATTACAAAGGATTACATAGGATATATGCCAGAGAAACAGGCCAGTTGGCCCTATTAGTCCATGCCAGTGTTTATACCCCACTCGAACCTCCTCCCATCTTTCCTCCTCTAAACATACCATTGTAACCATCTATTCCCTTCTCCCTTAAATGTTTAACTAGCTTCCCCTTATATCCATCTATATTATTTGCTTCAATTTTTCACTGTTGTAGCGAGTTTTACATTATTACTTCTTTGGATAAAGAAGTTTTTTTTTGAATTCCCTATTGGGAAGTTAGTTTAAACCCTCCTCTATAGTGCCAGCAAACCACTCCACAAGGATATTGTTTCCTTATTTCCACCTCAACAGCTCTGTTGAGGTCGAAATCCGTCCAGTCTGTACAAGTCCCACCTTGCCCAGAACCTGTCCCAATGTCCCAAGAATCCAAAGCTCTCCCTTCTGCAGTGTCTCTCCAGTCATGCATTCATCAGCTTTATCCTCCTATTTCTATATTCACTTGTGCATGGGACTGGGAGTAATTCAGAGATTTCTGCTTTTGAGGTTCTGCTTGCTAATCTCCTTCCAAGCTCCCTAAAATCTATCTTCAGGATCTCATCCATCTTTCTACCTATGTTGTTGATACTAATATGGATCATGACCTCAGGCTATTCCCCACCCTCTCAGAGGGTTCTGCAGCCACTCACATCCTTCAGACCTAGGTAGGCAACATTCCATCCTTAAAGTCTGTAGCTGCACAAATGCCTGTCTTTTTCCCTAACTCTCAGGTGCTCACTCGACTGGAACTCCATTATGCTGCATGACACATCCAATCTATCAAGATTATGGCAGTGAAAGGGATCAAGTCTTTAAAGAGAGGCAGGAAGTCAAATCCAAGTAATTGTAGAAGTTAGAAAACTTGTAAATCAGTGTCGGTGACATTCCTAGACTCAGACAAAGAAATTATATAATATAAATAGTTGCTTGGTGGTACAGAACTTGAGTATGCTGAAAAAAGAGACGTGGGTCAGAATCTTTGGACTGGCGTGTGGGGGTGGGCTATTTTAATATCAATTAAAACACTTAACTGAGTTGCCCGTCCAACCTTAAGGTTGGCGGGCAGGTGCGGAGCCAAGGCGGCCTTCGCATTTATCATGAAACCTCATCCGCGGGTGGGATGAGGTTTCATGAAGGTTTATAAACTTCAATAAAAGATTTTAATAAAATTCATAGACATGTCCCAGCACATGTGACACTGAAATTTTTTAAAATCAAACTAATCTCCCTGAAGAAGCTCTGTGCCTCAGGGAGATTGTGATGCTCTTCTGCATGCATGCGCAAAAGAGCGCAGGCCCTGACTCCCCTCCTCCCCCCACCCGCACAGAGAGCACTCAGTGCTTCCGGATGCATGTCATGCTGGGCGGGCCTTAATTGGCCCGCGCACATAAAATGGTGGCACGCATCTGATCGCAGGTGGTGATCAGCTGTATGCCTGCCCCTGCCTGCTCCTGCCCAGCCCCCTGATGGGGAGAAAATTCTCCCCATGCTGTCAAAGCTTGTCATCTTGCACTGATCAGGACAGTTTCACAAGAACACCAATTTCAAAGGGAACAGCTATTTACACTGTGTGAGAAGAGGGTGCTTGTTGGTTAGCATGCACATTCTAATTAGTAGAGACATTGCCATGGAGAATGGACAAAGGAAAAGTTAACTGCCAAGCATTTATTTAAATTCAAGCCAGGCAGGCTGACTATGATTAGTCAAGGTATTGTCATGGGGAATGAACTAGGGAATGGCTGCCCCTCGAGCTTTTTGTTTCATTGAACAAGGCACAATGCATGGATAGGTTCTTTCTGTTTGCAAAGGACAGGGCCTGTGTGTGAATACATGTAGTTTCTAGCACACGTAAATGAACCACACTGCAAGCCCGACTGATAATCTTAAATTGGTTGTCAGTGTAATTCTTAGCACAACCAGGATAGTTTAACAAGTGTCCAATCGCAGAATCGCATCTCATATTGGACACCATGGGCAGGATTTTTAAGTCGGCTTGCGGGCACGATCAGTGGGCCCGGGAGTGGCAGGGGAATGGACTGCCTCCCGCGATCAGCCCCTGACCGCAATTTCACACTGGCTGGCCAATTAATAACCAGCCAGAGTAAAGCGTGCACGGATATGATCAGCGCTGCCTGGGTTGGAGGCAGCAGGAGGGTGAATGCTGAAGTCAGTGTGGGTGCAAGGGAGCATTCACAGAAAGCTCCCTGAAGGCAGAAAGCTGCTTCAGGGAACTGAAGACTTCAAAAGTATCAAATAAAGATTTTTAAATCAGGTAAGAAAATGTCCATGCAACAGAAGCAGTCACCTGAGCATAGACATTATAAAAATTCTGTGCTTAGATGTTTCTTCTTTAATAACAGAAACCTCATCCGGCTCTTGGATGAGGTTTCCTAAAAAATGCAAAGGCCGCTTGGGTTATTCGCCCACCCACCAACCATAACTTTGGATGGGCAGTGAAAAATCCCAGCTAACTGCGCCATTAATGGGCTTAATAACCCTCTTAATTGTCAGCGGGTGCGCTTCCAAGTTTAGCGCGCACACACCAACCAAAATATTGTGCAAGTGCGTGATGACATCGGGACACTCTCCTGACGTCATCATGTGCTATTTTACGCTCAAGCAGGTCGGGCGTGCACTCGCCCACTCACTGAAAAACTCTGGCCCATGTTCTGAGCTTTGCAAGCACAGGCTGGTTGAGTACTGTCAGTACTTTGCCTGTTGTGAACAGCCAAAGGGACATGCTGTTTGATACAATCATTGTTGTTGGGACAAATGTCCGACATACCTGGCACCATACCAGCACTGAAATTCATATACCACAAAACTCAGATGTGGGGGAGGCAGAATGTCTTTTTGGTTTGACGGCAGCATCCTGTTTGTGGAGAATAGTGCTCATTTTGCTACTGCACAGTAGCAGTGTGAAACAGCTAGCTTCACCATTGCTCAAATTTTTGAGACACCTTACCGTTCCAGGGTAATCTGAGGTAGACTGGGCATTTAGGCCTATTCATGAGTTTGCACGATATGCAGTGAGCAATGATCTGATCAGGGTAGCCATTATCCTGCAAGATAGCTTCGATGCACCCTTTTTCAGCACCAAGCTTGCACAGTGAGCAAACGGCTGAGGACCTTTCATGAGGTTGCCATTAAGGCCAATCTTATAGCACGTGGAACTGTAAGAATTCTAACATGTGTATTGACCAGTGAAGGTGGGCTTACATTAGGTGGGATTAGAGAGCCCGTTGGCAGATTTCTCAACTAGCACATCCAGGGAGGGAAGGGAGCTCATGTGGCCACTCCATTTCAAAGGTGAATTTGAGGTGTCTCAAAAATTGAACAACAAGTGAAACTAGCCGTCTCATGTTGCTACTATGCAGTAGCAGCACAGGTTATAATCTCCACTAACAAGTTGCTGCCTTCAAGCCAAAATGGCGTTCTTCCTACCACACAAATGAAGGATGTGGTATATGAATTTCAGTGCCGGTGTGATGCCAGGTATGTAGGCCTTATGTCCCAACAACTGGTGGATTATATCAAACAGTACACACTTTTGGCTGTTCGCAACAGGCAAAGTACTGATCATACTCAAACAGCCCATGCTTGCAAGACTCAAAACATAGTTTCCAACAATAGATGTGATTCCATAATTGGACAACACTCTTTAAGCAATCCTGATTGCGCTAAGAATTACAACCAATTTAAAATGATCAATGTGGCTCACTTACATGTGCTAGAAGTTAAATATATCACACACAGACCCTGTTCTTTGCAAAAAGAAAAAAACACATCATGCAGTGCACCTTTTTCAACTAAAAGATTGAGTGACTGCCATTCCCTGGTTCATTCCTCATGGCAATGCCTTGATCAATCAGAGTTGACCTGCCTGGTTTGAATTTAAACAAAAACAATCATCACCCTCTTCTCATGCAGTATAAATTGTTGTTCCCTTTGATGTTTGGTATTCTTGCTTATCTGTCCTGATGAGTGCAAGACAAAAAGCTTCGACAACATGTCTCTTTATTAAGCAATACACAAATTGTATTATACATTACCTTATCATGTTTTGGGGTATTGCAAAAAGCTTTTCATCCAATGAACAGTGTATAAAGTAATACGTCCTTGCAGGGTTACGTAAATTAATTGAACCAAAGTATACAGTGGGATCCTGAAAACAAAAACAATTTCTAACATTCCCTTGGTATCTAAATATTTTCAAAATAACCGTACCTTTGCAGTTTTATGGGCAAATTGACATATTGAATTGTTTTTTGCTCTGCACACATTAACTGACAATGATAGAATGATTTTCAGGCTTTTTTTGTTGCTTTAACAAATCAGTGCCCTCAATGTAAAAAAAAAAGACAATCAGTTTTCATCCAATACCAGCTCCAATGAGTTAAGACAACAGAAACCAGTGTTGTGACATTACAGTTTGCTAAAAGGAATATTGAGGAATCCATGTATTACTCAAGGGCAGATAACATGCTTTGCTTTCATGCACACGTCAAGGGAAATTAATCAAGTGGATATCTCATGGGAAGTGAAACAAGTGGAAGCAAAAGTTTTAAGAAATTGGAATTTGTTACTGTTGATGCCCAGATATTTATAATGCCTGAAGGGATGAACAGAAATAAAATAACTGGAAATATTGGGGGAAAATATGCTGCCATTGATTTTAAAATAGATTAAATAGTAGCACAAGAATATTGTTGCATGAGTGGTTGAATTATTTTGCAATATAAATTAAACTAAGACTATCAGTATTCGCTATTATTAAAGTGTAAATCAGGCAGTAACTTCCAGTGACCACATATGCAGGGTTAAATGCAGGAATCATGAATTTGTTGTCCGAGTTGCCCTGCTCCTCCAGAGACTTAACCATATCAGTATCTCACCGAGAAATTCAGCATTCAAACATTTGGAAGAACATGATGTTGAATTACTTGCATGAGCACACTAGGCACTCCTAGTCAAGCCTTAACTTTTTCTGAAGTATCCTTTTAATAGAGTGATAATTCTTAATTGCTGTCATACAACTTCTCTAGCACTGAATACTTATTTTTACAATTGTAGAGTCTCATCCTTCAGATTTTTATTATTGTTGGAAATTTAAAACAAATAAAAAATTCAAATATTTTGAAAAATTTTTCTATCTCCTTTCTCTCTCTTTTAATCCTATTGTTCTTTCCCTGGGCAGAATCATCCCAGATTTGCACTAAGTGCTGTAGCGGACGGAAAAAACATTGCTCAGTTGTGGTTTTTCACGCCGTATCATCCCAAACCCACTGCATTAATAATGCATTCTGGGATACATGCCATTTCTATGGCGGGCGGGTTCCAATTTACCTACCATGCCATCACCTCATGGCTTCATCACACCAGGCACCACATTTAAAGTACACACGCGCTCAGTGCTTCCAGCCCACGACTGCAGCAAAGAAGACATGGCCCCAAAAAGCAAGAAGACTGCAGCCGTCATGTACCTTTTGCCGTAGAGACCTGCCATGAAGTCCTCTACCCCAGCTCTGGCCACAGGAGGGGTAGCAACATACTACTCTGGCTTGGTAGGTGATGGCAGTGGTGGCCAGTGCCAATGCTGCACAGAAGAGGTTGGCCATTCAATGCAGACAGAGGATGAATGATCTCATCCATGCAGCCAGGGTATGGCAACCATCTCATCACTCTAAACCCACACACTCAAGCCTATCACACACTCACTGGCATCTCACTCACTGCCAACTCAAGGGACATCACCACCTATTCTCACACACATACCCTCACATGTCCATCTGGCCTCATCTCCTCTGGAGACTGCCTCCTCAGCCCTCACCATCTTGAGGCTACTTTCACAGATCGACGTGTGCCCCCACACACACTCCGGGTTACCCAGTACAGCCCTCATCCTGCAGCCCCTTCCCTTGCCTGAGGGCACTTCTTCTGCTCTGCCAAGCAAGCCCTAGACCTGCAGCCATTGAAAAGCCACCCACATATGGCTGATATGGTTGGTAGAGACCTACCCGTGAGCTCCCCTAAAAGTGATGTGGTGTTACCTGTGAAGCCTGACGCTGATGACTGTGAGTGCTGATCAAAACAAAATAGCCAAAGAAACCGTGAAGCCTAAAGCAAAGTGCAGTCCACCAAGTGCACACCTTATATATGCTGTGGTAAAACAATCAGGCTTGTTTTCTTGCTGACATGGGTAGAAGATCCAGCAGGGGGAGATGAGTACGGCACGCTGGCCTTATAATGAAATGCTGATGTGTTACAATGGGGTTCCCGACATTCGATGGTGGGGAACGTGGTCTGCCATCGATGGGCTTAATGAATCGTGAAATCGATTTTTATTCTTCTCGCTATGGTGTCCACTGACGCTACCAAACATGCCTGATGGCAGTGGGCACAGAAAATCCCGCCCCTGCCCTAATTTAGCTTTCTGTATGTGATTTATTGTTGGATTAGCTACTCTAACATACGCTTGCTATTTCAGAACCAGCATGCCTCATGAAAGCTTCAATCTGATTGATTGAAGAGATTTATTGCTCTGTTAACACAAGTCCCCTATATGGTGCCAAAATGAAAACAGAAAATGCTGGAAATGCTCAGCAGATCTGGCAGCGTCTGTGGAGGGAAAAAAAAGAGCTAGAGTTTCAGGCCCTTTCATCAAGAATTAGGGTGCTATGCTGAGATTTATTCCTAATGGGCATCAAGTTCCATTGCAAAAGTCCATGGAAGGTCTGTGGGAAAGTGTAAGTGAATGGCTAGTACCATTCATTTGCCATTGATTGCCAAAACCGAGCCAATGAAAAATGTGTTTCGTATTACAATTCAACATACAGAAAATCCCCAAGGCTAAACAACTGCAATAGAAAAGAGCCAACAGAGTATGAAGACTTTTGCTGGTAACCTCAAAAATCAGCTGTTTCCATTCTCACAAACTTCCAACTATCTAATTTCCTCTGACATGTCCTCCTTCTTCCTTAACCGAGGTTTTCCACCCACAGTCATTGATAGGGCCCTCAACCGTGTCCGGCCCATCTCCCGCGCATCCGCCCTCACGCCTTCTCCTCCCTCCCAGAAACATGATAGGGTCCTCCTTGTCCTCACTTATCACCCCACCAGCTTCTGCATTCAAAGGATCATCCTCTGCCATTTCCGCCAACTCCAGCATGATGCCACCACCAAACACATCTTCTCTTCACCCCCCCAGCGGCATTCCGTAGGGATCGTTCCCTCCGGGACACCCTGGTCCGCTCCTCCATCACCCCCTACACCTCACACCCTACCTATGGCATCTCCCCATGCCCACGCAAAAGATGCAACACCTGCCCCTTCACTTCCTCTCTCCTCACCGTCCAAGAGCCCAAACACTCCTTTCAAGTGAAGCAGCATTTCATTGCATTTCCCCCAACTTAGCCTACTGCATTTGTTGCTCTCAATGCGGTGTCCTCTACATTGGAGAGACCAAACGTAAACTGGGCGACCGCTTTGCAGAACACCTGCGGTCTGTCTGCAAGAAAGACCCAAACTTCCCCGTCGCTTGCCATTTTAACACTCCACCCTGCTCTCTTGCCCACATGTCTGTCCTTGGCTTGCTGCATTGTTCCAGTGAAGCCCAACACAAACTGGAGGAACAGGACCTCATCTTCCGACTAGGCACTTTACAGCCTTCCGGACTGAATATTGAATTCAACAACTTTAAATCTTGAACTCCCTCCTCCATCCCCACCCCCTTTCATTTCTTCCCCCTTCCTTTTGTTTTTTCCAATAATTTATATAGATTTTTCTTTTCCCACCTATTTCCTTTATTTTTAAATCTTGTATGCCAGGCTAGTCTTTCCACCCCACCCCCACTAGAGCTATACCTTGAGTGCCCTACCATCCATTCTTAATTAGCACATTTGTTTAGATAATATCACCACCTTCAACACTTCTTTGTTCCATTGTCTGTGACATCTTTTGATTATCTGCTCCTATCACTGCTTGCTTGTCCCTACAACCACACCCCCCAACTTCTCTTCCCCCCCCCAACCTTAAACCAGCATATATTTCACCCCTCTTCTAACATTCAATCAGTTCTGTCGAAGGGTCATGAGGACTCGAAACGTCAACTCTTTTCTTCTCCGCCGATGCTGCCGGACCTGCTGAGTTTTTCCAGGTAATTCTGTTTTTGTTTTGGATTTCCGGCATCCGCAGTTTTTTCTTTTTATACCTAATTTATAGACTGTGTAGAACCTTTGTTAAAATATATATGGAACATAGCTTCTCAAACACACAATATAATGCCTTAAACTTTAATAAAGTGCATCCTTTCACAACTGGTGTATGTTGCCAAAGTTTAAAAATTAATGCATTGCTTTTCTGTTTTCCAAACATAAATAGTTTGCCAAACTATTATTTCATTAAGCCCATGCTCCCTTTCAGAGCAGTTTTGGCATTGTCTAAGTGATGAAAGTAGAATTTTCACTCTGTGAGAACTATGGCATTTCCTTATTTATTACAATATTTTAAAATAAAGGAAATTAAAATGAAAACTACCTCCTTTCATCCTAATTTCAAAATAGAGACCAGGAGGCCTAGGCCTAAATTTTCTATTTTATCAAACTAGCTATACACTTCCTCCCATTTCGTAGGCTTGGATGGAATATCTTCAGAAGCTACTTTGCTGGTTTCCCTCTCATTGCGGTGTTTTTCTTTCATAAGGGTCAAGCTAACAGAAAATATGCAATAAAGAAAAATGAGACTTACGTTGATATAGTTCCTTTCATGACCACAGGACACCCCAAAGTACTTCACTGCCAATGAAGTACTCTGAAGTGTGGTTACTGTCGTAATGTAGGAAAAACTGCAGCCAATTTGCACACAGCATGCTCTCACAAACAGCAATGTGAACCTGACCAGATAAGCTATTTTTGTGATGTTGATGAAGGGATAAATATTGTCCAGGATAACCAAAAAGCTGACACAATGCTAAACAATCATTACAATGGCAGAACCCTTCTTTCTTAGTTATAAATTATGGCCTGAATTTTCCTGTCGGCGATTTGGGGACGGGGCCCACTCGCCGAGGGAAAATGACACGGGATGACTTGGGAGGAACCCCCAATGTCATCTGGGTCCATTTGAATCTTTAGGAAGGCAGGCGGACAGCGAAATCAGCTGTCCGCCCGCCAACCTGTCAATGGCCAATTGAGGCCGCTAACAGGCTAATTAAGATAATTAAAGATCTGCTCGTCCAACCTTAAGGCTGGCGGGCAGGCCAGGAGCCCCAGAGGGCTTCTGTTAATACATGAAACCTCATCCACTGGCGGGATGAGGTTTCATGTCCGTTTTTTAAAAATTTAATACATTTTATGTGATATTTATTAACATGTCCCATCTCGTGTGACATGTTAATTTTTAAATTTTTCTATTTTTAAAGTTTTTTAGGCTGTCAGTAATCTCCCTAAGACAGCACTTAGTCTCAGGTAGCAGTGCGGTCTTTCGCGTGCATGTGCTAAAGAGCGCACTTTGACAGATGGGGAATCTCTCCACCCCCCTGCATAGGAAGCGCAAAGCAGTTCAAAGAAGATTTACTCGATTGATTCCTGGGTTGAAGGGATTGCCTTACAGCTTCCCCTCACCTTCCCTGTCAGCATTTCATTGGGACTGTTCCTCCTGTAACACCCTGGTCCACTGCTCCATCACTCCCAGCACCTCATCCCTAACCCATGACATTTCCCGTGCAATCATAGAAGGTGCAATATCTTTCCCTTTACTCCTTTCATGTGAAGCAGCACTTCACTTACACCTCCTTCAATTTAGTCTACTGTATCCACTGCCCATAATGCTGTCTCCTCTATATCGGGGAAACTAAATGCAGACTGGGTGACCATTTTGTGTAACACCTGCACTCAGTCTGCAATCATGACCCTGACCTCCCTGTCCTTGCCACTTCAACACACCATCCTGCTCTCATGCCCACATGTCTGTCCTCGGCCTGCTGTAATGTTCAAATGAAGCCCAACGCAAACTGGAGGAACAGCACCTCATCTTCCGATTAGGCACTTTACAGCCTCCTGGCCTTAACATTGAGTTCAACAACTTGAGACCATGAACTCTCTCCTCCATTTTTATCTTTTATTATTGTTTTCCCAAAACCGCCCTCCCCCCGACTCACCAACACACAGGGCCATCTGTAACTTGTTCTTATGTTTTGCTTTCAATAGCCTTGTTCTATTATTAACACATTCTGCAACGTTAACTTCATGCCACTATTGGCACCTTCTTTAGTTTGTAATACTAGCATTAACACTCCCTTTGCCTTTTATCTGTGACGTCTTTGTCAAATCTCTCCTGAGTTCCCACCCATCCCTGACTTTCTACTTTGCTCCACCTGCTCTACTCTACCCATCCCCAGCCCACTCTTCAACAGTATAAAATCCATCACATTTCTACCTCTCTTTAGCTCTAAAGAAGAGTCACATGGACTTGAAGCATTAACTCTGCTTCTCTCTCCACAGATGTTACCAGACCTGCTAAGTTTTTCTCGCATTTGCTTTTTTTTTATTTCAGATTTCCAGCATCGGCAATATTTTCTTTTTATTACTGTCTTATGAAGATAGGTTGAACAGGTTGGGCCTATATACCCTTTGGTGTTTAGAAGAATGAGAAGTGATTTTATTGAAACAAACAAGATCCTGAGGGGACTAGACATGGTGGATGTAAAAGCATGTTACCCCGTCTGGATGAGTTTAGAACCAGGGGATGCAGTTTAAAAATTAGGGTCTCCCACTTAGAAACATAGAAACATAGAGAATAGGAGCAGGAGTAGGCCATTCGGCCCTTCAAACCTGCCTTGCCATTCGTTATGATCATGGCTGATCATCCAACACAATAGACTGCTCCCGCTTTCTCCCCATATCCTTTAATCCCTTTCTCCCCAAGAGCTATTTCTAACTCCTTCTTGAAAACATACAATGTTTTGGCTTCAACTACTTTCTGTGTTAGCGAATTCTACAGGCTCAGCAGTCTCTGGGTGAAGAAATTTCTTCTCATTTCAGTCCTAAATGGACTACCCTGTATTCTCAGACTGTGACCCCTGGTTCTGGACTCCCTCACCATCGGAAACATCCTTCCTGCATCTACCCTGTCTAGTCCTGTTAGAATTTTATAGATTTCTATGAGATCCCCCCCTCTTTCTTCTGAACTCCAGTGAATATAATCCTAACCAACTCAATCTCTCCTCATATGACAGTCCCGCCATCCCAGGAATCAGTCTAGTAAACCTTCGCTGCCTTCTCTCCATAGCGAGAAGGAGACTAAAATTTCACACAATATTCTAGGTGTGGTCTCACCAAGGCCCTGTGCAATTGCAGCAAGACATCCCTGCTCCTGTACTCGAATTCTCTCGCTATGAAAGCCAACATGCCATTTGCATGCTTACCTTCAACGACTGGTGTACAAGGACACCTAGGTCTCGTTGCACATTCCCCTCTCACAATTTATAGCCATTCAGATAATAATCTGCCTTCCTGTTTCTGCTACCAAAGTGGATAACCTCACATTTATCCACATTATACTGCATCTGCCATGCATTTGCCCACTCACTCAGCTTGTCCAAATCACACTGAAACATCTCTGCATCCTCCTCACAGCTCACCCTCCCACCCAGCTTTGTGTCATCAGCAAATTTGGAGATATTACATTTAGCTCCCTCATCTAAATCATTAATATATATTGTGAATAGCTGGGGTCCCAGCACCGACCCCTGCGATACCTCACTAGTCACTGCCTGCCATTCGGAAAAAGACCTGTTTATTCCTACTCTTTGTTTGCTGTCTGCCAACCAGTTTCCTATCCATCTCAATACACCACCCCAATCCCATGCACTTTAATCTTACATGCTAATCTCTTATGTGGGACTTTGTCGAAAGCCTTCTGAAAGCCCAAATAAACCACATCCACTGGTTCCCCCTCATCAACACTACTAGTTACATTCTCGAAAAATTCCAGTACATTTGTCAAGCATGGTTTCCCTTTTGTAAATCCATGCTGACTCTGATTCTGCCATTGTTTTACAAGTGCTCAGCTATTAAATCTTTTACAATGGATTCTAGAATTTTCCCCACTACCGACGTCAGGCTGACTGGTCTATAATTCCCTGTTTCCTCTCTACCTCCCTTTCTAAATAGTGGGGTTACATTAGCTACCCTCCAATCTGTAGGAACTGTTCCAGGGTCTATAGAGTCTTGGAAGATGACCACCAATGCAACCACTATTTCTGGGGCCATTTCTTTAAGTACTCTGGGATGTAGATTATCAGGCCCTGGGGATTTATCGATCTTCAATCCCATCAATTTCTCTAACACCATTTCCCTACTAATACTGATTTCTTTCTGTTCCTCTCTCTTACTAAACCCTGTGTTCCCCAACATTTCTGGTATGTTATTTATGTCTTCCTTTGTGAAGCCAGAACCAAAGTATGCATTTAGTTGGTCAACCATTTCTTCATTCCCCATTATAAATTCCCCTGTTTCAGACTGTAAGGACCTACATTTGTCTTCACCAATCTTGTTCTCTTCACATACCAATAGAAACTTTTGCAGTCAGTTTTTATGTTCCCCGCAAGCTGACTCTTGTACTCTATTTTCCTCTTCTTAATTAATCCCTTGGTCCTCCTTTGCTGAATTCTAAAGTGCTCCCAATTCTCAGGTCTGTTGTTTTTTCTGGCCAATTCGTATGCCTCTTCCTTGGATCTAATACTATTTCTAATTCCCCTTGTAAACCTTGTAGGACTGAAATGAGGTGAATTTCTTTTCTCTCAGAGTATTGTTAGTTTGCGGAACTTTCTTCTCCAGAGAGCAGTGCAGGCTAGGTCATTGAATTTATTCAAGGCTGAGTTTGACAGTTTGATTGACAAGGGAATCAAGGACTATGGGGGACAGACAGGGAAGTGAAGTTGAGGCCACGATAAGGGCAGCCATGGTCTTATCGAATGGCCTACTCCTGCTCTTAATTCTTGTGTTCTTGTTTTATGTTGAATACAACATATTTATCATTATTGTTTCACTCCTGCATTTATTGAGTACATCTGTGGTACAGTTTCATGAACCTAAGATGTCCTGGAAAACAAAGAACTACCAGTAATCTTTTGCTTTTGATTTTTATTCAATACTGGAAATTAATTTAGTAATGCTTCATTGTATATACTCCGATAGCTTTCTTACAACTCCAGCACATATCTGACAAAGTGGAACATAACCCAGGTAGGGCATGTGCACAAAAAGCAGAACAAATCCGATCTAGCCAATTACCACTCAGTTTCCTCTCAGTCATCAGAAAAATGATAGAAGGTATCTTAGACAGTGCTATCAAGTGGCATTCACTAAACTATAATTACTCACCATTGCTCATTTGGGTTCTGCAAGGGCCACTCAGCTCCAGACCTCACTGCAGTTTGGTCTAAACCTTGCTGAATGCTGAACTCAGGAGGTGAGGTGAGAGTGACTGCCCTTGATATCAAGGCAGCATTTGACCAAGTGTGGCATCAGGGAGTCCTAGCAAAACTGGAATTAGAAGGAATCAGGGAGAAAACTATCCACTGGTTGGAGTCATATCTTGCACAAAAGAAGATGCTTTTGGTTGTTGGAGGTCAATCATCTTAACTCCAGGACATCCCTGCAGGGGTTCCTCAGGGTAGTGTCCTAGTTCCAACCATCTTTAGCTGCTTCATCAATAACCCTCCCTCCAGAAGTGACACAAAATCAGTCCCAACTCTCTTCCCTTGACCCAAGGGGTAGGAGGAGGAGCTGCTAGTCTTGCAGGGAACTTTTCTTTGCCCATACTGACTAATGCACCTAGTTGCCAGGAAGAACTTTGTGCTGGAGAAGGGCACATAGCACTTTGTGCGAAGGATGATAAAAGATGAGCCTGGCACCCTCGCACATAGAGGCCATAGAAGCCAGTCAACTTGAGCATTCGGAGGACAGAGGGAGGGCAGCAGGTCAGAAGGAAGAGAGCGCTGCCCGTGACACTGTGCAGATGTGAAGGACCTACCTGGTCAAGGCTAAACAGTGTGGGCGCATCCTGATAAATGGAGCAGTGTATTATGGGGAAGCAAAGTTGGCGTGGAGCTGACTTGCTGGATGCCAGCCGGCCTTATAATATAAGGGTCTGGTACATATAGAGTTAAAGTGGGACTGAGTGCAGTATCACCCACACGGTGATGTAAGAGAGAATATGACCCACACCCAGGGTCAATTGTTTTGGACAGAGCTGTGTGCACCAGCAAGCATGAGACAACTCCCTGTGTATTCTTTACTTTATATTTGTAAATAATTCTAAGAGTCAATAAAAAATTACAGTTAACCTATGTATATGACAAAGAGCTCTTCAGACCTGCCAAACTGTAACCGATACCCTATAACATGCCCTGCAGCCAAAACACGCTGTGGATGGGTTACGTTGGCTGCCTGTGGAACTTCTGCCCCTCACTGGGGGGGATTCCACCCCTCAGAACTGCCAGCCAATTGGACTGGCTGGCGGCTGCAGCAATCCTTGCAGCGCCCATAATGCTTTAGTGGGTGCTGCCATGACTGCCAGCAGTCCCAAGAAGAAAGTAGGCAGAAAAGTAGAAAGCAAAAGCGGAAGGCAGAGGAAACAAGGGCTGCAACAAATAGAGTCATAGTACAAAAAACAATGTGTTAAAATGTTAAAGAGACAAGGCTAAAGGCACTGTATCTGAATGCATGGAGCATTCACAGTAAGGTTGATGAATTAACAGCGCAAATAAATGTAAACGGGTACAATGTGATTGCAATTACGGACACATGGCTGCAGGGTGACCAAGGCTGGGATTTGAATATCAAAGGGTATTCGATATTTAGGATGGACAGGCAAATAGGAAAAGGAAGTGGCGTTGTTAGTTAAGGATGAAATCAGTACAATAGTGAGAGAGGGTATTGGCTCAGAAAATCTAGATATAGAATCAGTCTGGGTGGATCTAAAAAGCAACAAGGGGTGGAAAACATTAGTGGGAGTTGTCTACAGGCTGCCAAACAGTAGTGATAAGGTAGGGGACAACATTAAATAGGAAATTAGTGATGCATGTAACAAGGATGCTGTAGTAAGCATGGTGACTTTAATCTACATATAGTCTGGGCAAACCACATTGGCAATAATAGTGTGTCAGATAAGTTCCTGGAATGTGTAGTACGAGGTGTTTTTTTTAGACCAGTATGTTGAGGAACCGACTAGGGAACAGACTATCCTAGATTTTGTATTGTGCAGTGAGAAGGGGTTAATTGATAATCTTGTTGTGCAGGGTCCTTCAGAGAACAGTGACCATAACATGATAGAATTCTTCAATAGGATGGAAAGCGAGGTAGACCAATCTAAAACTAGGTTCCTAACACTTAACAAAGGAAACTACAAAAGTATACAGTGTGAGTTGGCTAAGATAGATTGGGGAACTTCACTAAAAGCGATGGTAGATAGACAATGGCTAATGTTTAAGGAATGAGCAGATGAATTGCAACAGTTATACATTCCTTTCTGGTGCAAAAACACAACAGTAAGAGTGGCCCAACCATGGCTACAAAAGAAATTAAGGACAGTGTTAGATCAAAAGGGGAGTCATCTAAAGTTGCTAGAGAAATTAGCAAGCCTGAGGATTGGGAGCAGTTTAGCATTCAGCAAAGGAGGACCAAAAGGTTGATTAAGAGGGGGAAAAAGAAAGTATAGAGTAAACTTGCAAGGAACATAAAAGCAGACTGTAAAAGGTTCCATAAGGTTATAAAAAGAAAAAGATTAGTGAAGATAAATGTAGGTCCCTTACAGTCTGAAACAGGAGGAATTTGTAATAAAGAACAAGTAAATGGCAGAGCAATTAAGCAACTACTTTAGTTCTGCCTTCATGAAGGAAGACACAAATAACTTAAGGAATTTAAGAAAATTAGTATTACTAAAACAATAGTGCAGTAGAAATTAATGGGACTGAAAGCCAATAAATCCACGGGGCCCAATAATCTACATCCCAGGGTACTAAAGGAGGTGGCCATGGAAATAGTGGATGTGTATGTTGTCATCTTCCAAAATTCTGTGGATTCTGCAACTATCCCAGCAGACTGGAGGGTGGAAAATGTAATCCCACACTTTCAAAAAGTACGGAGGAAGAAAACAGCAAATTACAGACCGGTTGGCCTAACATCAGTAGTGGGGTAAATGCTGGAATCTATTGTAAAGGATATGATAACAGGACACTTAGAAAATATCAACAGGATTAGACAGAGTCAAAATGGATTTATGAAAGGAAAATCATGTTTGACAAACCTACTGGAGTTTTTTGAAGATGTAACTAGCAGAATAGATAAAGGAGAGCCTTTGTGTATTTGGATTTTGAGAAAGCTTTTGATAAAGTCCCACATAAGAGGTGTAAAATTAAAGCACATGGAATTGGGGGTAATATATTGGCATGGATTGAGAATTGGTTAGCAGACATGAAACAGTAGGGCCAGAATTTTCTGCTCGTCAGACGGGCGCGTGCTCGACCCAAACGAACGTAAAATGACGTGTGATGAGGTCAGGCGAGCATCCCGACTCGCGTACTCGCACGATATTTCGACTGGTGGGCACACATGGGAGTCAGCAGCACACCTGCCAACAATTAAAAGGCCTATTAAGGCCACTAAGTGTAATTGAATTAAATTTTTTGCTGCCCGTCCAAACTTATGGTTGGCGGGCAGGTGAAAAGACCAGGCGGCCTTTGCGTTTTTGCAAAACCTCATCCATGGGCGGGATAAGGTTTCAATCTGTCATTAAAAGAAATAAAAATGTTCATACTAATTTCTAACATGTCCCTGCTCATGTGACAGAGTCGGAAATTTTTTAACACCTTAAAATTATTTATTTTTTTTTATATCTTCATCCAGCTCAGGCAGCTCTGTGCCTCAGGCAGCTTTTCCTACACACACCTTTCGCATGCACGAACTTGTGTGCTCACCTTCCAGCACCCTGCATCACACAGGCAGTGCTGCAGTGCGTGTTCTACACTGGGTGGTCCTTAATTGGCCTGCCAGTGCGAAATCGCCGTCCAGCTCCGATCGCGGGTGATGGTCGGCTTCCCGACTGCTCCCACTCGCCCCCGCTGAGCCCTCCGACAAGGTAAAAATTCTGGCCTAGGAATAAATGAGCCTTTTTCGGAGTGGCAGGTGGTGACTAGTGGGGTACCACACAGGGAACAGTGCTTGGGCCCCAGCTATTCACAATCTGTATCAATGATTTGGATGAGGGAACCAAATGCAATATTTCCAAGTTTGCTGACGACATGAAACTTGGTGGGAATGTCAGCCATGAGGGGGGTGTTAAAAGGCTTCAAGGTGATTTAGACAGGTTGAATGAGTGGGCAAATATATGGCAGATGCAGTACAACATGAAGTTATCCACTTTGGTAGGAAGGCAGAACGGCAGAGCTTTATTTAGATGGTGATAGATTGGGAAATGTTGATGCACAAAGGGACCTGAGTGTCCTTGTAAACCAGTCACTAAAAGCAAGCATGCAGGTGCAGCAAGCAGTTAAGAAAGCAAATGGTATGTTGGCTTTCATTGCGAGAGGACTTGAGTACAGGAGCAAGGATGTCTTAATGCAGCTGTAACAGGCCCTTGGTGAGACCACACCTGGAGTATTATGTGCAGTTTTGGTCTCCTTACCTAAGAAAGGATATACTTGCCATAGAAGGAGTGCAGCGAAGGTTCACCAGACTGATTCTTAGGATGGCAGGATTGTCATATGAGGAGAGATTGGGCTGACTAGGCCTGTATTCACTGGAGTTTAGAAGAATGGGAGGAGGTCTCATTGAAACATATAAAATTCTGACAGGGATGGACAGACTGGATGCAGTGATGATATTTCCTGGGGCTGAAGGATCTAGAACAAAGGGTCACAGTCTCAGAATATGGGGTAGACCATTCAGGACTGAGATGAGGAGAAACTTCTTCACTCAGAGGGCAATGAGCCTTTGGAATTCTCTACCACAGAAGGCTGTGGAGGTCAAGTCACTGAACATATTTAAGAAGGAAATAGATCTCTGGACTCTAAAGGTATCAAGGGGTATGGGGAGAGCGCAGGAGTACAGTGTTGAGATAAAGGGTCAGCCATGATTGTATTGAATGGTGAAGCAGGCTCGAAGGGCCGAATGACCTACTCCTGCTGCTATTTTCTATGTTTCTTTGTTTCCAAAGCCCATGGATCCCAAAGCCAGGTAAGTCCAGGGTCTTGAGCTGGGGGTGGAGGGTTTTGGCAGTTTAGGGAAGGGGAGTGATGGGGGCTGTGTGTTATATAGAATAGGTGGGTAGGAAGAAAGAGGCTTACTGTCTTAGGGAGGCTGTCCCCCGATGCACAAAGGACACTCCCTGAAGATTGTACCCCCTTCCTTCCTGCCCTTTAAAAAAGTTTTTAAAAAAGACAGCCTGCCCACTCCCACGCCAACCATATTATGGTGTGGGCAGAGTATTATTGGGGCCAACTGGCTTGTTAACAAGCTCAATTAACCCTTAATTATTTATTTAAATATGATGGGCAGACTGCCAATTTTGGAACCCACGCATCCCCCATATTATGGGGGGTCAGCTTGGGGGTAAGCAAGAAGGTGGTGGTATTGGCACCTACATTATTTTACATACCCCACTCCCACCCCTTCCCCCCCACTGAAAACATGCCCAGGGGGTGGCAAGAGGGCAAGTGGATGAAATATTGAGCATGTTCATTATTCATCCTCCCAATGAGTGTCAGCAGCTAACTACAAGACTTCATAACATCTGTACCAGGTAGTGATAGTAAAACAATGCCATCTCCATGGCTGCGTCTTGAGAATCCAGTCCAAGCTTTAAGTGGTTCAGTAGAGTAAACTTTGATTAGGCAGCAACAATGACAATTCTCCCAGAGGGAAAGTCCATGATGGTCCATCCAGGCCAGGGTCACCGAACAGCTGGATAACATTTACAGCTTGGACAGTCACCTGACAATGCAATGACATCACCTCTGAGATACAGGGACTTTGCTGCTAATGACCTACCTCTCAAATAGGCCTTTCAGAAGGCCCAATTTTTACCTGCACTTGAGTTGTCCAAACCAGACTGGGCCTGCCTCCAGCTCCTCACTATTTCCCCGATCGTCCACCCTAGCTCATATTTTAGCCAACCTTCCCACCCCGGATTGAAAATCAGAAATTCAGGCAGAGGTTGGGTTCACAGAGCCATGAATTCTCCCATCTCTGTGTACCTGATCTGGGAGCGAAAATCTAGGCCCCAGATCCCTGTGTACTGCAGAATTCTGTACTCTTTCTCTATTTAAATAATATTCTGCTTTTTTATTCTTGCTACCAAATTTTCCCACATTACATTCCATCTGCCAAATATTTGCACATTTACTTAACCTACCAATATTTCTTTATAGATTCTTTGTGTCCTCTTCATATCTTGCTTTCCCCCCTATCTTTGTATCATTTACAAATTTGACTTTAATACATTTGGTTCCTTCGTCCAAGTCATTAATATAAATTGTAAATAGTTGAGACCCCAGCATTGCTCTATCACTCAGCTAGTTAGTTAGCTAACCTGAACATGTCCCATTTACCCTGACTCTTGGTTTCCTGTTAATTAGCCATTACTCAATTCATATTTATAGATTACCTCCAACACTGTGAACTCTTATAATGTGTGGTGGCATTGTGATATTGTCACTGGATGGGTAATGTTCTGGGGACTTGGGTTCAAATCTCACCATGGCAGGTGGTGGAATTTGATAATGTCCCACATGGTAGAATTTGAATTTAATAAATATCTAATGATGACCATGAAAATATTGTCAATTGTTGTAAAAACCCATCTGGTTCACTAAAGTCCTTTAGGGAAGGAAATCTGCTGTCTTCCCCTGGTCTAGCCTACATGTGACTCCAGATCCACAGTAACGTGGTTGACTCTTAAATGCCCTCTGAAATGGCTTAGCAAGCCACTAGTTGTAGCAAACCTCTAAAAAGCCAATAAAAAGGAATGAAACTGAATAGACCACCCATAATCAACCTAGGCACTGGAAACAACCATGGCAAATTCAGTCCTGTCAACCCTGCAAAGTCCTTCTTACTAGGTTTGTGCCAAAATTGGAAGAGCTGTCTCACAGAATAGTCAAGCAACAGCCTGACATAGTCATCCTCACAGAATCATACAGATACCTTGTCCCAGGCACCACAATCACCATCCCTGTCCCACCAGTAGGACAGACCCAACAGAGGTGGCGGCACTAGTAAACAGTCGGGAGGGAGTTGCCCTGGGAGTCCTCATCATCAACACCTGAGTTTCATGGCATCAGGTCAAGCATGGACAAGGAAACTTCCTGCTGATTACCATGTACCTGCTGATTACCATGTACCGCAACCCCCTCCTCCCATCCCCAAGCAATGTATTTATATTACTAATAAAATTGGTGGAATGAAAGGATTATTGTTAGGAGAGGAGTCTGTATGTGTGAGTCAGAGGCATTTAAGATCTAACCAGCTTGTAAGCCAAGGACTGTATCTGCAAAGGAAGCAAATTGAAAGAAGCCTCATTTTGAATTTTTAAGGTCAAATGTGCTTTGCCTGGTGTCTGTTTAAAGTCTGTTGCTTTGGTGAAGATTTACCTGGGAGTGATTAATTTGGGGAGTTGTTTAAAAGTTATAATGGTAGTAATTTGTAGACATGTGTATGCTGTTAAGTTAATAAATGTTTAATTTAGTTTAATATGTAAAAACCTCATGAGGCTTGGTGGTTTCATTTCTGAATTCAGAACTGCATCTCAAACATGCCAATTCAAAATATAGGTTATGATAGTTGTTCAAGTTTCCCTCTGGGATTTAAACAACTCAGCCTTTGCCAACTGCTGTGTCATAACACAATCTGTAACCTCATGGCCCAGCATATCCATGGCTCTACCATTACAACGAAGCCAGGGGATCAACCCTGGTTCAATGAAGAGTGCAGGAAGATATGCCAGGGGTAGCACCAGGCATATCTAAAAATGAAATGTTAACCTAGTGAAGCTACAACACAGGACTACCTGTGTGCCAAACAGCATAGGCAGCAAGTGATGCAGAGCTAAGCAATTCCACAATCAATGGATCAGATCGAAGCTCTGCAGTCCTGCCACATCCAGTTGTGAATGGTGGTGAACAATTAAATAACTCACTGGAGGAGGAGGCTCCACAAATAGCCCCATCCACAATGACAGAGGAGCCAAGTACATCAGTACCAAAAGTAAGGCTGAAGCATTTGCAGGATGATCTATCTCAGCCTCCTCTGGAGATCACCAGCATCACAGATCTTAATCTTTAGCCAATTCGATTCACTCCATGTGATATCAAGAAACGGTGGAAGGCACTTGATAGCGCAAAGGCTATGGGCCCTGACAATATTCCAGCAATAGTACTGAAGGCTTGTGCCCCAGAACTTGCCGCACCCCTACACAAAAAGCAAGACAAATCCAGTCTGGCCAATTACCGCCTCATCAGTCTGCTCTCCATCATCAATAAAGTAATGGAAGGGGTCATCAACAGTGCTATCAAGCAGCACTTGCTTAGCAATAACCTGCTCACTGACACTCAGTTTATGTTCCGCCAAGGTCATTCAGCTTCTGATACCATTACAGCCTTGGTTCAAACATGGACAAAAGAGCTCAACTCCAGAAGTGAGTTGAGAGTGACTGTTATTGACATCAAGGCAGCATTTGACAAAGTGTGGTATCAAGGAGCCCTGGCAAAACTGGAGTCAATGGGAATCAGGGGGAAAACTACATTGGTTGGAGTCATACCGAGCACAAAGGAAGATAGTTGTGGTTATTTGAGGTCAATCATCTCAGTTCCAGGACATAACTGCAGGAGTTTCTCAGGATAGTGTCCTCGGCCCAACCATCTTCAGCTGCTTCATTGATGACATTTCTTCCATCATAAGGTCAGAAGTGGGGATGATTGCTGATGATTGCACAATGTTCAGCACCATTCGCAACTCCTCAGATACTGAAGCAGCCTATGTCCAAATGCAGCAAGAGCTGGACAATATCCATTCTTGGGCCTACAAGTGGCAAGTAACATTCACGCCACACAAGTGTCAGGCAATGACCATCTCCAACAAGAGAGAATCCAACCATCATGGCATTACTATCACCGAATGCCCCATTATCAACATCCTGGGGGCTACCATTGACCAGAAACTGAACTGGACAAGTCATATAAATACTGTGGCTACAAGAGCAGGTCAGAGGGTAGGAATCCTGTGGTAAGTAACTCACCTCCTGACTCCCCAAAGCCTGTCCACCTACAAGGCACAAGTCAGGAATGTAATGGAATACCCTCTACTTGCCTGGATGAGTGCAGCTCCAATAACACTAAAGAAGCTTGATGCCATGCTGGACAAAGCAGCCCACTTGATTGGCACCACTTCCACATACATTCACACACTCCACCATTGACGAGCAGTGGCAGCAGTATGTACCATCTACAAGATGCTCTACAGAAATTCACCATGGCTCCTTAGGCAGCACCTTCCAAACCCATGAACGCTACCATCTGGAAGGACAAGGGCAGCAGATACATGGGAGCACCACCACCTGGAAGTTCCCTTCCAAACCACTCACCATCCTGACTTGGAAATATATCACTATTCCTTCATTGTCGCTGATTTCAACTGAGAACCATTCACTATGCAGGATTTGAAATAGCCTTTTCATTGCATTTTTCAATATGATTGGTGTTTCCCTCTGTAGTCAGCAGCCTGGATTTGCATCTCCTCTCAGTTATTATAGGAAATATATTTTTAAGTATAATCTAATTATGCAACTGCAGCAATGCTAATCAAACCTGAACTATTTTTTTTTCTCTGAATCTTTGTCCAGAAAAACAAATGTAAGCACCTCACTAAAGGGACTTTTGTTTCATTTCTTTTGAAGGATCCAGTTCTGTATAAAGGCCCCAGGCATTCAATCAAAATCCATTGACTGTCTATAAAATGCCAGTCACAATATAACAGAAGGGGGAGAAAGTGAATAAAACAGTCTTGCAGGCCACATTATAGATCTACTTTTCAAAAACACCACACCAGCCACACAATATACTATTATCCAAAACACCAGAGGTATTTCATGTGGGACTATACATATTTTTTCTGCACAGCAGCACTGAAAATCATTGCATCAAGCACATATTTCCAGTCCAACAAATGTCAGCATTAAATGAAGGTCAAAGTCCCCTGCTGACAAAGGTAGAACAATATTCAGCCTCCCAGTATAGTTCTACGAGATGCACAATGAAATGATTTTACATTTTTAGATCACTATTACTATAATGGATGCAAGCCTATATGCTGTGCTAGAGATTAAATTTTAAGACTCAAAGAAGCAATATGCTGGTGAGGGTTCAGCATTTCCTAATTGTGTACACTGAGTTCTGTAAACATATATCCATTCAAGCTAATTTAAGTTTAGCCATATTCTAATAAGATTAAAAGGATGCTTGAGAAGAATTTGACATCGGCAAGTTGAACGCAGTCTCAGGTGCGATTTTTGGTGCAACTTCCAGGAAGTACCAATGGAGGAAACTCCAGGCCAAATTCTGTTTCTAAACTTATAGCAGCAATGGTAGTGTTACACATTCTCAGTCTTTAAAATTCATGGAATGGATTTTTGGTCTCCGCTGAAGGCAGGAACGGAGGAGCACATGTACACAATTTCACATCGCCGGCTGACGTGCCAGTTCTCTGGCTCCATGCTGCCCCCATGACCACAAACTCGCATCGTTTCTGTCTGGACCAAAACAGATTAAGCAGTTGCTTGGCAGCAATCTTGATCACCCACCTCATCGAGCTGATCACACAGAACCACAACCTCAAGTTGTAGATCTCAGCGCTGTCATCAGCGACCTTCAAATCTCAAAGGTTATTTCCAAGCTTAGAGAAAACAGATGTGCTGAACTCTAAGAAATTACTTGGTGTGCACTCCATGCGGTATCAGGAAATGGCTGAAGGCTCTGGATACTGCAAAGGCTATGGGCCCTGACAATATTCTGGCAATAGGAGTGAAGACTTTGTTCCAGGACTTGCTGCGCCCCTAGCCAAGCTGTTCCAGTACAGCTATGACATTGATGTCTACCCAGCTATGTGGAAAATTGCCCAGGTATGCCCTGTACACCAAAAGCAAGACAAATCCAACCCAACCAATTACCGCCCTATCAGTCTATTCTTGATCATCAGGAAAGTAATGGAAGAGGTCATCAACACTGCTATCATCAGCTCTTGCTAAGCAATAGCCTGCTCACTGACACCCAGTTTGGGTTCCACCCGGACCACTAGGCTCCTGACCTCATTGCAGCCTTGGTTCAAACATGGACAAAAGAGCTGAACTCCCGAGGTGAGGTGAGAGTGACAGCCCTTGTCATCAAGATTACATTTGACCAAGTGTACCATCAAGGAAAACAAAAATACCTGGAAAAACTCAGCAGGTCTGGCAGCATCTGCAGAGAGGAGCACAGTTAACGTTTCGAGTCTGAATGACCCTTCAACAGAACTAAGGAAAAATAGAAGAGAGGTGAAATATAAGATGGTTTAAAGTGGGGGTGGGGGAGGGGGGTGGGACAAGTAGAGCTGGATAGAGGGCCAGTGATAGATGGAGATAACCAAAACATGTCACAAAAGAACAAAGAGGTGTTGAAGGTGGTGATATTATCTATGGAATGTGCTAATTAAGGGTAGAAAGCAGAACAAGCAAGATACAGATAGCCCTAGTGGGGGTGGGGTCGGGTGAAGGAATCAAAAAGGCTAAATGGTAGAGATAAAACAATGCACTTCATCTTCCGACTAGGCACTTTACCGCCTTCCGGACTGAATATTGAGTTCAACAATTTTAGATCATGAACTCTCTCTTACATCCCCACCCCCTTTCCGATTCCCCCTTCTTTTTTTTCCGATAATTATTATAGATTTTTCTTTTCCCACCTACTTCCATTATTTTTAAATGTATTTCCATCCATTGTTTTATCTCTACCTTTTAGCCTTTTTCGATTCTTTCACCCCACCCCACCCCTACTAGGGCTATCTGTACCTTGCTTGTCCTGCTTTCTACCCTTAATTAGCACATTCCATAGATAATATCACCACCTTCAACACCTCTTTGTCCTTTTGTGACATCTTTTGGTTATCTCCACCTATCACTGGCCCTCTATCCAGCTCTACTTGTCCCACCTCCTCACCACCCCCCACCCCCACCCCACCTCCCCTCGTCCCCCTGCCTTAAACCAGCTTATATTTCACCTCTTTTCTATTTTTACTTAGTTCTGTTGAAGGGTCATTCGGACTCGAAACGTTAACTGTGTTCCTCTCCGCAGATGCTGCCAGACCTGCTGAGTTTTTCCAGGTATTTTTGTTTTTGTTTTGGATTTCCAGCATCCGCAGTTTTTTGCTTTTATCATAGTGGCATCAAGGAACCCTAGCAAAACATGAGTCAATGAGAAACAGGAGAAAATCTGTCTGCTGGTTGATGTCATACCTAGCACAAAGGAAAATGGTTGTGATTGTTGGAGGTCAGTCATCTCAGTTCCAGGGCATCACTGCAGGAGTTCCTCAGGGTAGTGTCCTAGGCCCAACCATCTTCAGCTCCTTCATCAATGACCTTCCTTGCATCATTATGTCAGAAGCAGGGATGCTTGCTGATGATCGCATAACGTTCAGCACCATTCGCAACCCCTCAGATACTGAAGCAGTCCATGCCCAAATACAACAAGACCTGGACAATATCCAGGCTTGGGCTGACAATTGGCAAGTAACATTTGCGCCTAACAAGTGTCAGTAATGACCATCTCCAACAAGGGAGAATCCAACCATCGTCCCTTGATGTTCAATGACATTACCATCACTGAATCCCCACTATTAACATCCATGGGGTTATCATTGACTAGAAGCTGAACTGGATTAGCCATATTAATATTGTGGCTACAAGAGCAGATCAGAGGCCAGGAATCATGCAACGAGTAACTCACCTCCTGACTCCCCAAAGCCTGTCCACCATCTGCAAGACACAAGTCAGGAGGGTGATGGATTCCGCCCCACTTGCCTGGATGAGCGCAGCTCCAATAACAATCAAGAAGCTTGACACTATCCAGGACAAAGGAGCCCATTTGATTGGCACCACATCCACAAACATTCACTCCCTCCATCTCCGACGTACAGTAGCAGCAGTGTGTACCATCTACATGATGCATTGCAGGAGTTCACTAAGGTTCCTTCAACAGCACCTTCCAAGCCCACGTTCACTATCATCTAGAAGGACAAGGGCAGCAGATAGATGGAAACACCACCACCTGGAAATTCCCCTCCAAGTCACTCACCATCCTGACTTGGAAATATATCGCCGTTCCTTCACTGTCACTGGGTCAAAATCCTGGAACTCCCTTGGGTATACCTGCACCACATGGACTGGAGCAGCTCAAGAAGGCAGCTCATCACCACCTTCTCAAGGACAACTAGGAATGGACAATAAATGCTGGCCTAGCCAATGATGCCCAAATCTTGTGAATTAATAAAAAAAAATATGTTTCTTGTTTATGATGGTTTATTTTAAAATAAGATCCTTCAGTTTTACAAGAGGTGCAATATGTTATGATCAGTTTTTGATTGTGTGTGTCTGTTGATTGCCCACTGCTGTATGCTGTTTGTCGAACCTGTGAGTGCAGTTAGAAAAACAGAAACAGTTATGTCTTGATTTTGGGGTCTATCCAGATGGGGTTTCTTCAGGGCATGCCTGTTTCCCTAACAAAACTACTTCAGTCTGTAATTTTTTTAAAATGCATTCTTGTTTATTCACGGATCTATATGCATCTCACTAACTCTACGTGAGGTTGTACTTCTGCTTCTCTCCAGATTGCAGTTATTTAATCATGTGACATTGCATCATAGTTACATCAGTATCAGGTGCTCCTGATGTTAACCCTTTATTCTACAAAAACTAAACAGTAAGCTTGAGGCAGCAGACATTTTAAGAGCATTGAAATAACATTCCTGTTCACACACACAAACTGGTGAGAGTCATCTCTGCATATCTCCAAAGCACAAACACAATATAAAGCAGGCACAAACGTACTAATTTAGCTGTGAGTAAGCCTCCCCCAACCTGTGTAAGAGTTGGTCCCACTGCTACATTCATGGGGACCATTTTGTGGGCCCAGCAATTTCTACAACATACATTGTAAATCTGTTGCAAAAAGGGCTGTAACTCAGAGCAAAATCTCAGCCAGAATTTTTGGTGCTGGTGCTCTACCTCTGGCTGCATTTTTCTAGTGATGGTTATGGGTGAATTTTTCCTTGAAAGGAATAGAACAAACACAGTGTTAAAAATACGTAAGTGACTAGGATATTTCTCTCATAAAAGCATATTATCTTATGATGAGAGGTGCAATGCATAACTGTTTAAAATTAAATGAAGTCCAGCTGAACTCTTTGTGATGGTCAATATGAATGTGCATGCATGGATTTTGAGATGTATCCATTTGAGTGCTTTCATTAAAGATTAGAAATTGAATCATATTTTATTTGTCCAAGGGCAAAAAGACAGTTTTGCATTCACTGTACTAATGGATGTGAATTAGCAACACATCATTGACTTAGCTTGGCCACACTTGCGAGGTCATGACTCTGTGCAGCAGTACTTGGAGTACTGGCAATTGCACTGATCACATCTGCCATCTCGCTTCATATATCTTGAACCATTCCTACCCAACCGTCACGGGTTTCACAAATGTATCATAATTGCTTTCTCCTCTGTATGCATAGAACAAAAAATCAATGTCATTGTTTGGCAAAGGTAGTGCCATCAGTTTGAAGAAAGCACATCCAAACAAAGAATTAGACTGTAATGATATTTGTAGTAGATGCTACTGTGTATCCTGTACAGCATTGATCTTTCTGAAACTAAAATAGACAGACTTCTTTCAGCAATCGGTTACCTGCTTAGTACAAATTGATGGATAGCAAAATGTTTAAAATTGAGAGATTGGGATGGAATCAAAGCCTATTCAGTTATTCAGTTATATATGAATATATTTCAACAGAGAACTGTGATTAGTGCCTTGGGCTATACTAATTTTTCCACCAAATATGTAAAAAGAAAAAAATGTATAACTTATACAATGCAGTAATTTTTCACCAATTTTTTTTTTACATTTTTTTGCTTTAAAGTAATTGTGGAGATCAACAGTCTTCTCATTGTTACATATTACAGCAACAACAAAGATTTAACATCCTGGTATTAATCCAGAACAATATTTCAGCTTCACTAACCTGACCTTGACATCAAGGCAGCATTTGACCAATTGTGGCATCAAGAAGCCCTAGCAAAACTGGAGTCAGTGAGAATCGGGGCAAAGCTCTCCACTGGTTGTAGTCATATCTAGCACAAAGGAAGACGACTGTAGTTATTGGAGGTCAAACATCTCAGATCTGGGACATCGTTGCAGGCGTTCCTCAGGGTAGTGCCCTTGGCCAAGCCACCTTCAGCTGCTTCCCTCCATCATAAGATCAGAAGTGGGGATGTACGCTGATGTTTGCATAATGTTCAGCACCACTTTCAACTCCTCAGATACTGAAGTAGTCCATGTCCAAATGCAGCAAGACCTGGACAATATTCAGACTTGGGCTGAGAAGTAACAAGTAAGATGCTCATCACACAGGTGCCAGGCAATGGCCATCTCCAACAAGAGAGAATCAAATTGCCTTCCCTAGATTTTCAATGCCATTACCATCACTGAATCCTTCTCTAACAACATCCTGGGGGTTACCATTGATTCGAAACTTAACTGGACCAGCCATATAAATACTGTGGTTACAAGAACAGGTCAGAGGCTGGGAATTCTGTGGAGAGTATCTCACTTCGTGACTCCCCAAAGCCTGTCCACCATCTACAAGACGCAAGTCAGATGTGTGATCGCATACTCTCCGCTTGCCTGAATGGGTGCAGCTCCAACACTCAAAAAGCTCAATATCATCCAGCCACTTGATTGGCACTCCATCCACCACCTTAAGTATTCACTCCCTCCAACACCAATGCACAGAGGCCGGAGTGTGTGATTTACAAGATGCACTGTGTTGTGGAATGTGCTGAACCAGGATTCTAGCAAAGAAGAGCTGTACACGTAGCAGGGTATCTGCTTAAAAACTGGTTTATTTGCACTATTTATAGGATGTACAAAGTGAGTTACAGGGAAGACACAACACCGTTCACGTTGCCTGTCTGTTACCTACACTACTTGGCATATGACTTACTGATATCAGTGCCACATCATCATGTGCCCCATTGATTAGCATATCCATTCTGTTAACCCTTTATGTTACATCCCCTACAAGTACATTGTCTTGTTTTTAACAACAATATAGAACTCTCTCTTTAACTATTTACATGACCTTTGTTTTTAAACTTTTTGACATTACTGCCTCCTTCTCCACAACAACACCCCCTCTCTACCTGAGCATGTCCTGGGGATTGCTCCACTGGGTCAGAGGACTGGGGTGGGTCAACACCCCTCGGAGCATCTGAAATGTTTTGAGGGTCTTCCGTCTACAGCCCGTAGTAGTAGAAACCCTGTGGTCTGGTGGGAGCGAATGTGATGAGGGTGTGTCTGTTTCTTCGGATGGTCCCAGATGGTGTCTGGACCAAATGCAAGAACGGGTGCTCCATGCTATTGAGAATGAGGACTTCAGCTTTTTGGCCCTGGATCCGGAATCGCTGGCTTGGCTTCAAAGTTGGCAAAGCTTTCACTCTGTGTCTGGTATTGTACCATTAGTGTTGTTTTTCCCAGAGGTTCAACTCCTTCACCCTTACTGTGTTGTGATCAGTAGGAGTGATGTGAGCTGAAGGTTTGCAGGCAATACCTGAGCCTGCATTATTAAATGATGGCCCATAGGAAGTTTGGCTGGGTCGAATCCATTGGCCAGGGGCTAGCCCGATACTGCATGAGAGCTGCATGCCAGTCCAAATTCTTAGACATCAGGTCCTTACTGGTGTTGCTGCTCGCTTGGCTCCTCTGTTGGCTTGTGGATGAAGAGGGGAACTGATGACATGGGAGGTACTGTTATCAACGGTGAATGCTGAAAATGGTCATTGGCAAATTGGCGCCCATTATCTGAAATAATTTCATCTGGGAGCCCGTGGGTGTAACAGATGCTTTGTAGTACTTTGAGGATGAATTCCGCTGTGGTTATGTGAAGCCTGATTATCTCTAACCATTGACAATAATAATTAATAACCACAAGGTATGTCTAGACATGGGTATCAAAGATATTGAGCCCTAACATCTGCCACAGGTGTTGAGGAAAGAGAGATGATACCAGTGGCTCCGTTGGTATTGGAGAGTTAATGCAGCAGGTGTGGCAGGATAGGACAAAATCCTGGACTGGCCACCACACTGATTGCAGGCTCTCATTCTGCATTTAGCAATGCCAAGGTGACCTCTGTGGAGACTGTGAAGAATATCTTGGGGCAGGAAATGACCAAACAATGGTCACAAACTAGGGGGTTGTCCTCAGCAGTCAAATGGGCTCATTTTTCATGGTATTTGCTGATAATGCTGGGTTGTATTTGGACCATCCTTGGAAGCAGAACTCCCGCACATGAATGCATTTGGTGTTTGCTTTTTGGACATGTTGAACATCCTGGAGATTCATGGCAGATATGGACAGTAGGTTCATGACAGTGGAGGAAAATTCTTCTACTTCTGACACCAATGTAAAATCGAGAGTGACAGCATGGTCAGTTGTGGGTATGGTGAGAGCATCAGCTGTAATTGTGACTTAGCTAGGATGTGAACGGCTGTATATTGATACTGCATCCACCAGAGCAAAACCGTTGAATACAGATAGGCATCTTAACAATCTCCGCAGAATTGAGGAGTGTTATGAGGGACTTGTGGTCTGTTTTCACCTGAAGGGCAGCCCTATCCGGTAACCAGAAAAGCATTTGACAGCCCATGTAACTGCCAGTGGCATATACATTCGTTCATTTTCTGTGAGAACTCTTGAAGCAAAATAGATAGGTTTTCTATCACTGTTCTTTTGCAGCTGGATGAGAACACTGCCAAGACCAGTGGAGAAACTGTTTGCAGTGACAACCGTAGACAACGTGGGGTCATACTGAGCCAGGACATCCAAGGACACTAGGTGGTCTTTAATGGGTTGAAAGGCCTTGATTTATTCAGCGCCCAAAAACCATTATTGGTCCTTTCATAGGAGATCTCTCGGGGTTCCGTGAGTGTAACCAAGTTAGGGATAAACTTTCCCACCTGGTTTACCATCCCAAGGAAACATTGGGAATCGGTGAAGCACATTGGTAGGGGAAACTTAGTAATAACCTTTGTTTTCTGAGGATTGACGATAATACCATGCTGTCCTAGGAATTTTATGTTAGTCCTGGTGAACTCATATTTGGAATGCCGTGAGGACCTCTGTTACCCTATGGCTGCGACTCTCTCTTGTAGAACCATGTATGAGGATGTCATCCAAATGGCAGATAAAACCTTGTTTGCCCTCAGGGATTGGTTGACATGATACGTTGGAATATCTGAGGGGCAGACGAATGGCATGGCATGGCGCCTGGGAGCAAAGAAACATGACGTTTGTTCTTCAGCTTCCCCTGCCCTTGAAAAAGTTGTGGAAATTCCTGGAGGAAGGTTACACTGGATGGGAGAATCTTATTTTTCTGTATGATGCCTAATTGTACACACGTGTTCCTGCTAAGTAGGGAAATTGTTTGATTGCAGTTGACATAAAAGGTTTCCATGATCTGTCAATCCTTAAGGCACAGTATGGCATTAATCTGGCACTGACCATGTTGGATTGTTTGACCCAGCCCCTGGGGTTTCATATTGGAAGGCTGAAGAGGATTTGTGCAGAGCCCTGAAAGGTACTCAGCCAGTACAGATACGCCTGCTCCTGTATCAAGTTTGAAGCGTATTGCAAACATCTGATCTCTAAGCGTTCAGATACATAGTTCCCTGAAAGTGGCGTCACAGGTAGATAAGGTTGTAAAGAAAGCTTTTGGCATACTGGCCTTCATAAATCAAAGTATTGAGTATAGGAGTTGGGATGTTATGGTGAGGTTGTATAAGACATTGGTGAGGCTAACTTTAGAGTATTATGTGCAGTTCTGGTCACCTAACTACAGGAAGGATATCAGTAAGATTGAGAGAGTGCAGAGAAGATTTACTAGGATGTTGCCGGGTCTTAAGGAGTTGAGTTACAGGGAAAGATTAAACAGGTTAGGACTTTATTCCTTGGAGCGTAGAAGAATGATGCGAGATATGATAGAAGTTTACAAAATTATGAGGGGTATAAACAGAGTAAATGCGAGTAGGCTCTTTCCACTTAGATTAGGAGAAATAAACATGAAAGGACATGGCTTTAGGGTGAAAGGGGAAAGATTTAGGGGGAACATTAGGGGGAAATTCTTCACTCAGAGAATGGTGAGAGTGTGGAATGAGCTACCAACTGACGTGGTAAATGAGGGCTCACTCTTAAGTTTTAAGAATAAATTAGATAGATACATGAATGGGAGAGGTCTGGAGGGTTATGGACTAGGTGCAGGTCAATGGGACTAGCGGAATAATATTTCGGCACTGACTAGAAGGGCCAAATGGCCTGTTTTCTGTGCTGTAGAGTTCTATGGTTCTATGGTTCTAATTTGATGAACCAAAAGTCCAGGGTATGTTGGTGAACTTTGCTTAGGAAGTGCTAATTACTGGTGGTGTTGTTGTTTGCCTCATTTGTTGGAGACTCTAACTGAGCAGAAATACTGGAAATGTCCTGTGCTGCTGCTGAGCAATCCTGCCATTTGTACTGTTGTCTCCCACTAAGATGGCGGCCAACCAATTTCCCACCTTTTGTACCAATTTGGCAGGCTTCAGCATGGGTGGAGTTACTGAGTTTGGCCCTGCAAAAGAAAGGAAAGAACTGACCTGGATCGGTTGTTGAAATCTTTCACGGCACATCTTGCAGCAGCAATCTCTTATGTAAGTCCTCAAGGCTTGAAAATGAGTGGAATAAGGGAAGTGACTATTCTTACAGTGCTGCCATCGCTAGCCATCTATGGTGAGTGTGTCGCCAGGATACCTGACACGGCATTTTGCCAAAGTGGGGTTGCAGTCGTCTTGGACCATGGGTGTTTGTCATGTAGCACCAACAATTAACTAAATTGGTGCTACCACCAGTGTTACCATGTTGTAGAATGTGCTAAGTCAGGATTCTAGAATGGAAGAGCCATAGGCACAGCAGGGTATCTATTAAAAAAAACTAGGTTATTTACATTATATACATAGTGGGAAGGCAGATCTCCCCTTAGGGCTGCATGTCTGCTCCCTGCAGTACCTCGCATATGACTGCCTGATGTCAGTGCAATGTCATCATGTGCTGCATAGATTAGCATATCCATTCTGTTAACCCTGTATACTACACACTGCAGCAACTCACCAAGGCTCATTCAACAGCACGTTCCAAACCCCGTCACCAGGACAGCAGATGCAAGGGAACACCACCATCTGCAAGTTCCCCTTCAAGCCACTCGCAATGCTGATTTGAAACTATATTGCCATTCCTTCACTGTCACTGAGTCAAAGTCCTGAAACTGTCTCCCTAACAGGGCTCTGGGTGTACCTATGCCAAATGGACTGCAGCAGTTCAAGAAGGCAGCTCACCACCACCTTCTCAAGGACAATGTGTCTTTTACAATAATCAGCAATGGCTTCATGGTCATCGTTAGACTTTTAATCCCAGATTTTAATTGGATTCAAATCCCACTATCTGCTATGGTTGGATTTAAACCCAGGTCCCTGGAGCATTACCCTGGGTCTCTGGATTACTAGTCCAGTGACAATACCACTATGCCATCACCTCCCTGATGAGGAAAGCAGACAATTAGTCATGGGCAGATCCATAAAAAAGCTGTTTACATGAGAATGCATCAACCACTCATTAGTGATTCTTTTTTAGTTTGTAAATTTTTCTGTGATTTGTATGAGAGTAGGGAATGGTATTGTAAAGAATATTCTATGAAATTCTATGAAATCAGACAGACATAATTCCTGTTTTCATGAGCAATATGATTCTTGTTGAATGTTTGTGAGTGGAAGGTTGCTTGACAGCTCTTATTTCTCATACTCTGCTTGATTTTCTTTTGCTAATTATATTCTTAACTGACAGCCAGCCTAATAGAGAATCTCTTAGAAGAGTTGGATCAAATTATTTTGGCTAATTGTACAAGCCTCTTCTTATCACTACCATACACTAGTGGGCATTATGAGTGGGATGCTGTTGCATCAAGATGAGTTGTAGCGAAATGGCTGACTTTTGCTTCTAAGTGTTCCAAGTACTATTTATCTATTTATGCAACACAGAAATAGAAATTGTTTTGAAGTGTTCTTTCCCCCGAAGCAAAGTTTTGACTTAAGAGATTAGAAGATCATTCTTACATTTAGAAGTTATGTAAATCTTTCTTTCATCCTCTCATATAGATCCTGCATCATAAGCCTATTTGAGGGAGACACTGCATGCATGTTTCTAATCTATGAAATGATGGGATTAAAAAGCCGTATGGGAAGATCTAAAGGTTATTGGTTGTTTTATTTCCACACAGCTGAATGTTTAGATGGTGGTACTGCATCGGTCACATTGATCTAATCCTGAAATATTGGCAGTTATAGCACTTTAATTAGAGGGAAAAGGATGAGGCTAATGGGTTTAACCACAAGGCACTGAAACAGCATTCAACCCAATGCGCCTGGGACACTGAGTTAGCTCACAGCTTGCAATCAATGTCTGTAACAGAGACTCCTGCAGAAAATTGTTAACCTCAGAATAGAGTAAAAACAAATCATTATTGTTACCAGGCACCTTCTCATTACCTAGATAAATAGATTTTCATGGCAGGAAATTTGTGGAGTTTTTTTAGAAACTCATTTTCTTTTTATTTTTAATTAGTATCTTGAGTAATGAGTAGGATATTAAAAGATCAGAGGCAAGGGTTCATTGAATTTCATAAATCAAACCTCTTACAGTTATACAGGTCACCGGAACTCTGACACAGCATTATTGTCTTTACTTGTCTCCTGCCTACCATTGTTTGAATGTTAAAAGGCCTATGTGCATTTATACAAATGGTAAAATTACTTTGATTCACCAGTGATGACAGGTGCATTCAATTATTGTCCATGTAACCTGGTCAACATGCCAAGGTCTGTTATGAAATAAACAAGTCTATGTAACTAGTATTTTACTTTTGGATAATTTGTTTCTCTATGTGAAATACTCTGTTATTTCATGTGAGTTTTTTTTGTCTATTATTGAGGGCAACATGAGGGAAAAACTGCATAGATTAAAGCCAGGATTTTTTCAACCCCTAGGAGGCAGGCAAGAAATGGGGGCAGTAAAATTGTGGGGGAACCGCACTGGACCAGTCTCACAATGTAGTACCACTGCTGAGGCATTTCCCCATTGGCGGAACTGGCAATGGAGAGGTTGCTCATTCAAAGGTGATCAGCAACTGATTACCATAATTAAAGGTCAGATCAGGATCATCTTACCCTGTAGTGAGGGTAATTCTCCACCACGTGGGGAGGCTGCCAGCTACATGGCAGCCCGGAGGGCCAGGCTTAATGGCCCAAAAATGGAAGGCAATGCCTGCTGTCCCAATGATCTCTCCAGAAGGATTTACCCTCTGACTCTCGGCACAGTGATTTTTAAAAAATCTTTTTTGCTTAGGTGGACCAGCTCCCAGGGTCTCTTGCATACCTCAGTAGTGGCCACCTCTCTCGGGAGCATGGCTGAGGCTTTGGGGTTGCTGGCCCTCTGATTGGGCCAACAGCATCAGGACACTGTTCTCCACCCTTAATTGGATGGTAGGTCCACTGACAGCCAATTAGGAGGCTTACTGTGATAAAATTGTCGAGTGGTCCTGCTGCTGTCAAATATGGGCTCAGCTCTGCTGTTTACTGCACCTCCAGGTGCCAACACCAGTTGAAGTTTCAGAACCATTCAACAAGTAAACAATGTTTAGTTTTATTATAAGGTATTCATAGTGCTGGCAATTAAATGGAGGCTTCAAACATCTCATTTAAATGAAATGTTTTGCTTTCTTGCTCTCATTGAAAAGATATAAGCCCCGAGATGCAGGTCAAGCCAGGATAGTGTAACTTACGGTGTAGAGGGTTTTCATCTCCAGCTCTGCGCTAGAGATTCACCTAAACTTGATTGGCTACATAAACAGCAGGGGAAGTTCTATCCCTTGTCAGCCATGGCTCAATGGTAATATTCCAGCCCCTGGGACAGATGTTTGTGGATTCAAAGTCCCACTGCAAGCCCAAACTTGGGGCAGGATTTTATGTCCCACGGGTGGGCACATGTCCGACCTGATCGGGCATAAAAAAGCGTCTGACGACGTCGGGTGAGTGACCCGACATCACCGCTTATTTGTGCGATATTTCGGTCGGCGGGCACAAGCTGGTGCTGGAGCCGCACCCACAACTAATTAAGAGGTTACTTAAGGCCATTAAAAATCCACATGACACCAATTTTTCATTGCCCATGCGATTTTGCTCACTGGCAAAATAGGCAGACTGCCAGCCGACATTTTCAAAAACCTTATCCCCAGGCAGGATGAAAAGGGTCAGCAGCATTGCCAGTGTGAGAAGTGAGGAGTTTGGTACATAGTTTGCTGCTGGTTGCTTATTGGTACTTGGCAGCTTCATCTCTGTTCAGAACTTCATTCTTAGCATTTCCAGGCTTCATTGCAGGACTCCTTGGTGTCTCCAAGGCCCACGGATTCAGACAGTGTGGACCCTTCCAGGTATCAGACAGCCTTCCGTTATCCTGGTAATGGGGATTGTGGTCTCCACTAGTGGCACCTCCTCTGAGAAGAAAGAGAGGGGCAGAAGGGAGAGGAGGCTAGGAGTCCCAGTTTAGCTTCCAGGGGAGGGAGCTGTGGGAGGAGAGGCGCAGGCACAAGGGGTGCAGGGCCAGCAGAAGTCCAAGGCGGAAGGGGCCACAGAAGACGTTACTATCCTGCTGCCAGGGTTTACAGGGACCGATGCAACTACCTCAATAATTCTGAGGTGCAATGCTGAAGGAGACTCCACCTCTGAAGGGAGACAGTGACCTCCATTTGTCAGGTGATTGGGCCTGAGGTCATCTCCGACTGTGTGGGTGGACACCCCACGCCAGTGGCTCTGAAGGTCATAGCGGCCCTCAACTTCTATGCCTCCGGCTCTTTCCAGGGTCAATGGGGGATCTGTGTGGAGTCTCCCAAACAGCTGTCCACAGTTGCATCAAGCTGGTGACAGAAGCTCTGTTCAGGTGGGTACTGACCTTTATTCTTTACCATATGGACGAGGCCAGCCAGGCTGAACGAGCCGGAGGTGTTGCAGCAATTGCTGTGTTCCCACGTGTCAAGGTGCAATCGACTGCACAAATGTGGCCATCAAGGCGCCAGCAGATGAGCCGAGTGCTTTATTAAACAGAAAGGGCTTCCATTCCATGAACGTCCAGATAGTGTGTGATCACAGGATGCTGATTCTCCAAGTCTGTGCAAGGTACCCTGGCAGCTCCCATAATGCCTATGTCCTCAGACCTCCCAGGTGCCAAGACTCTTCCGTGCTCCAGCCCAGCTGGATGGTTGACTGCTGGGTGACAAGGGCTATCCATTGAAGAGGTGGCTCATGATGCCTCTCCGCTACCCAAGAACAGAGGCCAAGCAGTGGTACAACAGGAGCCATGCCTCCACAAGGGCGGTGGTAGAGAGGACCATAGGTCTTCTCAAGATGCGCTTCCGATGCCTGGACTGTTCAGGGGGAGCACTACAATGCCCCCCAGAGTGGGTGTCACTGATAGTGGTTTCATGCTGCGCTCTCCACAATCTGACACTGGCAAGGGGGGACCCATTGGAGGAAGAGGATCTTGACACAGTTGCAGAGGCCACAGATGATGAGTTCAGTAGTTAGTCAGAAGAGGAGCATGGTGAAGAGAATGCAGAGGATGTGGAGCCAGACTTCAGGGAGGCAGAGACAGCAGACATGCCTTGATCCAATGCTCTTTCAACGAGGCTACCAAAGAGCAACTTCAACCCCATTCCAGGGCTGCTGCCTCCATCCTAGATGTCTAAAATCACCCTATCATTTGAACCCAAAGTCCACTCAATGCCTGTGCAATAAGGTTTAGAGCCACTTATGTCCAGCATTACATACTGGCGTACCCTGCATCAAGGAAATAAAAAGGTGAAGCATACTCAGAGGGCATTATGACAAAAACAAAATTTATCTCATTTTTACAATCCAAAGAAATTTACATTACCTTTTCTGGTCTTTATTCCCAGACCAATAAACAGAAACCAAACATAAATGAACAGAAAATCACCCATGAATAGTCCCTCTTGTGCTCATGATGCCTTTAACTTAATTTTCCAAGTGCTATGTCTTGGTGTCCATTCCCCCTCCCCACCGATGGCACCGGCATTGGAGACAGCCTACTGACTCTGCTGTCTTGTTGGCCTTGATGACCTAGCAGTCGTCTTCTGGCCAGTGGAGCCTGTGATGGCCCTGCCTGGGAGCGATCAGCCTGTGCTATGGCATACAGCCTCATCAGATGCCACAGTCACTGGCAGAGGGGCAGAGGAGCTGCTGCTATTATCCAGAGTGCCCTGAGAGGAGTCCGCAGAGATGACAAGCAGCTCCTGTGCTAACGTGAAGCTGCTCTGGACCTCCCTGATTCCCATTGATGGACAGGCACCTAGCTGGGATACAGCGTGCCTCATCAATCTCTCACATTGACTACCTGAGGTCATTGCCTGTGTGAGGGCTTGCAGGTCCGAGCGCAATCTCTCATTCTGTTCCTGGGGCTGCCTCTCCATGAGAGTTGACACTTTTTTAATGGAGGATGCAGTGCGCTCAACCATGAGGGTCAACACAGTGCTCACGCACTACATGGACTCTTCCACAATGGAGATCATGACATGCATTCTCTCATGGATCTCCGCCAGATCCTCCCGCACATCTCACTGGACATCCAGCATCTGCCACCTAATGGACGACTCCAGAGGCTCATCATCAGCCTTCAACTGAACATCGTCCTGGTCCCCAGCAGTTCTCCGACTGCCAGCACCCTGGGCACTCTCTGTCTCTGCCTGCACCTCAAGCGAGTGTGAAATGCCCTCACCAATATGCATTGACAATGTGCAACGTGCATTGACTGCTGATCTAAAGCCCACTGACGTGCTAGCATCTGGGCTGGTGCCTGCTTCAGAGAGCAGGTGTGGCATAGGTGCAAGTGAAGCCTGGCGGTCCTCGGGCATCAGGGGTGGCCCTACAGAGCCAACAGAACGATTGTGTAAAAGGGAGAACAAGTTAAAGTCATCAGCCTGTCACTGTTTGGTGAGACAATGGAGATCTGCATCATGGTGCCATCATCTTTCAACGATCAATGGGGCCTCCAGGGTCAAGGCTCCCTTCAATGAAGGGATTACACTCGAAAGGTTAGACAATACAAAATTCTCACCTCAGCTCACTGTGCTCTCACATTCATTTGACACCCCTGCCTCTCCACGCTCAGTTACATGGGGAGCATGCTGGCTCTCGAGCTCGAGGGCATCCTGCTCGAACCTGCTGAGCAGCAGGAGGTTGGGCGAGCCTCCGCCTGTACATGGTCTCTCTGCCTGGTTATGGCTCATCTTCTCCTGATAGCACAGAGAGTATTGATTAGTCCACTCTCTCCCTGGAGTGCCATTGCAGCCTGGCCAACCCCACCTGAGGAACGCCTCGCAGGGCACATCTGAGTCATGGACCTCGAGCCGCAAGAAACTCAGTTCAAGCAGCCAGAGTTCACTCCCTTGGCCAGATCCTGCATCATTGACAGTTGGCACTCAGACTCTAGCACCCTCAAGGCCCACAGGGGGATGGCAACACCTGAACACTTCTGCACACTGATCCATGCCAACATGATACTTACCCTTCCTGAGTGCAGCAGGTCATTGAACCGCTTCTGGCACTGCGCCCATGTGTGCAGCACCATGTCATCCCTGCTCACCAGCATCATCACCTCCTCCCATGCCCTCTTGGTGAGGTGTTGTGGACTCCTCCTCCCAAGTCTGGGGACAAGGGTGCCCTCCTGGCAGACAGTTCCTCCAGCAGAACGGTGAGGCACTCATCTGAAAAGCAGGGGGCCAAGTGCCCACCCAGTTTGCCCTCCTGCCTGGCATCTCCAGCCACACTCAACTCCATCATTTGAGTTTGCTAATGCAACAGACACCTTTCCATGGCAGCCTTCCAGGGGCTGCCTGGGCCGCTTTTAAACCGACCACCAGGTCGCCATTGGACCAGGTGGCTGATAGGCACCTAACCCCATTCGGCCCTTCCTGACCAGTCACGTGCCATGTTTCACGCTGGGCGGTCCTTAATTGGCCCCCCAGCGTGAAATCGCGGTCAGGGGCTAATCGCGGGCCGGCCCATCACGCCTGCCCAATGTCCTCAAAATCCTGCCCTTGAATGCAATTTTGCTTTTATCCTGTCCTACATTACAGTAGTAAATCCAGTCAAAAGTACTTCATTGGCTGTAAATTACTTTAGAATATCCTGAGACTGTGAAAGACGCTATATAAATGCAATTCTTTTTCTCTTTTCTTCTTCTTTGCAAGATCAGCTGGAAAATCCAAGGAACAATGAGGACCCATGCTGCTCAGGCCCCTGCCGCTTTCCATTGTCTTCCTGTTGGAAATTCACCACAGCTTCAATTTCAATCTGGTGCAACTCATGAGGAAATTCATGATCATAATATTGTAGAACTAACCTAGTCTTAGGACATTCAACTTTGTCTATGTGATAATGGGAAAAAAACAATGCGCCCACAGTTAATTCATCTGATTAAATGCTAGAATTGTGAAACGTAAAATAGACACCTAGATGAATGAACATTGGCTTCATTGAGAGCTAAAAGTTATTCCAATTAATTTCCGAAGCAATAAGATATTAAAAGTATGCTGAAGTGACCAAAAGGATATTTGAAGCAAACAACCACATCTGATTCAATTGAATACATTATAAAAATGCACCACTCTTCAGAATGAAAGTGAAGCAAATGAATTATTGCAGTACCAAAGGATATGTTGATAGGGTTAAATGAAGAGGTGTGTGAAGAGGATCATTTTTCTTTCAAGCTGTCTGGAACTTACATTACAGACTGGCTAATGTTCTCACATCAGAGTGTCATGAAGACATGCTTTATGTAAAAAAAAAATTAATCCACCAGGCTGGAAACATGACGTGAACTTTTAAAAACAGACTTTTTAAATCACAGAGACTAAAGGTAACTTGAGATCACAGAACAAGATGGCTACCTCAATTTGCATCACAGTACACATCACATTCCACTTCAACTGGAATGGAGACAGGATATCTGCAAAAACCAAAGACAATGACCTCCTGGGGAATGTGAAAGACTCACATTTCCTGTCTCATTAGCAAGGCATTAAGGCAATCACCTGAGGCATTCAACTGTTGGAGACAGACCATCAAGCCTAATCACATGAACAATGGGACGGCGGCTAAGAGAGCTTTCCAGGCTTGATCTAACCAAATTCCCCTTGGAATACATGGACCATGACCTTATTTGGATTCCCTATACCGTTGAAGAGGGAAGGTCTTAAGACAAGCCAACCCTTTGTATGTTTTAAGCACATGTTTTCTCTGCAAAACTGAGGACAAGTAGCTGAGGTGCTGAGATAGAAGGCCCAAGTGGGGTCTCACCTACCTCAATCTCTCTCAGCCTACTTGGCAAGCCTTGAGCTGTGATTACTGACTGGGGTCATCCAGGATGCCCCTCCTGCAGACAGAAATTTCTTAATCCCCACCCTCAATGATAGAGGAACCCAGCAAACTAGTACAAAAGATAAGGCTGAAGCATTTGCTACAATCTTCAGCCAGTAGTGCCAAGTGGATGATCCATCTTGTCCTCTGCCAGAGGTCCCCAGTTGCCATTCTTCAGCCAATTCTATTCACTCCATGTGATATCAAGAAACAGCTGAATGCACTGGATACTGCAGAGGCTATGGGCCCTGACAATATTCCTGCAATAGTGAAGACTTGTGCTCCAGAACTTGCCATGCCCCTAGCCAAGCTGTTCCAGTACAGCTACAACACTGGCATCTACCTGGCTGTGTGGGAAATTGCCCAGATATGTCCTGTACACAAAAATCAGGACAAATCCAACCTGGCCAATTACTGCCCCATTAGTCTATTCTCGATCATCAGTAAACTAATGGAAGGGGTCATCAACAGTGGTATCAAACGGCTCTTGTTTCGCAATAACCTGATCACTGACTCCCAATTTCGGTTCCGTCAGGGCCACTCAGCTCCTGACTTCATTACAGCCTTGTTTCAAACATGGACATGAGAGCTGAACTCCCGAGGTGGGGTGAGACTAACTGCCCTCGACATCAAGGCCACATTTGACTGAGTGTGGCATCAAGGAGCCCTAGCAAGACTGGAGTCAATGGGGATCGGGGGAAAATTCTCTGCTGGTTGGAGTCATACTGAGCACAAAGGAAGGTGGTTGTGGTTGTTGGAGGTCAGTCATCTCAGCTCCAGGATATCACTCCAAGGGTTCATCAGGGTAGTGTCCTTGGCCCAACCATCTTCAGCTGCTTCATCAATGACCTTCCTTCCATCAGAAGGTCAGAAGTGGGGATGCTTGCTGATGATTGCACAATGTTCAGCACCATTCGCGCCTTCTCAGATACTGAAGCGTTCCATGTTCAAATGCAGCGAGACCTGGACAAAATCCAGGCTTGAGTTGATAAATGGCAAGTAACATTCATGCCGCACAAGTGTCAGGTAATGACCTTCTCCAACAAGAGGGCGTCCAACCATCGCCCCTTGACATTCAATGACATTACCATCGCTGAATCCCCTACTATCAACATCCTGCCTGTCAACATTGACCAGAAACTGAACTGGACTAGCCATATAAATACTGTGGCTACAAGAGCAGGTCAGAGGCTAGGAATCCTGTGGTAATTCACCTCCTGACTCCCAAAAGCCTGTCCACCATCTACAAGGCACAAATCAGGAGTGTGATGGAATACTCCCCACTTGCCTGCATAAGTGCAGCTCCCACAACACTCAAGCAGCTTGTCAACGACCAGAACAAAGCAATCCGCTTGATTAGCACCACATCCACAAACATGCACTCCCTCCAGCACCAATGCACAGTAGCAGCAGTGTGTACCATCTACAAGATTCATTGCAGGAATTCACGAAAACTCCTTAGACAGCACCTTCCCAATTCACAGCCACTACAATCTAGAAGGACAAGGGCAGCAGGTAGATGGTGTGGAATAAAGCTTTAATCAGCTAAATTGTCTAATGGGTTAAATGGTCAAAAAGTGATTATATTGCAGTAAGGAATGATGTAAGCTAATCAAGCAGTGTAAAACTAATTATGCAGAGTATCTTTGAAAAGTTTGTGGTTACAACTGCATCCTGTTATGTGCTAAACGAAACAATGGTGCCAAACGAAACAATGGTGCTCTGATTAAAAACAAAACAACTGCGGATGCTGGAAATCCAAAACAAAAACAGAATTACCTGGAAAAACTCAGCAGGTCTGGCAGCATCGGCGGAGAAGAAAAGAGTTGACGTTTACTCTTTTCTTCTCCGCCGATGCTGCCAGATCTGCTGAGTTTTTCCAGGTAATTCTGTTTGTGCTCTGATTAAATCTGCTGATATGGTAATTTATGTAATCTTTATCTAACATAGTTGTAGTTAAACTGTCTCCTTCTTATTGTGAAATGTACCATCTATCTGTAATTGTTATGGAGGCATTAGTGGCGATCTTTCAGGAATCATTGAAGTCAGGGAGGGTCCCAGAGGACTGGAAAATCGCTAATGTAACCCCCCGTTTAAGAAGGGAGTGAGGCAAAAGACGGGAAATTACAGGCCGATTAGCCTGACCTCGGTTGTTGGTAAGATTTTAGAGTCTATTATTAAGGGTGAGATTTCAGAATACTTGGAAGTGCATGGCAAAATCGGGCAAAGTCAGCATGGTTTCATCAAGGGGAGGTCATACCTGACAAATCTGTTAGAATTCTTTGAGGAGGTATCGAGTAGGTTAGACAAAGGAGAGCCAATGGATGTTAGCTACTTGGACTTCCAGAAGGCCTTTGACAAGGTGCAGCACAGGAGGCTGCTCAGTAAGATAAGAGCCCATGGTGTTAGAGGCAAGGTACTAGCATGGATAGAAGATTGGCTGTCTGGCAGGAGGCAGAGAGTGGGGATAAGAGGGTCCTTCTTAGGATGGCGGCCGGTGACTAGTGGAGTTCCGCAGGGGTCAGTGTTGGGACCACAACTTTTCACTTTATACATTAATGATCTAGATGAAGGAACTGAGGGCATCCTGGCTAAGTTTGCAGATGATACAAAGATAGGTGGAGGGACAGGTAGTATTGAGGAGGTGATGAGGCTGCAGAAGGATTTGGACAGGTGAGGAGAATGGGCAAAGAAGTGGCAGATGGAATAGAATGTGGGGAAGTGTGAGGTCATGCACTTTGGTATGAAGAATAGAGGCATAGACTATTTTCTAAATGGAGAGAGAATTCAGAAATCTGGAGTGCAAAGGGACTTGGGAGTCCTAGTCCAGGATTCTCTTAAGGTTAACTTGCAGGTTGAGTCGGTAGTTAGAAAGGCAAATGCAATGTTGGCATTTATTTCAAGAGGACTAGAATATAAAAGCAGGGATGTGCTGCTGAGGCTTTATAAGGCTCTGGTCAGACCACATTTAGAATATTGTGAGCAATTTTGGGCCCCGTATCTCAGGAAGGATGATCTGGCCCTGGAGAGGGTCCAGAGGAGGTTCACAAGAACGATCCCAGGAATGAAAGGCTTAACATATGAGGAATGTTTGAGGTCTCTGGGTCTATACTCAATGGAGTTTAGAAGGATAAGGGGGGATCTGATTGAAACTTACAGAATACTGAAAGGCCTGGATAGAGTGGATGTGGGGAAGATGTTTCTATTAGTAGGAGAGACTAGATCCTGAGGGCACAGCCTCAGAGTAAAGGGAAGACCTTTTAGAACAGAGATGAGGAGGAACTTCTTTAGCCAGAGAGTGGTGAATCTATGGAATTCATTGCAACAGAAGGCTGTGGAGGCCAGGTCATTGAGTGTGTTTAAGTCTGAGATAGATAGGTTCTTGATTGGTAAGGGGATCAAATGTTGTGGGGAGAAGGTGGGAGAATGGGGTTGACAAACTTATCAGCCATGATTGAATGGCAGAGCAGACTCGATGGGCCGAATGGCCTAATTTCTGCTCCTAGGTCTTATGGCCTTATGGTATTACTGCGTTCTCCTTTTGATCATGCTAACCATGACATAACTGTGATTTCTTGATGTACGAACCTTATATGGTATGAATTTCCTGTTATGAGCAGTATAAACAATGCTGGATTCTCTGTTCAGGGTAGTAGACTGACTAGGAACCACATGTGGTGTCCTGAGCAGCCTACTCCCAAGCATGCTTGAATAAATATAGTTTTGCTTCTAACAGTTCAGTGTTCTGGTAGTTGTGTCGTGATTTGACTATGGGAACACCACCACCTGGAAGTTCCCCTCCAAATCACTCAACATCCTGACTTGGAAATATAGTGTCGCTGGGTCAAAATCTTGGAACTCCCTTCCTAACAGCACTGTGGGTGTACCTACACCATACGGACTGCAGCGGTTCAAGAACGCAGCTCACCGCCACCTTCTCAAGGGCAACTTGTGATGGGCAATAAATGCTGGCCCAACCAGCGAAACCCACATCCCATGAATGGATGAAAAAAGATTTCAGTATTATCGTCTTCAGAGGAACAACAAACTCAGCCATCTACATATTTAAATCAGAAGCATTGGGATCGCCAAAGGAAAGTTGTAAGATCACCAAACGTAGCCTGAAGCCAGCCAAGTCACCAAACCACAGGTTGTATCTGTGTGTGTGTGTGTGTGTGTGTGTGTGCGTGTGTCTGTGTACACGAAAGTCAGAGAGTATTTTATTATTTCACTTAGATCAGTTTAAGTATAATAAAGGTAATATCTTCCTTTGTTAAACCCAAGAAAACATGTCTAATTGGTTCTTTTATGATCATAGCACATAAACAATTAAGTATTTACTAAATTAGCAAAAACAAAAAAATCTGTTGAGGTCAAACGAGGAGAGGGAAAAGAGGTAAGCCATTCACCCTCTGCCCACTTGATCTTATCAAGAGCAAGGCAGAGAAATACATGGTTCAGGAAGTCTTTGCCTTTATAGAATGATTGCTCACAATATATTTGAATGGAAATCCATCTAGCAGAACATTTCAAATGTTTGGAACAGGTCAGTTGATCAAGCATCTCATTTAATTCAAAATATCCTTGGTAACTGATATCATACACTAGTGATTTTGATTGACAATTGCAACTGAGATAAAACTTTGGTTCTGGTTTGTGTGCAAGACAGGATCAATAATTCTTTGTGCTCCCTTTAATGGACAGCTCCACTGTCAGAAGCTCCCAACTGTGGACTTATATTGGGTGACATGCAGTCAGTCTGAAGCCAGCAAAAAACGTGTATAAATCAATAACTCTGGTGGTGCTTGATAAATTTGAGTGACTGTGTTTCAAGGATCAATTTTTGCTGAGGAGATGCATCTTTGTTTTGACATTTCAAGGATAAAAAACTTTGTAGTTGCTATAAATACATGTTTGCACTAAGTACTGTTCATTTATGTGACCACCATTAAATTAGTTTATCTAGTGGTTATATAGTCTGAGCTTTCACCTGATAAAGTGTAAGTTCAGTCTGCTGTCCTAAATTCAGGAATTCATCTTAGTGATACATTTAATAAGATGAAAGCTGGGCCAAGGTTCTCTGTTTTCTCAGGCTTGCTTCATTTACATAGGTATTGAACCGGTAAAGACACACTCTAATTTACAGGGGTGCATGATCCACTAATTGAAGTTGTCAGTGATGCTGAATCCAAAGGGAATATCCAGCATGGAGCCCAAATAAAAACACAGACCCAATTAACTCGTAGCCATGTAGCTGTGAACTTACTGCTAGCCAGTACAATTAATGCAATAATGCTTTTTCTTCATGATGAAGCCGGATAGACACTGTGGTAGGAAAATACAGACTGATATAGGTTAAATAAGAACCACTAATTAACTATGAAATTAATCTGGAGTGCATGTAGAGATCTGTACATAATACATAATCCATGGTTTGAAACATTGTGGGTCTCCAGATCGTCATGTTATTTGCTATTGTCAATCATTGTAGACTTCATTGCCTCTTGAATTTCAGCGTATTTGCCCTTATACTCCTCTCCTGCTCACGCCTGGGTACAGGTCAGTTGGAGTGCACTCAAAGTGTGCTCCGTCTAACGTAATCTGAACTTGGCTGGAATCCTATGTTCTGGCCATTAGCGTTGTCCAAAATTGCAGTTCCCGTTCAATCCCAAGGGTTCATAGGGGATACATAAAAAAAATGATGCACTTGCCTTTCCCTGACATCCTTGGCCTTGCAGCGTCCTCCGTTCAGATCCTTGATTCAGGAAGAAGGATCAGCCTCCTATATATCATTCCCCTACATCAGAACAAGTGACTCCACGTTGGATATGAAGCACTTTGGGATGTCTTTAGGCTATGAAAGGTGCTATATAAATGTAAGTTCTTCCTTTCTAACATTTAAAAATTCCTCTATGTCAAGGCCTGATCCAATGCAGGAAGTTGCCACGATGCTTTCATCCTCTGCCCTTCAGCACACCTTGATCTCATGGCAGAAAAATGATTATCTTAATGGACAACAAGGCTTTCACCCCTTTTTATCATGGCTATTGACCTTAACTCTAGGTGTCAACAGAAGTGGAGGAGCAGTACAATGAGGCACACACAGCTATAAAGTTGATGTTAGAGAGGAGCACAGTGCTGTTGAGAACATGCTACCTCGATATGTTGGGAGTGGCTCTGCAGTGTGCTCTTGTCATTAAGTCTATAGAATAACTTTAGCCTGCTGTGTACTTTATTACTTTGCCATTCAGTAAGGCAGTAGCTTAACATGGCCTAGGAGGAGGCCCTGGCTCTGCTGGGTTCAGAACTACAAGCAGTAGAGCCAATTCAGAGGATGTGCACGTAGAGGAATCTTGCTAACACATGCAAGGAGCATCAGAAGACAAATCCTTTCAGAAGTAACTCGGTCTATCTTGGACATCATAACCTGGCCCTTTTAATAGGGGCTTTAATTTTCATTTCTTCTGTCAATGCTGGGTTAGCCTTTCCTCTATTTTCTTCTTATCTCTCACCAGAGAGTGAATGAGAAAAACAAAGGATTTGATTGTGAAAGTGGAAATTATGCAAGATAGGCAGACTTTTAATCCATGACTAAAATAATGTTACTGACAACCTAGGAGCCCCGAGAGGCATATTGGGGTGAAGCGTTCCACATTAAGGGCAAGAACTAACTGGTTTCATTATTTTGCTCTCATCTCATGTCACAGCAAGTGGGAATATAAATTCTATTCTATCGGCACCTTGGATAAGTAGCAGTCTGGGAATGAAAGTCATAATTAAAGTTGACTTTACATTTCTTAATTGCTCTGTCCAAATTTCTCTGCTCTTATTTGTGCTAGGTTTGATCAATTCCAACACAAATTAGATGAAACATCATATAAATGTTAAACAGCCCACAGGAAAGGGAAAAGAGTGACATTTCTTGACCTGCCTTTGGTAATTAGAGAGTGATTCTGATAGCTGCCATGGCAGAGTCAAAGCCTATCCATTGACTGCAGCAGCTCCCAGAATAAGTGCTGACAACAGAGCAAAAAATTAAATTGTGTGACTTGATGCAAAGTGAAATATTTGTTCCTCTTCCAAATATTCACTACTTCCAGCTTTCTTCCCATCAATCTGACATTTCGCCTTTTGTCAAACTGCTAAAAAAAATTCAAAATTCTCCCAAGTTAAATCAAAAGATTCAAAGGGCTGGGGTGGGAAAATGGATTTTAGCATGCCACAATGGGTGAATTTTTGATATTTCAAAAATCAAAAATCTGACCCAACCCGGCTCCAACACCAACATCTACTTTTAACAGAGGCAGATTTGGATGCATGCAAATAACTCCCTCTGGAGAAGTAGGTTACTGATTATAATATTTAAATTAAGAAGTTTTAACGAGATTTATTCACTACTAAAATAATGTTGTTTACAACGAGGAACCAAGAGAGGCATACTAGGAATGAAGTATTTCTCATCGCTGACTGGTTCTTCAGGATTTTGCTCTCATCTGATGTTCCTTTCAGTGGAAATATGCATTTGTATTAATTGGCTTTAAACATGACTGCAACCCAGCTGCTGACACTTTAGAAAGTAGCTGCATGCGAATTAAATCTACCGGATGGAATTTAATGTCCTCACCCTGCCCCTGGAGGTGGTGCCTTCCGTCTTCCCGAATCCTGCTAACCAAGCTCCGCATGCAAAGGGCAAAGGGCATCATTCCTGCCCAGAGGCAAATTGAAGCCCTGAAGTAGCCACTTAAGGGCCTCACCTTGCTGCTGCTGCTGGTATTTAACCAGTGGGGGGGGTGGGGGTCCTGCCATCCGGGGAGATGGCCCTGCAACCCCTGTGCCAAACTGTGGGTTCTGATCCCCGGTGGGGTCACAGGATGAGCAATTGCGGTTGCAAGCTTTGAGGCAGCAATGGCAGCTGTGAAACAGAGACTATGATTTGACCGTCCTGGGATTGGCACCTAGGCCAGTTTAAATGCGTGTTTTGCCAGTGGGCATAGCCTAATGAAGTGAGCTGTGAGGCTCAATCTCTGCCACAAAAAGAACCTGCATTATGGTATGTTTCTTAGCTTTTACTTTGTGTCTGTACTCCTACTCCCAACCCCCCACCAGTCAACATGTCTCCACTGCCTGACCACCCTCAGCCCTCACCACAATTTTCACTCTGAGGTCACACCAAGAGTGCAGCATTAAAATGAGGCCACAGCAGGAAAAGATTTGGGAAGCACTGCCTTATAAGACTTGCCTGCGGTCTAGAAGGAGGGGGAGGTGGTGGGGGGTCACTCGCTCAAAGGCACTTTGTGTTTAATTGAGGGACCTGGCATTGAGAAGACAGGGCCCACTGAAAGCCACCCCTTCTTGCTGGTTACCACCCTGCAACAACCCCATCTGGACTCCCTCACCTCTATCTGGGGTTCCAGTGGTGATCCTCAAGGTAAGTTAGAGTGTAGTACCAGCAATGACCACCATTCATCTGATTGGTTAGCAGTGCTTGGGGGTGGGATTTCTGCCCTTCTTGGGGCTTGATTGGCTGGGAGGCCCGAACCTGTCCAGTTTTTAAGCCGCCTCAAGTGGTTAATCTCTTGTAAAAACAAGCAAACTTCTATTCAACCCCCACATCAAAAACAGATAATTCTTCAATAAATGTTTTTCAATTGTCAATCAAATTGTTAACACAGAACCCCTGCTGAGATAGTTGCAGCTTTTGAAACTCATTCATGATTACATAATGATAGCCCTTGGGGAAATGTCTACAAAGTGCCCTATTGAAATTGCACAACCAGATGCTACTTTTTCTCTCACATAAGCCTGTCAATCAAAACATTCCATCAGAGGGTTGTTTCTTTTATCTCTCACTGACAGCTGCAGTCTATTCTTCTAAAGTTTCAAGACAGGGGCATTTAAAAGATTCAGATCATGAGTGATACAAACCTTACCTGCCCTTAAAGAGCATTTATGTCTACTTCCCCAATTTGTGACTCCACACTGTGAGCTAAGGCCCTTGCAAAAGCCAAAATGGGATCTGGTTGAAGTTAGCATTAAGTTCAAATGGTGCTGCTGAGTTCATGGGGAGAATTTTCAGTTCAGCGAGTGGGGGCGGGGCCCACTCGCTGAGGCGTAAAATGACGTGGGGTGACATCAGACTTGCATCCCAATGTCACCGCGCGTCATTTAGATTTTCAGTCGAGTTGATTCCCCACCCGCTGAACTTTCAAAGGCCTATTAAGACCATTTAACTAATAATTAAAATGATTAACGGAGCTGTCCGTCCAACCTTAAGGTTGGCAGGCAGGCAAAGAGCCCAGGCAGCCTTTGTATTTTTCATGGAACCTCATCCATGGGCGGGATAAGGTTTCATGAATGATTTTAAATTTTCTCAGAAATCTTTCATTGAAATTAATGCACATGTCCCAGTTCATGTGACAGTTTTACATGACGGGACATGTCATAAAATGTTTTTCAACACTTTATTGAACTGTTAAAACTTAAAACTAATCTCCCTGAGGCACTCCCGACTCAGGGAACCACCCCCCAACCCCCACCTGCCTGCACAACACTTCCGGGTTAATTGGCCCGTCCACATAAAATGGCGGCACGTTCCCAATTGGGCCCGCGCCCACCTGTGCCCACCCTCGCACAACACCTCCAATGGGGGGAAAATTCTATCCCATGTTTCCTGCCCCTTCCGCCTTCCCCTGTCAGCAAAAGTTGGATTTGTTGGAAATGGGGCAGGACTTCAGTACTCGGGTGCCTCCTGCCATTTTTAAAGATCCACAGATTCTTTCCAACTCCATAAAAATCTAGCCCTTGGTCTCTTTATCCTTTTCTATAACTACTTTAGATCTAACTGAATTATAATCACTAGCACTAAAATGCTCTCCCACTTATATCCCTACTACCTGCCCAGATTCATTCCCTAAAATTAATTCCAGAACTGCCCCTTTTCTTGTTGGGCTAGCTTAGTAATGGCTAAAAAAAATCTCCTGAATACATTTTAAGAATTCTGCACCCTCTATACCTTTAGCACTGAATTTACCCATTAATATTAGGTTGTTGAAATCCCTTACTATTGCTGCCCTTTTTTCCTGTGCTTCTCAGCAAATTGCCTATATATTCACCTTTCTATCTCCCTCTGAATTGTTTATGGTCTATATTAAACTCCCAGCAGTGTGATTTTCCCCTTTTTTTTCCTCAATTCACCCTATATGATATCATTTGATGCTACTTCTAACATATTATCTCTCCGCACAACTGTGATTGTTTCTTTGACCAATATTGCGACCCCCTCATTTTTATCCTTCTCTTTATCCTGTCTGTAAACCCTGTAACCAGAAATGTTGAATAGCTACTCCTGCCCTTATTAAAGCCATATTTCGGTGATAGCCATGATATCATGCATCCAAATATCTTTCTGTGCCTTCATCTGATCTGTTTTATTCAAACACCAGACTCTTTGCATTAAGCTACATACCACTAATCTCTGAATGACTCCTTTGTTGTCTATTTTATGGCCCTCTCCAAGGAGCAGAAGGACCTAAGTGTTTTCGTGCATGAGTCACAAAAAGTTAGCATGCAGGTACAACATAATCGAGAAGGCTAATGGAATGTTATCCTTTATTATGAGAGGAATTGAACATAAAAGTAAGAATGTTATGCTTCAGTTATACAGGGCATTGGTGAGACCGCATCTCAAAAATACTGTGTGAAGTTTTGGTTTCCTTATCTAAGGAAGGATGTAAATGCATTGGAGGTGATTCAGAGGAGGTTTACTAGATTGATAACTGGAATGAGTGTGTTATCTTATGAGGAAAGGTTGGACAGGGTGGGCTCGTTTCCACTGGAGTTTGGAAGACTGAGGGGTGACTTGATTGAATTATATAAGATCCTGAATGGTCCTGTTAAGGTGGACTTGGAAAGGATGTTTCCTCTTGTGGGTGAGTCCAGAACTAGGGGGCACTGTTTTAAAAATTGGGAGTCAGAGATGAGAAGATTTTTTTTCTCTCAGAGTGTTGTGCAACTTTGAAACTCTCTGCCTCAGACGACGGTGGAAGTGGGGTCATTGAATGTTTTTAAGGCAGAGTTAGATAGATTCTTGTTGGGCAAGGGAATCAAAGGTTATCAGGATTAGATGGGAATGTGGAACCTGAAACACAAACAGATCAGCCATGATCTTATTGAATGGCGGAGAAGGCTCAAGGGTTTGAATGGTCTACTTCTGCTTCTATTTCGTATGTTCATATGTTTGTAAGTTTTCTTGACCTTCCATATTTACTTACTAATTTACTACCCTCTATTTTCAGCTTTGCTTTTCTCACTTTTGATAGTACACTCATAGTCCCATCCCCATTTCAAGCTACTTTAAACCAACACATGTCAAAGGGCTTCTAGCAGCTGGGATTATGATGTCCAGGGGCCACAGAAATCTGCAGCCTCCAAGAAAATGAGCTGCTGATCCTATTGGACACAGTGGCCATGCATTGCCAGTGGCTATAAAAGTGACCAGCTTCCCTCAACTTTTGAATAAGACAAACATGAAAATGGGGCACTGAATTCCAGTCCAGCTGTTCACATTGCTGCTTGGGATGCCAGAGATGTTCTAATAGCTGGGAGGTTCATTTAGTCAGATGCACTGAAGCGAAGTAGCTATCACATTCCCTGCTGCATCTTTCCTCCCTCTACCACTAACATAAAGCATTTCTGAAACCAACAATCCACTCATTACATATCCACCAATTAACCCTCACCAACTTATATCTTCACATTCATCAATGAGCAATTGAAAAGGTGAGTTGACACCCAGCATGCAATAATGATCTGCATGGGAAAGTGATGTAAATTAAAACATATTAAATGATTTATTTAAAATCAGGAAAATTAATCACAACATTTTCACAAGCATTCCTGTGTATACCTCTAGTGATCTATAAAACGTTTTCTTTAGCTGGAATTTTCCAGCCCTGTTGGCTTCGGGCATTAATCAAAGGGAGGGGTGAGGAACCATATGGCGAGAAGGCTAAAAATCGGTTATACACCATCGTGAAACCAGCTCGCGATCATCCACTCCACCCGTCAATGGCATGCCGCGTTTCCTGCTGCCAACACATTGGTAACGTCATTTTAATGCATTTGTATCTAATTATAAGCCCTGCTTACTGGAATCACTCCACCTCACGTCAAATTTACCGCCCACGTCAGCGTGACTTCAGGATAGCGTGCTTCATTACTGCCTTTAAAAGGTGTGCACAGGGCAACCTGAACTTGGAGGGGAACTGGGAGGTGAGTGCACACCACCTTGCACAGTGCTAGTGTGCATCACCCATGGGACATCAAGGAAGAGGCGCTGTGCATTCGGTTTGGGGAGGCACAGGCAAGTCACTTTACCCCGGCTGACTTTCAGTGCAGTGCCAGGGCTGGGGCTGCAGGCCAGGATGGGGGAGGGTGGTGGGGGGGCAAGGCAGCACAGGCTGAAGGAAATACTCAAGCACATTCTGGGGGATGGGGGGATGGGAGTGAGGAAGTGACCACGCACTTGGAAAAGCATCTCAGAAGTGAGCATTCAGTGGCAGCTCCATTGATATGCTTGGAGTCGGGCCTCTGAAGCTTTTCTGCCCACTCAAGCAATTTAAATGCATGAAAGTGCCACCGAATGCTAACGAACTTTTCACCCCTTGGGCACAGAGTGCAAACTAATGAGTGTTTTAGGGGCAACAGAGCAATTGGCCGACTGGGCACATTGTACAATCCCCTTGTGAAAGGTGGCCATGGCGCAGTCACTGGTGGAGGCGCTCACAGCCCCTTGCAATGTCTTTTTTAAGGTTTGGACCAGCCCCATTATGGGGGTTCAAGCTAACAGCGCAGCCTTGCATGTCGGTTAGGAGAATGCCTGCACCTGAGCTGAGAGCACAACATGCAGTTCAATGGCTGAAGCTGCTGCCAATCAGTTAAGTGGAGTGGGGCAGAGGTGGGTGGGGTCTAGGGCACCAATGAACGCACTACACACTGGCCATCCAAGCTGTGGCCCGCACTCGACTGCATGCATGAAGGGGCTTTCAGACTTAACCAAGATAGTTTCTTAGTACACATATGCTAACCCACGCAACGCTCTCTTTGATCCTGCAGGAGAAGAACATGAGGATCACGAAGCCTGGTGATTTAGTGGTATGCCTAATGGCTTAAAGAGATTAGAGAAGAAGAAGAGAATGGTGGAGGCATTTGGCTCAGCAAAGGGAGGAGCACCTCCCTCAAGAGGAAGGGGCAGCAGGGCCTGTTGCACACGCAGCTGAAGATCCACAACGAGCCCTTGCTTGTAGGTGCATCATTAGACCCAGGGTCTGTAGATGGTGCCTGTCATTCCTGCAGATGACTGAGAACCAGTGTTGCCGAAGACGGCACATGTCTAGCGAACTGGTCAGTTACATGTGATACCTACTGCAAGATTTGGTACCACCAAGAAGGCCATCCACTGCTAGCAACCATGGAAGTGATCATGGGGCTCAATTTTTACACCAGTGACTCCTTCCAGGGCTCCATAGGTGACCTGGTGGGATCGCACAAGCCTCCACACACAAGTGTATCCAAAAGTTCACGAATGCCATCTCCACGAATTTTGTGCATTTCACCCAGAACCAGGAAATCCAGGAAGCAAAAGCACTGGGATTTGCATGGATCTCTGGTTTTCTACAGATGCAGGGTGCCATTGACTGCAATTTCCTGCCCTCTGTGGTAGAATATTATAATGAAGAGGTTTCTCCTCATCTCAGCCCTAACTGGCCAACCCCTTATTCTGATTTTGGTTCTAGACTCTCGAGCCAGGTGAAACATTCTTTAAGCATCTACCCTGTCAAACAAACTCTTAAGAATTTTACAAATATCAGTCAGGTCACCTGCCATTCCTCTAAATTCCAGGTAATACAGTCCTAGTCTACTCAATCTCTCCCCAGAGGAAAAACCCCTCAACCTAGAAATCAGTTTCTTGAGCCTTTGTTGCAGTAGCTCCAAGACTAGTATATCCTTCCTAAAGTACGGAGACCAAAACTGTAAATAGTACTTTAGGTGTGGTCCTACCAAGTATCTGCCCAACCGCAGCAAGACTTCTTCACTCTTATACTCTAAACCACTGGGGCAAGCTGCAGCTACTAACCACATTGAAAGATGATGGATAGACAGAAACTATATCCAGACATGGATGTAGGCTGCAAAATAAACAGGACCTCTCCTGATAAATAAGCAATTGTGGACCATAGTGGAGGGTGTTTAGGGTGGTGGCTCTACATCATTTAAACACCCCATAACCCAGTAGCATGGTGAGCAAGAGCCGCCCTTCAATGTGTCTTACCACAACAAAATCCTTCAATGGTGGACCAGCTGATGGCTGTGAAGGTGGGCAAAAGGTTGCATCGGGGCATTGACCTCAACTATTCAGACTTGCCTGATCATTGCAACCAGGCAATGCCTTCCAAGACAATGTGGGGCCTGCTGTGCAATAGGCCTCCCACACTAAAAAACACCTGGTACAGGCCCTACAATGGATGACAAATTACCTCAACCCTTTTGTCGATCAACAACTGGTGATAGCGCAGGATCATGATATCAGGCAGCTTCTAGTCACAAACTGACATAAAGAGAGCAGTTACTAATAAACCACTCAGCTCTTAACAAAGGCAGAAGGGTGGTTCAGTGTTTGTAGTTGTGCCTGAGCAGCCCTCTTCAGAATGGAAGGGAATAGAAAAGGTAGCCTAAAAATGCCTGTCTTACTCCAAACCTGGCTGGAAAACTGCATCCAACAGCAGTCGAAGCTCACAGAATCAAATAATTAAAGATAGGATCATGGAATATTGGGTCATTAGTGGATAACTCAGAATAACATGAGAGATGAACAGTGATAGTAGCTTGTGAGCTCCGAGGCCTAGATGTTAACATAGTAGCCCTTAATGAGACTTATAGAGCGGATAAGAGAAAATCATAGAACATAGAGATGGCAATGCTTTCTTCTGTAAAGGAAAATCATGAGAAGAACACAGAATTGCCTTTGCAATCGAAAACAAACTCATGAAGAGACCCCATGAATCCTTTGCTGGGATAAAAGCACATCTTATCCCTGAATCTTAAGCTCAAAGGCAATCAAACTGCCACCTTTATCAGCGCTTATGCAGTTACCTTAGATTGGGGGGAAAAATGAAAGAAATCTTCTACTCCAACCAAGACGCAACTCTGGCAGCTGTACCACCACAGTTAAAGATCTTACTTCTCAGTGATTTCATTGCCAGAATGGGGGACAACCACATATTTTGGCCAGACACTATTATCAAGCATAGAGTTGGAAAGTCCATTGTGCAGAACATGATCATGTGTTCATTAACACACTTTCCACCAAAAAATGCTGAGTAGTGAGAAACAGCGAGAACAGAGCTGGGCTTAAAACAGCATGGTGGGAGTGAGACTTCACTTGGTGAGTGGTAGGGAACAGTAGGAGCAGAGGTGGCTTAAAGCAATATGGAAGGATTAAGACTTTGTTTGGTGAGCAATGGGAAACAGCAAGAGAAGAGTAGTTAACCACCACCACCAAGAGTCAGTCTGTGGGTTCAGAACCCACTTTCAGAAAGAAAAATCAAGGTGTGACATCACAGGGAAGCAAGTAGTTAATTGGCTGGTGAGTATTTCCTGTTTAACTTATCTAAATGATGGACTAAACTTGTGAGTCTTATTTTTATTTTTTTAAAGTAAGGTTTATTACTACTAGTAAAGTGTATTAAGTACTAGTTATCGGTATTAGTAAAGTTTACTAGTATTAATAAAGTTTATTAATAGTAGTAAGGTTTATTAGTATTAGTAAAGGATATCAGCAGTACTAAGTTTTATTATCAGTCACAAGGCTATTAACTAACAGATAGAGGAATGACAGGGTCCAACCTTGAGAGTGCACATTCTATACTACGTAGGAACTCCAAGACACTTCTTGTGATATGGATAACCATTTGTTCAGGATGTGTCATCAGTTGCAGCAGCTTGAGCTCCAAGTTTTGGAACTTGAACAGCAGCTGGCAATACTGTGGTGAATCTGTGAGGTTGAGAAATTCATGGATAGCACATTTATAGATGTGATCAGCCAGCATCTCAAGAGTATGCAGGGAGAGAGGGAATGGGTGGCCAACAAGGCAATCAAGTAGAAACAGGCAGGTAATGAGGACACCCTACTCTCCAACCAGTATTCAGTTCTGAATACTGTTAAGAGTGATGATTCCTCCAGGGAGTGCAATCAGAGCCAAGTCCATGGCACGATGAGTGACTCAGCTACACAGAGGGTTTCAGGAAGACCGGAAGAGCAAGGTGATTCAATAGACGTCAATCCAGGATGGTGTGTTGCCTCCATGGTGCCAGGGTCAAGGATGTCACAGAACAGCTGCAAAGCACCCTGTATTGGGAGGGTGAACAGTCAGTAGTTGTATACATTAGCATGGATGACATAGACAAAAAAAGGGATGTGGTCCTGTAGACAGAAGTTAGGGAGCTAGGTAGGAAATTAATAAGCAGGACCTCAAAAGTAGTAATCTCCGGATTACTCCCAGCGCCACGTGCAAGTGAGTATAGAAATAGGAGGATAAAGCAGATGAATTATGGCTGGAAAGATGGGCAGGAGAAAGGACTTTAAAATCTTGGAGCATTGGAACCAGCTCTGAGGGCGATGGGACCTGTACAGACAGATTGCATCTAAATTGAGCCAGGACTGAGTTCCTTGTGGAGCGGTTTGTTAGTGCTATGGGGGGGGGGGTTTAAATGAACTTGACAGGGGTGTGTGAATGAGGAGATAATATCAGAGAGGAATATCAAGGTGCACAGAATATTGGGAGAGATAGCATTAGAGTCTGGAATAGTAAATTACTAGGTAGGGTTAAAGTAAGGGAGAAAGTAATAAAGTCTAAATTAGGGTTATTGTGCATGTGTGTGAATGCGTGGAGCATGGTTAATAAAATTGGTAAGTTAAGGGCACTGACCGACATGTGGAAATACAATGTGACTATAACAGAAAGCTGGATCAAAGAAAGGCAGACTGGGTGTGAAATACTGTTTGATGAAAAGTGTTCAGGTAAGATAAGAAAGGAAGAAAATGGGAAGGAGTGGCAGCATTGATTAAGGAGGGCATTGCACTGCTGGAGAGAGAGGAAATCCTAGACTGGTCAAGGACAGAATCCATTTGACTGGAGCTAAGGAACAAAAACGGTGCAAGTATATTGCTCAATGTAATCTTTGGCTCCTGATTAGTGGAAAGGATGTAGTGAAACAAATTTGCAAGGAAATTACAAGGAGATGCAAGGATTACAGAGCAGTTATAATGAGGGACTTTAATTATCTGAATCTAGACTGGGATAGTAATAATGTAAAGGGAAGAGAGTGGCAAAAATTCTTAGAGTGTGCTCAGGAAAATTTTCTACAGCAGTATGTTTCCAGTCCAACAAGAGAGGACGCACAGATGGACCTGGTTCTTGGGAATAAAATGGCTCAAGTGAATCAGATAGCAGCAGGAGAAGATTTAGGGGATAGTGATCATTGCATCATTATGTTTAGGTTGGCTATGGAAAAGGGCAAGGAACAATCTAGAGTCAAAATAATTAACTGGGGGAAAGCCAACTTCTGTGGGATAAGAATGGAGCTGGGCCAGATAAATTTGACTCAAATGTTGGCAGTAATCATGTAGCTGAACAATGGGCTACCTTCAAAGAAGAGATAGCTCATGCACAGTCAAGGTATATTCCCTCAAAAGCGAAATGTAGGACATACAAATCCAGAGCTCCCTGGAAGACAGAAGAGATAGATTAAGCTGAAGCAGAAAAAGTGTGCTTATGACAGATGTCAGTTAGATAGTACAAAGGAGAACCAGGCTGAATATAGGAGGTTCAGAGGGGAAGTGAAAAAGCAAATAAGAGAAGAAAAGAGGGAGCATGCAAACAGATTGGCAGTTAACATAAAGGGAATCTAAATCTCTTCTATAGGCGTATAAATAGTAAAATGGTGGTAAAAGGAGGAGAGGGGCCAATTAAGGACAAAAAAGACGATTTATGCATAGATAAAAGCAAAAAACTGCAGATGCTGGAAATCTAAAACAAAAACAAAAATACCTGGAAAAACTCAGCAGGTCTGGCAGCATCTGCGGAGTGGAGCAAAATTAACGTTTCAAGTCCGAATGACCCTTCAACAGAACTAAGTAAAAATAGAAGACAGGTGAAATATAAGCTAATATAAAGCGGGGGCGGGGGTGGGGGGGCGGGTGGCGGTGGGACAAGAAGAGCTGGATAGAGGGCCAGTGATAGGTGGTGATAACCAAAAGATGTCACAGACAAAAGGACAAAGAGGTGTTGAAGGTGGTGATATTATCTAAAGGAAAGTGCTAATTAAGTGTAGAAAGCAGGATGAGCAGAGTACAGAAAGCCCTAGTGGGGACGGGGTGGGGGGAAGGGATCAAAATAGGCTAAAAGATAGTGATAAAATAGCGGATGGAAATACACTTAAAAATAATGGAAGTATGTGGGAAAAGAAAAATCTATATAAATTATTGGAAAAAACAAAAAGGAGGGGGAAAAATCAGAAAGGGGGTGGGGATGGAGGAGAGAGTTCATGATCTACAATTGTTGAACTCAATATTCAGTCTGGAAGGCTGTAAAGTGCCTAGTCGGAAGATGAGGTGTTGTTCCTCCAGTTTGCGTTGAGCTTCACTGGAACAATGCAGCAAGCCAAGGACAGACATGTGGGCAAGAGAGCAGGGTGGAGTGTTAAAATGGCAAGCAACAGGGAAGTCTGGGTAATGCTTGCGGACAGACCGAAGGTGTTCTGAAAAGTGGTCACCCAGTCTGCGTTTGGTCTCTCCAATGTAGCGGAAACCACATTGGGAGCAGCGAATGCAGTAGACTAAGTTGAGGAAAGTGCAAGTGAAATGCTGCTTCACTTGAAATGAGTGTTTGGGCCCTTGGATGGTGAGGAGAGGGGAAGTAAAGGGGCAGGTGTTTAACCTTCTGCAGTTGCATGGGAAGGAGCCGTGGGAGGGGGTTGAGGTGCAGGGAGCGATGGAGGAGTGGACCAGGGTGTCTCAGAGGGAACGATCCCTGTGGAATGCTGGCAGGGGTGTGAAGGGAAGATGTGTTTGGTGGTGGCATCATGCTGGAGTTGGCGGAAATACCGGAGGATGATCCTTTGAATGCGGAGGCTGGTGGGGTGATAAGTGAGGACAAGGGGGACCCTATCATGTTTCTCGGAGGGAAAAAAAGGTGTGAGGGCAGATGTGCGGGAGATGGGCCGGACACAGTTGAGGGCCCTGTCAACCACTGTGGGTGGAAAACCTCGGTTAAGGAAGAAGGAGGACATGTCAGAGGAACTGTTTTTGAAAGTGGCATCAGCAGAACAGATGCAACGGAGGCGAAGGAACTGAGAGAATCGGATGGAGTCCTTACAGGAAGCGGGGTGTGAGGAGCTGTAGTCGAGGTAGCTGTGGGAGTCGGTGGGTTTGTAATGGATATTGGTGGACAGTCTATCACCAGAGATTGAGACAGAGAGGTCAGGGAAGGGAAGGGAAGTCTCAGTGATAGACCATGTGAAAATGATGGAGGGGTGGAAATTGGAAGCAAAATTAATAAATTTTTCCAGGTCCAGACGAGAGCATGAAGCAGCAGCGAAGTAATCATCGATGCACCAGAGAAAGAGTTGTGGGAGGAGGCCTATTTTGACTCCATTCTCTTTCCCCTTGTCCAGTCCCTACCCACCTACATCCTTGATTCCTCTGACACCCTACATCATATCAACCATTTCCAGTTCCCTGGCCCCAACCGTCTCCTCTTCACCATGGACGTCCAATCCCTCTACACCTCCACCCCCCACAGGGATGGTCTGATGGCTCTCAGCTTCTTCCTCAAACAGAGGCCTGAACAATCCCCATCCACCTACACCTCAACCCCCTCCCATTGCACCTTCCCATGCAACCGCAGAAGGTGCAACACCTGCCCCTTTACTTCCCCTCTCCTCACCGTCCAAGGGTCCAAACACTCCTTTCAAGTGAAGCAGCATTTCACTTGCACTTCCCTCAATTTAGTCTACTGCATTCGTTGTTCCCAATGTGGTTTCCTCTACATTGGAGAGACCAAACACAGACTGGGTGACCGCTTTGCAGAACACCATTGGTCTGTCCACAAGCATTACCCAGACCTCCCTGTCGCTTGTCAGTTCAACACTCCACGCTGCTCTAACTTCCACATGTCCGTCCTTGGCTTGCTGCATTGTTCCAGTGAAGCTTAACGCACACTGGAGGAACAACACCTCATCTTCCAACTAGGCACTTTATAGCCTTCCAGACTGAACATTGAGTTCAACAATTTTAGATCATGAACTTTCTTCTCCATCCCCACCCCCTTTCCGATTTCCCCCCTCCTTTTTGTTTTTTCCAATAATTTATATAGATTTTTCTTTTCCCACATACTTCCATTATTTTTAAGTGTATTTCCATCCATTGTTTTATCTCTACCTTTTGCCCTATTTTGATCCCTTCCCCCCACCCCACCCCCACTAGGGCTATTTGTACCTTGCTCGTCCTGCTTTCTACCCTTAATTAGCGCATTCCTTTAGATAATATCACCACCTTCAACACCTCTTTGTCCTTTTGTCTGTGACATCTTTTGGTTATCTCCACCTATCACTGGCCCTCTATCCAGCTCTTCTTGTCCAACCCCCCCTTAAACCAGCTTATATTTCACCTCTTTTCTATTTTTACTTAGCTCTGTTGAAGGGTCATTCGGACTCGAAACGTTAACTGTGCTCCTCTCCGCAGATGCTGCCAGACCTGCTGAGTTTTTCCAGGTAATTTTGTTTTTGATTTATGCATGGAGGTAGGGGGATTAGCTGAGGTATTAAATGAATACTGTGTAACTGCCTTTACCAGGGAGAAGATGGTACCCAAGCCATAGTGAAAGAAGAGGCAATTAATACACTAGAAGGATTTAAAATTGATAAGGAGTTATTAGATAGTCTGTCAGTACTTAAAATTTATAAAATGCCAGGACTGGATGACATGCATCCAAGTATACTGAGGAAGATGAGAGTGGATATTGCGAAGGCAGTGGCCATAATTTTCCAGTTTTACTTAGACTCAGGATTGTGTCAGAGGAAAGTGAATTGCAAGTGTTACACACTTGTTCAAAAAAGGGAGTAAAGATAAGCCTAGCAACTGCAGACCAGTGACTTTAACTTTGGTGCTGGGCAAACTTCTAGACACAATAATTTGGGACAAAATTAAGTCACATGTACAAATGTAGTTTAATTAAGGAAAGCCAGCAGATTCATTGATGGGAAAATCATGTTTAACTAACTTGCTAGAGTTTTTTTGAAGATGTAAGAGAGAGAGTCATTGAGGAAAATACAATTGATGTGGTGTTCACTGACTGCCAAAAGTCATTTGATACAGTGCACATGACAGACTTTGAGCCCATGGAATAAAAGGGACAGTAGCAACATGGATACAAAATTGGCTGATCGAGTGACAGGAAACAGAAAGTAGTGGTTAAAGGGTGTTTTTCAGTCTGGGGGAAGGTTTGTAGCGGAGGTCCCCGTGGGGTCAGTGTTGAAGCCCTTGGTCTTCCTGATATATATTAATGACCTAGACCTCAGTGTACAGGGTACAATTTCGAAATTTAAGGGTGATATAAATACTTGGAAGCATTGTGAACTGTGAGGAGGATAGTGCAGAACTTCAAAAGGACATTGACAAGTTGTGTGGAATGGGCGGACATGTGACAGATGAAGTTCAATGCGAAGAAATTTGAAGTTATTCATTTTGGTAAGAAGAACATGGAAAGGCAATAAAAAATAAAGGGTACAACCTAAAGGGGATGCAAGAGCAGACGAACTTGGGGTTATATGTGCATAGGTCATTGAAAGTGACAGGACAGGTTGCGCGTGTAGTTAGTAAACCATACTAAGCTTTACTAATAGGGTCATAGAGTACTAGAAAATGAAGGTTAAGTTGAACTTGTATTAGACACTAGGCATCAGCTGAAGGATTGTGTCCAGTTCTGGGTGCTGCATTTCAGGAAGGATGTGATGGCATTGGAGAGAGTGCAGAAAAGATTCATGAAAATGGTTCCATGATGAGGAACTTCAGTTATGAAGATAGATTGAAGAAGTTGAGACTGTTGTCCTTCAAGAAGAGAAGGCTGAGAGGAGATTTAATAGAGGTATTCAGAACCATTAGGGGTCTGGGCAGAGTAGATTGGGAGAAACTGTTCATACTTGTGAAAGGATTAAGAATGAGAGGGCGCAGATTTAAAGTAATTGGCAAAATAAGCAAATTTACATGAGGAAAAGCTTTTTCACATAGGGAATGGATAAGGTCTGGAGTACACTGCCTGAGTGTGTGGTGGAAGCAGATTCAATCAAGGTATGCAAAAGGGAATTTGACTATTATCTGAGAAAGAAAAATGTGCTGGGAGAAGGCAGGGGAATGGCACTAGGTGAGTTGTTCATTTGGAGAGCTGGTGCAGACACGATGGTGCGAATGGCCTCTTCTGTGCCGTAACAATTCTATGATTCTGTGAAGTCATCCTAGCAACATCCAAGATCGAAGCATTGGAACCAAAGAGACTATGTGATAGTCAGGACCAGGGATTGAAAAGATATGCACATTACACATGCTATGGTTACGGTTGACAAGTCCTCAACAGACCGCCAGCTCTTTCTTTCGGTATTAGCACTTGAGGTGGCCCCCTAAAATGAACCGTCATCCACAATAGATACTGAGAAAGTTTGAGATTTCTGCCCTGTTAAACAACATCAGGCTCAAGGAATATCAAGGCCAAAGCAATCAGAAACTACAGGAATGGAAGGCCACATCATCAATGAGCATCTAAGATGTCAAACAATCATTTAACTCTATCTTCACTCACACTTGCTTGGAAATCCTAGGACACACCACTAAAAGACACCAAGACTGGTTTGGTGACAACAATACAGAAATGTGCAAACTCATTGATTATAAATGGACAGCATCCAAAATCAGGATCCAAATTCTACAGAAAATAAGCTCGTCCACCAGACAGCCAAAGCTGAATTCAAAGAAGAGCTCATAATTTGAAGGGCAAATAGTGGACAGAGAAAGCTGAGGAAATTCAACTCCTCCCCAACATGCATGACACATTTTCAGGATAACCAAGCAAACATATGGACTTTCAAAACACAGACCAACAATGGTAAGATCCAAAGATAGCAAGATTTTTCTCAAAGACACAAACAGTATTAACACCTGCTGGAAATAGCACTTTGTAGAACTGCTCAATCAAAATTTCATGGTAGACATACTTGCTGGAAAACCTTCCACAACATCCAATCAGAAGTGAGTTAGACAATGACCCAATGCTGAACAAAAGGACTCCTGTCAACCAGATGAAAAACTATAAATCTTTTAGTCCTGACAATGTTGCTGTGGAAACACTGAAAAGTGGAGGAGACATACTGATCTCTTAGATACATGCCCTATTTGTGAAGTTCTGGCAGAATGAAGAAATTTTAAATGACCTTAGAGATGGCATGATGATCACAATCTTCAAGAAAGGAGGCAAGTCAAAATGTATCAAATACAGGGGCAAAGCAGTTCTCTCAACTGTTGGCAAAGTCCTAGCTAGCTTACTTCTTAATTACCTCTCACCTTTTAAGGTTCTTCTAGAGTCTCTGTGTGGCTTCCAACCATCCAGAGGAGCAACCTACATGGTCCTCACGGCACACCAACTTCAGGAAAAATGCAGAGAGTGGAACATCCTTTTTTACATGGCTTCCTTCAATCTCACAAAAGCTTTCAACTCAGTGCTACAGTGATATAGGTGCCCAGCTAATTTCACAAACATCATTAATCTCCCACATGGTAATCTGCAAATAACAGTGCAATGAATTGGCTCCACCACAAAGCCTCTCCATGGCAAAACAGTCATCAAGCAGGAGTATGTAATAACCCAAGTGCTATTCTTAATCTTTCTTGCAGCAACACCGCAACTTAGTACTGATAGGCTCACCACAGGTTTGGCAATAACTTATCACAGTGATGATAAACTCGTCAACCTCATCTGACTGAATTCCACAACGCACTTCTATAATAGAACTTAATATGCTGAAAATGCACAAGACAGTGCTCACAACAGATAATTAACACATTCACCACAACCTGCCAGGTCATGAGACTTGCCCTGAACACCAGAAAGACCAAAACCCTCTACCAACCAGCACAACATGTATCAAATCCAAGACCTTGAATTGAGATTCATAGTCAAGTGTTGGAAAATGTCCCTCACTTCCCATATCTTTAAAGCTATCTATCCCAAAAAACTGACATTGGTGACGAGGTACACCACTGAATTCAATGTGCCAGCTCAGTCTATGGCAAATTATGTGCTCGAGTTTATAAGAATCATGATATCAGACCTACCACTAAAGTCAGACTCTGCTGAGTACTGGTTTTCCTCATGCTTCTCTTACAGTCTTGAAGCTTAGACAACTTATAGATGCCATATCATGGCTCTAGAGAACATCATCAATGCTGTCTTAGGGGGATCTTGCGAATCAAGTAGGAGGACAAAAGAATAAACATGAACATTTTCCAGGACACACTCCTACCAAGTTTAAAAGCCATGATAATCTCACATCAGCTGAGTGGATGGGATATGTTGTCAGAATGCCCAACCCAAGACTGCCCAGACAAGTGCTCTACTCAGAAAAATGCCAAGGAACCCATTCTTAAGCCGGGGGGTGAGGGGAAAGGATATGTTTCAAAGACAATCTCAAAGCCTCCATGAAGGTTTGCTCTAATAACATTAACACATGGGAAACAGATGCTAAATTGCAGCCAAAATAGCAATCCATCATCAAAAATTGTGTCAAAACCTTCCAATCAACAAGAGCAGCCACTGAGAAAGAATGGCAAATGAGATAGTAAGAGAGGTGGCTACTCAAGCCAACAATTCGTCACCACCCCTATAAGCTGTCAACCAAAGTACTTACTATGGGAGAGCCTGCAAGCCTAAGATAGGGCTCATAAATCATCTGCAAACTCACAGGCAACACTGACATCTCACTTCAATCCAGCTATCCACAAGAAAGAATCATTCTCAACACAAGGGATTGTCAATAGCCTCTAAACCATTTACAACAAAGGTTAACATACCATTTGCTTTCCTTGTTCCTTACCGCAACTCCATATTAACTTTCTGTGTCATGTTCAAGGACACTTTCTGAACATCAACATTTCCCAGCCTCTCACGTTTAAAAAATATTCTGCTTTTCTATGTTTCCTTTTTTAATCAAAGTTGATACTTTTACAGCTCCCCATTATAAAATAGTGTATTTGAATTTGAAAATGTCTGAAACACAGCATAGTAGTTGTTCCATGTATAAACATCAATAACTTATTTTTGCCAATGTTCTTCATTTCTCTCATCAGCCTATTAATTCTTTGCAACACAAGTAATCCCAGTCCTGTGCTCAGCCAACCTTCACATGCACTAACTTCCTGCAGGAGTGACTGAATATTAATCAGCCAATGTCAGCAATTTTCAATGTTTTAAGTACTTAGGCAGCCCACCACAGCACTTTTAAATTTCCAGTTTCAAAAGTGGCTGTCAATTTAATCAGCTTGTTTCTAACTTTAACATTTATTTGACGGTTCGAGGCAATCGAGTAGAGTAGATGTTTTTTGGTATAGATGCATGGAGCTAATTCCAGAGCAGGACAAACCTAACTGTCACTGCCAGAAATTGTGTTGATAATGAACCACTTGGTGCATCGTTACAGAACACTGACATCATAGGTTTCTCAACAGCTGCAGTTTTGCATTTCATAAAACTGGAATCATTGTGCAACTGTTCTACAAACTTTCATTTAGTGTGGCAACTCCACTTAGAATGTATACCACTTTTGATTGAAAGTTTATTGGAATCTCTCCAAGCTGTTTGTGTTTATCTATCACTGAAGCTTATTACCAAGAATAATTGATACTTGTACAATGCAACCTTAAGTAATGTAATAGAGCAGTGGTTAATTAGTGCAGATGAAGTAAAAATGAAAAACAAGACTTAAATTTATATTGTGCCTTTCATGACAGTTAGATGCCCAAAACCACTTTATAGCCAATGGAGTACTACAGAATTGTAGCTATTGTTGTAATGTAGGAAATTGTGGGAAGCTGCTGCATTTTGAATATAATAAAAGGGGTCATTACATTGTGGAAGCTTTTTATGGATACAGGGAAAAGCTGAGCTTACAATTACTATTTAGCATTATCAAAAGGATAACATAGACTAACTTTTGCAAATAAGTTAACAGAGAATCTTAATGCTATGTTTATGGTTTTGTGCTAATAGTAGGAAGGTGACTTTTTAAAGGCCAGGTGACAAATGGTTAAAAGCCAGGGAGATGCTGAAGCAAAAAGATCTAGGGGGAGATTGGCCAAATTTGCTGTTGGGACCTTTCTGCTCTAGAGAGGGCTGCCGGGGGTGAAAATGAACCAATAAGGACTGTCACTATCAGAGAAAGGAGCCAATCATGGACCGTCGCTATCAAAGGATGGAGCCAATCATGGACAAAGGCAAAATACTGCAGATGCTGGAAATCTGAAACAAAAACCAAAAATGGTGAAAGAGCTCAGCAAGTCCGACAGCATCTTTGGAGAGAAAGACAGAGTTAACATCTCGAGTCCATGTGACTTTTCTTCAGAGCTGAAGGGAAGTATGATGCCTTACACCCTTCCCCACACACTTCCCTTCAGCTCTGAAGAAGTGTCATATGGACTCAAAACATTAGCTCTGTCTTTCTCTCCACAGATACTGTCAGACCTGCAGAGTTTTTCCAGCATTTTTTGCTTTTGTTTGAGTCAATCATGGACCGTCACTGTCAGAGAAAGGAGCCAAACATGGACCATTGCTATCAGAAAGGAACCAGTCAGAAAGTGTGTAACTGGCAGGGCGGGAAGCAGAAGCCTATTTAAGCACAGCATTTGTTAAGATTGAGGTCATTGCTGCAGTTGGGCAAGGAAGTGGGATAGCCTGGTCAGCTATCTGAATAGAAAACGGACAAGGATGAATCGACCACCCAACCCTGTCTGTTTCTCAGGGAAACCAAGCAACTAAAGCACGGGGTGAGTAGTTACTGGTATAAGTATTACTGAACTATCTGTAACAGATATCAAATAATAAAGTGCAGCTGTTCTGGACAAAGTCTTGGGTTTTGCGTCATTGACATCCAGAATAAATCTCTGAACCCAGGTGGTAGGAATAGTCTACAAAATGCTGCAGCCCATTTCTGCACAGCAACTCTCTCAAACAGCAATTTTCAACATTATTCTTTACTCTACATTTGTACCAAAGGCGGGACATAGTCATCGAATGAGTATAGTACAGCATAGCTCACGTCTTATTGCAGATAACTCACTGTTATTGCTCATTGCATAGTGTCAGTTGCGGCGCAGTTGCTAATGCTGTCACCTGATTCACACAGTTTTGGATTCAAGTCCTATTCCAGGACTTAAGCACAAAGTCAAGGCTGATATTCCACTACACCTATTGAGAGAATATGGCACTGCATGAGATGCTAAACAGAGACCCTACCCGCCCACTCAGGTGGATGCAAAATAACCCATGGCACTATTTTCAAGAAGAGGAATAAAGTTTGTCCTGGTCAATATGAGCTAACTGTGCACAAATTGGCTGCTGTATTTCCTAGATTGCAACAGCAACTACATGTCAAACATTCTTTATTGTCTGTAAAATGTGTTGGTGCTACATGAATGGAACTTTTTTCTTCTTTTTTACAATATGTAGTTAAAGGTTACTGCCATGCACTCTCACTAAAGGCCTTTTCAATGTGTTCCTCTCTCTCTCTGTGTCCCCATGTCCCTCTCTCTGTGTCCCTCTTTTTCCCTGTACTCTTTCTTTCCCTGTGTCCCACTCTCCCCTGTTTCTCTGTGTCCCTTTCTCTCTCCCTGTGCCCTTCTCTCTCCCTGTGCCCCTCTCTTTGCCTGTGTCCCAATCTCCCAGTTTCTCTGTGTCCCTTTCTCTGTGTTCCTGAGTCCCTCTCTCTCTCCCTGTGTCCCCTCTCTCCCTGTGAGTCCCCATCTTTCCCTCTGTGCCCGTGTCCCTCTTTCTCTCTCTGTGTCTCTCTCTGTCCTTCTGACCCCCTGTCTCTTCCTCTCTCTCCTTCCCTCTGTGTCCCTCTCTCTCCCTGGGTCCCTCTTTTTTTCTTTGTCTCTCTCTCTCAGTCTCGCTCTCTCTGTCTCTCTGTCTCGCTCTCTTTCTCTGTCCCCCTCTCACTGTCTCCTCTCTCACTGTGGGACCTGGGGGCTAGGAGGTGGGGGTAGGATATAGAAGCAGTGGGGGGACTGGAGGGGGTGTGGGTCGGGGTAGATGGGTTGGGAGTGTAGGGGTGAGGTTAGGGGGTAGGGGTCAGGGGTGGGTGTTGGAGGATGGGTCTGGGGTGTGGGGGCTAGGGGATGTGGGTTTGGGGTTAAGCAGGAGGGTGGTAGGGGCTGAGAGGGATTGGGGGATGGTGGGGTAGGTGTCAGGGGCTAGGAGGTGGGGGGGTGGTAGTGGTAGGGGTGGGGGTCAGTGGGGGTGTGGGGATAGGTAGGGTAGGCGATATGGGGGTAAGAGTTTGGGGATAGGGGCTGGGGTGTACAGTGTGGGGTGCTGGGATGAGGGCTAGGAGGGGGTGGGTGTTGCGGCATGGGTCAGTGGAAAATAGGAGGCTGCAGGAGGGGCAGAAACATTACTACCATTGCCTACCAAGCTGGAGTGGTAATGATCAGTGTCAATGCTGCACAGAAGAGTTTGGCCATCCAATGCAGATAGAGGATGAATGATCTCATCCGTGCAGCCAGGGTTTGGCAACCATCTCATCACTCTAAAGCCACACACTCAATTCCATCACACATTCACTGGCATCTCACTCATTGCCAGCTCAAGGGACATTGCCACCCATTCTCACACACTTACCCTCACATGTCCATCTGGCCTCATTTCCTCTGGAGATTGCCTCCTCAGGCATCGCCATCTTGAGGCCACTTTCACAGATCAACATGTCACCCCACACAAATGCTGGATTACCCACCTTCAACAGCACAGCCCTCATCCTGCAACCTCTTCCCTTGCCTGAGGGCACTTCTCCCTCTTCGCCGAGTAAGCCGCAACTTTATAGCCATTGAAAAGCCACCCACATATGGCTGATCTGGTAGGTAAAGACCTGCTGTGAGCCCCCCTAAAAGTGATGTGATGCTGTCTGTGAAACCTGGCACTGATAACTGCAAGCAAGGTAGACAAACAAACCTTGAAGTCCCAAGTGAAGTGCAGCTTGCCAAGTGCACGTCGCTTATTTGCTGTTGTGAAACACGTCGGTGTGTTTTCCCGCCAATGTGGACGGACGATCCAGCGGGGGAAAGGGGGTATGATTTTGGCAGGCTAGTTTAATAATTATATGCTGAAGTATTACAATAAGGTTCCCGATATCCCATGGTGAGGGACGTGGCCTGCCATTGGTGGGCTGAGCGGAAAATCATGAACTGGTTTCACACCGTCGTGAAACCGATCATGCCATAGTGTCTGCTCACACCACCAAACATGCCCAACTCTGGCGGGCACAAAAAATCCTGACCAATATCTTTATTTATTTATTTATTTATGGACGTCGCTGCCTAGGGCAGTGTTTAGTGTCCACCTTTAATTGCCCTTGAGCAGGTGGTGCTGAGCTGGCTTCTTAAACAGCTGCAGTCCATGTGGTATAGCACCCACAGTGCTGTTAGGAAAGGAATTCAAGGAATAGTATCACATGACACAACTAAATCTAACCATCCAAATTTACCTACCTACCTATGAGCTTTCCTGATTCCCTTTACAGGTTTTGGTGTACATTCATTTTGTAAGATCCTGTTTCATTTTCAGGCATTGAAACTTCAGACACTGAAGTCTGAACTGCGTCAAGCTTTGGGATGAGATTGTGAACAAATGGATCATACTCGTACTTTGCTTCATCCCTTTCCGGAATCATGCTTGGAGGTGCAAATAACTGTGGGCGTGTTCACTGCCAGAGGATGAAGGTATCATTGCATTTATTTTTCACAGACATCGTGATAATCTTTCAGTAATTGCATTCCAGTTGAAGATTAATGGAGAAGAATCATTTTTGGTTGATGAATACTTCTGGGTGATCTGGGGAGCTTTGGCTGCCACATGTGTGCAATCTATGATTCCCTGGACCTTTGGGAATCCAGCCAGAGCAGCAAATCTGAGTGCGCTCTCATTCTGACTGGCTTCATTAGTTGTGAAGTGCAAATTAATGCCGGCCATGGTAAACGTGTTATCAGTCACAGGAGATCCACTTGTGGGAAGCAGATTGTAAGATTCAACAAATAGTATTAGCAGATTTCGGAAAGGTGCTGGAAGTGGAGAAATTAAGGGCTGTGGTGACCTTGACCACCACTCTCAAAATGTATCCACCTGGTCCACTTAGCAGGAGGTCTTCTTCCAGGAGGTTGCAAAAGTTAGGCCCCACATGACAAGCAAGGCTGAGTTTCCTGAAACACTTATGCTCAGTTATGCCTAAGAAGCCAATCCTCTACCTGCATATCCTGTGTTGGGGATAACAGCTACTGCAAACTGGAATTCTATGTTCATCCCCTCTGTCCTGTGGAACAGCAGGTAGCTGAGGAGATGGCAGCAGGTGCTGCTGCTCCTTTTGTTCCTCAGCTAAGGTCCAAGGTTGTGTTGATTAGTAGCAACCATGCTGATCCAAAGGTTGATAACTGGAAAGTGCAGATCAAAGGCATAAAAACTTCAAAGTAGTAGGAATGACCTCTAAAGTCACCTCCAAAGCAGTGCGAGGACACTTAGAACAAGATAAAAGCATAATACTGCGGATGCTGGAAATCTGAAACAAAAACGTTTCAGGCTCTTAAGGGTCATACGGACTTGAAACGTTAACTCTGTTTCTTTCTCCTCAGATGTTGCTAGACCTGCTGAGTCTTTCCAGCATTTTCTGTTTTTGTTTTTCTCTCAGAACAAGTCCTGTGAGCAAAAACCTTCCATTTAGATTAGGGAGTAGCTGCCATATCTCAGTGTTTAAAGTCTTTCGTGCCTGTCAAATGTTCATTCCTGTTGTCCTCTCACCTTCGTTTACCAGACAAATTCAGGATGCCGAGGAAACCCGTGTGTACAGAAGTAAAGACAGAACCCTGGGTGAAATCAGCAGTTAATGACCGTTTAACATATTCAATTGATAGATTCACGTATTCCCTGGGGTTTTCCCATGAGCTGCAGAGTGTGCATGGATTAAAGGCGGAAAGTGGTGGATTCCTGCCAACTATCTAGTGCACTGGCAATTTCAGCTGTTTTAACCTGTCATCCACACAGAAGCCCACCCACCTTGGCAGGTTAAAAGCCCCCAATACTTTTCAACTGACTAGTTGCTCCCACATTGTTGTACCATTTTCTAGAATCTCGCATATGTTTTCTTCAGGTATGAGATGGGAAGGAGGAGTGTTGTTACAGTTCTCTTTGTTTTGCTCCAAATTTAGAATTACCATATCTCTGATATTCTTGCCCTTTTAACCTGGTGGTGACACCACTACAATTTTCAATGTGCTGCATTATAATTTGGTATTGAGAAAGAATACCATGTTTATTTCTATAACAGCTTAACCATTCACCATGTGGGATGTTCACAAAGTAGAAATTAAAGCCAGATTTTGGTCACAGTGGTCATAGTAAAATTGTTAAGTGTATTAAAATTTAGCTCGAAAACAAAGGCTACTTAACATTACAGGAATTTTGTCATAATAGGGGTGAAATTGGTCTTTAAAAAGTGAAACGGCTGATGACGAAAAGACCTGCAATGAAAAACAAAATAGGTGCAATGCAAAATAGGCTGCTGATTCACAAACATTCATTTTGCACTGTTGCTGAAGACTGATTTCACCCCAATTATCTTATGCATATTCTTTCCATCAAAGAATGTCTTCTTCAGGATTCAGCTAATTTTGCTCAAAGAATTCAATTCAGCTAGCTTCTGCTGTGTTTTTTTTTGTCAAAATGCTACATTGGACAATTTTATTTTACACATCATTGGATTGTTCTAAGATAGGTCAGCCTCCATGAAGTAGAGGTCTGTTCGTCAAACAATAACAGTGCCACCCCTGTCAATAGATTTTATCAGAATGTAAGGGTTGTATTTAAGAGAAAGGAGTGCTGGAAGTTCATAGCAAGGTTTGTTAGAGTGAGGTTAGAATGAGATTTTTTAAATTTATTCCTTCATAGATTGGGGGCTTTGCTGACTAGGCCAACACTTATTTTCCATTCCTAAATGCCCTTGAGTTGGTGGCGATGAGCCACCTTCTTGAACTGCTGCAACCTATGGGCTGTTTGTACTCCCAAAATGCTGTTCGGTAGGGAGTTCAGGGATTTTGACCCAATCAAGCATGTTGCTTTGCTCTCAATGATGTCGAGCTTCTTGAGTGTTGTTGGCATTGTGCTCACCCAGGGAAGGGGAGCACATCCATCACTCTCCTGATTTGTGCTTTGTTGATAGGTGGGGAGGGGGGGGCGGATTTCAGTGATGGTAATGCCATTGAATGTCAGGGGAGATGGTTAGATACTCTCCTGTTGGAGATGGTCATTGCCTGGCACTTGTGTGGCGCAAATGTTATTTGCTACTTATCAGCCCAAGTCTGAATGTTGCCCAGGTCTTGCTGCATATGGACACAAGCTGCTTCTGTACCTGAGGAGTCATGAATTGTGCAATCATCAGCAAACATCCCCATTTCTGACCTTATAGAAGGAAGGTCATTGATGAAGCAGCTGCAGATGGTTGGGCCAAGGACACTACCCTGAGGAATTCAAGGTCGAATGAGCAGAGTTCAAAAATTGAGACAGCCGACTTCACCTTTTGCAGGTTTGAAAGTGGGGAGCCAGTTTACCCAGGCCTCAGGAAATCCAACAGCTGAAGTGAGGAAAGAACAGCTTCGGGAAGAAGGCAATTGCCTTCACAGCAATACTTGTGGTCCAGGAGGGGCAGGTATGCTTTCTCAAGTCCCCCAAGTTTCTTCTTCATCAGATCTCCCACCATATGTCTCAGAGAACAAACCCATCCCAGAAGGTGCATGCTATGGGGTTAAAACACCTCCACAGCATTTGGGGAAACTTCCACTTCCACTTTTTCTGACTAAACCTCTGGTCCCCCCAGGCTACGCAATCTGCTCCTGTTAATATCCAGGCCATGGTTTTAATAATTTATAATGTTTTTAATCATGGATAGACCATAAGTTTCTATTAACGTTGTTATGGAATTCCTTCCAGCTATGTTTCTGCTATATATGAAATTAAAACTTGTTTTTATTCCACATAAGCTAAAGTAAACACTAACATAATGTAGGAAAGTCTAAATCTATATTCACAGAATCACAGTGCAGAAGCGGCCCTTCGGCCCATCGCATCTGCACCAACACATGAGAAACTCCTGACCTACCTACCTAATCCCATTTACCAGCACTTGGCCCAGACCCTTGAACGTTATGACGTGCCAAATGCTCATCAAGGTACTTTTTAAAGGATGTGAGGCAACCCGCCTCCACCACCCTCCCAGGCAGTGCATTCCAGACCGTCACCACCCTCTGGGTAAAAAAGTTTTTCCTCACATACCCCCTAAACCTCCTGCCCCTCACCTTGAACTTATGTCCCCTTGTGACTGACCTTCAACTAAGGGGAACAGCTGCTCCCTTTCCACCCTGTCCATGCCCCTCATAATCTTGTTCTCCTCAGTCTTCTCTGCTCCAATGAAAACAACCCAAGTCTATCCAATCTCTCTTTATAACTTAAATGTTTCATCCCAGGCAACATCCTGGTGAATCTCCTGTGCACCCCCTCCAGTGCAATCACATCCTTCCTATAATGTGGCAACCAGAACTGCACGCAGTAGTCCAACTGTCTATATTGTCTAAAGGATGATGGTTTCACCTATGACTGAGTGGTATGTTCCTTAGTATAATAGTGTTGTGATTATGGGTTGCTGGCCTGGCAATCCAGTGATCAGAATCTCAAATTGCACTTTAATAAACCTCATAATTTGTCAGAATTGCCATTCAGGAAAGCAAATTTATTGGCATGAAACTGGGGTCGGTAGCGCTCATTGTTTGAATGCCAGAAGAGTCATTTGGGACCAAAATGGCATCTGCAGCACACATACACATTGCACATTTTTGGGACGGGTTGCATCAGACAATGCACTGATGAAGGTGGTAGTGCATGCAGAGTGAATGGCCTCTGGAAGTGTGTAGAACAGGTAGATCATCACATCAACCACTGTGTAATGCTGACTTGGTATCAGTGTTGCCATTTTGGAACTTAACACTCCAGCTCATGGTCTCTGTTAAACTTATACAGCTGAAACAAAAACAGAATTACCTGGAAAAACTCAGCAGGTCTGGCAGCATTGGAGGAGAAGAAAAGAGTTGACGTTTCAAGTCCTCATGACCCTTCAACAGAACTAGGTGAATTCAAGGAAAGGGGTGAAATATAAGGTGTGTGTGTGTGTGTGTGTGTGTGTGTGTGGCGGGGGGGGGTGCGGGGGCCGGGTGGGGGGGGGGTCTTGGGTGGGGGGAGAGAAGTGGAGGGGGTGTGGTGTGGTTGTAGGGACAAGCAAGCAGTGATAGAAGCAGATCATCAAAAGATGTCACAGACAAAAGAACAAAAGAACACATAGGTGTTGAAGTTGGTGATATTATCTAAACGAATGTGCTAATTAAGAATGGATGGTAGGGCACTGAAGGTATAGCTCCAGTGGGGGTGGGGGGAGCATAAAAGATTTTAAAATATTTTAAAATAATGGAAGAACGTGGGAAAAGAAAAATCTATATAATTTATTGGACAAAACAAAAGGAAGGGGGAAGAAACAGAATGGGGGTGGGGATGGAGGAGGGAGTTCAAGATCTAAAGTTGTTGAATTCAATATTCAGTCCGGAAGGCTGTAAAGTGCCTAGTCGGAAGATGAGGTGCTGTTCCTGCAGTTTGCGTTGGGCTTCACTGAAACAATGCAGCAAGCCAAGGACAGACATGTGGGCAAGAGAGCAGGGTGGAGTGTTAAAATGGCAAGCGACAGGTAAGTTTGGGTCATTCTTGCGGACAGACCGAAGGTGTTCTGCAAAGCGGTCGCCCAGTTTACGTTTGGTCTCTTCAATGGGAGCAATGAATACAGTAGACTAATTTGGGGGAAATGCAAGTGAAATGCTGCTGCACTTGAAAGGAGTGTTTGGGCCCTTGGACGGTGAGGAGAGAGGAAGTGAAGGGGCAGGTGTTACATCTTTTGCATGGGCATGGGGAGGTGCCATAGGTGGGGGTTGAGGAGTAGGGGGTGATGGAGGAGTGGACCAGGGTGTCCCGGAGGGAAGGATCCCTGTGGAATGCCAACGGTGGAGGGGTGAAGGGAAGATGTGTTTGGTGGTGGCATCATGCTGGAGTTGGCGGAAATGGCGGAGGATGATCCTTTGAATGCGGAGGTTGGTGGGGTGATAAGTGAGGACAAAGGGGACCCTATCATGTTTCTGGGAGGGAGGAGAAGGCGTGAGGGTGGATGCGTGGGAGATGGGCCCACGCCTTCTCCTCCCTCCCATCTTTTGATGATCTGCTTCTATCACTGCTTGCTTGTCCCTAAATCACACCACCCCCCTCCACTTCTCTCCCTCCACCCAACCCTCCTCCCCCACACACACCTTAAACCAGTTTATATTTCACCCTTTTCCTTGGATTCACCTAGTTCTGTTGAAGGGTCATGAGGACTTGAAACGTCAACTCTTTTCTTCTCCGCCGATGCTGCCAGACCTGCTAAGTTTTTCCAGGCAATTCTGTTTTTGTTCTGGATTTCCAGCATCCGCAGTTTTTTGTTTTTATACAGCTGAACATGTGTTCAGTAGCGAAGGGGCTCCTACCAGTGTCATTTAAAGAAATCGTAACCATATATAGGTTAGTTACTAGATGATTTCTTCTGGTTGCTACTTCAATTAGACAAGTGCTTGGTTAAAAGTTTACAAGATGTGGTGTGGTTGGTGCTCAAGGACTTTTACTGACTTGAAGGCTTCTGCCAAAATCAGTTATTCCCAGACATGGATGTATGAGTAGCCATTCCACTGGAATACAGCAAGACTTGAAGAAGATGGAGCAGGACAAGCGCCAGAAAAGGGAGTAGAAGAGAGGGGAGAAAGACCCGCAGTAGGTGTCAGGGTGCAGGGTGCTCAGGGGGCAACTCTCCTATCTGAATCACAGTGAGGAATAATGTGTTCAATGTTTAGATTTCAATAAGGGCATTCTCACTGAAATCCTCCACCAGCTGCAGTCACAACTGTAACCTCCTAACAGGGCAAGAACATCATTGTTAGTGGCTGTGAAGGTGACCACAGCCATGAACTTTCCTGCATCTTGCTTCTTCCAAGCTGGAGATAAAGGTACTTGCAATATCTCTCATTTTGTCATCCATGAGGGAGGTCACTGGTGACATTCCATTCTCGCTTGCAAGAGGGAAGCAGGTGAAGTGAGTACATGGCAAACCAAAGGTTAGTTATTGATTGTAAAGGGCTACCTTCTGACAACATGCTTCATGTCTTCGGTACACAACCCACTCACTCATGGGCAGCATGCTTATAATAAAAGTTCTGCTACCATACAAGATGTGGTAGAGCGGAGTATTATTGTGCTAAAACAATGCTTCTGCTGCCTGAATCACTGTAGAGGAGCCCTGCAATACTCAGCAGAACAAGGGCCAAGATCCCTAGCGGTTTGCTGCATGTTGCACAATTTTGCCATCATGAGGGCACAGCCCTTGTCACCAGCTATATGGCAGGAGGAGAAACGGGAGCCGGGGCAAGAAGAGGAGGGAGGAGGAAACCTAAATAGTCCCTTTCTTGCACCTGTCTTTACCAAGGAAAAAAATACTGCCAAGTCATCATGAAAGAGGAGGTGATTGAGACACTGGACAGGCTAAAAATTGTGATGAAGAGAAGGTATTAAGTAGACTGCATGTACAAAAGGTTGATAAGTTACCAGGACCGGATTAGATGTATACAAGGATACTGCGGGAAATAAAAGTAGAAATTTTGGCGGCACACCATAATTTTCAAATCTTGCTTAGATACAGAAATGGTGTTGGAAAGCAGGAGAATTGCAAACATTACACCCTTGTTCAAAAAATATGTAATGATAAGGCCAGCATTTACCGACAGGCCAGTGTAATATTGGTGTCGGGAAAAATTTTAGAAATGATAATTCAGGATAATATTAACAACCACTTGGACAAATGTGGATTAATAAGGAAAAGTCAGTATGGATTTGTTAGGGGTAAATCATGTTTAACTAAAGTGATTGAGTTTTTTGATGAGGCAACAGAGAGGGTATATGACCTTCCAAAAGGCATTTGATAAAATGCTATGTAATAGGCTTAACAGCAAAATTGAAACCCATGGAATAAAAAGGACATTACCAGCACGGATTCAAAGTTGGCCAAGTGACAGAAAACCAAGAGCTGTAGTAGACAATTGATTTCTGAACTGGCAGAAAGTATGTAGTGGGGTCCCCAGTGGTCAGCATGAGGACCACTGCTTTTCTTGATCTATATGAATGATCTAGATATGAGTTTTCAGGGCACAATTTCAAAATTTTCAGATAACACAAAACTTGGAAGTATTGCAAATTCTGAGGAGAATGTGATAGACTTCAAGAGGACAGAGACAGCCTGGTGGAATGGACAGACTCGTGGTCAATGAAATTTAATTCAGATGATTGTGAAGTGATACATCTTGGCATAAGAAATGAGGAGGTGCAATATAAATAAAGGCTACAATTTTAAAGGGGGTGCAGGAGCAGAGTGATTTGGGGACATATGTGCACAAATCATTGAAGATAGCAGGGGAGTGGTTAATAATTGCTATGGGAATCTTGGGCTTTATAAATAGGGTCATAGGGTACAAAAGCAAGGAAGTGATGATGGTGAACCTTTATAAAACTGGTTCAGTCTCAACAGGAGTGTTGTGTCCAATCCTGCACACCGCACTTTAGGAAGGACATGAAAGCATTAGGCAGGCTGCAGAAAAAATTGCGACAATGGTTCCAGGAATGAGGGACTTCAGTTACATGGATAGACTGAAGAAACTAGGGGTGTTCTTAAAGAAGAGAAGATTGATAGGAGATTTGATAGGAGAATTTAAAATCATGAACTGGACAGAGTAAATAGGGAGAAACTTTTCCCATTGGCAGAAGGATTGAAAACCTGACAATACTGATTTAAGGTGATTGGCAAAAGAAGCAACAGCAACATGAGAGAATTATTTTATGTATTGAGTGGTTTGAATCTGGAATGAACTGCCTGAGAGCGTGGTGGAGGCAAATTCAATCACGACTTTCAAAATAGTCCAACAGGCTAATTATCCAAAGATAAAAAATTTAGAGGGCTACGGGAAAAAGCCAGCACAAACACAATGGGATGAATGGCTTCCTGCGTGCAGTAACCACTCTATGCTTCTATGAGTCTATCGGTGGTGTTTTATGGCCCAGCCCACAACCAGGATCATCCGGTCCCACCGAAAGTCAATGGATTCCTGGCTGGGCCGCCGAATCTCCTGCAGTGGGTCCTGCCACAATGGGGCTGGAAAATCCAGACCTATAATTCTTGCTGGGCTGTCTATGGACAACTCATCCGACTGTGATGCCAGTAAATGTAATCACAATTCCCCATTTGCCAACAGACCCAAACTTTCCTTTCCCTCTGTCACTGACAATCATAGCATCCGTTTGGTCACAATGCAAAATTAAAAGCCAATATTAAATAAATATTCCAAACCAAATTCATATAAATTAAATCATTCCATATTAGATACAAAAGTCAACAAATTACCCTCGTGCCTGTCATTTGTGTGCCTTTGTCTTCCCTAGTGCTTCTGCACATTGCTACTCTAATGGCTGCAGCATGGCTGGTGGAAGGGACTTCTGTGAAGGAGACTGCAGATGACCTTGGAGAACAACCTGAAGCAGCCCTGCATCACCTCGGAATGGGCAGCAACAGTCTAGGCTGGTTCGTTGATAGGTAACAGTCAAGACACTAGTGCAGCTGCAGGGGTATGAGAACGAATGCGCTTATTGAGACAGAGGACAGCGGGTCCATGCTCCATGGTACCACTACCACTGCCAGGAGCAGCACCTCAGCAATCCTGAAAATCTACTGGAGGACAAATTACTGGATTGCTGTGATGCCCTGCAAGCCCCATTGCAGTAATATACAACCATGATGAGATTATGCTTGTGTAGCAGCATGTTGAGCTTGCATGACAGCAGTCTCAGCTTCCACTGCAGCACTCAGACTTCTGGTAGAAGCTAGTTATGCTGCAGCAGAAGCTGACATATTGATCAGGTGCTGTATCATGGCTGGTCCCACAAATGCTGCTAATGGAGTTGGCCACCACTTTCCTGCTGGAAAGGATTTTAAAAAAATTATTCTTTCATGGAATGTGGGCTTTACTGGCTAGGCCAGCAACTGTTGCCCATTCCTAATTGCCCTTGAGAAGCTAGTGGTAAGCCGCCTTCTTGAACCGTTGCAGCCCATGTGGTGTGGGTATATTCACAGTGCTGTTAAATTTCAGGATTTCGACCGAGTAATGCTGAAGGAGTGTCAACATTGTTCCAAGTCAGGATGGTGGGTGACTTTGAGGCGAACTTGCAGGTGGTGGTGTTCCCATGCATCTGCTGCCTTTCCCGCTAGGCAGTAAAGGTCATGGATTTGGTAGGTGCTGTTGAAGGGGCTTTAATGAGTCGCTGCAATGCATCTTGAAGATGGTACACACTGCTGCCACTGTGCATCGGTTGTGAAGGAAGTGAATGCTTAAGGTGGTGGTTGGGGTGGCAATCAAGCATAAGGCCCTGGGCTAAATGAGTGCTGGACCCTTCCCTGCTGCTTGATATTGACTGTGGGATCACCAATCCACCAAGTATACCTCTGTACATATCCATCAGGGTAGATCTGTAGACTGTCCCATCGGAGTACTTATCTGAGTCCTCTCAGAAAAACCCTTGCATAAGACTGCCCTTTGTTCAGCTGGCAACTGTGCTTTCCATGCTCCTTGACTGGCTGGAGGCCACTCATGCCCAATGTATCACCACATGCAGATCTCACTACTGTGCCATCCTGTAAATCACAGCCAATGTCAGAATCTGAGCTGGTGGCTGCAAGTGTGAAATCAAATAATGATGCTTCTTCATCAACATTATTTTATTTCTGTTCATCCACTGCCTGACCAGGTTGCACTTCTTGGGTATCTGAAAGGGCCATGGGAAGGTTGTGATGTGGCGAGTAGGGGAATATAACAGACACATGTTTACACCATCTGCAGCTTACATATCAAAGGGAATTGTGGCAAGAAGGATAAGTTGGATGTAAGAAGGAGGATTAGATATGAGGATAGCATCATCTTCGATGGCTTCAGCCCCACCTCTGTCCATGGTCTCAGTGACAGCCACTCCGACAATAGTGACCACTGTCTCCTCCATCGGGATAAGGAGATGCAGTATTCCCTGCTGGTTAGATCCTGCTGCCTTTAGTTGAATTCTCCTGCAAGGGTAAAGAAATAAGTCATCAAGTGTCTTTCAACTTGTTTGTGTAATGTGATTGACTTGGTTGAATAGCTAGCAGCAAGCTGTGTGATGTGAGTGTGAGATTTGCAGCAATATTATCAGCAAGATTTTTCAGTCGGTGTGCTGGGGTGGGCCCAACGCGCCAACATGTAAAATGGCGCACTATGATGTGGGGCATGTGTCCCAATGTCATCGCGCTGTGTTGTGATGTTTCGTTCAGTGGGCACACGCCAGGGTCAGCTGTGTGCCCGCCGGTATGTAAACGGCTTATTGAGGCCATTAAGAAACCAATTAAGGTTATTGTAAACGCTGCCATTCCAGCCTTATGGCTGGCAAGTAGGCGAAAAGGCCAAGAAGCCTTTGCATTCTTTAGGAAACCTCAGCCACAAGCAGGATGAGGTTTCCTAAAGCTTTTATTAAATAAATAAATACATTTTCATAAATATAAAAACATGTCCCATCTCATGTGACACAGTCACATGAGGGGACATGTTTAAAGACATTTTTCAACCATTTAAATTTTTTCAACATCTATCCAATCTTCCTGAGGCAGCTCCACGCCTTAGGGAGGTTGAAGCGTTCTTTCAGGCGCAAGTGTGAAAAAGTGCTGGCCCCAACTATCCCTTCTCCCCCCGCCGCCCATACAGGTAGCGTTGAGCGCTACGGCTCTCGTATTACGCTGAGTGGGCCTTAATTGGCCCGCCTGTGTAAAATGATGGTGTGGAGCCGATCACGGGTGGCGAATGGCTCTGCGGCTGCCCCCACCCGCTGCCACCGAGCCTGCCCGCCACCTGAAAAACTCAGGCCTATATGCCTAAGAGTGGGTTGAAACATTTAAATATCAGGATTGCGTTCTGATTGATAGACGTAGGTGAGCGATGGACATGTGGCAAATTGAGGAGTTTCTGAAGCTAGTGCTGTAGTTTTAAGAATATGGCATTTGAAGATACATTCACTGAACTTGATCATTTTTGTGAGGTCATTGAGCTTCCTTCAACGTTGGTCTTCAGGGCAAGATTCCTGGCATTAAGCATTAAGCTTTACAGCTATGTTCTCTCACTGTCTTCTGAATGTCTGTCTGGAGAATCTCTTAGTCCCCTGCTAATATGGGATACCTGTCTACTTTTCCACCTCCTCCAACGAGGCCTTAGCTCAGAGTCCAAAAACCCATGCTCTCCCATATTTTGTGATTATTTAATATTTCTCAGGTCAGATTCGCATCCAGCACAACTGTCAGTGCTTGCTCCAGTTACAATGCGCCTCCTGCACCTCCTAAGGAGTTCAGCTAGCTTTAACTAGTTTTAAAATGTGCAGACTCATTTTAACTGGCACTAGTCACTCATGATATTGGACCCCAACTCAGGCATCCAGCAAATCAACAACACTGTTAACACTGGCTGGAAGCTGAAATTATTTAAAATGGCAATTAGCCCAAGTTGGCAATCTGCCTGTAATTGCTGCCAACAGGTGCAAGTTAAGCATCTACAGCAATTCCTTCATCTGTTTTCAGGGTTGTCGAATTTCGCCCCATATCATGTCTATTCACTTTGGTCTAAATGTAACTCCAGTTCCAATGCAATGCAGTTAACGCTTATTGATTGCAAAGTTTCTAGCAAACCACTCAGTTGTAAACAATTGCTACAAAGCTCAGTATACACCAGAAACCAGTGCTGGAATCTGTTGCCTCCCAATATAAATATTTGAGTGCAGTGCTATCTTGGCCAACTTTGAATTTACTAAAACATTTGGTGCAAACCCATAACTCGCAAGCGGTACAAGGACAAATTATAATTGCTCTTCAATCTTGTGAAAGGGCTTTAAACTCAGCAATGATACTGATTATTCTACTCAATGTTAATTATTATTTCACATTCATAAATAACAATCCAATGGGAAATGAAATTACATGTCGCACCATAAAACACATATGCCATGCTAGAAAAAAAAGCACTCAGCATTAGTGAACAGAAGCTTCTTAACATAAAAATTCCAAGGGCAAGCAAAATGTACTGTTTATCTAATTCTTTCAATTAACAAACCTGTGTAGAATATATGAAATGATACTAAAGTAAACCAAGGAATCATTTATAACTCCAACTAAAACTATAAGGCAGTAGTATGTCTCCTTTATTAAATTACTCAAAAATCATGGCATTCATGTATATTTTATTTACAAATTTTGAGATATGTGAGCAATTTCTTGTTGAGTATTTTCCTCTGGAGAAGGTTTGGACTTCTTCCAAATGAAGAGGAGGATGCAGAGAATAGAGATGACAGCAGTGACTGAAGTGAAGATGAAAGCAGATCAAAGAGTGTGGGAGTAGCTGACTGTATGTAGAGATTCAGGGATTAGCGGATGGATTTTATTTTAGTTTATGACAAAAGACTCAAAATGTACTTTTAGAGGATCTGATTAATTGCTATAATTAAGAATTTTAAAAATCTCAAGATCGCAGGATGAATATACTTCTGCTGTCAAACATTTAGAAAGGCACAGAAAAAGGGGGAAAAACCAGATCAATGACAATTTGGGGTCAAAAAGCGAATGCAGCAATGAAACCACAGTTTGTTTTGGATTATAGTTTTGAAACATACAAGCAAATATGCAGCATTTAACAGTTAGTTAAATATTTCTGGCAGTTTGGATAGATGAATCTATTGTCCAACTTGTTGCTAATGCTACCTTAAGAGTATTCAAGGTTTTTGCATCCTGTCTAGTTGGTTCAAAGTTTGTCTGTTCATATTGTTTACATTTAAACTGGTTGTATATTGTATGCATGAAATAAAAGAACTATCTTCTACAACTTGCAACCTGGTATTGTCCTTGAAACAATCTCTTTGCAGACTTTCTGTTGAATATTGTTAACCTTGTTGGTAGCACAAAAGCAGGCCTTGCCAAAAGATTGCTTAACCTGATTTAGATAGTTCATCTTTGAGGTAAACCAAATAATTAAACACCTCTCCATCCTTGTCAGCACATTTGCAGGGAGGAAGTTAGTCTTTGGAACTGTCGTCCCTGCCTTTTCTTCATGAGTAAGTAGATGGCTGGGTAGCTTGGAGTTAGGGAAATTTATTGATATGTAGGCCCAGGGCTTAAGGTCTATCAGAACTAATTTGTGATTATTTTTATGCAAGTCAAGACATAAAATATCCATTTGAACATTTTCAGAGCAAGACTGGACCGCTGAAGTGTTATCACAAGACCCTTTGAGAGTGCACATCAGAACCTTGCCAGTGTTAAGCTTTGCCAGTTTCTATCTCAACTTTTTAATTAGTATGCTATAATTATACTCTTATATTTTAATGTCTAGTGTAACTTCCCAATAAAGCTTTTTGCCTTTGGAACAAAATACCCTCAAGCTGCTTTGTGCAAGGAATTGGACATTAAACAGATTACTCACTTGTTATTTCTTTGCTAAGTTGTCACTATAGGCATTCAAACAGAAACATTGCAAGGGTGATGAAGAAAGGATGAACACATTACCATTTAGCCACTGACCGAGTATAAATAAGAAACAAATGGAATGAGAGAATGTTCTCGGCTGGCAGCAGACCGCAGGCAAGCAAGAGAAATATGATCCATGGAGACCAGCAGCAATGACTTCTTCAATGCATTCCCTCCCTGCCATTGAAGTTCACCACTAATACACAACTGTGTGCTATAATTGAAAGAATAGAGTAGGTAAAGAGATTTCAACATCCATCTTAGATGTGGATATGAAATATATCCTGGCATTGCATTATGCAGGTTAACTAGTATACAGTAATGGAGACAGGCTGCCATACAGAACTAAAACAGCACTTACAAATTATTTCCACTCTTAAAACATCTTCATGTTAAAACCTATAAATTTAGGCAGACGCATCAGCAGAGTGGAAAAAGCGTGAAAGAGTCCAAGGCTATGCAAAATGGCTTCCATTTGTGAGTACATAAATGTATCACAGCATCTTTACAGTGCAGAAGGTGGTCATCTGGCCCATCAAGCCTGCACTGGCTCTCTGATATGGAAATTAGAATTTAAATACCACAAAAGCACCTAACAGCAAAGCTACAGAGGAAGGTATTATGAAATCCCAAAATGACTTGATGACTACAGTTTAAATACTGCTGATTAAATGAGATATCAAAGTTCAGGAGGTTATTAGGTAGAAAGTAGAGCCCAAAATGAACCCAGATATGTTGATTCAGTAATGCCAAATCTAAAACCATGTTGTGTAAATGTGGCAGTGAAAACTTACACACTACTGTTTGCTCTGCCAAGGCTACAGATTATCAATATTACTGGAAAGGTAGCGAGTTTGGGAAACTATATATTCAACAGTACTCAATTAAAGGAACACGTGATCAAATAAACACACATTCTAGATCTCTGTAAATCATGTCTCCTTTGGAGTGCTCAAAGAAACTTTGGGTTGCTGTTTCTCCAGCTTCTTTCAGGTTCACAAAGCCCTCTTGAACAACATGATGAATTACGTGTGTGTAGGCGGATATTTGCCAATGCTACAACCACATTTGGAAGGGTAAAAATGACTCCCCTATTCTATCACTCCAGGGCGGACCATAACAGGGTTCTTTGTGAATTTAGAGAGGATGTGCTTTGCTAATACTGCAGGAGTCCCACTGTTTATGTTTTCAGATTGTAAAGAATTAGTCAGATAGGTTTCTGAGTTTAAACAAAGAATAAGATAAAAGCAAAAAACTGCAGATGGTGGAAATACAAAACAAAAATAAAAATACCTGGAAAAACTCAGCAGGTCTGGCAGCATCTGCAGAGAGGGATACAGTTAACGTTTCGAGTCCATATAACTCTTCAACAGAACTAAGTAAAAATAGAAAAGAGGTGAAATATAAGCTGGTTTAAAGGGAGGGGAGGGGTAGAGCTGTACCCACACCCACCCCCCCTTAAACCAGCTTACATTTCACCTCTTTCCTATTTTTACTTAGTTCTGTTGAAGAGTCACACGGATTCGAAACGTTAACTGTGTTCCTCTCTGCAGATGCTGCCGGACCTGCTGAGTTTTTCCAGGTATTTTTATTTTTGAATAAGATAAGTTTATTTCCTGTATTAAAATCAGGTAAATCACAATCCACCATTCATACGTCACATACATTCCCTGGGCTCACACATACTCTAGCTAAGAGGGTAGGCTTAATTTTTTTTTTACAGTTTGTGAAGAAGATAAAACAAAGGTGTATATGTTTAGCTGTCCTTTGGCTGGCCTTGATGCAGGATTCCAAGTTGTGGCTGTTTTGTTCAGTTGTCTTCCTGAGTGTAGTTTTATGGAGCAGATATCCACATTTTATCTCCCAAATATCTCGAATTGCAGTAGATTTCTCTTCTCAGGGTGGTTACTTTTCGAATCTGGGTGCAATGCTATAGCAGGAAGAGAGAGAAAGAAAGCTTCTTTACAGACTTTCACTATAGCATTATGATCTCTGATCTCTCTGGCCTTGTAAACAGTTCCTAAAGTCCTGCTGGCTGTATATCCCACTGAAATTTGATTAATTCATGTCTGCTGTTGCCACTGTTTTTAGAGCAGGTAATTGCATTTTGATGTTGTTCTGTTATGGGCTCATTTGGTATCTCATTGATGAGATCTTGAGACTTGTTTGTTTAAACATGAACCATTTCTCAGTCAGCCTTAACTATGTACAGATCCCAGTTACTGCATTGCATTGTGTTGCTGCCATGCAGGTTCCTTCTAGACTGTTCTCTGAGTCTATTACCATGTGACTCTATACATAATACCATGGGCAGCACGATTGTCCAGTGCCAAATTAACTCTTGCTCTGCCGAGCACTTCTACATTACAATGGTATACAGACACACACAACAGATGTCTCATCTCAAACTTTTGAAAAGTTTCAGGACAGTGTAAAAATTAACAGGAGTTGGGGTCTTTCATGCTCCCCAGGGGTTTGAGTGTCCTTTTCCTTTACATCCCATTTAGAGGAGTGTAAGTTTGTATATTGTAGCTGGCTAGCAATCCTCCATTTTCTTAGTAGAATTACAGTTTATTGTTTTTTTAAAAATACAGCCAGAAGAAGAGGAATTAGGAATTGTAGCCTTTTTTAAAAAAAGAAACATCTTCATAACACCAACCAGAATCTGCTGATCTTCTAGGCAGTTAGTTCACCTGATGCATTTAATTGAAGACCAGGCATTAAGATGGATCAGGCCTCTCGCAGAAAATGCCAGGTAGTCATTTCACCATCTTTCCACCTGAGAGCTAAAGTTCTCTTTCGTGTCTCTGTAACAGATACACAAGATAGTACAGTTAGTATATGGCACCTCCATTTAAGAAAATCCAACTGAGGGAGACAATTGACATTTGATCACTTTGTAAGTAAGTGAATTTTGTGACCAAAGCATTTTACTCTCTTAGAATAAATAGCAAATTACTATTTAAACAACTGCAAGTTCAAATTTATACATTAACTATGTTCAGAGCTCTGTGCACAGAGCTGCCTCAGGGAACTGAAGATTTATAACATTTAAAATAAAGATATAAAAATTAGGTCAACATGTCCCCTCATGTGACCCTGTCACATGAGCAGGTACATGTTAGAAATGAGATTTAAACATTTTTATTTTATTTTTAATTAATATCGAAAACCTCATCCCACCCATGGATGAGGTTTCCTCAAAAATCCAAAAGGACGGGCAGGGAAAAATTCAGTTTAATTTATTTATTAATGAGCTTAACAGCCCTCTTAATTGTTGGCAGGTGCACTGACAAGTCCTGCACGTGGCTGTCAACCAAAATATTGCCCAAGTGTGCGATGAATTCAGGATGCTCACCCGACATCATTGCGTGCTATTTCATGCTTGTGCTTGCGCCTACATGCCGGATGAAAAATTCAGCCCCATGTCTCTGCCAGCTGTGAAGGATCCATATAAAATTAATGGATTGTCTTAAATGCACGCAAAAGTAACCACGATTCAGTACAAGTTCTTGAATACTACGTGGTGGTTCAGATAGGAAATAGAAGAAATGACATTGGCACATTACAAGGGGCAGATCTTAAATTGGAATTCGGAAATACGACAGAATTGTCCCAGATTTTCACAAAGTGCAAAAACGGATGGGAGAAAGGTTGCTTTACCCACAGGCCGCAATGATGGGTTTTCACACTGTATCAATCCATTGCCGGCCCACCCAGTCTCATTAATAGTGCATTCCCGGCAAACACACTGATCGCTGATTTGCCCACCCTGCCGTCACCTCAGGCCTTCAGTACCTTCAAGGTGCCGTACTTAAAGGGCACTCCTGCACAAAGTTAGCTCTCTCTAAGGGATCGAAACCTTCTGGAAAGTCATGACTGCCAAAGGGAGGAAACATGCTGCCCACAAATTTAGCGACACCTTCCTCGGACACATACTGAATGCTGTGGAGGCCCACTGTGAATTCCTCTACCGCGCTCAGGATGAAGACCAGCAAGCAAAGTCACCAATTCAGCATAGGAGGAGTGGCAGCGAAAGTCAGTGCCAACCACCTGCAAAAGAGGACAGCCACCCAGTGCCAAAAGAGGATGAACGATCTCTTCCATTCCACCAGGGTAAGTCACTCTTCTCTTCACTCTCAATTCACACACTCACAGGTCCATCATACATCCACAGTGATCTCATTCACTGCTAGCTCAAGGGACATCACAACTCACTCTCTCACACACACCTTCATCTGCCCTGCAGATCCTGTCCTCATCACATCCATGGCACTGCTAACCACCCACACATGCCAGGCATTCTTCTCATCTTGCCTGGCAGGCATTCTGCTTACCATTTCGCCATCTGTATTCATGCAAGACAAGCTGGCACACATCTAAAAGGAGAGGTCGCAAACTGGTGGAAGAATGCCTGACATCAAGGTCCTCACAGATTTTGAAAATAGAGTCATTCAGCTGGCTGGTGATGCGGTCAGCAGTGTTCAACCAAGTGAGGATCCAGCAGTGCAATATCCATCAGACAACCATGCTGTGAGTCAGTTCCCCTATTTCGCAGTCCCCTGCCATGCACTAATGATCTCTCCTTGCTTCTGCAGGTACATCTAGGAAGCAGATGAGAGGATCCTTGAGCCAGGCCCTCAACTCAAGCCCCGAAGACACCTGAGGAGAAGAAACTGATGAGACCTTAATTGGAAAGTCAGCACAGCACTCACCATCATGCTCCACCAGCGCAGAGCCACACACTTGGTTGCGACCTAGTTCCACAGATGCCTCAGGGTCACAATCTGGTGAGCACATTGCACTGCCTGATCTGCAGCAGACGGCGGCAGGGACGTCCCAGGTTTTCAGTGCCCAGGGGACTGCTGGAGGCCAGAAATCTGCTGAGTCTGAGTCAGATGAGGAGCCTCTGGACTCGGTATATTTAGTTGCTGGAGCTGCAAAGATAAGCCTGGGAACATCAGGAAGGGATGTTCGCTGTAGTCCTCAGGTTTCAAGACAGGTTGGAGGAGAAGGTCCATCTTCAGGCTGCAGTGATAGCGCCGGCATGCCAACACACTGAGGTCAATGCTTGTAGGATGGCAGCCAGCATGGAGACCTTGGTCCAAGACATTGGTCTTGCACTGCTGCGCCGACTGAACTCCATCACTGATGCCATAGCTGGCCTCTAATAGTGTCAACATGAGAGGGGTGAGAGGCAGCTTTATCTCACTCCAGCTTTCCCTTCTCCTCAAGGAGTCAGCCATCCACCCAGATGTTTCGGGAGTGTCCGGCCTATCCAAATCCCCGCTTCCTGTAACCCCAGCAGCTCCAGCTCCACGGGTCAAGGAAGGTGCCACTGCCGTACAGCAGGCCCATGAAAGCAGGCCAGAGCCCTCCAGGTTTCAGCCCGCCAAAGGGTGCCTGCCAAGATCACCAGAGACAGGGCGTAGCAGTCAGAAGGCTGCCTCCACTTCCACTGTGGATGTTGGGGAGCACCAAGACTTAGTAGCAAAGTTAGGAGGTTAAGAAGATATAGTTACACAGCCTGGGCATGGGTGTTAATCACTTATACATGATGTTCACTATTGTAAATAAACTCCCAAGAATGTCTCCTTGCCTATGGCTCCTTGTTCTGATGAGCAGTGTTCGTGTCACTCAGATGAGAAACCTTGGTTCTTGCGCAAGATAAAAACAGGTGTCTCAGTTCAGGGCCTCTTCCCTGAGCAGTGTGTAACCTTCAGACCAAAGTGATGGTCCAGCTTCACACTCACTGGACACATTAGTGATGCCTGCATCTCGATGATGCTTATTATTGCTGTGGAATGTTGTGGGCAGGTGTCACAGAGTTTCACGGCCGTGTCTCTATGATATGACCCTGATCACAGAGCGCAAGCGAGCTGCCCTCAGTCAAACAGGACTCAGACATTCACAGAGGCTATGTGAAGATCTATGGAGCATCGTCATTGCATGTCATCATCATCCTCCTGGAATCTAGTGACTATTAGGGGCTCTGCTGCATCTCCATGACATGAGCCTGAATACTGAAGGTATGTGCGCTGCCATCAGCCACACAGAAGCCAAGCATGCACAGGTGTGAGATGAGGATGTTAGGACTGTCCTCTCTGCATTTCATCATCATCCTTCATGAATCTTGCAGTTACAAGAGCCTCCTGAACATGCCTGCCTCATCTAGCCAGTATGATGGCCTTATTGCTGGCATCCTTGCCTTCAATCATCATCATCATCCCCTTCGACTCTTTGGAGGATACATGCAGCTCCTCCATCTCCCTCTCAGCCAGGTCCTCCCCCATTACAGCGCCAAGGTGTGGAGTACACGATAAGCGATGATGACACACGACACCTTTGGTGGACTGTATTGCAGTGCTCCATCAGACCTGTTGAGGCACTGGAAATGCCATTTTCAAAATGTCTATCATTTGCTCCACCAAAGTCCGGGTCACAGTATGAGCCTTGTTATACCATCGCTCTGCTGCAGTCGCCACACGGGCGTCATCAGCCACTGTGGATAGCCCTCTGTGGCTAGCCCTCATCCCCAAGAAGCCAACCCTGCAGCCTCCCTGGACCCTGGAAGATGCCAAGGATCTAAGACCTGCTAAGGATGTAGGAGTCATGCACGTTTCCTGGGAATTGTGCGCAGACCTGTAGGATGTGGTTGTGGTGGTCACACACCAGCTGAACATTCAGCGAGTGGAACTTCAACTTCAGCTATTGTGGTTGACATAGTTGACTGTTTGTTGCCATGGAGATCTAAGCACCATGTGAGTGCAGTCAATGGCACCCTGTGCCTGTGGAAAAGCTGAGATCAGCGCAAATCTTACTTCTTGGTTTTCCTAATCCCAGGCAAAATGCAATAAGTTTTGTGCCTTCGTGAAGATGGCATCCATGGCCTCCTGGATATACTTGTGCATGGAGGCTTGTGAGATCCCACACAAGTCACCTGTGGAACCCTGGAAGGAGCCACTTGCATAAAAATTGCATGCCACAGTCATTTTCATGGCCACTGGAAGTGGATGTCCTCCATGGAAACAAATCATGCAGCAAGTGTTATAAGTGACCCACCAATTCCCTACACATGAGCAGTCTTCGACGACACTCGTTCTCAGTCATCTGCAGGAATGATAGGTGCAGTCTATAGGCCTTGGATCTAGTGAGGCGCCTACAAGTGACGGTTCTCTGTGGATCTTCAGCGGCATATGCAGCAGGCCCTTCATCTTGAGGGAGGAGCTCAACCCTTTGCTGAGCCAGTGACCTCTGCTGGTCTCTTCTTCTTTTCTGGTCTCTGTAAATCATAAGGCATCCCACTAAACCACCAGGCTCCATGATCCTGATGTTCTCCTCTTGCAGGATCAAAGAGAACAACTCATGGGTTAGCATAAGTGTACTAAGAAATTCTCTTGGTTAAGTCTGATGGCTCCTTCATGCACATAGGAGAATGCTGGCCACCTCTTGGATGGTCATCTACCTCCGCCCCACTCCACTTGACTGATTGGCAGTAGCTTTGCCCATTGGACTGCATGCTGTGCTCTCTGCTCAAGAGCAGGCATTCTCCTAATCTGCACTGCAAGGCTGCCCTGTTAGCTTGAAGCATAACGGATACTGGTCCAAACCTTAATAAAGACATTGCAAGGGGCCGTGAGCGCCTCCACCAGTGACTGTGCCATGACCACCTTTCACAAGGGGATTGTACAACTTGCCCAGTCGGCCAATTGCTCTGCTGCCCCATAAAATGCACATTAATTTGCAGTCTGCGCCCCAGGGGTGAAAATTTCTGGAGCATTTGGTGGCAATTTCATACTTTTGCATTGCTTGAGTGGGCGGAAAAGCTTCAGAGGCCCAACTCCAAGCATGTCAGTGGAGCTGCAGCTGAACAGTCTCAGCTGTGGAAAAATGCTCACTTTTGACAAGCTTTTCCAAAGTGTGACAAAACATGCTGGTGAGTGGTTGTCTGTGGGTAAAAAAGTACTCAAATTTTTAAACAAATATAATGCTGAGCTAGATTGTAAAATCAACTGGAATTAGTGCCAGAGAGAGAGAGAGAAACAAAAATGAGTGAATCATGTGAAGATGAAATGGCTGCCGCAGCAATAAACACACAGCTCCGGCCTTTGATGATTTGGGAGGCTAATGATGTCATAAAGGCATTTGAGAAGTTCATACACAAAAGTGTGGGCTGCTTTCAATTGCTTTCTAAAAGGCACTAGTGAAGAAGAAAGGGTCAGCTACTTTGTTACGATCCTGGACCAGACCTTATGTGTTTAGGTATGATCCAGCTAGGGACCAGTCATTTTTTGTTTAATGTAGGCATCATTTGAGATTCAAGATACTTGTTAAGAGAAAAAAGCCACAAGATACCACAGGTTTTGAGCAAACAAAAATAAACCTTACTCTGCAAGGCCAGAAAGATAAAACAATTTACAATACCTATCTTATACTATAACCTTCAGGGTTAATATGAGGTACGTGTGAATTAACAACAAATGGCAGATGCAACCGAGGCAGATTCCATGATTTCTCAACAACCCACCCAGATGTAAGTGCTGTGAGTCAACCAACTCATTGAAACTCTGTTGCCCTCACGAGGAACTCCAAACATTTCGCTTCCAAAGATCCAGGGTGGAAATTTATGGCCCCGTCGCGGCAAGGGTGGGTTTGTAAAATGCGGCAAGCCATTCAAAATTCCATTGACTTCAGCGGGACCATAAAATCCTGCTGGCTGGAGAGGTCGTAAAATTCCACCCCCAGCCTTTCCCTCAGAATTCCCTCAAAGCCGCTCCAACTCGGACTGCCTCAATGACTGCACACCCCCCAGCATTTCAATCTCATCTGCCGAGACTCCATTCCCCTGGATTTCCAAGTCTGTACTCCAGCCTCTGCTTACTGGTGCAATTTCAGCTCTTTGATAGCCAGCTAGCTTCACTGGGCTGGCAATGCCCCTGGATTTCACCATCCTCCAATCTTTCCAGCAACACCAAGCTATAAATGACTCCCATGGCCTCTTCTGAGCCATAACCCTTTCCTTTTCTGCACAGACACAGTCACTTACCACCTTTTCAGTTCCCTACGGCTTCTAAAACGCCTCCTGGAATGTCTCCTGAGCCCCAATACACAGGGCCAATAAACAACAACACTTTTGCTGCCTGGAGCCTGCTAACTACAGCACCTTTTCAGAAAGGCCTTTTCCCTTGCTGCAGAACACTCACTCCCTCAGCAAACACACAGATTGTACCACACATTGAAACCCTAGAACCTTCTTAAGCTCCACCTATCTCCATGGTGACATAACCTTCCAGGGCTCATGGAATATTTTTAAATCAATTGGTAGCTCAAACTCCCAAAGCAAAAAAAAACTCTCTGGGCTCCATTTCTTTGCAAGCAATGAAGGCACCTCATCTCCAATTCTCCAGCTATGTAAGCTTACCTGCTGTTTTATCACCTTTCCTTTCTAGCTGTTAACCCCTTAAGCCAATATGGCCCCAACATTTTAAGTGTAATAGTCTTCAAATTAATTTAGTTGTATTTATCCAATTTTCTATAGTTAAACTTTAATCTCCCCAGAACTAAAAACTACCTCTGAAATACTACATTGAGCCATGAACTAGTTATTTCTAACAACATCCTATCATGGACAGGAAAGAAAGGGTTAACTTTGTTTAATAGCTGGGAGCTGAGTGAAAATGCCAGCAGAAACCCAGACATTTTTTTTAATGTTCAGCACACATCCACAACCAAAGGCAAATTATTGGATTTACTAAGGCCTGAGGAATGAATCAGGCGAGACTGTTGACAATTTCATAACAAAATTGAAAAATGTAGCCAGAAGATGTAAATTTAAGGACACAGATAAAAGGCTGATAGATCAGCTCAACTGGAGCCTCGGTAACATTCTACATCATTGAAACAGATGGACCTGCTATGCTCAGGTTGAACAGTTGTGAAGAGCTGTAGCTTATCTCGATAAAAGATCTTTGTACAAAGGTCCATCACCTAGTAAACGTAATACCATCAAACTGAGTCAAGTTAGAGATGAGACCAGAAAAGATGAAGAGGTATAGATGCTCTTTCGGCAAGTGATCTAGGGATGCCCTGATAAGATACAGCAAGCATAGCCAGTAATATGGCAGTACTGGTCTATCGGAGATGACGTCTCACTAAAAGATGGTGTTCTGCTAGTCAGATCCACAATAGTCATACCAATAACAATAAGGGAAGAACTTCTCCAGAAGATACATGAAGGCCGCACGTGAATGGAGAAGTGTAAGCTCGAAGCCTGATCAGCTGTTTGCGCGATATGCCTTTACAAATACATCGAAAGAATGGTGCCTGCATGCAGAGTATGTCAGAAATACAGAAATACACAGCAGAAAGAGGAGATGATAGCTATTGAAGCACCACCTGGACCATGGCATACTATGGGAGTTGATTCATTTACACAATCAAGAATGGTTTCTCATAGTTGCAGACTACTACTCAAAATTCCCTTTTACCTGAGAGCTGAAAGATTTTAGACTTGCAACAATCATCTTAGCAGTACGAGTTCTGTTCGCTGACCAAGGGATTCCTGAAAGAATAATATGTGACAATAGATCCCAATTCACCTCCAGGGAATTTAAGAGATTCACTGAAAAGTGTAGGTCCAACATCATCACCTCATCACCACATATCCCAAGGGGACATGGGTTTATGGAAAGACATATGTAGACAGCCAATAGAACCATCACAAAATGCTGAGAGACAAAGGAAGACCCAAATCTTGCCTTATTGTCACTCTAATCTATACCTCTCAAGGTTGATGTGAAATCACCTGCAGAGCAATTGAATAGAAGAAAATATAAGGCAACTCTGCCAAGCAAGATCTTCCTCCAAATGACTGGGAGAAGTAAGACAACACTCACTGGTGCACAGGTAGAAGGAGGTCAACACATCACAATCATGCTAAATTCCTGCCTGCATTGTTGAGAGGGCAAATTGTACATGTAAGGAATCTAATCATGAAATTCTGCAACCCAGTCAAAGTTGTTGGTGAAGCTGAGACTCTAAAGTCATACATCATTGAGACCCAAACCAGCCAGTAATTGGGAAGGAATAGAAACTATGTTCAACCTACACTTGAGATGTAAATGCAAAAAAGATCATCAACAACACCAGCAATATCACTAACCAGGGCGACAACATCAACAGCATCAGTAACAAGTGGTGCAACATCAGTCACATCACCAGCAAGCGATATAACATTAGGAACATTAAGCACAACTCCTACAACAACAGGAGCAACACACACAACATTGCCAGTGCAGCACACCAACTCACCCCTGAGAGCAATGAATGGCAAATCCATGAGATGGAGGCACAACATCCTACCACCTAAGTGATACCATGATTAATAGTTTGAGAAAAGAAAACAGGCTATAAAAGACTCTTAAGGAATTCAGTTTATTTATAAAAGTTTTTGTTAATCTTATTTAGTTTAGAAAAAAAGTTAATGGTTGGACCAATTATATTTATATAGAGGCATTATATATTTTTCAAAGAAAGAGGGAGGTTATATTGATATATTATTCATAAAGAGCTAGTAAGTAATTGTTATGTGAATATATATCAGTAGTAATTATGGTTTTATTTAATGTGCAATGTAACTTTAAGAATAATACTTGTTAGAACCAAGGTCACATGGTCTGTAGTAACCAATAGGAGAGTAGCGTGTGCTACCTCAGCAGCCAGCATGGAGATAGAGTTGGAGTTGAAAGCACACAGGTAGCTGCTGAGTAGATTGTAAAGAAACTTAAAGTTTCCACCCAAGAAGTGTCTGCTGATCAACTCTATCATTAATAGCATAAATCAGCCACCCTACAACAAACTGGTGAAAAGGATAAAACAGGATTGAACAGAAGAAATTAAGTTTAAAAAAAATTGGCACTGTACCTCACCTAGTGATTGTAAGTAGCAAGCTCCATTAGAATTGAAGAAGTTATCCTCTCTCAAGCTGCCACAATTTGGAAGAATTTATCCTTTTGAACCTGCCACAACTGAGTGGTCTCAATAATAGAATGCCTCCCATTCTTTTTTCAAGCGAACGAGATTACGAGGGAAGAGAAGAGGTAAGCAATCCTCTTGAGTACTTGTGGGAGCAAAACTTACAGCTTGATTTGAAGTTCGACTGCACCCAGTGCCCCAGATTCGAAGAATTCCGATGAATTGGTGGACCTCGTGAAGGTTCATTTTCAATCAAAGCCCTCAGTCAGTAAACCTGCAGAGGCTCAGGTTTAATTCACAAAATAGAGCCCCAAGTGTGACGATTGCATGCTATGTGGCAAATTTGAAGCAGCTGATGGAACATTGTGAGTTCGGTATGACTCTGAATGACATGCTCAGAGATCATTTAGTGTGTGGTGTAAAAAAGGACTCCATTCAGAAAAGATTATTTTCTGAAGTAAATCTGGATTTCAAGAAGGCACTAGGGATAGCGCTGGCCATGGAAAGCACAGTAAGAGATTCAAAAGCAATACAGGGTGCACAAAATGGTGCCGCCCTCCAAATCAGGCGAGAAACCTCAACCAAAAGAGGTGCAAAGAAATGAGACTTCGCCGAGAAGCAGGAAACAGTGCCCGCTACCTGAAGAATAAAGAAAAGTAGCTTTGCAGCAAAATCAAAAAATGATTTTAATAGAGGTGGAAACAATCAGTCTTTTAGCGAGTGGCAGTAAAAAAAAATCGAATGCTACTATTGTCACAGAAATGGACATATGATGAGACAGTGCAAGGAAATATTCAAGCAGGCTTGTAAACAAAAGAAGGAGCCCAATGAAATCTACAGTGTAGAAGAGGCTGAGACAACAAATTCAGACAGTTCCCCGTTGTTTAACCTGATAGTTGGAAAGACAGAACCAATATTTGTCGCAGTGAAAGTAAATGGCAAGCCTGTTAAAATGGAAGTGGACACGGGAGCTTTAACTACAGTAGTTGGGAAACATACCTTCAGATATTTGAACAATGGTGAACATCAATTAAGTTTAGAAGAAACAGCTGCCAAACTCAAAACATATGCGGGTGAAGACATTCAAGTTAAAGGCATAAGCAGAGTGACTGCCCAATATGGAAGCCAAGGAACAAAGCTACCCTTGCTGGTGATAGCAGATGAAGGGCCAAGCTGCCTGGGTTGAAATTGGTTAAAGGAGATTAAGTTAGAATGGGCTGAAATTTTCTAATTGAGAGCAAGTGGGCTACCAGAGTTACTTAGAAAGTACATCACCATCTTTAAGGATGAACTGGGGAAAATCCAGGGCCTGCAAGCCACGATTCATGTGGATCCAGAAGCACCCCCTCACTTTATGAAAGCAAGATTGGTGCCATATGCTCAGTGAGGAAAAGATGACATTGAACTGAACATACTAGAGAAGCTGGGCTTTATACAACCTGTTCAGTTCTCAGGATGGGCAGCACCCATAGCCCCCATCCTTAAACCCGACCAAAGCATCTGAATTTGTGGAGACTACAAACTGATGGTTAATAAAGTAGCTAAGCTAAACATTCCAAAAATTGAAGACCTATAGGCCAAGCTGGTAGGAGGAACAACATACACAAAAGTTGACATGAATCATGCTTATCCACAACTAGAGTTGGATAATGCCTCCTGAGAATTTTTCACAATTAATACCCACAAAGGGTTGTACCAATATACACGATTGCCTTTCAGTGTCTTATCTGCTTGTGCCATTTTTCAGAGAACAATGGAAAGTTTACTGCAGAGACTGCCCCAGGCTGTAGCCTATTTAGACAATGTATTGGTGACAGGATTCACTGAAAAAGAGCATTTGGCAAACTTAGAAGAAGTCTTAACTTGTTTCTTGCAAGCTGGAGTGCGTTTAAAAAAAGAAAAGTGCACGTCCCAAGTGAGCAAGGTAATCTATTTGGGCCACTGGGTAGATTCACAGGACCTCCAACCAGCTGAGGAGAAAGTGAGAACCATAACGCCAAAGAACACCTCAGAACTCAAGTCATTCCTAGGAATGATCAAGTATTATGGGCGGTTCTCACCCAATTTGTCGACAGTGCTGGTCCCCCTGCATTCTGTACTCAAAAAGAACCAACGTTGATCTTGGGATGTGCCCCAGAAAGAAGCTTTCATAAAGGTGAAACAATTGTTACACTTATCCGATCTATTAGTTAATTATGACCAGACAAAAGAATTAGTGTTGACATGAGACGCATCTTCCCTACAGAGTGGGAGCAGTGCCTCTCATCAGTTAGACGATGGCACAGAACAGCCAATAGAAAAGATTATTGTCTGAAGTAAATCTGGATTTCAAGAACGCTCACCACAGCGGCAAAGGGATACTCACAGATAGAAAAAAAAGGCCTGTCCATCATCTTTGGTATCAAGAAATTTCACTAGTACATCCACAGTTGCCATTTTACAATCGTTTCAGACCACAAACCATTGCTAGGATTGTTCAGTGAGGACAAGGTTATACCACTCATATCCTCAGCAAGAATACAATGATGGGCTTTAATTCTGGCAGCATACGAATACACTTTTGTACATAGGCCTCTCATTATCCATCCGCTGAGAGAGCACTGCACCCATTCCATAGGGAGATGTGTCTCATGTCAGCACCAATTCTTTTGTCTGGTCATAATGCACTAATAGCTTGGACGAGTGCAACAATTGTTTCAAATCGCAAATGCCGATACCCTTAGTCGTTTTCCTTTACAAGAAAATGATGAGCACATCCCAGTTCCACAGGAACTTGTTTTACTGTTAAATTTCTTAGATTCCTCGCTGGTATGCACGCGACAGATCAGACACTGGACAAGTCGGGACCCAGTCTTATCTCAGGTACGAGAATAAGTGTTACGTGGTTGGTCACAGGGGCTCATACCTGACAAAATGAAACCTTACTTCAACAGAAGCCATGAAATAAACAGCCAGGATGTCATCTTATTGTGGGGAGCACGAGTGATAGTACCTCCAAAGGGAAGGGAACCATTTTTAGTTGAAATACACAGTGCCCAACCAGGAATATCCAGAATGAAGACCATAGCACGCAGTTATCCATGGTGGCAAGGGATGGATGATGAAATAGAGAGTTTAGTAAAGCACTTGTACAATGTCAGGAACTGCAAAAGTTGCCAGCAACAGCTCCATTACGCCCATGGGAGTGGTCGGGTAGACCCTGGGTGCGGTTACACATTGACTACATTGGATCTTTCCTGGGAACAATGTTTCTGCTCATTGTTGATGCCCATTCAAAATGGTTGGACATATATGAGGTGAAGTCACCAACATCAGGCACTACAATTGAGAAACTATGTCAGAGTTTTGCTATTCACGGACTTCCAGAAGTAGTCATTCCTGATAACGGCACAGCATTTACGAGTGCTGAGTTTCAACAGTGCATCAGCCTCAAAGGTATCACTCATGCGAAAACTTCACCGTACCAACCTTCCACAAATGGATTGGCCAAAAGGGCGGTTCAAACATTCAAGGCAGGCATGAAAAAGTTAACAGGTGATTCCTTGGCAACCAAGCTAGCACACTTTCTTATTCATTACGGGACTACCTCTCACACAACAACAGGCGTCACACCAGTGGAGTTATTGTTGAAATGCCGTCTGAGGAAAAAATTGAGATTAATAATGCCGAATTTAGATGGGGAGGTGGAAAAGAATCAGGGAGCCAGAAAACTAGACATGACTGGCATGGTCATGAGAGGAAATTTACTGTGGGATAGCCAGCATATGAGAAGAAATTTGAGGAAGGGCCAAAATGGTTACTGGGTAAAATAAGTGCGGTGACTGGACCTCTATTTTACCACATGGAGGTGGACAGCTGGATCATCTGTAAAATTGTGGACCATTTAAAGAAGAGAGAGACAAATCACCAAGATTTGGTTCCACCAGTGATCATGACCGTGTCTGTGTTTCCTGTTGGATATTCGCAACCAGGCCTGACATGTCTAATGTTCTTGTAGGAGTTCAGGATACAGAACTGCAAGTGCCCACTGAAGCACCTGATGTTTGGGCAACTCTGGAAAAGGAGGCTCCTGACAAAGAATCTGAAGTTGTGGAGCTGCGATGTTCTAGGAAACCACCTGAAAGACTGAACTTGTAAATATATTATATATAGCCAAGTTAAAGGGGGAAGAATGTAGTAATTATGATTTTATTTATTGTGCAATGTACCTTTAAGAATAATACGTGTTAGGCCAGATCACATGATCTGTAGTAACCAATAGGAGAGTAGTGCGGTACTTCAGCAGTCAGCGTAGAGACAGAGTTGGATTTGAAAGCACACATTTAGTTGCTGCTAAATATATTGTAAATAAACCTAATGTTTCCACCCAAGAAGTGTCTGCAGACCAATTCTATCAATAATAGTACAAATTGGCCACCCTACAACAATATCCCAGGATGCCACATTCACTATCACACTGCAGTCATGTTGCCAAGTAAATGTAATAATTTATCAGTCCACCAGCCAACTGTAAGAAATACATTTGATATAGCTCCAGCATTTGTTGTCTAAAGCATAATTATTTCTAACTTATGGGAACCAGAAAACATGACTTGCAGAAGGAGGAAAAGGAAAGTACAGAATAAAACCTAAATGGGAAATCACAGGAAGGGAATCCAGAAAACAAAGGAAAAAGGGAAAATAGATGGAGTGGGAATTAACAAGAACATATTTAAAGGAGTTCTCTGTATAGTACTAAGGGTGAGACAGTAGGAACTCCCCTCAGCAGCTCACCCAACTCTTCTCTGCCCAGTCTTCTTCCTGTTGCAGTTTGGGTTATGTCTTTGTACCTTTAGCCATGTCCTCATTTTTTTTGCCTGTTGTTGTCACCAACTTATTGGACCGCCTTAGCCCTCTCTGTTTAGGTGCAATGACTGATCCAAGCGTATTCCATGTGCTCAACTAATTTCTCGGCGCCTGTTAATAACTACTTTCAGGTTGAATATTTGTAGGCCGCTAAAGCTTCAAATGCAGATAGAGGTACAATACATTTTGGCTTGGTTGGATGTAAGACAGGCCCATGATCTGATTATTATTTGTATTTTCAAATTTAATAGTATCTGTAAAAATATAAATCCATTAAAAACCAATAAAAGGAGTGATTAAAGAGTATATTCAATAAAATCTCAATTTCAATGCCACTTATTAGCGTTTCATCCCAACATCAACATTTGTCATAGAATATGAATGAGGTAACTCTCAGGAAAATTGTGGTCTGATGCTCTGTTGAAAATCAAATTACCACAGATTTTCAATGCAATGAAAGGAAAAGCTATTGTTATTGAAATGCAAAAATGATTAAAATTAACTGGAAAGAAATTGGCTGGGAGGTCCTGGGGCTGGAACCACATCCCTTAAAGGGGCAGAGGTGGAGGTAGTTAATTACCTGAAGATTTTAAAATCCAATCAGGGCTTCCATGATTGCCCAAGAGGGGGCTGCACCTGACTTTCCGGCTGGAAGGCGGGGCCAAGGCCGACCCAACAATTCCAGCCCAATGCTGGACGTGATAATTGTATCTTTGCATAACTTCTCAATTGCTTATTTGCATGTGCATGTCATAAAATTGAGAAATTATTTGGCTGAAATCTGTATGTTGATTGCTCAAATCCCAGGGGAAACATCCAGAAACACCAGTACATCATTGCTAATTAATGTGGTTGGAATTGGGCCAGGATGAGCTCTTCTACAAATTAACTTGACAGGGTGCAATATGGATCACTTTGTGGTTGTTGCTTAATTTGATTTCTTTTAATTTAATACGGCTCTCATCCCTGGTTGGTCAAATATGCAGCTGGAAATTCAAATCGATATATGATGTAGTGTAGGTTATGTTTAAATCAAACATGGTACATAGCAAAAATATCCTAAAAGCCTTTAGATGCCCTTGACCACTGTATTTTATAATAATGGTAAAGAGATTACAATCCACTGTTTTCAGCATATATGTGCTCGGAATTTCCACAGGTGTTTTCTCGTAATGCAGTTGTACCTTTGACGTAAACTATTGTGCACCTAAATGGGGTTTCTGCTAAAGTTATGGTGGAAAAAAGGGAGAAGCCCCTGAGGAAATTCAAGCAATGGTTTGTGTTCCAACTTTGTCATCCAAGATGCAAATTATTTGACAACAATGACAATAACTTTTATTTATATAGCACTTCTAACATTATAAAACACCCCAATATGCTTCACAGGAACATTATAAGACAAAACATGCAAATAAGCCACATAGGGAGAAATGGACCTGGATTTTTGCAGAGTTGCGGAGATTCCGTGACATATCCAAAATGGTGGACAGATCCCAGATGCAGAATTCCTGCTCCATATCTGGCAATGTGAGGGCAGGTGGGGTGGGGGGGGGAGGTGGGAGGTGCAGGGGACAAGGGCGGCAAGTGACTCTCACATGTGGGAAACCCAGACTCATCAAGGTCATTTGAACTCTGTCCTGAATTAAAACGAACCCCATTTTTGCTGGAATAAGGGCCTTATCCCACATTGTGTGAGCTAAGAACTTTTAGAATAGTCACAAATGCTCTTGAAGGACATAGAAGGTATATAGAACCATCAAGCTGTCAAATGATTTAAATCATCTGACCTTTAAAAATGGAGGAAAAGCTGCCTGCCTATGGCTGAGTATTGAAAAAAGCGATTCTAGTAGTTTCAATAGTTGTTTGTTGACATAACCTTAAGTGCTATCATTATAGTATTATTAATACTGCTTTCCACAACCTATCATTATCACAGTGGTAGGTTGTAAGTTCACAGTTTGATTCTCAACTTGCAGAGGTTATTAAAGAATTAGCTGATTTTAATGCATGGTCATGAATACAAATGCTTGTTTTTATATGAAATTAGGTACCCAAGAGGATTTAAATATATTAAATAGGCTTTCATGAATGAGTGTTTGTTTATATATAGTGAAGTCTGTAATAGATATTTAGAACTTTATTTTATTTAATCTCAGCATGGCTCCTGACATTTGTACATGGTAAATCTAAGTGAGTTGGCATGCAAATTGTCAGGGAAAAGGGTGGTGGATGGGGGTGGGGGGGCTGTGAGTTGGCACTAAGTTGGCATAAGGACTATGAAAGGCCATGTGGGTTTGTGGGGTGGTGATGATTTGGCAATAAGTTGACAATGGATTTTTACAGGGTCATGGGGTGGTTGAGGGGTCTTGGGTTGGCATGAGTTGGCATATATGGGCATAAGAAGTTTGTGGGAGGGTGATGGGTGTGAGGGGGTAATGGCTAGAGGGCCTAATGTTTAAGAAAATAACTGGTATGAAGACCCAGGGAACTGGCCTTTTAAACAGCCCACCTTGACACTCAGCAGTCCCTCTGGCTGCCCCAATCTGTGCCTGGAGCTGGCGAGCCTGACTCTATCCTGCACCAATGCACCCGCAATGAAGATCCTGTCATTTGAGGTACTTTTTCCCAATTAGGGTGGGACAAACCAGGAGATTTTCCAACTCTGCGCACCCACCTTGGGAGCGAAAATCCAAGTCATAATGTCAAATGACCATAAACTTGGTCAAAGAGGTCAGCTTTAAGCAAAGTCTTAAAGGAGGAAAGTGAGGTAGAGAGGTGGAGCCGTGTAGGAAGTGTATTCCAGAGCATAGGGTCTAGGAAACTGAAGGTGCGGCCTCTGATGGTGAAGCAATTAAAATTGGGGATGCTCAAGATGACAGAATAAGAGGAGTGCAGATATTTTGGAGGGTTGTAGGGCTGGAGGATATTACAGAGACAGGGAAGAGTAAGGCCATGGAGGGATTTGTAAACAGACAAGACTTTGCTTGGCCAGGAGCCAATGTAGGTCAGCAAACAGAGTGGTGATAGGTGAAAGAGATTTGGTGCAAATTGAAACATGCACTGCAGCGTTTTGGATTACCTCAAATTTTTGGCAGGTAGAACATGGGAGACCGGCCAGAAGCACATAGGAATAGTTGAATCTGATGGCAACAAAGGCATGAATGAAAGTTTCAGCAGTAACTGAGGGATGGGGGTTGGAATTTTGGCAATGTTATGGAGGTGGAAATAGATAATCTTTGTGATGGCTCAAGTTTCTGTTCAGAAGTTTCTCTCAGATTAAATTTGACATTAAGGTTGCGAACAGATTGGTTTAATCCCGGACTGTTGCCAGGCAGAAGGATGGAGTAGGCAGCTAGGGAATAGAGATATAAACAAAAAACTGCGGATGCTGGAATCCAAAACAAAAACAGAATTACCTGGAAAAGCTCAGCAGGTCTGGCAGCATCGGCGGAGAAGAAAAGAGTTGACGTTTCGAGTCCTCATGACCCTTCGACAGTTCTGTCGAAGGGTCATGAGGACTCGAAACGTCAACTCTTTTCTTCTCCGCCGATGCTGCCAGACCTGCTGAGCTTTTCCGAGCTAGGGAATAGAGTTTGATGGCTTCAGTCATCCCATTATTTAATTGAAGGAAATGTTTACTCATGCAGTAATGGATGTCTGATAAGCAGTTTGATAATTTAACAAAAGGGTGCAGGAATCAAAAGAGAGGTGATGGTGAAGTAGAGCTGGGTATCATCAGTGTACATGTGAAGACTAACGCTTTTGGATGATGGAGCCTAGAGGCAGCATTAAGGTGCAAATTGAAGGGGGCCAAGATTAGTTCCCACAGTCACCATAGATAGTGATGTGAGAACAGAAAGAGAAGCCATTGCAAGTGATACTCTGGGTGTGATTAGATTGATAAGAATGGAAGCAGGTGAGTGCACGTAGTTGGATGACATTGGAGGAGGATGATGAGGGCCAGGATTTTCTGGACCCTCCCCTCAGCAAGACCTTTCGGAACCTCCAAAGTCAATGGAGATTTGGATGGCTCACCATATTCACCGCAGGGGAACCATTCTCTCTCTTAAATGTCTTACAGTAGTTCTCTTGTCTCATACAATCTGGAAAATTTTCTATACTCTAATGAGTATTATGCAGTAATGGCTGGATTCTCCATTCTGTGAATGTTGATCTCATCTATGAAACAAACCAAGCCATTTCTTCACTCATCGTTTTTGGTGCACAGTGGGAATTCAGTGCAGAGGGGAAGAGGTGGTCTTTGCATTTTTCTTTGCTATCCAATTTCTTAAATCTTCAGAGAGTGGTTTTGCCCTGCTGCAGCAGTAGAGGCTACAAAGGAGAGAAATGACTGGTAAGTAGTGGGTAAGGTCGGGTGAGTATTTTCTACTTTTATTGCTTATAGTTTAAGGTCTTTTTGTGATTTATAATTTGTATATTCTGTAGTAATGAGGATCAGGAAAGAAGTACTCCAGAATAATTGATTTAAAAAGTTTAATTTAAAGAGATAAGGTCATGGCAGGAGAGCTCAAAACAGTGGTGTGCTCCTCATGCTCCATGTAGGATACCGGGAACATTTCCAGTGCCCGGGGCCAGCATGTGTGCAGGAAGTGTGTCCAGCTGCAGCTGCTTGAAGCTTGGGTTTCAGAGCTGGAGCGGCGGCTGGGGACACTGTGGAGCATCTGTGGGTCTGAGAGCATTGTGGATAGCACATTTAGAGAGGCGTTCACACCGCAACTGAAAGGACTTGAGGAAGGAAGGGAATGGGTGACCACCAGGCAGTCCAAGATAAACAGGCAGGTAGTTCAGGAGTCCCCTGGGGTTCCACTCGCAAATCGGTATTCCATTTTGGAGGCTGATGATTGTGCTAGTTCCTCCAGGGAGTGCAGGCAGAGCCAAGCTTCTGACACCACAAGCAGCCTGTCTGTACAGGAGGGGAGGCAGAGAGGAAGAGCCATAGTAATAGGGGATTTTATAGTCAGGGGAACAGATAGGCGCTACTGTGGCCGTCAATGTGACTCCAGGATGGTGTGTTGCCTGCCTGGTGCCAGGGTCCGGGATATCACTGAGTGGATGCAGGGCATCCTGAAGGGGGAGGGTGATAAGGCAGAGGTCATGGTACATGTTGGTACCAATGACATAGGTAGAAAGAGGAATGCATCAAGAATTCAGCGAGTTAGGCAGTAGACTAAAAAGCAGGACCTCTCTGGTTATAGTCTTTCGATTACTCCCAGTGCCAAGTGCTAGAGAGCACAGAAATAGGAGAATAGCACAGATGAATAACTGGCTTAAGAGTTGGTGCAGGAGGGAGCATTTTGGATTCCTGGATCACTGGGACTGTTTCTGGGTAACGTGGGACCTGTACAAGCAGGACAGTCTACATCTGAACCAGAGTGGGACAAAATCCTAGCAAGCGGGTTTGCTAGTGCTGTTGGAAGGAATTTAAACTAATTCGTCAGGGGGACGGGACATAGAATGTTAGCAGAATAGGGACACATCATAAAGCAGTAAAACAATCAAGTCAGAGGGAAGACAGATGCATTAAGTTTCAAGGGAGTAAGTCAAGGCTGGATGGCCTCTACTTTAATGCCAGGAGCATTATAGGTAAAACGGATGAGTTAAGGGTGAAGATTGATACATGGAATTGTGATATAGCAGCCATCACAGAGATGTGGTTGAGGGAGGGGCAGGATTGGCAGCTCAACATTCTGGGATATAGAATCTTCAGCCGAGACAGGAGAGGGGGTAAAAGAGGAGGAGGCATTGCATTATTAGTCAAGGAGTCCGTTACTGCAGTAAGGAGAGATGATATCTTGGAGGGGGCATCGAATGAAACGTTGTGGGTAGAGCTTAGGAATAAAAAAGGGGCAGCCACATTGTTAAGTGTTTATTATAGACCCCCAGATAGTCAGCGGGAAATTGAGGAGCAAATTGATATAGGGAGTGACAAGGTTTTGGAGGTGTTGGCAGTCTTAAAAGTGGACAAATCTCCAGGTCCGGATGATTTGTGTCCCAGACTGCTGAGGGAGGCAAGGGAGGAGATCGCAGGGGTTCTGACCCAAACGTTTAATTCCTCCCTGGCCACAAAGGGGGTGCCAGAGAACTGGAGAACAGCTAATGTGGTTCTGCTATTTAAGAAGGGCTGTAGAGATAAACCAGGGAACTACAGACCAGTGAGTCTCATATCAGTGGGAGGGAAACTAATGGAGAAAATTCAAAGGAGAGAATCTATCTCCACTTGGAGGGGTAAGGTTTGATCAGAGATAGTCAGCATGGTTTTGTCAGAGGGAGGTCAGCCTAACAAATTTGATTGAATTTTTTGAGGAGGTGAGGGTGTAGATGAGGGTAGTGCAGCTGATATAGTTTATATGGATTTCAGCAAAGCCTTTGACAAGGTCCCACATGGGAGACTTATAAAGAAGGCAAATGCACATGGGATACAGGGTAATTTGATAAGTTGGATTCAAAATTGGCTTAGTTGTAGGAGATAGAGGGTGATGGTAGAAGTCTGCTTTAGTGACTGGAAGCCAGTGTCCAGTGGCATACCAAAGGGATCTGTGTTGGGTCCCTATTATTTGTCATTTATATGAATGACATAGATGACTATGTGGGGGGTAGGATTAGTAAGTTTGCGGATGACGCAAAAATTGGCTGGGTGGTTAACAGTGAGGTTGAGTGTCTTGGATTACAGGAAGATATCGATGGGATGGTCAAATGGGCAGTTAAGTGGTGGATGGAATTTAACCCTGAAAAGTGTGAGGTGATACACTTTGGAAGGAGTAATTTGGCAAGGAAGTATTCAATGAATGGCATGACACTGGAAAGTTTTGAGGAACAAAGGGACCTTGGCATGTGTGTCCATAGATCTCTGAAGGCAGAGGGGCATGTTAGTGGGGTGGTGAAAAAGGCATATGGAACACTTGCCTTTATCAATCGAGGCATAGATTACAAAAGTAGGGAGGTCATGTTGGAGTTGTATAGAACCTTGGTGAGGTCACAGCTGGAGTACTTTGTGCAGTTCTGGTTGCCACATTATAGGAAGGTTGTGATTGCAGTGGAAGGGGTGCAGAGGAGATTCACCGGGATGTTGCCTGGGATGAAACATTTAACTTATGAAGAGAGATTGGATAGACTTGGGTTGTTGTTGTTGGAGCAGAGAAGACTAAGGGGCGACCTGATCAAGGTGTACAAGATTATGAGAGGCAGGAGGTTTAGGCGGGATGTGAGGAAAAACTTTTTTATTCAGAGGGTGGTGACGGTCTGGAATATGCTGCCTGGGAGGGTGGTGGAGGTGGGTTGCCTCACATCTTTTAAAAAGTACCTTGATGTGCACTTGGCACATCACAACATTCAAGGCTATAGGCCAAGTGCTGCTAAATGGGATTAGGTAGGTAGATCAGGTGTTTCTCCCCTGTTGGTGCAGACTCAATAGACCGAAGAGCCTCTTCTGCACTGTGTGATTCTGTGATCATTTTAACAAGTATCAGAAAGTTGATTTGAATGCACAGCTCCTCAGAGAGGTCCATTGTGGTCTATGCACATTCATGAGGAGATCTACAGTACCTATTGACCTATTGTAACCATGCTGCCTGGTTCTCCTAACATGCACACAGTGGTGCTGCAGTTCCCCATTCTATATCTGAGGCTGTTCCGATATTGAACAGGGACGAGTGTTAGGGGGTGGGTGAGTTGGGGTCATGGACAAAAAGGAAAGCGTAACAGTAAATGATGTACTTGGATTTTGGTAAGGCCTTTGGTACAGTTTCTCTGCGAATGCTTTTACTGAAAACGGGAATCAATCGGAATATTCTAAAATAGATATGAAATTGGTTGAAGCAAACCATAAGTACATTATTAGGATCTTTCCTGGTACTGGTCAACCAGCATTTTTGTTCTTTTCAAGATAAAAGCTAAGCCATGTTGAAAATTCAGTTATTAACAGTAGTATTTTAAAAATGAAACCAATGTTTGAAGTCCTATGTTCAGACATCAACAAAATATCCTAGCATGCCCCCCCTCCCCACACCACCAACACCCCCCCCCCCCACCCCCCCCACCCCCAACTCCCCGATCCTCCATGCATTGTGAATGAAGAGTGGTTTCCATCAGAGAACTCATTAAAACAATTATCCCCATGTTCTCAGGAAGGAAATGGAAAATTCAGCTCTTGGAATTTAAAAGGAGGGGAATCATTGTTCTTTAGAGAGCTAGTAAACAGGAACAACCAAGATGTGCCTGATCAAGAAAAAATCAATTTGTGGCTTTCTTCCATTCATCTTAATACTATTCAGTACTTATTGATAGCAAGGTATTTTATAATGCATGCTACATTCTGATTCCCTAATTTTAAGGCAAGATATTCTTACTCCGCCAATCTGTCAACTAAATTCCCAAAGAAGTACATTCAACAATGAATTAACACAAATTACGTAATTAAGTTGTTTCAATATATTGAGTTATTGATGCTGCTTGACTTTTCATTTTGGGTCATTGGCTTGGCTGCATTTACACTGTAGGTTCCAAATAGAATGGAGTCATTGTTCGGACACTCTTGCACTACTAAAATGATGACAGCACTAGAATTTTCCTTAAGTTGAATTGTTAATAAAATAACGGCAATATAGGACTCTTAGGTGGTGTAACAATCAGTGTGATTCCAGATACCAACCAGCTCCAGCAGAGGGGAGTGTTTCTTCTACATGTATTCTGGAGTTGGCTTGTTTATATAAAAACTTTATTTTCCCATTAGGGCTGAATGCATTCTGTTTAAATTAGATTTCTCAGCCTTTAGCAGGTTTCCATGGCTATGAGATATAGATATTTATTAACTGGTATCATAGGCACATATTTCTAATATGAGTGATGGACCTAAATAGAGATAACTGAGTCTGTCATGTTTAGAGATGAAACACAACATGCTCTACGGAAGGTGCATTTGATTTGTGTCTTCTTGTTAAGGACACATGTGCATGTACACACAAGAGTGCACATCACACATGAATAATTTTAAGATGTAATTACCTTCCATAGCTTGAATTTATACCCATGGGTCTTCCTATAGAAACTAAATCATTGCAGAGATTAATTGATTTATTATTACACACCATACATGTTATTTTTATTACATTTCCAGAATAAAAATAAATAAAGGTTATTTCTTCTGAAGCTGACTCAAGAAACTTTTTTTAAGCTTTATATAATGATGCCTATTTAAGACTTAAAATACACACACAAGCTTTCAAAGTGTCAGGCATGTCTTCTTTCTAGCACAATCCATGCTCTTATTTTGCTGCTTTAAGTACTATTCTCAACCATTAAAGTAAAATTTCACCACTTACTGCAATAATTTATTTTTAATAACTTTGTATTACTCCCTAATTCCCCCTTTGTGTTTTCTCAATTGTGTGGCTACCCATTATGTAACTGCTTCTGCTTGGCCATAGACAGTCCAATAGCTACTTTCAAGCAGACAGTTGACAGGAAAGGCCTTTGAAGCTGACATCAGATTTTTTTTCACTGGCGAAGCTTCTTACTATGCCTAGAACTCCATCTAGTAGTTCAGCTGCATAAAGAAGAGTGATTCATCAAGCTGAAAGACAAGCAACCTGGAGAATCAAACCCTAACCCAATTATCATAACTTAAAAGAATTTTGTCTGCTGCGTGCCCAATAGGCTCCAATCAAATTGAGCATTTTTAGCTCAATTTATCTTCATACATTCTGGTATAGAAAACTAGCAAAAAACTGAGCAACAGCTTCAAATAAACTGACAAAATAAGTCCAAATATAGGCACTTGTCCAAAGGACAGGTTTTGTTGAATGGCATGCATCGTCATTCCAGATCATGACTCGCTGTGCAAAATTGTTCCTTCATTTTATTTCTGGTTCTTCTGCCAATCATCTTAAATTTGCGTCCTTTGGGTGTTGACACTTCAACTGCTGGAAGCAATTTATTTACTCTGACAAATCCATTCATGATTTTGACCACCTCTGTCAAATCTCCTATCAACCTTCTCTGCTCTAGGGAGAACAATCCCAGCTTCTCCATACTCTTCACTCAACCAAAGTCTCTCAACCTGATGTCCTCACCAAGGCCTTGAAATTCTTCCATAACGTGGTTCTGGAATTGAACACAATAGCTTGTTCTAGTCTTAACCAGTATTTTGTGTACCGACTGAACAATACACACTCGGTCAAAATTACCAACCGCTGTACAACACATGCAATGGCAATTTGAAGAATACCAGCTTTGGTTAGATTCCCTCCATTTAAATAGCCAAATAAGATACATGGGGTAATTTCTGCCTAACCCGTCCAGCAGGAAGTAGACAGAATCAGAAAAGCCATCCATTTTACATGTCATCCAATTTCCATGAAAAGTAAAAAAAGGGCGGAGTGTAAGGGAAGCTGATCTGATCCCTACAGTTTGATCCAGCAAAGTTAAAATTAACTCCATTACGTCAGTATTGTGCATGCAGTAATTAGTCAAATCGATGTAATACTTTAAGTGATGATGTTAATAAATCAGAAAGCTATTATAAACAGCAGTCACTTTAACGGCATTGGTGGCTTTTTAAGTTGAAAAAGCTCTTAATTTATTTTTACTTTGAAGTTAATACATCCAGATCAATCATTAACTTAAATCAAGTGAACATAACAGAATTTGTTATATGATCAGTAGTTGCTTTCAACTTCACTATTATTTCAAAATATTTCTCCAATTCTCACATTAGGGGTGTGTGTGTGTGTGTGTGTGTGTGTGTGTGTGTGTGTGTGTGTGTGTGTGTGTGTGTGTGTGTGTGTGTGTGTGTGTGTGTGTGTGTGAATTCCTTCAGAATATTCTGAATATTTTATAAAGGCATTCTCCATAAATAGCTAATATATTCATGTAATTTGTATATTAAGCAATACCAAACTTCCTCTACATCTTAGCATTATTCAAGTAACCAAAATATTTCACAACACATTGAGTCTTGCCAGGAGCAATAATCTTAAACCATATTCTAGAGGCTAGTACTATAAATTACAATGATTCTAAGCTACTAAAGTAAAGCATTAGAATAGATAGTGATAAGAGAAATAAAATAGAAGAAAACCCATGGCCCGAGCTGAGGTAGGCTTGCCCAGGAGTTCTGGCACTTAACCAGTCCAAATTTGCAATATTCGGTGGGGGGGTTCTTTAATTTAAATAGCCCAGTTAGGCACCTGATCTCTGAAGAAGAATCATCATCTCTTGTTCTGATACTTGCAGCGAGCAGTACAGATACTGGCACTGCACGAACTTTAGAGGTTTGTATAGAGTTGGTATCTGCGCATGGTGAGTCACCAAGCATAAATGGGGCTGCAGCAAGGACAGATGTATAGGAGAGCTCATCTGACATCCCACCAGAGGGTGGGGTTGCAGACAGGTTCTGCTGCAGGGTACTCAAATGAGAACCTCGATATAGAGGCATACAGGAGAACACACATCAGCATGAAGAACGAGATGCTTGGTGTATTGGCAGGCCTGGCAGACAGCATCCTGTCACTATTTAGGAGCATGGAAGAGTTCAGCTCCAACATGGCACAGAGTGTCACACAGAGCTTGGAGTCCATCCTTTCCAGCATGGAACTCCATGACAACAGTAGCAGACACACCTGTGATGTTGCCTCTCTCCGCTTCCACTGCAGCACAGACAGAAGCCACTGGACACCTCAATTCTCCTTTGGATGATGGGATAATGACATCCATGCCAGCTGCCATGCAGGCACAGACTGCTGCCACCATGGCTGCAAGTCTCAGGGCTCAAAGGGCCAAACAGACTCTCATGGCAGTTCAGCAATCTGTCCTCAAACAGATTGCCAGGATTGCTGAGGTATTGCCCTGGAGGAGTAGCAGTGGCTCCATGCTGCCTAGAATTACTGTCCTCTCACAGGATGACAGCATTTGTGCTCCTGCCACTGCCACTCCACCAGTGCCCTTGCTGTTGCCTCTCAGTCATCCAGCCCAGACTGTTGCTAATGCCAAGATGTACCTGGGCCAACGCCAGGGCCTCAAGGCCCAAAGCTCCTTGAGGTCTTCATGGAAGACCATCTGCAGTCTCCCCAGTGAAAGTCTGCAGCCTTCCACCAGCCATGCTGCAGCCACTGCACATCATACTCTTACGGGTACAACAAATGAACAAATAAAAAGGTCAAATTAGCAAACTGGCAAAAATTAACAAATTAAAGGGGCAACCCCTTAAAGAGGTGCTGGAACCAAAAACAAAACCACAAAGGAAACTCAACAAACTCAAATCAAAATATCATTTTGGGGGCCAATGATGCACCCCGTTCCCTGCAGTGCTCACCGACCACAGAAGGTCTCAAGCATATCAGTGGACACTGCAGCCATTGCCACCAGGGTCACTCAGCTGCCAACATCAGAAGAGGGGCAGACTATCAGGCCAGACAAACTCATTGACCACCCGTTGCCTAAACCTGTTGATGGCCAGCTTGACCAGGCCCAGGAACAGGCTTATGAGAAGGTCCTTCTCTCTCCGCACCGGGTGCCCCACTGTGCACTAGACAGGCGCATTGAAGAAATTGCGAAGAGAATGAACAAGGGTGATTAGTTCATTTCTGTTGGTAATATTGGATGTGTTGTTGGATAAGTATGTTAATAAAAAGGCTTTTGTGGGTAGCTTTTATTGTAGGACATTCAGCCCAAGGGGATGCTGTACATTTCGGATGGATGTAATGGTGTAGAATGGCGGACCCATCTGGGTAAATGGAAATAGTTTCCTGGTAGCTGGGGTCTGAGCGGGTACTCTTACACAACCTGTCCAGAGTGAAGGGGCCCAAGCTGCATTCTCTCTGCCTTCTCTCCTTTTTTCTCCTGTACTTCCTCCTCCTACTCCTGAGGTGAGTACTGGATTGCTGGTGGCAATGGCTGCACCCTCATGATGGTGATGTTATGGACGACACAGCAGACCACTGCAAACTTGAACAGCAGGACGTACTAGAGAGCTGAGTTGTCCAGGCATTGGAATGCCTGATGATATGAGCTGCCCCATGATGCTCCTGAGATTCCATAGCTCTCATTGTATGATCTTTGTCCTGACATGTTGCCATGGTGGGAGTGAGGAGGGGTGGTGTCATGAGCCACATGCACAGAGCTGTAGGCTTTGCCTCCGAGAAACCAGCCTCTGGTTCACCATGGAGGCCCAGAGATGACACAAATGGCAGATACCTGAGAATGAACACATTGTGGTTGCTATCAGGGTAACGGGCATTCACCATTATGATGTATTGCGCGTGCACAGCAACTGTACACTGATAGAATAGTAACCCTTGGGATGCTTATACCTCTGCCCATTGACATGGGGTCCTGCAAGGCCACATGTGTGTATTTGTTTGTGTCCTGCACCAACAGGAATCCTGTTATACTGGTAAAACCACTCGTACTCTCATTCTGTTATGCCTTCCTGAGGGAGAAAACTATCTATTCAGCTCCCCAGATCTTTGTCATCTCCCAGATGCACCCTTGGACAGCATACTGAGATATATTGGAATTGTTGCCTTTTCCTGCCTGGAAAGATCTGGATGTATAACAGTTCAATACTATTGTGCTCTTCACAGCCTCTCTCCTTATTATAATGGGAGGCTCCATGTTGGTTTGAATGAGGCGGCATAATTCCGTGATCACCTCCTTGTTGAACCTGAGTCACCTCAGGCATTGCTCCTGGAGGTTAGAGAAGTGTTCTCAAAAAACCTCTGCTAGGTTGGGCCTTCAGTAGAGACATTTCCTCCTCCTCCTCTTCCACTGTCATAGAGCTTCTGCTGTCTGCAGTCTCTGACCCATTTGCTGGTCATGTTGCAGATCCAGAGGCACTACAACCACAATCCCCATACCTCATGAAGATTTGGGTCACCAAATCCTATTGCCTATCTGAATGTTTGCAAAAAAAGACATCCAAACACAAACCACAGAACATCCACTAGATGTGCCTAAGCCAAAGCAAGTCAAAAGCACCTCACCTGCATGTTGATGGTTGGCCCTTTCATTAATGCCAATGGTGGTCCCTCATGCTGCTGACTGCATGTTCAGCTATAAGTACTTAGCATATGTGTTCAGTGGACATGCTCAGTCCAAGTTAGTGGAACAAGCGTCAAATTAGCTGGGTTTTATCCCTTTACTCATTTAACCTCTCCTGCCTTCTACCCTATCACAGACCTTCTCTTTTGTTCTTTCCTCCCTGTCTTTCTCTGCCTTACATATCAATTGTTAAATCTCTAAGTACTCTCAGTTCTGACAAAGGGTCACCTACCTGAAATGTTGGGCAGGATTTTTCGCTCTGGTGACTAAGTGCAGTGGCAAACAGGAAAGGCGGAGCAGAACCCACCCGACGCCCGATGTGGTGGGTTTCCCGCACCAGATGATCCACTTTTCACCTCAAACGAGCAGCATGCCATACCTCATGGTTGGTTGGGCTGGGATTTGTCTGCTCGCCATTACCTCATCAGCTCAAATTTCCAGGCGCCGTATTTAAATGGAGCCCGCACACACATTCATTCCCTGCAACCTAGGGCTTATTGTGGCGAGCAATGGCCCAGAGGAGAGACAAATGCTGTGCCCTGAAGTTCAGTGACAAGGCACTGGCAGCACTCCTCTATGCAATCAAGGACCAACAGGAGATCCTTTACCTCCGTGATAGGGGGCAGACGTCTGCCAACCTCACCACCTGCCAGGATAGTCAGCACATGCGCTCCTCAGGAGAGGACCGTGATCCAGTACAGGAAGAGGATGAATGATCTCATCCACTCCACCAGGTTGAGTCAAGCTTCTCCTCACTCTTAACTTATCAGGTATTCTCAGAGTTGCAGTCCACGGGGATCTCACACACAACCAGCACAAGGGACATCATCACTGAATCTCTCACACTTACTTTAAAATCATCATCTCTTGCCACATCTTACACAAGTCACATCCTCAGCACTTACATAAGTCTACTTAGCACCCACAGAAGGCAGGCATGCTTATCATCTGGTTTGGCATCCACCCTGCTCACAGTCTGTCCATCTGTCTTTATGCAGAAAAGACCACTCGCAACAACAGGGAGAGATCCCAGGGACAGGAGGGGCGATGCTGGAGCTCAGGCCACTCATCCGCTTTGAGGAGCAGGCAGCCAGAGCAATGACAAAGGCCAAGATTGGTGTCTCCCAACAAGCCAGTGAGGATCCATCCAGTCGTATTCACCCACCTGCTGGAACTGTGAGAGCTCTTTAATTTAGGTGATTCTTCAGCCAATCACTAATTATTTCTTCTCTCCTTTGCAGCCACCAGCAAGAAAAGCAGGAGACACAACGTCAGCCAATCCATTAGCACCAGCCCCCAGGCCACCTTGGATGAGGATCCTGAGTAGTCTAGACACTAGATGTCGAGCCATCACTGCATTCAGCCCTACCTCCACCAACGCCGAGGTACACACATCGGTGGGACCTAGTTTTAGAACAGGCTCGGGGTCACCATCTGGTGATCACAACACAGGTTCTGGTCCACAGCAGGTGAAGGCAGTGACAGCTAAGTTCACCGACACTCGGGTGGCTGCTGGAGGCCAGGATATTGCTGAGTCCAAGTCCAGCAAAGAGCCTTTGGAATCGGCCTGCAGAGAAATCCAAAAACAGACATGAGGACAGCAGGCAGGGTTGTCACGGGCCTTCACCAGATTACAGCCGAGGATGGAGTCCGTCCATGTCCTGACTGATGTCATGGCACACTGAGGTTACCATGGGAAAGCCGGCAACCAGCATGGAGACCTTGGTCCAGCATTTGTGCTGGACGTGTGCACCAGCGCCATGGTGGGATGCATCAGTGGCTATGCGAGAAGGGGACGGGGCACCTCAATCTCCCTCCAGGAGCCCCTTCTCCTCAAGGAGCTGGGGGGGGGCTCTCTAGCACCCACAGGGAGGAGGAGTGTGAGCCACACACCCAGGGCCAATCCACTCAGGACTCTCCTGGGCTGTGCAGCAGCTCCAAGCCCCACAGCCTGTGACCCCAGCAACTCCAGCTGCTCAGACTGAGGAGGGTACACCTGCCCCACAGCAGGAGACCGAAAGCAGGCTGGGGCCTTCAAGGCCTCGGTTCTCCATGGCGCACCAAAGTCATCACAGACAACAGGGTGTAGTAGTCAGCAGGCTGCCTCCACCTCTGCTGCAGATGTCGGGGATGCACCTAGATGTGAAATAGGATGTAGGAAATGAAAAATTAAGAAATATTCAGAGCACAAAGTGTCCACTTGCTGTATATACTTTGCACTTCTGTAAATATATCTTGCTTATCTGAAATTGTTATCTAGTACATGGCTTTTCTACCTAATGCAATGCTCCAAGGTCATACAAGTGTAACAGGTGCCCCCCCCCCCAACACCTCACATATCTCCCATCGTCTGCCTCAGGTCTATGGTGTCTCACAATCTCAGTACAGTGAGTCGTCTTTCTGTCCACAGCAGCTACATGAGCAAAGCCTCTTGCTCTATTGACATAGCGGTTAGTCGATGCACATGTTAGACTTGTATCAGGGGATCATATCATGTGGCCTCTGAGTATAGATTTTGCAGTTTGGTTTCTTCTCCTGATGCTGCTGTACTGAAGGCTGGTCCTTGTGGATTTGATAGGGTTTAATGGTGTCTCGCATTGGAGTCAATCTAACTTGGTGCATCTTTAAATGGCCTCCATGTAATGTCTGTCAGCCTTAAGTGTTGGTTACCTTTCAAGCAATAGTCAGGGCTCTTAGGTACTCATGGCAGCCTGTAGCATGATGTTGTGACTGTGTGTACAGCTAGACATCACCCCTATCATAATTCCCATTCTCAAATTGCATAATGCAGAGCTATGAATTTAGCTAGCAGTTGATGACTCCTGAAGTATCTGCTAGATGGCAACGACTATGCGAGGTCAGAGATGTGTGTCTAGGATCCTGATGCCAGACTATTATTTAGGAGGATGCCGCTCTGGGCTGAAGTTCTGACCAGTGTGGCTTGCCATAAGCCCTGAGCCAGAGCTCAATCGACATGGTTATCTGATTGTCACAATACCATCAGTGTGACAGGTTTCCTTGTGTCTATCTGAAGCTACTTGAATGAAAATGTGGAGGCCTGAAATGAGATCAGAGCAAAGCTCCAATGCATCTGATGTGTGCTCTCTATTACCAGCGAGGTTACTAAGTAATTCCTAAATGGAGTGCTGACTTGTTCTGGGTCACAGATGCCATTGCTGGACGTGAACTTGGGAAGCTCCATAAGAAGGCAGGGTTACGAGAGCTTGACAATGATCAGACAATGGTGCTATTGAAGCTCAATCTGTGCACACAAAGGTCAGCTAACTCTCAGGCTCACAACCACGACTGAGATTACTGTGTGCTAAAGAATGATCTCATGCTGGGAAATCAGTGTGTGGACGAGGTCAGAACATTGTTCTTGCATGAGGGATGGTCTGTGGAGAGATGCTGCAGTTCGGATTGAGATAAGACCTCAGATGTTCAGGCGGAACCTGTGATAGATGATTGTCCCCTTGAGGCACCTTGCAATGCTCCAGACAGACTGCCATGAGTGCACTGAGGTTTGCAGTGCTGCTCATGTTTTTTGAAGGCTGCCATAGGCAATGAAATGTTGGTGTGATGCTTGAAAAGACAGCAACATGTCTAATTTCTTCACAGTGAAATTCCTATCATATAAAATAAAGGCCACGTGTTCCAGAGGTTGCCTAGCCTTACAAGATGAGGTCATCATCACGCAAGATTGTGTCTACTCTTTCTGAAACTGATGCCCTTCATTGAGAATCTGAGGATAGCAAAGAAGGTGTTAATATTGTGCCTGCATGGAGGGCATAGGTGACAGAGGCTTGTATGAGCTAGTCATTTTCATCGTCCTGTATTCTTCTGGCTATAAGGGTCTCATATGCATGTCTGCTGCATCAGGCCCATGCTATGGCCTCTTCCCCTAGGGCCTCAATATCCTCACCCTTATCAGGCTCATCCCACTCAACATCCTCCTCATTGGAGGAAATGTGTGGCTCCTCCATCACTCCATCTGGCAACTCATTCCCCCTTTGGAGTGCCAGGTTGTGTAGAGTGCAGCAAACTATGGTGATGCGGGACACCCTCTGGGGAGAATACTGGAAAGCGCTGCCTGACTGGTTCAGGCATCGGAAACGCATCTTCAGCATGCCAACGGTCTGCTCAATCAAGAAGCATGTGGCGGCATGAGCCACATTATACCTCTCCTCTGAAGCACTTTGTGGCCATCGGCTGGGCGTCAGTAGCCAAGTATTTTGGGGGTAGTCTTTATCACCGATGAGCCAGCCTGAGATGTACTAAGGGCTCTCAATGATCTGTGGCACCTGCAAGTGAGTCAAGGTATAACAGCCGTGCAAGCTCCCAGGGTACCTCACACAGACCTGCACAATCTGCTTTCGGTGATCACAAATCAGCTGCACCTTGAGAAAGTAGAAGCCTTTCCTGTTGATGAATCGTAGTTGCTGCTGGAGTTCTTAATGCCACATATGTGCAGTCAATGGCACCCTGCACCTGTGGGAAAACGGAGGTCACTGCAAGTCCCACTGCTCTGGCAGCCTGGCTGGCTTCATCCCGGGAAACCTAGACGTAATTGTGTGTCTTAGTGAATAGGGCATCAGTGATCTTTCGGATACATTTATGAGCGGAGGATTGTGATATTCCACAGAAGTACCCAGTGGAGCCCTGGAATGAGCCACTCACAAAAAAGTTAAATGCAGCGGTCACCTTTAGAGCCACTGGCAATGCATGGCCTCACAGTGCATGCAGCATCTCCACATATGAATCTCCACATTCCTTGACAAGAAGAGACATCTATGGCACTGTCTCTCACTCATCCCCAAGTATGACAGGCGTTTTTGGTACACCCTGGGTCATGCGAAATGCCTCCATGGGATTGGTTTCTCCTCATCAGTTTCTGGGTCTTCATGTGGCCAGCCTGTCCATGTTCCTCAGTGCAAGGCTCTTCCCTTTTCTCTACCTGACAGCGATGGGCCCATCTTCGCCTCAGTTCCATGAGAGCCATGAAAAAGGCAGCGTTGCCTGCTGCCTCCATTGTGCACTCCTCCTTGTCTCTGAGGAAATATTGAACAGAGACATGATTGAACATAACCCTGCAATGATCACCTTTCATCGCCAAGTGAAGCTCTTGGGCTGCCCTCATTTCAGGCATCCCATCCCCAGGTCCTCCCTTGCAGCTGTCACACAGCCTTAAGGATCACTGGAAGTTGCCCCCACCACTGCCCCAGATAGCCCTGACAAGATAGCACTTTCATAGAGAGTGTTGGATCTGATTGAGTACTTCCAGGCGCAAACGGCCTCAGTCAGGGCACTGTCAGGGTGTCTCCTTTGGAGTACACTAGAGCCCAAAACTGCACGAATGTAATGACTGTAATCATTGAGCCGTGAAAAGCCTGAACCTCTCAACTGTGATATGCAGAGGTCTTTGGAGCTTTTTGCATATGCACTTTAGCCATTGCCCCTTTACAGGTGGATACCTGTGACCTTGGCATATTCCTATGAGAGGGACAAATGGTTAATCAAACCCAATTAACACTTGGCCCCAAGTCATAATGGATTCTCACAAGAATGTGCACCATGCGTTAAGGTGGCCAAACCCATCAACTGGAATTTGAGTCTTTCTAACATGTCTCAGCTGAGCCTTGCTCTCCATGTCCTGAAGCGAAAATTCCTAGACTGCCCATTAATTGGCCCAAAAGTGCAGAAGTCTACTTCTCTCACAAGCCCTTGGACCCCTCCCCTGGCAATTATTTTACTAGGGTATTTTACAACTGTGTCATTCCATCGGCTGGCGAAATGGTGCTGTTCTCGTTCCATTATAAGACCAGTTTCCAAACCCCCACAGTGACAACCCAAGGCCCTCCTATCATCCTGGAAGAACATGATGTGCAAGTTTGCCTCCATCTGATCACTCTCCTTCCTCCCCCTCTAATGCTGGAGCCCATCATTACTCTTGGAGATATCTCTGTCTGCCCTCCTGAACCATTTTCTGTGCATGTCCCGATGCCCCATGTCGACCTGACCTCTCCCCATCTTGAGGCCCTATACAGAGTGACCTACCAAGACGCCCTCAATGAGACCATCCAGTGCCCACCTCTTAGTTACCAGTTCCCTATTTACAGGCTGCAGATGCCTCCCCTGACTGTGACCGTGCCATCTGTGGCCTAATACCAAGCCACCAACTCCAGGACCCATAGTGTCTCTTGCTCATCTGCAAGTATGAGAAGCGTCTTCGCTACACCCTGGGTCATGCCAAATGCTTCCATGGAATTGGTCTCTCCTCACCAGCTTCTGGGTCTTCGTGGGGCCTCCCTGTCCATGTTCC